>NC_134588.1:53756331-55006331 GCF_037038515.1 Microtus pennsylvanicus | reverse complement strand
GAATACTGTCATCCCCCTGGCTGGCAATGTCTTACTGATACTTGGTGTTATAATATTGGTTGATTAAAGGAGCCAAGAGGTTGGTGTTGTGCTGTGCATCCCTCTTGAATATTTAAAATGCATGACCAGGAAAGCACTCTTATCAGTTATAGAAACCGCTGACTCCATTAGGATTTTTTTTTAAGAAATGTACATGATTTCCCTATTTTTCTTAGAAGAGCATGATAATATATTTTCTTGGGATTTCTAGAGAACCCCTATCTAGTTGGCTAACTTTATGCATAAACCAGTAAGGATAGCACTAAAGTTAAAAGGAATGTTTGAAAACATGCTGGCCTCTAGGTGTTGCTCCAGGTCCCTGTGGCTATGAAAACAACTACTCTGTCAAATCACTGCAGCACCCCCAAAACCTTTGGTTCTACTTTGGCAAAATGACATTAAAAGAAAATTATTGATGTGTAGATTTTTGAGCCCACTGACATTAATCACAACCAGTTGGAGGAGGAGAACCATCCAGTTGGGAGTAGAACATTGTGAGAAGTGATTTAGATTTTCTATTTTCCTGAACATATTGATGTTGCCAAGTAGACTCTGGAGTTATGTGAGACTGAACATGTGGCTCAGAAACAAGGTCGTGGGTGATGGTTTGAGGCTTCTGAAGGATCAGTAGGGTTTATTACTATATTTTTATTTTCTCTGATGTGTTCAAGATGAAATGGCTTCTCTCTAGTGAATGAAAACTCATGTTTCAGAGATCAGAGCTGTTTTGACATATTTTCTTTCATACTGCGGCAGATATCTTTTGTGTGGTTCATAGCAACTTTTAAATGGGATGCTTCAATCCTTCTCAGAGCATAAAAGGCGTCTCTTTTTGTTGTTGTTGTTGTTGTTGTTTGTTTGTTTGTTTTCTTGTAAACACAGGGAATTTGTCCCAGGATCTTGATGTGAAAAGCAAATACTGAGCCACCTAGCTACACCTCCATCCAAAATGGAGTTCCTTGTGTCTATTTAGAAAGCATGCTATCATTGACCATGATTTTGAAGGTGATCCTATGAAGAGCTTTCTTTTAGAACTAGAAAGTAGATGTTCATGTCTCTGAATGATTTACCTTACTGAAGTTATCAAGTTATGCAATAATCGCCAGCAGCTGCTATAGTCATCGAGGTTTAAAACTGTCTTTGTCCATCCTCTGGACAAAAAGGAAAATGAAAAAGGATGCAGTTGCTATAAGAAATAATTTTGATTCAAAATACGTACAACTCAGTCCCCCATTATCTTCAACTTCAGTTGCCTGTGGCAACGGCAATCTAAAAATATTAAGTGGAAGATTCTAAGTAAGAAATGCCTACTTCTATGTATCATGATAAGACAGAGTAGTGCCACACTGTCCTGACTTGTACATAGGTAACTCCTTTATCCAGTGTATCCGTACTGTATATGCTGAATTCTCCTTAGCTACTCAGTAGCCATCCCGGTTTACCAGACTGTCATAATATTGCAGTGTGTTCAGATATAAGAACGGTAATACCAACAACAATCAAGCATGCCGAAAAATGTTGTAAAATCCTCGTTTAGTGGAAAGGTTAAGCTAAGGAGCTAGCTCAGCTGGTAATGTGCTTGTCACATAAGCACGAGAACCTGAATTTGATCCCCAAAAAGCAAACAAAGGGCCAGGCATGGGAATATGCATTGGTAACTTCAGTATTAGAAAGGAAAGAAGAGGCTCCCTGGAGCTTGTTGGCCAACCAACGTGACCCAGCTGATGCGGGCCAAGTCAGTGAAGGATCCCATTCAAAAGGAGGACTGCGTTTCTGAGGATGGCAGCTAGTGCTGCCCTCTGGCCTCCAGACACACACAAGCGTAAAGGCAAAGTACAATAGGATGCCATGAGACACCGCCCTTGCCTAACTTTTATTATGGTGTTTTCTTATATTGTTCTATTCTCTTATTGGTTTCATAATCTCCCTCTATGTGCACTTGATAAAGTTTATCCTGGGTCTGTATGCATCAGTGCAAACATTTGCATAGGATTTTGGTGCTACCCATCCTCTGAAATCCCCACAAAAACATCCCCTTTGGATGAAGGGAGGGTGTGCTAAGATATATAGAAACTGTATACCTAAAAACAACCACAGAACACTAGATATGGAAGCTGTTCTTCAGAAATAGTATAGGTTCAGTTCCCAACCACTGCAATAAAACATACATCACACTAAAGGGGGTTACACAAACCTTTTAGTTTGCTAGTACATACAAAATTCACATTTATACTAGTCTGTAGTCTATTAAGTATGTAATAGTATTTTTTTTTGCAGACAGTATATTCTGGGAATGAAGAGATGACTCCAGGGTAAAGAGCACTTGCTGCTTTTGCAGAGAACCAAGGATCAGTTTGCAGCACCCATTAGAAGCTCCCAATTATCTGAACTCTAGTTTCAGGAAACCTGACACTCTTCTGACCTCCCAGAGCACATGCGAACACGTAGCACATAGGACAAGCACATACCCACACATACAAATAAAATAAGTCATTTGTATGTAACACAATCCTAATTAGTCTTATGAAATAAAAATTCAGAGTCAGATATTAGAGGGTGAAAGCTGAAAGATCAGAGAAGCAGAGCAGCCATCCACTAGAGTCCTTACTTCTCTGAATGCTCAAACCAATCCTCAGACTGAATGCTGTTTCTGCAAAATCTCAAACTGAATGCCATAAGTTCCTGTCTCCTTCCGCCTTCTATTCCTCTCTCTGCCCATTCATATCCCTTCCTTTCTCCACCTTCTTAGTGCCAGTATTAAAGGCATGTGACTCCCAAGTACTGGGATTAAAGGTGTGAGCTATCTCTGCTTGGCTCTGTTTCTCTTTTAGACTAAGTCAATCTCCTGTAGCCCAGGGTGGCCTTGAATTTACAGAGATCTATCTGCCTCTGCCTCCCAAGTGCTGGGATTAAAGGTGTGTGCCACCACTGCCTGGTGTCTATAACTAACTAGTGGATTAGCTCGATACTCTAATCTTCAGGCAATCTTTATTTGTTATATCACAAACAAAATATCACAATATTTATAATTAACTTAAAATTTTTAATTTCAAATTTTTAAAACTTAATTTAAAAAATACTTTTTTTGCTAAAAATGGTAGCAATTATATCCCATGAAATAATGAAGTCAAAGACTAGATCAATACAGGGTTGTCTCAAACCTCCAATTTTTAAGATGCCCAATATTTTTTCAAGTTCAGTAAAGCATAATAAGTTGAGGTACAAATGCCTAGAAGATTTTAAACATAAAAAAACATATGTACTTACATGAAAAAAATATATACCAAAATGCATTCAAACAGAAATGAGTACTTAACACTGTTTGAAATGTAACAAAAATGAAAACACTAGGAAGGAAATATCATAGGGTGTATGATGTGGGATTCCCCTCTGTATACTGTGAATAGGCTTTATTATCATTGGTTAATAAAGAAAATGCACTAACCTATGGCAGGGCAGAATAGAGCTAGGCAGGTAAACTAAACTGAATAGAGAGAGAAAGAAGGCAAAGTCAGGGAGACACCATGTAGCTGTTGAAGGAGAAAGACACTGGAACCATACCAGTAGGCCACTGCATTGTGGTGATACAAAGATTAATAGAAATGGGTTAACTTAATATGTAAGAGCTATCTAAGAATATGCCTAAGCTATTGGCCAAACGGTATTGTAATTAAAATAGTTTCTGTGTGATTATTTAGGTCTGGGAAGCTGGAAAATGAACAAGCAGTCTCCGTTTACAGATGTAACCATTGCCAAAGGAAGGGAAAAGCCAGTTCAAGTAGATGTATTGCTTTTAATGAAGGAGAACAACTAAAACCTTCCAGATGGCTCAATGGCTAAGAGCACTGGGTATTCTTCCCTAGGTTCCAGGTTCAATTCCCAATACCACAACTCACAACTGCCCATAACTCCACTCCAGAGGATGTGACATTCTCTTCTGACCTCTGCAGGTACCACGTATGCATATGGTGCACAGACATATATATAAGCAAAACACTGAAACACATAAACATACATCTTAAAAAAGGGAGAAGGAAACAACTTTGGGAAAGGAAATAAGTTAATATAAAGCAAAGAATAATAAATTTGGAAATAATAAAAGTATAAGAGCTTATATGTATACATGTATAAAGCCAGTGAATAGGAATAAAAGAAGGTTAGGATCTTGGAGCCCAGCTATTCCCCTCCTAAACATTTATTTTTATAATTTTTTCAATATTTATCCCAAGGAATTTGAAAATCTTTTGAAGCATTCTTTATAACTACCAGTGTTTAAAGCAAAACCAGTGGCCCTCAAAGATAATTGGTTATATTAAATGCTAAGAAGTAAAGTGTATGTGTATGTGAAAATGGGAATTTTCACAAGAGGTAGGAGAATAAAACATAATCCCATTTTTGCTTTGAATTCTTTAGATGGGTTAACGGTATTTGCATACAGAAATTTTGGGAACTATTCCATTAGGGCTAATGTTCTATTCCCTTTCCATGTTTGCTCTTGTGGCACTTCCTCATTTTTCTATCATTGCTCTCTTTTGCAAAAGTTTTCTAAGAAAAGGATTAAAGGATTTTAAAATGCATAAACAACTGTTAAGAATGTTATCTAAATAAAGGCTGGTGAAAAGAAACAAAAAATATTTTTAAAAACTGAATATCCAGGAAGAAAAATATGTAACATAAGAATTAAAGTTCTTAAGAAAATAGACTATCATGAGGAAGTCAAAGATGATTGTGGCAATGAAGTAGACATTGAGATAAAAGTCGAAGCGTATCTGAGACTGCGAACTTGACATTAGCATGTAATCCTGCTGATTACAAATATTTTGCAATGATTATGCAGGTTTCAACCCTTAATCCTGCCTGTGCAGATATGTTCTTCTCACTGAAAGGCAGTGAAAGACCCCTTTGTGAATCTGAAAGGTTACATCTCCTCCTTGCCTCTGGATTTCAATAGTGCCTTTGTTTCAGATCCTCAGGTTCCAGGGTTTCAGAGCGGCCCCTCCCCATCCTGAGCATTAGCAGGAAGCCCTTCCGTGGCTGAATTTCTGGATGAGTTCTGGACTGTCATCCATCCAGACTCCAAAGTCTAACTGCAGCCCACACTGCCATCACGCTTCAGCGGTGCCCGTTTCATGGGAGAGCACTCCTGTTCCGGGGGGGGGGGGGGGGGGGGCAGGTGTGTATGTGCAAGCTGTATGTGGTGTGTTCATGTTTCAGGTGTGCACACCTGTGAAGGACAGAGGTCAACATTAGGTGTGCTTTGTCTCTCTCCACTGTACCTTTGAGATGGGGCCTTCCACAGAACCTGAAGGTCCTGGGTTCAGCTTCCACTGGCCAGCAAGCTCCTGGGTTCCACCTACTTCCACGCCCCCTGCCCTAGTTGCTGGAATACCCAAAGCTGTAATGATTTTTCCTGGGTGCTGGGGATCTGAAATCCACCTCCCCACCCCACAACCCATCCTTTGTTTGTTTAGTTTGTCTTGGAAAGTATGACAGTAACCATACAGAATTTCTAACTCGGGCTTACAAACTTGAACGAGGATTTAAAGGTCAAAGTCTATGGATGTTTTAAGGAACTTCCTGTACTAACACTTTCATAAACATATGTCTTCTATTAAATGGGGGGGATTTCTGTAAATTTGGGTAACATTTACGTGTTTCCACTAAAAGCCTACTTTAACAATGGTATTCCATGAAAAGGGGAAAAAACATAAAACATTTTCTGTGTTTATTAGAATGTATTCTAAAAATAGGCTCAAAAGGCATCAGCTGACATCTGAATCTTTATCAAGAAAACATTTTCTAATTTTCTATCCTTAGCATCATTGTTCTTCACTTTCCAGTTGGCTCAGCCCCTCAACTCATGGGTCATCAGACAGACACCTGTCTTTGCTAAGACAACGGACTATATTATTTGCCAATTGTTTATTAGTCCTTTTAGTGTAGCCTGAACAATTGAGACAGGGCCCAAAGATAAAGCCATCCACATAGAATTGCTCAGCTGGTTTTTCAAGCACAGAAATAAAGCCTTTATGTTTTAATTTCCTTCAAGCATAACAGAATTCCTGAGGTCTGTTATAGCAGCCACGCCTTGTGAAGGCTATTAATACTTTCACATTCCCAATCCATGTAAAGTGCCAATAGGATTATGATTATGATGAGCTACAGAAGCGGAACAAGCATAAAATTCATACCTTTATAGATTTATAGGCAACAAGCGGTCAGCATGGATGTATAAAATGGTAGCCGTGGTTCAAGGACAGGTCATTAATAAAGACAGTGTATTATAACTGCCTAGCAAGTAGAATGGCCTCCCAAGTAGCAAAAAGGCAGGGTTTAAATTTTTAGGACCAGTTGGGGAATAGTAGATTTTAGATTTAGATAAAACCAGGATTTTCTTTTTTTTTCCAGTTAGGCCAAAGAATAGGAAAATTTTATTGGTTATTGCATTCCTTTATTAAGCCATGCATCTCTCATTCTCTTGGGTTTAGATAGACCAATAGAAAGATAAGTCGAGTAATCTCCCCCTTCCCATGTCCCAACCCTCTTATAGTGTGTATCTTTTTTCAAATTTTATCTCTAGTCATAACTAAAATCTCCCTTTTCTTTTTCTTGGTGTATGTATGACTATGCTGTATGTGTGTATATGTTTATAAGTGTTCATGCTTGTGCATTTACAGAGGCCAGAGAAGGGCATAGGGTACATGAACTACCACTCTCTATCGTATTCTCTTAACACAGAGACTCTTACTGATCCTGGAGGTAGGTTGAGCAAGCCTCAGTGATCTTCCTGTCTCAACACTGGATTTTCTATGCCAGCAATTTGTGTGTTGTCCTACCAGCTGATAAGATTTAGGGGTTGGCGTGCCTGCTGTATATCTTCTTAACTGTCCTTCATAGTCTGTGCCCCTCTAGTTCTGTTAACTTATCATATACATAGAATTTAGAATATATAGGAATATTTGTGGAACAGTCCAATGAATTAATATAAATAATAGGAAAATTGAGTTGGGAATTATGGATCTGAGCATAGTTCAGGGATGATGGTTTGGGGTGGTAACATGAAGGAGAGAGGTTAGGGAAGGGGCCAGAAAGGAGAAGTATGGATGCTGAGACAGGACAAAAATGCTGACAACTGACTTGAAATGTCGCCAGCCAGTTGTCTGATGTACAGAGTACTAACAATGCATCATCCTTCATGGCTAGGCATAATACAGCAATGCAGGTTACGAGCTGTTTGTTTTCAGTACATGGAACTTAAATGTAATTGCATTTTATTCTTAGTTCAATCTGTACATTCTATAGCATAGGGAGCAGAAGAAATTCTCTGTGTGTGTGTGTGTGTGTGCGTGTGTGCGTGCGTGCGTGCGTGCATGCGTGCGTGCGTGCGTGCGTGCGTGTGTGTGTGTGTGTGTGTGTGTGTGTGTGTGCGTGTGTTTGGTTTCCTAAAACAGGGATAAACAACATTATATCCTGTGGGGGACAACCTTCCGAGTCACTTGGTTTCTTCACCCACCCCCTCGGTACTCTAGGCTCTGGGATGCTGTGCCCCTTTGCCAAGCCATCGCTTCAGTCTGTTTTTAGGACTATGCTTTAACATTCCAATAGTCTGCTGAAGGCAACGCCTAGTATAAGATAAACGTCAGTCCCTCATTTTAGAAGTGAAGACCATTAGACTCATTGTGGCTAGTAAGCTAGTAGAAGGTCACATCAAATAAGTGAAAGTGTCCGAACTTAATCTAGAGGAAGGTTTGAGTCATGAGTTCATGAACTCTGTGTGTGTGTGTGTGTTCAATTTCTAATTTAGTAACATATTTAAATTGAAAATAACTTGGTATATAACTCCTCATCTACATTTCTAATTATTTCTTTAATATATACATATAGAAGTAGAAAATTTCAAAGTGAATAGTTACTACAGAACTTTTATAATTACATATTATATACATAATTTGTGTTATATAGTATTAACACTAATTACAAGAGTTTGACTTATGTCAGTAAATCTCGTTCCTTAAAGCTGTAGCTGACCCAACCTCCTATGGTCTTACCTATCAGTAGGTTATATTGATTCATTTCTTTTTTTTTTTTTGATTCATTTCTTAAATCTTCTTATTTGATATTTGCCAGTTTAATCATTTGTCTTTTTCCAAAATGGAAAAAAAGCGTCTGTTGCTCAGTTTGTCTCCTTCAGCTGCAAACCTACTGTGGTAGTTTAAATGGAAATGACCCCCACAGGCTCAGAGGTCGTGGCAGTTTAGGAGGCATGGCCTTGTTGGAGTAGGTGTGGCCTTATTGGAGGAAGTGTGTCACTGTGGGGTTGGACTTTGGAATTTCAAATGCTCAAGCCAGGCCAAGTGTCTCTCTTGCTACCTGCTGCCTGTGAATCAGGATGTAGAGCTCTTAGCTGCTCTCCAGTACCATGTCTGCCTGCATGTGCCATGTTCTCTGACATAAAGATAATGGACTAAACCTTTGAACTGTAAGCCAGCCCCATTTACATGTTTTCCTTTATAGGAGTTGTTGTGGTCATGTTGTCTCTTCACAGCAGTGAGACACTGATTGAGACACCTACCAAGTCTTCTAAACAGGACATGGGAGTGCAGGATTTTAAGTAGCCAGTCCAAGCTCAAATCTCAGCTCTACCACTGAATAGCTTCGTGACTTTGTGTCTCCTGCTGAGTCCCTGTCCTCATTCCTTACCCTTACATAGGTCTAGATGGCATCTCCTGCCTCACAAAGGCTTAACTGAGCAATGCTTATGAAACACGTAAAGTAGTGCCAGGGACAAAGTAAATTCTCAGGCAGTACTGGCTGTTTCAGTGTCTTTTCCGTGTGTGTGTGTGTGTGTGTGTGTGTGTGTGTGTGTGTATGCGTGCACACACACATTCTTTGATGTATAAAGTTTCATGCATGATTTTGGACCGAAAAGTTACGCTGACTCCCCATTCTCTAAACAGCACTTGCTTCCAAATACGCTGTTTACCCAAGGCTCGTGATGGGCATCATTGGAGCTTTCTATTGCCAAGTAATAGCCTGGCTCTCCTTTCTACGATGGTTCATGCTCTGGTTTCTATGCCTTTGCCTCCCTTAGTAGTGTTCTCAAGTGCCCTACCACCGACCCATCCCCAAGGACATACCTGGAAGTGTAGTAATTAGGGCGGTGGGGCTGCATCCCCAGCACCCCAGCTGCCTGGCTAGCTCATGCCCAAAATAACAACACACAAACTGTATTCATTTAATCACTGCTTGGCCCATTTCTATCTAGCCTCTTCTAGGCTAATTCTCACATATTAATTTAGCCCATTTCTAATCATCTGTGTAGCGCCCCTAGGTGCGCTTACCGGGAAGATTCTAGCTTATGTCCATCCTGGGTCGGAGCTTCATCACGTGCGTCTGCCTGGGAGCTGGGAGCATGGCATCTCTCTGAGGCATCTGCTCCCGAGAGGAGAGCTGTGGTGTCTGAGCTCACTTCCTCTTCCTCCCAGCGTTCTGTTCTGTTTACTCCTCCCATCTATCTTCTAACCAATGAGGGCCAAGCAGTTTCTTTTTATTTAACCAATGACCTTCCTCCATCATGGAAGTTCCCCCTTCAGTAGCTCCCTGCTTTTCTATGTCCCTGGGCTGCTGACAGTGCACTGTGTTCAAACCTACTGAAGTGGGAAGTGTGTCAATACCCATGGTTGCACTGGGTTCTGTATATCCCTTCTAGTGAACAACGTGGCATGTTAGTAGTTAAAGAATGAGAGGCACCAGAATTTTTTTTTAAAAAAAGGTATAAAAAAATCTAACCCTAAAATTATTTTACTAAACAACACCCCACAAACACCATTTTTTTAAGCCACTACTTCTCATCACCTTGTGGTCAGTGATCTGTGGGAAGGGCTCCTGGAGTCTCTGGCATAGGGTATCCCAAGGTGCACTTGCCTAGCATGAACTGTATACACACTACTAATTAAAATACGGGCTTGTGATTCTTTCCACCCCTCTCATTTCAAGCTCATTGAATGGCAGAGATAATAGAGCTTAAATAGGCTGCTCTGCTGACCTAAGCATCTGGAATAATTACAAATAATATTAACACTTGTTATTGTTCTGTTTCTAAAAGTATAATACAGGGGCAGATTAATGGCTCTGTAAGTAAAGTATTTGGTGTATAACACTGATGACCAGAGTTCAAATCCCTAGAGCCTACATAAAGCTAAATGCAGCAACACAAACTCATGTGTGTATGTGTGTATATGTGTGTATGTGTGTGTGTGTGTATGAGAGAGAGAGAGAGATAACAGTATAGCACTACCAAAAGATAGGGGGCAGAGAAAGAAGAATATTAGCTTGTGGATCACACATAAACCAAACAACATGGTGTGAAAGGTGAGGACAAACAGCCAAAGTTGTCTTCTGATTTACACAGATACAACATGGTACACGTGTGTCCATACTCACATGTGAACACACACCATAAATATACACCAAAAGAGTATATTAAATTTTATACTACTTATGCTGACTAGTTTTTGTCAACCCGACACAGCTAGAGTGACCTGGAAAGAGGAACACTCAGCAGACTAGACAGTGGGCATACCTTCAACAGACTAGACGACTATGGGCAATTTTTTTTTCTCATTTAAAGAATATATTTTATAACTTTAGCAGCAGGTAGGATCAGCAAATAAAAGAAATAGAGCTGCTATCTGTGAGGACCCTGTGTGTTTGGAAGCCAGATGACAGGCTAAAAGTGTCCAATAAAATCACAAACAAAAAAAATTTAAATTTCCTAGTTCTGATTCAAGAAAATAAATGCAAATGGTTTAAATTGCAAAAATACTAAATGTAACTGAAGTTAGATACCCCAGTAAATATATTAGAAAATGCACATGTAGACACAGAATTCTCCAAAATTAAGATGAGAATATAAAAATGCATACACAGTCAAAAATCCAAATAAATCAAATATTTTCACGATTAATGTGGGAATGCCCAGTCCACTATAGGCAGTGCCACACTGTAGGAGGAAGCCGCTTGTTTGTCCTGGCTGCCCAGAATTGAAATAATCATATAAAAACTATATTAATTAAATCACTGCTTGGCCCATCAGCTCTAGTCTCTTATTAGCTAGTTCTTACATCTTAATTTAACCCATTTCTGTTAAGACTGCTCCCCTTCCCAATCTCTGAGTTAGATGCTCCCTAAGAATTGAGTTGATGATAGAGGCAGATGTGGGTCCACACATCTGTGTAGTACTTCTTCCATCCCCTTTCCAGGTTCACTCCCACAGCTTCAGGTACATATGTCAACTCTGGTCCAAAAATTTACAGAGAAAAAATTCTAAAAGTAGAAAATAACTTTTGTAAATAATTTTATGATAGTATATTGTTATAATTCTTTTTATCATTAGCTACCTTTAACCTCTTATTGTATCTAAGTTATAAATTAATCTCATAGGTGTGGATATATTGGGAAAAGATCACATAGATGGGATTAGAAACCACCTGTGGCTTCAGATATCCATAGAAGGTCTTAGAGCATATCCTTCAAGGACTGTGTTGTCATTGTGAGTTGACAGATTCTCCCCATATGGAAAGAACCTCGTTGTCATCTTTGTTTTTGTTTCTGTCTCCCTGATTGGTCCCCTGCCCAAGACCCGCTGGGCTGTTCCTACTGGTAATAGCCACTGACAAACATGGAATATTGTACAGCTAGCTTCAAAGTACTATAATGATATCCCTGAGGTAATTAATTTATAAAAGCTTATTACTTAGCTCGCAGTATCCAAGATTTAAGCCTCCTGGTTTGACCTCTGCTCGGGTCAGCAGAAAATAATGGTGGGAACACATATCAGAGAGAATATTCATAAAGTAAGGGAAAGGAGGGACAGAGAGGTGGAGAGGGGAATACCTTTCAAGGGTCCTACCCCCAGAGCCTTAAGGTCTTCTTAAATGTTTACAGAACCTCTGGCCCCAGAGACCAAGCCTTTGCACATGGGCTTTTGGGGGACACTCATCCAAACAGTAGCAAGAGCCCACTGTGAATCTACAATCAAATGACACAAAATGGGAAATAAATTATATTGCCCATTTTTTATTGATTCTGGGGAGGTTTCCTCTCACTAAACCAGTGCTGAAACATTTCTACAGTTTAAAATGTAAATGTGGGGCCAGAAGTTGGCTTGGAGGGTAAAGGCACTTGCTCCTGAGGCCAAGGACCTGAGTGTGATTCCAGCACTCACAGTGAAAGGGGAGAGCTGATTCCTGAAGGTAATCCTCTGCCCTCCACACATGCACCCTGGCATGCACATACACACACACGCACACACAAACACACTCACACACACACATACATACACACACACACACACACACACATACGCACACATAGCTAAATTGAACATAGGCATGTTATGGAAGTGGGCATGCATCTTGTTTCATCTAATCACTGATTCGTAATCTAGAAAGCAATGTTTCAGATAGGAGTCGATCCTTTTCTTTCCTGTTAAATAACTTCTTTTTTTATTCCTATCTTAATTTTAGGGGGAGGGGGAATATTTAAAAAATGGATAATTTTTCAACAAGCCTATAAATACATCTATCCATTGAGAGAGAGAGAAAAAAACTCCAACCCTCTGTAGTAATAAAGTAATAAACTTAATTTAAAGTGGTCAGTTTTATCACAGATCAATCCTGACCACAGCAAGGGAGTGTAAACAGTAACCTGGACAGCCTTTGAAGTCGCTTACACATGCAGGCTTGCACCTCTGGGACTAACTGGAATTTTAATTAACATAAAGTCATCTGAAGGCTTGCTGGTTAGATGCCAGTGCCTTAACAAAGCTTTCTAGGCAGGGCCTGGGAATATGGAAGTCTGCCTTGCCCCTCTTCCCTGAAAACAAGGCTCTCTTTAATCAGTCAGGGCGGATTTTTATTATGTCCAGCTTTTCCTTTTTTTTTTTTTTCATTGCATGATGTTCCTAGAGACTGAAAAAAAAACAGAATTCCAAAAGCTTTTGTTAATTAGAAAGAACAGAACCGAAACCATTGTAGATTATGTCAGTTTAACCCTGCGTTTAAACAGCACAGGGCTCCAGAGTGCCTGCAAAGTCTATGATTTACACCATATTCCAGTAAACCCAGGCAGGCGGGGGCTTTTTAGTCACTGCCTTGTGTGTCCTGAGCACGCCGAAAGGAGTTGGTTCTCCCGGGGACAGGGCAGGAAGAATTAATTCCAGCCAGCCTTGCTTCTAATGTGTGGCTTTGACTTTCAGAGAAATAGAGTGCAGTGGGAATGCAAGAGGCAACTGTCTGAGAAACTCAGCGCTCTAACAGGAAGCAGGCTTCTTTCCATATTCCTTCCAAGAGTTTTCTATCACACGAAGTCCCAGACACAGAGTAGTCTGCAAAAATCGTAAGGAAGCCAAAGTAGGACTTGTTGTTTGTGAGCTCCCAGGAAGAATAAATGTGTTCAGGAGAGAGAGAGAGAGAGACAGAGACAGAGACAGAGACAGAGAAAGAAAGAAGAAAGAAGAAAGAAAGAAAGAAAGAAAGAAAGAAAGAAAGAAAGAAAGAAAGAAAGAAAGTAAGTTTATTATGTGATCTGGAACAGCCAAGAGAAGCAGACAATACCATCTCCATTTTATTGTACATGTTATTTACTGAGTTTCCCTGAAGAAAGCTTAAGAATTCTTTCCTTGTGAGTCACTCACTGTGTGCCTACGTGCACAAGTACGTGCGTGTGCGTGTGTGTATGTGTGTGTGTGTGTGTGTGTTTAAATATAAACTTCCCCACAGCTGGTCAGTTTGGAACACAATCATCTTCCCTTCTCTTCAAGCTTTTTGCCTCCTTCTGTCAATGATCATGTCTGAGACCAAATTGAGCAGCTTTGGTGTAACCAAGTGTAACCAATTTCTTTTCATTAAATACTCAAGTTTGAGAAATGAACAGCCTGGCCAGGCAAGACTCAAAGAACCCCATCCTCTGAATGTGACTTCCATAATTACATTTTCACTACCCTGGCAAATGCATATCCTTGGCTTCATTCTGTTGGAATCAATGGAAGGGAAATTGTATCCTTTTTTGCCAAGAACGGTTTGGTGGTTGCAATGCTTAGGCTAAGGTCCTTTTTACCACTAGGAATGGAAGAGAAGGTGCTCTCCATTCTCGTGTTACTGAAGAGGGGCTACAAAGATGGTCCTTGGGAGTAGCCAGGCTGGGTAATTTAAATATTAACACCTTGACAGATATCTCAATATGTTTAATAATTGCAGTCGTCCCTCCGCGAAAAAGGCCCTATAATTGCAGTCATCCATTCTGAGGGAGCACTGTTGTTATAGACAGCAATTCTGAACCCACTTTCCCAGTGGCTATAAGAAGCCTGCCGTTGCCAACAGAGTGGTCTAGAGTCCTCGCTAATTACCAGCTTCCACGGCTTTTGATTCTGAGCCCAACTGATGGCGCCAGAGGCTGAACCACAGTCAGATCTGTAAGCCCTGGGTTTGCCAAATGGAATCTATGCAATTTGTTTCCTTTTCTCAATGTTTTTGTGACAGGACTCAGCTCAGGCTGAATAGACTAGAATCGCTCCAAAATACTAATGGTTGAAGGTTTAAACATTGAGAAAAATCAGCATGAGGGGTCGATGCCCTGTGCTCATGTGTATATGTGTGTGTTGAACAGAAATCAGTACTAGATAACTTCTTCAGGTTCTCTCCACCGTATCAGACCAGGTCCCTCACTGAACCGGAAGCTCCTAAATTCTGCTAGACAACCTGGCCAATGAGCTGTGGGAACCCCCCCTGTCTCTACTACCCATTGCTGGGATTACAGGCACATACCAGTATGTCCACCATACTGGGTACTAGGGGGTGGAATTTAGGTCACCTCATTGTGCAAGACTTTACTGAGTTGCATTCCTCACTCCCAAAATTGCTAAGTTTTTACGTAAAGATGTGCTATCTGACTTATTTAATTGCACAGACATTTAGTTAGAACCTTCTGTTTACCAGGTACTGTGTTTTATTCTGAAAATAACGCACGAAGTTAGCTCCAACTGTACTATAAAAGGCAAATAAAAACATCACAGAGGACCACCTTATATAATAATCAAGTCAAGAACTGTACCTTAGAAATTGGCACTAAGAATTGCCTAATTGTTTTCTGCACAAACAAGGTTAAGGTCTAAAAGTGCTTTGTAAAGAATTGTAAGATGAAGACATGTGGAAGAAAGACTGGAGGTAGGAAGTTTAGAGAAACTCTTCCCGGATCTCATATGCTCTTGTCAAGGGGGTTTTTATTCTAAGAACTATGCAGACACTGGAGCAAATCGAAGCTACCATCTTCTCTACATTTGATCAAGAGCAGGCAATCAGGATAGAGTACTAAGCTTCAAGTGGATGAAAGAAAGAGGTGTTAAGTTTTAAATGGGGACAGATAGGGCTCTTCTCAACAGAATGGCAGACCAGGTGCCCAGCTAAGTTGTCACATACGATCATAATTAAAATACTGAATGAAGTATCCTTCGTCGTGGTAGCTAAAATGAATCTCAAGAAATAGAATACTTCCAGTTCTACAGCCATTGCCAGGGCCACCCCTTGAAGAAATGCTACACCTTGGTCTAAGAAGATGTTAGAAACAAACACGGCATCCGCAAGGACACACAGCAAGAGAACGATCTTGTGCTAACTGTGGCATTAACTGAAAGGGGAGTAAAGGCATCTGCCTTTAAGCCAATATTTGAGTTTAAAGTCAGATTCACACTGTGTGTGAATCAAGAACCTTGGGTATAAACTGGGCAGGGTGGCACATGCTTATACTCTCAGCACTTGTGAGGTAGAGATAGGGGTCAGGAGTTCAAGGTCAGCCCCAGCTCTATAGCAAGTGGGAGGCCAGCCTGGTCCAAATGAGATCCAGTGAAAAAGTCATCTCCTGTGCTAGTGGTACCTCCAGACGAACCAGCAGAAGCAACATAAATCCTCAAGGACCACCTATGCCTTCTCTAGGATAGTGTTCCAGAGAAAATACATCAGAAGAAAGAAAGTAAAGAGGGAGAAAGGGAGACACAACTGAGAATATGAGAAGCAATGGTCTGGAATCGGTCCTCTGAAGATATAGTAGGGGCATAAATCACAGAAATAAAACCAAAACACTTAATAGATAAAAATAAAGAAGCTTAGCAACAAAAGCAATGACAATCAAGCAGGTTTGGAAAACCGTAACTTCTAGAAATGAAGTTCAAGCACAGATGTGAAAAATTCCACCAAGAGAGCCAGTGAAATCAGCTAAACGCAGCTGGAGAAAGACCTAGTAAACTGGAGTCAGTGCGATGCTCAGCAGTTAGAAGCATTTGGTGCAAAAGCTTGGAGTCCTGATGAGTTTGATTGCTACCCTCTGACTTCCACATGTGCCTTATGGAACGCATGTCCCCATGGGGGTGGGGAGCAAAAATAAGTTTTAAAAATCTTTTTTAAAAATTAGTAAACTGAAAGCTGGGTGGTGGTAGTGCACACCTTTAATCCCAGCACTCAGGAGGCAGAGGCAGGCGGATCTTTGTGAGTTTGAGGCCAGCCTGGTCTACAAGAGCTAGTGCCAGGACAGGACATGCTCCAAAGCTACAGAGAAACCCTGTCTCAATAAAACAAAACAAAACGAAAAAGGAATCTAGGAAAATAGGTCACTTAAAAAATAGCAGTCACGCTCCTGTTTCTGTGATAAATTACCAAAACTGGGAGCAATTTATACAGAGTTTGCATTGGCTCATGAGTTCAGAGGGCTAGAGTCCATAATGGCAGTGACATCATGGCTACCCGGGGGGCATGCTGGCAGGGGCAGGAAGCTGGAACACCATGTCTCAACCATACACGGAAAACTGGAAGTGGGGTGAGCATGTATGCTTTCAAACTCGGACCCCAGTGATGTACTTCTGCCAGCAAGGCTCCACATCCTAAAAGTTCTGGGACAGCACTTCCCACTGGAGACCAAGTGTTCGAATACATGAGCTTATATGAGCTTGTGGGAGACCTTCCGCATTCGCATCACCACAGCCTCTGACAGAGGAATACAGCTAAGCTGTTGATCTTTAGAACTGTGTGAAGTCACTTAGTGCATAAATAAAGCCAATGTCCAGGCCCATGTCTTTCTCATTCCTAAGGCTGTGCTCTTAATTCCACCAAAATTTTATCACATATCCAGGCACAGAGTCATTTGTGCACAGAAATGAATGCAAGTCTGAAAAGCAGCCAGATTTGAAAAGCTGGAAAGAAAGTCAACCACAATCTGCTTAACATATGAGAAACCCACTGAAAAATATTTAGGTACAGAAGAAACCAGGCAACTAACATTTTGGTAATTTCACAATACAGGCTAGGCACAGTGCTAGTACTAAAACCCCTCTCCTCTTACAGCAAATATTTTACTCGTTGGAGTTCTTTTCTCCATTTCATGGTAGCAGAGTCCAATGCTGGGGGAGATTAAGTAATTTACCTCTTCTTGTAAAGCAGGTGAGTGGTAAGTCCAGATTCCAGAGAGATGCAGTCAGGACCACCATACCTGTATGCCCAGCAGCATTGTCAACAAACGAATAACGTAAGCGTGCTACATGAGTTATCTGCACACACAACACTCTCTGGGAAAGTCAGATACCACCACTCACTATGGAAGTGTTTTCTGGAGGTTGGTGAATATCTTACCAGCTGCTACCCCTATAGCCCATTTATTTTCTCATTTTGAGAGCTTCAGATCCTGTATCAAAGACCTAATAGGCACCTTCTTTGAAGTCTAAATTTCATCCCATGCAAACTGAGATAACAGGCATCCTTGAGAAACTTAGTTGAGAAAGTAATCAATAAAGTTCTTATTTAGTTCAATCTCTGACACTGAGGATTCCTGAGAAAGTGACTGATTCTGCTACTATTAGGTCTTTTAAGGCCTAGAGAATATTTGTAGTTAGGGTATTCATTGACCCTTCCTACTTTGCCTAAGAAAAAGTGAGCCACGTTTATTTGATTCACTGTTGTGGTATGATGTAGCTTTTGGGTCTGGTTGTCATCATTTTAACTCATTTTAGTAGGGAAATAACTATGAAGTACTCAGTCTGACTTTTATATCTAGGTGATATGACTATAGTAATCCATTGCTAACCATCCATCTTTAGAAAGTAAGATTTAAAAAAAAAATTCTCACTTATCCCCTAAGTTGAACTCACTACAATGTTCTCTAAACCTCAAGAGAATCCATCTGTTTCTAGGGTCGGTTTGACTGGAGTAATTTGGCCTTTGGGATGTGTTAGTTTGAACGATTGTGTGAAGTTTTATGTAAGCTCTAATGAGACAATGATAGTGGAGAGGACTGCTGTAATGCTGGGGTCAGAATCACAGGAGATACAAATCCTTCTGTACGCGGACAATGCGTCATAAGGCCAAAAAAGAGTGGAGCAAAAAAGTAAACATGACAGCCAGTCAGCCCGTGTGCACTGTGTAATGCACGTCCACATGCTGCGTGTGAATGCCAATCTGGTACAGATTCCTTCTCATAAAAACACCTATAATTGCTCCACATTGGATTCACTTAATATATCTAATAAGCGAAAGCTTTTACTTTTCAGCTAATTAGTCTTATTTTTTGAACAAAAAAGCTAATAAGCAAAAGCTATATAAGAGCTCCTCCTCCTGCTGGCTGATGAGGGCCAGCCTGTCCTGCAGGACTTTGTGGTACAGCAGCGGCCTTATGAAGCCACTCCCATCTTTCATACTCTTGCACACTGTCTCATCTGAGTGTTTATTTCTCGGAGGGTACTTCTGTGATAATGGTTTATGAGCTAGTGAGTACGGAGAGCTCCATTTCCTTTGCGAACCAGCCACTGTATGCCTCTTGATTGTTTCTGCAGCATCTGGGCTTTTAGAGGATTGCTTACCTGCGATGCTATCTTTAGCAGAAAAAAGGAAGTAGTTCACTTTGGAGGAAAGCGGTTCTGCCGGGAGCCCAGCTATGCAGTAATGCATCTAGGCAATCTTTTAGAATTCCAGGCAAGACCAAAAAGAAAAGAAAAGGGTCCTGTAAAAACAGGGTTTGCTCTCTTTCCTATTAGACAGAATTTATTACAGCAGGAAACCCTTATATCTGCATGTACATGGAGAGCAGCAACCGTTTAGCGTACAGTCCCGAGCAGTGTCGTACTAGGAGATGGGGGATATCATTCTATCGTTCCCAACTGAACAAACATCAGAAAAGGAGACAGGCTGACCAGAATTATCCAAAATGGAGTCTGTCTGAAATTCTAAGTCTCCCAGAGACAAAAGTGTCATTCACCTCTTTCTCCTTCTGATAGCCAAGACTCATTTGCACCTACTGACCCCCTTTGAATTATTACCCTCCCAGAAAATCCCTCGGCCCCTCTAGAGCACTTCAAACACTCCACTGCTTCTGATCAGACCTGTGTTGCCATCCATCCCCCGACTCAGACTTTAGTATATCGGCAAAGAAAACTCGCCGTTAGAAATAAATGTATCAGAAGGTCAACATTGCATTCCTGCAACGTTTTCAGAGCTCACGTTTCACTCTATGCTTTCAGTATCATCATTCCGGAAGTCTGGCCTTTGTCTGACCCTTTAGAGGGGTAACAAGCACAATTCCTTGTGTCGCAAAAAAAAAAAAAAAACATGCAAACTAGGACTTAGTGATTTCTGAGGCCTGGGCTTCAGAGGAATTCAATGACTTTCATCAAATAGCTGTTAAAATTTTAATACGGTGGATGTTGGGGTTTCACTTAAAGTAAAATTGTTCAGCAACAAGAATTTAGCATTTACAAAGCAGCCACATGGTCTGTCACCCGGAACTCCCTCACCAGACCGCTTTCCCCGAGGCTGGGCAACATCTGTCAGCATCTTTAGCATAAACCATGAGCTCCAAGCATTCTTGGGGCTGAAACTTGAGCTGCCAGGTCTCTGCTCAGGAGGTTTTGTGTGCTTTCAGGAAAATAAGATCTGTTTTTTTCCAGTGAAAGCCAAAGGGGGAGAAATGTAATCGTAACGTTTCAAGACACCCTTCTGTTTTAGCCCTGGCTCAAAGGAAAACCAGCTTCAGCCGAACTGAGAGGAACAGAAAATACCCAAACAAGTTGAGGGTGGTGAAGTTTTCCTCACACTGCATTCCCGAGACAGGATGTCCTCATCAGAACTGCGTGACCACATGCTTAGCGGGACCGTGTATGGAACATGGTCCAACTGTGTTAGCAGAGGTCAGCGTGTGTCCACCTCTTGGCAGCTGAGGGTGAAGGGCTTAAGTGACAAATTCCAACCCTCCAGCTTCCCAGATCATTACACAGGCGCAGGAAGTTAAGACAGCGACCAGCAGTCTGCCAGAAGGTATCATATACACCAGTGGCTTGCGGTTTTGCACAGCTTTGACATGCACCACCCCGGTGTCTAAAATGACTTCTCAGAGTCCATCTGTGTGTGAGAGATACTGGACTTCCCCAGTTGGTCCCGTATAGTCCACTGAACAATGGGGATGCACTTTTGAACCGAAAGCTGTCCCCACCAATCTCACTGTGAGTGTAAAAATTCACAAAGTATCCCTGATTATTCTTTGTGCAAGAACTTGCCTCTGACGCTAGAGAGACTGGATCTTGAAATTGTCAATTCATTCAAGATGGAAAGATCGTTTCAGTGAATGAAGTCTGGGTAGCTTTTAGTTAGCTACAGAGGCCTCCCAGCTAACAGTTCCATTTTGCCACTTGGCTGCGGCGTCAGTGTAATAGTGCACTTGGTAGAAACCATGCTTGGGATTCTGAATTAGGAGCTTCTCTCAGGCTAGAAATATGCACCAGGATCCCGCCCCCCCAAGATGCTCAGCAGTGGCAGGATGCAGCTCCTCCTTAGCCACACAAGAGGAAACCATGATGTATAGTAGGCTAGGCACATTCCATGAGGTTTGCCCCCGTAATTTGAACTCGTGGTGAATTGATTGGGATGTAACCCAATCAAAAGCCGAGCAGAAGCTGTATTTGTAATATGAACATTTTTCCCTTCTCACAGCAGTAGTAATTAGAAATAGAGAGGCAAGCCCAGAACAGGCCTTCAGCAGCTAGTCAGCCCCTGTCCAGTCCTCCATACCAGTTTTTTTGTATAGAACTTTGGTGACCTAAAGACACTCTGGATTCACTGAAGAACACACAAACTGTTGAAGGTGTACTAAGATGGAGCTGCGGGACACCTTGGACACGTGCTCAGCTGTAGCTCACAGAATTCTCTAACCAATACAAGTGGATGTTCTTGTGACCATACACAGAATTCATCTGGGCAACTCAACTTCAGTCACAGTACTAAGGAAAACAGCATTGCCTTTGTCCTTCGGAGACCCTGCCAGACACAACCCATGCTCTGGGCCTCTGGCTCCTGGTGGGCCTGAGGACTCCGTGTTTGTCTCCTTTCTGAACCTGGAGTGACTCCGATCCTTAGGAGGACTTAAAAAGAGTCAAAACTATGTGTTGATCAAATAGTCCTGAAAATACCTTCTAATAAATATAAGAAAGCAAAGCAGGGAGGAGGGGAGGACAGAGGAGGAAGGAAGTAGGGAACAAAGTAGGGATTTGATCATTTGACCTCCCTAAAAATGCCCCATGTCTTCTTAGGCAGCATAGTGGAGACCTTTGAGGTAGGTTGCATCTCTGCATTTCTGGAACAACCCCTCATCTCAATCCCTTTCTGCTCGCCTTCCCCTACTACCCACAGTCCTGATTCTCAAGCTGCCCAACAGCCACTTCTACCTCCCCACACCAGACATGCACCAGGTTCTATCACATTCTGTCCCTTGACCTACATAGTCCCCCTGCCCAGAAGATCTTCAGATTAGTTCTGTGCTTAGAGAACACCTTCCTGTTTGAAGAATCTATCACACTGGCAAGTGTGTAGGCCCTTTGTACATCTCTTAAAATGTAGAGATTTGAGCGCTGTTAACTTATAATTGAAATTTGTTTTCACTTTTCATGTGATCCTGAAAAAGTGAGGACAGTCGTGGGCATCATTAGTATCACTGTCTCCCAATGAAATTAAGATTCACAGACTGGAAATAATAGAGGAAGCATTATATGCATTCAGGATGCCAAGATTTTTCTCCATTGATGTATTCATTTCTTAATCTAACGCTGAAAGACAAAGTCAAAATATATGCAAAAGTGTCCTTAGTTGAAACACATTGTGTGGTCACTGATATCATCACAAGCTTCAGTGGGCTTCCTCTCTCTGTAGACATAAGTATCCCAATTTTCCAGATTGTATTATTGATCACTAAACTTTTTGTTTTCTCTTTGTTTTTCAAGACAGGGTTTCTCTGTAGCTTTGGAGCAAAGACTTTTGTTCTTGTGTTTTTTAATTTATTTCTTTTTATTTTATGTGTGTTAGTGTTTTGCCTGCATGCATGTCTGTGTGAGGGTGACAGATCTTGTAGTTGCAGACAGTTGTTAGCTGCCATGTGAGTGCTGGGAATTGAACCCAGGTCCTCTGGAAGAAGTAATCAGTGCCCTTAACCACTGCACCATCTCTCCAGCCCCTGATCACTAAACTTAAGTCTTAGAGATAAACATTTCAACTTATATGACTTTCAAAACTTATGCTAGGATTTTACCTTTAATTTTTTTTAGCAAACAATAAATCTATTGTATGACAAAGTTGATCTAAATATCAGAACAACTTACAATAATAAAATATGAAACTATATTCTCCCATATTTATATAAAGCATAGATTCATATAAAAAGTACACACTAATGGTTATTAACCACAAAGACAATTGAAAGTCTATAGTATATGAAACCCAAATTAAATTTGACCAGAAAATGGTGATTAAGATGTAAATACGGCCAGGCAGTGGTGGCAGATGTCTTTAATCCCAGCACTTATGAGGCAGAGGCAGGTGAATTTCTATGAGTTGAGGTCATCCTGGTCTACAAAGAGAGTTCCAGGAACCCCCAAAGCTACACAGAGAGAAATCCTATCTGGGAAAATAAAGGATGTAATTCCTTTTTATTTCAACTTCTGATTTTTTTTATTTTTGGTTTATAATACATTTTGTAAGTATCAATAACTCTTCTGTTATGTTAGCAATAACACATCTTAGTATACCATTTTGACTGTAATATAGTACTCAGTACATATCTTCGTGTGTGTGCATATTTCTGTTACTGAGATTTTTTATTTATTTTTGATTTTTTGAGACAGGGTTTCTCCGTAGCTTTTTGATTCCTGTCCTGGCTCTTGTAGACCAGGCTGGCCTCGAACTCACAGAGATCCGCCTGTCTCTGCCTCCCGAGTGCTGGGATTAAAGGAGTGCGCCACCACCGCCCGGCGAGATTTTTTATTTAGAATATCTGAAGAATGAGCATCAATTGAAGCATTCAAGTTATAATTATTCTAAACTATGGTTCATTCATAAAAACATGTGGACCTTGATGTATGGCAAGTGTTTTGTTTGGAGAATAGCTTTTGTGACTTCAGGACAGGTAGACATGCTAAGGAAAAGTGAGAAGTGTGCTTCACAATTTCTCTTTGAGAAGATGAGAAATTCCCCAGTGAAGAAACCATAGGACATCGAGAAAAGCTAAACCA
The DNA here is from genome assembly GCF_037038515.1 of Microtus pennsylvanicus. Lineage (NCBI taxonomy): Eukaryota > Metazoa > Chordata > Mammalia > Rodentia > Cricetidae > Microtus > Microtus pennsylvanicus. The sequence continues at coordinate 54,982,705 of NC_134588.1, read as the reverse complement.
ACACTGAAGACATAGCTGACGTTGGGGTATTTGCTACCTCTATACCCAAGAGCTTTGGGTCCTATGGTTACATAGCGAGAACAGAAAAGGCACCAATAGCAGGAACTGACAGATTATAAGTCAAGGCCTTCCCAGAGCTCCACCTCCAGTGGAAATGATAGATCATCAAATGTCTGCTTGCAGATAAAGAGAACGAGGAAAGAGGAACGCTGTTCCTCTCAGCCTGAGTTTGAATGGAAAGAAAACGTCCTCGAGAATTCACTCTTTATAGTTTACCCATCATGTGATTCAGGTCTCAGAGTGGCACAGTTGATCCAAAATGAAGCCAAAAAAGGGCTTTGACATGGGGACACATTAGAACGGCTCTGGGCACTGGAAAACCATAACATACTTCCCGACAAAGCACACCCTCATCAGCCCTAAGAGATCTAGTTCTACTACCACCCAGCTGAACATAAACTCACAGCCCAACATTGAAAAAGGAATCACCCATGTGTCAAGAAGACAGCAAATATAAGAGAAACTTTGGACTTGGCTTAAGTGTTTAAAGGTGCAATTTTCCCATCACAAATAATAAGGAGCACTGTATTTTAAAGACATATTTTATGAACAATCAAATGGACCTTTTATGAATAGAAAGGCAATCATTAAAATTAAACTGCATCAATAGAGCTGAAGAGAATCTAAATGAAATGGGTTATGTAGCGTGGTGTACTGATGGATGTTCAGTAACCCTTCAGCAGGAACAATTCCACGAGCTTTATAGTGTCAGCAGTCCCACTGTGAGTGACTTAGAGTTGCCAGTGAAATGTCAGTTAACACGGTTCTTCTGAGGTGAAATAAACAAAATCCTCCAGGAGTGAGTGAGTGTGTGTGTGTGTGTGTGTGTGTGAGAGAGAGAGAGAGAGAGAGAGAGAGAGAGAGAGAGAGAGAGAGAGAGAGAATGCATGAAAATGAGAGAGAGAGCTTGCATGAGAGAGTGACAGAATATGATAGATTAGGCAGATATGATAGATAGATGGATAGATAGATAGATAGATGATAGATAGATAGATAGATAGATAGATAGATAGATAGATAGATAGATAGATAGATAGATGATACCCAAGTGCTATATACTAGAGCAATCTACTCAAATGCAACATCAAATACAGACAAAGATATAGGAAATATATATGAGGCATAAAGGATAGGAAGGGAATGTCTAGTATACTTTTAATCATTATTTAAACCATCAGAAGACAATGGGAACATGGCAGTTTTTCTAGAACAGATTATATTTGTGAATGGTAAAGATCTAGGAGCACATAGATAGAAGCACATTATATGAAAACATCCTGCTCTCACCTATCCCCATCCACCCCTGCCAACTCCCTCCCTCCTCTCTAAAAGTCCTTTTCCACCTTCCTGTCCTTTTGGCTGGTCTTGGGACCCACTGAGTTTAACCAGAGTTCTCTGTGTGACTGCCCCTGGGTGTGAAACTGTTCAGTGGAGCATGGTGAGATCAGTAAGAGGTATACAAACTAAAGATATTGACTCACCCTCTCCCAGCATCCACCAGTAGACAATAATTTCCCATGACCCCTCCATGAACACGATCCCAATCCATGGCTGACTACTGACCACTTATACTGTATGTCGGCCCAGTACAAGCTTCTAACTAGCTGCTGCAAGTTTGTACTGGCTGCACTAGGCTCAGAAGATGGCCTTCCGTGGCCCTTCTCCCATCACTGGTCTCCCTGATGCTTTCCACCCCATCTTTCCTTGATACTTCCTTAGCCTTAGAAGAGGTAGAAGTTATTTCTTGTTTTGTTTTGGTTTTTGAGCATCTGGGTCTGGCTGTGTAGGGCAGACTGGTACTCTGGCAGCTATCACCCTGTTTCGACCTCCTGGGTGCTTGAATTATAGGTGTTTACCACCGTGCCCAGATTGGTACTGAATGGTTGTAAAACTGTTTCCCTGCAAACACAGAAAGTTCGGGGTCCTTGTTCCTCCCTAGGCCTATACTAGTATCTTTCTGTTTTCCACTGGGAGGACTATGTACTCTCTATGAGTCACGGGAAAAGATAAGATTATTTTATCTTTGTCTCCAATAAAAGAAGCCAGCAGTCCTTGGAGGCATTCCAGGAGTAGAGCTGAGGAGTCCAAGACGGGCCTGGACTATCTCACAGTACTAGAAAATAAGGAAGTTCTCAAACATTTATAGGAGAACACGTGAAAAGGATACAGGAGACAACCTGGAAGGAGGTTCCTAGTGACCAGAGCTGGGATGACTTCACTAACAGGGTGGCCGTCACTGTGGATTATGACCCAGCAGCTATAAGCATGAGCACCCACATAAATAAACAGCTGAAAATTAAATGGTAAGAAGGGAAGCTCCTAGTCACCAGAGCTAATCCATTCATAAACTTCAAAAAGAAACTTAAGAATCGCCATTTGCAAACTATCCCAGTTATACATGAAATGCTAAAGTGAGTAGGCGAACGTCAGATAAGAAAGGAAGTTCATCTCTCAAAACACGACCCAGAAGATACTTCTAGGTTCCCAAGAGGACAAAATAGAAACTCTATCATAGAGAAACCTCAGAAAGCACCATCTTAACCAAATCACCAAAGTTTCTGGTAGTGGTGGGACAGATGGAAACCACATGTCTCCTGACACAGCACTGAGAAGAATACATCATTCCTGGGATTTTTCTCAACAACAAAAAACAATTTTACAAACTGAAATTAATGCCAAGAAAACTGAATTCCAACCAAGGGGCGCTGGAAGAAACAAATGATCGCTCCTCTTCCCAAGTGTGATTCTGGGGGAAAAAAAAAAGCCCTGCAGAATAACTACAGTTGAAGCACACACAGCTAATATGTGTGGGCACGCATCCAGAGCCAGATCCTGAGTGCAGGACAGTCAGGACGTCAGTTTCCTGAGCTTGACCCTGGTAGTGGAGTTCTGCAAGATGTTCATGTGTGAAGAGATGCACAGAAACTCGGTGCTGATGCTGGAAACTATTGATAAGACAATTACTCCAAGACGTTCATTCATTTGTTGGCTTGCTTGCTCATTTACAAATCAAGCTCACCGCACTTTCCTTTGGCCTCTCCTTCATCCCTCTCAGAAAGGTCAGTTGTTGACTTGCCACTTCTCCCAGCTCTGTCCAGAGACCTCAGTGCATGGCTTCAGGAGACAGTCAAGTCCAGGTTTAAGAGGAAGGAAAGAGTTGAGTCTGAAACACAAGGTTCCTACTGTGTTGAATGAGTGTGGTGGAGGCTATTAAAAGGCCATCCTTTTCTGCCTCCCTTCCCTCCCTCAGCTTTCTGCCCACATCCCAGACTGCTTTTAATCCTATTGGGAGGGTACATAGGGAGAAAGAAAGAAATAATAATAATGAATGGCTGTGTTCCTTGGCACATGAATAACAGTTTCCTTTCCAGGGATTCAGGAATAAAAATGAGGGGCTTTAAATCTCACTAGTGTGTGTGTGTGTGTGTGTGTGTGTGTGTGTGTGTGTGTGTGTGTGTGTGAAAGTGATCTCATCAGGATAACTAAAGTTATTTTGACATGTGGCGTAAGTCTTTTTTTTCCGCATATCTTTCTGACAGACCAAAGCACCCTTCAGTGCTTAAAACTGAACCCCAGCAACAGCAGGCCTCCTAGGAGAAGGCCTTTTCCCACCCCCTCAGCCTATCAGCACATCCTAACTCCTTCCTGCTAAAGGGAGGATGTGGCTAGAGTTCCACTTGAATCAGGAGGCTACTATATTGAGAGAGTCCTAGCAGAGGCAATTCATTGCTGCATTTGCGCCAATTCCAGAGAACAAGATCTCAGGAGTGGAAAGGAGACATTGCCTTGAGCCAGACTCCTATCAGCCTATGGCTCATATGAGCAACTATGCTGGTCGTAAATTCTTGAACTCCTTCCATCTCCTTGGTAGATATTTGCTGCCCTGAGTCCCAGAGCCGCACCCAGGATCCCGTGCCTAATAATCGCCCCACCTCCTTGCTGTGCCGCCTTACCACCCTGTCTGCAAAGGGAACGAGTTCCATGTGCAAATCCACTACATTGGGCTTGCACACCACACAGCAGCATCTACATAGTAAGACGGTAAATGTGCCGATCACAGAGGAAATGACTGGCAAAACCGGGAAGGGGTAAAAATGAAAGCTGAAACTTCAGAAAGGACCATGCTGATTTTTAAAAAATCTATTAGCATAACAGAAATTGTTATTTCGGAATGAAACGTATTAGGAGTGAGAGGAAAGAAGAGTCACGGCTTCTGTTTGTTTTGTTTGTTTGCTCACAGCTGGGGAAACGAGGAAGCCCTCTCTGTGGCTTTTCAGTCTTGTCCAAGCTATCTCACAGCATGTGTGAGATTGGGTTTAGCTGTGCAACACAGCTCTGCATTTGTATTCTAGACAAATGTCTGCGTGATTCTCAGCTCCCTCCCCCACCAGCAAGCAGCAGCAACAACTGGCAAGACCACACCTGGCCAAGGCAGCCCAAGACGTTGGCTGGCATCCTGTTGCGACCATCCAACCTTGCTTTTAGCGGGGAGTCTCTCTCGCTTTGATTCCCGGTTTCTCGCAAGCATCTCCAGACTGCCTTTATAAAGATAACACAAGTCTTAGGCGTGAGAATGAATCAAACCATCTGTATCTCTTTGCTTGAAATAAAATATAAAATAGCCATTTCCACACTCAATCGTCATTAGGTCCCTCATCCCAACCCCAACCCATACCTTGGAAATGGTGAGAGACTCCAGAGAGAGTGGGGGAGGGGTGTATTAGGAGCTAATGATTCACTGTCTACTGTTTTCACCTCCAGCCTATTTTCTAGAAAAGCCTGGCCACCTGTCACTCCCATTAATCACAGGGCCCAAGCAGAGTCCAGCAGGGTGCCCCTCTGGTGGTTCAGACAGGGTCTGGGTCATCACAAGATTCACAAAGTGGGATGCGGGTCTTGAATCCTCATTCATTCCCACAATGCATCTCATCAGCATCGGGCTCCACAGCCCCCTCTGAGCGACTGGCGCTCTGGGGTGTTGATGGTTTTGGCTTGCGGCCTCCTGGAGCGGCCAGCCGCTGTGTAAGCAAGTCTGTCTGAACCGCTCTGGGGCTAACTGCCTTCTTAGAAGTCCTCTCGCCTCTCATTATTTAGTCAGTGAGCCATTACTATTATTAGCTTTGAATTCCTCCGTCTACACTTTCTGTTCAGTAAGATATCAAAGTGTGGACAGTCATCGCCCTACCAATTGTTGAATGCCTTTCCCCACCCGCCTCCCTTTCTATTATTTGGGTTGACATTGGAAACCAGTCCCGAACTCGGGCGCTTTAAAGTGGGATTCGGGATGGAGGGTTAGTAACCAAACTCCTTCGCAAGCTGTTTCAGAAGCTTCTAGCGTATGAGCCGTCTGACTCGGTGCGCATCGTACAGACTATCCAGAAAAATTAAAAGAAAAGAACATGAACAGCATCAAGTAGCTCTTGGCAGTCGGTCAAAGCCAGCAGCCTTGCAGGGAAGGTATTTAAAAGTCGTTTAAGTGAAGCTGTTTGTACAAGCAGCAACTGTGCATTGCTGGTGACTGGGAAGGGCTGTTTTCACAGTCTTTCACGGAAATATTTCTAGACAGTTTCTGTGGCTCTCTTCCCTGAGCTCATGTATTTGCTTCTGCTTCGGTGCAGAGTATTTTCATGAGCAGTTTTATAGCCCAACCTGCCTCCTGCACGTTCTGCAGGGCTAGATTCCTGCCGCACATACCTTTGCCCTATCTGCCATTAAAACTGCAAGACTTTCCTATAACAAACCTTAGACAGTGGCTGGGGGCGGGGGGGCGGTGAGGGGGCAACTGATACCTCAGTCCACCCACCAGCCCTTAAAAAATCAACCTTTTAAAATTGTTGTTATTTTTAGTTTTAAAACAGGACACATATTAACATTATGACAGTTGGACCCCTTCTTTTGTAACGTGTTTATTTTATGTCTCATCCTTTTACCTAGACCAAAATGATGACATGCTTCTGAGCAAATAACTCATTTGGCCTCAGGCATGATCCAGGGAGGCATGTTCAAAGGGCAGATAAACCCCAAATTATTTCAGAAATAGAAATATAACAAAAATAAAAGACCTCATTTTCTGTCTCCAGTCTTGCTAATAATTGTAAGCATGGGACAGTCATCTCTGTTTGCTTTTTTATACATAGAGACCTAGGTATTCTCATATGAAATAGATGTCTAATTATAAAGAAAAAAGTCCAACTTTGTCTTATTTTTCCTGTGGGTTCTGCTTTTGATACGTCAACCGTTTTTCTTGATATATGCTAAATGTTTAAACTCTCTCTTTCATTTAAGCAGTAGAGCTCCAAACAGGAAGCAGGACCCCTAGGAGGGTCTGGGCAGGAGAACAACAGAACCATTGTCCTGAAGAACACTGCTCCCTCTTGGCCTCCACTCAGCCTGCCGTTTTAACTAGGCTATGGATTTGAGGTAGACGGCAGTCCCTCATGATACCTGGCTCCTTCTCTGCCCTACTTACTTCAGCCAATCTGTTCTCATCCTCATAATCCTGTTTACTTTTTCTTCTTAAGGGCAAGGCGGGTGCTCTTCAGAACAGAGTGAAGTAAGTTCGGGGCAAACGAAAGGAAACCTACGTCATCCAACAGGTTATAAACTTGCGGAACTCATTAGTTTCAAAAGGTGGTCCTGGCAGGAAGTGTAAAGGAATTCAAAAACATTTTACCCAGATTTATGAAAAAGAGCCATAAATGGCTACTAAGAAAACCAGGGCTGTGACCAACTTTTACAACTGAAATCCCACAGCTGCCTCAGGCCCTCCCATGGTCCTCTCTGGAGATCTCTCTGGATGGTTGAACACGGATATGGCCCACAGTGAGATTTCCTGAGCACCCTGTGTCTTTTTGGCCCTTGTCCTTAGTCTCACTGGGTCTTAGAGAGACTACACAAACACACACACACACACACACACACACACACACACACACACACACACACCCTGTTCTGGGGAAGGCAGCTCTCTCTTTAGATGAAAACTTGGTGACTTTCAATCGTCTGCCTGCTGTGGTGCCAAGTTTGACTGTCTGGGAATGGTGACGCCTGCCCAGTGGAAATTAGCTTAGCTCACATTTGGGTTTTAAACCATAGATCCTAACTTTTATGTTAACTCAGACCCTTCTTTTTCCTGAGTATTTTTTTTGGCCCAAGATCATAAATAAAAATTTTTATTCCACCCTACAAAATCTTCAGCAGACCCTCCAGTAACTTAAGCTCTTTGCCTTCCCAGGCTGTCCGCACACTGGAGCACTTTTGAGAAATACAGATGCTCTAGGCTTCACCCAGACCACTTATCAAAGCATCTGTAGATGGGGCCCGAGAATCCTGCTTTCTTCAGTATCGCTCTGGTGTTTCTCCCAGCAGCCAGGCTGGGGTCCAGATCCGACAGGTAGAGCAGTTCCTCTGGTAGTTCCCCTCCCTTCTGGGTCTTGGTGTTCTCCGGGCATCTTTCTATAATGCTTCCCCTTCTTGTGTTGAGTACTTGTTAGAGATTGAAATAAGGCTCCTTGTAGCCAGCAACAGCCCTGAGTCTTTCTACTGTCTGCCTTCTCTCTCCTAACTACAAAGACCCAGTATAGGGAATATACTGACTTATTCCAAATTCATGGTGTCCATGCTCACAGAACCTTCACTGGCCTCTACACATCTCTTGGTCTTCTACTCTGTGACCTGCTCTGGATAGGAACTCCAACCACATTCAAGCCAAACAGTGGAAAACTCCCAGATACCCTATCATTGCTCCCAGAAAGCATTCTTTTCTCTTCTCAGGCCCCTTCACATGAGACTTACACATGCTATGCAATACTCTCCTACTAAGCTCTGTCCCGGCTCTTGTGTCTAAGTTAGGATCTCAATCTGATCTTGAATTTATGATTACCCTGCTCGGCTCCCAGGTACTGGGCTTATATATACATATTGTATATACATATTACTCTGCCTGGTCCCACTGAGCATTCTCATACCATTCTCTTCTAATTAGTCAAGTCTTTATGAAGAAAAATTCTACTTCTGTTCTGTGACATCCCTGAGCCACAATGGCTAGCCTGACAATATAGCCGTAAGGGTTAATAGTAGTGCTCACATGCTGGCTAGGAGTATTTATTGCTCCCTTCCCCTTGCTACTTGCATAGTACTGTCTGGTACTATGGAACTTAGACTTCTGGAAGGAAGCCTTTAGGTTAGACAGCTTTTGAATAACCCAAGTCCTGCGTCCTAAGTGTGTGACATCTTCTGCAATATGGGCTTACCTTCAACCCCTCTGTGAAGACATCCCAGGTAACCAACCTGCTTGTATTGTCTTGGGAGTAATTTGGCCTACTCTGACCAACCACTCCAAAGGAGGTGTCTCATGACTGCTAGCTAGGGTTCCTGCTGTTCTATGGTTCTTCGGGACAGCATTGCCAGCCCAAGCGTGTGCCATATATTCTGTATTTATTCATCCACCTACTAAATCAATATCTGGGTTATTGTGAATGGTGCTGTAATAATCATGGACAGGTAAGGATCTCCGTGGAATGTCCAGTTTACAGTCCTTTCAGTATTTATCCAGGGTGGTGTGTTTCTTGGCCACTTGTTCTTCGTCTTTTGAGAACTGTCTGCTCATGCCATTAGTCCCTTTATTGGTTTCATTGTTTGGGAGTTGGATTATTTAGGTAGTCTTGATATTGATATCTTATCAGATACGTAGCTAGCAAAAAGTTTTTGTCCCATTCTCTAGGTTGACTCTTTGTCACTTGATTATCTCCATTTGGGTGTAGAAGCTTAATGTAATCTCATTAGTAAATTATCGATTTAACGTCTCAAGCCTCTGAAGGTTATTTTCAGAAATTCTTCGCCTATGCGTTTATCTTGAAGTGTTTTTCTCTAATAGTTTCATATTTTCAAGTCTTACATTAAAATCTTTGACCCATTTGAATTGTTTTTTATTCCAGGTGAGAGAGGGATTTGGTTTCATTTTTCTACAAGCGAGCTTTGATGTTTCTCAGCACGATTTGTCAAGGAGGCTGTCTTTTCTCAAAGCGCACGTTTTTCATTTCTGTCAAAAACTAGGTGGCTATAGCTACATGACTTTAATTCTGGACCCTCTCTTCTATCCCATTGATCTACATGTCTGTTTTCTGTGCCATGCTGTTTTACCACTGTGACTCTGTGATATAGCTTGAAGCCAGGTAAGGGGATACTTTCAGCATGGTTCTTGTTACTAAAGATTATTTTGAAAAACCCCGGTCTTTGGTGTGACCATATGAATTTTAGACTTCCTTTTATATTACTATGAAGCATTATATAGAATTTTAGTGGGTGCCACATTGAGACTATAGGTCAGTTTGAAAGTATCACTGTTTTTACAGTATTGATTCTACCAATCCATATGTACAAGAGGCCTCTCCATCATCTAATGTCTTCTTCCAAGTCTTTATTTGGTGGTTTAAACTTTTCAGTTCAAAGGCCATTCACTTGCTTAGTTAGATTTATTCCTGCGTGGCTTTTAAGCTATTGTGAATGGGATTGTCTTCCTGGTTTCTTTCTCTGCTAGTTCATTGCTTATATAGAGGAAAGACTCATTTTTTGAGTGTTCGTTCTACATCCTGATAATTTGTTAATTTAATTATTTTACTTATTAATTTTAATTATTAATTTATTAATTTAAGAGATTTCTGGTGCCATCTTTAGGGCTTATATATAAAATCATAGTATCTATATCAGTGATTATTGACTTCTTCCTTTCCTGTTTATAATTTTTTGTATTTAAATATTTTAAATTTCTATTCCTTGGCTGTGTCCATGTTTTGGTGCATGTGTTTAGAACTGTACTACCCTCTTGACTCCACTTATGTATTCTGACTAATTTTGGTCTGAATTCTGTTTTATCACATATCAGTATAGTTAGAAATGCATGCTTTCTCGTCCTCTTTGAAATGACATTTCCTTCTTTTATCCTAAGTTTGTGTGTGTCTTCACTGGTGTTTTTCTTGCATGTATAAAAAGGTCATCTTAGTTGCATGTGAGTTTGAGACCAGGCTGGCTTATTTGAGATGCTATCAGAGAAAAGAAAATAATGAAAATTCTGCAAAGAAAGCAAATATTTACATATATTCACATATATTTACAATTAGTTCTAAAGTTTCCTCTTTCTTAAAGCAGTGCTTTAAAAATTCTGGGTGTATTATTAATGAATACTATGATTTTTCCCTTTTCTAGCTTTCATAATGAGTTCATTGAAATTAAACAAAATGATTTTGAAGTAAAGAGAAATGAAAGATTGGATAGGTTCGTTTTCTTAGAAATGTCACCTTTCTTACTAATCAGTCATGCTACACGGTCATAATACATGGGTGTTCAGATGAATCCGAAAGAGATGTAGCGTCCTTCTGACTCATTTGATTTTAAGCCTCCATGCTTCAAGCACTTACATCTGAGAACATTATAAAATTGAAAACATTAAGCACCTATCTGTAGCAATCCCACTAGAACCAGCTGGTCTGGACAACCTTGAATATCGGAGTCACTTCCATTTGAGTGACAGAATAGAGTATGAGCAACGGAATCAGACAACCTATCATAGCTTTGTCCCTAATTGGTTTTGTGAATGACTTCAGCTGGTGCATATATCATAGGGCGGGTCAAGTCTGAAGCTACTGATGACAAAGACCTGTGCTCATCTCAGAGCATCCTGGAGCTCTAGAACCGGGACTGCTGGTGACACTGGTCTAGGCATCTCCCACATCATTTGAGAGGTCTTGGGGGAAGTTAGTCTTTACATCCTGTGGCTTCATGACTCTGGCTGTTTTCCAGAAATAAAGCAGTGGCAGTGGACTATACTCTGAGATCTAGTCTAAGGGGGACGTTTTCAGTCAGAGCTGTAACACTTCATGTGGAAATCTGGTTTGTATCATTGACGAGGGCAAGACTCAGTAGTTCCACGGAAGATTTGGCAAGTGGTCTAGGGTATCCGTGTAATCCTAATACTTAGCAGGTAGAAACAAGAGGATAAGGCATTCAAGGTCATAAAATCTTTCCCAGATTAAAAAAAATCCTCTAATGGCAAAGGTCCCTGCCTACATGGCCCACTCTGAGAGTCCAGGACAAGTGGCAGTGGACTATACACCTTCACATCTGGTCTAAGTGTACCTTGTATATGCTGGACAAAGACTCTACCCACTTAGCCACCTAACTCAGCATTTGCACCTATAACATTACCCAGTTATTCTTTTAAAAGTTTTCATCTTGGCTGTAAAACTAATTATTTAGAATCATAAACACGATAGTATATTTTTTAGAAGTTACAATCTGTTTTCTAAACTACTTTTAAAACAAGCTAGGGGCCACATAGCATAGTCCAGGACAGCCAGGACTACATAGAGACACTAAGAAATATATTTTCTCTAATGCTCTTCAAATAGTTTGTGCTTAAAGAAAATAATAATAACAACAACAACAACTAAGATGTTCTTATCATGTAGCCTAGATTTCCCGGTAACCCGCTATACAACTTTTGAAAAAGTTTCATCACTTTTTATGAGATTTTAAAAACATTTTAAGTGTTGACCTCTTCATACACGTAGGGTCTTCTTCCAATGTCCTACCCGTATAAACTCCATGTCCTCTTTATACATAGATGAGTATAACTTGTGCTGATCATGCCTGCATATGTGTAGAGCATCATCCTCTGAAACATAGGCCACCCACCAGAGGCCAAGGCCCTGAAAAAAACTGACCCCTTTCTTTCCCCAGCAGTCATCAGCTGCCAATAGCTCCTGACTAGTGGGCAGGGCCTCTTATGCCCCTCCCTCCACTTCTCTGTTGGAGTGTTTACTGACTAGATCTTTTGCAGGACCTGTGCAAGCAGTCACATCTGCTGTGAGTGAGAGACACTATGGTTGAAGTCTTTCGCATCTTCTGGCTCTTACAGTCTCGATGCCCCACCTTCCATGATGTTCTCTGAGCCTCGGAGGAGGGGATGTGACATGTATGTTTCATTTAGGACTGAAGCATTGTCTGCTGCTCTTTCCTACACTTTAGGACAACATGAATCTGACTCCACACCGTCGCGTACTGTTAATTTAATGCACTGATCTTTTTTTTTAAAGATTTATTTTATGTATATGAGTCTGACTGTATACCTGCACACCAGAGAGGGCATCAGATCCCACTCTAGATGGCTGTGAGCCACCATGTGGTTACTGGGAATTGAATTCAGGACCTCGAATTAGCAACCAGTACTCTTAACCACTGAACCATCTCTCCAAACCCCGATATATTGCTCTTAAAAAAAACTTTTTGCTTAGAATTTTTGTGTGCAAAAACGTTAATTCATGCACATTGAACTTTGAAAGATTGTCTGCCTTATAGAGAAAGCATCAAGTAATACCAACTGCATAGTTACAGTACTATTTTAGTACACAGTTCATTTATTATGAGCTCCCATAGCTCCAGTGCTGCTTTCTTAATATTCAAATTTTATTGTCCATAAGTTCCTTAAATTTACAGTTCATCCATATAAATATTTTAAAGGACAAAACAGTTATCTGTTACTAGGCTTTCTTTTACAATTTATAACTTTTTTCTTCATTTCAAACTTTGTAACAAGACTAACTTTTTACTGCACAAAATTGTAGACCCTGATATCCATTTCTTAGTGAGGTTTAAAAATGCCAGCTAGCTGGGCATAGTGGCATGCTTGGGTGATGAAGACAGGGGGATCAAGAATTTAAAGTAAACCTGGGCACCATGGGCTCTATCACATAGCCTTGTCTCAAACAGCAAGTGTGTGGGTATTAAAGAGCATATGCATCTTTCTTTAAATTTTCCTACAATTATGCACTTTAGATAAAGATATTGAGAATAAATTCTCAAAGCATGCATTTACACTTGGTCTCAACTATCAATTGTTTATATGAAAAGTTGTTAATTTATGGCAAGCAAAGTCAGTTTGTAAGGACTGAGATTGCCCCCAAATAAATATTTACAGTTTAAAATGCTTAGCATGAGGGGCTGGAGAGATAGCTCACTAGTTAAAAACACTAGCTGTTCTTCCAAAAGACTGCAGCTTGGTTACTAGTGCTTATATCAGGTGGCTCATAACCACTTAGAACTCTATCTCTGGCAGATATGGCACATACAAGTATAAGTTAAAATTTAAAAAATACTTGACATGAACTTTTCATATCCATGAGCTCTTTGTTGCGTAAAGCAATAGAGACTTCTAGCTAAATCAGTGGTTCTCAGCCTATAGGTCAAGCCCCATTTGCAGGTCGAACAACCCTTTCCCAAGGTTTGCCTAAGACCCTCAGAAAACACAGATATCTACATTATGATTTATAACAGTAGCAAAATTACAGTTATAAAGTAGCATAAACTCTATGTTTGGGGATCACCACACATGAGGAACTGTATTAGGTTACAGCATTAGGAAGGTTGAGAAGCACTGAGCTAGATTAAAGGCTACACAAGAATTATGTCTAAGAGAATTTCAGGATAGGTTGTATAAGATTTTTAGGTTGTGTGAAGACCCCTCATTTCCACCTTTTACTTATAAGAACAATTTTACTGATATTAAACGTGAATGTCATTATGAACCCAAAGTCTCCACCCTTCTCCCTCCCTTCTCCAATTAGTCACTTCTGCTATCATCCAAACTATTTATTAGACAGATAAATATATGTTGGCAGTATACAAAAATATATTCAGGAAGCTTTGGACTGGGGAAAGTTAAAAGACACAAAGCCATTTCTCAGTTAAAAATGTCATTTGTTGCTGTTGTTTTCTTGTTGTTTGTGTTGTTATTGTTGTTTTCAATTCAGTAAGTCTTTAAAATTCCAAAGGATCTTAATAGCAGTTGAATTTCACATTAATAACATGGTTTTAAAATGTTTATTATGGTGTTACTTAGAAATGTGTTTAACATTCCATGGAGAACAAAGACTAATAGTGAGGTAAAATAATTGATAAGTTCAAGAAGAATGGAAATGAAAGGACAGGACAGAGCTTGGTCTCGCCTGTCGATGTCAGTAGTGGGTAACCTGAGTCCAGTTGGGCTGGGGTTTCCTCCTGCATTGGGGCCTCTAGCAGATGTGTGTCCCTCCTGCTGCTAGAGGTTTTGTCTGCAACCACAATTCAAATCTCTGGATACCTTCAGTTGTAGTCAGCCCAAAGCAGAGCTGGGTGTAGGTGGTTCTTTATCTGGTTCATGGATTAAGGGCTCTACCTTCTAGGACTGCAAAAGATTGCCTTCATTTCCCCCATGGTGACACTCTCAGGCTCAGTGTCTCAGGTGTCTTCTGAAACAAAAACCCAGCTCCTCAGAAAATGCCCCCAATATCCAGTAAGCTCCTGCAAAAGACTCGAGGGATAACAGCGGGCATGACCTGCCATCGCGGTGCTCAAAATCTCACCCAAGTTCTGAGATCATTTTTCAAACGTTCCCAGCCATAAATATACCCTAAGGTCCTCTGTGCCCTTGGCCCCTTGAGCACAGCCTTCCACTCAGGCTTCCGTTCTTCTTTCTGTCCCGCCCACTTGGAACTCGCATGTGGGCCTCTGCTTTTCTACTTCATGCCTTTCACCGTTCCATGCCACACACTAAATATTCAGTGATACTTGCCGCGTTGCCAGACTGACACCTAGACCACCCTCCTAGGCTTTCTGGATTATGGTCCTCAGTCTGCTTTGCACCAGCGTGGCTGCAAACCTTGAAAGCCGTAACTTAGAGGCAAATAACTGGAAGTAGGGAAAGTTTTCAGTGAAAACATTTCCAATAATGTGGGCCTGGAAAACACTGAAGGTGTGTTTCCATGGTAACAGTGTTTTCATAACGGTGACTGGGCTCTCTAAGGAAAAGTCCAATCATATGTATTTTTTTTTTGCTCTTTGTTTAAAGTAGTAGTGAACTGTATAATCATATTAAGTGTTTTAAAGAGGGCAACTGTTGGTTATCTGGGAAAAAAATGTGTATAAATCTGTAGGATATTGTCCTGTGTTCTCCACTGTTGAGAAAAGATGCAGTGAGTCCCTGGCCTTGGTATTTCTATGTACACATTACTACTTAGATACTTTTAATACCCACTATTCCACTTTTCAAGGGCTGATCACAACATTACTCTCTGCATAGTTCTAGTGGTCCTCAATCTTATGACATAATTTAGAAAATTTTCAAAAGAAAATAAAAAAGACATGAAAATTAGGTGTTCCA
The DNA here is from genome assembly GCF_037038515.1 of Microtus pennsylvanicus. NCBI lineage: Eukaryota > Metazoa > Chordata > Mammalia > Rodentia > Cricetidae > Microtus > Microtus pennsylvanicus. The sequence goes on along the minus strand of NC_134588.1, from coordinate 54,967,452 downwards.
GTCAAGCTTTCAGAGTTCTACATAATGGAGCCTTTAAGATTTAATGAAAATTATCCCCATTTAATATTTCACTCCCTCCCCTGTTAACGTAGTATACTTTACAACTTCTATACTAAAAACTGGGGGCCACCGAGGTGGCTGGGGGTAAAAGTGCTTACCACCAAGCCAGGCAGCCCAGGTTCAATCACTGGGACCCACTCGGCTGGGCTCCTGAAAGATAGCCACACACTGTCCCTAAGCTACGTAAAGATATGGCATTATTTCTTCAGATAAACTTTTGTTTATAAAAAAAGACTTTCTTAAATACTATGTGACTAACTTATATAAAAAAGTTATTGAAACTTTATAAATTTCATATTTGTAAGATTGTTTTCATTGCTGTAGTTAGAGTTCTCAAAAGTTATTTAGAAAAAAAAAACACGCAGCAAGACGGTCAACCCGTTGCGTCTTCCAAGAAAGAAGGTTTCTACGGTATTTCTCCACATTTTGTAAACAGCATCAGTGAACCTGCACATAAAAGGTTAAATGTTTGCAGACCACTCTGGTTTTGCCCCAAAGATCAGAGACAAATTACTATTTTTATTTTACATTCCCTTGATGAGGATAATGACAAGCAGCTGTCACTTCAGCGCTCCGACTGCAAAGAATCCAATTGCAATCCTATAATTTAAACAAAGAAAAAAATACAAACTCATACACAGCACACAGCCAGAAAGAGGCTAGAGGTTTTGAGCTGGGGTCGGGGTAGAGGAAAGGAGCATTCGCTTGCTGCAAGTGCTCGGTTAAAAAAAATAATAATAATCCCACCTACAGACTCTTTCCCACTCACCTGGCACACAATAGAGAGGCCGGTTCCTGCTTCAGTGTGAAATCAACATCAATCTGCGTTCTGGATTTCATGATTTCTCTAATGTGTCCATTGTGTTCCCAGAGTAGCTAGGATTTGTGTGAGGCCACAAGTCTACTAGATTCCCAAAAGCTGAGTAGAATGTCAGATTACCTCATTGGCTGTTTGGGAATTTCTTTAACGTTTAATGTTCAGAATTTGACCTTTTTAAAAAAAATTATGTGTTATTTGTCATCAGAATCAATGGATTCCAAGATGTTCTTGTTCAGGTTTATCATGTGCTTTGGCCATGTTGACTCCCTGACTCCTCTGCTATCCCCTAGTTTTCTTCAGTCCCTCTTACTCAATAGGAGCCCCTGTGTTTTCATGTGTATGTGTGTTTATGAGTGTATATGTAAAACCAAAGTTCTTCATGAAATAATGTGATACTTGTCTGTTTGAGTCTGGTTTAATCCCTTAATAGAGTGCACCAGTTTCATCCATTTTCCTGTAAAAGGCATAATTTGATTCTTCTTTATGGTAGAATAAAAGACATATGTGTGTGTGTCTGTGTGTATGATATATATATATTCATACATACATATATATATACACATATATATATATGATTTAATTTTTTTTGAGGAAACCCCATCCTGATTTCCATAGTGGCAGAGCAATGTGCAAGGGTCCAGCAAAGTCTATTGTGGGTTTTGTTTTTGCTGTAGGAACAAGCATTCTCACAGGGTAATATGTTATCTCAGTGTAGGTTCACCTTTCTTTGGTGGCTAAGGAACTTTTTCATGTAGGTATTGGCCACTTGTACTAGTAGTTTTAGAAGTTTCATTGTTCTAGAAGTATCTCGTTCATTTGTCCGTTTGTTGACTGGAGGATTTGGGGGCATTTTAGCATTTGAGTTCCTTAGCTCTTTATAGATTCTAGATATCAATCTCTTGTCAGATGTATAGCTGGTAAAGATTGTCTTCTATTTCGTAGGCTGTGGCTTTACTTCCCTCCTCTGCAGAAGCTCCTTCGTTTCACACACTCTCACTTGCCAACTCTTGGTTTTATTCCGTGCACCATTGGGGTCCTCTTCACAGCCCTAGCCTATGCCTCTGTCCTGGGATGTTTTCTCTCCTAGCCCCGTGTCTGCTGTCCATTCTGATACTTTCATTATTGCTTATGATTTCAAAACGTACAAAAGCAAACGTAAAGCAAAGTAAACTGTTTATTAAGTGTAGTGCGGAATAGGGAGGTTCCGCATTTCTACATGAAATCAAATAATGTAGTTTTGTTCCTAGAGGTTCAGTGTGTCTTGTTCATTCAAGCTTTCCTTTTTCAGTCAATCATTTGGTTCGAGAATCTCAGTATTTTAATGACATTTTCCTAGAAATTTTTAAATTCTGTATTATTTTATGTATAAAACTGAATTGATACAATAGTTATTTTATACTTCCTGCTTTTGAAATCTAACTCATTTTACATTAGTTGGGTGGATGTCAGAGCTTCTAGCTCTATCATGCTCCTCTGTGAGGGCCAATAGCCCTGGTGCCCAGCGCCTAGCACTGAGGTGAAGCTCTTCTGCACAGAGTGTTTATAATGGTGTATAAAACACAATGAATGCTGGAAGTGGGCTCCGGGGGAGGGACCAGGTTGACAATAAAACATTATAACTCCCATTGTTTCCATGAACATTGTAGGTCAGAGAAACAAACTGGATTGTACTGTCATCTTGCGGAGCCTTACGTTATTTTACATAGGAAACTTCTCTACAAAGCCTAGGTTCTGTGCATTGGGGCATCTTTGTTGACTTAGGTACACCCATCTATAGCATGAACCACTTCCCCCTGCCATCGATAACACGGAGACCTGTGCGAAGGATAGAGAAATACGATCTGAGACTCTAGTGGGGGGAGCACAGATATAGGATGAATGACAGATAGTGTAAGAACGTGCGGAAGTGAGTTCAGAGGAAGGAGCAGAGCAGGATCCAAGGGCGGCAGGAGCTTGCTGAAGAGGTAGTGGTGGAGCAGATAGGACGTACAAGGGGAATTTGCACAAGCTAGGAAGAGAGGGCTTCCGGGAAGGGGGCTTCTGCGGATAACAGAGGGGGGTGTGTAGTTGAGCTAGGAAGAGAGGGCTTCCGGGAAGGGGGCTTCTGCAGATAGCAGAGGGGGTGTGTAGTTGAGCTAGGAAGAGAGGGCTTCCGGGAAGGGGGCTTCTGCGGATAACAGAGGGATGTGTAGTTGAGCTAGGAAGAGAGGGCTTCCGGGAAGGGGGCTTCTGCGGATAGCAGAGGGGGTGTGTAGTTGAGCTAGGAAGAGAGGGCTTCCGGGAAGGGGGCTTCTGCGGATAACAGAGGGGTGTGTAGTTGAGCTAGGAAGAGAGGGCTTCCGGGAAGGGGCTTCTGCGGATAACAGAGGGGGGTGTAGTTGAGCTAGGAAGAGAGGGCTTCCGGGAAGGGGGCTCCTGCAGATAACAGAGGGGGGTGTGTAGTTGTAGCAGTAGTTAAGCTTTTATACGTAAGGTTTTAACTAGAAATGTTTTAGACGCTTTTCATCTAAAATATTAGTTTGTCACAAACTTGTTATTTAAAAAAAGAAATAACTATTATACCGATTTAATTCTTTCATGACCCAATACCACTTTTAAGAAAAATGGAACAGCAGTATCCCAGCTACCCCCGAAATCCTCTTCTTCTGTTAGCCCACATCAAAGGATGGGGTCACAACCTCAGAGCAGAAAAGGACCACTAATTTTCAGAGCAAGCATATGATATTTTAACATTTTCAAAGAGATACTTCTGATAAAGTAATTATTATTGATAATTTTGTAGCCTAAAAATTTGAGTTTCATACATGCATATCACAGAGAAAAGACCTGTCATTTATAGATCCAGTTATTGAGTACAGTTCTTTGGCCTGGAGCTGATTGAAAACCTGGCAGATCAAAGTCTGTACATTTCCAAAGGAAAGTACTCCAAGCCAATGTTAGAAGCAATAAATTATCACCCCCCCTTTACATTCATAATTAAATCTTTCCAAATATGAGAAAGTAGCCAGACCGCTAACAATATCTGTATGATGTTTTGAGGTTTAGATGGTTCGACCTGACTTGAAATAGAGACCATTTGTTCTAAATTGATTTCAATGCCAAGGCAATAGGTCAGCTCTTAATGATGAAGATGCCATTCCAGCCCAGCCTCTGGGTGGATAAGCCAAAATTAATTAACTCAAGTCGTAGAGTATAGAAAACAGATGCTTTGCTCATGTTGCACAAATAAATTCTTTGTGTATGAAAGGGTTCTGCTTTATTCAAAGAATAACACATTGGAAGTTAAAATGGCTGGTTTTCCACAATGGAGCCAGCCCTCCGCAGTGGTGACAGAGGCAAGCATTTACACAGCAAATTCCAGCAAGTGCATGAAAGAATCAATTATCTTCCAGATCTCAAATTTGGACTCCTGGCCAGTCCTAGGGGACTGAGGTTTGAATCTGGGCTGATCCAATCCAGAGCAAAGCCAGCAGAGCCAGAGCTACATCAAGGTTATTCTAACTGATAGGATCCCTGGAGGCTGCTCCCAGAGGCTTGCATCTGCATGGGCTGTTTGGACTCAGGCCTCTGGCAGCTTGCCAAGGGCTTAAGCACAGGTCGTTCTCCCAAGGTATCTCGTCAGGTGCGCTGTTTATTTGGTTATTCATCTCAACATTCATTCAGCATCAGAATGTTGTCTTTTGCTGGAACATGCTGAGTTCAAATCAGAGTGATAACCGTGAGGTTCTGACTGATTTGAGCAGAATTCCATCATTTGATGTTTGGTATTGTTTTCATTCTGAGAGAATATGAGAGAACCGCATTTTGTCCCCCTTCTGTTAGAATGAAAATGACGAAAATGGCCAAGCGGAAAACTTCTCCATGGATCCGCAGCTGGAGAGGCAAGTGGAGACCATCCGCAACCTCGTGGACTCCTACATGTCCATCATCAACAAGTGCATCCGAGACCTAATTCCAAAAACAATAATGCATCTTATGATCAATAATGTAAGTGACTCTAAACTCTCCCCTTTGAAATCTCAACCCCTTCCCCATCTGGAAATGGATCACCTTTTCTTGAGCGTCTCTGTGATACTTTCTGCATAACCAGAGCATTTACTGCCCAGGTGTGTGGTTCTGCCGCTCTAAGTGGGTAATGGATGAGAGAGAACACAGAGGAAACTTCCAGCCACAGCGCCAAGTTCCTTCTAATTGGCTCTCTTCTAGAAAAAGAGCAAAGAATACCATATTCATGGACTTGCAAAGTAAGCAATGAGATCAGATGTCCACACTCGGCCTTGAGATTGAAAGTCAGAGATAATGCTTTAATACTTTTTCACACGCAGAGAGAGTTTATAACAATATGATCGCTTTTGCCGCCTATAGACTATGGAATGTTCTTTTCACCTAGGAAAGGACTTATTACTTATTTCCTAACTGTGCAGTCAGATATACTGGGTTTTTTTGTTTTGTTTTGTTTTTATCATTTTTTGAGACAGGGTTTCCCTCTGTAGGCCAGGCTGACCTGGAACTCAGGGGACCCTTCCTGCCTTAGCCTCCCAAGTGCTGGGATTCCAAGTGTGAACCACTGTGCCCAGGTCAGCTTGACTTTCTAAGGTAAGGATGCTATAACCACCAATCTTTCAGAGATTGTAGCTATTCGTTTTGTCTGGGCCTCTCCTTCTTTGGTTGGTGGCAGTCTGGATGTGGTACTTAACCTGTGCAGTCTGGCTTTGTTCTTTTGGTAGTTTACTTTTCAAGGTACAAATGACAAAACAGTTAATCGAGAAAATACCCCTTGCTGAATCTTGTTAAATAGGACACCAAGCATTTCTGTATCTTCACTTTCTGTATCTACATAAATGCCTATGTATTTTTTTAAATATATTATGAATGTGACTTGTGAGAAGTAAAAAATCAGATTGCAAAGCTGAAAGAGCCCTAAACTGGAATTCAGGAGAAACCTGAGCACTAAGCCTGGTTCTTGGGCTCTTAACCTAATGTGACCAATTGGCTGCTATGAGTTTGTGTCTTCCTTAAGGATTTGTTCCAAAAGGATAGGTAAGCCAAGGTGCTGTGGCAAATGTAAGCAAATATTATGGCTGTTTATTTAAGCACTATTAAATCTCAAAACACAGAGAATTATTGTTTCTAAACTTCTTCGTGACCGGCTTGTCTATAACCTCTAGTTGTGTACGCCTTGATTTTAAGAAGCCTTGATTTTAAGTTGGCCCTCAGGCGGCCAACCTTATATTTGACTATATTTATGTGTCCAAGTAAGAGAAACAGGATACTTTGAAGTCTACGCAGCAGGTAAGCAATGAGCTGGAAAAGGAGAAACTATAAATATCACCACGGCTGCTCAGGGGTCAGCCGTCTGACCTGAAGTCCAGCTTTTCAGCCCCACTGAGCCGAAGTCCGTCACTCCTGGAACTTCAGTGGGAAAGTGAAGGGACCTCACAGAACCATCAGACAGTGTGACAGATGTGGCTGCTAGCTATTTAGACAAATCTGAAGTCCTGAACAAATAGTCTGTGTGTCTTGAAAATTGCCCTCTTCACTTTGCGTAAATGAATTCAGGTTGTTTTGCTGTGGTATATCAGGCACTTGCTTATTTAAACATTTTCCTGATTAGGGATCATTTATCTTTCCACTGTTTTAGCAAGAGTCATTAGTCCTGCCTTCGGCTCCAGCTCGCTTTGCTCTGCGTTATATTAAGTCATCAGCACCGGAAATCATACTTCCTGCCTGTGGCTCCGAGTAGTAGCTTGACACAAATTAGTTAAAAGGAAGAAAAAAAAATCCTACTGCAAATCTATTCTACTTTCACCTCAAACATTAAATGAAAACATACAACGCACATCCACACGGGAAATTGTAGCTTCCCCAGCTCCTCGTTGCTGAATTTGCTTACTTTAATGAAATACCCAAACACCCACCTACGGTTATTGTTCTTGGAGTGAAAGCTCTGCCAGTTACCTCGAGAGGGACCTCACATAAGAGTCATGGGAAAGGAGACTTCAATTAAGACCTGAACTCCAAGGTCAGAGACTAATAGGAGTGTGGAGAAAACCAGCTATCAGGACATGCGGCACTCTTAGGAAGTAATAGCAGTCTCTGCTAGACATTTAGCTTTTGCATCTACGAGAAACAAGTGGCAGACGGTGACTTTTCTTGAATATTATTATCGTGCCTCTATTTTTCCTATGGATAAAAACATTTTGTATCCATATTTCGAAGTTATGTCTTTTTCAAATAGAGAATGAAATCTTCTTAAAACAATGGACTTACATTCTCATGGCATCTCAATGCCCAAGGCTTTCTGTTCATTCCAGATGTATCCTGTTAAGCACAAAGAAACAGACCCAATAAATCAACTGTCCTATACCATGCAGGGAAGCTGGGGTTTTTAAATTCAGTTTGAATTGATGAAATGAGAGAATTAGTAATAGAACCACAACTAAGAAAAGCAGTCTGAATTCTACCTATTCTGTGAACTGATATTCCATCAGAATGAATAAATGCTGAAGATGGGCTCTCTCTGTCTTCCTAGCCCATGGCCTTTCACCCTGGAAGCGGGAATGGCTGTCTGGCCTCTTGAAAAAGAATATGCTCCAGCCAGCTTTCATAAAGTTCAGGATTCAGTGGGCAGTTTCCTTTGAAAGTTTACATTAAGTGTTCTGCCACTCAGCTCTCCATATGGAATTGTTTAAGAAGTTTAAAGCCAGGCAATAAATGCCTGGCCTCAGACATACTGTAAGCCTTTGTCTATTGAAACCCAGCAGCTGTTTCATTACTTAAACATACCAGGTAACAGCGGCACAAAGGAACAGCGAGTTTATGACAGGCGGCCATGAGTTAAAGTCACAGCAGCAAAGTTGCGTGGGACTTTAAGACTAGCGCACATAAAGGCCCATGACGATGGCGTCGCCCCCATAGATCACCCCGCCAGGAGTGCTCCATCACAGAATGTGGGAATCCAGCTTTATTCTAAAACATGCATGGCAGGTTTTATTTTTGTTTGAACCCCAGGGACATTTGTTCTCTTCCACATCTCCTACATGGAAAACTGAGGCACGGAAAGGTTAAGCACCTTGCCCAAGATTGCACAGTTCAGTCTGATGCTGTCTCTAATCCAGCAGCAAAGAAGGTGCAAGGGGCCGGGGGCATCTCTAAGTCAGTCCTACTCAGAGAGCTCCTGCCCCCACCCAGTATGCCCACAGGATGATCTCCCTGGGCAGTTCCCATGACTCAAATGAACATGAGAAACAATGCCTTAAACCTGTCTCTCATCCAAACAGACTCACAGAATACACAGTGGAATGTAAAAGTTCATATGAATTCTTTAAAAACGGAACACTGAAGTCGTGAAACCCAGAGGCACTTCACACTCGGAGGGTGCTGCGGAGGGCCCAGGGCCCCTGCAGCTCCACCGTGACCCTTCTAGTCATCCGCTCTTTGGTGGAAAAGTAGTACTAGGTGCCCTAGTTTCAAAACATGCCCTTAACACCAAACCATTGTTCTAGCGTTCAGACCATGATCCGTGTGGGGAAGCTAAACCCAGCAGCTGCCCCTTCCCCACCAAAACGTTCACAAGAGGCTCTCCGGACCTTCAGCCCCTACCAAGGAACACTCCACTCTTTCTTATATTTTGCCCGTCTCCAAACTTCGGATCTCTTAGCATGTACATCTTTCTGGCCTCGTTTGCCCAGCATTTTGAATCCATAGAGGTTGTATTTTGTAGAAGAAAAATGACAGAACCAAATCCACGGGGTGGGAGCAGGGGGAGCAGAAGGAAGGGAGGTGGGAGGGTGATGACCTGGGTGGCACATCCCCAGATGAACAAAGTGAAATTACTCAGTGAAAAATTTTATACACGTGAGTGAGCCACAACGCCCTGCTTCATGCAGAGACTACCCTGTAGAGACGGGAGTTCAGGGAAACTGTCTCCCAGGCAACCCAACTGTCTCCTGGTGAAAGTGTTAAAACGGCTCAGTCATAACAAAGGAAGTTTAAGATAAAGAGCCGAACATCATCAGGGGACTAGGGAAGGGTTAAAAGTTAGGAGGAAAACATGTGGAACGTTTTTAATGACCTCACATTCCTTTACAGTGAGCACTGGGACATGCTGTGGTAATGCCTGTTTATTTAGCCTGCAGAGTTTGAGCTGGAAAGGGATTTTGTGTGTGAGAATTTTTGTGAGCCACACAAAGATGTATAGGTTATAAGGTGTTATAATTAAAAGCATAAATATTGCTCCAAATATCCCGTCCAAGTATAATTGGTCTGTTCTGTTCGCTGAGGTATTTTCCAAATGCTATTATTATATAAGGAAAATCTACTCAGTCTCTAATTGCACTGCAGAATCCTTGATTTAAATATTTGACACCCAGATGGCTCAGAAAACCCCTAAAGTATCTGGAACCCCCCCATGCAATGTTCCCACCCTCATCAACTGGGGTTGTTGTTCCAAAATCTAGTTGTAGCATTGAAAGGTAAGGGTAGGCTAGAAGACAGCCTAAACCTTTCCTTACATTCCCCCCCACACACCAAAAGAATGTTCACCAATTCTGGGTCTTTAAGCATTTCTTGGCAAATGAAGACATAGTGGCCAGCAGGTAAGCTGCAGTGTATAGTATCAGGGCTCATTATTTCGTTCCGTAATTCAACTGTTGATTCCGATCTGCTTAGGAACTATTTTTGGAACATCATTTAAAATTGTATTTAATAGGACCTAAGTGGTATTCCAGCAAGATGTAAATCTTCAAAAGAGCTCAACCCCACTGATCATTGAGGCCAGGGAAATCATCTGGTTTTGAGTTTTAAGTTGCACCGTTTATCCAAGTGTGCGCACACACACCCCACCATGGAAGGTCTGTACAAATGTCTCTGCCTCCATGGACACCTGCATGTGTGTTTAGAAAGGAATAAACCTTCAAAGACCATGAAATATTCCTAAGGCCAAATTGTCTCCCTTTCTTCAAAATCTGACTTTCCTTTTTGCCACTTGCCTGTCAGTTATCCAGGCCAGAGCCACCTTCCACCAGTTATTACCTCCCTTGCTCTTCTCATGCGGACACCGCCAGATGGCTTTTCCTTTGTAATGTTCTTCACAGGTTCCCATCTTTTCCATTCTGTGGCACCGATCGTCATTCCACGAATTAAACCATAGCCTCCTATTGGGTCTATCTCTACTACTAAGCTTGCATTTTTTTTTCAATTTAAACCAGCTTAATTTTTCTAATAATTTATTTCACTTACTTGTCAAAAGCCTTGCATGGTCTCATACTGCCAAATGGATAAAGTTTAAACACTTTTCATTAGTACCAGAGATCTTATATTTTGCCCTAGATTTACTGATCAAATTTCCTTTTCTACCTCCTAGACAGTTTCCTGAACAGTGTGCCTTACATCTCTACCATGTTTGATTCGCTCTTGGTTTACAGGGAACTCTGTTGATTTCCCCACAATAAGACCATCCTGAAAGCTCATCAACACGTATTCTGGGTCAGTCTGTCTTTGCAAATCCCCAAACTGCTCAGAAAATCATGAAGGTCAGACAGGATTGACCCCACAGAGCTACATGCAACCCCAGCTCTCTGTGATCTTAGTCTTGGACCAGGACTGGAAGTTATATTTACAGTAATTGACTATACTAACATTTAAGGGTTATATACCAGCTAAGCTGGACTGCCCTCCTTCCAATGGTATGAACTACATACCCAACTGCTACACAAAAAAGAACACAGGAAGACGGTCCGTCCTCTTAACCCACATGACCCATTGACTTCAACTGTAGGAGCTAACCTGCCTGCGGCCCTGCGCTTTTGCCCTCTTCCAGTGTTCTCAATTTAAAAAACAATCCATTAAAAAACATGAAACTGCGCTTTAGATTGAATAATAATCTTAACTACAATCCAGGAATCTTAACTGAGCACCTGATAGGTGTCCTGTCATCATTCTGAATTTTAAACAAAAATGTTTTGGCATAAAATCTAGATATAAGTAATCCAGATAAAACGTAGCTTTCTCAAATAACAGAAGAACTGGAAACTTTAAATTGGCTTATTTTTCTTAGTTTAAGTTAATTATCATACTTGCTAGCTGCTCTAAACTATCAACATAAAGCTGGTTGATCAGTGGTGGAGTCTACACTTACACGAAAGGCCCTGGATGACCAGCATGAGAAGAAGATAAAAGAAAGAGCCAGGCAGTGGTGGCACATGCCTTTAATCCCAGCACAGAGGAGGCAGGCAGATCTCTGTGGTTGAGACCAGCGTGGTCCACAGAGCAAATTCCAGGACAGCCAAGGCTACACAGAAAAACACTCTCTTGAAAAACAAAAAACAAATAAACAAAATGAAGACAAAGAGAAGACGAAGGAATATAAATTGTCTTTTCTAAGCATTTAAACTTCATGATATATGTTGTCAGGAATTTGTTTAGAAGATTTTAGGCTGAACTTACAGCTGTATGACCTTGGAAAAGTCACTGAAATATTTCCTGTTTGTTTCTGCACCTGTGAAGTTTTATTAAATCATTACGCAGTGAATTATGTCATATAACCTTTAAAGGAATTTGGAAAATGTATTTCATTGATTTGCACATTCTCTCATATTTAGTATGGACATGCATTTATATTCAATGATATCGGGACATTTTATCATAGGTCAGCTGATATAGCCTCCTTCCTGTCATAGAAAGTGGATGGCTGATGCTTAGATATGATAACACATGGGGACTGGACCTCTTTCCTTCTCTGTTATATACCCTTTCTATTCCCATCCTGCTACAAGTTATTGCTCAACTAAGACTTATGTGCTTGTTTATGTATCTGTTGCATCGATGAAGCCTCATGTCCAGTCCTCTGGACAGTTAACTGACTTTGCTTGTAAACTTCTAGAAAACACAATGTGTCCTTTTTACTTTCCTGAAAATCAGCTTACATTATAAGTATATATACACACGCATATGTGTATTATGTATATATATATATAACTGCATATATGTATATATATGCAACTATAATCAGTATTTAATATCCACTTATATGTACTAATTTTGCTTTTTACCATATCCTGAAAACTTCAATAATGTTTGATTATTTTGGTTAAAAAATAATCTAGCTAAAGGATTAGGGCTGCTAAGGAGTAGAAAACTTGTTGAACTACAAAGCTTACTTTGCGACATCTATTGGAAGTAATGCTGCTCACCTCATGGGACCTTCCTGTTGCATAAGTCTAATGGCTTCTAACAGCCTCACGAGACCTTCCCACAGCTAACGAGCCCTACTCTTGTGGTAGCAAGGTTTGTCCTTTCTCCAGCTCTCATGCCATCATTGTTTTGAAAGTCCAAAGGCAGAGGGGAAACCTCTCTGTGTACCAATGCAAATAAGATAGTTGTATGCCGTTTCCCTTTTCTCCACATTCCTGGGCTATAGCCACAGAGTCTGTGTCTGTTCCTTCTCATTTTAATCTTTCTTACAGGTTAAAGACTTCATCAACTCTGAGCTCCTAGCACAGCTCTATTCTTCTGAGGACCAAAACACTCTGATGGAGGAGTCTGCTGAGCAGGCTCAGCGCCGGGATGAGATGCTCCGAATGTACCAAGCCCTGAAAGAAGCCCTTGTGATTATTGGTGACATCAGTACAGCCACTGTGTCAACCCCAGCCCCACCTCCAGTGGATGACTCCTGGCTCCAGCATTCCCGCAGGTAGGGAGGAAGCTCCATGGCACCTGAGTTCTACTGGCCGTGTCCACTCTGTCTCTAAGGATACAGACCCTAAAGGAAAAGGGAAAAGTTCAGCAGGGGTCAAAGTGTGCCAGCTCCTTTCATGAACAAGTTTAATGAATTCTTACAATGAAACTTGATAGTGTTTTTTTCTTGCTATAAAAAGATACCATGATCATGGCAACTCTTATAAAGGAAACCATTTCACTGAGGTGGCAGCTTACAGTTCAGAGATTCAGTCCGTTACCATCATGGCGGGGAACATGGCAGTATGCAGAAGACGTGGTGCTGGCTGCATCTTGATCATAAGGCAACAGGAAATGGTTGGTCTGCCACACTGAGGGAAGCTCTAGCCAAAGAGACCTCAAAGCCCACCCCCACAGTGACACACTTCCTCCAACAAGGCCACACCTCCTAATAGTGTAGTGTCACTCACTCCCTTTGGCCATTTTCTTTCAACCACCACATGGTTATTAAAAGAGTAAAATAGTGCTGAGTTTCCCCAGATGAGAAGATAAGAGTGTGGATTATGATATATATCATATAGATATATATGAGAAAATATTCACACACCTATATGCTTAAAAGAAACACCAGCAACTGCTATTGATTGTTTCCTGAAAGTGGGGAAGTAAACCAAAATCTCAGCATTTATCCTTTCATGTACATGGTCATCTTATAACATATCAAAGTTATATAGCCAAAAATAAATTAATTTTAAAAGGCAACCAGAAAATTACAAAACTGCTTTTTAAAAGGTTAATTAAAAAAGAAAAACTGCACAATTGAAAACTTTGTCTCTTTTCTCAGGTCACCTCCTCCAAGTCCCACCACGCAGAGGCGACCAACTCTAAGTGCTCCCCTCTCAAGGCCCACATCTGGCCGCGGACCAGCCCCTGCCATTCCCTCTCCAGGTCCCCACTCTGGAGCTCCTCCAGTCCCATTCCGCCCTGGCCCATTACCTCCTTTTCCCAGCAGCAGCGACTCCTTCGGAACCCCTCCTCAAGTTCCATCCAGACCTACGAGGGCGCCCCCCAGCGTTCCGAGGTAAGCAAACTGTGCTGCAGGCGCTCCCCAAGGTCCTCCCTGGTTCTCTTCTCAGTGTAACAGACATATTTATTTGAAAAACAAAACAAAACCAAAAAACTTTGCAAACATCTTACTGTACATATTAGTGATTTTCACACTGGCAGTTGGGGCAGTGAGCACAAGGCAAATTCTGGTGCCTAAGCCTATCGGAAGCCCTGTGTGTGATCAAATTCTGGTGCCTAAGCCTATTGGAAGCCCTGTGTGATCAAATTATGGTGCCTAAGCCTATTGGAAGCCCTGTGTGATCAAATTATGGTGCCTAAGCCTATCGGAAGCCCTGTGTGTGATCATTGGAGCCTCTCATTTACCACCTGGCACAGACTTGAATCTCTCATTTTTGAGACCAAAGCAAATGGGACCTGGTGAATGGTGTTTTACCAGCTGGGTAGTAGAGCCCGACCCAGGGCTTTGAAAGAAACAGCTGTGTGTACGTCATGAGGGGTACATGGACTAAGATCTTGACTTCTCCATTACCCAAAGCAATCTAGAAAAGCATTGACTCGAGGAACTTTATCCGTCTGCTCTTTGCACTATGACCCCAATATCACTAACTTTAATGTAAACTAAGAATAGTCTAGCCAATTGATCTACAGAGATTGTAATGTAGACCTAAGGATTATGTATCAGATAGACGGCTATGTAATTGAATAATTTTGACAACTCTAAGCAGATTTTCTGGTCTAGTTGTCAAACAATATAAACTAATCAGTAATGGAGCCTGAAACGTCCTGAGTTAAAGCTAGATTCTTACCTTCATCCATGCAGTCAACATACAGTCATTTCTGACATTTTCCAAGGATGTAGGTAATATGGAGTTTTACCCCCACAAAATCAGAAAATGTAAAGACAAAAGTGTCCCATGCATGAAGTTAAACATTGTAGTTCAGAGAATTAGAATATTCACATGCCCCATTCAGCAAAACCTGAAGAGAGCTGTAACACACAGCCCTGCCCGCCCACCCACGAAGCATCTTTATCGCTGTGGCGCTTGTGTCTTGATCCTCAAGGCTTTAGTGGTAATGGACAGAGGAAAGAAAACCCCAAACTGCTAGACAAAAGGGTGTGCAAGAATAACTTAGCTTTGAAGCCATAAGATCTGGGTGATGCATTCACCCCCAAGATATAAGTTCCTCATCGAGGAAATAAAGAAAACGGTGGTATTACTGCTCAGATCTCAAGATGAGACAATACTAGTAGACTTCTGATTTGTCTGAAACTGAGCTAAATTTTAAGTAATATCTATTTTGTTCTCAATATAAGTGTTGTCCTAAAAGTTTCCCACATACCTTTGTATCTAAGACTCAAACGTCCAATAAAATAGACTATTATTTATATTTTACACATAGACAATGGGGTGAAACGGCTTGCCCAGTGTCATTCCACCAGGCTTCAATCCCTAGCAGCCTGACTTGAGAGCCCAAGCTCAACCACCACAGTAGAGGCTGGTACCCGGGGCGCTCAGAGCCTGACATTTCTGCTATGGTGGCTCTCCTGTGCATTGGAGGATGATTAACAGCAGCATCCCTGGCCTCCAGTCACTGGCTGTCAGTTGTGACCACTGAAAATACAGACAGGCTGCTGTCCCTCAGGGAAGTAAACCCCTACTCTCCTTGTCAACCACTGCTCTGCAGTGTGCAGAAGAATTTCCTTTCCACATCAAAAACATGCATTTCAACATTGAATGTTGCTACAAGCAAGATCGAGTTTATTGTTTTAGAAAACCTCAAATTGACTGGGAAAGTGTCTGCCATCTGCTGCTGAGCCAGGATGGTATGGAGGCTGTGAGGGAAAGGGGGAGGGGAGGGGAGGGAAGGGGTGTGAGAGTGCGAAGGCAGAGTCCAGAGGGAGCCTTGAACTCTGCTGTTTTGTCTGTTTTGCTGTGAGAAGGAGCCAGAAGGACCTGTGGCGGTGCAGCACTCGGGAATGAGTGTGCATGTCTTTCCTGCTCGCTTGACTGCTTTCCTTCTTGGTTTCCAACAAGCCAGATTGCCAGTGCTCTTCAGAAAAATCAGCTTTCGGATGCTAAACTGTTCTGCTAAGCAGGGTGGAGTTAGCTTTGGTATTTCTGAGCTTGCATGCAGGCAGAAGGGTGGGAGTTAGTAAGTCACGCTGAATTGCCAAGGAGGGGGAGCCACCAGGTTTAAGAAGACCTCACTTGCTCATAGGGGAATTTGTAGGACAACAGTTGAGCTATTCAGAATTTTTAGAATGCTCTCAAGTTAAAGCCAGACTTAACTTGATCTGACTTTGTGTACCGCTCCAAATTTAAAACAGAAACGAAGAGTTTGAATTGAAAGAGGGAATGATGGTTGTTTTGTGCTGAGCCCTCAAGATTGAGGGCCAGCAAAGCAGGCTGGGAGGGATTCCCTGTGGTGGGAGTCACCTGAGCAGAGCTGGAGGCCAGGCAGGGTCCCGACGCCTATTAAAGCCTTGCTTTAGATGGAAGATTCTGAACACACGCCTGTTTTTAATAAAAGCCAGAGCAGGAATCCTACCAAATGCAAGCCAGAAATGAGGTTTAAGATTTCAAAAAACAAAAAAAAAAAAAAAAAAAAAGAAAGAAAAAAGAAAGGGGGGAGGGAGAAAATGAAGAAAGCTCTTATTGAAACTCCTTGCTCTACTGTCTATATATTATTCTCTTCCTTGCATAATTTGCTTCCATTTTCTCTAAAAAAAGAAAAGAAAGAAAGAAAAAAAAGAAAGAAGGAAAGAATGCTCCCTATCCATCATCTCCAGGAAAATAATGTTCAGCTTTTCGAGTAGAAAATCCAATCTTCCCACCCTCCCTACCTACAAAGGTCTTTGCTTTCTTAAGGGACCTTCTTCTTTTTCAACCAGAAACTTACAGCAAGACAACACGGCACAAAAGGTCACCTTCTAGCTTCCTGCGGGCCTTTCCTGTTACAAAGACAATAACTGAATTTTTAGAGGCAAAAGCTCAGCCACCCTACTATGTGCCTGGGCATTTGTCCTTCTGATATTTTGAATGACTTATTTTCACCCTATTTCAAGGTCATCAAAGCCCTTGGCGTGGCTCAGGAACCTTGAATGCATTGTCTTTTTAACCAGAGTCTTTACTGGATATTTCCATTTTGGTACAAAGGGAGAGGCAGGGGCAAGGTGCTGGAGTCATTTTGGCTCCGCTATGCTCAGCTTCTCCAGCAGGCTGTTCTGGCCTCTGTGTTTGGAGCTTTTTGGTGGGAGAGCAGGAAATGCTGCAAACTGCACGCCTGTTTTAATCAGTTCCACCTGAACTGGGGAGCATCCCAGGGAGACTCACTAGCACGCATGCTTCTGTCATTGCTAAGCTGAGTATATGCAAATCCGTGATCTTTGGGACGTTTTTTTCATGGCTTGACTATCTCCATTTAAGTTCTCTGTTTGAAAATACACGCCAGCCAGGGCTCTATTTAGAAGCAAAGAGCACCACCTCTTTGGAGTCCCACTTCCCTTCATTGCAGATCCCAGTCATCATCAGACACCAATGTCAGGGTTAGCATAGCTATTCTCAGTTACCGCTTCTTAAAATTAGTTAATTGGAGCTCACAGCCTTTGACATTAAGAGAACTAATGAGCTGAATCGGAGTGTGTGTTTCCTGGCAACGGCGAACCCTGGCCCGGTTTCCCTTGTCATCTCCCCTTCCCTTGGACCAAGCTACAGACAAAGCTGTTTTGCAGTGGTCAAAAGAGAGAAGGGGAGGGGAGGGGCCTGTAGCCAAGGATGAAGAGACTTCATTTACCTCATCACTTAATCTTCCACTTAAAAAAAAAAAAAGTTGAACTAGAGAAGCCCTTTCTTTGACCCACCCTCATTCACCATCCCTGAAGGCTTCTTTTTCAAAATGGCCCAGCCTGGTTTCTATTTGGTTTTTACTTCAGCTCACCTAGGTGACAGAAATCAAGAAATGGTCCTTTGGGAATTCCCAAAGTAAAGACAAAGTAAAGCCCCCTTAGTGTGTGGGCAGCCCTCAGGGCAGCATCAAGACTTGACCAGAGGTTCTCACTGGTGTCTTCTATGATTTCCTGACTTAAGATAGCACACAGAGAAGCCCCACATCTCAACATCCTCATGACTAAGCCAGCTATGCGGGAAGATGTATAAATCTCTTTCCAAAGACATCACAGATACCCTCATATTGTAGAAGTTAAGGCCAATTGGCTTTCATCATAATTTAGTTTTCAATGTTTGATCTCTGTGGCCCGCCTTGTCTAACCCTAATCCCAACTCTTCCATTCCATTGGCTGTTAGACATTTCAGTTAATACAACATCCCTTTTACTTGGGGGTTTCATTAGCCAGTCCCCTGAACTTCAGGACAAACCACAAACCCGTCGTCATTCTTATATCTTTGCATCCCCCCTCCCCCCACGTCAAGGTTTGGCGCCGTGAAGGAGGAAGCTGCCGAGCCTTGAAGTCATGGGGCTCAGCGTACATGGAGATTAAACAACCCGTGTGACTAGCCTGGGTGTCACTCCCCCCTGGTCACACATGGAAACATCCTGACTTCCCCGCTCTTCGTCTGAATAGCCCTCTAAAACTGATATTTTTAGCAGCCAAGTGTCATTTGGACAAAGGATGAAATCACCTTGTGATTTGTGATGTCAGCTGTGAGCATTTGTTCTCCCCTAGTCTTATTCCTTTAATAAAAAATAAAAATTATAATCAGATTTTATGATTTGTCAGGGAGCTATTTTTTATTTTTAGCAACTGGATCTGAAAGTTTTTAAAAACCCATATTATTCAAAACTATAATTGCTAAGAGCAGAACAACTTTGAGTCATTGTAACAAATCCTTATTTTCCAGGTATTTTGTGAGACAACCATATTATAAGAAAAATCTGGTACTGGAACCTCCAAATGTAATTAATAATTTGCTGAAGGTTCAACATGAGTTGTAATGATGAGCTCATGGTACTTTAATGAAACGAAAATTCCAACCACTGTTCACTAAAGCAAACGTCCACTTTAATTTAAGGGCCTCTGTTATGCACACCGCCAAAAGCCCGTTCTGTTTACGTGATGATTCGTATTCCAGTGTCCTGTTTCAATTCTTATGACAATGTACTGAAATGAAGCAATGGTTAATGTCAAAGGTTTTCACTCTTCAGAGCCTGTTTCTAATACGGCTTAAGGTTAGATTATCTTGGCGGGTCCCTCCTTGGATCTAGCAAAGTAGAATGTATTTTATACAGACGTTTCCATCCTGCCATAGACCAAATGACTGGCAGTCTGTTTAGGTGAGACCCACATACACCACACAAGTGTCCCAAAGGTCAGAATTTGTGAACTTTGTGCAAGTGTCTAGGCAGACATCAGTTTGCCTTTCTGTTTTCATTGTGTCCCTTATCTATTTTACATATCCTATGCTGCAGGAGAGTAAAAACAAAAGTGGAAAATGAGACTTACCTAATGCAAAACACAAATAACATAAATGCAGACAGGAGACACCGCATCCTACCCTAAGCTGCTTGGCCCAGGAGTGGGGCCGGGCATTCAGTTAAGCAAACACAACTGCTTCCATGTCCCACGTCAATAACAAATAACTCTAGGTTGCTAAGTTCGGTCACTGCAATGCAAGCCCTTCTGCATTTTAGGGTGCCCAGTTGTGCCCTGGGCTTCACCCGATTGAAAGAGGAAGACAGCCAAGACAGGAGTCTGGCCAAGAAGGCACTGGGCAGAGAGAGTGCACAGTTGGGATTATTTTTCCTGTGGCTAGTCAGCAGCTGGAATCTGCTGAATGTTCCTATATACAAGTTGATGTCAGCTCAGAGAAAAGGGGAAAAATACCCCACCCAGTGTAAGCAGACACGCCAGACTCATGGACACGCTTAAGCCAGCTAGGACTCGAGTCTCATCACCACGGTCTCTCATTCCCCTCTCTGGAAGAAAAGGATGATTTTCAAGAAACCTCCACACTCAGACACTCCTGCTTAGATATTTTTCAAAGGCTTCAGAGACTCATGATGTATGACTCCGTGGCTCTTTTATGTCTAACTTTCAGCCAGGCAACAAATTATGAGAACAGGCTTTTTTTTTTCCATTCCTCCAACTCAGCAGCTACTATGAGAGATTAAAAGTGAGATTTAGACAAACCTTGCTAGACAGCCAGGAAATTCAAAATAAAACCGTAAATGCAGGATCTTGCTCTACGGATGTGCTCGGGACACCTAACTCCAGCAGTAGAAGAAAGGAGGGGAGGACTTAGCTGCGGGTTGGATGACTTTGCCTGCTTGTCATACTCCTACTTCTGCTTAAACATAGAATTTCCAAAGTGCCTGATATTGAAATTCCTTAGCTTACTCATGCCAACATATTGTAAGCATTGTCAGGGGGACCCTCTGAATCTAAACACATATTTACACCCTTTAGTTGCCAAATGGACTCCATCTGGCTCACTGATGTTGCTGCCAAAGGGGTATTATACTTTTGGTCAGGCTGGAGTTTTCAGTGCCAGAGCGAAGGTTTCTGGGAAGGCTCTGGGTCTGAGAGACAGTACATGTTTGTAGACGCCACATCACTTGAGTATTTGTATGTGTAGATCACATGGCAACTCTAACCCAAAATGGAATTCCAACATAGGATATTGTCGCATGCCACTAGGTTTTCAGGAACCCCCCCTCCATGGCATGGTTCATTCTTCACATCTGGCTGTTCTTCAGGCAGCAGAGCCACATGATAGGCAAAACCACAAATACCAAATGCTCCAATGTCTTATTTTTAACCATTCCCATAAGCATGGAGAAATATCCACTCTTGTTTTTCAGTCAAAATAATCAGTTCACACGAATCATATGAACTCATTCCATCCACAGGCCTGGGGGAAGGGGAATAATGGAAATGGCAATTGGCCAAATTCTCCATGTCTCCGCATCATTGGGGCAGGGCAGAACCCCCTGATTTCAATTACTCAGAGAGAGGAAATTGTTCATAATGGAGATGATCTAAACACCAGAAAACGAGACAAAGTATAGTTACTCTCCTCCCTGCTCGTGTGGGAACCCCATGAATGTACAGGTAAAAATGAGATTAAGCACCAATCAGCACCCTCCTTTTTCTGTTTCCTTGATGGGAAAGCTGGTAGAAAAAACAGAAAAGAAAATAAAGACTAAATCATCATAGAGACTCTACCACAAACATATTCAAGGCTTTAATGGAAAATTTGAAAACAAAAAGAAGTTAAAATAAAGGTGGACATGACCGCATATACCTATAGTAGCCCCATAACTTAGGAGGCTGAGGCAGAAGGATCATGAGTTTGAAGCAAACATGGGCTCCATAGTGAGTTCAGGTCATCAAGATCTATAGAGTAAGATCCTCTCTCATCTCCATCACACTCCTTCCATCCAACAAAGGAGGTGGACAGTATGAGGAGACCCCAGGAGGCTTTCAGTATAATCTGGGAAGTGGTCTTATTCTACAACCAAATATACCATTTGCTTCCACCACGTAAACACTCACATTTGGTTTTAGATATTTAGAAGCAACACTGTTTGGATGTATCCTTCATCTGCATACTAATTCTAGCATTCATTTGCAAGTACTTATGATTATTGTATATTACATCTAGCATGAGACCTCCTATGATGGAGAAGAGAAAGCCTTTTTTTTATTGGCTACTTTGTTTTGTAATGTTTTCCATGCTTTCCTTGAAATTACTATGTAGCCAGCCCCCTCCAGCCTTGAATTCCTAATCTTGCCTCCGTCTCCATCTTCAGGCATCAGAACCACATGATTATAGCAATGTACCATACAGTTCTCAGGGACAAAGACATTTGGGGCATTTTGTAATCTTTTGGGTTGTTTGCTTGACAATGGATACTTATATAAGATGCATTCTGAACCATTTATATTTTTTTAACTTCATAGTGTGATTATTCTCAGAGCTAATTTTAAGACTGAATGAAATTTTTCCTTCCAGTAAACCTTCCTTTAAGTACCATGCCCCAGGGCCTGCATAAGACATTCCCACTCTCTCCTGCTATGGTTGCATTCACGAGGAAAATCTGTAGAAATTGAGCCAAATAGCCACTGGTTTTTTTTTTTCTAAAAAAAAAACCAAAACACTCCCTATAGTGCCAAATTATTTTCATAACTAAAATAATAAAGCTTCATGTGAAGCAAGTTTTACAGTATCTTAATTATTGGCTTCTGGGGTAAAGAATTAAGGAAACATTAGTGAATGTGTTAACTAGACAAAGCATGGGAAGAATTTCCCTTTACTTACCTAGGACTGAAAGCAAAATAAAATCCATATTCTGAATCCATATTCTGTATGTAAACCACTGGCATGAGAGCCAACTTCAAGTTTTAGAACTACCAATAAATAGCAGCACTCAGAAAAATCCCTGAAACTCATCAGGAGACTTCAGTCAACCTAGTGAGATGCTCTATGGTTCAGTTCAGGAATCCGTAATGAGTAGATGTTGATATAATTGTTTGTCTATAATGTGCAATGGTTAGTGTTCTGCCCCCCAATGTAATTGTTTACATTGCCTTAATACTTTCAGTACGCTAAATGACTCTATCAACCTCTTAATATTTAATACTTGAAAGAGAGTCAGAATCTTTCGCTTTTAAAAACATGGTTTTCTGTGAACTCGCACATTGAGCTGATGCTGCTTTTTGACTTTCTTCCAATCATGGTCTCACAGCTTTTGCTCTGTTTTTACTCAAGGCCTTTCCTCCGTGAGTCTATTTGGTACATACTGATAATTCATAGTCTTCTGGATGAGGGGACATTACATGGGGACACTCATGTCAGTACCACTTACCAATCCTACTAGATTGTTCCCCAGCGCCCTTCCCTGCAGAATGGGGAATTTCAGTGAACCTTTGCAATTTACAAGTGCTTCGTGGTCTCCGTAGTGTTTGCAGTTCTCGTTTGAAATGCTATTTTTGTCATAGGAATTTGCATATTTTACTTTTCCCCCTGCAGAATCTCTACCTTTGGTTAAAATGAAAGCACATCTTCCAGTGTAATCAATCCTGTGAGAGTAGGGAAGGTCACACTGTTGTCTCTCATCCAGAGGGCAATGTTGAATTGGAAAAACAAGGTTTAGGAACATCCCTTCTTACTGCAAATCCCTTGCAGCCCCCCCCTCCTTTATTTATCCCTGATCTGATTTCCTTTGTCACTCTGGCCCCACACACCATTATGTAGAGCAGTCTTCTGCTAGTTACTTATGGTGGACACCTGCCTTCTAGCTGGGCTTGGCAGGCCAGCAGGATGAGGTAATAATCAGAAGAGAATGTTCTGGTTCTTTAGCCGCATCCACGTACAGTTTTACTCAAAACAGCTCTCTGTGGGTGAGAACAGAGCGGCTTTGAGATCCCTCTGTCTAACATTCTGTGGGAGCCTGGAAGAAGAAAACTGTAAACGTTTTTGATCCTTCTAGAATAATGGAAATATAAATGATATCTACCTTGGCCCATCCTCTCAAACTGTTTACACACAGATGTGCACGGAAACAAGACCTTCACATTTATAAACATTTTGGCTCTATTTTCGCTAAGTCCAGCCGACATCTTAAGCTCTTCTCCATGTGGCTGTACAGCTCTGGTTTCCTAAGAGCATATTTTGTGAAGGATTTATCCAGGGCAATGGCTGTCTCTGTAAGACAGACGCCTGAAGGACATATGGTTTCCATAGATTTTCTGTCTAGACTGGCTTTATTTAGTGACTCTTGGTCTGAATTGGTCTAGTTAAAGTTTCTGCAGGAGCTTGTATAAAAATTTTAGGTGTGGGCATACCATCAAGGCGTAAGACAAAAGCTTTGACTTCGTATTGGCAAGAAAGTAGAAGGGATCACTGAACATTTTCCTTTAGGTTAAGTCATTCCGATCATGTTGAATGGCCGCTCACCCATTCCACCCCCAACCATCCAGAATGGAGGTAACTATTAGTCTGACTACAGCTAAGTCCATACACCCCTCAATGTTTTCCTGAGAAAATTCTTTGTGCTGCCAGTAGGGTGTGTGTGTGTGTGTGTGTGTGTGTGTGTGTGTGTGTGTGTGTGTGAAAGCTCTAATTTACATGGCCCAGGGGACCTATGATTTCTTGCCCTTTTAGCACCAATTTTTACAAACACAGCATTTTTCTGACTTGAAGGAAAAAAAACTAACAAGCCACTGAGCAAGGGACTCGACCATTTAGTATTTCAGTAGCTCCTTCAACCAACAATGAAAATTCTGTTTTCAAATGTGGTTTCTGAGCCAGTGTTCAAGGCTGCTCTAGAAACAATAAGATCCTTTCAGAAGGAAAGAATAACTTCTCGGCTTTCCCAGAAGTCAGCTTCGCTCCCTCTTTTGTGAGAACCCTGTTTAACTGCTTCACAGAGATAGGCTTGTGGAAAGAGAAAAGACTGTGGGACACTCTGCACACACACACACACAGACACACACACACACACACACCCCAAGTGCTGTCACTTGGCCTCTCAATGAGCATTTAATCTCTCTTCCTCACATACTTGTTAACTGACATGGCAGCTCACAAGGCACAATGACTCTCTGTTTTTCTGTTTGCTTTAATTTTTTTCTTTTGTTTTTAAATTTTGAGCTCTAAGGCATATTAGAGCTCCCCCTGCTGGATTTTTTAAGAACACTGTTGAGTAGGCCATGAGTGCATGGCAATTCTTTGTCTCCATTTTTGCCAGTCAAAGGGCAAGAAAAGTATCATGTGGTGCATTTAAAACTGACCTCTTGACTCACCAGGTGTCACCAGGCAGGAGTAAAATGTTGCTGCAGCCTGGACTTTTCTAAATCTTTTGATTCAGATTGATTTTTGTTCCAGTAAAACAATTTTTCAAGAAAAAAATTGGCCTGCTCACCTTTCCAGTTACAGTTACCTTCTCTGAACAACGGCCCCAAGCCCTACCCCTCTGCCTGGAAGACACTTAAGGTCTTTTGCACCTTTCTAAAGCAGATGTGAGTTTTACTGCTTCAACCAGAGGAGCAGATTTCTGTCTTTTCCCTCCCTGCTCCTGCTTTTCTCTTTTCCATGACTTCAAATGCCAGGGGACGGCATATCCCAAAAGTGGAAGCTTCTGCTACCCTTAGCCGCTTCCGGGTTACCTACTTCTGAGCCTCACTTCCTTCCTCCAGATTACAAAAGCAGATTCTCCCTCTCCTGGAGCCCGAGGTGAGAGGGAGGTGAGGACCAGGGAAGGTTAGGGCAGAGAAGAAAGAGAGACAGGAAAGGGTCTACTACTCTACCATTGATGGAAATGGGGTCTATGGAACAGAGTCGCAGGAGACCTCTTTCCAGGGAAGAGGGGGAGGGAGAGAGAAAAGAGGAACTGTAAGGAAGAAGGAGACAGGATAGGAAAGGAGGGGGAGATTCACTGGAAGGAATGTGATTTGACTTAACTCAATAGCCCTATGCTGTAAATCTCTGGAAAACCAGGTCCTACCTCTGTTTTCTCAGTGTCTGTTCTTGTATTTACTTCTCTCCATCTTCTTTAGCCCCTTCCTCTCCTCAGCTTACCTGTTGGTAATGATACAGGACAGAGGCCAACATAGAAAAAAACAATATCACAACTAGTCCTTTAAACATAGTTTCATACACTGAAACACCCTCTAAGCTCTCCAAGTTGTTTCATCACTTTGTTGGGATGTGAGGTAAACACAAGTCACGTGATGCTTGTAATAAAGGGTGGGAGATGCTTGCTTTTCTAAACAGTAGCACTCTTCCAGACCTTTCCTTTACAGACGCCTATTCCCATTCCTGGAACACCAGACCCTCAGACCCTCAACTTTTCCTATGCTCTAGAAGTCTCTCTCTCTCTCTCTCTCTCTCTCTCTCTCTCTCTCTCTCTCTCTCTCTCTCTCTCTCTCTCTCTCTCTCTCTCTCAGCCAGAACTCCAAGTGCCCCTTCCACTCTGCTAGCACTTACCTGCTGTTGTCACCACTAATCTGTCTCAGTCCTAACAAAAAAGCCTTCCAAACAGTGATGATATTTCTTTGCATATCTGTCAACATAGCGCCTTGTATATACACGGGGAAAGAAAGAATGCAAAATGAGTTGACCTGCAATGCTTACTCAAAATTTACCTTGGAGGATGGCCCCCATGCAGTGTACTTTTAAAATATATATATATATATATTTATTTGTTTGTTTTACATCCCAACCAGTTTGCCTACCACCCAGTCCACTCCTCCTCTGTTTCTGTTTAGGAAAGGGCAGGTCTTCCATGAGCAACAACAAAACATGGCATATTAAGTTGTGCTAAGACTAAGCACCTCCCTTTGTGTTAAGGTTGGGCAAGGCAACCCAGTGCAAGTAGGACCAGGCAGTATATTTTATAAACCGATAAAAATACACTTTCTTTCAGTAAATCTCCTGAAATAATCTGAGTCAATGTTGTTGTAAAATCCTTTTTCTCATCTTCAACTGAGACAGACTTAATGGGAATGAGTCATCATTGAAAAGCTGGGTTGCTTTTTGTTGTTGTAGGCATATTACATCAGACCTGCTAGGGAAACATAAATCAGATCTATAGAGCAGTCTAAATAAACTTTAACAAAGCACATTTTATTTCTATTTGCCTCAGAGACTAACTTATTGTCACCAAATATTGTATCCAATTTTCTCCTTATGCTCTCATTTCAAGTACCATAAATTGATTCTTACTTTCCTAGTGATAAATTTGTATACATATAAAATCAAGAGTTTATTCTGTTATTCTTTTTCTTTTCTTTTTTGGGGGTTTTTTGGTTTGTTTTATTTTGCTTTCCAAGACAGGGTTTCCCTGTGTAACAGTACTAACTGTCCTGAAACTAGTTCTTGTAGAGCAGGCAGGCCTCGAACTCACAGTGATCTGCCTGCCTCTGCCTCCTGAGTAATAGGATATTCTGTCATTCTGACAGTAGACTATATGTCATCTCTTAGATGTAGTGAGTCATATTATCTTTAGACCCTTCAAATAGACAGCAGGCTTTCTAGACTTTTCTCTACTTTCATCCATTACTACAAACTATTCTCGGACAACAATGAGCTTGGTGACATTCCTTAGGCCACAAAAGGCAACAAACCTGCTTTTGGATACCCAGCACCCACACTTAAGGGGAAAAAATTTTGAAAATGGTATGTGTTTTGGAAATATGATTCCAGTGTTGGGAAAGAGGAGACAGGAAGGATCCCTGGTGCTTACTGGCCAGCCCTTCTAGCTAAAAATTTAAGGTAAAAAGTGATTGAGGAAGACTCCAACATCAACCTCTGGCCTGCCTAAACACACACACACACACTTGCACGCACACACACACACCACCCCAAAGCTGGTGAACAATGTAGTCTATCCTGGTGGAGTCTCCTTGAACCCATTAAGATTGGCCTCACATCATGAACACTCAAGGCCAGATAAGAGAAAGAAAGCCAGCTGGAATTAGACTTCTATTCTTAAAAGACAATAAAGTAAGAGAAGGAAACAAATGGTGGCTTCTCAACCTTATCAGTGAAGGCTTCTGCCCAAAATGCCACCCACCCTGCATGAGCATCGGACTTTCTTACAAAAACTGTCATTGTCCAAAATCCTGTAAATGGGCCATCCCTGCAGCCACAGCTTCAAGTCTTACATCTTTCCCTTTGATTTGAAAGCAGAAACATGGCTCTTCTATCATAACCATAAACCGCCCACACACAACACAGTGTTTCAATAAGTGTTAAATGATACAAGATGCTCCATTTCAATGTAATGGATTACTTAATGAAGCCCATCGCTTAACAAAGCAACTGAGGAATATTTGGTACAAAACAAATAAGTTTGCCCCAAACAAACTGTCTTGTGAGGTAAACGACTTCGGAAATGGGAATGGTTGGGAATCAGACCAGTGAAACAGATTTAAACAGTAAACCTTATATACCTTCTTGGTGCTGAAGTTGGCACACATCTTAGAATTTGTCTGAAGTTTTTTCATAGCAGTGTTTTACAATACAGTCTGCTTTTCTTATTGTTTTAGAAATAGAATAATATTCATTTCTTTCAAAAGAGTAAGTGGGTCAAGGCTCTTCAGGATTTTTAATTGCACATATTGCACATATATGGATTTCTTTCATATGAAACTAGGTATATTCCAAAGATGTCTAAATCATTCGGAAGGCCTGTAGTGGTATCTTATCCTTCCATTTTTTTCTTCTGTCGTTAATTCACCATACTACTATGCCTTTTTTTTTTTCAGTTACTGGCCCCAGGGACATCCTTAATGAGCTCACAAGTAAACAGGTTTTCCTAATTTATTCATTTGGGGGGAAAAAAGCAAACTTACTATGAACCAAGCCAAAGATCATGCTAAATTCTGGTGTATGGTAGACAAAATGAATAGCAGACCTGACAGCTAGCAAAAAGTTGTATCTTCCTAGTCTTCTCTCTGCCACTGCCCACCACTGTTCACGGCTACCCTCACCCCAAGCCCAGTGCAAGGCTGACGAGATTAATGAGAATCTGCTCTGCCATCAAAATCCTCAGTTTTCTTTCTACTTTCCATTCCCTCCATCAAACTCTTCCCTCTGACGCGCATAATTTGAGTCCCCTTTGGTCGTCATAGGTTTACAATCCTTTACCACTGGCAAACTCTCTGTGTGGTCTTCCAGATCACCGTTGCCCTTGCTGTAACCACATCGTCACAGTTTCAAGCCTATCAGAGTGTACACTCGGGTGCCTAGCTCCAGAATCCCAACCTCGCTGTTCCATATTTAAAATGCAGTGCTACCGTGAAGACCTCACGCACGTTTGTCTCAGTTCACTTGCCCTGCCTCTCAAGAGTAGATTCCAAGCCTCTGAATGGCAGTCTGCTCCAGAGAGTAACTGATGAACGATGCACAAATGTATGAATAAACTTTGCTATATTCTCTGACTGAGTTACAAACGGAAAAAAAACAAAGCCTACAGACAGTCCATAAGAAATAAAACCCACATAATTGAGCAATTATAGCTATACTTGATGTATTTTTTAACTTCTGCTCTAGGATTTTTTCTATCTGAACATATTGTCTCAAATACAAGCCTCTAACACCAACGTGTTATACACATGGCCTCATGGGACCTGCTCACCTTGACCTAGCTTGGACTCCAACCTCAATGGCTATCTTGTTTAGGGCACTTTTCAGTTACTCACGAATCTGTCTATAGTTCAGCAAATATGTATTCATTGCTCCTGAATCTCAGTGTACTCAATGCTTAATATACACAGTGAAACAGCATGTGCAATCTCTATTCTCCAGGAACTTTAAATGCATTGAGAGTTCAGGCAGTAAAGTGCTGGCAAGTGACATATAAGACAAGAACAAAAGGATCAGGAAATCTGCTGCATTCCTTTCTCTCTGGGTTACAAGCCTTTATCTAACCTATCATGTTTGCATACAACAATCCAATCTGCTCTTCTGTATTCTGAGTCTCACTGAATTCATAGCCTGACATCTCCTAAACCAGCGTATTATTACACCCCAGCAGGGTCTTCATCCTTCAAGTCTCAATTCTGGCTCTCAGCTCCCATATTTCATAACTATTTAGTTACTAAAAATACATCTCCATTGGTTGTTATTTGTCAAACTCCTTAGAGAAAGGATGCCATTGTTTTGGGCTTTTGTTTGTTTGTTTTCTGTTTATACTTTTTTGTTTGTTTTGTTTTCCAAGACAGGGTTTCTCTGTGTAGCTTTGGAGCCTGTCTTGGAACTTGCTCTGTAGACCAGGCTGGCCTCGAACTCACAGAGATCGGCCACCGTCTGCCTCCCGAATGCTGGGATTAAAGCCGTGCACCACCACTGCCTGGCCAATGCTACTGTTTAGTACTATTCCAAACACTAAATTACTGAATAATAAAATAGCTCATAGGAAGAATCTCCAATTTTCAATCCTACACACACACACACAATATGGGAGGGGGAGATAGCACAGTGGTTGAGAACACATACCGCTCTTCCACAGGACCCAAGTTTTGTTCCTAATGTAACTCACAACTGATGAAACTTTAGCTCTGAGAAATTCAACACCTTCTTCTGGCCTCTGCAGGTACCTACGTTCATAAGTGTACACACACACACACACAATTTAAAACCATACAACCTAAAAAACAAATTGGAAAATATGTAGGCTACTGCCACTATTAATAAACACTGTTTCTATGTGATGAGACCAATGGATGATATAACATCAGGTGTTATTAACTTCCAGGGTAATTTTTCTATTTATCCAGCTCTTCAATACTCACTAAGTGGATGGTAAGCTGTGGGCCAGGCACTTCGGGTATACTGAGGTGAATAACCAGTAAAGATGGAAATGTGACTCTAGTCAGAATCTACTGTGATGACTCACCACACTGTCACTGGAGCAAGTGGAAGGGGAAAGTAGGTCAGAGAGGGCCTCCTTCCCTGAGAAGAATCTAGAAGGATGAACAAACAGTCAGTGTGAACAAAAGTACATATAACACCACATTAAACACGGCATGATACTCATAGGGCCTGTGACCTCTCCATCAAAAGAGAAACTGGTACAGGTTCAAGACTTGGGATATAAGCTCAAAGAATACGGATGATGGCCATCTCAAACATGGGAGAATATACTAACAAAAGGAAAATTGTTTTTGCATAATCGTATGAAGAAAATTGCTTTTTCCCAATGGAGAATTGCCAAACAGTTCCGGTGGTCATAGAAGCCTTTCTGCAAAAGGTCTTGTTCACTGCACAGCTACCATCAGTTATGCTTGTTCCTCTGCCAATGGGTATCTCTATGCATCCTTTAAAATCTAGTTACTGCTGAAGAGTAAAACTAGCACAGGACATTAAATTAGAATGTGCTGGTGTTTCCGAGCCAATGTTTAGGTATAGGAGGAAAAGGGGACTGTCCATGACTTCATGCTAAGTGGTCAATAGTCTCACTATTAAATCAACAATATCCCTTCTGCTCTGATTTCCCCTGGGCTTTGACTTTTATCTTATAGCTTGTGATGTGTGGTGTGTGTGTGTGTGTGTGTGTATGTGTGTGTGTGTGTGTGTGTGTGTTACTCAACTGAGAGATGACAGTTTTCAAGGTCAGGACCTTCACAAATGTCTAACCACCAGGAAACAGGGTGTGGTTTTGAGCACCCCATCATTTTTTTCAACTTTTCCAACTGTGGGGTTTCACCCCAGAAAACAGGTATCCAATCAATCAATTGAGTGCTTCCAGTTCAGAAACATGACTGCAATTCTAAAAATAGTCTTTTGAAAAGAAAAATCTCAGCTGGGAAGATTAGTCAAAAAAAATTCCACTTAGGTCATGTGTTGAATTAGAGAAATATAAAACACTATTCCAAAGTATATAGTATATAGTATTATATAAGTATATAGTACACACAGAGAAAGCTCATTAGCACACTTGCAACATAAATGTGTTCAAAGAATAAATAATATGACTTGATAGTTGAACTTCTGAAGTGCAATAACATTTAATCACGTGGATGGCTTTCAGAAACGCCATGGCCAACCAGATATTGGCTAATACCACCACAAATCTTGATGAGCCCTGGAAGACTCCAAATAGAACTGTCACTCATACAGCTTACATGGGTGCTCACACCTAGCCTGTTCATAACCACTGCAGAAAAGAAAAAAAAAAGCCTTGATTTCCGATTTTCTATGGTCCACAATTAGATGCAAAATAGAGAAAAATTAGGGAAAGCCACTGCTAAGAGCAGTGAGAAGTGGTAACTAACTTCCTGGCAGAGACCAAGACTCAAAACCATTGTTGACACTTAGCACGCCTCATTAGTTCCTGGAGCGGGCACACCTCAGCACAGGTCACCCTCTGGAACAGTGGTTCTTAGCCTTCAATACCAGAACTGTAATTTTGCTACTGTTATAAATCATGATATAAATATTTTTGGAGACAGAGATTTGCCAAAGGGGTTGTGACCCAGTTTGAGAACCACTGCTCTGTAACTATTGTTCTCAACTGTCTGAGATCTGTGCAGTATGTTCCACGGTGGCTTTCAAATTATTCCATATTTGTATTAGTATTGGGAGAAATCTCTTTGGTTTTGATAAATATTTGCATAATGAAAAATAAAGAATATCCATTGAAAGTTAGGATAGCTGGAGGACTCAAAGGTGACAATCTTAGGATCGCTGCAGAGGGGGACTAACTCCTCTTGACCTGAATTGCATGCGCATGCACACGATGGCTCTTTGTCAGTGTCCTGAAAGAACGGTTCTGCTATTATACCTGTTTCTTTACCTGTCTCTTTCTCTTTTTCTAGCCGGAGGCCACCCCCATCGCCAACTCGCCCCACTATAATCCGTCCACTAGAATCCTCACTGTTAGACTAAATGGAGTGTCTGGCATGGCAATTAATCACTAACGATTTCTGCAAAAGCAACATATTCTGTAAGCTTTGCGGTCAACCATGAGTACGCGCATGTGTGGACATCCATAGGCAAGTAGCCAGTTTTACTAATGTATCCATCACCCATCTTCATTGCTCATGGGATGCCAGACCTTTGGGGTTTGACATGAAGAACTGCTAACCTGTAGAAAGACTTAACATGTTAACTGTTAATCTTAACTGACCAAGGTAGTTTTGTATAGCAGCCCTATACTTTGGTACCATTTGTCTACTCAACATATGTCTGAAGAGTTTTCTCAGATGTCTACAGAGCAGTTATAACAATTCTTAACAAATATAAGAATGAGCTTTGAGCCGCACAAGTTTCTCCCCACATTCTGTTTAGGATGGCAGAGACTCTATTGTCTGATATTAATGCCACTACCTACTCCACAATCACCTATTTAGAATTCTTCTCCTTATTTCATAAGACTGCTAGGAGGCGAGGTTTTAAAATTAGGGCTACTGAAGGTGGAAGCTTTTCAGGAGCTTGAGGCAGTCAGCAGAGGGAATGCCTGCAGGGTTTGCTCTAGGGAGCTCCTCCCAGAACCAGTGGACTGTGCTTCGTGCTAGAAGCTCAAGCAGCAGAGAAGCAATGCCTGGGTTTTTTGGTAAGAACCAAAAATAAGTCAATCTATTTGGCTACTTTCAGAGTTCAAGGAAGAAGCAAAAATATCATCTTTCTAAAAGTGTCTGGGGAAACATAATTTATTATCTTATGTATTTACTTCTTAATAGACTCTAATGAAGGAAGGCTGACATTAAAAATATTTAATTTTACAGTTGATTTTTTTGACATGGGTAACTAACTCCATTTAGTTTCTATGATTATTGTTTTGACTGGAGCAAAGTTAAATGTAAGTTAATACATGATTCCTATGGTTTACATATAAATGAGTATGCAAGGATCCCTTTAAAACAACTTTAATGTCTCTCCCCATTCCAGCCTCTCCTAACTCCTGCAGCGTAATGACACAGTTGCATGAAAGTATCGTCCCTGGTATGGAAACTCAGGGATACCATGGTTTAAGAGCACAGCTCACATGTTTACAGATGCCTGCTCCAACTTGCTCCCCAAAATGCCTTTGCAATATTGATCTGCAGAACAAATTTTAAATGGGCAGGATTTCTAAAACTTACAAGAGCAGTCTAGCCCAGAGGCTAATAGTTTAGCCTTGAGGCTAAGTTTTGAACTACTTACATATGGCCAGATGATTCACATGTAGGAAACAGCTAGAAGCCAACTGGGATGCTGCCAACTAACTGCTCCCAGACAGCCGAATGAGCATCCACTGAATTGTGCGTCCCATGACATTATTCCATAGTCACAGAAGTAAATCAGGTTTTACTAACTGTGGTGTCTCCCTTTGAAAGCAGCAAACATGATTTGTATGTGAACTTCATTTTAATTTCCTGTGTAGTTTCTAGCCAAAGCAGGTAGCTCTAAAGTAGGACATAAAAACTTTTAACCATTATTTTAAAAAGAAAATAATTCCAAGTTAAATGGCACTGCGTTGAACTTATTCTAATGGGCTATATTCCACTTATATTTGGCATACAAAAGGGACATAATATCATCACTCCTCACTTCTCTCATTTTTGCCATTGGAAAATAAATCTCCGTGAATGGAACTCATATACAAGATGCATATTGTCTTTGAAAAAGGTGACCCAGCTAAATGGAAAAACATTAAGCAAACCTTCATAATCAGACAAAGCTCCCTCCTCTTAGGATTTGCTCTGCTTCTTCCTTTGAGTTCTCTAAAATAAGCAACTAACAAATCACATGCTTCAGGGTTTGGCTGTGTACTTACTGTGGTTTTGCATCTTGCTGTCTTTCAAAATTTTCCTTCTGTCAGAGGAAAGTATTGCAGAAAACCACTGGTGTAGTCTCAGATCAGCACAAACCGATGGCAAGGCAAACTGGGGATTTGTCCCTCCAAGTTTCTTCCCACTGATCTTAGACGGTCATAACAATGGCATTTGTCAACTTTGGCTTTTGCTTCTTGATCCACAGATGCCCTGTCCCAAATGTCTTTATTTGTCTGGACAGTTTTGGTCTCTTTGCTACTGTGTTATATCTGGTGGCACCCAGCACTCCCCAGTCCACCCCACCCCCAGAATTTCAGCAATGCATTCCAGAATCTTTTCTGTTTGGAGGGTTTTCATCCTGCTAAGAGGAGACAGCAGCGTGAGTGGAGCCTGACGTTCTAGTGTGTGCAGAGTTTGCGGAGTGGCGGTGCGCATCAGGCCTTAAGATGGGAATGTAAGACTGAAGGGCCTTCCAGTTCCCATCCCATTTCTCATCTCCTGACTGATGCTTCTGATGTCAGCACAATAGATGTTGCTCTATCTTGTCTAGCATCATCATCGTAATAAGCCCAGTGTTTTTAGGATTTGAAAAAAATTAACTGTACTCGTTTGATAAGTAAATGCAGTTTTACTGTCACATGCTAAATTCTGCATGCATGTTGGCTAACTGGAATAGCCATTTACTCAATTGTGGATGGACTATGAAATAGTATTGATTTAGAACAGATACATTCTCAAAAAATCATCTAACAAATTGCTTTTAGATGTGTTTATAGCATATAGAAGAGCAGTAGGGTCTATTCATCCGCAATTCCGCTGTTCATGCAGATACATACTCATTCTATCCAAAAGCATAATAAACAATTCATGTGATATAAGCACTCTGAATTTAGAATTAAGTAGCTACATAGATTAATCTGTGATTTCTAGACTGTAGTCATAACTCTAAAATACAAAATGGGACCTGATACCAGTATATGATGAGTGTCGATGTTTTCTCTGTACTCATTTTCTCTGCATGTCTCCAGCAATCCACTACATACATAGGAAACATGTATCTGTGTCCTTTTTGAGTAAGTAGGTTCAAAAGCACTTGCAGAAGTGCCATTAAGCATGAATGTCATAACATGTGCATTATATATATGTATATGTATGAGCATAAATATCAGTATAAATCTGTGCTCAGTATGTAAGAATATGAATATATTTTTTAACTGTGCTAATGTATGATCTATGTTGGGAAGATCTGCCATAACTTGTGATTACAGTAGTTCATTTCTCATAACATATATGAGATACACAAGATTTTATAACTCATACTGTATATATCCTGAGGGACACAAAGCTTATGATAACCATGATAAGGTAGAGTAATGTCTATAGTCATTAGTATTGAAACCCACAGCACTGCTGCCTAAAGGAATTACCCTTTAGCGATACTCTGCTAAAAAGGATGAGGTTTGGAAGCTTTTCTCTAAACTCCGATATTTGAGGATTGTTGAGCTGACTCTTAAGAAGCTAAGTTGATCTGTATGCTCATTTGTTCTCTGCAGTAAAAGTAAAATGAAAGGAATGTATCTTTCCGAGCAAAACTGTCACACATGCAGGGAACAGGTTGCTTAATTCCTTGGAGGCATGCTAGCTACTCTTTCAGGTGAACCTTTTGCATTTGGAAAACTGTAGAATAACTTTAAATCAATGGGGATCCCCGTAAGATGGAGAATAAAGCTTAAACAGATCTCCAAACTATCATAGTTCAGTGAGAGATGATTGTGTATAAGACTCAAGTCATGAGTTTTATGTCATTT
This sequence comes from Microtus pennsylvanicus, assembly GCF_037038515.1. Taxonomy (NCBI): domain Eukaryota; kingdom Metazoa; phylum Chordata; class Mammalia; order Rodentia; family Cricetidae; genus Microtus; species Microtus pennsylvanicus. Next base: position 54,931,799 of record NC_134588.1, on the reverse strand, counting down.
TATCTAGGACTACTAGCTGTGAACTCAGAGTTCCTGTGAATGAAGCCAATTTTAGAGAAACAATGGATAATTCATCAGATCATTTAGGCTTTCCTAAAGAACTCAATTTGTCTTTCAAAAAATAGGCTGTCTGTCTAGCAGATACGTTTAAATTTGTGGTGCTCTGTATGTGAAACTTTAACGATGTTTTTGAAGTATATATAGTGTATGCATTGTTAGTTGTGTATATATAAATACATGTAAAAATATTTGTGTGTGAGAGAGCAAGAGACGGGAACCTCAGAGAATCTCCTGTTTAAGGTCTGTTCGTGCTGGTGTCCTGGAGTGACTTCGCATTCCTCTGGTCAAGGGCTTCACATGTGACTCCGCTCAAGGCATGACTTCTTGTTGCCTTTACCTTTAAATTCCCCAAACTTTACTTATGATATTTTCAAATTATACAAAAATTACCCCACTGTCTTTTATTGACTGCTGCCAATCTGTGGAAATCATTTCTCAGAAACCCTAGCACTCTGACCTTGGGTGTTTGAGTCCATATACACTGCTTTTGTTTCATAGACTTGTATGTATTCCTCTTCTCTCCCTGTTCTGAGTCAAATTTCTTTTTTGCTTTTTTAGGAATCATGAGTATGTAGTAGTCAAATATTGTCTTCTCTGTCTATTCTTTAATTAACATGAGCCAAAATACTTTTCACTGTTTCTCTCTCTCTCTCTCTCTCTCTCTCTCTCTCTCTCTCTCTCTCTTTTTTTGGCACTTTTGGAATTTCTTAATGCTGGATTAATATGGATTCTGTGAATGGGATTTTTGAAGCAAATTCCTAAAGCCTGTATCATCCTTGAAGGTCATGTACCTATTGTGAAAATGTGAAACTGTATTTCAAACCTGAAATAAATTATTACCTTTGAAGGAATCCCCAATTCCTCATTCTTGTATACATTTGAGCCTATGCATTTCAGAAACACCTGCAAGTAAATTCCTATTGCCCCTTTGCTCAGATTCGTCCAACATTACTAAAGTGGAAAGTGATAGGGTTTTGCATTCCTGTTCTTAAGAGAAGGAGATTTCTAGAGCAGATCAGGTAAATCAAAGGAGGGGAGGGGAAACTTCCTACTGATTTGAAATAATAGGTTGTAGGATTCTAGCCTCAGACAGCACCCCAGTATAACCTTTGCCAAGAAGCCATGTGACCGTTTGCTGCTGGAAAAGAAGTCTTTGTGGGAAAAACCAGGAAGTAGGAGGAAGGATAGCTTATTTTCATGTTAGGTCAACAGAAGACAAATACTGAGAACCTGGCTAGTGTGTGTTACCTGCTCACGGAGCAGTGAACCTGCAATGTGTCCAGTAAGAAGAAAAGATAAGTGCTCAGTAGGTACAGACAATCCTTTTCCTAGTTGTGTTTCCAGATAATAAACACTCTTGGTTACTAGCTCTGATCGTAGCTCCCTAACCATGTATGGTTCTAGGCTGTGCCACCAAAGTGAAGACAATAAGGGGTTAAGAAGGAGAAATATTGGTTTAATTTGCCAGGCACGAGCAGGATTATGTAATCATAGGAAAGAGAGCTGGACAGATTGCTCTTCTCAGATGCAATTTCCTTTTCGATCCATTTCCCACAAATGGAGAAGCCATGCCTTCAATGGACGGAGCCTACTGGGGGAGATTGTGGGTAGGAACCAGGCTAGTCACTTGTGTTTGGTTTTAAGCACGCTATTTTAATGTATGCTAATAATATTTGGAATAATTTCTAAAAACCCAAAGAACAGTATTGTCACTCTTTGGCACCTTTCCATTTGTATTTTCAAAGCAATTCTGCCATCATTGTAAATCTCTGCTTGATTTGTTCTCAAGATTCCCATCTTTCTGCTGCAAGCTTTTAATTACACTTTGAGAAACGCATCTAGCATCTGGTCTCATGAGACTCAACCTGACTCCACCCACATTCTTCTCCCAACTCTTGATACTGTCACACAATGGGTTGTTTATTGGTGCTGGAGTGACATAGGAATTAGAATATATGCAAGAGATATGGTCTAAAATTACTGACTTAATTCAAAGCCTCCCAAAGCGCCTCTCCTGAGCTTGTAATAAAGCTCGTACGCAGACACTAAGAGTGATTTTAACGGTATACTTTGGGAGATGGCAGCTACAATGTAAATGGCTTTTACTGAAAGAAAATAAATAAGCTTACACTGACTCTTGGAGTGATAGTGTCCACAAGCTTCTTTGACTTCCTTGATCAGAAAAGCTTCATTCGTGCACCGTCCCACAGAACGAGTGTCCTAAGTCACCTGCTTCAGGAAACAGCACTTTGGGGACACTAGGCACAAGGCAAAGCCATTGGACGTGGTGATTACTTTACTGACACCAACAAAAAAGTTGTGTGATGAGTTCAAGTGCCAGAGCAAGGTGAAGTCCCAGCTCAGGACGGACATCCGGAAGCACTGGCAGCTTTGTGCCAATGGTGCCTGAGCTTCCTGTAGGCAGATCCCGAAAGACAAGGTGCATGGAAACAGAAGAGGTGCGCACGGGCACCGATTCTTACCAAACTAGGGTGGAAACTCGTCATTTCCTACCTTACTTTCTCTCCTCCCCTTTCCGGGGGGGGGGGGGACTGCGTTGACTAATTTCATTATACTTATGAGGTTATGGTGAATGAAGAAGCCAGCTATTTAAAGTTAAACTTCCCCAGAGAAGATGTGAGGACACCCCATTCCTGTTGCCTTTCTTTCCTCACTTCCCCATGATTCCGGCTCACCCATCTGTGGTGGGATGCTAAGCTACCTAAAAGATGGGCAAAGCAAGCAAGCAGAGTTTGTTTGGTGAGATTCCACAGACTAGAGAGAGCAGAGAAAGAAAACCCTCCAAGAGTTCATCCCAGGGCGAGGGCACCACCAGCCTAAATTGTAGCCGTGGGGCAGAGCTGAGAGGGTCTCATCCGTTCTTACCAATAATTTTTAATGACGTTTTCCTCTCTTTTTCTTTGCGTTTGGAAAAACGGATCTGTGAAGTTATTTTTCTGAGCATTTAAGAAAATATAACCTGCATGTATAATCTCAACTACATTATATGGGTCTGCGAATATATTTATTGAGCTCTGAAATTTGTTAATTCAGTACTCCAGGACTTTTGTTGTCTTTCCATGTAAACTACACATGTTCAGCACTTGCCTTCAAACACTCTATAAATATAGAATTCTGAAAAGGGAATAGCAAAAAAAAAATGTCATAATCCATGGCCGAACTAACAGATCCAGTGACGCTGTTATTATCAGTGGTGCTTTCCTGACAGCAACATGAACGTTCGAGACGGGGTGAGGATGAAAAGAAAGGAGCTGCTGAGGGAATGTCACCATGATGTCTAAAGCAAATTTTCTTGCTGCCAGTGAAATCTGTTTTAGGGCATAATATGTCTGATCCTGTTTCTGGGTTGGAACACCAAACTGGCTCCCATGGGAAGGTGTTCTTGGCATCTGCTCGCAGAATGTCTCTTCAACACTGTGGACTTGCTGTTAGGTTTAATGGCTCACCTCCCCACCATGCTGAGGTAATTAGAGTGTTCTACAGCCCCTTCAGAACTCAAAAATAGTTCGTTTGCTGGGCAGGTGATAAATCTCATTCAGCCTGACAGAAATGCAATTACACTTTCGTCATGAAAACACCAGGGACACCATTACCGAGATCTCTCAAAGCCCAAGGCTTGCAGGCCCCCCACAGTTGGTAGGTCAGGGACTAAGAACAAGTTTTTCATCATTTAAAGAGATGGGAGGCCTCCTTAATGTAGCCAGATTAAATTGGACTGGAGAAAAATTGGTTCAGGACTTTGCGAAAGGTAACCACTCCTCAAGAAAAAGTTCCCTCAGTTTGGTTCCATTAACATCTCAAAAAGATTTCAAAAAAGAGCAAAAGGAAGCATTTGGGGCTTTGCTTTTTATAGACCCAACTATCATCTTAGCAAGAAGGAAGTACATTGCGGGATATCTGGCCAGGTAGTTCAAGGTGAAGTCCCACAGAGGGACGGGTTTGAGATGATCTCACAGGGCCACAAGAGTCAGTTCACAGTGACTTGGTTAGAAAGAGGGAATTGAAGTGCAGACTTCTGCTGGAACCCACTGGGCGGTCCTTCTTTGTCCTGTCCTTTGTCTGCTACAAAGCTGTCCCTTGCAACATAGAGGTTTCTGTATCCCCTGGAGCTGGAAGTCATCTCAAATTCTAGTGGCTTATGTCTGGCAGCAGCACAACTCTGGACCCCGACTCCCCAACTCATGGGAAGTGAGGCAGGCTAGGAATCTAGAGAAGTATCCAGAAAACCAGAGTGTGTATACCCTGGACTTGCTTCCCAATAAATCAGGATTTTCACTGTTCCTTGCTCTAAGACAGAGGGAATTCACACAAATTCTGGGGCCACCGAGAACCAGCCTAGGCCTACTATGTTTCCTAGACTCACCCTAGGCTGCCATACTGCACAACCTCAGATTCTCAGTTACAAATTCCTAACTGTAAATTAGCTCCCGAGCTGTGCTGGGATGATGTTGCTCATTTGATCTTGAGACCTATAAATTTCCTCACTTTGAAAAATATTTCACTAGTCAGGTGCCAGCGGAAGGCCTGAGGGAGTGAACTGATTTCAGTCAACAGAACCCTATAGCACTTCCTGTCCACCATTTACATCTTCAGAAATAACTGGGGGGAGTCATAAAATTAGGGTTAGAAATCAAGTATGCAGTCTAAAAGATATATTTAATACTGATCCTAATACACCTAAGTTTGATGGCAAGGATTTAGAATGCCACAGTCTAACAGAGTAACATTTTTGAACGGGCACAAATGCCTTAGCATGCTGCTAGTGCCTTGGGAGAGTCGGGATCGCTGCTAGCTTTGCTGTGCGGTGTGCTCTCATGTCTCCTGCATGACTGTCTGGTCTCTTGCTTTATTTGGGTTTTTGTTTGTTTGTTTATTCTTTTGTTTGAATTAGACTTTTGTGGAATATTTTTGCATGCCATTATTTGGATTTATTTTATAATTTAAACATTGTCTTCTCCCTCTACATGTTTTTCCTTTTTTATTATTTTGTTTTGTTTTTACTAGGCGACCCCCTCCGGCAGTTCCAGGCCGACCTTCCTAAGCCCATCCCCCCACCCCATCATCCTTTTGTTTCCAACAATGTGTCTACCCATGGTGTTTAAGGTCTTTTGTTTGCACTATGTCATATGTACATAAAACTTTTATTTTTGATCTGTGTCTTTAATTAAAAAATAAAGTTTATTCTATATAAAAAATTACATGTGTTCATTTCTTTTCCTGTAGGAAAATAACCCAAATTAAATTAATTCATATAAGTTAATGCCAAGTAAGGTGAAAATGCATTTATCTAGATTTTTTTTTAAGAAGGGGAAATAGATTTTGTGGCAGACTTGGGGCAGGTGGGATGGGAACAGGAGGGATCAGGTGGGGTGGGAGGGATGCCAGGAAAGAGTACTGGGAGAAATGACTGCAACTGGGGGGCATCTGAGTGGCGATACAGAGACCCAGTGCAGTGGAAACTCCCTGGAATCTACAGGAGTGGACCTAATGAAGCCTCCTAGCAATGGGGGATTCGGAGCCCAAAGTGGCCATCTTCTCTACCCAGGCAAGGCTCCTTGCAGTGGAACTAGGACATCATCAGCCAGCCACAAAGCCTTCACACTGCAGTCTTATAAGCTGTGCTAGGACAATGGTGGCACAGAACTTGCAAGAGTGTCCAATCCATGACTGGTACAACTTGTGGCCCAAGCCAGGAGAGGGAGACCACATCTGACACTGCCTGGATGGCCAGGAGCTAGAGCCAGGTCAGCCCAGAGACCCAGGATAGAACCACACATGACAAAATGTCAGTGAATGATTCCTAACGAGAGTCTGTCATACTCATCCATTGGTGCCTAACCAATGTCATCAGAGAGGCTTCACCCAGCAGCTGATGGAAGCAGATGCTGAGACCCACAGCCAAACATTAGGCAGAACTTGGGGAACCCTACAGAAGACGGGGAGGAAGGATTATAGGAGCCAGAGGGTTAGAGGAGAGGACACCATCAGATCACAGCCCATGGAATCAACTAAGCAGGGCTCATAGGCACTCACAGAGATTGAAGCCACAATCACGGAGCCTGGATGAGTCTAAGCTATATCCTCTACATATACCTTATGGTTGTGTAGCTTAGTGTTCTTGAGGTGCTCCTAATGATTATGGGGGTGTCCTGACTCTTGCCTCCTACTGGGTTGTCTCATTCAGGGTTTGTGCCAAGTTTTATGGTATCTTATTAGGCCAAACTTGGTGGTTATCCCTGAGAGGGGCTGCTCTTTTTGTTTGTTTTTTTTTTTTTAACGAAAAATGGAAGAGGAGTTGATCTGAGGGAGAAGGGAGATAGGGGAAGAGACGAGGGAAAGGGGAGGGAAGGGAAACTTTGAGAAAATAAAAGTAAAAAGGAAATAAGAGTATTTTTGAGATGGTTTCATGTAGCCAAGACTGGTATTGAACTCCTGATCCTGTCTCCACTCACCCAATGCTTAGGTTAGCAGCATGTACCACCACACACAGCTCCTGAAAATGTATAGTTTGATATAGTAAAGAGCTGAATGGGAAAGGTTTACATTATTAGACCACTGTGATTTAAGGTGTTATTGGCAGAGGATAGTAGTGTATTGAGCAATAAGTTAATGAATAGAAATTACTTTCAATGCAATACAAAAAAAAAGGCAAAAAGAATGAATATCTAGGAGCCTAGAAAAGACACAGAACCCTCAATCCTTTTGCTATGCCTCCAGAAATCATATCAATAGTTATTACTGCACCAAAATGTTTTACTGTTATTTTCCTATAGCTATTATAGAAGAATAAAAAACATGTAATATTACATGTTGTGGAATGTTATTTTAAGATGTGTTACATTCATTTATATGTGAAATATTGGTTTAATGAGGCAAAATGTGTTGCATTCTTTTATGTTGAATTTGTTTAACTCTGTGAAGCTGTGTTACTGTGCCTGCCTAACACATCTGATTGGACTAATAAAGAACTGAATGGCCAATAGCAAGGCAGAGAGGAATAGGCGGGGCTATGAGGCAGAGAAAATAAATAGAAGAAGAAAAAGAGAAGAGAGGGGAGTGAGACAAGGAGATAAGGATGCTGGGGGCCAGTAACCCAGCCACACAGCCAGATGCAGAATAAGAAGGAAAGAAAAGATATACAGAAATAGAGAAAGGTAGAAAGCCTAGAGGCAAAAGGTAGATGGGATAATTTAAGAAAATCTGGCTAGAAATAAGCCAAGCTAAGGCCAGTCATTCATAAGTAAGAATAATTCTCTGTGTATTTACTTGAAAGCCACATGGCAGGGCCCAAAGAGTCAAAGACCAAAGAGTAAAAACAACCAACTACAATTACAGAGGAAACTGCACAGCTGAAACAATAAGCTCACAAAATGTATTTGACAAATTTGGGGGTAAAAAGAAAAATTATATCACTTAAAATTCATGTGCAATAAAGCATGGAAATGTTGCCACCTCAGCACCTTTCTTTAGGATGTCAGCAAAATGCCAAAGAAACAGGGTTAATAGAAGTTTGAGGGCTGAGGAAGCTTTTTAACGCATCAGTCCTTAAATAATGCCAATACTGAAATTTTAGGCTTTGAATTTTGTTTTACTATCCCCCAAATTTATACAAATAGAATGCTTACTTTGGGGGTTATGTAATACATTATGCCAACTGTTTGGCAGCTTTGCCGAAAGATTTTTAATTTAATTTGTGACTTTCTGTTTTGAAGATGCACGGGGGCTGAATTTGAACTGAAAAGCAGCTAGCACTTCTCGGATGAGAACTCTTATAAAAACGCATTTCACTGTTTAAAATAGAGTACTACTCATCAAGAGAGAATCCCTCTCTGGGATTCTGTGTTCCCCTTACTTCACTAGAATCCCACTTACATTTGACCTGGGGGAGTCTGGGCAAAGGAAGGCAAGAGATCTGGGAAGGACCTCCTTATTCTAAAAGAAGACCCCTCATTAAAACCATTTCCTTTCCATCATGGAAACCATTTAAATCATTTTTTAAGTATTAAATTCTCCATTCAAAAATACAAGCCAGCTCCTCGATTTCAAGTTGCATATGCTATGTCACCTCCCTTTTTGCTGTATCCAAGGTTCAGTGATGAACATGGTTATAGGCAACAAAGTTCAAAGACTATAAAGCAAGTCATTCCGCTGGTTCTCCTGTGCCCCGGGGCAACTGAGCTGATGCGACAAGATGCACACCATACAGCCTTTGCCTTACCTCATCCTCATGTAATAGTGTTTTTATGTTTGCGTGTGTATGTGTGTATCCTCACACATGGTGTGCAAGTATGCATCTGTTTATGAACTCCCAGAGGCCAGAGGATATCCCAGTATTCTGCTCTATCAATATCTACCTTACTCCTTTGAGTCAGGGTTTCTCACTGAACTTGGCCAGCAAGGCCCAAGCACCCCCTGCCTCTGCTCTACACAGCACTAGGGTTACATGCAAACATGTGGCCACACTTGGCTTTTTACATGGGTGCTGAGCTATAACCTCATGCCCTCAAGTTACTGCAGCAAATACTGTTATACATTGAGCCATCTTTCCAGCCCCTTGAATTTTCAAGCAGTATTCTTACTAGACAGATCTGGACACCACCAGACACAATATTCCCTGATTATTTTATACCTCTTTGCCAAGCAAAGTGAGGCTGTTAGTGCGAGGGGTCTCCTCCCATTGGTTTTGTTTTTTCAAACACTTGGTATTTTTTCACTTTGTCTAAAACCTAAATACAGATGTGGTGTTACCCTACCACTTCACAATTTGGATATTTACAACTTGAATTGACCCCCAGTGGCCAGGTAGACAGAGTAGGAAAGATACTACAGTCTTCAAGACTGATCACAACTCAGCATGGTCAAGAGGAGTTAGGGCTTCCTTTTAAAGCTAATCCTTGTATCCACTCCTTTCTCTATGCATCAGATGTCTCTGGGATTCACAAGAATGTCTTAGTCAGCAGGAGCACCAAAGAAGTAACAGAATCAAAACAGCTTTAAAATAACCAAATCAGCAGTTATCACATATTGTTCTGATAAAAGGTTTGGTCATCTTTCTGGGGAAAACCATTAATGATTCCAGTGCTGATGCTCTTGAGATCTTGAGAGCATTCATTCACTTGCTCCAACCATGACCTAATGTTCCAGAAGGTACCAATTGTGACTTCTGACAAAGAGAGAACGGAATTCACGCCAGCCAATCAAAACCCAAACTTTTCATTCCTAAAAGAATGCATGGTGCAAGATTCTCAGTCATTTAAGTGTTGGAGAGAAAAGGGGGCATCCTGTTATTGAAATTATGAAGGAGTCCCCCACCTGCTTTGGTGCCTAACCAAGAGGTACTACAGCAGATTCCTCTTGCCAGCTCAGAGAGGCAATTGTTCTGCGGTCCACAGCTCAACAAACTGAGAACACCCAAGATGGAAAAAAGAGAGCTAAAGGTAGGAAATATTAAAACATCCAATAGTTCTCTTAGAGTTTCACCACTAAATAATCGTATGTCAACCTCGGGGACCATATATACAACTGAGGAAAAGATTTCAGAACAAGTGTGGGAATCCATTGCTTTGGGCCTGAGTTGAGGCAAAATAGCATTGAACTATGCTAAGGCTTGCTAATGTGTCTATACTGTTGATAGTGTTTAGCTGCTTCATAAGACGCACTTCCTCAACTAACTCCTTAACTCTTTGTCCCAACCTTCATCTTCCAATGTGAAGACCAGGAAGCACAGAAGGGACAGGCAAGAGCATGCATCTATCTCTCCGTGGCATATGCCACTACTCTCTCATCTCCTACTGCTCACCAGCCATCAGATTACGAATCAAGGAACTGATCTATTGATTAGCTCAATAGAAGGAGCCAATGCCTTCTTCAAATCCCAACTGACATCCAGACACTGAATCCTCGCATGAGCCTGTGGGGACACTTCAGTTCAAACCATAACTAAGACCACAAAGAAAGCACTGCTGTTCGTGTACAGGCAAGGACATTTTAACAAGCATGGTAGATTTCCAGGTTCCTTATCCCATGACTTGAAAGAAAAATGTTGTGCTTGCCAACATGTATTTCATAACTGAGCAAGTAAGTATGATACAGTTTACTGAATTATTTTCATCCAGCTTCCTGAGAGTCTCAGGCAAACTTGTCTAGCTATAAATCTATTTATTTAAAAATGAAACACACAGAAAAGTTGAGATGACTCAAACCAGGCTGGGGGAGATGCTGTGCAAACATGATGACCACACTTCACATCCTCACAACCCACGTGAGGAAAGATCCTGTCGTGCCAGCACTAAGGAAGCAGAAGCAGGAATAGCCCTGGACTTGCCAGCCAGTCAGTCTACCCAGCTTGTGAGCTCTAGAGCAGTGGACGATCTGCCTTAAATGAAGGTGAGAAGAACCGAGAAAGATACCCAACATTGACCTGTGGCCCCTGCGTGAACACACACACACACACACACACACACACACACACACACACGATGGCTAAAACCAAAACCAATTTTGTGCTCTTTATATTCTAACTACAGCCTGTATCTGTGTAAATCACATTGAACTTAGACCATTGCACCATGAAACGTGCCCCAGCCCCCCGATTTGAAGGGCACAGCCAGCTGCCTCCACGTTATAGAATACACCTGCTGTTTTCATCGCTGTTGTTGCTTAAGACTGCAAGCCATGATTACATTTCAACGTTGTCAACACCTTAAGATCAAATGCTAAGACAACCAACAGGTGGCAGGCTACTGGGGGGTAAGGACTACACACTACCACTTCCATATTGTTTTTAATTCAATTTCGTGGCACTTTATATCAGATCCGATTTTCAGCCTGTTAACAACTTCAGTGGAACTCATGACTATGTTAATCATGAACAAATGCAACAGGTTTTCATCTGCCCCAGAAGGTGAGGACAGTCACCATGAAGACAAGGGGCGGGGGGGGGGGGGGCGCTCAGGGCTCTTCCCACGCACATTTTCAAAAGTACCATTTTGAACTGCCATCCACGACTTTAAGCTGGTCTGGCTCTTCAGCACTGTAGTCTTCTCCTGATTCTCGCCTGAGTGAACATTGTAGAAAGAACAGAACAAGTTTGAGCCAAGAAATAGTTTCTTCTGTCTGCCTTTTTCTCTTTTAAACACAAAAAAAGTATTCTCAGCTATGTACACAAAGGCTGCCCGGGGCCTTAAGGATCTGTTTATTTGGTAATTTTAAAAGAGTGGGAGGCCCACAGAGTTCTCACTTACCGGAGTCCAAATATGACTTGGGCCCAGCACGAGGCCACAGGCCATCCTGGGGTGGTGAGCAGCTAGCCAGCAAGCTTGGGAAAGCAGAAGCAGCTTTTTTAGTAGCCCCAAGGGACGATGTCTTTTTCAGCACTGAGGAAATCAGTACCAGGGTGGGCAAAGCTAACTTCAGGGCAGAAAACTTCAGGCTGCTCCTGAATGCCCTGGGAAGCAAGGTACCAACGGATTTTTCCAAGCCCCCTCTTTTCTTACCTCCAGTGCGGGATGCGAGAGGGGAGCTAGGCCTGGAGAGGCTGTGCATATGTGAGACCATTGGGAAACAGCTGCTTCGTAGCTCTAGCTTTCGGCCATCCTGTTTCACACACAAACACACTCGGGAGGGAAGTGGTACTCTCATTTGTTTGGTGACCGCAGCTGTTTCCCAAGGTAAACCAACTCTGATGGCACTGCGAGCCTAGGACTGAAAGAGCCCCCCGAACGTATTGGCCTGGCCTAAGCAGACCCCAGCAGACCTCCTGCGGGTTCTAAATTGTGCCTCCATTTGCCTGTAACCTCCCAGTGGAGGCAGGAATGTCTTACCTCAGGGCCCCACGGTCCATGCAAGGTTCTTCACCTTGGCTCCCAACTAAGCTGTTCCCTTGCCAGAATCAGTCTCTAGATCCTTCAAAACACACTGCCTGCTGTTAAGTTTTTCATAGTTCTTAGGAAGCCTTTGTGATTATCCCCAAAGGGCTCTAGTCAAAATACATGTCACCCAGAAAATGAGCCCATGAATCCTGCTAGTGAACCATTATAGCACCTCCCTATCCTGAGAACAAATCTGCTTCGAGATAAAGAGACGGGCCCCAAAGTCCAACTCTACCCTAACACTCCTAGCACACTATCCGCCTTGAACTCACTGATAATTGTATCATTTGCCTTTATCCCAATCGCTACGAGTCATTTCAGAACCCCTAGACACCTAGGTCTACCCTGCACTGTTACCTCCATATGCCTCTCTACAGTCCTTATCCCCTTCTCCCTGGAACCTTGAGCTTTATGAAATTGTTGCACTGTGCCCAAATGCCTAACTCCCTGCCCAGACAATAAGATCCACGGTATGTGCAGTCTGCTCTCCCGGGCATGCCATTTGATTCACCTGCCACTCTAAATATAAACAACACTCTACCTACCCTGGTTTGTGCCACCCGAGGGAACATGGCCTGGAAAACACAAACATACGTGTAAAGTGGAATGAAGGTTTATTTTCAGTTCACCAGCACCACACACGAAGGAGCCATCTTGTTCTGTGGTTAAACGCCATGGCCAAGCCAGCTTGTAAAAGACTATCTAACTGGAGGCTGGCTTCAGAGGTTTCAGAGGGCCGGTGACAGGCCGGCAGCTAAGTCTCTGGAGCACTAGTGGAAGGATTCATAGGCAGGAGGCAAGCAGAAAAGGGGAAGACCCGACTGGGCTTAGAGTGAGCTTTTGAAAGCCCCACCCCCTGTGACACACCTCCTCCAACATGGGTGCACTTCCTTGTCCTTCCTAAACAGTCCCTCAACAGGGACCAAGCATCCAAATATGTGAGCCTATGGGAGGGCTATGCTCATTCAAACCACTGCAGAAGCACTAAATATTACCGGATAACCAGTGTGATCTGCTCTCCCCAAACCCTCGGCTGCCCCCGTGCACCCCGCTCCTGCACTCCGCTTCACTCTCATTCTCACCATCTGTTCTCTCGAGAAAAGAATTTCCTCACCTCATCTTCTGCTTCTCCACATCCGTGTCCTGCACCCTACCTTCCCTCTCGGAACCACGGTGCAACTCTCTTTCCGTCCGTCCTTCCATTCACCAGTTAGATCCCAACTCCACTCGCCCACGCACTCAGGAATACTACTCCAGTAACTCCCCCCCTCCAACCCCCCGCAAGTAGCCGCACCTTACAGTGCTTTGAGGTTTTCCTAATCTCTCCCTCCTTTTCTATTCTAGTCTTGGTTGGTCTTGGAAGCTTTACTGCTACAATTTCTCTATTTTCAAACCCACTCCAAGTAAGTTAATTCAGCCACCAAAGTCCTATTCTTTTCAAGGACATGATCTCGTCCCACATGGTATGATCTTTTTTTGTTTTGTTGTTGTTATTGTTTTTGTTTTGTTTTTTGGACAGGGTTTCTCTATAGCTTTGGAGCCTGTCCTGGAACTAGCTCTTGTAGACCAGGCTGGCCTCGAACTCACAGAGATCCACCTGCCTCTGCCTCCCAAGTGCGCACCACCACTGCCTGGCATGATCTTAGTTCTTAGATTCCATCTGACCACAGTTGGTCACCCTTTGCTCCCACGGTCACTGTTTTGCCCTTGATTTCTAGGACCCAACCCTCTTCATTTTGCTCTTGCCTCCATGGCTTTGCCATCATTCACCTTCTTGCAGCACACATTGCCTTCTGTTTACACCCATTATATGTTTCCTCCTGCTAAACTGTTGTAAGTTGAGGATCTTTAAACATTTTAATTTATAGGTCTACCCAAGGCACATATAAAAATACTTATCATATAGTAAGTACATGAAAAGTATTTGTTGGCTGAATCAATTTCCAGGGCAAATATCATAAATTGCCAATGGTATAAAGTGCATCGAGATAGCCGTGGTAGTCGTTAAATATCTTGTTACTGCTCGGAGGGGGGGTATAGGGTACAGGGAATGATGCGGGATTTAAAGCCTGTTAGTCAGCCTTTAGCCCTTGAGACAGCTCAGCACCAGAAATGCAGAGCATGGGCCTAACCTATCAGCATAGCCTTAGACAGTTTCCTGCTACTCACTTCAATTCTTGATCACCTAAATCATAAAATGGAAATGATCTCCGTCACTGGACTGTTATGAAAATAAAACAACCTATACACACAGTGCATAGCACAGCGTCCGGAACACAGAACACTGTGGTGTGCTCTCAGATGTAGGGATTATTATTAATCAAGACCCCATTTACTATTTGCCTCCTGAGTTTATTGGGGGCCTCAGACCTTTTTCATGAATTCTTCAGTAAGAATTCTTCAGTAAGAATTCCAAGCCACAATCGCTACTGCAGAGGTATAACTGTAACTTCCACAAGAGGGCACTGTGCCCCAGGCCTACATCACTGAATCCCAGGGATTTGAAATACTACATAATTGTGTAGCGGATGCCCTCTGCCGACTTGTTTACTTTTTCTTGTCCTTGGGCCTTTTTGTGCTTGGAAGTTGTAAATGATAGCCTTGTGTCCTCATGTATGCTCAGCATGAACGTTTAAAGCCAGAGCTGTTCCCAAATTTTTCTGACAAGTTCACAGCCCATAGATTTTCAAACAGCACAACACTGACACAAACCTGCTTATCAAGGGAGTCACTGTGTTACCACACACATAACACGCGTCTTCCAGCTCCCTGCTTGGCATAAATTGGCTACAGCACAAGACAAAATTAGTAGGCTTATTTATTTATTTATTTTAACTCCGCTGCAGTTCTATTCTTCCTTGATCCTCTCCACCCCAATTTCAATGCCTGACACCTGTGTTACTTAGTTTTCCACAGCTGGGGAAAAAAAAATCCCTGTGGTAGTCAAGCTGAAGGAGAAATGAATTCCCTTGACTCGGTTTCAGAGGGTGCAGCCCATGGCTGGTTGGCTCTCTGCCTGTGCAGTAGCAGCATGCCACGGTAGGGAGCCCAGGGAGGAACAAAGCTGCTTATCTTGAGTTACTGGGAAGTCAAGTCCAATATGCCTTCCAAGGCATACTCTTAGAGACTCCACCTCCTTCCCTGCCTTTAGTCCCTGAAGGATCTAGCACTACGGGTGGAATCATGCACTTAGCACATGAGCCTTTGGCAGACAGATAAGATCCAAACTATAGCAGCTCCATTTGAACAAGGTAGGCAAAAGGGCCTCCTCCTCTTCCTTCTCTTCCTCTTCCTCTACCTCCTCCTTCTCCTCCTCCTCCTCCTCCTCTCCTTGCTCTCACTTGCACAGTCCCTCTCTAGCCTTCCTTGTACCTTACAACAAATGATAAGAAGCGGTGCTCAGAGAGAGGAGTGAAATGGTAGAAAAGCAAGCTGGTGGCTTTTGATATAAACAAGAACTCGACAGCTTGAGATAAAATTATAATACTACTGAACTCCGTCCCCTGTTGTGTCCCCCTGAATAGAATATTTACCGTAGAAATCTGAATCTTGAATATATGGCCTCACCTTTTCAGTGTGGCTTGAGTTGAGGCTGGCTGCAGTACTGGGTTTAAGGGATGAAGTGTTCCCAACAAGGGCTGTACTAGGTCAGATGGATCATTTTCTAGGCATGAATTCCCAGCAGTCACAGGAAATGGGCATGCCACAGGTTAGTCTTGCCATCCCAATAGCAGCAGGTAAGGGCTCAGGATTTCTCAGTAGTAAAAAGCAAACAGAGCTTGACTTTTTTTCATTCTCCCTAATCCTTTTTAGGATTCATTTATAGTGCTGGCCTGTGAGACTTTCTTGAAGAAAATGCAGAAATTTGGTAAAATTGTATTTTCATTTGACGCAAATTTACACTGAGGCCACTTCAGTGTTTTCTCTACTGTAAGTCATGATCCAGTGGACAAATTCCTATTTGCTTTTACTCTCTGACACTTTTTCCAGAGTTTGAGGAATGCTTGGTAAATCTCTACCAGTGAACTATATAGCCCTACCGTGAGTGATGCCAGAGGCCATGGTCACACCTCTTTTGACTATTCCTCCTGGGCTGAGTTCTAGTGCTAATCCATTTTCAGAAGGCTGCCTCCGGTCCTTTGATTTTCATCATTTCGGTTACTTAATTGGCCGTTCTGTCACCTGTTTCCAATTCCACTACTGCCCACTTGTGGCACAACTAAGCTGTAAAAACCAGTTCCAAAACAAAGAGCATGTGGTTCTATTTGTCTCAATATCCATCCTAGAGCATGCTTAGGATTGTGAGCCAGTAGGCTCGGGGTGCAGCACACAGTGCTCCGCTCATCTCAAGAACCCCAAATGTAGCCTATCCCATTGTTATTATCTGCCCCGTGCCCGGGCTCACTGCTTAGCCCATGGCAGTTAATAGACACACCAGTCTGCTCGTGCTAGAGTATCTGTACCTATCCTGCCTCCTCACCTCTGCTTCCTCTCTACACGAGATTAGCAAATTTCCTTTTTAAAAAAAATCACCAAATCCACTCATTCCCATGCCCATTGCCATACTCTCCATCCAGACCCCCACTTTTCTCCAGTATTTCCACAAGGGCTTTCCATGCTCAGCCTCCAAACTACTGCCAGTTTTTAGACTTCACTTGCATACAAGGTTTCCTAGTACTTATATATAGTATCTTAGCTTACCTCCTTTGGAAAGTCCCTGAGTTTGCCGCTGAGTACAGGATACTGCAATACATAGTATGCTCTCTGTGACCTCAATCCCTGTCATTTACAATCCATTTTATCCTGTGCTTCTGTCCACCACCAGAATGCATTAGGTCCCTTTGGAACACATGATACTACCTACCCTGGATTCTGCTTGTGGCACTGTCTTAGTTGGGGTTTCTCTTGCTGTGAAGCAACAGCATGACCATGGCAACTCTTATAAGGAAAACATTTAATTGAGGGGGCTTGCTTGTAGTTTCAGAGGTTCAGTCCATTATCACCAGGGTAGGGAGCATGGCGGCATGCAGGCAGACCTGGTACTGGAGTAGCTAAGAGTTCTACACTTGCATGCAACAGGAAGTCAACTGAGACACTGGGTGGGATCCTATTCATAGGAAACCCCAAGACCGTCCCCACAGTGACACACTTCTTCCAAAAAAGCCATATGCACTCCAACAAAGCCATACTTCCTAATAGTGCCACTCCCTATGAGATTATGAGGGCCAATTCCATTCAAACTACCACAGGTACCACTTCTTCCTACAGCTCCATTAGTACACAGTCTCTGCTGCACCTTCTCCCTCATATTCAAGGGCACCCCAAACTCTCCATCCCCCATCACCTCCACACTGACTTTCTAGGACCACAAATATGAGTAATATGGAGTTCTGGGTGGGTCCAAATAAAAGTCACCAAAAAGAGCTAAAAAAACAGCAGACATATTCATTCGCCCCACTATTCTTCAAAGTGGTTCAGTCTTTGGAAGTGTTCTGTCCACGGCCATGAGTTTCCTAAAGCTGACAACTGGAAACCTATTCAGATAAGTCAACGTATTAAAACATGACGCACACCACAGCCTTCACAGTTCTTTGCTACATCCACCTACCATCCATTGATGTGGACTATGGAACAATTTGGGCCATTGTCAAGGCACAAAATGCGCAGTCCATTACAGTGGATGGATGCTTTGGGGCTGGCTCCATGCGGCAGTTCCTGCTTCCTTTTTCCGCCATCACCAAGGGCCCTTAAGTTTCAGAAAATGGTGTAAATGATCTTGGCAGACAATCGCTCACTTTTGTTTTTATCGTGAAACAATCTTCACCAATCACAGCAAACATCAGGAAAAGAATGGGATGGTAGCTGCAGACTTTAGTTCAAAACCTTTTCAAGACATTTGTGAAAAATCAGAAAACCAGGAAGCATCACTGCACAGCGTGCTGCTCTCTCGCTTTCTAAGCTGGAATGACTTTCAGCAGAGGACAGTAGCAGTACGTGAGCTCTCACAGCTGGGGCCAGCCACTCTGGAAAGAACCTGATTCACTTTGTGCCACAGGCCTCTGCAAATTTCCCTACATTCCAATTATCATGACACACCCGGAGTGCCTTATCCAATGTGCTCAGGACCAGAAATATGTTGGACTTTTCTTTCCTCGAATTTTGAATTTTTTACGTAAAACGATAGCTTAAGAGTGGAACCTATCCAAATACAAAATTCTCTTATTTTATGTACACCTTATATACAGCATGAAGACAATTTTATGTTTCTTAAAAAATTTGGGCATGAAGATTTCATGCCCAGTGTAGAATGTATAGAATGTAGAATTTTTCACAGGGTATAACACTGATGCTCAAAACCTTTACGATTTTGGAACATTTTTGGTTTCAGAATTTTGCAATTGAGATATTCAGCACTAGTACACTTCACACACAGCTCATCTAATTGCCACAATTCTTAAAGATGAAAACTGAGAGCTGAATAATCAGCTAACTCAAGACGTCACAGCTTGCCCCATCTTTAGACAAACTGGATTGCTCATAGCAGGCTACAGAGAGCCCAAGTGACTGTATCAACAAGCTGAACCATTCAATTCTCCTCTAGCCTTCTTTCCTCCTCCAGATGTCTGTAACTCTAAATCCCTATCACGTTCCCACCTTTGTGCCGTGGCTAACAGATATGGCATCAAATGTAGTCATGTTTTGTGCAAATGTGCTTGTAACCTGGATTAAATTTAAGACAGCTTACAAGGCTCATTCCACAATAGAAAGCATATTCACAGCTATCGAAGTATTCATTTTTTTCAGAAATTCCACAGGCATGAAGCCCAGACTGAGGAGAAGCAATCACTTTGGGAGCAGTAGCAGCTGCCCTCCTGGACACAGCTGCTCGCTCCATCACTTCCAGTTCTTGCTGACATCACTTTTCTGCTCTTAAGGGCTTTCACCAGCCATCCTCCAAGAGTAAACGTCACCTCTTGTTGCCTAATGGTTTCAGATGAACTCTCTCCAGCTTCTCTCAATGTCTCTAGCATTGTGTTTCTGTGACACGTCACTCTCCTTGACTGGCTATGTGTACGATCCGCTAAGAACTAAAACGACTTCTGTGGTATTGGACAACCAGAGACCACCATCCTGGACTCTCAAATTCGGGCCCTAGATATATAAAGGTGGCCCCTAGTGTACAGAAAAGGCTCGATAACTGGTTACACACACCTACTACTCTTTATTCCACTTTCTGTCTTACGCTTTCAGAAAAACCATGAGATAGGGCCAGTGTGCTGGCCCCGCTGGTAAAGACATTTGCTGCCAAGGCCTGAGTTGAATGTCTAGGACATGCATTCTGGAAAGAGAACACACACACACACACACACACACACACACACACACATACACACACTCTCTCTCATATACACATAAATACAGGTATTTTTTAATACGAGACAATTCAACGGGTGTTACTTTTTTAATAAGCAGAACCCTCATTACATTATTTGTTACAAGGAATAAAGAGGGACAATAATTCATGATGGCACCAGAAAGCTTTTTCACAAAATAACTGAAGAACAAACACCTTCACTAAGCCCTTGGTTAAAAACTGCTTTCTTCTGATCTCTGTTATACCACCCAGAACAGCCCTCTGCTTCAAGAGTGGAACTCTGCCTTTAAATGTTATACTGGTTAGGTTCTAAGTCTTTCAGCTTTCTTAATACTGCAATGAAGGTCCCCAGCTTAGCTAAGAAACCTAGACAAGTCTTCTTTAATTTCAGCCTCATCCCAAGGCCCGTGAATATTTTCCTTAAAGAGCTGCAGGCGGATGAGGTAGTAAGGGCAAAGACATGAAATGGAAATCAGTAGGAGGGCAAAGAGTATGGCTCCCACACCACTAATGGACAAAAGACCCCCAAAAGCTGAAAATGCAAAAAGCAGGGTGACCCCTACATAGCTTCGTGGGGTATATGCCTTCAGTTTCTTCTGTAACATGGGCCACAGTGCAAAAATCTGGATGGCAAATGTCACCATAATGAAGGCGTGCAGTGACCGGGGGAGACGTGAAGCCAGGCAAACAGAGGCAAAGATGGCCATGTTCAAGGACAGTGTGCTGGATACAATCGCGGCATTGGCACCGTAATCAAAGAAGATGAGATGGCCTAACAGCATAAAAACGGACATGGCGTAGATGGTGTCAGTACTGACAGACTCCGTCAGGGTCTTCAGCACGGGTGAAAAACCGTAAGTGAAAGTAATGAAGACCAAAGTACTCTTCAGGTCAGCCCACCGGGTCCGCCCGCTCTTCTTCCGTCCATCGCCTCCATCGATGAGATCAAATAAAATATACCCAAGCAGTGAGGATGCCAGCCCAGTCCCAAAGAGCCACTGGGGGGCCAGAAGCCCCTCATCCATGTACCACCAGATCACCACAAAAACACAGACACTGCAGAGCTGCTGGACCACCACGCTGGACTCGAACACCACAGCCCAGTACTGGTATTTCCGGGCGTAGATGTTCTTCCGGAGTTCTTCCAGGAATCTTTGGTCGACATAATTATCAGGGAAGGGCTGCCGCTCATACAAAACCTTCTGCCACTTGACTTCTTTGGTGTCCGTGACATGTTGAGCGCACATTATCTCATCCTCTCCCCGAGTCCAGGCCGGTTCAGTCTCCCTCAGAGAAGTCCAAGCGAGTCTAGCTCTCGACAAAGCTGCAAATTAACACCTCTCTGGAAATGCCATGCTTGTTGCCCTACAGGCGCTTGTTTCTTTCTTGTTTACAAAGGCTGCGATTCAGGCTAGGCCTGCAATAGATGGGTTTGTTCTGTGAGGAACAACTCGGCTGAATTCCTAGAAAAAGAGAGATCTGTGAATACATGAAGGCCTGGGAAGGTCATGGTAGGATTCCATTACAATCAAAACAACTCAGTCTACTGAAAGCCTAAATCAATTGTGCACGGTGACCTAATTTGAGGCATTAAAAATCACACCTCAAGTTTTAAAATATGATCTTCACAATTGATATCTGCATAACATCACTGATTCAGAACGCTAAAGTTATCATTTAACCGTCACGACCTTACAAGTTAGTACCCGTCACACTTTACCTAGTAAAACAGCTGAGTTTCACATTGGTTGGGTATTTTTGTCCCAGGGTAACAAAGTGGAGCCAGAATTCCAACAAAAGTCCACTATCAAAGTTCGTGCTTCTCGTTATCTCCTCTAACAGTCTTAACTCTGGCATTCATACACCTAAGCTATGTACTATTTTTGCATGATTGTATTTGCAAGTTATGCAAATAGACAGGGACAGAATCCAAAGCTGTTACCAGGTTCCCAAAGGCATCGGAGTAAGTTGTCGGCCTCATGACAACAATAATCTGCACCATACGGAAGAGTATGATATCTACAGTTTTAGCCCAAACCAAGAACTCAAACCTCCCTTGTTCATTAGCTGAGCTTACCATCCTTCAGTGTTAAATCACCTTACTTAACTGAAACAGCAAGGAAAACTCAAGAGTCAGAAACATGAAAGTCATTCAGCAAATGAGAAAGAAAAAAGAAACCTCCTGCCGGACCGTCTTTATTCCATGGAGACCAGGCTAGAATTTTGCTCCCAAAGCCAGACACCCTGGAATCTACCCTCACGCACAGGGACTTCTAGGTTTGAGGGGTCCGCGTCACCAGACGGAGAATGGTCCGGTCTGGTGCTGCCACTCACCCAACCGGCCTGCCCCGCTCGCTGCCGCGGCCCCTCTCCCAGCCTCGGCTCGGCGGGACCGGCCCGACGTGAAGGAAGCCGGAACCCACCTGCACCGAGCTCCTAGGGGTGCACGACTGAAATGGGCAGTCGCCCAGCGATTTCTACATCCGGGACGCGGGGTTGGAGGGTACTTCTGTGGAGGAGCACTTCCGGGTAGACAGGTCTCCACCGCCCAAGCGTCCGGTACGGAGACGCTGCTGCCCTCTACTGGCGGCTCCTCTTCCGGAGATCTGCTCAAAGTCTGGGATGCGCTTTGGGGGCTCCAAGGGAGGAGAAGCCAGGGATAGATTCTGGGCCGTGGAAGAGGGATAACAACCTCAGTTGTTGAACTTGTGTGATTGTCAGGCCTCAGCTAAGGGACTTTCCATGCATTCAAACCTTCCTACAGGTACAGGTGACAGCCCGGGCTCCTGGAGCTATGGTAGAGACCTCAGTAACTACACAGAGAAAGCATATCTCAGATCTCATGGAGCTTTCTGGGCACTGGTCTTCACAGAGACGATGTGATCATACGTTTATATTTGTCCAAAGTCAAGCAGCTAGATATTAATTGCAACTAGATCAAATACCCAAATGTGGATGATTCCAAGGCTCGATTCTTTACTAGACTTTGCCACCTAAAAAAGAGGGTGGAGTGCCTGGGGTCTGAAAACATGGCTAGAAGATCAGGACAAGAGATTGCTGGAAATATTAAAGAATTTATGAATAGGTGTAAGTACAGAGAGCTGAAAATATATAGATTACAGGATATAGTGGACACGAAAGTCAGAAAGCATGAACCCATTATTAACTGTGTCGCTTTGAGGAGGTAGCACTATTTTCACTTTGAACTCTTGGTTTGTAAACCAGAAAGGGCACGTAATTGTTCTTGGCCACTTACGGGGTGGTGGAAAGACTCGGGTGTAAAAATGCCTTGTCGAATGTTGATTGCTGTGTGGTTGCTAGTAGCTCACTTTGCTTATTGTCCTGCCAGCACTAGTCAAGTGTTATAACTGTTTTAATATTTTTAATTTTATCTGCACATGCTTCTGTGTGTAGGCATGTGCTCCTAAAAGTAGGTACCTGTGGAGGCCATAGAAAGGTTCTAGGTCCCCTGCAGCTATAGTCACAGGCAATTGTGAGCTGATAGGAGTGAATTAAGAACTGAACTTGGGTTGTCTCAAAGAGGAGAGAGTGCTTCTAACCGCTGAGCCATCTCTCCAGCCCTGTGTCCTCTTTTAAGATTTATCTTTATTTTTCCTAAGTGTGATAACCTCTGCAAAATTGTCTCTTCCCCTTTCTCTTTAGGCCTTTGTTCCAAAATTCGACAAGGTTCCTTGGCTTAGTGAGGCCAGCCTGGTAAACAAGCCTCTGGTGCTCAGCATCCCTGGAAGGTAAGGCCCAGCTTCGGGGGACCTCAGTGGGCGTCTCCTCAAGGGGGAGAGGTGCATGTGATCACTGGAGGAACCGGGTCAAGTCGTGGAAATCAGAAATGCCTCTGGAGTTCTCGGACAAAGCTTATGCTATGTAAAGGCCTTGCTAGAGGAAATGAGACCCACATAACCTTCCTTCCTGACTCCACTATTCAAACCTAGACACTATCTCTCAAAATACTTCCACATTTTCCTCCCCTGGTTTAGTTTCCAGTCTTCAAACTGTCAATTATCAAAAGTCTAGAGCTATAACATCCTGTCTTTAAAGAGGAGTAGCTGCTGTTTTTTACTTGGGGCCTTCTCCAGTTTCATGAGTCTCCCACCCCACCCTACCGCACGCCCAAAATCAATACAGAGCATATTTCTGTCTCTGAAAACTGAGGATTTAAATGTAGGGGGCATTTCAGCTTCCATTTAAAATAATTAGGTTCTTCATTAATCGCTGCCCCTTTTCGTAATGAAATTGTCCCTAGGTGTGATGATAAGTGGCTGCTCTGGGGGAAGAAAGGTAGGTTGAGATATGATGGAAGGAGAGGAAGAAGGCATCGGGGGATAAGCAAGGAAGGCACAGAGGCTGATTCATAGGCTTGTCGTAGCTAGGACAAGCATACTTTGCGAGAGCTTTCTTTCCTGTTGATCATTGTCGTGCATTCTTAAGTCTGTAAACACATCACTGCAGTAGGGCCGTCCCTTTGTCTGCACGTTAAAATAATTCTCAACAAACTGATAGAGGGGTTTGTGTATCTTCAAAGCAAACGCTTGAGTGCCTATTGTTCAGGTGTGTGTGTGTGTGTGTGTGTTTATCTGGCATGAGCAATCAAAGGTTCAATAAGTCAAAGGTTTGCTTCAGAAGTAACAAAGTAATATACGTATTAAGGGCTGACATACCTCAAGAATCATCGTGAGTAATGACAACTCATCTTTTTAAACTGTGCTATGTCATTAGTTCACATGCTGGTGACAGTCACACGGAGGCCACACTGAGGCTGGTCAGGTAGAGGTGGCAATGAATGGGAGAACTGACCAAAGGTGACATCCTGCCCTCTGCCTGAGTCAGTGTTGCCTCTGATGTGTGAGTCTGGGGCCCAGATATGCTGGGTTTCCTAAAATCTGGAAATGTTCCGTTGCTAGTGCTTGACACCTAATAAGTTAACCCCCGCCCCCTCCTCTGCTGACCACATTTTGGCCACATTTAGTGATTAGATGCTCCATATGGCAGTAAGAGAAATTCTTCTCAGTCATGTTCTAAGACGGAAGCAGCAATCTCAATCTCTGCTTGGAGAAATGAGTCTACTTACCTCACCAATCTCGGGCTGGACGGGACCTGTGCAGTGCCCTCAGCTCTCAGAGGATAGGGCAGGAACATAGCTTATTGGGAACAGAAAGACGAAAATTGATGTTTAGCTGTCTATAAGGACAGAAACTCTTCATTTGTCTGGAGTTTCAGGTCCCAGAATATTTGTTTGGCAGTGACTTCTCTAACCCCTTGGGGGAATAGTTGAAAGCACTCAAAGTATTATGTTCCCTTGGACAGGCAGATCCAATAGAATGGTTTAGAAAAGGTAAAGGAATGTTTAGTGAAATGCATCTCAGAACATTCCAGCTTCAAAAACACTCTGGAAACGCAGGTATGAGGATGGAGGTGAGGCCTGTAAGACCCCAGGAAGTGATGGGGAAGGGCCTGTACAAAGCCACTTCCTCCCAGGACCACTCTCCCAGCTTGGCCCGACTGTGCTGGAACCACACTCACTGCCCAAATCTGCTCAGGACACAGAGGTCCTGTTAATGAGAGATTATCGTGTGCTGAAGCAGGACTGACCTGGCCTTCTTGTCTTTCCTGGTCACTTTTGGGATAATAAATCCGAGGCAGCCCATTCCCATAGCTGAGAAGCCTGTGGAGGAACTCACATCAGCTCACCCCCCCCCAGGACCAGGGAGGTGGCAGGAAAATGAAACAATGGCTACTTGATGAGCCCCACGCTCCTTCACATGAACAATGAACAATGGAGTCCTTCTCCCTGAAGAAGAGCGGTGTTCTTGGCAGGGCACAGCACTCCCTGTTTCCATTCCTTGGATGGCTGGGGCATGCCCAGTGTCTCACCACCCCCACACCAAGGCCTCAACCCCTAACAGTGGGAGGCTAGGGAATCCTGCGGAGACAACTGGTGTGGCCCTGCCATATCTCCATGTCACCTAACAGCTGGGAGGAATGTGCCAGTGACAGATAGCCTGTGGGGGAAAGAGGGAAATTGTTTGAGTGTGCAGGGGCATAAAGTCCAGGCAGCCCAGCTAGGCATGAAAGGATTCGTTCTTGGTCTTTGTTAAAGATTTCACAGCCATGCAGACACGTTGAAGAAGAAACCTAAGGTGCATTTCATCCCGTGCACTTTTTGCTTCCAGGGGCGATCTTTCCCTGATTTGCTTGTATTCCATCTAGGACTGTAGTTGGTTAGTTTGAGAGAGAGAGAGACAGAGAGAGAGACAGAAAGAGAGAGAGAGAAGCCAAAGTGGCCTAAGAGGACTGAGTGTATATGGGAGTGCTCCATGGCCTGAGCCGCCATGACCTGAGCCTGCATGGCCTGAGTCTTGATGGCCCGAGCTATGCAGAACTATAGAACTGGAGCAGGAGGCAGTGCAAGTCCCCAAGCCGTGTCTCTGAAACAGCTGGGACCTCCATGGCTTGGAGACTCTGATTCTAACTTCCTTTTGCTTTCATCACTCAGATATCATGCCTCTGCCACTGTTCTGACTTTATCCAAGAAGGATATGGATTTGCCAAATTTGCTTCAGGTTCCAGATGTCATATTGAAGGTACTCAGATTGTTTTAATTGAATCCCACTGTTGTCTTGCCTCGAGCGTAGAATGTTTTGTGAACACTATATCTTTTCATTGATCCCTAATATAGACTGTGAATGTATTTCCTGTCGCCTTAACAAGAGTCTGTGCCTGGCACATCATCAGTGCTCAATGAATATTTATCTGTTTAATTACATGAATTTGTATCACCACAAATAAAACCAGGTTTTATTTGTTCTTACCCTGACTCAAGTATTTTAGTATTCCAGTATGCTATAACTAAAAATAAATAATGTTAGAAATGCCAGAAAGGGAAAGCAGAAATTATGGAAGAGTCTGCCAGAAGCCCTTCAGAGACGGCATCTCGGCATCTAATGAGATCGTTTCTGGTTTCTACAGACACTAACCCAGCCTCTTCCCGGCCCCCAGGAATTATGGCTGTCTTCCCCAAACTAATCCCTACACCTGTGGGGCTTTCTGTTTAAAACTCCCACACTTCCCCTCCTCCCGCAGAAATCCCATACAGCTGATTGCTGGTGGCCCCTCGAGTCGCTGTGTGGCGCAGAGGCATCTGAGCCGAGGTGCTGGAGCTGTCAGCACTTGCAGAGGGAGGAAGGACACACCTGGTGACTTTAGGGATTCTTTCACTTGTAAGGCTGTAGGCATTCTCGGGGCTCTTGCAAGGTCGTGCCTGAGGGAGAGTTCCCTTAGCACTTGGCCAAGTGCCCAGCACGTAGTATGCGCTCAGTTACCATAAGCAACAATTATTAGGAGCCCTCATGTCAGTCCCTGAATGCTAACTGAACGCTTTTTATTTATTCTAACATGATACAGAAATGAGTAGCTCGTTTGCAGCCCACAGAAATTCAGCAGGGGCAAGCTAGATGAGATGAGTCTGCGATACGGAAATATCAGAGAGTGGCGCAAAGTGCTTGACATGGAAGTAGGGATGGTCACTCCAGGCTGGGAGGGGTGCGGAGAAAGGGAGGAAGTGGAGCCTGCATGGCTTGAAGGTAACACATTTACACCTATAATCCTGAGCCAGTTTAGAGAAAGAGCAAAAGAGATTCAGGGAAAGGACGGAATATCAGAAAGATGTGGAGCCTGAGAGTGCAGGAAATGCTTGAAGAATACCCAAGAGTCAGTCAGAGCTCCATGGAAGGGGAGCAAGGCTGCTGTGCCCAGCCAGAGCACAGCCAACCCATAAAGCCACGAACTGTGAGCAGACATTCCACTAGTCCCCCTCACATCCTGAACTAGCCAGGCTGCTATGACAGCCTGATGAGGGGAGAGAAGGGAGCAGAGACTGACCACAGACAAGAAGCTTTCACGCCCCCAAATCTAAGCTATTTAGACAAGCTCTCATCTGCTCTCAGCTGCCTGTTCCACTCGGCAGAGGTCTGTCTGCTCAGCGTCTCAGTGCACAGCCTAGACACTAAGACACCGATGCACCCCGTGGCTTTCCTGAAGACGACTAGAAGCCTTCCTCTCGCGGTGCCTAGCATTTGGTGTATGCAATACTAGTGTCTGGCCACTAGGGAGCAGTTAGGAGCAACAACCTTCAGCAGCCTGACCAACAGTAGTTCTGAAAGACCAATCTCTGGGCAGACCTAAGAGGAATCCCAAAAGCCCTGCTTCCAGCAACAGTGAGAAATCCATGGGGTTTGCCCTCATTTTCGTCTTATTAGGGTCTGTCCCTTCACTGCTGTGTGTGAGAGAAAGGTTGGAAGGGTCTCTGAGGAGTCTAGGATCCTTGTTCTGTTAGGCACCATGCAGTGCCTGAAGTCAGACCTCCAGAGTATGCTATGAGCTACCAATCCTTGCCTCATGTATGCAGGCTCAGCAGCTGCTCCTTCCCAGACAGAAGCTATGTGGTGCCTCAAGGGA
Source organism: Microtus pennsylvanicus (assembly GCF_037038515.1). NCBI lineage: Eukaryota > Metazoa > Chordata > Mammalia > Rodentia > Cricetidae > Microtus > Microtus pennsylvanicus. Next base: position 54,904,001 of record NC_134588.1, on the reverse strand, counting down.
GTGGAATGTTTTGTGGACACTGGATATTCTTCTTTGTCCCTAAGCCAGGGACCTGCCAAGAAACTGCTAATCACTGTGATGCCAACCAGAGGCCCTGGGCACTGTTATAGGTGCAAAGGTTCCGACACCGGGCTCCCTTCCTCTTCTCCATCAAGAGTCAAGGGGCACAATTTGAACTCTCACATTCCACAGGAGCATTCCGCACTTGTCTTGCAGGGGCCAAGCAGCAGCTGCAGGTACGAGTGTGCCAGAAGCAGACAGAGAGCAAAGACAGGCAGGGCAGTCTGGGAGTGGGAGTGGGCGGCAGACAGTAAGAATAGGATGTATGGAGAGAGAGGGGTCTAAAACAATACCCATGGGGGTGGATAATGGGGAAAGCTTTCAAATGAAGGCAGGAAATGAAACCTAAACATTCCCTCAAATGTTTACCAAGCAGAATTTTCACTAGCCACACTCGTCTAGCATTTCACCTTGTGAAGGTGTCAGAAGCTCACTTACTCTATGTTGAGGGAAAGGAAGTGCATGGGTGAACTGGGCTAAGGCACCTGGAGGTTCTCAGCCTCCTCTGCCAACCTGTGGGGGCCGAGTATGAGCTAGCCAGGACTTGCAGGCTACACACTGATTCCCGCTCTCAGTGCCTTCCCCCACTGGCTCTCCCCTCTTTGATCCGACTTTGCTTTCCTGACCTAATGAAGTCAGATTAAACATGACAGTATTATTTATTTTGCTTTTAGCAGGGCTGTGACAAAAAGCTTTGGCTGAAGCCATTGCTCAATATCAGAGGGTGAGCTGGGAAACAATAAAAGATGAATCCCATTTTCTCACCACTAAGATCTCTTCAGCAGCTATCTCTCCTTGATTCTAAATTGTGAAAGTCATGGCCACCAAGAAAACTACCTCATATGGTCCTAAGTCCTTTTCCTGTTTATATTTATCAAACATGAAACTATAAAAACAATTTTAGAATAATGAGTCTGATTGCTATAAAATGATGGTGGTCACAGAACTTAAATTTGAATAATAGTAAATCTGGATAATAGATACCTGGTTCTTTATTGTATGTTTAATATTTTTTTCTAGTGAATAGTGGGGGAAACTTTTGTACTTACTCTTTCATGGCAACCATGGATATTTTCAGGTAGAGGGGAAGCTGTAATTATTTTATGGGTTTTCTGGAACAGTAAACTGACAACCCTTTCCGTCTTTAAAGGGTATTTGGACAAGTATGCCCTCAAGTAGACTCTAAGGATCCACTATTACCCTGAGGGGAAGAAATAATCTGTCTTTGACCCTTTTATAAAAAAAAAAGACAAAATTTTCTACCTCTGCACCTAAGCGAATGAGTTACCAGATAGGCCTCTTAGACTTTGTGGCTCCTGTTTCCTCAGTGGCTTACTTGAGAGAGGAAACCAGAAAGGTCTCTGTCAGCTAAGTCAGGAGTAAATCAGAAAGATCCCTGTCAGCTCAGTCAGGAGTAAACCAGAAAGTTCCCTTCAGCTCAGTCAGGAGTAAGCAAGGGAAAGCAGTAGATGTGGTGAAGGGCAGAAAGGACGTAGGCAAATTATCGTTATCCCGAAATCAAGCTGTCTATTTTTAAAACCACCATCTGGCACTTACATTTTCAGTTTTTGTTATGTAAACAGGTGTGTGTGTGTGTGTGTGTGTGTGTGTGTGTGTGTGTGTGTGTGTAAGGATGGGAAGAATGAAATAAACTTCAAGTTCTTTATCAAGCCAAAATCTTGGGCCTTGAACAACATTTTAGGAACCTCAGGAAACACTATCCTAAAATAAGATCTTACAGTTGTGAAATATAAAGAGGAGTCTTCAACATCTGGGGGCTGGTTGACATCTGGTTACACCTCTTTGGGCTTTTTACAGGTTGCTGTCATCTTCCTGTTACTACTTCTGTCTGCTGTCTCGAGGGTAGCTGCTCAGGAAACAAGAGACACTTTAACATTTCAGTGTCTCTCACTGGGGAGATGATATCACCAGGAACTTGGCGCTGAGCCTGGCCAGTTCTCTCTCCCTTGCTGCTGCTTCTGCTATACCAGCCTTAGGAAGGAGAGTGAGGTGGGGATGGTGCAGGTCGGAAAGACCTTGGTTCCATGGCTGGGATAGAGCGCATGACCAAAGGAAAGGAGCCCTCTCGCACATGGAATCCAAAATCGTTTATGTCAGCTTTAGATTTGCCTGGTGCTGCTGCCTCCTGGAACTCTGAGCCTACTTACCCTCCAAGTAAAGAGGAATAGAGCAACTCTTCTTGGAAGCAAGACTGGCTGATTGTGGGTCCGAGCTGAGGCATGGCCAAGATTAGCTTCGCTCTTCAAGCACTGAAGTGGCGGGTTAGCAATCCACTTCTGTCCTTTTGGTCACAGGGACCATCAGGAGGGACTGCGGGGCCCAGAGAACTTTCAGTATTGGCTGACATCACCCAAGTAGCAGAACTCAGTCTAGAATGGAGCCCTTCAGTCTCCTGGCCTGTGCTTCTCTGCAGCACCTTACACAAAGAATAACACTACTGTCCTGTAAGATCTCTGTGATACAATGTCGTAACAGCAATCTTTATATATCTATATTTGCATCTGTTAATTCAAATAACTCATCATTCAATATTTAGGTTGTATACCTGTGCCCATTACAGTCTTTAGGAACAGTGTACGAGGCATAGTTCTTGCAGCTAAGTAACTCTTAGCTGGTGGTGGGAACAAAAAGATTGTTTTGAATAAATCAAACTGCAAAGAAAGTTTCACCAAGTCTATACTGGAATAGAGAGGTAGGCATCCAACTCAATCTAAGAGGGTGATAAAAGACAGAGAAGGATGTGGGCTTTCTGAGAAAGGTGAGAGCTAATGTTGTCAACTGGCCAGAATCTAGAATCACCTGAAGACCGTGTTTGCCCATTGTGTTAATAAAGATGGGGAGACCTGCTGATTGTGAGGGGGGATCCCAAACGGAGCACTAGCATGCAAGCATGCACTAAACTCTGCTTCCTGACTCTTAATGCAGTATCCCCAACTGCTTCAGTTCCCTGTCATCTTGACTCTCTGCCATGGCTGACTGCACCTTGGAATTGTGGGCCAGAGGAAACCCTTGCATTGTGCTCACCAGTGTATTTTATCACAGCAGTGGGGTAAAAGCTGTGCCTTAAAGGGTAATGAATTAACAAGGACAGATCAAGAATCTAGAGAATAGTTTAATCCTTTTGATGTCAAAGATTATAGCTACCATTGTTCTGGAACTATATAAGCATTGCCAGGGTGGGTAGTAATTGCTCCTTGGAGACTTCGCTAATATATTTGCCCCATGGCTTACCACCAACTCTGATCCCAACCCATGAATGGCCTCGTAGTATTCTATGAGGTGGCAAGAAGTCTTTAAATGTGGGAGTAACTGATAACAGAGAAGATAATATACAGATGCTTCTACTCCAAATGAGCCAGCCCAAAGATTTCCTCATAGCTGCTACCCTCCATCCAAGTCTTCTTAAACCTCAACCCACCATCAATGTCCCTTCTCTTTGTTCCCTATTTTCTTTCTAAGGTCCCAGAGATATCATTGATGCTCTGGGTGGCAGTTTTTGAGAGGTCAGAAGACCTCAGAAATCTGGGAAATGGATGGCGGAGCCTTAGCTACAACGTAGAGCACCTCTGAGTGCCTGGGAAGACATGGCAGAGAGCTGATTCAGTTCAAAGCCAAGGAGCATACACAGAGAGCTTACTGACCAGTCCCTCTTCTCACCCAAGCCTTTCTCCCACCAGGCAACTAGAATTTTCTAACCCCCAAGGATGATTTACTTGGTTACTCTCCCAGGTTTTGCACACTGTTTTCTGGGCCTGCAGTGCCTTCCCCTTTTCTCATGTACCGGAAAAGTGCCAAATCTGTTGAGCTGTTCCTCTTCTCAGACCCTCCCCTCTGCTTATTACTCCCAGGGAACTCAGCAGTGACCCCCAGCTTCACTGGGGTCTCCTGCAGTTGTTTCTGTCCTAGAACCATCGACACTGCTGGAGTCTGACTCTAAAGTGATCCCCCAGAAGTTTGGGGTCCAGTACTCCAGTTTATGGCACCACAGGGAAAGCTGTGGAACCTTTAGAAAGCCAGTCCCAGCTGGAAGTCAGAGCACTTGGAGAGTTATACCTATCCCTGGTTCTGCATGAGCTGTCTGCTTCCTGGTCCACTGTCATGAGAACTTGTTGCTACCAACATCTCTTGCTGTTGTGGATCAAATGACTCTGTTCTGTCTCCCCAGCCGTGATGAACTGAAATCCCCCAAAAAACAGAATAAACCTTTTCCTTACCCATTTCTTTTGGGTGCTTTGTCTTAGTGCAAAGCAAGGTAACTAATACAGCAGCGGTGCTTGGGCATGCTAATTGCTGGACCACAAGCAGCTAAACGCGAGATTTACCTATTTACCTAGGGGTACCTAATGAATAGTGAATTTGTATTGTCTTCACATCCTCCTGAGAACTTTGTATTATTTATGTATTATATATGGCACCACTCCATATATAGTGACCTCACAAGAAATATTGGTTCTTAAATTATTGAGTCTATCCATGCGCATCCATGCTCTCACCTGCCAACCCACAATGTTAATACTGAGCTGATCTTTTCTCGTGTCCTATAAAGACGAAGCATATTTTAAATATTTGTCCGAAGAATCCAACTTTTGTTGGTAGTATTCAGTCTTCAAACTCCAAACGCCACGTACCTCTCAGGATGAAAGTACTTGTGATCAGTGGGCAAAGGTCACCTTCGGCGCACACTAACCATGCTGGGTAGATGTGTTCATCCTTTCCTGTCTCCCACACCTCCCAGGGCAACAGGAATGAGTCAGGACATACATGGGTTGACCCGAAGGAGAAAGCTTAAGTTGACAGTCTTGTTTGCTTGTCTTTGTGGCGCTCTTCCCACCTATGCTCTATACTTTCTGTGGGTGAATCGCATTACTCTGACGCCAGTGTGCATCAGAAGGTGCTAGATCAAACCTCCAATGTAATTTTAGATTCAAACTCCCATCTGCCTCCTAAGGAAACCTCTCCAGACATGCATGTTAGAGGCCTCTGTTCAGGTATAAATGCTCTGAGGCTCTCACCCATTCTGCAGCAAGTCAGAAAGAAAGCAGTCTGTACAGGGAACAGAAGGGTGTCCCATCCTCCTTCCACTAGCTGTCCCTTTGCCTTGGTTGGCACATCCTTGCTTTCCCAACGAGGGGCTCACAACACATATACAGCTCTAGTTCCGCTGTGGCTTCATGCTCGCTGCTCAGAGGGACTGCGGAAAGATTTATGGGAAAATCTTCATGGAGTCAAAAGGTCTCGGGTCGCTTGGTGAAACTTGTTTCAAAAATGGGGGAATGTGCTGGCTGTAGGGAAACACAGCCCTTCTGCCACATATGCACAGGCTAAAAGGCAGAGATCCTACTGTATTTTATTTCCTAATCCCCAGTGCTAGCTGCCCTTGCATTTCTGTCACTGTATACAGCAGCTTCGGGGCCACCACCTTGTCTGTAGTTGCTCCCTCCTGCTTAAGCCCTTTCTGAAGCTGAAAGGTACAGCAAATCCCAGACTAAGCAGCCACTCTAGAGCGGCTAAAATAAGAATACCCATTTCATTTTTATGAAAGGAAGTTCCCCCTCCCTGTTTTTAACTCTTTTTCTGCCCTGAGTATCTTTCTTATCCTCTCCTCACTCATAACTGTTCCCTTTCCCCATAGGCCAGAAAATACGAGCATGAAAATCTGTCGCCCAGGAACAAGCAACTGTACCACTCCACATGTCGAGAAATGAAAACGGTAGGCAAGAGAGGAAGTTCCCAGGTACAGAACTCCCCCTCCCTCCACTGAAGCTCTGTACAAAGACATAGTGATGGGGCCCTTTACAGGGAAATCTGACAGAGCCAACAAAGGAGGCTGTGGGTTCTGAGAGCAGCATCTGTTGGTACAATATAAGCCACTCTCTCCATTTCAAGAAGCCAAAAGTGAACCAGGATAAGTAGAGATGAGATGAGCCACTCTGGGGCTTGTCATTAGCTACACAAACACAGAGATTCTGAGGGATGTGGAGCTGTTCCTCAGCATGACATCACCACAATACACACACACACACACATACACACATGCACACACACGCATGCTCATGCACACACATAACACACACACATACACACAACGCACACATGCATGCATATGCACACACAACACATACACATACACACAACACATACACACAACACATACACATACACACAACACACATACATGTACATACATACACGTACACACAATGGACACACACATATGTACATGCACACACATGTGCACACACACATACACAAAGTCATCTCCACCATTGTAATTATGAAATAAGCTGCTTGCTTTGGAGTTAGTCATTAATTCAGTCTGAGCCTCGGAAGAAGGCTGGAGAGAGGTTCTGCAGTAGCTTTGGCCAGCCAGAGCTGTCCCTTGACCTGAATAACTATAATTTGTAATGGAAAATAGTGGAAAGAAGGGATGCTATGGGAAAGGAGATCCGGGAGGAAAAGGGCAGTGCTGCCACATGTTGGAGTTGCTACTGAAAAGAGGATTAGGATTAGGGTAGCATGGCTATTAGGGTTAGAATAGGGATATGACTTGATTTGAGGGTGATTTAGCTGACTGTTTAGTGCAGGTGATAAAGGACCACTTTAAGTCTGATATCCAGTAATGCTCCTTTGACTTGAGAAAGCCAGGGCTAAGGTTATAAGATGAAGGGTTAAAGGATGAGGGGCCCACGGACCGAACGGATAAGGAAGGACTCTGAGCTGGGTGACAAGTGAAGGTGAGTTGAGTGAACCTCTGTGTGGCCGAAGCTCGTGGCAAACGCTGCTCTCAGGGTTGCCATCTGTTGGTTTTCCTCACGTCAGGGACCAGTGTTCAACGTGAGCATTGCCTGTGGTCTGGGCTGGGATTTCTCGTGCTTTCATTCCTGAAATCACGTTTAGAGTACCATGACCTCAGGCTAAACTGGCCACGGCCAACTGGAACACTTGGGACTTCAGAAGCTCCTGTTCTCAAGACCTCTTCCCTGACCTTTGCCCCAGCTCAGACCTGAGAGGAGTAGACCCATGTGCCCATGGCTTCCCTGCTGGCTACAACTGCTACAGTCATGGCCTTCCAACAAAATGGTGCCTAGGCTATAGTTAGGACAATGTGGTATTGATACAAGAATAAACATGTTGAGCACTGGAATGAAATTGAGATTTCATAATTAAATCCTTGCATTTCATAACAATTGACCTGTTAAAACAAGGATGCTATCATAATCAGGAAAATTCATCTCAATAAAAGCGCTGGAACAGTTGCATATAAATATGCAAAATAATGAGAGGGTACCTTTCCCTTATAACATATTGAAAACAAATTCTCACAATCCATCAGAGCCTTAAATATGAGTGAAGCCATAAAACTCTTACAAAGATACTTAAGTGAAAACTTTTATAGCTGCTGGTAAGCCAATTGTTTCATATATAATGCAACACAAAGCCACAAGAAAAATATAAATAACGTATCAGTACAAACCCTTGCAGTCCTGGTCACCAGAAAGCTCCATAGTCCTCCAAGCTTGGAGACCAACTAGGGGAATAATCTCAAATCTGTATATTTACTTTATTTTTGAGAAGAAAACATGTTTCCATCAAACCCAACTTACAAAGTTGCTATAACTAGGTCCCATCCTGAAAAAGGAGATAGTGTTCAAACTTCGTCATACTCAAGGAATTAAAATCTCTGATTATCCCAATTCTGATGACTTACTGGCCATTCTGCCAAACCAGCACAAAGACCTGAAAACTCACAAACGGACTTGATTCCGATGTGACCACAGTACCAAGCCCAGATAAGACCCTACACTAAAGAACACGTATGTTTTACCATGGAGGGGGACAAGGGTGCCACTCTCAAAAACTGAGACAAGAGTCCTAGCCCCTGAGACCTAAGGCATTGGCAGCTCCTGGAGGCAGGCAGTATGCTGTAATCCTCCGTTTCTGCTGAACCCCGACAAGTGGCTGGTTATAGGCCCACGCCTCCATTCAGTCTGAGACAAAAATAGGCTTAGTGCTGAGGTCCCTTGTCACTGTATCTCTGTGTATATAACTGGGTATGGGCTCCAGTCACCGCTGGGCAAAGCAACTGCTTGTGGGCCTCTACTGCACTGGGGCCAAGAAAGACAAAGTAGTTACCTATCACCTTCTTCTCCCATGCCCAGTTGTTTATGGGCCCATGCCACCACCAAGACTGGAGGCATGTGCTGCATGATCCCCATTGCCAATGAAAGTCAGAGGTCCTTGAAGGCAGCAGAGCTCGCTCTAGCAGTGCCTCACAAAGCTACCATTGTTGCTACCACTCCTATAGTTTTGATGACCACATAGAGGGACATGCCACCATAACTGTTGTATATACCACACCTACTCCATGTCCCCAGCCCAAGTTCTTTTGAACCCCAATCCAGCACACCTTGCACTCAAAGCTTCTGATTATCGTCAAAGACTTTATAAGGAGATTGCGCAATAGCTCCCATCAGCCCCAAAGCCAACCTGGCATTCCTTGACACATCTTCTAGAGTAGCGATTCTCAACCTGTGGGTCATGACCCCTCTGGGGGTTGCATATCAGATCTTTACATTGAGATTCATAATAGTAGCAAAATTACAGATATAAAGTAGCAATGGAATAATTTTATAGTTGGGTGTCGTCACCACATCATGAGCAATTGTATTAAAGGCTCACAGAATTATGAAGGTTGAGAGCCACTGTTCTAGAGAAAGCCCCTTAGTAAGAAAGTTGCTTTATAAAAGTAGTAGAGATAACCAAATCACCAGATATTCAAATTTTTTTTGTTCGTTTTTCGAGACAGGGTTTCTCTGTGGTTTTGGAGCCTGTCCTGGAACTATCTCTTGTAGACCAGGCTGGTCTCAAACTCACAGAGATCTGCCTGCCTCTGCCTCCCAAGCAGATACTCAAATTTTAACAGAATCATGATGAATATTAATAAATCAAGGTAAGTGGATGCTTCCAAAAGAGCACAGTAATATTCTAGCAATAGGTAAAGAACTGATGAAATGCCTGCTGAAGAACCTCAAAGAGTGGCTATAAAAAAGCTCACTCATATCAAGAGGATATAGAGAAGTGAATGAAATTGGAGAAACAATGAATGATGTGAATATAAAATTCAGCAGAGATATTTTTAAAAACTAATAGAATTTGTGGAAAAGAAGAGCTCAATAATATTGATTCTAAATAGTCTAAACCTTAACACTGGACTAAAAATATTCTACTACTAGAATAATTTCTAAACTTAAAAATAGGTCTTTAAAAATATCCCAGCCATGGAGAGACGGCTCAGTGGTTAAGAGCACTGGCTACTCTTGCAGAGGACCCGGGTTCAATTTCCAGCACCCACATGGCAACACTCAACTGTCTATAACCCCAGTCTCAGGAGATTGAATGCCCTCTTCTTGCCTCCTCGGGTATCAAGCATGAATGTGGTGCACATACGTACATGAAGGCAAAATACACATACACATAAAATAAATGTTTTTAATAAAATAACATAAAATATCCCAGCCAATAAAAATGAAAAAGATGGGAAGGAAGGAGAAGTAAATAAGACAGAAAAAGGAGAGGAAGGTGGGGATAAAGAAATACAAAAACTGAAACCTTTGAGAAATTATTAAATAAACAAATATTCACACTTTTGAGTATCTGGATGATAAGAAAAGGGAAAGAGACATAGAAACCCTGTTCAGTAAAATAATTACTGAAAATTCTCTATCTTGGGAAATGTGGTCATCCAGTTACAGAAGGGCCACAGGTCTACACACACACATTACTAGAAAAGATCTTCACCATGGTAGGCTATATGCCAACTGTATTGGACAAAAACTTCAAGAAAGGCACTCAGTAATATTTAAGGGAAAGTCCTCTAGACTGATATCAAATTTCTTAGCAGTAACATTGTAGACCAGGAGGAAATGGAATGACACATACTAAGTTCTGAAGAACAGTCAACCAAAAAAATACTATACTCAAAGCTATCCTTTAAGAATAAAGACTTCAAGAACAGCAAGAATAAGGAATTCATCACCACCAGGCTGGAATTAGAAACAAAGCTTAAGGGCATCCTATGCCAAGAGGAGGAGAAAAGCAGCCACAGTCATAAAGACATAAAAAACAAATGGAAAATCAAATATCCAAAAGAGAAGTAAAGAATGATCAAGCTTGCCACTCTGCACAGTAAGGGAAGCAGACTAGAACAGAGGATGTCACAGCGCAGTGAGATATCTCCATGGTAGCACAAGTCTGGCAGCTTGAGTTCGATTCCCAGAACCCACACAAAGGGGAAGGGGTGAACTGACTCCACAGAGTTGCCCCCCACCCCATGCATGCTGTGACACGTGTGCATACCCATACACAGTAATAATACACTTCTGAAATTTTTAAAATGGCAGTCAAAATAATCGGAAGAATTTTATAAAATAGCATGAACAAATCTTTTCAATCATAATTCTGACTGTAAAAATGGCATTTCTTTCTACAAAAATATTATTCTTCACTCATATAATGCATTTGGACCATGATATTTCCTCCCTCCTCTCCTTGCAGTCTTTCCCCCCACCCAGGTCCACACCTCCTCCTTTCTCTTCAGAAAATGGCAGGCATCCCAGGGATATCAACCAAACATGGCATGCCCAGTTACAATAAAACTAGGCATATGCCCTCATTTTAAAGCTGGATAAGGTAACTGGTAGGAGGAAAAGGGTCCCAGGACAGGTAAAACAGAGACAGTTTTGCTCCCGCTGCTAAGAGTTCTGCAGGAACACCAAGCTACACAATCATAACATAAACATAGAGGATGTAGGTTAAACTCCTACTTTTTCCTTGATTGTTGGTTCAGTCTCTGTGAGTCCCTGTGAGCCCTGCTTAGTTGATTCTGTGGGCCATGCTCTCATGGTGTCCTCGACTCCTCTGGCTCCTACAACCCTGCCTAGCCCTCTTCTGCAGGATTCTGCCTAATATTTGGCTGTGGTTTTCTGCATCTGTTCTCATCAGTTGTTAGATGAAGTCTCTCTGATGATGCTTCTTAGACTCTGGTCTACAGGTATAGCAGAATATATTAGCAATCATTTCAGAAACTTTTTTATTTCCAGTCATGGTTGGTTCTACCCTGGGTCTCTGGGCCATCCGCACACTGGCTCCTGGTTTTCCAGGCAGTATCTAGCATGAACTCCCTCTCGTGGCACAGGTCTCAATTTGGACCAGTCATTGGCTGACTGCTCCTGCAAGTTTGGTGCCACCTATACCCTAACACATCTTGCAGGTAGGACTAACTGTAGGTCAGAGGTTTTGTAGTTGGGTTGGTTTCCCAATCCCTCCACTGGAAACCTTGCCTGATTACAGAAGAAGGCCGGCTCAGGTTCCATAGCCCCCACCACTAGGAATCTTCACTAGGGTCACCCTGGTGGACTTCTGGCAGTTTCCATTGCACTACATTTCCACCTTGCATCTGAAATGCCCCCCAATTCCAGTCATCTCTCCCAGCACTCCCTCCCTCTACAACCCCCCATCTAATCCTCCTGCTCCCATCCCCACCAGCCCCCAGTCTACCCACAAAATCTATTCTATTTCTTCTTCACTGTGTCCCCCCCCCTTGGGAAGAATGTTATTTCTTAATTAAGATACAGACTGGCTGCACGCTACAAAAATAAGACCTACTGACACAGCACGTACAAGAAATTGACTTCATCACTAAAATAGACTGGGAGTGAATAGATAGAAAATGATCTTCCACACAAAGAACACAAAAGTCAACAACAACAACAACAAAAAACCTATTCAATCAGACAGAGCACCGAATGAGGGACTGTGAAAAGAGACAAAGGTCACTGTAATCCCTTTAACAGATGTCACAATTGTACATGTGTGTGCAGAGATGTATGTATGTATATGTATCTGTGTATATACATCTGAAAAATTCTTTTTCAACAAGCAGTATATCTATGGGAAGACACAGGACCCAGTGCAGTCATAATGAGAACTTTAAAAGCACAGCTTTCATCAGTGAATAACTAGAAAGAAATACAAGAATTAAACTATAGTATAAGTAAGTGGACCTAACAGACGTTACAGAACATTTCTTTTTTCTTTCTCTCTTTTTTGGTAATAATTATAATTACATTATAATTACAGTCACATTTAAATTTTTATTTTTATTTTTTCTTCTAAAATATTCTCATTATTTTATTAAAATAAAAGTCTTTTTTATGTTTGTACACTGAAAATTTCTTTTTTTTACTTTATTTTTTTATTAAAAATTTCTACCTCCTCCCCAACCCCCATCCCCACCCCCTCCCTCTCCAGTCCAAGGAGCAGTCAGAGTTCCTATATAAATGGAAAATGAGTCAAAGATTGTAAGTCAAAGCATTTTCCTTAAACAAGCTCATGTCTACGTGTAAAAATTCATGTACTTTCTTAAAAATTCACAGTGAACACTTTAAGAATGTATAAAAACAAATATGTGACAATAGTATAGAAAATAAACCATATTTGAAAGCACAATTGCACAGCAGGTGCTATGGGTATCACAGGTTAATTGATACAGAGTTATTTTAGTAAAGAAAAAAAGCCACTGTGAGTTCCTTTTAGGTAGTGTCCACCAGTGTGCAGTCCTTAAATCTCTTGAGGAATCTCAGGAAACCACTCCCACACTCCTGCTCTTTGTTCCTGGCTTCCAGTTTTTTCAAGAAATATTGAATTTATGAGGAAACAACTCTAAGCATTATAACTTTCATCTTCACGTCAAGGTCTCATGGGAACTGCGATCCAAAGTCATCTGCACCTGTGAATGTCTCTCTCACAAAACCAAACTACAGAACCCTTCATCCAAGGTTCTTTTTTAGACAATGTGATACCCTTCAGGATGAATTATATGTTTTGCCACAAAACGAGACTCAAAAAAATTGAAAACTGAACTTTATTTTCTAGCTATAATAAAATAAATTCTTAAACAAAGAGTAAGTTTCAGAAATTGTATAAATTCATGGAAACATACTAACAGAATATTGAATAAGCAATAGATTACTGAAGAAATAAAAAGGAAATTTACAAAAGTTTTAAGCAACTGCAAATGGAAGCACCATTATATATCAAACATATCAAAATATATACCAACACAACAGGAGCAATACGAGGGGAGTTTACACTAATAAGCACTTATATTTTTAGATGAGGAGGGGAGCTGATTTCAAATAAACAACCTATTACATATATCAAGGAATGAGAAAACCAACCTCCATATTACCAATAGGAGTAACAGCCAAGGGGTGGTGGCCCAGGTGTTTAATCCCATCACTCAGGAAGCATAGACATGTGGGTGGATTTCTATGAGTTTGAAACCAGTCTAGTCAGAGAAACCCTGTCTTGAAAACAACAAAAGAATAATAACAATAATAATAATAATGAAAAAAGAAAGAAAAAAAAAGGAACAACAAAATCCAAAGCAAAATAAGAGACTATAACACAATACAAAAAAAATGACAATGAAATAACAAAATGAAGAGCCTTGAATGCCCTCTCGCGGCTCTTAATGCCCAGAGGGTTTAGCCAAACCAACTGGGTAAGAAAAAGAAATATAGGATACAGATAAGGAGGGAAGAAGTACAGTTATTGCTACTTGCAGGTGATAAGAATACATATATATGTACTCCTATATATGTATGTGTATATATCTACATATATGTAACAAGAGAGAGGAAGTTAAAGACCATTAAGATACTATTTGAACTGATACAGTCAGTAAAAGTTCAGGATACAAAATCAGCATACAGAATCAGTATTTTGTTAGCAACAGTAACATACAATTGTTGAAAAAAATCATTGAAGGAATTCTATTCACAACAGCTATAATAAAAAAGACATCTACAATAAAAATTGAAGAATATAATTTTTAATTTAACTAAATATTAATGAAATTAAAGAGATCATTAGTTGTAAGAATTAAAACTGTTAAAATATTCTACTTAAAGCAAACTCCATAGTCAATACAATCTTCACTAAATTGCTGATGGCATTCTAAACAAAACTAGAAAAAAATTTAAATTCATATGGAATCTTAAAGAACTCCAAAGAGCAAAAGTTATCTTGAGCAAACAAACAAAAAACAAACACAAATGAAACAAAATCTCTCTACCTTCAAAATATACAACAAAGCCATAGTAACAAGAAGAGCAAGGTGTCAGCAGACAGCAGACACACAGACTGGTGAACAGCACAGAGTGCCCCATGATTTTGCAACATTGAATTCTCAACAAAGAAACTGGAAGTATGCACTGGGAGAAAGGACAGCCTCTTCATCAGCAGTGCTGAGGTAGTAAACAGGTACTCATGAGGAAAAGAAAAAAGAGTGACTCCTCTTGTCTTACAAAAAGAAAAGGAAAAATATATTAAAGACCTACTAGAAGGAAACAGGAACGTTACTTAAGACATTTATAGGCTGTGATTTGGAGGATGGTGTAAGACACCCAAAGAACAGAAAACAAAACAAACATAAATGCATGCGATTATGTAACTATATAGGCTTAAACGATTATTTATCTTTATGTAAGCTAAATATCTGAATGACAAAAGAAACAGAGTGAAGAGACACCTGTAGGATGGGTGGATTGCAAACTACTCATTTCCAATGGGCTAATATCTAGAATATATAAGGAACTTAACATTTCAATAATAAAAAATCTAACATAAATGAACAAAGGATATGGGCAGTCATTTCTCAGAGGGAGAAATTCAAAGGGCAAGCAGATTATGGGGGGAAATCTCTACTTCACTAGGAAGTAGTGAAGGCAGATCTTGTCTTGATTAGAATAGTTATTACCAAAATGTCCATAAATAATGAATACTGGCAAATAAGTGAAAGAAAGGGAATGTTTGGATTGTTGGGATTGGGACTTAATGATTACGGAGATCAGCATAGCATGGTGATTCCTCAAACACTCAAAGTAGAACTACTATGTGATCCAGCCATTCCTCTTCTGTTATAGAGTCAAAGGAATTTTATATCAGCACATCAAAAAGACATTTGAACAAGCAAGCTGCTTACTATATTGTTCACAGTAGCTAAAATATGTATCCATCCTTGAGGCCTATAAGGGGATGAAAGGATAGAGAATAGGTGGTGCATGCATAATGGAATATTATTCAGCAACGTAATAGACTCTTCTCATTTGCAACAAAATCTTAAACAACCTGATGTCACTGCACTAATTAAATGAAATAAGTCAGGGGCAGAAACACAATTATCACCTGTTTTCTCAAATGTAGATTTTTAAAAAGCTGGTCAGGATATACAATAGAGATGACTAAAAGTTGAGAAGGGTGGACGAGAATAAAGTAAGCTTGAATAATGGGTACCAAAGCATAGATGGAACTGAAAAGTCCTAGAAGTCTATAGCACGGTGGGATGGCTTCACTTCATGACACTTTGCTATTTTATGTGCAGTGAACACAAGGAACTGGGAAACTCCAAATACAAAGTAATAATTAGCAGAGGAAGGTGTTAAGTATCAAACCTAGCACACTGTACTGAATAAACTAGTGTAATCGTGTGCTTGTCACCTTTTTAAAACTTCAGAATAGAGAAAAATTATCTGCCCTGACTTGATCATCACACTATATACCCGTATCAAGTGATGCCCATCAATCTGTACACTTAAAGTTTCAGGAAATCAGTAACGGTGGAAAGAATGACTAGATCCACCCTGATGCAATTTGTCTCGGACACGAAAATGGCATCATTGGCAACTTTGCTCTGTGTGCCTTTAGACTCCGTACTATGCATAAAATACCAGCCAGAGTGAGGGGCGGTAGAACGTGGGTCATGCTACTCTGCAGGAGATAGAAAGCTCCCTGCTCCTCCCTTTGGAGTCGACTGTAGATGAAATCTAAGGAAAAGACAAGGCCCGTTTCTGGCATATTCTCTCCCCTTCTCCCCCTAGGTCCTTACTGAAGCCATTGCTGCTCTCACCTCCCCAGCTACTCCTTGACTCCTGATCATTTTTTTCTTTTTCCTCTTCCATCTCCCCCCAGTCAATGATTCAGAACAATCTGAATAAAAATGCTAGACCCTTCAGGTAGAGGTGGCATTGAATTTTTTGGTTTTCAGGCACCCCTAGAGGTATTGTGTTACGAGGGGAGGGCCTGCTTGTGCTTCCCAGCCACCCAGCTAGCTTAGCCCCAAAACAACCACACAGAAACTATATTCATTAAAACACTGCTTGGCCCATTAGCTCTAGTTTTTTATTGGCTAATTCTTACATCTTAATTTAACCCATTTCTATTAATCTGTGTATTGCCAGGTAACTGTAGCTTACCGGCAAGATTCTAACCAGCGTCCATCTCAGGCAGGAGATCCATGGCATCTGCCACTCTTCCCTTCTTCCCAGCATTCAGTTCTGTCTTCTCCACCTACCTAAGTTCTGCCCTATCAGGCCTAAAGCAGTTTCTTTATTCATTAGCCAATGAAAGCAACACATGAACAGATGAGCCTCCTACACCAGTATTGGACGTATAACAATTTGCAGTTTTATTGTGTCATGAATTTAAGTCCCCAGTCATTCAGTTAGTAGGCTGAGTGAAGACCTGCACGCATGTTTCGTTGTCACTGCCATGTCACCGACATAGGTCTGATCATCTTCAGTGGAAGGGTTCTGAGTGGATGGACACACTCCTGAAGGAAGCCAGCGTGGAATGCTGGGATCCAAGCTAAAGTAGCTCAAGAGTGTGGTTTCCTAACCAGAGAAGCCGCGAGTCTCCTGATTCTAGCCTGCGCAGAAGGCACGTGCTTTCAAATGTGCTTCAAATCAGCATCATTTGCTCAGTAATTCTGAAAATGTCTTAAATGGGCAATTTAGGAGCTAGAAGTACAAACACCTCAGTGTAGCGATGTAGTCTATCCTCATGAAGATGCAAGTTTATCAGGAAAGGCAGATATCCTTAAGCAAGGAAGTGCAGCAAGGTCTTAGGAGTGTTCAGAGAGCAGGCCTTAGACGATGAGGCAGAGAAACACCAGGAACCAGAAAGATGCAAAAGGATCTGTGAACAGTTTCAGACACAACTCAGGTTTGCTAAAGTTTATTGTTTAGATGAGAGTGTAGTTACAGCCAACATATTGAATCAGGACTTTTTTCTCAGGTACAGCCGAAAAATTTCATAATCCCAGACCATGAGAAACCATCCTTCCAGAATTCTGTGAATCCCAGGTGAGCCAAAGATGTAAGCTGGGATCTGACTTATACTCTGGTCCTTTCTGTTTGGGACACAGGATTGGGATTGAAAGGGCAGTAGACAGAACACCCTGGGAATGAACATTATAGTGGTTGTATCTTCTGTTGGAGCCATGAATTAAATGATTTCACTTCTTTACAGGAATGATTAAAGTTACTATTAGCACAGCCTTCCTTTTCACCAACATAAGAACCACATGAGGAGTGGGTAGGCTATTTCTTCATTGCCCTCAAGCAGATAACAATTCTTATATAGATGATATATATCTAATTCACAAAATATGGGAGATGACACACAATTTGTCCCAAGTTCAAGGCATACTCTTCATCAATTTAAATTTAAATCCTATTTAAATTCTACTTATCTATTCTATTTTGTTGTTTGCTGCAATACCACAGGATACAAAAGATATAACAAAAATGAAATCAAGTCAAATTCTCATTAGTTGGAGTTTTTAAGCTTTTTCTTGTATTTGGCTATCAACAGTGAAGAATTTACTTCTTCATTTTTTAAAGCTCTAGGGATAACATGGAAGAAGTTGGGGGCATGGGGGGGCTGTGTACAAATAATAATGTTCTCATTATGAAAACCTCAGTAAGACAACCTCCAGGCCCAAATATGATGCTAAACATGTATGAAACATCATAATGAAACTAATTGTTTTATACAGTAACTAAAACAATCAAAGCTTAAAAACAACAACAACAAACATGGACTCACTCTGGCTAAGGCTTCAGTGTTCTGAATGCCTTGTAATAGACGGTGGCATGTGAGCACAGACTCATCTTTACAAAATAATTATATACGATGCTAAGGCAACATTTAATTCTCTCCCTTATGTAAAGAGAAAGATGGGAGAAACTAGCAAGTCTTTCTGTAATCTTATGTGGCTCAGAAGCAAATGTTCTGATTGCTTTTATGACATTACGGCCTTTTGTTCCAGACTGGGACACAAGTCAGGTGCCCCACCATGCAGCGCTGGCTCAGGTACACAAAGGTCACAGAGGGAACATGTGTCCGGGCAGTCCAAGTTCCAACACTAATAACATTTACTGATACTTTTTATCATGATAAAAGTAATTCTGGTAGATACTCTTTGCAAAGAGTGAATAGGAAACTCTTTGAAGCAAGGGTTTCTGAGCAGAAGTTGATTTTTCTGTGAAAGAGACTTGGGAGCCTGTTGCCCTGGTTTATTGAGAATATTTTGTACTTTAAGTGAAGCACTTAATCCCCAAATCATTAATTGGTTTTATTTTAAGCAAGCAGTTCTCATTACTTTAAACTGTGGCCAAGAATTGAATCATCTTAAAATTCTCAAACTTTTGTTGGTTTCATTTTCAACATAATAATGGAAGAAAGCCTACCACTTCTGTCTGATACTTACACAGAGTGACTGTTCAATACGGACTTGAACTTGTTTAGCCACTTAGGAAACCTTGTGTTATAATGAGTTGATTTCTTTTGCTTAGGTGTGTTAGGGTAGCCAGAAGGGGCTTTTGATGGCTGGCCTTCAAAACTTTGATCACTGGACTGTGGTAGTCGGGCTCAGGAGGAGGAAGTGAGCGAATAAGGGAATAGACCTTGGAGCCTAGCTTTAGGAATGTAACCTAATGGTTTTTCAGCAAGGCAGAGGGAATGCAGAAGGGCCAGCTAGAGTCCCTTTAATTCCTCTTCACTAAGGTCTAGTCAACTGACTACTGTGTTTTCTTGAATCTTTTGATCAGAGTGATGCTCCTTCGTCATTCCAATGTCCAGCAGTTTAGTCATCCCTGCAATGACATCCCAACAGGTTTGTTTTCTCTTAGAATAAGTGCTTCCAGTGTGATAAGTGCTCTACTTGGGGCCAGAGAATGGAAAACTTAGTTTCTATATTTTCTGGGCAAACTCTGTTCTCTGTCCCTTTTTTCCTTTGGATGTGATAGAATCATTGCACAGCCTCCTCCTCCTTGTAACTGCAGCTCACTCTGTCCACGCCAAGGGTCTCACATGTTTTCATGCTTTCTCCAAGGTCTCTTTATATCACATAATTCTGACTAATGAGCCACTTGCTAAAGAAATTTCCAGAAAAATGGGACACAGTTTAAAAGCCCCCCCCCCCAGTCCCGGTGACACAAATCAAAGTGGAAAGGCAAGTGCTTCACAACATTCCGGAAATGGTCTCACTACAAAGCCACAGGGTCCTAAAGCGCTGCCTCCCCCCAGAAGCCGCCCAGTGCTATTCTAAGTTCTAGTACTACTTATAAAACAAACAAACCAAAAGACAGTAGCGTATCCCAGACTGCAACACTGAGTTATGTCCCACCCCTTAGAGACAGGGGGCAATGAACTGACAAATATACAACTAAGCCCAAGCTTCAGTGATTTTTTTTCTATCAAATGGATCCCAAATAACTGAAACTGCTTTAAACTTTTGTTTCATTAGATTTGTACAGTAAAAGAAATAAAGTTATGGTTGCTATTTTAACCTAGGAAGTTGCAGAGATTCATAACCAGAACTGAACTGAGAAGCCACCTAGAAAGGAAAGTTGAGAACAAAAGGGGTGTCTTGGGCAGATGCCAAAGGAAAGACTGGAGTCCCCAAAACAATGGCCAGTTTGGGAAATCCAACTCCATTGCAGTGAAAGAAGGTGACCCACTTCCCATGAATTTCTTCTCATATATCCAAAACCAGTGACCTACGTCATGATTTCGATTAGGCCAAAGGGAGCAATGGAGATCTAAGCTTAAAAGCATCCACCCAATGAAAAACCACCAATGTTCTCTGCTCAGCTTTCTCCCTAGCCAAGGGAACACTGGGAGATACGTGCACCCAACCGGTCTCAGTGTCGTCTGCGCTAGTGACATACTTATTTTGAATTTTTCTTGGACCTGGGTTTTTTTTTTCCTCAAATTTGTCTTGGAAAGGAATGAATCACACACACACACACACACACACACACACACACACACACACTTATATCTCCTTCCCTCATCAAGATTATTTTGCAACACCAATTTGTAAACCCTGGGAATGCTTCAATTATTAGCATAAAAACTAACTGAGGGCACATGGGATCAGCATGGCATTTTCTTGCCCATAGAGTCTAATCTAAGACAATAATGCTGGAGATGGAGCTGTAGAGAAAGTGGATGCAGAACTGTTTAGGGGCTGAATGTTGGGGGATCTCTATGTGATGCCAGCTAAAACCTCTCTGAGCTAGGCTTTGTTTTTATGTGTCCTCTAAAGCATGGGGGAAAGTGTAGCCCAGGACCAGAAATGCCTGCTCCCAGATTCTGGTCTTTCTCTGTTTGTTTGGTGTCTGTGTTCCCACTTTAAAAGCTAGAGCAGCATTTTGTTTCACACAATATAAGCCGGACCAAGCCACAGCTACTGGCAGGCCAAGCCTGATGGTTTATATAGCTTAGTCATATCAGAACTTCAGTAATTGCGACTTATTGCCTAAGCTGCCGCCCACATGCAAACATGCTATGAATACAGAATCCCGGTGTTTTCACTGCACACAGTTATATAGTTCATTTGTAGGTCAAAACAGTGATTTCTAACATTTTCCTAAATTCACCCAAACTTTATAATCAGGACCAGAAATGGTATCTGGAGGTTACTTTGAATTCATTTCTCTTTGCCTTGATCCCATGAGACCTGCAGACCTTTATTCTTGATGAGCCCTGGTGTTATGTTACCCACCTAACATGTGTTTAGCGCCTGGCAGAGAAGTGTGACAGGATACAGAGCACTCAGTTGAGACTAAGGGGAGCTAGATGCTGGTCCTCAACCTGTTTGTGTCCGTCAACCTGAAATGTTGCTGCATTTGAATGGCAAAGAGAAGCCTGAGCTGCACTCCAGACTCTCACGCCTGTAATCACTTTAGCACCCATTTGGCTTGATCAAGCAAACCTGAGAATTCAGGGCTTCAACCCCCATAGTCATTCAGTTGTTCCCAATGGGGAGGCGTTGTTGCATGCATGATTCATCTCCTCTAAGCAATGTGTTCTGGAAAAGATAAGTGTAAGCATTTTTTTTTTGATTTTTCGAGACAGGGTTTCTCTGTAGCTTTTTGGTTCCTGTCCTGGAACTAGCTCTTGTAGACCAGACTGGCCTCGAACTCCCAGAGATCCGCCTGCCTCTGCCTCCCGAGTGCTGGGATTAAAGGCATGCGCCACCACCGCCCGGCAAGCATTTTTTTAAAAAAAAAAATCCAATCCTGTTTGAAGAAGAGGTCAGGATGGTAAGGACTTTAGAATTATTTGCAACCTGAAGTTCCTTTTGATATACTAAACCTTTTCCTCCTGTGGCCTGTTTGTAAAATCATGGCTGTTTATTTTCTCAAACACAGGACTATGGACACATGCGTCCTGGAACAGTCTGCTGAGAATTGAGCCCTCTTCCCCCTTGAATTAATATTACAACTCCACATATTCTTTATCTTCAATGTAGTTGGCAATACTCCTGCCTCTTGGGTGTTATTTCTAAATTTCACTTGGCATCTTCAATCGGATTTAGAAAAGTTTAATGTTGTTGGCACGAGATGGTTCTATTTAAAGAAATGCTTATGTGAATTTTGAGTATTTGCTAAGGCTGGATGAGTCTCTGGTGGCCCATCGATACTTTGTGGTTTTGAAAGAACAGTGTTCAACCCCTTATTCTGTACCCTTCTTGCACTGTCTTCTAGAGAGCATTCGCTACAGACTGCCCATTATGGGCCCCAGGACTGCTATCTTCCACAGGCTGTTGTCCAGTGCCTACAAAACTCCTCAGGAGACTCAAGGCTTCTCCTTCCCCAGAAAGAAACTAATGAACAAGACCGTGAAGCAGTGAGTGGTCAGAGCTAATTACCCCAAACTTTCAGGGAAAAGACCACCTCTCCAAGCTGTTCTGATGCTGGTTCCTTCCCGTAGTCTCGTATCTCCCAAAAGATGATTCACCCTTTCCTTCCTACATGCTGCTATTCTAGCTCTTCCCACTTTTTCCTAAAGAGAAAATGATTTACTTTACATAAATATAAAGATTTATTGATTAACACAGAACATTGATGTGGGAGTGTCATATATCAATCTGTTGATTTCATTGGTTAAGTAATAAACAAACTGCTTGGGCTCATAGCTTAGAACATAGGTGGGTGGAGTAAACAGAACAGAATGCTGGGAGGAAGAGGAAGTGAGGTGAGACGCCTCAGACAGAGACGCCATGCTCTGCTCTCACAGACAGATGCGATTCAGCTCCGACCCAGGATGGATGTAGGCTAGAATCTTCCTGGTAAGCGCACCTTGGGGTGCAACACAGATGATTAGAAATGGGCTAAATTAATATGTGAGAATTAGCCTAGAAAAGGCTAGATAGAAATGGGCCAAGCAGTGTTTAAAAGAATACAGTGTCCGTGTAATTATTTCAGGTAAAGCTAGCCGTGGGGGCAGCCGGGTGCCGGGGACGTAGCCCTTCGCTCCAACTACAACAGAACATGATATGTGTCTTTTATTATTTTGCTGAAGATTTTAATGCATGTTATAATAAATGACAATCTTCTCCTATAAGTTATGGGTTTTCAATGGAAGTATTTAGCTTACTCTTTCAGGCAAGAGGACGAGGGATAGCTCCTAGAGCCCTGTATGTCCTTATCTTATTAGGAATCAAGGAGAAAAGGGAGAAAAATCTCCTTTTTTTTTCCCATGAGTTAATGTCATAGATAGTAATATCTGGAAAATGGCAAATGATTGCTGGTTGCAATCTCCAGTGGGTGGGACCTTGCCTTCTTGCAACACCTCTATTATTGCCTTGCAAATTGATCAAGTGTTCAGCCAGTCTTGGCTTGTATTTTATAGTGAGGTTATTTTTATATGAAAATGTATGCTTCCAGATCTATGCTGATCTGTGTGTACACAGTGTGTGGAATACAAAAAATAATCCTAAACTTTCAGATTTTATATCCATGGTCATATATGTTCCAAACCAAGTTTCAAGAGGTTTTGTATTAAAAAAGAAAAGCCCTTCTGTTTCTTAGGAAGCAACTGCCTATTGGAATCCTACCCTCCTGACTAAATGGATGCTAGACCAACCTATGAAACTCAACCTGTGCCAACAGCTTTTGAAAAATGGAATTAAGAGATCTCAGAAAAATGAGCCAGTGTTCAAATTGAACTCAACCAAAACAAAGAAAAACAACGAGAACAAAAACAACAAAACCTGCTTCATTGTCTTATGTTTCTGGTAGGCTATGATTCTTATTTTCACTGCAATTAGACTTCAAGAAAAGTATCCATGAATTCTAATATAATTTCAGACAATTTACAAGCGCAGAAAAGTTTTCTTTAGTTATTTATTGTTTATGCATACTTCAGCAAAAGAACTTAGGGTGCCTGCGCTCATGACTTAGGGGAACTACTTAACCTCCTGCACAATTATATAGGGCTTTGGAGGTAATCTGGACATTGTGTAGTTTAGGAGATAAAATGCTTCCAAAATCTCATAAAGATGGCCTCATCTAGAGCTCTCCAAACTACATTAAGAAGAACATCTTAGTACTTGCCAGTATGTTGACAGTATGCTATGGTTTAGATCTTAAATGCTCCCCACAGTGTTCACATATTGAATGAAAACTTGGCCAGCAGCTTAAGACACTATGAGGAGGTAGCATCATCCTTAAGAAATGGAGTCAAGAAGGAGGAGGTTCTGTCAGTTGGGGGCTTTGAGTAGGATGATGGGACCCTCTTGTGTTCTCTCTTCCTCTCCCCAACTCTTTTCTCCCTCTCTTCCTCCTTCTCACCAGTCTTTTCTTCCTCTTTCTCCCTCTCTCAGATTAATTTTGAAAATTGGATAATCCTGGGCAGGTGTTTTTATTTCAGTGCAAAAGCCTGATTTTGCTTAAAAAAGAAAAGGAAAAGAAAAAGAAAAGAAAAAGGGGAAAAAAGGAAAAAAGAAGCATACATACACACAAGCTCTAAGTCTACAGAATTAGTCATACATACTCCTCTCTTACCCTCCCATACTCCAACAGGGAATCTACAAATAAACAATCAATCTGTATAATTCCTTTATATTAGAAATGGGAAGAAATGCTGTATTTAGCAAAAAATCTGTTATAGTTTTTATTGTGTTTTATTATTCGCTTTCTATAATGCAAAACGATGTCACACCTGGTCCCAGTTTTAATTCTGGACCGTCTGGCTGGCTTCTACTGGCATTACCTCTCATCAGGACCACTTGTCCTTTCCCCTGGCTCAGGACTACCAGGTGGGGAAGGAGATAAGGAGAGATGGGGGCAGGGAGGGAAACTGAAACTTAGCAGCTGGCTGGCTTCCTGGCCTAATGTTCTTCTGCGTGCACAGTTCGTGTTCGTTGTCTTCATGCACAATTCCAGGGAGCCCCAGGGGTGCCCTGTTCAGAAGGTCTCTCTCAGCTGCAGCTGTTCGGGTGGAGGGGTGTTACAGGGGTAGGAGTGGTATTGCCCAACAAAGGAAGAACCATGGGATTACTGCCTGTAAACAAACCTAAAAACAAAACTATTAAGCATCAAGATATAGGGCTTGGGCAGACAGTAAAATGCTTGCGTTGAAACGCTTGACGTTGAAGCGTCAGAAACTACTGAAACAGTCTGGGTATGGCAGAAGACATCTGTAGTCCCAGAGCTGGGAGGGGGAGACAGATCCCTGGGGGTCGCTGAACAGTCAGCCCAGGCCAGCGAAAGACCCTGTCTCACAACACAAGGTGGACGGCACCTGCACGTGCACCCACACATACACAAACGGAGAGACCAGGAAGGAGAAATACCCAAGATTGCGTTAAATATCTGGTGCTTGACTCTCATACAGGAGGCCATGGGGGGAAATCTTGAGTATCCAGAGGAAGAAGGCAGTGAAAAAAAGATAAACTTAACCCCTGGAGCAAACTAGGCTGATCAATCATGTTTTCAACTATGTTCTACTTAAAACCAACTTAATCTGGCACTTTATTAAACAGTTCTTTCATACATGTAATTGTAGCTCTGTTTGATTTCTTTTAAAATGTGTAAACCTAACAAGGTGAGCAACATCTCCTGCTGTACTGTATCCATGCAGGAGCTACCTGGCATATTTAAAATGTATTTAAAATAAAGGCAAGGCCATTCCTAGTTTTACTAACTAATCTGGAAAACCACAAACTAAGATTCATAAATTTGGGGCTTTGAAGGTAGACTTGGTTAGGTGTTGTGATTCCGCCTTTGAAGAAGTTATCATTTCATTTGGAGAAACATACACACACACAGACAGAGACACACACACACATACTCACAGTGTGCTATCGCTTGTTCTTTGTGAAGTCTTTGACAAGGCACTTAGTCACGTGTTGGGGAAAGTGCAAAAAAGCCAAGTGAGGCACAGGTATCTGCTACCTCAGGGAAATTTTACTGGATGATAAATAAGGGCCATTCAGTGGTGATTCCAACTTGGGAAAAGAAGTTAGGGAACTTTATTCCCTAGATTCTCACCTTGAGAAAAATGTATAAAGAATAAAATGTATAAAATCAAGAAAGAGGTTGTGATAACATTGGTAAGCTCTGAAACGTTGAACTGAGTGGCTAGAGGCCAGAAGATGGCAGAGAGGATTCTGCAAACTCTACCCTTCAGTTCTCTTGGGATTTTGAACTACTTCAGAGTTCCACTGACTCAAAAAAAAAAAAAAAAAAAAAAAAAACAGAACAGGATGAAACAAAAGACCTTTTGAAGGTGCCAAGGAGATAATCTAGCTTTGACATTGGAAACCCAATGAGCTGTCTGCATAATTGTCTTGCTGACACTCAGGCAGACAGACATAAACCTTGAGTCCTATCAAGTTCAGGCAATTGTTCAGTTGAAAGAATACATTTTATCTCTGGCCCTCAGGAAGTTTTGCTATTAAAGTCAAGTTTGGGTACCCAATAACAAATGTTCCATGCTCATTCGGCGTTTGACAATTCCTCTCTCTCTCTGTATCATCTGTGCTCTCCTTCTCTGACCATTAAACAAGAGTGCTTTGCAAGGTGTTCATTCACCCTTCCCCAGGGTAGTTCCACAGAAATTCTTCATTCCACTGACACAGATCTGCCTGGTTTTCTTTGCTTTTTCGTTGTTCTTGCATTTTTATGGCTAGTGATATGACTCCAGCCATCCCATTTGTACCCAGCCCACTGCACCACTCAGAGTGAAATCTAAAGCCCAGGCTGTGGCTCTGGGAACCAAACACCCTCATTTTAGATGTCCTGCTTCTTGAAGCATGGGCTGACATTGTAGTGTTTCCCTCAGTGGTCAAATCCCTAATTCACTCTCTCTCATAGCCTTGCCACCAACTAAAGATGCTCTGTCATTCAAGTGAGAATTGATCGTAAAGTTTTCCTCTGCAACTGTGTGTGCTTTGTGACAAGGTCTCACAGTGCAACACTGGCCAGCAAGAAAGTCACCGAGTTCTACCTGCCTTTCCTCCCAAGCACAAGGATTAAAGGCATGCAGCGTCATACCAAGAATGATAGATATACTTGGTTTTCTTTTCTTTTTTTCAAGACAAGGTTTCTCTGTGCAGCTCTGTAGACCAGGCTGGCCTCCAACTCACAGAGATCTGCCAGCCTCTTCCTCCCAAATAATGGGATTAAAGGTGTATACCACCATGCCTGGCTTTTGTGCTATGTATTTTTGAAGTCATATGCATGAACTTGTATTCTTCTTTATTACCAACACTCTAGCTAGATCCCAGACAGCCTCCATCTTTCTGAATCTGGACTTTGTCATTCACTAGTCTGTATTTGATCACTTGGTTTTCTTTCTCTCTGTGATACACTTGTAGAAGAGAATAGAATTAGAAACCAAATCCCAAGACTCACCACAGCAGAGCACTCCATTAGATCAGAGATCCCAAAGGCCTTATATTTAACCTTCATTTAATTATAGAAAAAATGTATGTACACATAGGAGCAGAAATAGCACACAAGCACTGACTACTCCTCAAACTCAAACACACCTTTGTCTACACTTTGTCAAATCTACTCCAACTGCAGCACTTGCTACCATCTTAAAGACACTGACATTTTATACTAAGTAATATGACTCAAAAATCCAAAGCAAATTCCTTTAACACATATCACTCTTGTCTTACTTAAGAATTATTAAAAAAAATCTTAGTTCTTTTCTCTCATTGATCCATGTTCAAATTCTTCAACATGACTATTACACCAAGTGTTGCTAAATTTCCTTTCCTGGGGAGGTACAAACAGTGTCTACTCCCTCTTCGTAAGGTCCCAACAACAAACCTCGGTGTGAGTCCACCAAATCCACTCTGGAGAACCGATGAGTTTATTAGGCTTCCTTCCAGAGCAGTGGGCAGGACTGTGTGTACCCTCAAAAAGGCCACACTGGAAGATCTGCACCAACTCTTGATGGGGACTCCCCCCATAGCTTCATAGAAGAAGCCCACTCTCCAGCCTATTCCTTAGCCCCATGTGCTCTTAGGGCAGAATTAGAGACAAGTATTTGGAAGGGATGGTTAAATACTCAGCTGAGGACTCCATGATTCTCTCTGTCTTCCCCTCTGATCTTTTGCAAGCATGTCCAGTTGAATTCCTGAAAATGTTCTATGTCTGACATAAAAGATAGTCCTGTACAACAGCTCCTGTCTTTAAGTTCAAATTAAATTAAATTAAATTAAATGTGTCATTAGCAGTGTGTATTTGCCTCATTACTTAAACTAGAACTGTACTTCAACCTATTTCCATGACATTGACTTGTTGAAGAGATCAAGACAATTGTTCTGCAAAATGCTGATGACTGAGCCAGAGGTATGAGTCACTGAGTTAAAGTGCTTGCCCTCCAGGCCTGACAGCCCGAGTTTGGATTCTAGAACCAATAGTGGAAAGAGAACTGACACCCCAAAGTTGTCTTCTGACCAACACACAAACAGTATGTCAGGCCCCTAATTGCACACATGATACATACACATGCGCATGCATGTGTGCTCATACACACACACATAAATAAATAAATAAATAATACTAAAGACCTCTTTAAATAGTACCCCTCTTCATGTGACTATATATATAGTCATATATAACTATCATTTAGAGTCTCCAGTGGATATGAAGGAATATTATTATCATGGGTTAACACAGTCACAAGGGTCATATCACAGTTTTGATACTGCATACTTGTGTAGCTGATTCAACTACCTTGATGGGGCTTTGTTTCTTGTAATATATAAAACCGATAAAAAGTATCTGCCTCAGTAGTAAGGTTCTATAAGGATAGATACAACAAAGCACTCAAAACTTCTGTTTGAAACCTCTTACCATTGGAGCAAACATATTTTCATATAACATTTGGAAATATGACCCTTTAAGTTAATGTCAAATCCATGTGTTGGGTTTTTTAAGTTATTGCAGCCTGGGAGATGGCTCAGCAGAGCAATGCCTGCCATGCAAGCTTGAATACCAGAGTTCCAATCGCCAACACTCACACACTCAGATAAAGAGCTGAGTACATGTCTGTAACGCCAGCACCGGCTAGGGGTTTGACGGAGACAGGTAGATCCCTGAGGCTCACTGGCTAGTCAGCCTTGCCAATTGGTGAACCCTGGGTTTAGTATGTTGAAAACCATCAAGGAAGATGCTCGATGCTAACCTCTGGCCTCCACTCTCGTGTCTATGGACACAGATAAATACACACACACACATACATGTCCCAAAAAGTGGTACGATAGGCATTTATTGAATACTTTATACTGTATCCACCATTAGTGAATTCACATTTCATCCTTATGTTACTCCACAGAATAGTATCATTATCCTTATAGTATAAATGAGGAAACTGAATCCTTTTATATTGATTTTATTGAGCTATACATTTTTTCCACTCCCCTCTCTTCCTCTCCTCTCCCCTTCTATCCTCTTCTGTGGTCCTCATGCTCCCAACTTTCTCAGGAGATCTTGTCTTTTTCTACTTTCCATGTAGATTCGATCTATGCATGTCTCTCTTAGGGTCCTCATTGTTGTCTAGGTTCTCTGAGATTGTGAATTGTTTTTTGTTTGCTTTATATCTAAAAACTACTTATGAGTGAGTACAATTATATTTGTCCGTCTGGGTCTGGGTTATCCCACTCACTATGATGTTTTCTAGATCTATCTATTGGCCTACAAATTTCAAGATGTCATTTTTTCTTCTGTGTAATACTCCATTGTGTAAATGTACCACATTTTCCTTATTCATTCTTCGGTCGAGGGGCATTTAGGTTTTTTCCAGGTTGTGGCTATGACAAATAATGCTATGAACATAGTTGAGCACATGACCTTGTGGTATGATTGAGCATCCTTTGGGAATATACACAAAAGTGGTACTGCTGGGTTATTTCCTAATTTTCTGAGAAATTGCCATACTGATATCCAAAGTGGCTATACCAGTTTGCACTCACACTATCAGTGGAGGAGTGTTCTCTTTATCCCACATCCTCTCCAGCATAAGTTGTCATCAGTGTTTTTCATTTTGGTGTAAGATTGAATCTCAGAGTTATTTTGGTTTGCATTTCTCTAATGGCTAAAAATGTTGATCATTTCCTTAAGTGTCTTTCAGCCATTTTAGATTCATCTAAACAGAGAGTTCTCTGCTTAGGTCTGTACCCCATTTTTATTGGATTATTTGTTCTTTTGATGACTAATTTCTTGAGGTTTTTTTTTGTATAATTTGGAGATCAACCCTCTGTCTGATGTGGGGTTGGTGAAGATCTTTTTCCATTCTGTAGGCTGCCATTTTGTCTTGTTGACTGTGACCTTTGCTTTACAGAAGTTTCTCAGTTTCAGGAGGTCCCATTTATTAATTGTTTCTCTCAGTGTCTGTGCTGATGGGGTTATATTTAGGAAGTGGTCTCTGTGCCAATGGATTCAAGTGTACTTACCACTTTCTCTTCTATGAGGTTCAGTGTGGTCGGCTTTATGTTGAGGTCTTTGATCCATTTAGACTTTAATTTTGTGCATGATGATAGATATGGATATATTTGCATTTTTCTACATGCTGATATTCAGTTATGCCAGCACCATTTGTTAAATATGCTTTCTTTTTCATATATATATATATTTTCTTTGTCAAAAATCAGGTGTTCGTAGGTGTGTGGATTAATATTTGGGTCTTCGATTTGGTTCCATTGGTCCTCCTGTCTGCTTTTTTGCCAATACCTGGCTGTTTTCATGCCAATACCTGGCTGTTTTCAGTACTGCAGCTCTGTAGTAGAGTTTGAAGTCAGGGATTGTGATGCCTCCAGAAGTTTCTTTATTGTACACGATTGTTTTGGCTCTCCTGGGTTTGTTGTTTTTTGTTTTTGTTTTTTGCTTGTCCATATGAAGTTGAGTATTGTTCTTTCAATGGGCATTGCATTGAATCTGTAAATTGCTTTTGGTAAGATTGCCATTTTTACTCTGTTAATTCTACCTACCTAAGAGCCTGGGAGATCTTTGCATTTTCTGGTGTCTTCTTCAATTTCTTTCTTCAAAGATTTAAAGTTCTTGTCTTACAAGTCTTCCACTTGTTTGGTTAAAGTTACTCCAAGACATTTTATGTTATTTGTGGCTATTGTGAAGGGTGATATTTCTTTGATTTCTTTCTTGGCCCATTTATCATTTGAGTAAAGGAGGGCTATTGATTTTTTGAGTTAATCTTGTATCCTGCTACTTTACTGAAGGTGCTTATGAGTTGTAGAAGTTCCTTGGTAGAATTTTTGGGGTCACTTATGTAAACTATCATGTCATCAGCAAATAGAGTTTGACTCCTTTTCTGATCTGTATCCCCTTGAACTCTTGTTGTTGTCTTACTGCTCTAGCTAGGACCTCAAGTACTACAGTGAATAGATAGGGAGAGAGTGGACAACCTTGTCTTGTTCCTCACTTCAGTGGGATCGCTTTGAGGGAAACTGAATCTTGAAAAGGTGAAATACATTCCCAGGCTCACACAATGTTACAATATGAACTTAAGTATTATGAGTACTTAGCTGGAGCTCCTACTCTCTCTAGTTGTGAATAGTACCAATTTTGTGGGTACAATATAATATCTAAAATGTCCTGTTCACCAATCAGCTCATCCCTGTTGGAGTTAACGTCCAAAGGAGTAATTCATTCTTTTGAATCCTCCTCCTTCTGTGGGATAAGACGGGCCACACGCCAAGGCAAACCAAGCCTCATCTTGTTGGTTTTTCCCAGGGTGGGAAACACCACATGCTTGCTGCAGCCAAATGCCTCCCTGTTCTTTCAGCTTGTCAGATCCTCAGGCTTACCAGAGTATCTCATGTGTTTGGAATGGGAAGGCGAGGAGGGGTGAGGTGAAGCATGGTATTGGCATGATAATTGCCATTCAGACAGACAAGGCTTGAGGGAGGAAAATAGAGGCTAGGGTGACCAATAGAATGGCAAAGTTATAGTTTCTTTACCAGACAGTCTGGTAGGCTTTGAACCAAAACCATATGACAAAGGGTGCTTGGAAGCACGGAAGACAGGAATTTATAATATTGGACATATATTTACCTGTAGTAAAGGCCACTGTCTGAACAGGGTTCAAAACAATAAATTCTGCCTGAGGAGGAGAGTCTGGTAGCATAAAAATAGGAAGCCTGGAGGTTCTTAGTGTGACCATATCATGTTCTATAGAAAAGGGATATGCAGTTATTGTTTTCAATGTAAATGTATGTATATTAAAAAATTCTTATGTTCACCATCTAAGATGATGAAAGAAAATCTGAACAAATTAGTTTTAGCTAGTAGGATTACAGAAAATGAATTAGAACTAAACACTATTATTTATTTTTACATATTAGTGTTTTTTAAGCAGTTCATGAAATTTCTAAAATGTCACTTGGTTGCAATATTCAGATTCCCTTGAATATAATAAAGGAAAGTTGGTATTTTGGGGCAAACTTAGCTGTCAGAAAGGACAATGAGTCTATGGTTTCTCTCCATCTGAGTTAATTCATCCTTTACTGAAAACAAATGCAGAAGGCATTGTACTGTTGACATTACACAATAACAAATGCAAACATTTTCTACCCTTGAGACGCGTGTGGTCTAATTGGATGGTAAAGGTGAGTTAACAGACAGCCATGATAAATGTGAGAAACGCTGTCATCAAGGCAGTGCGGCAGCGGAGAGTACTTACTGTCTGGCCTGCGTACAGAGACAGGGAAAGCAGAGTCACTTCCTGGAAGTCCATAAACAAATTTTAAGGAGTACTTGAATTGGATATGGTTCAAAGGAGAAGGCTAGTCAGAACTGGTGAAATACACCAGCTACAAGCTTGGGCTCTGCTCCAAGCTAAGTTCCAGTAGAGATGGTACACTCTCTGGCCAACGACATTCTGCTTTTCATCTTAATGTCTTCATCCATAACATCAAGACTGCAATATAACACCTAGCTCATAGGAGTACCCTGAGGATTAAATAGAATGACTATTTTATAAATTACCTTTGAATTAACTTTTCTCTACTGTGAGTGACACCCAGGCTCCAACATAAGAAAAGAAAGGTTCAGTCTCTATGGTCCCGTGGTTCTCCTGCCTGTGGTGAGGATCAATAGAAATAAAAATGCTCTCCTCACAGTAACCAGGAGACAGAAAGAAGGGCCAGAGTTCCAGTGTCTTGTCCCCAGTGGCCTAACTTCCTCCATGTTGGAATGTTAAAGGTTCTACCATGTCCCAGCAGCTAAAAAAAAAAAAGACTTCACTTAATACACAGGTGTTGGGGGCAAGTTCTTGATCCAAACTATATAACACTTGGTACTTAACTCTAAGTTAATATAAATTCTTTATCTTAAATACGATTTACCCTGATGGATCTGAAATTATATTTGAAGATAACTTAATTATGATGTTCCCTTCCTGGGTTATCAGAAGGCCTTTGATCTTTTCATACTGTAGGCTACTAGATAATAAGGTGATGTTTTAAAAATTTGTTTGGTGACAATATTTTCTTCTATTTTTAATAGATAGATAGATAGATAGATAGATAGATAGATAGATAGATAGATAGGTAGATAGATAGATATTGGGGTTTTTTTGAGACAAAGTTTCTCTGTATAACAGCCCAGGCTGTCCTGAAACTTGCTCTGTAGACCAGGCTGGCCTCAAATTCACAAAGATCCATTCTGCCTCTTAAGTGCTGGGATTAAAGACATGCGCCACTACTGCCCAACTCACACAATGTATTTTGATTATGATTTTCCCTTCTCAAATCCTCTTCACCTCCCTACCCACTTATTTTTATTTTTTCCCTGTCTCTCCTAAAAAAAAGAAAGAAAAATAAATAAATATATAAAAGCACACACACAAAATCCCACAAAACATAACTTAAACATGAAAAAGATCAATAAGACACATGCTCCCCCAAAAACAAAATGAGATGAAAAGTTTACAAAAATATCATCTAGATCTTTTTGTTTTAGCCAATCACTCTTGGGCATGGGGCCTACCCTACCATGTGGTTGTTATACTCAGTGAGACTCCATTTGAGAAAACTGGTATCTTTTTCCTTTGTCAGTCAGTATTAATTACAGATAGCTTTTGGTTAGGGGTGGGACCCCATGTCTACTCCCTGTATCAGTGCTGGAACCCCATCTGGCTTGAACCTGTGCAGGTATTTTTTTATATTATAGTCTTACTCTTTAGCCTAGGCTAGACTGGCATTTCCTATGTAGTACAGGCCAACCTCAAACTTGACTATCCTACCTTAGTCTCCAGAGGGCTTGAATTATAAGAAACCCCTATGCCTAGCTACAAGATTGTTTTGATTATATTAGTGTGTGTGTGTGTGTGTGTGTGTGTGTGTGTGTAGTTTAACAAGAAGTTATATCAACCAGGCTACACTTCAAGCATCCACCAAAAATCTCTTAAGCGACAGGCGTTGCTCTGGGAGCTATTGATATTTTACAGTAACGAATACAGCCATGTTCTGTCCTTCAGAAGTCTGTGCTCTAAATGAACCACTGTAAGATAAGGATAGCCATAATGAAATGTGAGCACTGCGGTAAAGGCAGTACAGGACAATAAGAGAGACTTCTAGCCTGTGCTCTAACTGAACCACTGTAAGCTGAGGATAGCCATAATGAAATGTGGGCACTGTGGTAAAGGCAGTACAGGACAATAAGAGAGACTTCTAGCCTGTGCTCTAACTGAACCACTGTAAGCTGAGGATAGCCATAATGAAATGTGAGCACTGTGGTAAAGGCAGTACAGGACAATAAGAGAGACTTCTAGCCTGTGCTCTAACTGAACCACTGTAAGCTGAGGATAGCCATAATGAAATGTGGGCACTGCGGTAAAGGCAGTACAGGACAATAAGAGAGACTTCTAGCCTGTGCTCTCACTCATCTGTGGACTCACTGCGTCAGCATTTGAGTTCCTCGGATATACCAGATACTATGTTTCATGGCAGTCCTACAAAGATGACTTTTACGTAATGTTTTTCCTTTGCAGCTGACAGCCTAAGGAGAAAGACATATGATGCATTACAACACGTACACTGTATCAGGGTACAGGTACCATTCCAGATATGATTAACACTGTGTAACTGGCAAGGTTTTATTAAGGTAACCTTCTAGCTAGGCCTTAGGGGAAAAATGCCTAAGTCAGCACCTAAGTCAGGGGTGGGGAAATTCCAGAAAGAGGAGGTTGCTTTCCAAGACCCAAGGTACTCATCAAGTATACATTCAGGGCAAATGGCACAGAGACTTGTTCAAGTTTTGTAAGGACTTTTGATGGTTTAGAAAGCTCATACATAGCATTTTTTAAAGTGTATCTCCAGCATCAACCTGAAACCTCTCTGCTCACCATGTGCAGGCTCCTCTCCCTGCCTTTGTCACGCCCATACAACAGGTTGCAGGAACCAAGAAGGAATGAAGCAAAGCCTGCCCTTTAGCTCTTGGCTTTTTCCTAGGATCCACCCCTTGCCTGCTCCCTTCCCCTTACTCATCAGCTTCCTCCTTTCTGACCCACTTGGCCCCACTGTTGACTTGGCTCCCACTTCTAGTATCTCCAGAGATTATTCCCCACTCAGACTATAAATCAGCCAATAATAATTGGTATGCCTACCAGTCAAATCGGTGTCTCGTTCCTTTCTAAAATGGTCTCCTTCCATATCTCTTTTCAGTTACTTTTCCCATTGCCGTGGCATCTGGATTTGCACCCATCTTGCTTTTCAGATATAAAATGCCTTGCTTTCCAAATCATTGCTATGTATTGCTCAATCTAGCATTCCATCAATTAAAATATGCAATATTATTTTATTGCTAGTGAAGAAAAATGCCCAAGATGACAAATTTAGTAAGAGATCTTATATAAAGCTTAGAAATCTGAAATCCATGCTCATAATATATGGATACGTATGTACATAATATGAGAGAGAAACTCACCAAAGGACAGAAAAGAACATCTTATGTGTCTCCATCTGAGAATTTAAGTTACAAGCTGTCATTCATGGCTAAGGATGGAGCTCATTGGTGGAGTGCCTACCTAGTGGGTACAAGGCCCCAGGCCTAGCAAAACCAAAAGAAAAGTATTTTTTTAAAAAATAGCCCACCATTCATATGGGTAGTAAAGTTTATGGATAGTCTAGGTCAAAGATCTTCAACTTAATATGAAGTGGTCTCAGAATATCAGAAAGGCTGGTGGCAGTAAAAGCAAGTCCTCCAAACAAAGGTTTACATTGCCCACACCATAAACTCCTTCCTCTAGCTACAGTCAAAGCCTTTCATGTCTAACACAGCCAGACACCAGCCATCTGTAAGATTTCATTGTGGAGAGGTTTGGGCTGTGATCTCCCTTTTGTGTGTCTAGATTACGAGAACAGCACAGTGTCTATTGTGACTACTCTAGTGCTCTAGGTCAAAGAATGGAGGCTTAGACATTAACAAATCAACCATAACACCAGGGTGCTCATCTAACTCCCTGACAGTTGAGAACTCTTTGGCAGCTGAGGGTCACCCTTCTTGGATAGTAGCTTTCACCAAGCGCCATCAGGACACCTATAGATATGAGCATACACTGATGACGATCTGAGCCTTGAATATAGGCAGAACTGTCTGAAAGCTCTTAGGCTAATTCTAGGCTTTGTAGCTAGAAATGGCAAATGCCTGCCAGCTGTAGTGGTGGTTGTTTAATACCAGAAATCAGAAGGCAAAGGCAGGAGGATCTCTGAGTTTGAAGCTAGCCTGGTCCAACTGTGAGTTCCGGGGCAGCTAGAGCTACACAGTGAAACCCTGTCTCAATATACTGAAAACAAATGGTGCAGAGTATGAGAGGGGGCAAAAAGGTGCTGGAAAGCAAGGCCTAGATGGAAAGTGTAAAATTCTAGATCCTTCTATGTAGGAACTGCAGGGATCATCCAGTGAAATTCCCAACTAGTGTCTGGAAGGACTGTGAGCTCTCTAGAGATTCATATGGCTCATGCCTTTGCATAACTCAGGTGCCTGTTGCTATCGCCTCAGAGAAGCCACTTGGCAATTGTGTTTGTAATAACCCACCCACCTCGGATGCTTCCTCCCTTAGTCTACGTGTCTTAGTCATAGTGCTTTTCACTACAGCTGCCTGAAGTCGTCAGTGAACTCTTAAGACAAGGAAGACAAGGACCTGGTTCAGGTCTATGAACCTAGCCAAAGCAGTACCTGACCCCAAAATATTTGTGAATGGGTAAGTGGAGAACAAATCAGCAAATAAGATAATAGGCTGGGCGGTGGTGGCGCACGCCTTTAATCCCAGCACTCGGGAGGCAGAGGCAAGCGGATCTCTGTGAGTTCGAGACCAGCCTGGTCTAAAAGAGCTAGTTCCAGGACAGGCTCCAAAGCCACAAAGAAACCCTGTCTCGAAAAACAAAAACAAAACAAAGATAAGAATGGCGGCTATTTATTTTAATTTCAGAAAAGTTGAATTTCATGATGTGAAGTTTACACCGTGCTTGCTTAGGTTTCATTTTATCTGAGGAGTAGGCAAATTTGCTCTAGTGTCAGAGCTCTTAGCTTTGTGCCTACGTATGCACAGGTCCAGATAGCTATTTGCTGCGTGACTGTACCTTATATGTCCCTTTATAAGATTCTATTCCGGGTAAAGAATTGTGTCACCGCCGGGCGGTGGTGGTGCACGCCTTTAATCCCAGCACTCGGGAGGCAGAGACAGGCGGATCTCTGTGAGTTCGAGACCAGCCTGGTCTACAGAGCTAGTTCCAGGACTGGCTCCAAAACCACAGAGAAACCCTGTCTCGAAAAAACCAAAAAAAAAAAAAAAAAAAAAAAGAATTGTGTCACCATTAGGGGACCTATGTGATATTAATCAAAAATAAAGAGAAATGATGAGAGATAGAAATAGCTTGTAAGTGATTTGAAAAATGGAAAGAGATTAAAGATTTAAGACATTATTTTTGAAGTTAGAAGTCGGAAGCATCCTATTGCCACATAATGGCAGATCTGACTAAGGGTAGCCTCCAAGTCTGGGGCCACTTGTGGTACCAAGCCTCAAACATCAGAGGACACCTGCTGTGACATGAAAACGTACCTACCACCGAACAATCAAACAGTCAGCAATGGGGGTGAAGGGGTGGGCAGGGAGACACACAGTTTGGGCTGCTGCTGTGCAAGCTTGAGCAGTCAGTACTACAGTGCTCCCCACGGCCTGGCACTGTGTGGGAAACCGATGAGACAGGGATGACTAAAGCTTTGTCCTGTAAAACAAAGGTGTCATTGCTGCTGCCCTATGCAAAAACGCTATAAATGATATCTTCAGAAAGTCTGAATGATGCGAGCTTAGGAGCAGCTAAGATTGGCATCTCCCTTTGAAACCTTTGTGAAAGGCACATCCTGTCTTTCCAGTTCAAGTCCACTGACTGTCACTAGGGGGATAAGTGATGACCGAGGTGCTGGTGTCAGTCAAGGAACTGGTTTGTCAACTCTTGGGAGCAAGGGAAAGGAGGTCAGGATTGCACTATTGGGGATGAGCAGAGTGAAGATGCATGCTAAGTAGAGAGAAGAGGAAGAAAGGAAGCATAGACCCGAAGAAAAATGCAGCCATGGGAGCACATGTGGAAATAACTACAGATCTCGCTTCCTGTAGCTCTCCGTGCAGTGCTCCACCTAGGAACGAGAACGACGGGTCCTGACAGTCACAGAGAACAAAGCTCTTCGGTCTATGACGCTGAACACAACTTATTCCACTTCCTCTGCCAGCATTCACTCCCTTCTTTCCCTCCTATAGTTATTATTTTGAAAGTGTAGTCCTACTTTATCTATAAAAATGCCTGACCGCGAGGGGTTTTCAGACTGAACGAGCAACTTCCACTCCAGCTTCATGTCCACAGTAACTCCTCCTCAGGCATTGGCTCTGAGCTCTTAATGTATACTAGGAGAATGTATACGTTCTTTAGATGGGTAGGTGTGTAGAAAAAATGGCACTGGGTCATGAACAGGTAATGAATAGACTTTTCAGAGAATCTCTAAAAACTGATGTTTCTTTTTTTTTATTGAGAAAAGGAAAAAAAAGTATCTGCCTCCTCCCAACCTCCCATTTCCCTCCCCCTCCTCCCACCCTTCTCCCCTTCCCCCAAACTCCTCTCCCCCTCCCTCTCCAGTCCATAGAACAGTCAGGGTTCCCTGCCCTGTGGAAAGTCCAAGGTCCGCCCCCCTCCGTCCATGTCTAGGAAGGTGAACAACCAAACTGGCTAGGCTCCCACAAAGCCAGAACATGTAGTAGGGTCAAAACCCCGTGCGCACTGGCTTTGTGGGAGCCTAGGCAGTTTGGATGCTCAACTTACTAGACCTGGATGGAGGCGGGGGTTCCTTGGACTTCCCACAGGCCAGGGAACCCTGATTGCTTTTCGGGCTGGGGGGAGACTTAATTGGGGGAGGGGGAGGGAAATGGGAGGCGGTGGCGGGGAAGAGACAGAAATCTTTAATAAATAAATAAATTAAAAAAAATCTCAAAACATAAAAAAAAAAAAAAACCCGTGCCATTGTCCTTGGCTTCTCATCAGTCCTCATTGTTTGCCATGTTCAGAGAGTCCGGTTTTATCCCATGCTTTTTCAGTCACAGTCCAGCTGGCTTGGTGAGCTCCCACTAGATCAGCCCCCTTGTCTCAGTGGGTGGGTGCACCCCTCGTGGTCCCGACTTCCTTGCTCATCTTCTGATGTTTCTTTTAGAAATATTTCTGTTCCCGATTCTCTAAGTGATGTGATTCTTTGGATATTGTTAAAAGCAAAAATGCTTGCTTTCGCTTAAGAAAGTTACCACAGTTCAGTAATTCCCAAGTAGACCTGTAATAATATGAGCCAAAGAAAGACTCATTTGTTAGTCAAAAGGGTTCGGGAGTAGGAGGAAGTGATAACTGTGGCAAATTGCCTCAGTCAGGTGGCCCGACAGGAGAGTCAAAGCAGCTAACCAGCCAGTGCAGAAGGATTTCAAGGGAAATGGTGTTTTCAGATTACCTGCAAGTTGGGCTGGCAAAATGGCTTGGCTGGTAAAGGTGCTTGTCTCCAATCCCGATGGCCTGAGTTCAGTCCTTGGGATCCACACAGTGGAAGGAGAGACTTGATTCCTGTAAGCTATCTTGTGACCTCCACATGTGTGTCCACTAACAGCCCGAACCTCAGCTCGCACATTCATGGGCACAGGGGCATGGACACACACTAAATCAAATGTAATTGAAAAAATTATATGCAAGTTGTCAGCCTGGGGGAGACGGAAGTGTTCCAAGAGAGGAAAGCACCTACACACTGCATTGAAAGAATACAAATGACCTTGAGATTCTCCATTTGTCTGGAAGTGAGCACCTCAGACTTAAGCATGCCTCCGTCTCTAACTAGCATGGCACCTGGCATATAGCAGGTGTTCAGCAAATTATCATTAAATGATTGAATAAAAATATTCAAGATTCGTGAATGTATCTCAGGAGCTATGGATATCCCTGTGATTCCTAATGGCACAAAATTTGCCCTCTAGGAATAAAAGAAATCCTTTTTGTTTAACTTTTAATGAGTTCTCATGTAACCATGATTTGATTTTTCGGAGTTGTGCTCCATATTAACTGGAAATTTATTTCAAAACAAATGGCTCCAAGTGAGATAAAATTATTTTCCCATTTCATTGCCCTATTAAAAAAAAAGACAGATTATTCTGGAATCTGGGGACTGAGCCTAACTAGGGACATTAGCAGATTATCAAAGGTCAGCACTGAGACAAAGGAAAGTACCTTGCAGAGTTGGCCTCCTTGAGGGAGCACACAACTGCCACTGAAGGGTAGAAACAGAAATCCAGCTCACTCGGAATTTTCTAGCCCTCCAGACATAGAGTTGAAACCTGGAGGGAGGAGGGGATTGCAAAGTCACAGCTCTAGTGTAGGCACGAGAACACTCAAACAAGCTAGTTTAACACCGGGACAGTAAGGAAGAGGTGAGCTCTGGGTTTAGCATGTTACTGATAAAGAACAATGGGAGACATGCAGCTATGTATGTTTATAGTTTAGTGGCTGAGAGCAAGGTTGGTGGTGGAAGTCCATGTGGTTTGTACCTTGACCCTATCCCTTAGTGCTACTCTGTGGTTTAGGGCAAGGCTTCTGTGAGACCACATGTCTCATATTAGGAAAACTGCTTAAAACATTGCCTGGTATATATGAAGTGCTCAATAAATACCAACTTATGCTACTATTGTTAATATTTTTAAATGTTCTCTCGAAGTTCTAACGAGGCTAATATTTGCTTAAAATACTTCAGTAGTTCCTCATTTACCCCCAAGAACTTCAAGTTCTTAAGCACAGCCCACTGGGGAATTCCAGATGGCCTCTTCTCACCCTGTCACTCTGCTCAAGCTCCCATAAAGATCCAGCTTCACTTAATGCTCTTTGAGACGAGTTCTTTTACATCACTATACACT
The DNA here is from genome assembly GCF_037038515.1 of Microtus pennsylvanicus. Taxonomy (NCBI): domain Eukaryota; kingdom Metazoa; phylum Chordata; class Mammalia; order Rodentia; family Cricetidae; genus Microtus; species Microtus pennsylvanicus. Next base: position 54,862,823 of record NC_134588.1, on the reverse strand, counting down.
CTATACACTATCTTCTTACATCACTATACACTTTATGCATTATCCTTACATCACTACAACTCTATACATTATCCTCTTACATCACTATACACTCTATACATTATCCTCTTACATCACTATACACTCTATGCATTATCCTTACATCACTATACATTCTATACATTATCCTCTTACATCACTATACACTCTATACATTATCCTCTTACATCACTATACACTCTATGCATTATCCTTACATCACTATACATTCTATACATTATCCTCTTACATCACTAGACACTCTATACATTATCCTCTTACATCACTATACACTCTATGCATTATCCTCTTACATCACTATACACTCTATGCATTATCCTTACATCACTATACATTCTATACATTATCCTCTTACATCACTAGACACTCTATACATTATCCTCTTACATCACTATACACTCTATGCATTATCCTCTTACATCACTATACACTCTATGCATCATCCTTACATCACTATACACTCTATACACTATCCTCTTCCATCACTATACACTCTATACATTATCCTTACATCACTATACACTCTATACATTATCCTTACATCACTATACACTCTATACATTATCCTCTTACATCACTATACACTCTATACACTATCCTCTTACATCACTATACACTCTATGCATTATCCTCTTACATCACTATACACTCTATGCATTATCCTCTTACATCACTATACACTCTATGCATCATCCTTACATCACTATACACTCTATACATTATCCTTACATCACTATACACTCTATACATTATCCTCTTACATCACTAGACACTCTATGCATTATCCTCTTACATCACTATACACTCTATGCATCATCCTTACATCACTATACACTCTATACATTATCCTTACATCACTATACACTCTATACACTATCCTCTTCCATCACTATACACTCTATACATTATCCTTACATCACTATACACTCTATACATTATCCTTACATCACTATACACTCTATACATTATCCTCTTACATCACTATACACTCTATACACTATCCTCTTACATCACTATACACTCTATGCATTATCCTCTTACATCACTATACACTCTATGCATTATCCTCTTACATCACTATACACTCTATACACTATCCTCTTACATCACTATACACTCTATGCATTATCCTCTTACATCACTATACACTCTATACATTATCCTCTTACATCACTATACACTCTATGCATTATCCTCTTACATCACTATACACTCTATGCATTATCCTCTTACATCACTATACACTCTATGCATCATCCTTACATCACTATACACTCTATACATTATCCTTACATCACTATACACTCTATACATTATCCTCTTACATCACTATACACTCTATGCATTATCCTCTTACATCACTATACACTCTATGCATCATCCTTACATCACTATACACTCTATACATTATCCTTACATCACTATACACTCTATACATTATCCTCTTACATCACTATACACTCTATGCATTATCCTCTTACATCACTATACAGTCTATGCATTATCCTCTTACATCACCTACACTTACATCACCGCACCACTATACACATCCTCTTCCTTCTGCTAGAAACTGTAGTAAGGAGGGGCTGCGTGTTGGTCCGAGCTGCCTGACTAGCTTACACCCCAAATAACCATACAGAAATTGTATTAATTAAATTACTGCTTGACCCATTATCTCTAACATCTTACTGGCTAACTTTCACATCTTGCTTTAACCCATTTCTATTAATCTGTGTATCACCACAAGGTCGTGGCCTATCAGCAAAGGTCTAGTATGTCTATATCCGGTGGCGGATCCATGGCATCTCCTGACTCTGCTTTCTTCCTCCCAGAATTCAGTTCTGTCTTCTCCTCCTACCTAAGTTCTGCCCTATCAAAAGGCCCAGGCAGTTTCTTTATTCATTAACCAATGAAAGCAACAAATAAACAGAAGGGTCTCCTACACCATTTCCCCTTTTCTGTTTAAACAAAAATGAAGGCTTTAACATAGTAAAATTACATATAACAAAACAGTTATCAAGCGAGAATTGCAGTTACAACATTTATATCTACTTTATCTTTTAACATAACTAAGGACCACTATAACTATAAATTCTTCAACTCCATCAAAGACTCCAGATGGATATAATATTACCTAAGTAAATGGGAAGTACATTGTAAGCAACTTCCAAAATTCTAGAATTGACAGAGACATCTTGCTTCCTGGATAGTCACCCAAAGTTCTTCTGTACCATTGAGGCATCCATTTCCAGCCTACAAGTCCCTAGTATCCAGCAGACTTTTCCATGAAGCAGGAAAAGTCAAAGACAGTTCAGTCACTCTCTTCTGTATTTTGCAGAATGTCTCGCAGACACTTTCATGAAGCAGGAACCCCGAAGGATCAGGAAACCCTTCCTCTTCCTTGCCTGGCTGATAACTACTTGTCCATAGATGTGCTCAGACATCACCTCTCCCGAGAGTTTCCCTCCTTCCCCTAACAGGATCAGCTTGGCTTAGGTACCCCTCCCACAGGCTCTTACTTGCCATGTCCCTCTGCACCACGTCCCTTATCTAACTCCACCAATACGTTTTCCTTCTCCTTCTCCTCCCACAGCATCTTTTTTTTTCCTCCAAAATATCATCAATAAGAATCAAGAGAGATGCTGCAAAAACAAATTCTTGGACTTTTAGAAACTTTTAAAATGAGAACTTTAAAAGATGAGGAGACTCTAGGATGAGAGGACAATGGCTTGAGACGCTTCCGTGGGTAAAACGCTCGCCTGGAAAGTATGAGTACCAGAGTTCGGATCTCCACATAAAAACTGTGCAGGCATACCAGCTGCCTATAATTCCAACATTCAGGAGACAGGATTCAGGGGTATCCTGAGGCAAGCTGCCTACTAGACTAGCTCATTGATGAACCCTGGGTTCAACTGAGAGGCTATGTCTCAATAAATAAAGCAGAGCACCATTGTCAAAGAAACTGAATGTTGACCTCAGGCGTCCACATCTATGGGCACACATGTAGCAAAAACTCTCTGACATACACACATGTACCCACACACATATAAGCACACCATACACATTTACACAAATATAACAATTTCTAAAACTGAAGGGTCTTAAAAATTAAGTGATCTACAAGATTCAGCATAGTAAAGAATTGGGGCCCAAATAAAAGCAATCTGGGCTTCCATCGTGTCTCCACTCTCTTGGGAGCCCCTCTTAGGATCCCCCACCTGGGCCCTTCTCTCCCCTTTACCCATATGAGGGCCTGGACTCATTTCCTTTCTATTTCTCCAGCTCCACGGTGAGTGAGAAAATGTCAGGAGTCACATTCTTCAGTGACCTAGGTTTTGAGGCTGTTACATGATCCTGCTGCATTTCCTGTGAGTACCCATTAGGCTGCATCTGATCCTCAACAGAAAATTCTGGGTAGTCAAGATCTTAGGTCTTTCTAAGCAGCTTAGGATGCTCAGTGGTAAGCGATGCCAGGGTTTTCCTGATCTAGACAATGCAGAGCCTGTGGGTCTGACTAGCAACCCTGGATTACTGTACTCATTGTCTTTCCAGCCCCTAAGCAGCCCACAGGGCCCCAGTAATCCTTTAAATACCCCCTGGATGGAAACACCAATAAGCTACACACTGATTAGAAACTTGATAGTTCAAGGTCAGTTAGCTCCTCAGGGTAGAAGTAGGAACCCAAGAGGAACTCCAGCCCACAGGGGTACTGGGGTCTTAGAATACTAGCAAGCAACTGCTGTTTCTGCTGCTGCTGCTGCTGCTGCTGCTGTTTCTTCTCTTTTGTTCTTTGGCATTTTCCAGTCTGACCACAGAATAGAAATCAAAGGTGGATCAATAGGCCAGCTAAAGACAGAAATCCCACATCTGAGTAAGATTTTACAGTGAACAAGTCATGAGTGACCTTCGTAAAATCTTTACCAACTTGTTCCCGCAAGCTGCCAGTAACTTAGCACAAACAGAAGCCCCAAGCTACCCAAGGGAATCCCCGTTTCTTTCTTTGGCATTTAAAAGCCTCCCCCAGAAAAAATCCAAAAGTAATATTAGGAGAAAAAGAGGAAGAAAAATTTTAAGGTGGGTTCAGTGCAGTAAACCACTTGCCCCATGAGCAAGAGGACCTGGGTTTGGATCTCTACAGTCACATAAAAAGTCAGGTGGTGTATACCTGCAGGCTGGAGGTGTAGAGACAAGCAGAGAGACCTGTGGAAACCAGTTCAAAAAGACAAGGTGGAGAAGATAGAGGACAATACTTTGACATCAGCCTCTGGCCTTCATACACACGTGAAAACACACACATGTTGTAGAATATTATTTTAATTATGTAAATATGTGTCACATTGGTTCAGGCTGTAGAACATTAACTGTGTGAAGGTGTGCTACTTTTGTTTATGCTACACTTATTTAATGATGTAAGGATGTGTGTTTAATTATGTAAAGATGTGTTGCATTTGTTTCACCCTGACTGCCTAAAGCACCTGATTGGTCTAATAAAGAGCTGAATGGCCAATAGCTAGGCAGGAAAAAGGATAGACCGGATAGCAGGCAGAGGGACTAAGTAGGAGGAGAAACCTAGGCTCTGCAGGAGGAATAAGAGAAAGCAAGGAAAAGGGACATACCCAGGGCAAGAAGCCAGGAAGACACGAGACAGACAGACAGACAGAGAAGCAGTGAAAATAAGATATACAGAAGTAAGAAAGGTAAAAAGGTGAGAGGCAAAGGTAGATAAAGAGAAACAAGTTAAGTTAAAAGAGCTAGCTAGAAAAGCGCCTAAGCTAGGCTGAGCATTTGAAACTAATAATGAGTCTCTGCGTCATAATCTGGGAGCTGGTTGGTGGCCCAAAAGAAGAAGCCTGGTGTACACACACACATATGTGCACTCACAGGCTGGCGCATACATACTTGAGAGCAAAGAGGATTATTTCTAATTACTTGAATGCTTATTATTTGTGTCATGCCAAGAACACTTTTTTTTTTGGCCAGGGTGTGGGCAATAAACATAAAGGTAAGTAGATCATTATTTCCACTCTCCCACTATTTAGACCATCCATTAGTTGAAAACACAACCAAAACCTTGTCCATTTATCACGCTGCTAGGATGAATAGGGTTCCTGCTCAGGCATGCTTAGGAAGGATGTATCCTATGGTATGTGTTCTTGCAAGACACCTTTCAGCCTAGTATGATTCCTTTATGCCAAGACGTCCTGGACATGCCCAGAGCCTGACGACATGGTGTGCTGGCTGTGGACTGCAGACCACCTGGGGCCCAGGCTCCACCTCAAGCACATCTGCTCACTTCCCTCACTGGACTGCCATCTCTGAAAGGCAGGAGTTTTGGCTTGGAGAGGAGTCAGGGGGCCCACAGGAATGGTACAAAAGACAGGTCTCAGCCTAGTCGTTCACGTATACACTTGCTTTTCTTAATGTTCTCTTTGCAAGTGGTTCTCTACTTCTTTTTTTCTAAACTCATTCTTTGGAGTCCCATACTGTGTTTGCTTTCCCTTCTGCCTTGGATTGGCTTCTTATAGTTAAAGAGTTGACAGCAGAATGTGAGCAATCAGGTGGTCTAGTTTTGTGCTTTGTCTCCTTCCATTGCTGGCTATGGCATTAAGGAAGTGACCAGACCTCTCTAAGCCTCACCTTCTGCATCTACAAAATGAAGTTATTGTGAATGCCTAGCCTGTTACTTGAAAATAACAACTCTGTCAGGTTCTTAGACAATGTCTCCGAGATAAGAGCTTAATATATTAGCTTCCTATAATGCTACTTTTGACATTGATATTATTATTGGCATCAGTAGAAGTGGAGTTTCCATGGCACAACCTTATATAAAGGAAGCTGGATGAGTCCTCCAACTTCAACCCCAGCCTATCTGTACCAAACATGACCCTGCAGTCACGATCCCTTGATAAAGCTCTGAGAAATGTTTAATGTATAACAAGATACTGAAGACAATGTTGTTAAACTTGCCTCCTAGCAAATCGAACTAGGTAATAATTTTCCCTTGTTCCTTGAGATATCCTATGAGTCTGCCTTAGTTAAGAGAATTCTTAATGACAGGGTATTTCTATGTAGTCTCAGCTCATCTGGAATCCATAATCCTTCTTCCTCTGCCTCCTCAGTCCTGGTGTTCCAGGCAAGAATCACTATTGCCTAGCACTAACGACTTTTTAATTCCTATATGTTTTGTTATTATTGCCGACATCTGTGTAGAAAATATGCATCTTTTGACTTATATTTAGTAATTATCAATTAACTTATTAAATTAATTTTTAAACTTTTATGTGAAAATTAATTAAATTCTAAAAATTAAATTAAGATCAGTTAAATTAAAGCCTTGGCCTTTAAAAATAAATAATGGCCATAGAGATAGTGATGTTAATAAAATCACTTTATAGTTTATTTTCTTTCTGAGGGGCCAAGCTAGAGTCTGGCAAGATGGCCTCTTGCACTTCTTCCAATTGAAGATCAGCCTGGAATCCTTAAACCCTGACTTCCTCATTTTTCACCATGTGCCTGGTAGAGAGCCAAACTCCTAAAACAGGGTAGATGCCACCCAGATTTTTCACATCTGGACGTCCTTTAAGGACGCAGCCACACTCATTTGTCAAGATCGAAGATTTAAGCTTACCTTCATAGTCAAAAAACAACTTTGAATTTTTCAAGATACAGAAAGTGATATCCTGCTCTTGCAGGCGTGTGTCACCCTGTACATCAGAGGACAAAGCCACACTTCAGGATCTCTGAAAAGGGACGTCAGAAGCATTCAAGGAATCTGGAGAAGGCAAGACACAGCCAGAAAGAAAGATCTAGTTTAAGCTGGACTGTGATAAGCATATTTTCACCACAGTGTTTACCATAACTAAGCCGACTGGCCCAGTATTTTCCGCCTTTTTCTTAGTTCTCTTTCAGCACAGGACACATTTCTCCCACACACACAGTCCCACAGACACCAAAAGAATCGCCCCAGCAGGTTGGGTAAGCAGTAAATAGCCATCAGATTTAGTGATGTGTTATCAGCAAGAAGGCACTATGCTTGGCACTGGGAAATCAGAGGAGAAGCTGAAGCTTGTCACTTCTTATGGAAGAGAAGAAGGGAAACAGCTAAACAAACCCCCAGGGAACAGTGGGAGAAAGCAGGAGCTCTGAGACCAATTTCAACCTAATCCATCTGGCTGAGGGGTGGGGTTGGGTAAAGAAACACGGATCTAGGGGCTGTAACATACCAAGGACTTGGCAGGTGCTTAGTGATCCAAAGCAAAGGTACAGTGTGGGGACCAACAAGGAAGTTCAGCAGCCAAAGTAAAAGTGCTGCAAGGAGAATAGACGAACCAGAACTGAATAATGATTCCTGTATCAGAATATTTTACTTTCAACCAGAAAGGTCTAAAGGCTGAATTATCAACTTTTTACTCAACTCATTGGTGATGATTAAGTATCAATTAGGTTAAAGGAAATTTACCATAAGCCGCCTGTCCTGATCTATGAAAAGAAAGCTTAAAAAACATCAAGGTCAGAAAAAGTACTAGCCAAGTTTCTACTGCCTGCTTTCCAACTCTGGTGGAAAAACAAAGGCCACCAGCAAGTGTCAGTCACGCAGGAATGTGCTGGTGCAGCTCTGGGGCTGGGCATTCTCCCAGCTCTCTTTTCTTTTGGTCTGGTGAGTTTGCAAACAGCCTCCTTTCTCTTGAGATGTCAGGTCTCATACCCAACCCGCAGCTCAACCAAGCGCAAGCAAGCGTACCACTGTTTTCATGAATCCTTCTCCACAGCATATTCTCCCTACCCCGCCCACGATGCCCTGGGCCCCTTAGAGCTGCACAGCTCTTTGGAGACAGAAAGTCTGCAAGAAGGGAGCCCATCTATGGGGCGGGGGCAGGGGCGGGGAAAGGACAAATGAGGGCGTGGCTAGTAGATTTCTCTCCCCTCTAAACTTTAGGAGGGAAAAGATAGTTCAGCATTTTAGGCAATCCCTTGAAAATTTTAGTATAAGAGAGCAGACTTCAGATCCTTGGTCACATAGAAAGTAAATAGCATTCTTAGGTGTCCAGGTTAACATTTAGCATGGATGATAGCAAGTAACCCACACAGTAATCTTATAGTGTTTGTTACTGTCCCGCTCTCTCTGAATTTTCTCACTATAAATTGGGGGTTGTAGCTTCTAACAGTCATGTAGGCATCAGCAACCAAATAATGAATACACCACATTTAGGCCAGAATCATACAGCAGATAAAATGAGGCCAAGACTGACTTACGTGTGTGGATCTCAAAATCTCCTTTTTTTTTTTTTTTTTTTTTTTTTTTTGATTTTTGAGATAGGGTTTCTCTGTAGCTTTGGAACCTATCCTGGAACTGGCTCTGTAGATCAGGCTGGCCTCGAACTCAGAGATCATCCTGTCTCTGCCTGAGTACTAAGATTAAAGGCATGAGTCACCACCATCCAGCTTTCTTAATAGCAATGTTGTCATCTCCTATCCCCCCAAGTCCTTCTCCCCCACCTACCCCCCCCACCCCGCTATCCTCCTCTCCCTATCTCTCTCCTCGTCAGCCCCCTGCTCTACAGTGAAACCAAAGAGGAACCAATGAGTTGCTAGACAGACGCCAGGAATCCCTCTGGCTAGTTCCTGCTACCACTAGCTCTCTCAGTGTGTCCCCTAGTAACATCCCAGGAGCTGGTTAAGAATGTTTGTGCCTAGACCCTCCGCAGAGCTACACGATGTGGAACACAGGCTCTACCATGTTTAAGTCTATCATGAATTCACAAGCCCCCCAGGGCAGTCTGAGGAACACTAATTGCCAGAAGTCCTGGTCCAGGCTCCAGGTTTTCCCACGCCTACTACACACCAGGCTCCACAGGTGAATGTGGCTCTCGGGGTTTTTTTTTCCCCCTACTGCTTTATTACTGTCTTCTACCTGTTTTTCCTTTGCTTTGGTAAAGGTACCAAAGGGGGCTGAATACAGGACTGACTTCTACTGCCCCAGTCTTGCTTTGGGAAACCCCACTGGCCATTGGCTCTGAGGAGCCCTCAGGTTTTATTAGCCTTCCCCTCCCCCCTCTCCCCCCGAGACCTCATCAGGACTATATCTGACCTGGTAAAAGGAACCATTTATTCAAATTCTCTCTGGAGAGAAAAAGCTTTTTCTCAGACCTTGGTCCAGGTCACAAGAGTCCTTTATGTCCGTACCCATTTTATTAGACTACCAAACAGGGGAGAATATGATTTTTTCCTTCACATATTTCGTTTTAAAAGTGACTTAGTACAGAGAGATGAGACATTCCATTGTCCAGTGACAAGAGTGACCTGTGGCTGGCATTTCCACTATGCAGGAAGCAACCAGAGTGATCTTGGGTCATGGATCCTTTGTGCAGCACGAGCTACCCTGATATCAGGGTCATGTGACTAGTCAGCCCCTCTGGGAAGGGCTGACTCAATGCTCCTGTTCTGTAAAACGGGCATGTGAGCGTCATTGCTTGCTTCCCATAGACACACACCTGGTGAAGCAAGGAGACCTGATGTCACCTACGAACAATTCCCTCTTAGGCAATTTGCCTTTAATCAGTAGTACTTCCATTTGTCAGGGGAGGTGAGCTGGCAGCTCTCTGGAAACTTTGACATTTGCCTTCAGGTCTCCCAGGGAGAAACGCAATGGCACCGATACACCTTTGCCCAGGAAAAACCAGAATCCTCCCTCCCTTTGTAAAATGCCCACAGGGCAAGACTTCGTGGGCAGCCTCTGATTGTGTGCCAGGAAAGGGTGGAGCGGGTTGTACCTGCTTACCCAGCCTCCGCCGGTGAAATGTCAGCCAGAAAATGAAATATCCCTCCCTGAAGCCACAATGTCATGTTTGCTGCCCATTTCCTCTTGACAGGGAAGGCAGCCAGGGCCTGACTCAACTCCCAGGACCAGGGAGGTTCTGCCTGCAATGACTGGACGCCACCATTATCTTAAGTATTATTTTTGCCTTTGAAAATGTATACATTTATCCAGTGCATGCTGCTCATATTTCTCCACTACCACCAACTCCTCCTAGTGCCCCTACCCCATATCCCTTCCAGATTCATGTTTTCTTTTTCTCTTTTCTTATTTTTGTTACTAATAACTGAGTCTATTAATGCTGTCCTGAGCACTCTTACTTAGACCTCTGTCAGGGCTGACGTAACAGTCCCGGGAGACTGGACTTTGCCACCTTCCTCTGGATGCTCCCTTGCAAAGGGCTGCATGTGTCATTGTCACCTGATGGATGGGAAAGCACTAGGTGCCAAATTCCACCGAGAAGATGCATGTGGCAGTGCTTGGCTGAGTCAGGGGCAAGAGGTGTCTGGTCATAGAATGAAGGATCACCTCGTGTTGCTGATCAGTTTCTGCCAGCCACTCTCTCTTTTCCCTGGACATATCTGGATGTCAACCAGCCCGGACACTGGAGAGAATGAGATCCTTTACAAAAATTAGTCTCTTAACTTTTCAGTGCCTCGAGTTCCTTAAATCCATCTTTATTGGGATGCAAACCGTCTATGGGAAATAAGCCGATTAACACAGGCGAATGTATACCGCCCCATGTGAGGAATGTGGCAGGCAGTGGCTTTAATGACAGCAAGACTTCTCATAGTCCTCTGGAATGTTGAAGTTGCAGGCTGAATGAGAAAGAAATATCATGGAATAGTAAGGTGCTGAAGGAAGCTATTTAGCTGTTTCCCACTGCCATCCATGGCTCAACTTCTCCCTTTTCTCACCTTAAAGAGATAGTATCACTTTTGTTACTATCTTACTGAAATCTCAGAATTGTTTTCTAACACTGTAGCTACCTCACCAACCCAGTGGATGAGCTTCTGTGGCCTTGGCTATGCGGCTGCTCAACTCACCCCCACAGAAACACTTCTTTCCATTTGGTGATTCTTAACATTATTAGCTTCTTTGACCTTTGAACTATGTTTCCAGTGTATTTTAGGGGGACATAATCAGCACACACACACACACACAAAACCTAGTTGCCAAATCTGTTCTTCATCTATGACTTAGTGTTTCAGAAAATCAGTATGGCAATTTCTCAGAAAATTAGGAAACAACCTACCTCAAGACCCAGCAATACCACTGTTGGGTATATATCCAAAAGATACTCAATCACACCACAAAGACATGTGCTCAACTATCTTCATAGAAGCATTATTTGTCATAGCCAGAACCTAGAAACAGCCTAAATGCCTCTCGACCGAAGAATAGATAAGGAAAATGTGGTACATTTACACAATGGAGTACTACGTAGGGGAAAAAAGACATCTTGAAATTTGTAGGCAAATGGATAGACCTAGAAAACATCAGAGTAAGGTAACTAAGACCCAGAAAGACAAATATCATCTGTACTTACTCATAAGTGGCTTTTAGACATAAAGCAAAAAAAAATAGCCTACCATTCACAATCCCAGAGAACCTAGACAACAAAGAGGACCCTAAGACACATACATGGATGTATGTCTAATCTACATGGGAAGTAGAAAAACACAAGAAATCCTGAGAAAATTGGGAGCATGGGGATCATGGAAGAAGACAGAAGGGGAGGGGAACAGAGAAAAATATATAGCTCAATAAAAATAATAAAGAAATTAAAAAAACAAGAATTGAATTTGAATTAGGGAGAGGACTGAGTGGGTGAAGCACTTGCTGTCCAAACATGATAAGCTGAAAATAAAAGACTCTTATCAGAAGCTTCAATATGAAGGACACAAGCATAGGGAATTGTTTAGAAGACTCGGGCCCCACTTGGTTTGGACGACACAATGCATTCCTCCTCTCTTAATGCACTTAGAAGTCCGAGACCCTTATCTACGTGTACTATGGGCAAACACCTCACTCCAAACAATATATCTAGCTACTGTTAGCAACCTAGAACCCCCACCTGTGTCAGCTGCATGCACATCTTCCTGTAAGCAATGGAAAAAGTTTCTCTTCCCCTTAATGACCATCAAACATAGATTCTATTCAATCATACTGCGCTCATGTCAAGGTAAGGGAGAAGGAAGGCCAATTTGCCTGAACTGTGGTTTTTGTTTGTTTGTTTTTTGTTGTTGTTTAGTTTTTTTTTAAGATTCATATTTTTTTACTTTATATGTATAGGTGTTTTGCCTGCATGTATGTCTGTGCACTACATGCGTACAGCATCCACAGAGGCCAGAATAGGACATTAGGTCTCTAGTTACAGATGGTTGTGAGCTACCATGTGGGTGTTAGAATGAAACTCAAGTCCTCTGGAAGAACAGTTAGTGCTCTTAACCACTGAGCCATCTCTCTACCCCATGAACTGCTTTTGAAATTAGGCACAAGGCAAACAAACTATGGCCTCATAATAAACTTTAAGGGAAAATCCCCATTTACCTTATTATCCTTATGCATAATTGGGCATTCATATGATTAAAATTAGATGCATTATGGAAAGAGACATGCACAGGAAGAAAAGATTACACAACAATCTGCCAAACGAATTAGTGAGTTGCTCACACTATGCCTCAGCTGTTGCAACCAAGTTCCCAGACTCTTGAATCCCAGTGAAGGAAACACTGAACAGCAGTCACAGTGCCGTCACGCATGTGGCTTGTGGTCAGGCTGTCTAATCTGTACTAGTATTTCACTCTGAATAAAGGCTCCCTGCTACTTTGCCGTCACATGTACTCTTATTGAATTCTTAAATAAGATACCAAGATTCTAGAAACATTCAGTCTAGAGCCTGACCACTAAGCAAAATATCCCTTTTCACTGAAGAATTAGAAAACCATCTGCCCTGTCTAGAAAATCTCAAGCCATACTACCTGCCACGTGGATAATAAAGACCAAAGACTGAGCAAGCAGGTAAGAGTAGAGACCACAGAAGTGTCAGGGAGTGTCCCTAAATCATGAAATTAGACCAAGGACAAATTCTCCACAGAATGGTGCGATCACAGAGTACACACAAGTTAAGTCTTTGGAGCCAAGTATTGGAGAATCCATCTGTGTAGTATGGAAAGTATCTCATGGAAGTCTCGGGACATTTAGTTAATGGCTGCTAACTGGAAAATTAACTTTAGGAGAGAGAACACATAGAATAGAGCCCTTCAACATACCAATGGTTAGGTCATTGTGTTTTCTATAAACCTTAGGTGAGATTCAGTTGGATTGGACTAAAACAGATCCTTATAGATTTCCTGAGTTACTGTGAAACAGGATCTTATCTAACTTGAAGCGGGGGAGGTATTTTAGATCACCTTTCCACTCTGTGGGAGTTGTACCTCCGTCCCAAAGAGGACTTCTTCTGAAGTCGATTGTCCATCAAGCCGCTCCATTATAAGAACAGCGATGCGTGTAGCATGCATCCTTTCAAGCCTGACTCTTGAACAGAGGTAGCCAGAGAGTGTAAGTCATTCTCCATCAAATTTAGCTTGAAGTATGGGTTCTCTTTCAGGTGGATGAGCTTCAAAATGACCTGAGGCAAAGTCTAGCCATAGCCAACCTTGCTGAAGCTGAATGCATTGTAGCCAGAGACTACTGCATTTAGGGACCTGGAGAGGTAGGGACAATCTCTTCAGGCTGAGGAACATTGTCTGAGTGGTTGAGGTGTTCTTTATTTGTAAGACTGTTATAATTAAGACTCCCCTCCAAGTGACTCCTACAGCTTGTGTATTGAAGATTTGGTCCCCAACACAGCAGCATTCAGAGTGTTCAAAGATGGGTCCTTTGGGAGGTAACTGGATCATGAGGGTTTGGATGTTATTAATGGTTTGATTCATTTATGGATTCTTAATTGAGAGGTGGTAGAAACCCAAGGAAGTATGGGAAGAGAGATGCAGGCCATTGAAGGCATGAACCTGAAGGGTACATTTTACCCCTGCCTCCGGGCTCCAAGTCTTTACTTCCTGGCCAGTGGAGATGAGTAATTTCCGCTGTTCTATGCTTCTGCCGTGATGAGCTACCTCACTATAGGCCCAGAGCTTCTGGATCAGTCATGTGCTGAAAACAGTGAAATCATGAGCCAAAATAAAGCATCCTGTTTTAAAGCGAGTATTTCCTGGGTGTTTTGTTACAGCAACAGAAAGCTGGCAGACACAGGCATTTTCCTCCACACTGGCAAAACAGACATATTTGGCAAATCTTTCACACACCTGTTGTGAGTGTTCCTGATACTATGCTTGAGTAGTACTTTGAGTGCCTGCTAAGCAAGACGTTGAACTAAGAGAATTTTGTAGCCATCAACCTGACTGACAGTCCTAACAGTTCCTCATGAATAATGAAGAGAACTAGGCTTGAAACAGATAGGGCTGTGAACTATCCAGTCAAAAAGGCAAAGTGGCGCCTCAAGCTAAAATGCAGCCTTAGACACAGATCTCTCCAATTATGGCTAGCTAGGCACGCTTAAGATGGTTTCCTTAGGAGAGCTGGTTACTTGTAGGCGGGATGTTCGCTTCTCTACCTGAATGCCTATCACAGAACGTTCCAGGAATAACCCAGTGGGCAGCTCTACTTTTAGACATTAGACAAAAAGAACCCAAGAAATAAATTTGATCCCAGACTCTATCATTAATTGCACAGTCTGTTAAGAAAAGGAAGTTTTTATTTTGTTGATTATACTATTTGGGTTCAAGAATAAGTTGAGGTAGCCAGGTGGTGGTGGTAGAGGCAGACAGATTTCTGAGTTTGAGGGCAGCCTGGCGTACAGAGCTAGTACCAAGATAGATGGGACTACACAAAGAGACCTTGTCTCAAAAAAACTAATAAATAAAATTAGTTGAGGCTTCTCCTAAGTGCCAAAATTTGCCTTTCAGGCTTCAGTGAATTTGAAAGTGGAAGAGGGGAAGAAGAAATTGAGTCACTAACAAGGAATGACTTATTCAAAGTCTCTGGGTATAGGGATGTCAAGATTTGAACTCTTTTATTAGTCAACTTTTTATAACTATAACAGATGCCTGCAATATCAGTGTGTAAAGTTGTCTTGGTAGTTCTGTAGCTGATTGGCCCCTGCTGCTCTTGGGTCTCTGGTGAAGCAGTACTGCATGGGCTAGAATGCACCCTGGAGCAAAACTACTCATCTTAGCAGGAAGCAAAACAGGAATGGAAGGGTTTGGTTTCTCTAGCCTGTCCAAGGACGCAAGCCTCAGTGGCCTAAATATCTCTCATTAGGCCCCACTTTTCAACATCTCACAATTGCTACAGCTCTAAAGACCAGATCATTAACACACAGGCCTTTGAGGGGAGTTCAAGGCTCAAGCAACACACTTTCCATGGAGACTCACTGGTCTGCAGCTTTTCTGTGCCTATTTTCTGGAACACTCATCCTTATCTCCTAAGAGACATCAACTGGAGTAATAGTACCCTAAATCTCCTCATGAGGTAGCACAGTTAGAGCCTAAAGAATGGCAGCCAGCGAGACCTGTCCACATAGCCTTAGAAGGTTAATGGAGGAAACCCAGAACAAGGTAAAGCAGGAACATTGTACGTATGTATCCTTTTTTCTTTAACTTTCAAAGAAAACCCAGCCTGTGAGAATGGCACTAGTACGCTGTTGTGGACTTGAACCTGAACCACTTAGACTTGTGTAGGGATCTTAACTCAGCTGCTGTTCTTGGATCTCCTAGCATATGCACAAGGAGACCATACTTCCTGGAGGCAGCCCCCAGCCACAGTCTGATGAACCATGCAGGGACCATTAAGGCAGACTCATTCCATGTAAGATGAAGGACTCTCCCCATAGGTGAGTGTGCCTTGAGAGCAGCCTATCAATTTGACCAAGAACTGTTCTTTAGTTCAAAGATCTTTCTGACTTCTCTTCCTCTGCCCCTACTAGGTTGGTAAGCCTGAGATCATAGTTTGCTTGCTCTATTTACCTTCTCCTGTGTCCCATCCCTCTTTATCTCTCTCACTGGCTTTTATTCCAATAAATCTCTTACACACTAAGAGATCAACTAAGAACAACTTCTCAGAAACCTGAACTAACATATTCAATGAAAACTGTGTATGATTATCATCAACAATAATCTAGTAATTATATTTTTCTATTAAAGATACTACCAGAAGTGAAGAGTAGAGAAAGAATATTAAGAGATACAGATCTTCGTTCCCACCACCAGAAAGCCGTTCACTGACTAGGTACCATGAGTCCCATAGATGAACAATGATGAGCAATAGAAAAAAATAGGGCATACTTCCATTAGCATACTGTCATTACTTGTTTACACAATACCTGTATCTCAGCAAGACTGATTTTTTTTCCCAACGGTAAGATACACTATCTGGCTATGAAATGATAGTAGTGAGTCGCATGAAGCATCATTTAAAACAAAAAAAAAGAAGATTCTAGAAGACAGCACGTATCCTATGTAATATGAAGTATTAAACTTTTGTATGTGCACATTTTAAACCATCCACACACATATACGTGGACAATGGTTTACACTGTAAAATGTGCTTGTTATGTCAGTTAAGAACAGAATCGCAGGTTAGCCCGTGTGCTCCTTACAGGCAGAGGCAGTGATCTAGGACTGTGTCCCAGCAGACTCTGAATAGCTGTAAGTTCTCAACAGTTATTTATTGATGGTGTTTGCTGAGTAAGGAAAGAGAAAGTCATCTTTCTCTTTAAGAATAGGCTCCATTTAGAAAAGTAGAGGAAGGACATGCCAGAGCTATGATGTAATCGCAGACTCAAAGGTCGGAATACTCAGGTCTTTTTCAGTGAACTGGAGGTTCCACAAAGTCGGTGGATCTCTAGATTAACTAATCTATCTGTACAGGGAGAGATTAAGGAAGGAAATGGTGGTCAGAAATTAATATCAAAATGACCAGTAAGCTTCCCCAAGCCTGATTTTTTGTGATGAAGTAATTAAGTAATAATGTAAAAATCACATACATGCAGAGTGTGTGTGGGGGGGGGGTTCATTTAAAGATCTCAACACATATTTCTTTTTACTTTATGTGAATTAGTATTATGCCTTCATGTATGTAACTACACCACATACATGCAATGCCTTTGAAACTCGGAAGAGGGTGTTGGATCCTCCTGGTATTGGAGTTATGGTGGGTTGTGAGCCACCATATGGGTTCTGGGAGCGGAGCCTTGCTCTTCTACAAGAGCAGCAAGTACTCGTAACTGCTGAGCAGTCTCTCTTGGCCCTAAATTCATACTTTTGTTACAGACTTCATTTCAGACATTCTGGGAAGCAGAAACAGAGAGGCAGCAGTATCTTCACCTAATAGATGGGAGTGAAGTTTCTTAACTCTGCACCTCCGAAGTGTGCCAAGTTAGACAGCTGGTCTGAAATGTACTTACTCTATGTAGGCTTCCTCTTCTAGAGCCCACTGTGCCTGTAAACGTGTACGACACTCCCAATTCCTATTCAGTATAACTATAGGTGTTTCTCTCTTTTTCAAAACTTAAAAAATATATTTTATTTACTTAATTATTCTCAGTGGGAGTGGCTTAAGTGCTGCTGTTCCTTTGTGACAGTCAGAAGACAACTTGTGGATGTCACTTCTCTTCTTCCAATATGTGGAGCACTGGGAACTACTTTCATATCATATCACCAAGGTTGGTGGCAGAAGCCTTAACACATCAAGTCATCTTGAGGACTTCTAAATGTTTATCTCTTGCCGGCAATTAATTGTGATAGATTCAAAGTCTTGTCATGACATCATTCCTTGGGAAGATAGGCTGATTAGATTTAGTGTCACAAGTGTTTCTTGTGGTGCCTAAAATTAAATCATAGTGTTTAAGAACTAAGTCATGGGCTGGAGAGATTACTCAGCAGTTAAGAGCATTGCTTGCTCTTCCAGAAGACCTGAGTTCAACTCCAGAACCCACATGGTAGTTCACAACTGTCTATAACTCAAGTTCCAGTGAATATGACTTACCATACAAAGACATGCAGGTCAAACACCAATGCACATAAAAATTGAAAGGTAAACAAACAACAACAACAAAAAAAACTAAGCTAGAACCAAATGATACCTAAATAAGTATACACTATGTTCTTATATGTCCACCCTCCATCCTCAGGCACAAGACGTGATATTGTGCCAGCAGTTCCCTAGGCTTATCCCAGATGATAACATGCTCTTTCTTAACATATTCCAGGTATGATACTTAGAATGTTAGTTCTCATGTCAACCTTGTAAAAGAGGACTATTACTCCCACTTTATATGTGTGAAAAATTGAGCTTAGGAAGGATTTGTATATGCTTAGGCTCAGAATTAAAGTTCAGATCTGACTCCAGGCCGTGGCTCTCGCCCCTTTGTCACAGAACTCTCCTTTCCTCCAATTATGCTGCAGATGTATCTCAAAGGCGGGGATGATGCCTTTTATTTCTGTATTTCCAGAGTCTACCAAGGTGCCTGAAATGTATTGGCTGCTAGTAGGTACTCAGCGTTGTGTTTGGGGATAAGAAGTAAATACTGGGGCTAGAGAGATGGCTCAGGGGTTAAGAGCGTTTGTTACTCTTGTAGAGGTCCTGAGTTCCATTCCCATCATCCACATTATATCCCATAACCATCTCTAACTCCAGCTCTGGGGATCTGACATCCTCTTCTGATGTCATCCGTGAAGCATCAGGCACACACATGGTGCAATACATACATACATACAAGAAAAACACTCATACACATAAAATAAATACATCTAGAAATAATGAAATGATTTTTTAAGAGGTGATAGTAATGAACTGTCACACATGGTTATGAGAATGCATTACCAATCTCAATGCACATTTGTTAGCGCTGCTGTCTATTTGGCAGGACTGATTAAGCCTGAAAAGGAAAGATAATTCAAAGCCGCCTACAAGAGAATATTCTGTGACTTGACTGTGACTATAGCAGGCATGATTAGATTAGACTTAAATTACTGCACTGTTCAAAAGCAGGTCGAACGTACATTGGAAAAAAAATAGACTTAGGTAAATGGTTTTAATTCCCAGGAACTCGCACTAAAGTCTTAACAGGAGTTAATATTCCACTGACGTCTGTTTAGACAAATAGGTTGATGGCTTACAAAGCAAACAAAGGATTCCAGCGTGACCTAAACTTCCTTACCAGGCAGGCGTTGCTTAGAAAGCAGGTCTGGACTCAGGACAAGCTGGAAACAGTTTCTCTGTTGAGGTAGGAGGAAAGAACAGGCTGCTTTTGATGACAAAGATAAGGCTGGGGAAAGTTATTAACCCATCCCCCACCCCCACCCTGGGCCGTAGGCACAGAAAGGTTCAATCCGTGCCGGAAGTGACCAGCTTCTCAGAGATCTCCTCACCTTCCTGGCGGTGCTCCTCAGATGGACAGGGCAGACTACAGGCCCCCAACTCGTCTTCGTGTTTCCTTCATGAGCAATCAAATCAGAGATGTTTCTTCTTGTTCCTTGGGGAAATTTTCTTCCAAAAACAGAAATTAAGCATGTGTTGACTTGCATGAAATTTGAATTTCCCACCACCGCTGAGGACAGTGTCTCGTTTCTGACACAACTTCTAGAAACATCAAGCACAAATAGATCCTAAACCAACTCATGAAAATCTCAAACCCCATCCCCGACCCCGTTGCAAAGCAGGAGGGAATGTGTCAACTAGAATTGTCACACTCTCCTAGGGCAGAAAGCTCATACCAATCTCATAGCTCGCTGACAGCCAAGACACCAGCGCTCTTTCTGTTTTCTCTCAGTAGGCATGTCACCAGGTTATCTGTGGCTTGTTTTACGTCTTAGGTGCAGATTAACCCTCCTTGGTGTTCTAATCTAATGCTTCTTAGTCTGCTGTTGGATCTTTCAGCTTTTCCGCAGTAGATTACAATAGTCTTAGATGTGGGTTCCAGGATCACAGGCAATGGTAAAACTAGGATTGAAGGTGCGGAAGAGGCTGACCTGGTGGGTCTGTGGGAAAGAGGTGTCTGAGGATGACGGAAATCACTCGCTTAGTTGCTTAATGTTGATCGGCTCTGCACTATGTACTGGGCAGAGTTAAGGGGAACTGAGAACGATACATAAACTTGTCTATAGGCCCAGTGGGAGGAGGGAAATCATCTATCTGGGAAGTTTGCAGTGTTAAAAAGGGCATTCTAAATCAGAACATGTTTAATCATAGAGGTTGCCTGCTTGTGAGATCAAATTGTTGTTGTGGGGTTTGTACATAAACACTTTCTCTCTAGTTAACCCACGTAAAATTTTAGAGAAACTCTATACTGAGAAGTTACTGGGATGTAGGATGAGTATGGTCAGGCCAGCATATTATTTGCTAGGGAGATCGCTTGCTGAGCGGCAGAGCTGTTATCCTGATAGTTCATTTCTGTGCTGAAAATAGATAATCCACGAGAAAGTTCCCTTACATCCATTGTCACACATGGACGTACGGAGAGCCGTGCCCTAAAAGCTATGACAGTGGCCACTCTAATATTCATAACTGGATATGAGCCAGGACCCTTGACTGCTAATATTTTTTTCCTGTCACTATCAGAAACATCTTACAGAATTCTCTTGATCCTTTAAGCTTTAGGCTTCTTGGTTGGTGGAATATGTTGTATCTAATCCGCTTACCTCACAGAGAGGTTGGCATAAAGCTCAGCTCCTTGACCTACAGGGTGACTGGTTGTGGGATCACTAAGGATCTGACAGCAGCAAAAGGTCTCTGAAGTTGAAGGAACTAATTCAAGCGTGCAATGAATCTAAGGTGTCTCTGGTGGCACTCTCCGCTGCTGCTTCCTGTGATGTCAGTGCAGTCCTGGTTCTGCACGCACTGCATGAGCACTGTGTACTGTGCAGGCTGTCATGCCGTGCCAGAGCAAGGCTGTCTTGTCTCAGATGCAAGACTCTAATAGTTATGAATTTCATTTTTTTATTTTTATTGGGTATGATACTTTTTAATAAACAATTTTAATGACAGAAAATATTGCCATTTTCTGTCATTCCTTGGTATTCCTTGGTATCAGAACTTTTGGACTGTATTGTATATATGAGTCTTTAAAATTTCTGTTAGACTTATTAAAAACCTTAATAAAAATAATTAAACGAATTTGGGTTGAAATTAAGATCTAATTTCCATAAATTTCTGAAGTACCCCTGAAAATATGTCTGCCAGTTTGTCCTATGCATTTATGTAAAACAGCATTCTCTGTGTTGCTAATTCTAAAATCAAAATATCCACCAACTGTGAAAAATCTTGAAAGTGCTGTTCCATACAGTATCAAGTATCAGTCAAGATTTAATTCTTCATGTAAAAATAAACAAGTACATCTATGTTATTGTTGTCCAAATTTGCTTTCATCTTTAGTAGACTGTAGAGTAAGATATAAACCAAACAATTATTTGAAATAAATTTATTTGTGATTTATTTTCAGAAAACCCTTGATTTGTATACCTATTTTATATACTTGGTGCTGTCTAAAAAATCATTGGGTGAAATATCTCACAAGGCTGAGATGATTTAGTTGAAGCGTTTGCTTTGCCAAATTAAGGGCATGAGTTCAATTGCTAGTTCTAGCGATTGGATATATATATATGTGTGTGTGTGTGTGTGTGTGTGTGTGTGTGTGTGTGTATGTAAAACCAGGTGGCACATACTACTAATCGCAGCAGAGACAGGCAATGAAGATCCTTTGGGACTTGTTGGACAGCTAGTCTACAGTGCTTGGTAAGCTCCAAAATTGTCTAAAACAGATGGATGATGCTGGAGGAAAGACACCCAAGGTGGTTCACAGATCTCAATGTACATGCTCACTGTCGTGCACATCTGTGTGCACACGTGTCTAGTGCACTGGCATGCACACATACACACACGCACAGACAAGGGGTCACAAGTGGGTAAAGTTTAAGAAGCCCTGGGATAAAATATCAAATGAGAGCAATGGAATTGGACATGGTCATTCTTTTCCTCCTACCCCAACATTGCAAGTCCATTACCAGGATCCCATTCCGCAAAGCACATGTTTGGAGAACGTGAGGTGACAGGAAGGAGGCTACTTGGTTCTGGCAAAATGTTTTGAAGAAAAATAAAGAAATGGGCAACTCTGGTTTCATCAGCTCAGAGGGCCTTTCAATCTAAGGGGCTCGCTCAGTCACCTTTGTTAGAATAGAAGCAGTTTTCACTCGGAATCCCTAAACACATGTCCCTGCCTCTGCCTAGAACATCAAACACTCAATGTCTACCCCATGAAAGACACTGGGCTTCAAAGACGAAAAGGTGTAGTTTCTGTTTGTAAGATGTTTTGGGAAGGAAGATCTAGACCATGTAATAAAAGAGAGCTTTATTGGATACTTGGATCAGGACCAAGGTAATTTCCAAGAACATTAGAAGTCATATGTGAACCAAGGCTAACCTATTATCCTAACACTTGTCAGGAGGTAACAGGTGAGCTACCCTATAGAAGGGAAAAACAAGCCACCCAGTGTGCTAGAGAGCCTTGCCTACTTTGAAAACACCTAGGATTTTATTCCTGACTTTCTCAGATGTGAGGTTTTGTTGTTGTGAATTCAAGTTCTAGGGTGTGAACAATCAAGATTACAGTGAGATATAATTAAAAATAAAATTGTAGTGAGAACTAGAAAAAAATAAAAACAGGTGGTTGGAAAAACCACAAGGTAGTCTATCATCAGAGAGGTACCACAGGTCACCATATCAACTAAGAAATAAGCTGTGAACTCATTTTGTTGCAAAAATTATTCTCCTCAAGTATAGGAAAAGCTTGTGGCTCTTTTTAGATGAGAAATTTTTCCCCTCTGGCACACGCGCTTGCTCCTAAGCCTGATGATCTGAGTGTAATCCCTGGAGTCCACGTGGTGGAAGAAGAGAACTAGTTATTAGAATGTGAAAGTGACCTTAACAGAAGCCTGTAAAAGCCTAACCTTGAGATGCACGCCAAGGTTTGGTCGATGTACTACCAACTCTGAATTTTCTTTTAAAGTGCCTGTCACAGGCCCACAAGACTCTACAGTGAATGTACAGCTGATAGGTTCTTAGACCTGCAAGTGTACAACTTATGGGAAACCCGTTTTTGCAGAGCTTCGGGAACACTTATCTTTTGGATAAGTTGCTGTCAATTCTGTAGAAACCTTGTGAAGCCATGACTCTTCTCCCCTTCAAAATAGGATTCACCACAAAATACCTCAGCAGAGGTTATGGGTAACAAATGACCTTCCCTCATTTTCCCACACCATGGTCAAATCTATATAAAGTCAATCCCCCACAACTACCTTTGCTAATAGACCATGTAGGAATCTTAAAAAGATAGGAAGATTAGAATATCAGGTATTTCTCCTCGGATGCTGGCCTTTCCTTTTTCTGGAGTGTTCCTTTGTCAGGTTCCACCTGTTTTTTTGTTTTGTTTTGTTGGGTTTTTTTTTTTTTTTTTTGTGTGTGTGTGTGTGTGTGTGTGTGTGTGTGTGTGTGATTCTGAAATGCACCTTCAGATCCAATCTAGAACTCTCAGCTACTTCTCCAGCACCATGTCTGCCTGCATGCTGCCACACTTCCCACCATGATGACGATGTACTAAACCTCTGAACTGTATTCCAGCCTCCAAATTATTGTTTTCCTTTATAAGAGTTGCCATGATCATAGTATCTCTTCACAGCTGTAGAAACTCCAACACAGTATGTATAATAATAAAAATTTTATATTAATAATAATAATTCTATATTTGTAAAAGTCATTATTATTTTATAGGTTTAAAATTTTTCATCCAGATCAGCCATTAATTTACATCTTAATTTACTACATTAGATAGCTCGTATTCAGAGTTCCATCTGTTCAACGCCTCACTAGATTGCTTGTTCTTTTGAAAGAGGTTTATCTGGGTAAGAGGAAAGAAATAATTTCATGTTTATTTCATAAGGAGAATGCTATTGGGGAAGTTTCTTTTCGGTTAAGACATAGAAGATAAGAGGATATACGTGAGCCGCTGAGAAAGCAGTGGTGGAGATGTAGGTGGGAGATACGCAAAGATCAACTCTGGTTTGATGGAAACATGCTATCGGGGAGATAAAATTCCCCCAAGGAACAGAAAGGGCTTTGGTAGCTGCCGCAGTAAGTACCTTGCAATGCAGGAGGAGAAAGAAAGTGGTCCGTGGACTTGATGATTAGGACATAGTGTTGTTTGAAAAGGAAGTCAGCGATTAACAAATGCTCCACTGCTTGCGAGTTACCTACTTGCCCTGTTGGGCAGAGTCAACAGCATGCACTTGTCATTTCTAATCATTCTATAGAAACAGATTTGACAATGAAAAACTATCTGCCTCTATTATAGAAAAACAACTTACGAACTCCTTTTTGCTAAGGAGCTGAACATCTCTGAATAGTTATATAAATGGAACTCTTTGAAGGATCAGAATCTGAACTTGAGCTGGTTTAGGCAAAAGGGAACCCAGAGCAGATTGCCTGGGTTAGAGCGGCTGGGTTAGGAGGGCCAGTGATACAGTCTCTATCCACTGCCCTTGGGTAGTCTCTTGTTTTGCACATGGGAAAAGTAAAGCACAGGAATGTTAGGAGATTAATTCACGGGGCTGGTGAGGTGGCTCCTTGGTAAAGGCACATGCCACCAGACCCGATAATGCTCTCGGTCCTGTCTCCGGAACCCACGTGGTGGAAGGAGAGAATTGACTCTCTCACAAATTGTCCTCTGACCTTCAGATGTACACCATTGCATGTACACACACACATGCGCACACACACACACACACATGCACACACACACTAAATAACTGTAAAAACTTCTTTTAACAAGAAAATTACCTCAAAGAGTCTGAGTCAGAACTAATAACAGACTCAGATTTTTTTTTTCAACTTCGGGGCTAAATCATTCTAGGTACTGAATTAAAAGCAGGAGTTGGTTTCGGTTGTAATTGTTACTGGTTTCCAGGTTGGCTTCTTTATAAACTGAGGTGTCTGATTAGAAGTTCATTGCTGATTATATCCTCAAAAAAAAAAACCCTGGGCAGCTCTGAGCCTATATTTAAAAGCTAACTTCTTTCTTCTCACAGAAACTCACAGGAAATTCTCCTTGGGCCAGCAAGCTTCTGCTTGCCCCAGACTTGCCTTCACCTGGATTATTCATGGTGATCTCAGGCAGAACCCCACCTGCAGTGTCATAACGAGAGAGCAGGGGAGGAGGAACTCGCTGACACAAACCTCTGTGCTATCATTTCCTCTGCCACGCTGGATTAAATAAAGGACCTGTTTCCTCTGCAGCCCCGAGGAAGAATACAAACATCTAGATACTTTCAAATAAGGACATCCTGCTTTTGCTCTGTATCTCTCAGCTTTAGCTATTATAAAAGTATTGCTGGGAGTCGGTAGCTGGCATCTGGAAGTCCATTACTTAGAAGCCTGAGGCAGGAGGATTGTTGTTGAGTTCCAGTCCAGTCTGGACTCCAGAGTGAAACTCTGTCTCAAAAACAAAAAGGCAAAAGGTTCTCAACATGTGGGTCATGACCCCCAAAGGTTGCACATAATATATTTACATTCTGATTTATAGTGATATCGAAATTACAGTTATGAAGTAGCAATGAAATAATTTCATGGTTGGAGGTTCCTACAACGTGAGGAACTATATTAAAGGAACGCAGCATTAGGAAAGTTGACAACCACTGATCTAAGCACATTTCCTAAGGTCACATAAGAGGCTAGTAGCCAGCCATGAGTTCTGAAAAGTCTAGTCTGTCATTGTAAAATATTATTATTATTGCGTGTGTGTGTGTGCCACAGCACATTGCAGAAGTTAGAGAAGAACCTGTGGAAGTCAGTTCTCCTTCCACTGTGGGTTCTAGTCCTCAATTGTCAGACTTCTGTGACAAGCACTTTACCAGCTGAATCATCTCACCGGCTGATAGGCCAGCTTTGTTTTCTTAGCATAATGTGTTCCTTCTACTACCTCTGCTCTCTCCATGTGTCAGTCAAAGAGCTGCACCAGGGTTTAATAGTAAGTG
This sequence comes from Microtus pennsylvanicus, assembly GCF_037038515.1. Lineage (NCBI taxonomy): Eukaryota > Metazoa > Chordata > Mammalia > Rodentia > Cricetidae > Microtus > Microtus pennsylvanicus. The sequence continues at coordinate 54,836,885 of NC_134588.1, read as the reverse complement.
ACAGTAGAGTAGAAAGTGGAGAGAATAATAGGCTTTCACTGTTTTGATTTTTATGAACAGAAAAATTATATACCATGTCTAGAAATAATAGAGAATAAGGAATCCATAATTGAAGCTGCAAAGAGACAAGATATAAAACCGTCTGTTCCCTTTGGTGGTGGTGGTGGTGGTGGTGGTGGTGGTGGTGGTGGTGTGTGTGTGTGTGTGTGTGTGTGTATTTGAGTTGAGTAGTGTAAGCAAGCTCACTGCATTGTAGAAAAGCAGGAAAAGTAAAACATGCCCATTTGGATTGCAGGAGGTACAGGGCCAGCTAGCTGTCTGCCCCTGGAGGTTTTTTACACGAAAAGCTTTAGGTTTATCTTGAAGAAGTACTCTCCCTAGTGATGTGAGAGGGTCACGGAGCCATGTGTGACCTAAAGATAAGCTTTCCTCCACAAAGCTGGCTGAAATCAAGAGGCATTTGCAAACTTCATGTGAAATGCCCGTTTCGCAAGCACAGAACTTTGGAAGAAATATAGGGTAGAAATGGTGAGAGCTTTGACCCAAAATTAAATATGGATTGAAAAGGAGGAAAAATTAATTATACCTGTGTACATTACTTTAATAATAAAGCTAATTTCTTATCTGTATATTCCCTTCACAGGGGCATGGCTGTCTGGAGTCCATCGCTTAAGTCTCCTCCGATAAGGGCAGTAAGGGTGGGACTGCCTGGCCTTCCACTTCATTTTTAGGACAATGGCACTCAGTTCTGTAATTGTTTTATGCAGCCCTGATAGTGTTTGGATATTCCAACAAGCACACTTAGAACACAGCAAGTGTGCTACGGAAGAAACACTTCTCTCTAGCTCCACTCTGCCTGGTCAGCTGTGGTGCTAAAGGAAGAAGCCAGCGTCTGCTTCCTGACTGTGTTTTCAGTTTCTTAGGCAACTCTAACAGGAAGGCCTGAGGCCTGACTATTTCCTCGGATATGTTACTGGATTTTCTTATCTGCTAACTATTCTAGTTAACAGTTCAGCTTCTATCTCATTCCACATTTTTTGTTTTCTGTTTGTTTGCTTGTTTTTCTTTTTTTCAGTTTGTAGACTTCTTTTCTTTTATTATTATTATTATTCAAAATTTCCACCTCCTCACCTCCTCTCAATTCCCTCCCCCTCCCCTCACTACCCTTCCCCCTCTATCTCTCTCTCTAGTCCAAAAAGCAGTCAGGGTTCCCTGCCCTGTGGGAAGTCCAAGGTCCTCCCCTCTCCATCCAGGTCTAGGAAGGTGAGCATCCAAACCGGCTAGGCTCCCACAAAGCCAGTACATGCAGTAGGATCAAAACCCATTGCCATTGTTCTTGGCTTCTCATTCAGCCCTCATTGTCTGCCACGTTCAGAGAGTCAGGTTTGATCACATGCTCCATCAGTCCACTCCAGCTGGCCTTGCTGAGCTCCCATTAGATAAGCCCCACTGTCTCAGTGGGTGGATGCATCCCACAGTCCTGACTTCCTTGCTCATGTTCTCTCTCCTTCTGCTCCTCATTTGGACCTTGGTAGCTCAGTCCAGTACTCCAATATTGGTCTCTGTCACTATCTCCATCCATCACCAGATGAAGGTTCTATGGTGATATGCAAGATATTCATTAGTATGGCTATAGGATAGGGCCATTTCAGGCTCCCTCTCCTCAGCTGCCCAAGGAACAGGCTGGGGACATCTCCATGGACACCTGGGAACACCTCTAGAGTCAAGTCTCTTGCCAACCCTAAAATGGCTCCCTTACTTAAGATATATACTTCCCTGCTCCCATATCCAACCCTCCTCCATCCCAACTGTCCCATTCCCCCAAGCTCTCCCCTTCCTCCCCTTCTCACTTTTCTCTCCCCATCTACCCTTACCTCCACCCCACCCCCACCCCAAGCTCCCAAATTTTGCCTGACAATCTTGTCTACGTCCAATATCCAGGAGGATACCTATATGTTTTTCTTTGGGTTCACCTTCTTATTTAGCTTCTCCATTATCACGAATTATAGGCATTCCTTTGTTTGTTGTTTTTCAAGACAGGGTTTCTTTGTGTAGCTTTGGAGTCTGTCCTGGAACCCTTTCTGCAGACCAGGTTGGCCTCGAACCCAGAACTCACAGCGATCCGCCTGCCTCTGCCACCCGAGTGCTGGGATTAAAGGTGTGTGCCAAAACTGCATGGCTCGGGTATTTTTTATTCTGATTACAGTTTTCCTCCCCTAACTCCTCCCAAAGCACTCATCTATAAGAAAAGAAAGAAAAAAAAGAATAAAAGTTCACACCAAAACTTTTTATCCATTGACTGCTGCCTGCCCAATCTATGGTGACAGCAAAAGTCACGTAGCTCTTCCCATGGTCATTAGGCTGCCTTCTGCTACAGATCGATTCTTCAAAAGGCCTCTCATCTGAGTCCCTGTGAAGGAGAGAGAAATGGCTCCTAGGTCCCTGATAAACTCAAAGCTAAAGGCTTGCCACATTCATTATCCCAGCGCCATGGTCTCTTGTCTTTCTGTCTCTTGTTCGTTCGTAGCCCACCCCCTCCCTTCTCTCTTTGTATCCTTTCATCTCAACAGATCTCTGGTGTTGTAAAAATATTAAGAAAGAACATCTAAGCATTCTAGTGACCTCTGAGCTTTCTGATGCTGGTCAAAATGCCAATAAAATAAAGAGCAGGCCCCAGGCTCAAAACTGACCTATTTCAGTAACAGAGCTGGCTGGGACTTTTCTTTCCTAGGAAAAGCTTATTTCCTTCTTTTCTCCTGTATGCATTTTCCTAAGGAATGGTCTGATATTTAGGCCCAGCAAGCCCCAATTCCATCTGCAGTTTTCAGCTCACCAGAGCCTTCAAACGTCAGCCAAACCCCAGATATACTTATTTCTTATTTAACTTTTGTTCTCTTGTCATGTACATGTATGTTCTCACAGCAGAGTAAATAATACAACCTGGAAATAAAATGTAACTCTGAAAAGCATCTTTGAGTATCCAGTTTTTCTTCTCTAACAGACGTATTTGTGGACTTTCCAATACCTTTTCCAAACAAAACGCTAAAGATATTTATACATCCTCCTTTTTATATATTTCTGGCCAGACACATACCAAACTTATGATGACTGATAATTTGTAGTTTTGAGATGACAGAACTCAGAAATAAACATCAACTGTGTTAAAAAGTTTCTTTCTTCCCTCTGTTCATTTCTCCCTCCTTCCTCTCTTCTGTCTTCCTCAATTTTCTGTTTTCCAACAAACATCTGAGGATTGCAATGTATAAGCGTATGTACATCTGATTGGGTAGTGTCTGTTGGGCCACAGAATTTCAGTCCCAGAACTGTTTCATGGTAGAGGGAAAGGTACCTAGGCTCAGTGAGCCCACGTGGTATGAATGACTTTCCTACTAAAGTCCCAGCTTGATTATTGAAATAGGTCGGTTTATAGCCTGGGGCCTGCTGTTTATTTTATTAATGTTTTGACCAGCATCAGAAAGCTCTTTCGGGAGTGTCTGCCTCGTTGACGTTTACATTTTAGGTTGTATATTATAAACATGGAGAGAAAGCTTTTGCATACAAAAGGGCGGAAACACAAACTAGGGTCAACAGAGGGAGCTTGGAAAAAGAGCAGAGAAAGAAGGGATGTTAGACTCTAGGGAGAGAAGCTTGGTGGGAAGAGCTTCCTAATGTCTTCCATTGGTGTCTGCTAAACTAGAAGCATGAGCCATGCTGCTTGCATCTTGGTAGACTGAAGACAGAACACTCTCCAAGCAATAACACAGGGAAAGGACTGTGTCAGTATCATTACCCTGAGCTTCTGGCTTACAGGATTTAAACTTTGATTTATTTAAACTAACTATCACGCAGTTTCCATCTCTTGTGCACTTGTGAGAAGCATAGGTAAACCAGAAAATAAGAATCTGGCCTAGGTTGCTGGGTGATGGTAGCACATGCTTTTAATCCCAGCACTCAGGAAGCAGAGGCAGGTGTCAGAGCTCTGTGGGTTCCAGACCAGCTTGTCAAGAGAGGAAATTCAGGACAGGTTCCAAAGCTACACAGAGGAACCTTGTCTTGAAAAACTAAAAAGAAAAGAAAGAAAAAGAAAAGAATCTGGCCTAGCACTTTACTTGATGAGGGAAAGAGACCCAGTAGAATAGTTAAGTGGCATAAATACTATGATACAGCAATATCTGATATATAACTAGATGGAATCTCTATCATCTATGTATCATCATCTATGCTAGGCATTATCATGGTTATATATATCGTCAGATGTTATAATTCCCACAGTGACATATACTATGTTCTGTTTTTCCACACCAGAATGGGACTACGAATTGTCCCTGTGGCAGAACTTAAACATTAACTAGAATTAAAACAGAAAGAATTTTTATCAGGTTTCTTACAGCCACACCTTGAAAGCAGTGCAATAGAGATATCTTATTTCCTCTTGTAAACACAATGCATGAAGGAGCGGGAGAAGAGTGTTCTAGAACAGTTTCTAAACATAGCCGACAATAAAAGCCACCATAAGGTACAGATCCCAGAGCTCTTTCTGGAGTTGCCTGTTCTGTGGCTATAGCATAATAGTAAGGAACTGTGTGGGAAAATGGATTTGATCTATGTAGAAGAAATGCCTTGTGATATGGGGAGGTGAACACACAAAGAACATTATATGCAAAGACAATGCGCTGCTTTGTGAACCTTTCCCAATCCCCTCTACGTTGGCAACACTGCAGAGAGGTATAATTAAAAAAATTTAAATGTCCTGCTCAGTTAGGAAAATATTTCCAGCAGCTGTGTTTGATTTAAAAGCAGCGCAGTGAATTGCAGTTACGCAAATACATGCATCATATTGACTTTCTCAGCATATAAGTAGACCCTGGAAGTGGTAAAATTAAAAACACACAAATTTTAAAGTTAACCAAAATGATCTAAAAGATAAATTGGGACTAAAAATTCAATTCTGAGTAGAGGGGGCTGAAGGAATGGCTGAGAGCACTTGCTGCTCTTCCAGAGGACCTGAGTTTGCTTCCCAGCACCCACAAGGCTGGACGCAGGCACAGGCACCTGTAACCCCACTTCCAGGGGGATCTGATACTCTCTTCTGACTTTTGTGAGACCCCCTCCCTCATGTGACATGTACTCACTTGGACACATGCATACATGTAGTTAAAAAGAATACTTTAAATTCTGACTAGAAAAAAAAACTACCATAAAAGGGAGAAACAAGGTGTTGAAGAAGCAAGGTGGGGTGGACAAAAGTGACTTGAAAGTGGAGAGGAGGAGGAGGTGGAAGGAAAGGGGATGAGAAGGGCTGGGGGAATGGAGAAGGAACAAAAGCAAATTCTGCTTGAAAAATGCGACCATGAACTCTGTCCCTGTGTATGGTAATTAAAAATATTCATTGAAAGTTAAGTTCTGAGTTGGGCAGTGGTGGTGCACACCTGTAATCCCAGCGCTTGGGAAGCTGGAGTAATAACTAGATCTCTGAGTTCCAGGCCAGCCTGGTCTACAAAGTGAATTCCAGGACTGTTAGGGCTACATAGAGAAACTCTGTCTCAAAAAAACCCAAAATCAAACTAAAACAACAAAAGTTAAGTTCTGTTTAGTGATGCCAAGTCTCTTTCTCATTCCTATACTTCAGTAGTAAACTTTTAATTTTTCTTTCAGTTTTCTTTTGACACAAAGTTGCATACTGCGCCTTATACTAGCCGGGAACTCACTTCGTAGCTAAAGCTGGTCTTCCACTTCTAGCTGTCTTCCTGCCTCCACCTCCGGAACACTTGGATATTTAAAACTTCTCAGATGAAATTTGCTTTCCAATATTATCTTGGAAGATGAATGTAAGTGCTGGCAATCATAATAAAAGCCAAATGTTTCTGAAAAGTCCGCTTTTAATGTTCCAGCTCACAAACAACATAATGTGGATTATATTGCTTGGCTGTATTTCTTCACTTCTCGTTTTTCAGTGAACACAAAGCTCCAACTCAATATCACACATACTTAAGACACAAACCTGTCTCTCTCCAAATTGCCATCATTAGCATTCTCCGTATAGGCTTGAGTGAATGCCCCTTTGTGCGGGGATAATGCAGAGCACTGTGTGGATATAGACGTGAGATAACATACAATCCCTGCCTTTCCAGTTGAGGATACACTGACCAGAGTGTAAGGATGTGATGATTCATGGCATGGAAGCTCACAAAGTAGAGGGCTTGTGAAGGAGTGCTCTGTCAGAGGGGAAAACCTTCTGGAGAAAGTGGCTTTTGAGCTTGCCAACAGATCCGATTAAAAGGCTGTGTTGTCAACAGCCCTCAACCTTACTGGAGAGCGTCACTGTTACTCTTCATCAATTATTTAGTGATGAGAGATAATTAATATTTAATGCTTTCCTATGGAACGGACTTCCCTAATGAATTCGACTAAGTTGTTTGAGTCACTGATGTGTAAGTAAATGACGGCTGTAAAGCAGGGAGAAATTGCAAAGTAACTCAATGCCAGTTGACCTTGAATATCCTCCCTTTCACGCTGATCCTTTCACGCTTACACATGGGCACACTTTAACACCACATTATCTTCCTGGGAAAAAAGATAAGATGAAATGGCTGATCCATGTAATGATGGTCGCAACTTAGGCCTCAAACTGTGATAAAGACTAAATTGCTAAAGCCGAGGGACTTTTCCTCAATCACCACCAGCTAAATACTTAACCGTTAGAAAGACTGTCAAAGATAACGGGCAGGAAAGGAAACTTAAGGCAAGAAGCAAAAGTTACATTTTTGAAGTCCTGAAACTACATATGGCAGAGAGAATTCTAAAATACAAGAGTCCGTAGGGAAATGTTCCTTTGCTTCACATCTCCACTTGTTTCTTGTTTTTTGTTTTTCAAGACAGGGTTTCTCTGTGTACTCTTGATTGTCTTGGAACTTGCTCTGTAGACTAGGCTGACCTGAACTTCAGAGATTTACCTGCCTCTACCTCCTGACTTGTGGGATTAAAGGCAGATAGTATGGTTTGTCTCACATACTCAGTACAAAGGTATACAAAGATGGAAAGCATTATTTAAATATGAACTTATTTTTCCATAAATAGCAAGAACCTGATGACGATGACAAAATATTCTCCTAAATTCAGCTATATGTACACCTAAGAATCAAATCTTTCCAGTAAGATTATAAAAAATAACTTTCTTAACCTTACCACTACTCAATGTTCAACTGCTTTCATCTCTTATAGTCAATAATTCTGATTTTTAGTCCATGTCTTAAACAGTAGCTAATTATTCCTTGTTTTTGTGTTTTAAATTGTAGACACTACTGACTTCAAGGGAGGCAGATGTGGGATTCCCTTCTGTATGCTGTGAATACCACTGGTTAATAAAGAAGCTGTTTTGGGCCTGTGATAGGGTAGAGCAGAGCTAGGCAGGGAAAACTAAACTGAATGTTGGGAGAAAAAAGGCAGAGTTAGGGAGAAGCCATGGAGCCTCTGCAGGAGGCAGACACCAGACAGAACTTTACCCAGTAAGCCACAGCCACGTGGCAATACACAGATTAATAGAAATGGGTTAAATTAAAATGTAATAGTTAGCCAATAAGAAGTTAGAGCTAATGGGCCAAGCAGTGATTTAATTAATACAGTTTCTGTGTGGTTATTTTGGGAGTCTGGGCAGCCGGGAACAAACAAGCAGCCTTCCTACGACAGGAGGCCAAGGATTTGCTTTTTCTTTCATGGACTAGTAAGTCCCATGAGATCTATGCTCTTCTCCATTTCTCACTTTCTTGATGCAATTAATCACAGTTTTGATGAATGTTCAGTGTTTATATTGAGTATGTAACTGATTTTCACAGACATACTTGTCATGCAGAGCTGTTTTCAGATTATGTTTGTTTTCTAGATGGCTGCTTCAGCGGTCTGATTTTCTTTGTTTTCCACACCTTGCTTATATATTGAGATCCTAGTCTTCAAAATGATAGTATTTGTGTATGGTTCCTCAGAAGGTGATTAGGTCTGTTTGCCTCTTCAGGGGAAAAATCTCTTTACATTTGTTTTGTGTGTCACTATTCATGGGAAGACGTGAATAAAGGTCTACTCATCCCAGAAAAGGAACCAATGACACACTTAAGTAAGGATATCACCAAAGTCCAACTTGGTGAACCAATGAATTTTATTGGAGTTGCTTAAAGAGCAGAAATTATTCAACAACCACTTCATCACCAAAAGCCCACCCCGACATTGGTGTGATGGCCCATGAAACCTGGAAACTTGGAGAGAAGTGTAGTTTGCAGGTAGTTCAACAACTGGAGAGTGTCCTTTCCATGAAGTTCTACTAAATTGAGACTCTTGTTGGCTGTCTAGCTTGTCTGAAAGTCTTGGAGGCAGCTGAGCTTATACTTTGGTGTCTCCAATAGTCCTTGTAGACGGAGACTGCTTGTTTGTTTCTGGCTACCCAGACATGAAATAATCACATAGAAACGATATTAATTACAATACGGTTCAGACAATTAGCTCATGCATACTTCTAGATAACTCTTACATCTTGAATTAACCCATTTCTATTAATCTATGTATCACCACGAGCCTCATGGTTTACCAGTAAGGTTCTCAGGCGTCTGTCTCCTTTGGCAGCTACATACCATCTCTCTGATTCCTCCTTCTTTCCTCCTCTATCTGCTTGGAATTTATGCCTTACTCTATTCTCCCGTTCCTTGGGCCAAAGCAGCTTTATTCATTAACCAATAAAAGCAACACATATACAGAAGGACTTCCCACACCAAATCCTCACTGCTTAGATTTGCTTTCAGGGAGAGACCCAGTGAACCTAAAGATGTTCACTGACTATCTCTGTGAGTCAGGTGTGACGTTTGACTATGGCATTGCCTGGAGAATGAACTGGTTAAAAACATCAGATCTCCATGTCTTCTTTCTCTCTCTCCACCCATCCACCAACACCTTGGAATGATCATATTTCCTCAGATAAACTTTCTTCCAATTTCCAACATAAACCACGAGTCTGGCAACTGATGAAAGATGGTGGGAGGTCTCCATGTGCATACAGAGGTCAGAGGTCAGCTCTCCTCCTTACACCTCTTTATGGGTTCTGGGGATCAAACTCGGGCCCACAGGCTTGCACAGCTACTTACACCTCTCTATGACTTCTGGGCGGGGAGGGGGGGGAATCAAACTCAGGTTACAGGTTTGCACAGCAAGCACCTTTACCTGTTTAGCCATCTCGTCAGCTTCTACAGTGTTATCTAGTTATGTAGGTGGGAGAGGAGACTTACTAAGTTACAGTTTGTTCCCATTGTCATTGGCACCAAACATGTGTACACACACAATTTGGTCCCATTCCCTAAACTGGCTTTGTGAATATTCCATGCCATGTATCAGATCAAATTTTTCCCTTTTGCTAAACTGGAGTTCTGCTTTCAGATGCCTGGTGTATTAAAGATGACTATATTGCTTACTGTGCAAGCCGGAGCATATTTGAGAGTAAAAGTTGGCATCATTATTAGTTATGCCAGAATTATTAATAGGGGAAAGCGGGCTTGCCAGAGCAGCATGTGAGCACTTTAGGGACTCTTCACTCCTTAATCGCCTTCCTGCTTCAAGGGTGTATTCTTATGGTCCCGTCACCTGATCTTCCAACTTTGAAACCTTGTGTATTAAATAACAAAACCCATGTCCTATAGTTTCGTGGGGCTTGTGAGTACAGGTAATTACACAGGTTCAATGAATGTACTCTTTTTCCGACCTTAATTATCTTTAACTTACTTTGGATTCCTTTGTAACTGCCACATTTTTTTATTTAAGTATTTTTGTCTATTCTAATAGAAGATGGTATTTTTAAAACCTTCCTATGACCTCAAGTCTTTTATGCAAGGTGCACAATAAATGGTGTATTACTGTTCACCAGCACTACTTCTTTCAAGCAATAAATATCAAATAGGTACCAACAGACTGAATTTAAAAGGTTTGTGATACAGATGGTTGGAGTTGCCTTGTGTTCAGTTCTAAGGTTGACTATCCCCTGTATCTAAGAAACTGTATTCTTTGTATTCTTATCTCTTTGAAAATCTTTGCTTGCTTGCTTGCTTCCTTCCTTCCTTGCTTGCTTCCTCCCTCCCTCCCTCTTTTCTTCCCTCCTTTCTTTCTCTCTCTTCCCCTCCTGGCACTGTGGTGTGTGTGTGTAGGCTAAAGAACAACTTTGGATTTACTTCATTAGGTGTCACCTCCCCCCCCCCCCCCGCCCCTTTTAAATTGAATTTCTCACTGGCCTGCAAATGAGTAGGCTAGGCTGGCTAGATAGTGGCCCCTAGCAACACCGCCTGGCTCTGCTCCCAGTGCTGGAAGACAAGCCTTGCCACACCACTAATTTCTGGTTTTGAAAACATGGGTTCTGGAAGTCAGGTTCAGCCCTCATGGTTGAAGTCAAATACTTTACTGTCTTCACTGTGTTTCCAGCCCTGTACTATCTTTTATACATCCCATTTTTTTATATAGACCATCTTTTGTATATCCCAAACATATATCTACTTCTTCCCTCAAATAAAACGTAAATTCATTTTTTTCCCTTAACCTCGTGGCACTAGCTATTAATATCACCTTTATTCAACATGTCTTTTGCATCTCATTTCTTCTAGTGAAGATTTTCACGTTATTTTGAGTGCAATCCATATTTAGACGTATTTTACATTGCAACCCAGTTTCATGAATATATATAACAGAACACACACACAACTGAAATAGGAGTGCCAAGAAAAATCATCTCCATTACAAACGTACTCTGATCTTTTTAAAAAATGATTATTTTATGCTTTTGAATTGTTTTTCATTCTTTAATTCCAGCTGATCCAGAATTCATTTGGAGCTTAGGTGGCTTCAGACTCTCAGGCCATCCTTCTGTCTCATCGTTGGTGGCACATGTTGTGGCGTGAACCACCATGTCTGGCACCATTTGCTTCCTAAAAAGTGCTGCTAGGCTTCCTCAAAATCGACCTCTTGACCCTCTAATCAATTGTGACCCATTCTGTTGTAAAGTTTCTTAATTTGAGGCATGTAAGCATCCTTTACCAGTCTAAAAACTTGGGTGGAAACACAATTACACTTTCACTTTCACTAACTTCTGACTAAAATTTACACTTTTGTTTTATTATATGAATGTAGGTAACAGGCTGTGGCAATATTCTCAGGATATATATTGTCACCAATAGAAACAGTACACATGTTCACACCACATTGAGTATATTGTAGGTATCCTGAAATATGCTGCTGCTGGATGCTGTTAATTATGCATTAGTTCAAAGAATAGTTAGTATACTGTGGATTCCTTTTGATTATTGCATTCCATGATTGGCTTTTCTGTTATGCTATTCATTCTATGCCTTTATAAACTTTCTGCAATTCAACTTCACTAAACCACTATCCAGAAACATGCTAAGACTCCCTCTCTATAAGTAGGTCTCTGCCTTAGTATTTTTTACATAAGGAAGGATCAATAAGTATTTCTTAAACAATTTAGTTTTTCATGTACAAGGGTAACTGGAACTCAGAAAAATCTAGCTAAACCCAAATCAAACAATATTATACAAATAAAACCTCATGGTCATTAGTAGAGGAAGAGCTAGTTGGCTGGGTAGGGCCTCTGGGAATTAGTAAAATCTTACTATTTCTAAGAATTTCAGTAATAGAGCAGATTATATTTAGTGTGATTACATAAATCAAATAGTTAAGTAAAAAAGATTCCTTGTGCTCTTGTTAAAAAGTTATTGTGTTATAAAATGCACTATTTCATAAGACATTTATGCACTGTTTGTGAAGATAGAACACAAACAGATGAACATTAAATAAAATGGTCTTACAAGGGCCAAGTATTTCGTGGCATGGAAAACAGTTTGCTTCAGTGAGAAAATTGAGTTTTAAAAGGAAAAAAAAAAGGTAGATAAGTCTTGAACCATCAGATACGTTGAATTATAGAAATCCTTGAAGCAGGCTTTTATTGATTTATTATTGGCCATTTAGGCCAATAGGAGAGTTTGAATGAAATCAAGGCAGGATAGAGGCAAGTTTTAGGAAGCAATTACCTGCTGTGCAGGAGGGACACAACAGAACCTCCAGTATGTACTTTAGCATCACTTTCTGCTTTCTTCTACTTTCTCCTGTGTACCTTAGTATCACTTTCCACTTTCATCCACTTCCTCCTAATCTTATTCTGCAAAGTTGTTTCCAGATATTTCCTCAGAGTCTTAAATTTAGTACTGTGTTTCAAAACCAAAGGAATTCTTACAAACAAAGTTTGTATGTTGGAAACTTAATCTCTAGTGCAACAGTGTCTGTGTGTAGGATTTAAAAAGCAAACAAAAATCAACAAAAAAAAAAAACAAGAAGGAATATCAGGAAGATTGCCCTCGTGAAGGGTTTCATGCCATTACTGCAAAATCAGATTCCCGATAAAGGGCTCTCCCTCTCTCCCTCCCTCTTCTCCACTCCATTACCTCTCCAATCCCTTTCCTGCCCCTCTCCACTTTTTCCTCTCTCCCTCCCTTTGTCTCTGCCATTGGGTCCTCCCTAGAGCCATCAATTGATCTTGAACTTCTCAGCCTCTAGATCTGTAAAACACAAACAAAACAAAACAAAACAAAAAACCCAAATATTTTCAATTTAAAAAACAGTTAAGCCTAGAGTATTCTGTTAGAGAGGCACAAAGTTAACACAGATAACCTGGAACTCCTGATTTTTACATCTGTGCTCCCTTTTCACCTAGAAGCTGTACGTTGCTTTCTCCCTCTTTATCACCCACGTTCCCCCTGGTTGCTTCCTCTTTGAGCTTATTAAACCTAGCCATCTAAAAAGCACTCATATGTTAAACTTGGGATCTAAACTTGTGAAATCTGAATTTGGCATTGTAAAACAAAAGTATAAGGTTGAGGCAGGGCGTTGCTATGCAGTTCAGGCTGATGGCATGCTCATAATCCTCTGGCCTCAGTTTCCTGGGTTTTAGGATTCACAAACTAGCACCACAATTGCAGGCTAAATTTTTTCAATGCACAAGTGGTTTTGTTCTTTGAAAGATAAACTGGACTCTACAGAATTAAAATAGAAATAGAATTTCTGACCTAGAAATAGAATTTTTTCTTTTATTCCCTTCTAAATTTCACCTTTTCCTCCCCAAATAGTCAAATTATACATGATACTAAGATAGATTGACAAGGTAATGCAAGTTTTCTTTTTGTAATCAAAAAAAGTAGCTAAATAAAAAAGGTACATAAGGAAGGAAATTAGGTGGGGACAAATAATAAATTCAGTTGTACTTATTCATACATGAAGTTTTAAGTGCTGATTTCCACACTCACCCTTTCTACTAATGGTTTGTTCTTTACACTCTGGCAGTTTTCACCCATTTCCAAGCAATTTTTGGCCTAATTGGCTTCTCACTATGGAAGCATCAAATCACACTATGTAACAACTATACAGAGCTTTCTTAGACACAGACCTCTCAGCATTTTGTTGGCAATAAAAGAAGCAGATAGAGTTTCAAGTCAGTCAAAATATGTCAAAGCTTGCTGATCAAAAAACACCTCCTTAAATGGGACAAAACAGCTCTTTTCTTGAGCTTCTTAGGTATGACTGATATGTGAGATAAAGAACAAAGTGGCTGGCCAGAAGGTGCTGGCTTTCTTTCTGAGGTCTGCCTGTTCTTTCTTACCACCAGGGAAGACTTTCTGATCTTTATCAGGGCTGGGACCTGAACTCTACATAGTTTCTGTGTAGCTAACCTTTTAGGAATGGCTGAGCTTTTGTTCATCGTACAGCACAGCCCTTTGTAAGTTCCAGAATAATCAAGGACCGACAGGGAACATCAGTTACCATGTGTAGGTGTGTTGTTAGGAGTTCTAGACTTTATCGAATTCAGAGATTTTGTTATATCTGATTCTCTTATAAAAATAAAAAACAAAACAATAAAACAAATAATCCAGTTAAAAAATAAGTGAAGACCTAATGGACATTTCTGGAAGGAAGGTATACAATAACTACATGAAAAAGAATACTTTTACTATTTCTTAGGGAAATGCAGATTAAAAATAATATTATAGAAATTTACTCTAGTAAGAATGACTACTATAAAAAGGACAAAAACATCTAGCTAGGGACACAGAGAATGTGAATTCTTAGAAACTCTTCAAGGACATCTAAATGTATAGAGTCCATGTTGTCTTAGTAAGTCAGTAAAGTGAGACAGACTGTGGCACTATGGGAAGTTGGAATGTCTTATATTGTGATGTTGGCCTTAAAATGAGATCTTAAATAAACAAGAAAAGTTATAGTTGAATAGGAATGTGTTTGTGTGTCAAGTTGACAAGGAGTTAATTGTCCTCATTGTTTTCTATTTGTTGTTCCTGTTTTGTTTATTGTCAACTTGGCACAAGCTAGAATTATCTGTAAAGAGGAAGCTCAATTGAGAAAATACCACCATCAGATTGCGTGTAGGCAAGTCTATAGGGCATTTTCTTAATTAACTATTGATGTGGGAATTCAGAAATTCCCAGTTTACTGTAGGGGATGTCAACTCTGGGAAGGTAGCTCTGAGCTGTATAAGAAAGCAGGCTGATGGACTGGAGGATTGGCTCAGTGGTTAAAAGCATCTGTTATTCTTTCAAAGAACCTGGGTTCAATTGCCAACACCCAGATAACTACTCAACACCTCTATAGGCACCAGGCACACATGTTAGTACACATATATACACACAGGGAAAGCACTCACACATACAAAATAATAAGTACTTTTAAAACAGAAATCAGACTGAGACAGCTGTAGAATATCAATAAGCAGTGTTCTTCCACAGTATTTGATTTAATTCCTGCCTCTGGCCAGGTTCTTGTACTGACGTTCCAGCTCTGATTTCCTTTTGTAGTGGACTGACTGTAAACCAAATAAACCCTTCATCACCAAATTGATGTTGGACATGGTAATTTATTATAGAAATAGAAATCCTAACTAAGATACATGAAAACAGTACAATGCTTTCTCAAAAACAAAAAACAAAACAAGTAGGAGGCTAAGGAAGGGAGAAAGTGGAGTTCAAGAACAGTCTGCACTACATGGCAACACCATGTCTCCAATATGTAAAAAATACTTGCATACTAATAATTTGGTTTTGTTTTTGAGGTGAATGCTGGTCTGCTGTGGGGAATAGACAAAAGGTTTTTATTGTCATATAACTAGAAATGGCATCAACTGTTAACTATTGAATTGACAGATAAAGATAATTTAAGGAGAACTCTTCTGAGGACAATATTAGCATCTTTCATAGATTTCCTAACATATGGTTGTATTATTTCCAAGAATTACTCGGTGGGTTATTTGTCCTCTGGAATATAACAACCCATTCAACTTAGATTCAACAAAATTGGTATTCATTAGGCATTTTCCTTGCGTTTTTCCTATGAAGGCATGAATAAGTCTCGTCACTTTAAAGCCATCCACCCTACCTCCAATAACAGAAACAACTATATTATGTCCTGAGACACAGATAATTGACAGTAACCCTGTGTCCCCTTCCTCCACTTTGTTGAACAGCTTTCTTCGGAAAGTAGTTTTGTCTTGCAGTAGGAAAAGGCAATACGAGCAATAAAATTGAGTTGCACTTTTATATTTTGTATCCAATAAAAGAAATATCTATCAGTAACGACTAGTTTCTATTAGTGTCAGAGTAATTATTAGTACTAGTAAGAAGTGTGCCAGCACAGACAAGGACAAATGTTTCTTCCAACAGCTGCGTTTCAGGATCAGAAAGCTCCATAAAGCATTCTGAAGTTGCACGCTAGCGCTCCCTAAATTATGATCCCGGGTTCTCAGCTCCTTACACACTTGGGGTCTCCATGCTGTGGACATCAAACACTGAATTTTCTTTTTGCCCAGTCCACAGCAAGTGTGTGGAGAAGGCGGCTTTCCCTGCTTTTGAGGTACCCTAGGATGCAGAGCGTCTGCAGTGCCGGTCTCGTTGCAGCGAACCCAAAGCACGAAATAAGGACAACAAAAACGAATTCTACATCTCAGGAATCTGGCGGGCAGGGAGGAATGAATTCTCACTTAGGTGCAAGAAAAACAAACAAACAAACAAACAAACAAAAAAACTCAGTCTCTCAGTCCCAGCCAATCCTATGAGAGGAAACCTCGACACGCCTCTTTCTATCTTCCAATCAGCATTTACCTCAATAAGCCAGACCCACTGCCTTGGGTAAACCGATTTTTAAATTACGTTAGTAAGGCTTTCTTCTGACCGTCCCCAGTAATTCTAGGCCATTCCATGACTGTGCTCAAAGGAAGAAAACCGGACGTAACAATGACGAAACTAGTCAGTCTGGAGCTGAGAAGTGATAACTCAAAAATTCTAGAATCAAACCCGCCGGTTCTAAGGAGCAAGAAAAGGGGTTCGGGTAGGAGGACTACAACCCCCAGGCGGCCGTGCGAGGAGGCGGCGCGCGCAGCAAGAGGGGCGGCCCATTCGAAGGCGGAAGGCCGAGGGTCACAGGACTTCCTGTTCGAACGCCAGCAAGTGGGCGGGACCCGCGTAGGCCGGGCGGCGGTTGAGTCGCTCGGGAGCTTTGTCAGCGGCGGGGGCGTGGCCCGCGCGGAGCCTGGTGTAGCGAGCGGAGAGGGACGTGGGTGACGCGTCTCCTTCCAGCTCAGCGGCGTGCGTGGTGTCGGGGCCCGGGCGGCCATTGGCTGTTGAGAGGCGAGTACGCGGCGGCCGTTGGTCTCTGGCAGCACGGAGCGAGGGCTCGAGCGGGCGGGGCGGGGATGGGGAGGCAGTGGCGGCGACTGCCGGAGGAGGCGGGCGCGGGCGAGCGGGCGGACCCAGTGGCGGCGGCGGCAGTCCCCGGAGCGTCCCTGTGAAGAAGCGTCCCTGTCCGCGCTGCCGTGGGCCTTTTGGGGAGGCCGGCCGGGAGGCAAGCCACTGCCGAGCCGCTCCCCTAGCGCCACAGCCCTTCTGACTCTCGGTCCCAGCCTCGCGCTCCTGCTCCGGCTCCTCCATCTTGGCCTCGGCAGTGACTGCTGCGGGGAGGATGTGCCGCCTCCTGGCAGGGGGAAGAAGGAGGAGAAGATGAAGAAGTACCGGCGGGCCTTGGCCCTGGTCTCCTGCCTTTCTCTCTGCTCGCTTGTCTGGTGAGTAGGGGCGACCTCGCGGGACTTTCCGTAGGCACCATAGGGGAGAGGAAGCAGGTCGAGTCACACCCCCAAGTCATCTTGGCTTTTGGGGGTTGCGGGTGCTCCTGCTCCCCAAGCAGGGGACACAGCGGCCACCCGGCTCCTCCTCTTGAGACGATCGAGTTGTGTTTTGGAATTTTCAGAGTCCGACGGGGGGGGGGGCGGGGAAAGGGAACAGAGGGGGATCACTTGGTGCCTTTGTACTCAGGTGCGCCCGCGCTGCAGATGGGGCAGTTTGGGTAGTGTTCAGAGAGCTGGCGAGCGAGTAACTCGGTTTTCCTGGCAGTCATTTGCTTTCCTTCTGAGGTCAGGGCATGGGCGAGTCAGGTGTGATGCGTTCCGGACCTGTGATTTTGAAAACGTGAGTCGGCATGAGGGTAAGAGTACCGTATAAACAGTTGTTCTTCTGGTCAGTTCTCGCGCAGTCTTGACCAGTGGTCCCTTTGGGGCTGCTGTTCTTGAAGCACAGGTCTTAGGAAGCCCTTTTCTGGTTACCTTGATGGAGAAGGTATCACGGAGTGTCTACCGTAGTTCTCGGCCATGGCCTTTGGTACTGGGAGAGTAAACTAGTCTGCTACCTGTTCTGTTCTTTGTCTCTGAAACTTTAAGTTCGTTTTAAGCGTATCTCTGGTTTCTGAGGAGCAGAAATAGCTTGTGAGCCAAAGGATTGCCAAAGGTGTACTTGGGAAAGCCATTCTTTCTGAAGGAATTCCTGGGAGAATTCTTTCAGCGTCGTGACGTTTGGTGACCGAAAGGATGGCCTTTCTGTTGAAGTGATTTTGTTTCTTACATTAAAATCTAGATGGACTTTTTTATTTAGCTTCTTCAAAGCACTAACAACAATTCCGTTTTATGGGTATGTAATGGAATCCAGGGACTCTGAAGTTGTAGAGTTGTTGCTCCTATAGAATAATATATTAATAATGGTGAAAAGAAACCTCCTGTCTGAGAAAATCTGACTGGAAGGGTCTATATTTTGGAGAACAAAATGTTTGGTCTCCTGTTTGTCATTCTGAGCCCTTTAAATACTCAACAGAAACAGGTATCTGAAACGGGTGTGGGGTTAGACAGCAATTTCTTAGAGTTGATGAGCTTCTCCTTGTGTCCATTTTTCTCCTCTTGTCCAGAAGTTGTCTCCAAGTTGTGTTACCCACTTCTGTTTTGTAGATGGAGTGTTGAATGTTCATATTATAATCAGTTTCTGGAGTTTACCTCTTTACCTTTTAGTATTACTCATTTTAGTCTGATCTTACACTGTCATTGTTTGATAGATTGTGATAAACCTTTCTGTTTTTGTCTTTCCTGCTTAGAGTATTATAGATTTACCTTAACAGAAAAACAAACCCAGCCTGTCCATCTCATTCATAATGGTTGCATTTTTTTCTTTTGCACACTGTTAATCATAATTCTTGGATAAGTAGGACAATGTATTCTAGGTGTGATTGTAGCATAGCTACAGAACAGCAGTGGTAGCCAGTGTTTGTCAGCCATGCCAGGCATGTGGCATGTGTACATTTTAGCATCTTTGTCAGCACAGCCCACTCAGGTAGGTAATGGTAACTTCATTTTGTATTTTACAGATGAGTAAGTAGAGAGGCTGAGTTAAGCTTGTAACTGAGAAACATGGTTAAGGTTAAGCAGCTACTTCATTCTGGAGCTTAGATTTGAACCTCTTTTGACTATAGGTTAAATAAGGCCTGTGTTATAGACAGATACGGTGCCATCACTTACTAGACACAACCACTCCAACATGTTATATAACTTCTTTGAACTTTAGTCATTGGAGTCTCAGTATGATAAAATTGATCCATTTGTATCCAAGTTACTAGAAGTAAATGAGGTAACACATAGGCTACTCTTTATAGTAAACAGTAAGGACATCGTATTTATGTACTTCATTACAAAAGCAGTCAAAAGTGTTTTCTTATGTTACTGTGTAGTAAACATTGTGACTCTTAAAAGTGAGCAGTCCATCTTGTTTTCAGTCCTGAAGCTATAGTGGCTAAGAAGCCCCTTTGTTAGTTCCTACTGCTGCCGTAACAAATTACCAGGAATTCAGTGGCTTACACGTAGTTATTTTATAGTTCTAGGGTGTGTGTGCAGGAGTCCAAAATCAGTCTCGCTAGGCCAAGATAGTTAAGGAGGAATAGCTGGTTCATCCTGGGGGATAGGGGATTCCCATTTCTTTTACTTTAACTTCTAGGGGTTGCTTGTATTCTTTCTCCTGTCTCGCATCACTTCAACCTCTTTCTTCAGCCTTCAACATCTGCTTATGACTCATCTTCTTGCCTCCTCTTCCTCCTCTAAGGAGTTACTATATTGGGTGTACTCCTGGTCAAATCTAGGAGACTCTACATGTCTCAGAACTCTTAATTTGCTGAGTCTTCAAAGTCTCTTATAATATAAAGAAAAATGTTCAGATGCTGGAGATGCAGAACTGACAGTCATTGGCA
This sequence comes from Microtus pennsylvanicus, assembly GCF_037038515.1. Lineage (NCBI taxonomy): Eukaryota > Metazoa > Chordata > Mammalia > Rodentia > Cricetidae > Microtus > Microtus pennsylvanicus. Next base: position 54,817,241 of record NC_134588.1, on the reverse strand, counting down.
TGGGAAGTTGATCATCTCACTGAAGTGGAAGATGTGATCCATGCCTTTGAATAGATGTTCTAATTACTAAAACTGTGCATGTGCCTTTAAAATGTGTCTAATTTTTTGTAAGTTATATACGTGTGCTAATATAACATAGTATATTAGTATATATAATTACATAAGTTAGGTATTTAAGAAAGTTAAACATTGTTTTAATATTACTGTTTGTTTCCATTAAAGTTGTAATTTTCAATGAGAGCTGTATGATTGACTAGATTATTTTATATCAAATGTAGATGAGGAATGGTTTACATTGGTTAGTCTTCTTAGCCTTTCTATTTTCTTAATGGCTTATGCTTGTAATACTATGTTTGTTGACTGTTTTTTGAAAAAAAATGTTGTAAGGGTTTATTTAGTTAAAACAAGATAAGATAATCCTTCAATCTTCTTAGCTGGACACATGTGTAAACCACAGTGAGTGAATCATGGTATGCTGGAGGTAAACCCCACTGCTTTTGAACTTCCATTCTTTCTTTGGATTTCTGGCTATAGGTCCTGCAGTTTTTGATGTGTGTCCAGCTAGCCCTTAAGATGAATAAATCCGTACATCAATCTTAGTAAAGGCTTGTTTTTAAGTAGTAACAGATCTCTCCTGTCTGGGCCTCAAAGGATGATCTTGGAAGAGCTAATATTTAGACCAATGAGAAGAGCTTGACATTTAACCAACTCTGATATAATTGACAAAAATATAAAGGCACATAGAAAGGACATTATAAGCATCAAATGAAGAATTTGTATTTTAGGGTATCCTTCCTTCTATCATAAATTATGTCTTTGGGTCAGTTATTTCTATGAATCTTAGTTCTTGCCTGTTTATATTTTCCAAGGTGAATAATTCAAAGAGGGAAACTTGTATTACAAGCAAAGGGAACATTTTTGTGAGGTTATCTAGAGTGTTTAGTAGGGATGTAGAAAAGGCTAAAAGGAATGTTAGAAGTAGGTTTTTGAAGAGATTTGAATACAATGCAGGTGAACTCTGATTTTAACCAGACAATGAGCAAGTGAAGTAGGTTAAATGAGAACAAAAGAGGCAGGCCATGTTGATATTTTAATTAGATTACTAGCAAATATAAAATTGATTGACAGACTTTGGAGGTGGTAGGTCATTAATGGAGATGCAGTAGGAGAGCGTTGGGAGCTGTGTAAATTAAGATGTGACCTTAGACATATGTCAGTCCAGTTTTCATGGATGGAAGAGGTTTTTTTTTTTCATTTTTCCCCCTTGGGTTATGATTCTATTTCTGTATTCTTAAATTTTTCCTCTCATAATTTTTTCAACGTCTTATTTTTGTTAATATATGGACAGAAAAACAAGAAACATGAGCTATGTGTTAGCTTTTTCTCTTTTTTATTTGTATACACTTTGAAAATTTCTGTTCTGTCTTTTACCTGGAAATTTTTATGAAAGATTGGGAAAAAATTGGGGTTTGTTCATGTATAGTCGGAGAATAGCATGTGGTGCTTGGAAGCAGTGGTACATCTTTATGAAAATCTGTAGCATCTGTGTCCAGACACAAAAAGGCAAATGACTCTTTTAATGTTCTTTGAATTATTTTTAGGAGCTGGAGATGTGGTTCATGTTGCCCTTTAAGGTTAGACATTTGAAGATGTTTTAGAATGTAAGTAGAAATAAGCTTGGCAGATAATGAAAAAAGAATCAAAGATATTAACACTTTATTTATCTTTGAGCATTATCATTTTATATTTGTTTGTGACTAGTAAATTATTCTTTCACGTCTCAAGCTGAACAGAGAAATGAACCCAATACATATAGTTAACGTTCTTGCACTTCTAATGAAAAGGGAGATGTTTAGAAAAGTACTAAATTGCCTTTTTCCCCCTCTCAAGTCATCTTCAGTTATATTATACATATAAATACAATATACACACACTTATTTTGTAGCTTATTTATATATGGAAATAAATAAAACACCCTGCTTGAAACAGTGATTTACACATTTCAAATTGTTTTTTAGTGCCAGCTACCTAATACATAGAACAGAAAACACAGTTTTTACCTGCATTATCTATTTTGTTTTCAAGACCATATTATGAAGGGTTTTCACAAAGTATAATTCTACATGTCACAAGGGAATGGGAAATTGCTTTTGAGTATTTTCAGTATAAAAATACAATCCCTTGGGTTATACTTGTTTCATAAATGGAGTGCTTTTTTGTTGTTGTTTTGTTTGCTTTTGAAGGACCTGTCTTTTTTTGTGTATAAAGCCTTGGGGTTTCTTAAGTGCTAGACAAGTACTCTACCTTGTTCTGCACCCCAACCCCATAACTTTATTTTTGTGATGAATTACTAGCTAAAGTGATTTTTGTATTTTACGTACAAGTAAAAGTGACACCTAGCTTTATTTATCAATGTTTTATAATGTTGACAGGGTTCTTAGGTATCTTGTACTAAGTACTACTATTATGTATGTTCTGATTCATTCCCTCTGGATACTTTGGTATCTTATTAAATAAAATAGGAAAATAGGAAAGGCTATAGATTAGTTTTATTGTTGTTTTTTTGAGACAGGGTTTCTCTCTAACAGCCCTAGCTGCCCTGGAATTAACTCTTGTAGAACAGACTGGCCTCGAACTCACAGATATCATCCTACTTCTGCCTCCCGAGTACTGGGATTAAAGGCATGCGCCACCCCTACCTGGCTAAGGCTATATATTAGGATTTAGAATATTCCACATTTTTTCACAAATTTATTTAAAGTAATTCTTTGTTAGCTGCAATATATTTGATACAGAGAGGGAAGCAGTAAGTGTGGGACTTGAGCCTTGTGTACAAGTTGCTTGTCATAATACAGGTAGACACCTGTATTAGAGTAGTGGAAAGGGTCTGGTATTCATTTTATGACCATTGCAACTCTTGTGAAATATACAGCCTTTTAGTATGGACATTTTCATTTAAAGATAGAGAAGGAAGACACATACATGGACATTAAGCATCTTGGCCAAGTTTTCTCACAGCTACTTTGGGGTGGATCCAGAATCCAGGTAGCTATGAGTTGTGAGCCTGTGTTCTCTTAACCGTCATTTTCTGCCTCTGTGCCAGTAGAAACTTGGACTAGTTTCTTTGCCTCCTTTTTTGCAGACAGATTTCTTATTGAAAAGGTGCCTGGATGAGCGAAGAGAGGATTTAAGAGCAGGAGTTAACAATCTGAAACTCTTTTAAAAAGCACACTTTCCAGCTGGGTGGTGGTGGTGCATGCCTTTAATCCCAGCACTCAGGACGTAGAGGCAGGAGAATCTCTGTGAGTTCGAGGCTAGCCTGGCTAGAACAAGTTCCAAAACAGCCAGAGCTGTTACACAGAGAAACCTTGTCTTAAGAAAAAGAAAGAAAAAAAGAAAAAAAGTACATTTTCCTAGGATTTTTACCTTATGGGTATTTTTGTTTTTGTATTCAATTTAATGTTACTGGATTAAATAAACTCAGCTATTTTTATACAGCCAACATCCTAGAAATATGATTAGAATGCTATTGACTTGTTCAAAAAGCTGAGTTTCATAGTAGTTATTAAATGTAAAAAATAGGACTGGAGTGGCTAGGAAGGCTTGAATGTATGCGCCGGTTATAAACTCTCGTGTGTGAACAGGTGCTTCATGAGTTGAAATAAGATGCTCTGATGATGCTAATATGAATGATGGCTTAATCTGTATGTATGTGTTTCACTGCCTGCAGTGAGCAGGTGGTATTTAATTGTCAAGGGGAAAGAGTATGGGTAAATTGTTAATGAATGGATAGAAGTGGTAATGCAGTTAAGCCTAAGGAAAAATGGCAGATATATTTGTGAGAGTATGATAAATTTTATAAGTAAAGCCAAAGAGCTAGATGATAAATATCCAACAAGGGAATTTATTTTGAGGGGTTTTGTTTTGTTTTGTTTTTTGACATTGTTGTGCTAGATGTGTTTCAGAAGAGAGACTTAACGAGAACAGGTACTTTGAAGCAGAGTAATTGAGTTTGCCACAGCAAGAATGAAGAAAGTAAGTGCATTAAGCACACATTTTATGGAAGTAAACGATCTGGTTATGTGGTTGTGAATTTGACCCGTAGTGCAACTGTGGAGTGAAAGTCACAGCATTAAGCTAGTATTCAAAAGAACTGTCGTAGTTTGTGTCTAGCCTGCTCTTGTTGAGCACTCCTTTCTGTTACTCATCTCACCGTCAGCAGATCTACCAAGGCTCCTCTGCATTCTTTGTAGGAGTCTGCCAGACAAGAAAAGGTAGTTTATTGAAACATGTAGATGAGAACATAAACCCTTATATTTTAAATTATGAATTCATGAAATAGGTTCAAAGAGAGAGAGAGAGAGAAATGTGTGTTTTATGTTGGTGGTGTACAAAAGGAAATGGAAGAGTTAATAAAAGATTGAAAGAGGAATGATCCGTTAGTTGGAGGGGAATGAACTAAACCCAGAATTGTGTAAGACTTAAAAATGCAGGCCTGAGAGATTCAAGACTGGAGTTGTCTTCATAGAGGAAATTATTTTTAAAGCAGAATGTTTGACTTTTGAAACATTTTGAGCTTCTTAGATAATAAGAGTCAAAAATGACAAAGAGCTTTGAAGACCTGGTAGCTGATGCTGATGCCTTCCTGTAATCCCAGCACTTGGTGGGAGGGAGGATAAGCAATTCAAGGCCAGTCTCTGTCACCTGAGACAGTCAAAGGATAGAAAGGAGGAAACTGGAAACAAAGGTGGAAAGACCTTTAAGATCACTTTGTCAGCAGTTAGTGTCTGATAAGGTTGAAAAGTCTGAAAACAAAAACACCTTGTTTTTTAACAGGGAGGTGTTGATAAACTTTTGGGAATTGAAAAGATGATGATGTTTGGGAAGTGGCAGACATGCATTCATACATATTTGTTTGGTAATCTGAAGGAAAAAGAGTTCGTAGAATATTTATCATAAAAAAGTTAATGGCTACAGTAGCCTTACACTTTTTTTAAAATTTTTTTATGGTTTATTTAACTTTATTTTATATGCATTGGTGAGAAGTGTCAGATCCCCTGGAACTGGATCTTCAGATAGTTGTGAGCTGCCATGTGGTTGCTGGGAATTGAACCCGGATCCTCTGGAAGAGCAGTCAATGCTCTTAACCACTGAGCCATCTCTCCAGTCCCAGCCTTACACTTTTATTTTAATTTTTAAAAAGGATTAATTAAATTTTGTATATATGTGCATGTCTCTGTGTGGGTATGTACAGTGTGAATGCAGTTGTAGATGGAGGCCAGAAGAAGACTTGGAATTCCCTGGATTTTAGAGACTGTTTGTTGTAGCTATGCAACTTGAGTTTTGGGAACTGAACTCTGGTACTCATCAAGAGTAGTATGTACTCTTAACCACTGAGCCATCTCTCCAGCCCCATACTTCTGATATTTATCAGTCCCTTAATGAAATTCTTTTAAATGTTTGCCTGGGGATGAAAACTTGAAGACTTAGTCTCGAACCTACTTTTGAGGCTTTTTATTGTTCTATGTGTAGATTTCTGTTTTGTCCAAACTATACTGTTACCCTGGCACTAATTTATTTGGGAACTTTATTTGTATTTTGAACTGAAATTACTATAGAAAAAGCACTGTGTTTTGAATTTTATAGGATAAATACATCTTGCACAATTTCTTAATATGCCATTTTAACTATGATTAGTGTCTGATTATTTTCAGTAGCTTAAAGAAAAATTTTATTGGCAAAATTAGTAATGGTAGGTTAAGATATAAGACATTGCATACCTTGCTCAGTGCTTCTTCATGATGGATTACTGAAATTATAGATCAATCTTTAGTGATCAATCATTGAATAGATTTGATATGTGGAGTATAGTGACTTGAGAAAATCCAAGACCAGTTCTTGAGTGATGGTTGGTAATTATCTGAACTTCTAGATTGAGAGGTTTGATTATCAGCAAGCAGTAGAACAGAGTTTTCTCAGCTAAACTGAAAGGAGAAGGGACACGTTGTGCTCTTACCTACAAAGAGACTAAGAGACCAAGCAGAAGCAAAGCAGTTTTTAAAGAACCCCATATACATATATACATCCATATCTATATGTGTATGTATTTTAAAAATTTAAAACCAAGCATTTGAAAGAAAAAAAGTTTGTGCCTATTAAGCAAGACTCTGGAAGCCAAATGACAGTTTGGAACTATTTCATCACCAAAGTTTAACCAGAATGACTTCCATGTCATTTACTCATTTCTCATAAGTCTTGTATTACTTCATAGAACTTCATAAACATAGTTTAAAAAAATTTAAGTAGTAATGTTAAAGAATAAAACCTGTATTTTTCACTGTTAACTTGAACCGTACTGCCCTAAATGAATGGTCAGCACTGTATTCCTGTATGAAGAATGAGGTGTGAATTTGGTATTGGAAGCATTCTTTAGCATGAGTGTTAACTACTGTTCTACATAGTGTAGATGATTAGATTCCTTTACATGCTTCGAATAGTTTAGGTATTTAGTCCTTGTATAGTTATGGCTATATAAATGCTGTTCACAGCCGATTCATGTTGTATAATCTGATAGTTCCCCTTTTCCTATCTTACTAAATTTGCTTTGTTTAAGTACAAAATCTTTCCAGTTACAGTGTATACTTGAGACTTTCAAAGACTGATCATTAGGTATGAATTTTACCTTCTGTCAGGCTCATGACCTTTTGATAACCTTCCATCTAGACTGGTTCCCCTGCGTTCCTTGTTTTTAGCTGTCGTCCTGAAGCTACTCTTTCTAGACAGAAGATAGAATCCCTTTGATCCTTCTATCTCAGAACCATATTGCTGTAATTGTAGCTTCATAGGTTAGTCAGTCCTTGTATGCATTAGAACTGTCTTTACTAGCAGTAGCCTACTTTTATTTTTTCAAAAGGTATCCATCCTTGTAGTTTCTGGATGTGGTTTTAAAATCTACCTTATATGTCAATATTTTGAATTGTGTTAAAATGACATTTTTTCAAGTAAAGCAGTTGTCTTGATATTGGCAATCTCAAATAGTTTGATTTAATAGTTTTCATGTTAAGTTTCTATCTTTTATTTATTGCAAGTAAGGACTTATATAACATTTTATAACTAGGAATGTAATTTTTAATATCTTATTTGTAATAGTTAATTCCTTTATATTTTACACTTATGTGAACTCATCTGTATATGATAAACTTATTATTTGTAACTCATAATAATTTTATTGTTACTTTTCCACTTTGGTACTTTTTTAAAATTGATCTCCCCATACAGTATTTCTGATTACGGTTTTCTCTTTCCCAGCTCTGCACCCACTCAATTCCACCCCTTTTCTTTCTCTTTCTCATTAGAATACAAACGGACTTCTAAAAAATAATAACAATATAAAGTGAAAATAAGCAAACCAGAATAGGATGAAACATAAAATGGACTGGGTAGTGATGGCGCACACCTTTAATCCCAGGACTCAGGAGACAGACAGGCTCAAAAAAAAAAAAAGATAATAATTAAAAGGAAAAGAACCAAAGAGAAAGCCTAAGAAGCATATGCAGACACATACACACAGAGAGAAATCCCAGCAAAATTAATATATACACGGAAGACTATAAGAGGGAAAAAAAAAACAGTAATGCCCAGACAAAGCTGTCTAAGACAAAATGCCATTGAGTTCATTTTGTGTTGGCTATCTGCTGATGGGCTTGGAGTCTGTCCTGAAGAGTTGTTTTTATACCCAGTGAGACTCCATTGGAGAAACTCAGTTTTTCTTTGGAAGCGATTATCAGTTGGAGATAGCTTCTGGGTTAGGGATGGGAGCTTGTGTTGGCTTATGTTCACTTCCCCTCTCAGTGCTGGTACCCCATCTGGCTTAGACCTGTGCAGGCCCTGTGCTTGCTGCTACAGTCTCTGAGTTCATATGAGCATTAGTCCTTCTGGTGTGTAGAAAGCCTAGTATCCTTGATGTCCTTCATCTTCTCTGGCTCTTATAATCCTCTTCTGAAGGATTCCCTGAGCTCTGAAGGAAGAGATTTGATGGAGGCCTCTCATTTAGAGCTGAGTATTCCAAGACCTCTGACTCATTCACTGTACATTGTCCTGTTGTGGGATATTTTTTTTCTTTTTTAATTCTTATAGCATATAATACTAGTGACAGTAGATAGCGATGCTGGTCTTGTTTCATGATTATTTTTGTTTGTTTTTTTTTATACTAGCTTTCTATTATATGGTATATATGTTCCTATACTGTATATGTGTGCTTTTCATTTGAAGAATCTTTATAACTGTGTAAATTTATCCAGTTGTCTTTTAGTGGAAATGGTGATGGTCCTAGGTATGCATTACAAATAAAATAGATTTGTATCTCAACCAGTTTTGACAGTCTGCGCTTTCTAATTTGTTTTAATTTAGAATGAAAGTAACTTAAATACTAGGCTAAAATTTTGGTAGAGATTTTTCTATTTCATTGTTATGAGGAACTCCTGAGATTATTTTGACATTAAGATAGCTCAGAGATGTTTGTGTAGTTATTTTTGTTGATTGTTTTCAGCTAAATAATCATAAGGTATTCTATTCTTCCTTGCTAACTTGGTAGAGAATTTTTTGCTTTAGAAGAACTGTATTTTATTTCATAATATTATCAACCTGTAGAATTTGTACTTATACAGTTTCTGTTACTTCTGGCTGTCAGAATTCTTTATGTAAAAATAGTTACAAGTTTTACATCCATGTTTTGGAATAATTGATGCAGGTTTTAGAGTTATCTTTAAATATTTGTAAATGTCTTTGACATCTGGACACTTTCTCAGGAGGCTAACTCTGATAACGTTCTGTACCTGCTGTGAGAATTATCAGATGCTTCTTTTGTGAGGTTGTTTTTATTGCACTCTCTAGAAATTTATGTATTACTTGGCAGTGATAGCAATAGAATTATTAGCTTTTTCCCTTTTAAGATATTCATACTCTAAAGTTGTATTCTTGGGATTAGAACAAGAGCTTGTTTTTTATTGCCTCAGGTTGTAGTCTATAAAAAGTGTATGTTAATTTCCTTTCTGTGTTGTTCATTGTTGCTGCTGGTTGGTGTCTGCAGGCTTCCTAGTTGGCATGTGTGCTGTAAAGAGAGTTCTTCAGCTTCAGCATCGTATTATCCTCAAGACGACAATTGTGCATTAGAAAGTGAAGACGCACAGTCCCAGAAAAAGGTACCTTAAATGGAATTGACAGTCTTGCTTTCTAAGGCTGTCTTATTTTAGAATGAAAGTAACTTGAGAAATACTAGGCTACAAATTTGTTGGGGATTTCTGTTTGTTATGAGGAGCTACCAAGGTAATTTTGACATTATGATAGCTCAGATATTTGTGTGTTAATTTTTGTTGCTGTATTTCAGATTTTGGTAACATACCATGTTCTACAGTAGGGAATAAGAATGATGTATATTAAATAAGAGTGCTCTTTTATTGCTAAAGAAAAATATACTTCTATAAATCAAAAGCTATCAGCAGTAAGTGCTTAGAGAAGTTGCAGTTGGAGGCTTTGTATTTCCTTAGAAATAATTAGGTGCAGTGAATAGATTAAAATACCTGATAGTTTTGAAATCATTTATAACTATTATTTCAAATGATAAAGGTAAATGTTGACTTGTATTTGTCTTTTGCATCCAATTCTGTGTATTTAATTATAGAAATAACTAAGGCTAACTATAAAACAATCCTCTTTGTATTCCCAAAGGAACCTTAGTTTACTGCTTGTTGTGAATGTTCAGGTGTTTTCCTGTGGGTATAGATATACATTTAAATAGGAACACAAATTAATATTTTCATTTCCATTGAGATAACAAAAATGTTCCACAGAGTGATTTCCTTCCTTTTCCAAGGTATATCCTCATGCTCTTTGATCGTTTACTGTTTCTTCAGAATGGCTACATTTTCGTTTTATTATATAGATACATGAGAATGTATTTTTTTCTTCATGGATTTTTGTGTTTTTCCTCAGCTTGCCTGCATGTATACCTATATAGGCATGTTAAGCATATGTATTATGACATATTTTTTGTTTACATATTTGGAAGTTTGCGATCTGATAATTTGAATAAGATTATTTAATTTTTTGAGTTGTATAAAATTTATTCCTGGGATGGATGATGTAAACTTTTTGAAAATTTGTCTAAATCTTTAAAAACAAAACATAAAATTTTATGCTTTTATTCACAGTCCATAAAACTTGTCTTTAACTTCTTCTTTGATAATATATTTAAATATAAAATGGTATAAAATGAATTAAGTAAACATTAAGTGGGGAAAAATTATTTCCAGGAACATTTCGATATTTTGTGTGTGTTAGATAAGCTCAGCTTTAAAAAGGTGAATATAACTTTCCTTTTATGAAATGTGTATCCTAGGAAACATATTTAAAGGCATAGGTGTAGAAAATTTTAATGAGCATATCAAAAGAGAGGTGAAATAAAAACATGTATATTCCATGTAATTATGAAAGTTTTACTTTGTTTCTGATACATACTACTTCGTGATGTTTATTAAACAACCAAATGAGGTTCTTAAATTCACATTTTATATTTTAAGTGTGGTGGCAAGGATAGGGATAGAAGGAGATAGAAAATAAACATGTAAATATAGTTGAGAATCAAATGTGTAGAAGACTGGTGCTGTAGCAAAGGAGGAGATAGATTTGATGGCTGATTTTTTTTAATAAAATAATTTTCTTAGTTATTTCTTTGTCACAATGTAGGATGAAAGAAAGGAACCTAGTAATGCTGAATTATCAGGAAAATTGAATTCATATTTACCTATCCTTCCAGAAGAAAATAAATTAAAAGATGACTACTCTGTGGATGTACAAGTAAGCTTTATATTGCTGTTGCTTTTTATAATATACCTTTGTAGTCTTTTTGTATAGGATTGGATGCCTTTGTTTTGTCTTTCTTTACTCTAAATTACCATATAGCAGAATGTAAAATTAGCAATATAAATAGTAGTACTTGTAATAGTAGTACTGATTTTGAGAAAATGTAAAATTATAGATTTAATAATAAATATGATTGTTTTCTTAGAAGTAAAATTTGAGTGAAAGTATTTATTTCTTCCTTTGTTCTATTATTTGGCTCATAAATATTTTCTTATTTTTAGGTACCGTAATTTTTTTTCTGACCTGCTTTGTTTTACAACAGTAGTTGTATGTAGAAGAACACAGAACATTTTTTGATGTCAATATTTAAATTTATATAGGATGCAAAGTTAAAAGAATAGATTAGATAAAATGTTTTACCCTTTTTCTTCAGATGATTGTTTTTCATTTTATGCACCAGAATTAATGGAAGATATTAAAAACCTGAATAAATATATTGTAAACCTAGTAGAATGCTGATACATCTGGAAACCATTTAATCCAACAGTATTTGAAAGAACTAGGAATATTGGATTTGTAGACAGAAAGATTAAGAAAAAAAGCAAAACATCTTACATATTAAATGTAAGATGAGTATTACATGTTCATCACAGTATGAGGGAGTTTTGCTTTATTAGCTTTTGGAAAACATTTGCCAAATATCTATTCACAGACTAAAAAACTGCCATTTGTTGCCCTTCAATTACATGAATATTTTGAAGCATATAGAACAGCAGTTCTCAGCCTGTGGTTTGCGATCTTCACAGGGGTCACAAATCAGATATTTATATTACAGTTCATAACAGTAGCAAAATTACAGTTAAAAAGTATCAACAAAATAGTTTTATGGTTTGGAATCACCACAACATGAGGAGCTGTGTATAAGGATCACAGCTTTAAAAAGGTTGAGAACCATGCTCTAGAAGCTTTTATCTCTAATCCTTTGAAATTTTACTGTTAAGTACAAAATACATGTTGAATTTTAAGGACTTGGATTAAAAAATATAAAATCACTTCAGAAAATTTTGAGTATATGCTGAAATAATGTAGTATTTTATAATGTCCTTTCCTAAAGACTTCCTGCCTTAAAGAATAAACCAGTATTATTTGTGATAATTTCTCTGCTACTTATTCTCCAAATGATCACACACATTGTAACCTTTTACACTGTCCAATGTCTTCTTTTTCTTTCCATACTGGTTCACCTATTTGGCAAGGCCTACATCATCTAGTCTGAAACAGTTGATAGTTTTCCTCTTTTCTTGAACTTTATATGAATTCTTCTTACTTGTTATTCTTTGTTAAACCTTTAAATGCATTGTGTGATAGACGCTGGGGAAATTAAAGTCAAAAGAACGTTTTCCTTTTTTAATGCACTTATATTATAATTGAAAACAGGAGGGAGACAAATAATAGCAGTTGAGCTATTATGGATGTAATAAGTCTGAGTAGGAAATAGTGGAAATAGAAAGGATGGGAACTAGCTAGTTCTATTGTAGCCGGTTTGGGGGGCTGATAAAGGTTTTCAGATATGAGAAGTGTTTGATCGATTTTTGTTTGGGAGGGGTGAATGACCTAGAACATTCTAGACTGAAAGAAAAGCAAATTATTTATTGCATTGTAATACTTGTGCATATGCTATATTGTTATTTAACTGATAAACATTTTTCTATAAATTTTTAGGGATATAATTACTGTATCATACCATTTTATATTTACATAGGATTCTTTAGTTACTGCTAGTATTCATTAATTAAATAGAAGTGGGATTACTTGTAGGACCTAATAAATAATAAATTTCTTAGGGTAGTAATGTTGGAAAAAAGGATTTTGTGTGTGTGTAAAAGTTTTTCTTCGGTAATTTTCTTTTTTTAGTTCTGGAGAATTAAACCTAGGGTTCCAGGTCTCATGTATATTAAGCACTTACCATTAGACTAAATACCCTTAGATTGTGAACATTATATAGTCATTTTTCAGCTTTCTATGAATTTTTGTCCGTCAAAAAAAAGTGATTAATCTTAACAGTTAATAAAACCTTTAATAAAACAGAACGTGGAAACGACAAAGTCAAGTCTACCTGTGGTTGACTCACTCCCTACGGTTGATTTACATGAAGATTCTTCCAGTGTAGTTGTGGGCAGTGAAGACATTGAAAATAGCTCCAGCTCATCTACCTCAGAAACGACTCCAGTCTCAAAGCTTGAGTAAGTCTTTATGAAGAGAAGGTTGGGTTGGGAGAGAAGCCAAAACAACAAATTAGAAATATTCCATAATAGGACACCTTAATATACTCAGGGTTGATATTTGTCCTAAATAACAGATAAGATTTTATAGTGTCTGTGTCTAATTTGTGTGTACTGAATGTAATCTTAATAGTGAGCTTATTTACTTAGCTGAGTAAATGAATAAAATCGATTATGGCCCGGCCATGAATCTCTACAAAGCACAAGTTCTACTCAGGAGAATGTATGAGTTTGTTTGTGTTTTTTTTTTGTAATCTGTGTAGTTATTCAAAAATTAAATGTCAGTTTATTTATTATTACTAGTTTTCAGTAATAGTTGTGACTAGTTATCTTTTTCTAACTCTTAAAAGTTATCTTTAGTAAATCAATTTTGTGCTTTTGAGTTCCTTCAGCTGTATGTAATGCAGAGAGCAAAGCCAAACACCATCTCTTAATATTACGTTATGTATTTACTCTATCCTAGGATTGACAATAGTAGGTAAAAGAATACGTAAGAGCAAATGGTTTTTATTGCCACTTTAAAAAATTTTATACTGCTGCAAGTCGGTTGTTAGTGGGCTGGTGAAGTTGTGCACAAAGATAGTGCCAGTTTGGAATAAATGTTGCTTAGTTAAGGAACAGAAAGCATGTTGAGAAAAAACTAGATGCTATTTCAGGAACAATTTAAGACCAGGATACTGTTTATGTAAACAGTAGGTTCTTAATTCTCCCATATTGTTAAAAAGGATTGTGAATTACAAGTAAGGCAGGGGAAAATACTGAAATATTATCACAGTTCTTTCAAAAGTAAAATTGTAAAAGTGCAGTAAATCTTTAGCAGAATGGCCTGAGATAATTGGTAGTTTTGCTGTATGTAATACTATTAATAGATTCAGTTTGAACAGAAATTGAATGTTAGAGAAGATACACTTAGAAAAATAACCTAAGGTCTTATCTTTTATTAGACCAAATACTAATTTAATGTTGTGTTTTAAAATTCAGTAGTGTTTTAGAACTAGGTACACTCACAGATGGTTGGTTGTACATGATTTAAAATAAAAAGCCTAGGCTGGCCTTGGCCTCTCAGTCCTGTTTTAGCCTCCTAGGTACTAGGATTAAAAGCATATGCCATTGTGTCCAATTTAAAAATAATTTTTAAAAACATTCCATAGATCCACAAAACATTCTTCTTTTGGAGGCTTAGGTTATGTTTCAGTGCCACTATTAGAATTTTAAATTTGCATTAAGTCAATTAAATTATTGGATTATTGTTTTTTCTTTCCTCTTTTAGTGAAATAGAAAAATCTGGTACTTTATCTCTAGCCAAGCCTGGTGAAACGGAGCAGTCTGAAGTTGACTGTGATGCTGGTGAGGCTCCTGATGCAGATGCTCCAGTTGAACAGCCTGCTTTTGTCAGTCCGCCTGAAAGGTGAGTGTAAGCATTTTAGTACAGTTCTTTGTTTTTTCATTTTGTTTTTTAGCATGACTGCATCTTGTTGTGTAGACCGCTAGAACTTAATGTAACCCAGGTGGGCCTCACATACAGGATACTCCTGCCTGGCTCAGCCTTCCAGGTGCTGGGACTCCAGACCTGCACCACCACATCTGATTGTGATAGGATTCTATAATAACTACTATTACAACTGGAATTTTGATAATCATAATTGTATAAAACTTTTTATCCAGCTAAAATATGTTTAATGTATCTTTTACTTTTAAATAGCCTCGTTGGCCAGCATATAGACAATGTGTCATCTTCACATGGCAAAGAAAAGATAACAAAATCAGAATTCGAATCAAAAGTTTCAGTGAGTGAACAAAATGGCAATGATCCAAAGTCTGTGTTGAATGCTTCAGTTACTGTGAAAAATGAGGTGAGTTATAACCTTGACTGTCTCCATCCATTATGTAATGTACTTTAGTGGAATCTTGAAAAAAATTGCTAACTATATTTATTATAAGATTAGAGATATGCATAAAGCTGATATGAACTCTGCTTCTATATATAACATACAGTTCCTTTATAATCTGACTAGTTTTTAAATATATAAGTGTTCTGGTATAGATTCTCTTTGGTTTTATATATAATTATACATCTTTCTGCCCACCATCTCAGCTATTTGGGGCCATATAAGTAAAGTCCTCACTTAAGCAATGTTTTAGAGCTATAATAGATGCCACGACCATTAAATTGAAAATATGATTTAATTCAATAAGGGCAAATACATGCTTCTCAGCTAGAATATTTTAAGGGCACATTTTTGTTACTTATGTGCAAGTTGCAACTAGATTTTAAACTTCAGTCTTGAAACATTATTCTTACAGTAAAGAGGGACTTTATATAACGGTGAAGCAGAGATGAGATCTTTTCCTCATCTTGAAAGCAAACTAAATTGAATGAAAGAGAAATTTAAAATACCAGCCACTCATTTTCATTTATTCCTTTTAGTTTGGGATGTTCTATTCATTTTAGTGAATTTTCATTTAAACTTCCTAACCTATATTTCAGAGCTTTATACTATCGATAAGACCAGATGTGTCTGTCTGTGGTGCTTCCTGGAAAAACAACTCAGTTTTCTGTAGTCCAGGTTCTTAAAAGAACTCACTTTAATTTTTTCAGTGGAACCAGATCATCTGTTAAGGTTCTTTTGTCAAATATCACACCCCCAAAATAGGCAAACATTAAAAATGTCTCCTTTGGAGCTCTTTCAGTATCAAATACGAATTGAAGCCTGGCAGCCAGCTCTGTCCTAAATTTACTTGTTTTCAACTAGTAGCCAACCCACAGTATCTAAGGCCTTAGACTGTGAACTTGTGCTAATAAGCAAAAGAATGAAATCTTAATTAAATGTATAATTACCTCCTGAACAAATTAGTATCCCAGAAAGACTGTTAGAAATAACACGAGTATTCAATTTAGAATAATTTTGCCCAGTTAAGTTCATGTGAATCACTTGGGTTTCCAGTGAAAGCAGCTCTTTGCAGCAGCTGTTAAGATTTGCAGGATAGTGACACCATTAGACACATAGTGTTTTAGAAGGTGGTTCCATTTGTAGACAGTGCATTAGAAATGGATTTTATGGTTTTGTTAGATCTGTTATTTGGTGAGAGGAACTTTGTTACCTAGAACTCAAAGAATGTACACGCTTTTTTGTTTTTGTTTTGGGGGCTTTACTATCTCAGCCAAGTGACTTTTTATAATTAATTATTTACCAGAGCTAGTTTTCTAAATAGACTTTGTTAATAGGCACATTAAGGGTTTTTTTTTTTTTTTGTTGTTGTTGTTGTTTTTGTAATACCCAAATGGTTAAAACATGACATGACTAGGTAAGTAAATTACTCTGCTTTAGGAAAAGAAAAAAAAAGAAGATCGTGTGCCCTTTCCTGATTATAGCTCCTCTTCAGACCGTGCTAACATACATTTGGGGATTTTATATTTTTTTATTTGAGGACTTTCAAACAGAGTGTTCTGATGCTCTTGCCTTTATATGGACTTTTACTCAGTTTTGACATTGGGATTTGTCTCTTGTGCTTCTTGATTATTCTGTTACAATTATTCACTTGAGGAATATTTAAGTTTCTGTTTTCCTTATATTAGAAGTAGTGTTGCAGTGTGCAATTACACACGTTTAAAAAAATAACATACAAGCATTTTTACTGACAATGTACAGAAGTGTGAATTAGTGGGTATATATATTTTGCAAATACTGTTTTTAAGATTCCTTCAGCAATCTGATAGATTCCCCATAATGCATTAGACATGTCACACTTTGCCAAGACTGTCACACTGTAAACTGCCATCAGATTGGTAGGATTTGTGTATCTGATTTTATTAGCTTTTCGTGGTTATTTTTATGATTATATTTTCCTTTTGCTGAATTTCTTGCTTCTACTTCTTTTGCTTATTGATTTTCAGTCATTTACATACATTTTTTTGTTGGTTGAAAATACTATAAATCACTCTTGAGACTTGTTTCATGTAACTTATTGGCATAATTTTATTTTTAATTTTTATATAACCAGTGCATGGAGTTTTTAAAAGTGTATTTCATGCATCCATTTTTTTTTTTGTTAAACCCTTTTGCTAGCATGAGATATGATCACTTTTTTTGTGTGTGTTCTTTTAAAGTAAAATAATCTTGGGGCTTTTAAAATAACATTTTAAAATTACTTTAAAATTTTTGAGCCTATAATACTTGTTACTTTTTATAAAAACAATGTTACATCTAAAATTACTCCTTTAATAAGTAGGTGTGTACGTCTTAGATTTATTTGAAGGTGGTTGTATTGCAAGTAAATATATATATGTATATATTGAAAAAGAAATATTACTCATTCAAAATACATTTTTTTCTTTTTGAATAGAAATATTTTTTGAAAAATTTTGAAAATATATTTTTATTCCATTCAAAAGAAATACATATATATATATATATATTGAATGAGTAATGAATTTGCTTAGGATATAGAATTCTGTTTATTTTTTAAGATAAATTATGTTTATGTCACTAACATGTAAAGGAATGTATTTTGTAATGCTTGGAAGTTTCATTTCTTTTATATGAACTTGAATTTTTAAGTAAATTAATATTTCATGTTAAAATAGTTTTCATTACAAAAATTAAACTTTAATTTACTGTTGAAGAAACATTTGTGCTTACACTCATTATTTATTAATCTTTTTAAAAGATTAAAGTTTGTTGTTTTTGTTTTGGTGTTTTGGCATTTCTTTCAGAGCTCTGAATATACAAAGTCGGGAGAAACTGACCCTGCACCTGTCACAGGTCCCAAAGATCCAGAAGATATACCAACATTTGATGAGTGGAAGAAGAAAGTTATGGAAGTAGAAAAAGAAAAAAGTAAGGAAGCACTGGGATTTTATTAACTTTTTTCTAATTTTTTAATTATTTGAGGGAGCTCTTTAAAAATGCTCTTTTCTAAAAACTTCATCAGAGAGATTCACCACATGGCAGATTACCTGCCATTTACTGGTAGTGTACAGTTTTAACCTTAATTAAATTCCATTCTTAGAGATTATCCACTGATAGTAAAATAAGAAGGAATAATGATATCACTTCCGATTTATGGGAAAATAGAATGAGGAGAGTTTGGTCAGAAAGCTTTAAACATTTTGTATAAAAATTCTGAGTTAAGAACTGTTGATGTTTGAGTTAGAAGTAGAAAAGGTAAAGCATGAAAAGTCAGGCTTTATTCTATTCTCATGGATGATCTTCATTTTATGCTCTCAGACATAGCTCAGGTAATGTGGATTTTTGTAGTTTATTACTAATATGTTAGAGCACGTTGAATTACTAGTTTGTTAGTTTTGAAATAGGCCCCTGTGTGACCTTGGTCAGCCTTGAGCTAACAGTGAAGTACAAGCTGGCTTCACACTCATGGCAATCCTCTTTGCATGGCATACCAAATGCTGGGATTGCACACATATGCCACTATACCTGGCTTGAGTTTTCTCATTTATTTTAAAGCTGTATTTCTAAGAGTTAAAACCTGTTCATTTCTGGAAAACAGCCTGTTTGCTACTTTTGAGATCATTGTGTTGCTTGGGGATATTTTCATCATAATCATTATATATATGTTTATAATGAGGTTTGTCTACAGGTCAGTCGTTGCATCCATCTTCTAATGGAGGTCCACATGCTACCAAAAAGGTCCAGAAAAATAGAAATAATTATGCCTCAGTAGAATGTGGCGCCAAAATTTTGGCAGCTAATCCGGAAGCCAAGGTATTTATAGTATATAAGTTTTTAAAAAAGAAAATACAAGAAACTAGCAACTTTTTAAAAACAGACATTTATGATAACTGTCTTTTAGAGTTATTTTACAACTTTATTAATTAGTACATTATGCTTTTAAATACTTTGTAGTGTCGATTTTTGGTTATATTGGTTGATAACATTGCACCTTTAAAAGTATCATTTAATAACCTTATTTAACTTTTAAAATAGCTCATAAAAAGTTATTTTTCCTTTATAATAACAGACATTGTAAGTTTCAAAATGATAATTGATATAAGGCTAATTTAATGCTATAGCCTTAATGGAAAATTTTAACCATTTAGTTAAGTTTTTTCTCCTTATGTATTCCATCATGTGCTTATTTTAAAAGCCTAAAATACAGGAGTCTTGGAAAATTTTAGAATTAAAGTATTTTAAACTGTTTTTCTTTAATATATATTCTTTGCCTTGAAACAGAGCACATCTGCTATTCTTATAGAAAATATGGACCTTTATATGTTGAATCCTTGCAGCACTAAAATTTGGTAAGTAATGTAAAATTTTACAAAGTGTATTTTATATGTGTGCATTTTTTATTGGGGTAAGATTGCTATATTTATGTAATTTAATGGGCATTTATGATTTATTAGTATTGATATCACTTCCAAATTGAGAACAAACTTTTTCCTTTTAAGGAGGTAACAGAAGTGCTAACACTGACAGGCCTGATCAAAAGTACTGTTGGAGTTTTCTAGAAAGAGATAGAAAACTGAAGGAGAAATTCTTAAAAGAGTGTAATTCCTTTGCTGAATCTTTTTTTTTTTTTTTTTTTTTTTTGGTTTTTTCGAGACAGGGTTTCTCTGTGGTTTTGGAGCCTGTCCTGGAACTAGCTCTTGTAGACCAGGATGGTCTCGAACTCACAGAGATCCGCCTGCCTCTACCTCCCAAGTGCTGGGATTAAAGGCCTGCTCCTTTGCTGAATCTTGAAGGACACATAGGCAATGGTAGATGACTGGATGACTATATAGAAATAATTTAGTAGTGGCAAAAATAAGAGTAAAATTATGTATGACAAAAAATATAGGTATTATTATGATGAGGTCAGAGCATTAGTCTAGCTACAATCAGACCATTTGGTGCTGTATGTGTGTACTCAATTTGACAATGTGCATGCCTCCCCCACCCCATCCCGTGTGTGTGTGTGTGTTTCACTCAGAGTCTGTGTGGGCATACAATGCTTGCTCTGGATGGAGGTCTGGTGTGTTTTCTTTATTCATTCTCTACTTTAGATATTGAGGCAGGGTCTCTCAGTTGAACCCAGAGTTTGCTGATTCCATTATCTAGATAGCTAGCTTGCTCCTCGGATTTTCTGGGATTATTGGCAGTTCTCATACACACTCAGCTTTTACCTGAGTGCTGCGGATCTAAACATTGGTCCTCAAACTTGCCTAACACTTCCCCACTAAGCATTCTCCTACAGTTTAACAGTTTGTAAGACCTGTAGGCTAACATTTATTTTAAAGAAGTGACATTATCTCATTAGCATTTAAAAAAAGAATGGCCTACAGGAAAATGCAGTGGAAGTAGAGAAATGAGATGGAAGACTGTTCTCACAGCCTTGCTCTGAAATCATGACCTTGAGCTATATAATTGGCAATTTGAGTACAGAAGAGAGCACTCTATCTGAAAGACATTTAAGCAGGTAAAATTGACAGCTCTTAGTAATTTGGTATGTAGAAGAAAAAGCCATCTAAGAAATGCTCTATTATTTTGGCTTTACAGCTTTATAATTCTTTGATTAATGAATACTATAGACATGGGAACAGATTTATGGGGAAACAATACACTTTTATTACAATTTTATTTATTACTTATTTATTTTTGGTTTCTTGATACAGGGTTTCACTGCCTAGCCCTAGCTATCCTGGAACTTGCTCTGTAGACCAAACTCACAGAGATCTGCAGGCCTCTGCCTCCCTAGTGCTGGGTTTAAAGGCGCGCACCACCACTACCTCGCATATTGCATTATTTTATTATTTCTAAAAGCCAATTGAAGGGACTGGACATCTGACTCACAGCTTAAGAGTGCTTACTGTTTTTTTTTTTTAGAAGACTCAGATTTGGTTTCTAGCACCTACATGACAGCTCACAATCATCTGACTCCAGGCCCAATGTCTCCAACATCCCCTTCTGGCTTCTGGGTAGCAGGCAGTGTAGTGCACATAGACATACATGTTACATATTGTTACAAGCACTTTGCCAACTAAGCCATCTGCCCAACCTCTCTATAGTGTCTTTTGATGAAACTTTTCACTTGGTTTTGATCTCTCTGGAATTATTTCTTACATTGTGTTTAGAAAGAATTCTTTCCCAACTTCCTCATTTTCCTCTTGAGATAATTTTTTATTCAGTACTTTATTCTGTTTCTTAGCTTCAAAACCATTATCACAAAGTTTCCTTACATGCACTTTTGTTAAAATGCTTCTGTCCGTTGGTCAGTTCATCATTATTTGCATCAATTCCCTGTATAGCCTTTCAGATCTTAATATCTAATAGGGTAAATTATTGTACATTAGGACTTTTTATTCTTTTGCCTCTTATTGATTACTGTTGTTTTTAACTTTTCTTGTTGAACTCCTGATTTCCATTTTATTTTATTTGAAATTGTATTGAAACTTTAAATGATGGCTACTGAGTTTTTCTACCAGTAAATAAGCATCCTTATTGTTTAACATATTTAACCCTTTTCCATAACTTTTCTGAATTTTGTACCTCAGCAGCTTTTTTACTATTTTAAGAACCTCTGTTGATGGAAGTTTCTTTCCTTCCTGGTCCCACAGCCATTCAGTATCAACAAAATACACAGAGGCTTATATTAATTATAATCTGGTTAGCCTATTAACTCAGGATTTTTATTAATTAGCTTTTATGACTTAAATTAACCCATAATTCTTATCTGTGTTTAGTCACATGGCTTGGTACCTTACTCAGTGAGGAATTCCTATCTTGCTTCCCCTGTGTCTGACTGATGACAGCAGACTGAGCCTTCCCTCTTCCCAAAATTCTCCCAGTCTGGTTGCCCGTCTATATTTCCTGCCTGGCTACTGGCCAATCAGCATTTATTAAAACAATACAAGTGACATCTCTTTGCAAGGTACAAGAACATTATCCCACAGCAAACCTCTAAAAACTGTTATATGTAGAGATACAATTAATCTATTATACATAATCTATTATGTATAGACTATATTATATACTATAATGCACAATAATATATATTATTAATATTATATATTATTATATTAATGCACTGTACATAATCTTATGTATAGACTATATTATATGCTATGATGCACAATATTATATATTATATACTATATACTACATATATATGATATATATGTGTGTATATATGTATATGGAGAGAGAGCTGCCTTCTTTTTTTCTGTTGCTTACAGAAAGTAGTCAAGAAGCTTCTATATAGGGAATTCTATATAGTGTTACTATAAAGTAATCTTTTAAAACTTTCCAGTTCTCCTTATCACGTTGACTTTTCATCAACATGATGATGCCACCTTGAAAATTGCTGAATAGAAAGTGACAACACATTCTCAACTCATTCTGTATTTTAAAGGCAGTGCTGCTAACTTTGCACCTCTATTATTGTTTTTAAGATATCTTAGGAGTGTTTTGCCTGCATGTATGTGTACCACATGTGTGCCAGGTATCCTCAGTAAGGCCAGGAGGGGGCATTAGAGCCTCTTGAAGTGAAGTTACAGATGTTTGTGGGCTACCCTACGCTAGTTCTGAATGTATTTTGTAGCCCAGACTGATTTCATACTCAAAAATTTTGCCTTTTCTTTTTATGCATTGGGATACTGTACTATTCTGTCTACCTTATATTGTAAATATTTAATTTTTGGGGACTAGATTTTCTGTTCTTCTTGAGTTACCTTTTGTGGTAGTTAGTTTCTCTTCTGTAATATAAAATGCCTTTAAAAAAAAAAGCCAAAGGAGGAAGAATTTAATTTCACTTCAGTTTCAGTCTAAGGATCTAATATTTTGAGCCTGTTCATGATGAGCAGGAAGCAGAGACAGGTGAAAGGTCTGTGGGAAAAGATAACCTCCTAAAACTCAGCTCCTACTTTCTTCAAGTAGGCCCTATGTCCTGCTAGTTCATTCAGATCTAAATTCATGACCGGATAAATCCATCCATGAAGTTAGAGTCTTTATAGCCAATCATTTTTCAAAAATGTAGTAACTTGACAGCTAAGCCTGTATGTAGGTAAGACCTTACACTGTGGAAATTGTAGATTTAAACCAAGTTTTTGATAAATTACATATTGTAGAAATAAATTAATATTTTCAGTTTTATAATAAAAATTTCAAAGTATTGTCTTTCTTGCATCAGAGATCTATTCTTTTAAAAGTAGTATCTAATGTTTATGCTTCCACCTTTATCTTCATAAAGATCTTGTCATCGTTTATTTCTTCTGCCATCTCTTCTTCACTCATAGATTTGCCTAAGTCATGAATTTTATATATTTAGATTTGTAAGATTCCTGTGCTATAGATGCTTAATAGAATATATTGAAATTGAATTTGTTAGTATAGTTTTATACAACATTAGTTTAAATTTACACATTCTCTATGAGAAAACGAGAGATACAGTGTCGTGGACCAGCACCAACAAAAATACCTCTTGCCAGGGTATGGGTGTGGGGTTTTTGAAATATATGTAAAGAATATGAAGACGCATGAAAAATATAAGAACATAAACCACAGAAAGTACTGGGAGGGCATTTCCGTGAATTCTAAAAATTGTCCTCATTTATTTTTCCGTATGTTTTTATACTCATTACAAATGGGGGGCTGGGGGGAAAGGAACAAAAGACTATTAACATAATACAAAGGCCACCTCAAGCAATTAATCTTTAATGAGATATCAAATCATTAACATTCTGTTGTTTAGGCAGAGAAGCTGCTCTAGACCAAGTGGTTGAAGACAACCACTCACCAGGTGACCTCATAGTTACAAAAGAAGGAGCAAAAGTACATTTTCATATCCTGACCACCTGTCTGGATGGCATGGTCCTACTCATATGGACTATCTTAATGTCAAAAGTATTAAATAATCACTTCTTGTGTTGGGACATGCAACTATACTTGAGAGCCACTTTGAGCAACCTCCGACTCTGACCATCAGACAAGGTGGAAATAGGCATGCATTTTTGCGCTTCTACAGTATAGGTATAGTGAAAGATTGGCAAAGAAAAATCTGATAAGCTATAGTAACCGATGTACTAGTATTTCCTATAATATGAGGCTTTTTTTATTGGGGTTATATAGTTATTTAATTATGTTTTCCAAGTGAATTGACTTGATGGTGCATTTACCTGAAATATCTTTATATATAATATTTATGATATATTAATACAGTTTTTATCTTTGAAACAGGGGAACATTCTATGTAAAAAATGAGAATGGAAAAATTAGCTTGGTCTTAGAGAGATTAGAGATACAAGGATCATATCTAAATATAATAAAAGCAATATACAGCAAGCCAACAGCTAGCATCAAATTAAATGGAGAGAAACTCAGGAACAAGACAAGGCTGTCCACTCTCTCCATATCTCTTCAACATAGTTCTTGAAGTTTTAGCAATAGTCATAAGACAATATAAGGAGATCAAGGGGATTCAAATTGGAAAGGAAGAAGTCAAACTTTCATTATTTGCAGATGATATGATAGTGTACATAAGTGACCCCAAAAACTCTACCAGAGAACTCCTACAGCTGATAAATACCTTAAGTGATGTGGCAGGATACAAGATCAACTCAAATCAGTATCCCTCCTATGCACAAAGAATAAAGAAACTGAGAGGGAAATCAGAGAAATATCACCCTTTACAATAGCCAAAAATAACATAAAATATCTTGGGATAACACTAATCGAGGGAGTGAAAGACCTATTTGACAAGAACTTTAAGGCTTTGAAGAAAGAAATTGAAGAAGACCCCAGAAAATGGAAAGATCTCCCATGCTCTTGGATAGGAAGGATCAACATAATAAAAATGGCAATCCTACCGAAAACTATCTATAGATTCAATGCAATCCCCATCAAAATCCCAACACAATTCTTCACAGACCTTGAAAGAACAATAATCAACTTCATATGGAAAAACAAAAAAAAAAAACCCAGGATAGCCAAAACAATCCTATACAATAAAGGAACTTCCAAAGGCATTACCATCCCTGACATCAAACTCTATTACAGAGCCACAGTAATCAAAACAACTTGGTATTGGCATAAAAACAGAGACGTTGACCAATGGAATCGAATTGAAGACCTGGGTATTAATCCACATACCTTTGAGCACCTGATTTTTGACAAAGAAGCTAAAATTATATAATGGAAAAAAGAAAGCATCTTCAACAAATGGTACTGACATAACTGAATGTCAGCCTGTAGAAGAATGAAAATCGATTTATCTATATCACCATGCACAAAACTCAAGTCCAAATGGATTAAAGACCTCAATATAAATCTGACCACACTGCACCTGATAGAAGTGGAAACATACTTTTACGACCTTTTTTTTTCCCCGAAGTAGTTGTAATATGACATTTTACTATATTTGTAGGCCTCTCACATCCCCTCCTTTTTGGTGGGGGGGATGTCTAAGTGATAGGAAGTGAACCATTGATCTTAATCTTAATGGACATTTGCTGCTTCATTGTCCAGGAAGACCATAAATTTTTAACCTTTTCGGCTTAATATTTATTAGGACAGACATTTTTGCTTTTTTTCAATAACCTTTGCAAAATGTTAATATAAAGGTGACATTTGGGGCAGTGTTGCCTTCAGATAATTTTAAAGAGTATATTGCTGGATCAAAGACTTTCATACTCAGTATATATCAGATTATTCTTGCCAGTTTATAATGTCACAAATTTTTTTTTGTAAAATCATTTCATTAAAAGAAAGGTAATTTTAAGATGCTTGTCCTGATCAAGACATTTTTACTATGTGTAAGTTAGGTTACTAATGCTACTCTTTTGTTACATTTTAGTAACTTGTAGATGTCTAGTTTATACAGATGTTTAATATGAACCAGTTTGATTGATTTATTTAAGTAACTGTCTTATTTTCTTTTAAAGGTTTGTTATTGAACTTTGTGAGCCAATTCAAGTCAAACAGTTTGATATTGCAAATTATGAATTATTTTCTTCTACTCCCAAAGACTTTCTGGTTTCTATCAGTGACAGGTAAATAAATTCTTAAGTTATTTCTTAAAGAGTCCATGATAAAATTTCAGAATAAAAATTAAATGCACATGCCAGTCTGTTGTCTTATATTATCTTAGTTTTTATTTTAATATCAGTTTGTAGTAATATTTTATTGTGGGCTCGTGTTAATGATTTATCTTAGCTCTTGTAATATACAATCTGTTATGTTACTCCCTCATAAGTTGAAGACACAGATGGGGATTAGTTTGCTTAAGTCACATGATTAGTTATTTGGGAGAAGCAAGATTCCAATCTAGAACTATGTAACTTTTAATCATTATGTTTATTGCTTTCAGACAGTTCTTTAAAACTTACTAAAAACATGCTTCATTTTATATCACAATGTTTATTTTCGGTGAAGGGTTTCAAAAACTTGTTTTACTTGAATGATTATGGAAGAAATGAAAATCTTAAAAAATTAGAGAACTATATTCTGTTCCTGGTAATGAAAATTTACTATTCTTAGGATTTTAATATATTCTTTCCAGCTTTTCATG
The DNA here is from genome assembly GCF_037038515.1 of Microtus pennsylvanicus. Lineage (NCBI taxonomy): Eukaryota > Metazoa > Chordata > Mammalia > Rodentia > Cricetidae > Microtus > Microtus pennsylvanicus. Next base: position 54,790,599 of record NC_134588.1, on the reverse strand, counting down.
TGTATTTTTTATTCCACTAAAATGTGCATCTTCATATTTCTTACATCCTGAGACTTTTGTCTTTTAAGCATAGCAGTTTTAATTAGAATTTAATTTTATCTGACAGTCAGGGTGTTTATCTGCTCTACAAGTACATTAGTGTGCTAGTGATTTGCCGTAAGGGTTGTTGTGACGTCACTATGCGCTGCCATTGATATTGAAGAGTTGCAGTGGTCTTTCTTTTCTTCACAGTCGTTATTGTGTCTGTACAGCTTTTGAAAGCTTTCTCAAAATTTCTTCAGAATTCCATTTACTGTTTTGTTATTAACCTTTTTTTCAGATTACTCCCCCAATACTGTATGTGTTAGATGATAATACCTAGCTCTGAAAATTGAAGTATGCATATTTTTTAAAGATGAGAAGAGAGAACTCGGTATTTTGAGCTCTTTAAACATTACAAACAATAACAGGTGTAGAGTTTGAATGCTAGATTCCCTTTTAAAGAAATCAGCAATGGAGGATATCAGTTTAAATACAGTAAGATGTTGTTGTCCCTTGTCTTCTGTTTGTTAATATGATTGTTCAAGTAGCCCTTTTCAGTGAAGTAGAATTTGTCAGTTAAAAAAAAATTAACTTAAAGGCCTGTTTTGTTTAAATTCAATGTGCTTAACATGAGAAGAAGAACTGTACATGATACATTTATTTTCGTTTTCTAGATATCCCACAAATAAATGGATCAAGCTGGGCACTTTCCATGGTAGAGATGAGAGGAATGTCCAGAGTTTCCCTCTGGATGAACAGATGTATGCAAAATATGTAAAGGTAATCTTTATGCATATAGAACTATGTCTTTCCTGTAATGAAAATCTTATAGTTGTTCCCCCTGCTCATTTAGAAATCAGAGAAACTAAGAGGAAATTTATAGCATAATACTATTTAATTAAATACATCTTACTACTATGCATTTTTTATGAGACAGATGGTACTCTGACATTTTTATTTTCTTGGTAACCTAGAACAAAAAAAAATTATTTCTGGCTCTAATAAAATGCCAAAATATAAGTTTTGTTTTGGAGTTTTGTTTTTGTTTTGAGGCTGAGTCTCTCGTAGCCACCTGGCCTAACTGACCAGGTGCTGTGAAGTACAGTGGTGCAGCACCATGCTAGCATGCTTTAGCGTCTGTAAGTTGTCATCAACCTGGAATTGTATTCGATTTTGAGACTTAAAACATTGCTACTATTGGAATCTTTTAAGTAGGTCTGATCTGTTTTTAATTTTTAAAATCTAATTCAATTTTATTTTCAATTTATTTATGACTCCACTTTTTATATTCAGGTGAAACATTTTATGCCCATTTAGCAGTTTCAGATAAAAATTTAGACACATAACTATTTCCATTGCTTCCTTCACCAACTGTCTTGAGTTGAATTTAAATAATATTTGGAAGTTTCTGTGCCTCTCTTTCCTACCCCCCTTTTTCTGTAATAGAAAGTAAGAGAGGTTTCTTAAAGTACCATAATGTTAATAATAAGGCCTTTTAGAATTGCAGAACTTCTAACTTCTATTCATTCTTCTTTAAATTGTAAAAACTTATAGCTACTTGATTTTGTCTTCTGGGATTTTACTCTCTCTGTTTAAAGCATGACTCAAATTGATTTCTACAAATGGGTAAACTTGTAGTATTCCTAATTTCAGTATGAAAGTGCTAGATTCAATATTGAAAATGCAGTGGATAATTTCAGTATAAAAATTGCCATGTAAAACTCCCAATTTTATGGAGAAGAACTGTATAGAATGTTTTGAATTGTTTATGAAAAGTCTGAAAACCATTTGCTTGTGATTAGTGATCAGTGCTGTCTGTGCACACAAATTCTTAACTGGTTTCTGCTCCACTAAAGGAACTAAATACAAATAAACAAATTACTTTTTAAAATTTGCATTTTGTAAGTGAAGCATCTTTCACTTGTGTTAGTTATATATGAAAAACTTATGCTTTCCCTGAAACACATTCTATATAATATTTTAAAACCACCAGAAACACTTCATAGTAAACTAATTTGTTTAGTAATCTATACATTTATTCATAGATATATACATTTTAGATGGCAATTTAACAATGGTTTTAGAATCTTTTTTTAATCTAACAGAAAGCAATAGCAATGGCTATAGAAATAATTTCACTATTAACTTAAAGCTAATCTATTAACATGTAATCAGATTATGCTTTTCAGTCATTATGGTATTAAATGGAAATTATGACTTTTTTTGCTTCTGCAAAGAATTAAGAGTACTACAATGTTACCTGTCACAGTGCGTTGCCTTCTACACTTAATACCATATGGGTGCGGATACTTAAGTTACTTATGGCATGTTATCCAGACTTTGGAACTGATTCCTTTTTCTTTTCCTTTCTCTTGCTTCAGATGTTCATCAAGTACATAAAGGTTAGCAACCTTCTCTTTTGCAATATTGAATAACAGAGCATGGCATATTAATGCATTACATAAGAAATTTTCCAAAGCTTTACAAGTATTGATTGGGGGAAATGACTTTACTTTTAGAAATGCTATAATGAGAAGACTGAATATACTGCTCACCTCACAGATGCACTGCTGGTTTCCAAGTTCATCAACTTCTATTTTTCAGGTGGAGTTAGTATCACATTTTGGATCAGAGCACTTTTGTCCTTTAAGCCTAATAAGGTAATACAAAGCAAAATATTTCCTGTTTTTACAAGTGATATAAAAAAAAACTAATGTTTTTAAAGTGAAGAGATATGTTTTCTTATGTGAAGTTAATACTATAGAGATATAGGGTATTGAGCCTCCATTTAAATTTATTTTAGAAAAATACCAAGATAGTCTGAAAAAAATATTTTTTACTGTTTTTCTGTTACTAAACTTTCTGTTTTATTGCGTTGATAATACATAGAAGCACAGATTGGTCCTTATATTTCTAAATGCTTTGTTACACTTATATTTTAATGAAGTAGTGGATGAATAGTTGTAAGAAATACATTATTTTGATTGCAAAAGCTAGTGTTTGTGATCTTTTTACTCATGAGTTGTGAAGTGTTGAGCCTTAGTAACTTCTATTTTAATGCAAACCTTCAATGAAATTGTTACTAGGGTTTTCGGTACTAGCATGGTAGAAGAATATGAAGAAATTGCTGACTCCCAGTATCAGTCAGAACGTCAAGAACTATTTGATGAGGACTATGGTAAGTGATTTTAAGTAGGTGACTAGCGGGAATTTTCTTTCTTTTTCTTTTTTGTAATTCAATAGTAATGGATTACATAAATCAACAATTGTGGTCACTTTAGTTTATTTTATTGTTTTTAGCCCTAGTAACCAAATCTGTCTTAAATGATGTTCTCGTGTGAATGCTTTCTACCTTACATTCCAAACTCACCAGTGAGTTCTTTGTACCTTACATTCCAAACTCACCAGTGAGTTCTTTGCAATTGCGACTCTTTTGTAACACCAGCAATATAAATTTTGAGTATTCCCAATTCTGGGCTTAAAAATCTGTTAAACTTATATGATTCTGAAACAGCAGAAGTCACTATTGAGTTCTTTGCTATGCCCTGTGCCGTGTAGCAAGTACATTAAGACCACAGTCTTTTAGAAGCTCCTTTGAGTCTAGGTTTAATCCCCTGGCTACTTTGTTTACTGAAAATGGTATAAACTGTAATTTGAACAATTTAAAGTTTCTTTTGACATTTTCCTACAAAAAATACAAAGACATTTGCTAAAGGTTGGAAAATGTTAAAAATATGTTTAATACTTTTAGTCAGCATTACATGTATTTTCCTTGATTTACAGCGGGTAAAGGCTTCTGAACTTCTTTATGTGGACATGTTTTAGGTTTATAATTAATACTTACTATATAGTGTTTTATATTTCAGTTGACTGACAAAATATAGGTACTTTTAAATGCTTTTAGTAGAACTAGTTCTCATTAAAGTTATTTTTGTCTTAACAGATTATCCACTGGATTATAATACTGTGGAGGATAAATCTTCAAAAAATCTTCTTGGTTCTGCTACAAGTGAGTATTTGGGGTTTTCTATTTATATTATTAAAGTCTGTTTCTCTTGCTCTTCTTCTGACAGGCTGTTTGTTGCAATGTAGTTTAGAATGCTTGTACTCCCACTCTTGAATTATATTAGCTTTTGGATGGACTTTCCATGGAAATGAAATATAGTAGATGAAAAGGAGGAAAATGTAAGCATCAGATATCAAATTTGACAAGCTTACTGAAGAAAGGACTATAAATTTCTTGGGAGAAAATTAAGAAAGCAGCACACTAGTAAATTTTTTGTGAGTGAAGGCTTAGTAATCTATACTTATGCCTACTTTTCTGTTCAATTGCAAAAATATAAAAGCTGTTTCCAGTGTTCACCAATAATAGTAATAATATGATATGGTATACTTGGTGGTTTAGTTTGTTGGTCTTCCAAACTAGTGTGAACCTAGGGGTAGGCTCACTAAAGATACTTTTAGATAAATCCTACCCACTGGAATATTATTTTTGTGGTTAATACAAAACTTAACTAAGAATTTTCTATTTATTTAGAGATTAATAACTGTATAACTAAAGGTCATACCAGTGTGTGCAAACTTTAATAAACAGCTTATATGCCATTTATATGGAGTTGAGTCACTAATTCTTTTCATCTTTCCTTTTCTCCTTCTATCTCTTTTCTTCTCCATGGAGGATTAAAAAATTTAGCAGTCTCCTAGGGATGAGAATAAAAATACTAAAAATACCTGGGAGAGTAGAACCCATTTATGTAATGTTCATTACATATTAGTTCATTATACTTCATTTATATTTGTTTATTTTGTTTTCTTTCATATGTGAGGGTAAGCTCTATAACACTGAGCTTAAATCCTAGCCTCTGTTGATAATTTTTGGCCTTTTAGGTTTGAGCAACTATTTTCACTTAAGATCCAATCTTATTTTATTGCTTGTATAAAAATAGTGCTGTGATACAACATTATTCTAGGGGTGAAAAAAGATGGTATGTTATATATGAATTTTACTATGATTTTAAGTATATATTTATGTTACATAATAGTCATTATTCTTAATGATGTTAAGCTAGTTTTGAGGAAGCATCTTTTTCTTTTCTTTTTCTACATGGTTAGAACCAGTCTAAATGATCTTTAGCTTTTAATGGTTACCAGAAAGGAGAGGGCACAAGCGAGGTAGTTTTTTACCATAGTTTAGGTAAGAGAAGAAAACCCTGTTAATATTCTGTGTTTTATTTTTTTTCTTCCTATGGTGTTTGTTCACAGCTATCATTAAAACATATAGTTAGTTATATGCCAGTGTAGGACATTTTCCTGCATGTAGCCTGTCATATACTGTTTTAATTAATTATATATAGACTATTATTTTGGTCTAATTTTTTTTGTTGTTGTTAAATGTGTTAGTTGTTAACACTTTATTTTTTTCCTTTATGGGTTTTGAAAGGCAGTCTATTTACCTTTGTGTGTTCTGAGTATTCAAAGAATTTACGTAGTGAAATGATAGAGACAGGGAGACGTTACCTGATCTATAGTATGGAAATTAACTATTTACCTTTGTGTGTTCTGAGTATTGAAAGAATTTACATAGTGAAATGATAGAGACAGGGAGATGGTACCTGATCTATAGTATGAAAATTAACTTTTTGAAATGACATATACCTCTTAAAGTTTCAAAACGAGTGGCCCCAAGAACAGTCTTACTTTGCTGTCATGAAGTTTACTGACCTGGTCTGTATAGTCTTCTCTAAAGAAACAGGTTTGCCTTTGAACCTGACTAGGTACCTCCTCTATGATAGGATAGCTAACAGTGGAAGAAGTGCACAGCGTGTAGAATTAGTCTAAAGAACCCGTGTTTAACAATAGAATATCCAAGTTTTGCAGTTCTAAATGAGCTTGAAATCGGGCTTATGTGGAGCCCAGCGTTTTGGTGCTGAAAGTGGACCTATGGCTTTGCACATGTTAGGCCAGCACTCTATTACTGTATTAAGTTATCTTCCCACTCTTTAGATTTTTGAAACAAAATCAGTGTAGCCCAAGTTGCTTCAAACTTGCCATCCACCTGCCTCTACTTGTCAAATATTGAAATTAGAGATGTGGACCAACATACACAAACTTTTCCTTTTTAAAAATTGTACAGAATTTGTAACTTTGCTCTTAATAGAAAATCCTTTTTCCTTTATCTATTGGGTACATATTTAGTATCCTTTAATTGAGATACTTCGAACCAGAAGTATTTCACAGTTTAGATTTCATAATATTTGTGTTTGCATAATGAGATATCTTGAGGCTGGGATATAAACATGAATTTCTGTTGCAGCTTATGCACATAGCTTAAGGTAATTTTATACAGTATTTGTAGTGTGTCTGACTTTTGAATATGATCCATCATAGGAGGTCATATTTAAAATTTCATACTTTTGGATGTAAGAACTGTTAGTGCTCAAAAGTGTATTTTGGAGCATTTTGGCTTTCAGGCTTTAGAGTTTTGGAATAGGGATGATTACCCTATAGTTACTGTTCACAGAAAATATACATCAGCAGACATGCTTGATACTGTAGAATATTACAAAGGGAGAAATGGCTGTCATAGAGCAGCATGTGTGCATGCCTGTTTTGACAGCTCTTGCGACTTGCTTATCTTTTAGATCAGTAAGAATTCTCCCTAATGCTTCTGCTTCACTGGTTGGTGCTTTGCCTTGTAGATTTACTAGAGGGCCATCTACTTTGATACTCTTAAAAGCTTATCTTTTCTCTTAGATATATGTTTTGCATTTTATTGAAATCTCTGTATCTCCTAAACACATATGTACAGGTTAAGGACAATGCAGATTTTAAGTCAATGTATTTTAATTTTGATGTGGTAAAATACAATAGTTTGAACAACTTGGTGACTGAGTAAGTGGATTTTGTGTTGCCATTTTTTTGTGTTCCTATAAAGAGGAAGTAAAGTAATTACCGGGAGGGAACAGTACACATAGAAGGAGGTTGTCTTTTGGTTAGTTTATTTTGGAATATTGAAGCATAGACAAAAATTCCCCATTTCTGCATTGTAGACTAGGAAAGAGTTTGTATTCTGTAGCCAAAATGCCATCGAAGTATTGGAGGTGTTTGGTCACTAGGAATGTTTCATTCTTAAGGGAATAATGTGGGATGTATAACTTGCCCAACTCAGAGAAATGAGGGAAATTAATCTAGTCTGGGATTGTGCTTGATGCTACTTCTTTAGTAATTCTACAGAGATTTTAGTGGCTTATGATGATAAAAGCTGCCCACATTTGGCTCTAAGTGGGAATGATCAGAATAGATTATTTACAAAGTTGTTTTGTCTCCAAAGACCAAGAGGAGGGAGGGGAGAGGTAACGTTCTATGAACATAATGAAATTGTTTCTTTTAGTTAGATGAGCTGAGAAAATAGAAATCTCCCAGATTTTGCTTTTTTTTTACTAACCAATCTCCTAAAATGATGACAGATAAGTCTTAAGATGGAAATACTGTGTCTTATTGTTAAGCTATTAATAAAATTAAGTTCAAAATAACAAAAAATAAGTTCTTTATACAGATTAATGTAGGTGTTTGTTTGTTGAATTTTTAATGACCTAAATTGGAAATCTGAGATACAAGTTTACTTTGAATACAAGAGAATATAAAATTGAAAAATTTGACAGATGTGACTGAACTTTGGATGGCAGTGTAAAGCAGAGGATCATGTCCAAAGGGTGCTATTATTGGCATTCAGAGTGGGTTCATAAAGAAGCAGGAGTTTCCATTCCTGATGAGGTTTGTGAGGCGATGGGCATTCCTCTCATACCTCAGTTTAAGTATTGTCTAACGTGAGTGACAAAACAGGGCTAGGGCTGTACTTCTCTGTTCTACTTCTCTGTTCACCAGCTTGTCACATCCAAGGGCAAGACATTTAAAAGTGGCAGCCTTTGTGTTATTCTGATAAATAAAATAAGTACTTTTTTTGTTTCATAGGCAGATGTATAGCAAAATTACTCTACTTGGGAGTCCCCTTTAAAACAGTCAGAAGTCTTTTTCCCACCCTGCACACACATATATGAGTCTGACCACACTGAGCTGGCTTTCAGGCTTCTTGATGTGCCTTCTCTTAGTACTTTTCACATCTTTGATTTTTGTTAAAAGTGTCCTGCAGACTCTATGGATCACTTTTATGATGAGTCTAAAATGGATAACCTTGGGATGCTTAGTACAGCTTCAGCCTACTCAGTGCTTTAATAGAAATAAATGTATGACAGTAAAGAATTGACTTCAAATGGCAGTTCTCGGTAGACTGAGGAAATTCCTCTGAATATTGTTACATTATTAGAAGACTTCACACTCTGTCACCAGATTCTTGTGGAATTCTGCCATTTTTTTGCTTCTCATGTATTATATATGTCTTAATATAGAAATTGAGGTTTATACTATCTTTATTTGTTAGCTAAATATTCCCCACTGGGGGGAGATGGGCAAAAAATCAGAACAACCAACTTCACAAATTGTTCTACCTATTAACTTTAGTTTTGACTTTAAAAAATTTGAACTTTCCACAGAATCAAAGATATTGGGGGCTTTATACAACCCCCAAAACATTGTTTTGCCTAATTAGTTTTAAAAGTCATCAAAGGAATTTAATTGTGTATTACAGGTTTATGTAATCAATAGATAATTATATGATAATATAAAATTAATAATAGTAAATTTCTGCCTTTCTTTGGTTAATAATCTTCCCATTTTATTTTTAACCTATGTAATCACTCTTTAGAAATTGCTTTGTTTATATAAGTTTTTTTAACTATAGAACCTTTAAAAAACTGAAATATGAATTTTGAGCATCTCATTTTTTTCATGTTCCAGTCCAGGTTATATGTTGAACTGTAATTGAATTTTCTAATGTGCTAAACACAGTATTTCGTAAAAGATAGGAGGAAATTTTATTTTAAAAAACTGCATTCAAAATTCCTTCTGAACATTAAAATGTCAACTTACTCTGGTTAAAAATCTGTGTCCTTTATTGGACTTTGATAGGATATACAAAGGTAACTAACCCAAAGAAAAAGGCTTAAAGACCTTTATGGACTTTTTAAAAATTATATTAAGATTTTAATGAGACTGTTTAGGTATATTGGTATTGTTTTTCTGATTGAATTCTGTTTTAGATGCCATTCTAAATATGGTGAATATTGCTGCTAATATTCTGGGAGCAAAAACTGAAGACTTGACAGAAGGTACCTAATCATTTTATGCATCTTTAAAATAGCTGGAAAAAGGAAGTAATAAACCAATAAAATAGAATTTTCATTTAGAAATGGAGAGACCATTGAAAAGAATTTAGCAGTCCTCTATTAATCATCATTAATTGAACTTCACAGATTCTTTTGTTAATGAAAGATCTACAGCTGCATAAATTCATGAATTGATCCCTGCCCCCTCTGCACTCCTCTCTCACCCTAGTAGAATTGATCAACCCAGTTCATCACATCTGCTATACAAGTACTCTTCTATTGAGCATTATACCTAGGCTTTAAATTTTTTTTAGTTTTGAGACAGGTCTTATTAAATTGCCAGACTGGCCTTGAACTTAACAATCCTCCTACCTCAGTCTCTCTAGTGTCTGGGTGGTGGCAGGTGCTACCACCCTGCCCAAATGAACTGATACTTGATTCTTCTTAGCTATGACAGTAATAATTCCATGCCCTCATCTCTTTCCTGAGAATTTGAAGTCCTAGTGATACTTCGTATTGGTCTTTCCTTTGTGTAGCAGAAATATTAATGTAGTAAGCCATTTGTTTTAGAGAATGGCAAATAATATAATTACCAAAGAATAACAAACGGTGCCTTTTATTTTAAAAAAAAAAAAACACTAAGCCAAGTGTAAGCTTAAAAATTACCCATTTTGCTTCCTCATTTTCTAATAACTTTTTGGTCTAGAAGCATATTAATAATGTAAGACTATGCAAAATTTATAATATCAAATAAGTTAAGGAATAACATTCATTCTTTATAGTTGTAATCGTGTACAGTCGTGTCTTTCTAAGATAACTTAGATTTAATAGAAAAAACTCCTTAGTAGCAAATGTGTTTGACCTTTTTCTTCCCCTTCCTCAAGAGGCTAAAGCTCTTTTTAATTTGTTACAATAAAATATTTTATGGTACAACTTTTAAACATTGAACTCAAATGTGGGCATCTTTCTTAAAATAGGAAATAAAAGTATATCTGAGAATGCCACTGCCACAACTGCACCTAAAATGCCTGAATCAACTCGTGTTTCAACTCCTGTTCCATCACCTGAGTAAGTTATATTGTGACATTAGTTCTGTTAAAACAGAATTGAGTGTATTAATACAGCAAAGAGCTTGTAATATATATGCAGTCATCTATGAGAGCCTGAATCATAAGACGATATCCCTACAGCTACCTAGAACTTCAGTTACTTCTTTTCATTCCTGTATTTGTGTATTAAAAAATAGCACTGCGTTCCACACCACACATTGGTTGTTTTGGTATTATGTATTATTTTCACACATTGAATCTTTTTTTAAGAAAAATATTTCTTTACTGAAGGTGATTGTTCTAGGCTTGAGGATAGACTTCAAAGACTTGTGTTTTTAATTAATTTTGAAAACATTGTATATATGATATCCCTAGGGTAGCCAAAATATCTAGAGCAGTAGTGGTTTTTGAATTACATTTGTCACCCAGCAAATTAAGTTGTTCCCTTTCTCAAACTGATTTGTACGTTGGTTTTTTTTTTTCCCCAGTGGAACACTTTGGGCAGTGTTGTGTATATAGGTAACATAAAGTATCTTCATTTGAGGGGCTTTCTTACCAAAGACAGTATAGGTACATATTATTTGTAGGTACATATTATTTATAGTAGACAATAAATTTAGTTATTTGGCTGTTGAGTTGTGGTTATTGTGTAAAATCTGAAAATTTTTCTCAAGAACTCTAGTAGTGGGGCATATATAAATTTGAACTATTTCACAATAGTAGATAATCAGAATTGCAATGTATATGCTTTGAACTGTAATATCCAAACAGCATGATAATTAAAAAATGATGTTGTGGGGCTGACAAGATGGCTCAGTGGTTAAAAGCACTGGCTGCTCTTCCAGATGACCTGGGTTCAAACATTCCCAGCATCTACATGGCAGTTCACAACTGTCTGTAACTCAGTTCCAGGGAATCTGACACCATCACACCAATGTGCACAAAATTAAATAAATTATTTAAAAAATGATTTTGTGCTTTGAAGAGCAGAGTGAGATATTTATATTCTGAAAGTGGCTGAAAACATTTATTAGGTGATTGGAGTGAAAAATAAAGCATATGTGTTACTTATTCTTAAAAAGTCCTAAAATATGTATTAGTGATAGAGACATTCATAGTATTTCTTATTATCTGGGGGTATAATTGCAGTTTTTGATTTTATAACTAGGCTTCTTCAGTTAACTTTTTGGTTTTTCAGGACAGAGTTTCTCTGTTGCTTTGGAGCCTGTCCTGGAAACTAACTCTTATAGACCAGACTGGCATCGAACTCACAGAGATCTGCTTGTCTCTGTCTCCCGGGTACTGGGATTAAAGATGCGTGCCACCACCGCCCAAATTAGCTCACTGTTTTTAACAAATTAAACAAATTATTTATATACATATATATGTGCACACATGCAATCATGAATATTTGAAAGGGGATATTGTTGAGACAAACATCATCTCCCTATGTAGTTCAGCCTGGCCCCAAACTTGTGATCCTCTTTGTTCTTTCTCCCAAGTACTGGATTTATAGGTACAAGCTACCATATCGACTTTTATTATATATCATTGCATAGTAAAATTTCTTCATTTGTTAACTCTAATTTTTAAAAATGATTTTAGAGTAGTCACTTGGTGAGATAACAAAAAAGGCAGGACTCTATACACAATATTACTAAAAGTTATGGAAAGCTGTTATTTTCTTTTCCTATGCTTAAGTTTTTTTTAACTGTAACAGACTAGAGTATGTACAACAATATATAGCTAAACATTTTCTCTTCCCTCTCTCCAGACTACTCCTTTTTACTGTCATAGTTTGTTCAGTAACTAATAGATGATGTGCCCTTGAATATGTAAGAAATACAATTTGATACTAAATGGATCTATATGGCTATAGATAGCTCTTTCTGTTTAGAGAAGCATAACCTAATTGTTTTATCTTAACTGGTTAGTATTTTGCTCTCAGCAAAAATGAATGAAAGTCTCCTTAAATGCTCTTTGTCTTTCTTTTGTAATTGTGGTGACAGAAGTCTGTACTTGGAAACATTAACTGGTAGTAATTTTTTAAGTAGGAGATTTTGCATGTAAAGATAATTTAATTTTGGTATTGATATTACCTGAGTTCTTCAGGTTTTTCATTTGTTCTTTAAGATTGTACTCAGAAATCATCTTTGTCTCAGACAGAACCATGGGCACTGTAACTTTCTACTATTACTCCACCCTGCTAGGCCCAACCACACAGGTGTACTCTAGAGACAATGGTGAGGCAGGCTTAATGACATTGTTGGTTTTTTATGAGCCAAGACTTTTTATTAAAGTGGTCATATATTTGTCTTTTAGTAAGAAAACTAACTCAGATGATAAGATTGTATTTCCTTAAAAGCAGGCAGTCTTCTGTGTGTGTGTGGGGGGGGGGGGCAGGGGGATCCTCAAAATCTATAGAAATGTCATTGAGAATTTGAGCTACCTTCTACAGATGATATTAAAATCCTGGATTCTAGTTCTAGCTCTTGAGCATCTTAATTTCTAGTCTATAAAGAGTGGTGGTAAGGCATGTAAAGAGTAAGTGTGTTATGGAAAGGCACACTGTATCTGCAGGCAAGAGAATTATTCACTTATTTAGAGTCAAACATTAAAAGGACGCAAATTTGATGTGGTAAAATACAGTGGTTTGAGCTACCTGGTTACATGGTAAGTGGATTTTGTGTTGCCATTTCTGACATATACATTTTTTTAAATATAATGAAAAAAATATTTTATAAGGAAAGCTCAGTTCAACTTTGTACTCACCATTACTTCTGTAATCCCAGTCTTTATGTTGTGCTAAGACATTTTCCTTAAGCTTATTTTAACATTAGATTTCTAAGTGATATGTAATTATATCTATGTGTTTCTAGATATGTAACCAATGAAGTCCATACACAGGACACAGAACCATCAACCTCAGATACTCCAAAAGAAAGTCCTATTGTCCAGCTGGTTCAGGAGGAAGAAGAGGAAGCAAGTCCATCCACGGTGACCCTTTTGGGCAGCGGGGAACAAGAGGATGAGTCATCCTCCTGGTTTGAATCTGAGACACAAATACTTTGTAGTGAACTGACGTCAATCTGTTGCATTTCTAGTTTTTCGGAGTACATTTATAAATGGTGCTCATTTAGAATTGCTCTGTATCGACAACGCAGCAGGACTGTTATGAGTAAAGGAAAAGATTTTGTGCCAGTTCAGCCATCGTTACTACTTCCAGTTGAATCAGTAGAGGTTTCAGTATTGCAGCCTTCCAGTGGAGATGTGGACAATGAGAACATGGAAAGAGAAGCTGAAACTGTTGTTCTTGATGACTTAAGTAGTGTGCACCAAAGTGATTTGATAAATCACACAGTGGATGCAATTGAAATTGAACCAAGCCATCCTCAAACTCTTTCTCAGTCTCTTCTCTTAGATATTACTCCAGAAATCAATTCACAGTCTAAAGTAGAAGGATCTGAGTCTGTTAAATATGAGGGAGGACATACACCATTACAAGTAATGCCCCAAGAGAGTTCTGTTGAGTCTGATGATGAAACGGAAAAAAAGCCTGAGAGCTTTAGTTCTGTAGAGAAGCCTTCTGTTATTTATGAAACAAGTAAAGTTAATGAGGTAGTGGACAGTACTGTGAAAGAAGACATATCCTCCACAGAAGTTGTCATCAGGGTCTCTGAAACAATACCGCTACCTATAAGCACAGCCACTGTGCCAGACACTGAAGACGGGGAAGCCAAAATGAGTATAGCTGATACACCAAAGCAAATAGTGACTGCGGTTATGGACCCTTCATTGCCTGAAGGAAAAGAGGACGATCAATCTCCAGAAGATGCCCTTTTAAGAGGGTTACAAAGGACAGCTACAGATTTCTATGCTGAATTACAAAATTCTACAGATCTGGGATATGGTAATGGGAATCTCGTACATGGATCAAATCAGAAGGAGTCAGTATTTATGAGACTTAATAATCGTATTAAAGCCTTAGAAGTTAACATGTCTCTCAGTGGTCGCTATCTGGAGGAGCTTAGTCAAAGGTAAGCTTTCTTATACATGAGCACAACCCATTTCACATGGTAAGTTTGATAGCTGAATAAGATCTACAAAGACATTTTTATGGTAATGTAATAAGGATGATTTTAACTGGAAAAAGAGAACAAGCCACTTGGATGGTGTTCAAAGTTTTTCCAGAATTGTTATCTGTTTTGTTTTTATAAGTTCTTAGTGACATGCTGCTATTGTTATTAGGCTAAAGCATTTTCTATATCACGCTTTCTCCTTTATAATTTTTGTGTTCTTACTGTGTCGCTGAGATTAGTCTTGAGCTCTTAGACTTACGTGATCTTATCAACCTCTTGATTAACTGCGACTGTAGGTGTGTGCTGGCGTATTCAGCATCACTTTCTTCTTCTGTTGCTTGACTTTAGCAGTTTTTACCGATTGCCAGAGAGAACATGGGAAAAGTACCTTAAAGGGCTTGTAGTACATCTGGGTCAGGTATTTAAGAGTTTAGATGTATAAAGATAAGGAAAAATCAAACGGATTTCAGCATTCATATATGCAGACAAAATATGCAGCATTTACAATCAATACATCTTTTATGCAGATCACAAAATCAGTTCCTTTGTCATAATTTATATCCTTTATTCCTTAGTGTCAGTGCACTTACACAGTGATTAAGACTCCAGGCACAATCTTCTTGTCTTTATACCTGTATTCTGTTTCATATTCCGCAAATGTCCAATATCTGTCCTAGAATTTCTTTCCCTTACATTTGCCATCACTTGGGCACCAAATATCTAAAGTTCTCGACATACCACTTTTTCTTATCCCTCTTAATTTGAAATGCTCCTAATGAGATGTCAGTAAAATATGAGAAAAGATATTTTTTCCTGGTCTTTCCTCACTGTACTTCATCCCAAAGGAATCATACTAATTTTTTATAGCAATGAGAATAGACTTGATGTTCAGGATCTATTGGTTAATACCTTTTGTATGTGTTACTGTGTTTCACAGTCCTGAATAAGTCATTTTAAGAAAAGTGAATTGTCCAATCTCAAAATCAGAATTATTTTTCCAGTACTTAATGATAAGTGAATTTAAAGGAATTTTTACTCTGTAGGTACCGAAAACAAATGGAAGAAATGCAGAAAGCTTTCAATAAAACAATAGTAAAGCTTCAGAATACTTCAAGAATAGCAGAAGAACAGGTTGGTTTCTTCGTTATTGTATATTTATTTTTTAGAATGTAATCTGATATGCATACATCTTTGTGGAGTGTATCGTAATTATTTTGCATGTACAATGTGTAATAGAAAATCAGAGTAATAGGTCAGTATTCTCTAGTTTCAAATGTATCATAAATTATTTTAACCAGTAGTTTTCCACTGTGCTATAGAAGAAATTCTCCTACTCTATTGTGCCCTTTAGTGAGCATCTTTTTATCTTTTCACCTTCCTGCCTATGTAGATTTACTTAATAGTTTGCATAGATGAGTAAGAATATATGGCACACGTCTTTCTGTGTGTGGTTCATTTCACTTGAAGTAATAGCCTCCATATTGATCCACATTTCTACAAGCAATTTTATAACGGAATAGTATTCCATTGTGTAAATATACCAGTGTTTTTTGTTTTTTGTCTTTTTATTCACAGAAAGTCAACTTGAGTTAATGACATATTTTATCTGTTATAAATAATTATGCCATAAATGCTGGAAATTGTTTTATCTCCTTTGGCTACATACCCAGCAGTGCATTACTAGGTGATATGGGAAGTCTGTTTTAACAGTTTGAGTAATTTCATACTATTCTCCATAATGATTCTTCTGATTTACATGTTGCTTTTGAAGTAGATACTCACTGACTTTGGTAGGATGTAAGTAGCAAAAGTTAACTTATTCACATTTTCCTCATAGCTTTGGAAGGTATCTAGCTATTCATCTAGGAAAACATTTTTTTGAACATTGAATTCATTTTGTGTATACAAACTTTCTGCAACTTTCTAAAAACTGCAGAAATGTTTTTGTGGTTGTTCTCTGTAGTACTCTGGTTCGTTACAGAAAAGAACAGCTTTATTTCTTTTTTTGATTCTTCCATCTCTTTTATGTATTTATCTCTTGGCCAATGTAGATAGTGATAACAGTATGACTGGTGATAACTTTGCACCTCTGTCTTAGGGAGAAAAATTTCAGTATTATGTGTATATCACAACCAACAAATATTATATTGAGTTTTAATCTCATAACGCCTTTATTTTCTCTTTCTTTATAAATAGTAGCTGTATCATATGTCTCAAAGACCTGTATAAGTACTTTTAATCTTAGCAAGTAGGTTGATTAGAAGTGTTAACCAGTGTAGACTTGTCTTTAGGCATTTGTAACTATCTCAGGCTAATCTGTGTATGTTGAGTTTTCAAAAGGAGTGGTTTAATAAATCAGTAATAGTATTTTAAGAAGGTAAACTATACTGGAAAGAATCAAAGGTTTGTAGAAATGAACCCTTTTGATAGTTTTATATACCCCTCTTTCCTCACACACAGTTAACACTTAAAAACTTTTTTAATCAAATTGAAAATCATAGGTCTAGAATAAAAAATGGTTATGTAGTTTCTATGAGGTCTTATGTTTGAGTTTTCAATTTCCTGGACTTACTTCTTCCTTCCCCTCCCTCCCTCCCTCCCTCCCTCCCTTCCTTCCTAGATTCATTAATAGGTTTGAAATTCTAGTACCATTTGTCTAGTATACAGTATGCATGAGAATGATAATTTAAATAAAGACATACTGATTGTAAAAGCTTCTGAATAAATATAGAGAGGTGGCTTTGGCCTTATTTTCATCTGTAGGAGTATAGCATCAATTAGATGACCACTCATAGGTATGACATCCTTGGTTGATTGTATTTTGCTGCAAAAGGAACAATTTAAAAAAAAAAAAGTTTGTTTGAGCATTTTTTTTTTTTACTGACTGTTTTACTTTTAAAAACACTTAGTGAGAGTAGCAGATATGAGACTGGTGATCCACTAGTTTATACCTATGGAAACAACATTAATTTGGACAGTAGTTCATTAGCTTCTGTTAGATGGTATTTTACATCCTGAAAGCGACAAAGTAATTCTTTTTGAAGGGAAGCTAGACCACAACCTAAGATTCTTTTTTTGTTTTGTTTTGGTTTTTTTAATTGATTTTTATTGAGCTCTATCTTTTTCTTTGCTCCCCTCCTTGCCTCTGCCCTCCCCCCTTCAATCCTCCCCCAAGGTCCCCATGCTCCCAATTTACTCTGGAGATCTTGTCTTTTCCTACTTCCCATGTAGATTAGATCTATGTAAGTCTCTTAGTGTCCTCATTGTTGTCTAAGTTCTCTGGGATTGTGATTTGTAGGCTGGTTTTTTTTGCTTTATGTTTAAAAACCACCTATAAGTGAGTACATATGATAATTGTCTTTCTGGGTCTGGGTTACCTAAGATTCTTAAAGGGTTTTATATTTTTTTAAAACTTTTAATCAAAGTTTGTGTTTACCCATTAAGATCTTTGTAAAACTACATTTTAAAAGAACTTAGTGGTTCTTCCAAATTATACATTTTACTATAATGTGGTTAATGTAAAGATGAAATATAAAGAAAAATGATAATCTTTTGTTACAGGATCAGCGACAAACTGAAGCCATCCATTTGCTACAGGCACAACTGACCAACATGACACAGCTTGTTTCAAACTTATCAGCAACTGTAGCAGAATTAAAACGGGAGGTAATTGTTCAACTGCCTCTCTTGTAAGACACTGTGCTCCTAGGAAGGTTGTCAGAGGGGCAAGCTTATAAACATGAACATGATAGTTCAAAGGTTGAACCAAACAAAGCTGTCACTTACATAGAACTTTTTCAAAACACCAAAATGCATTACTTTACTGTCTGGGAACTATACTATGACAGTCTTTTGTAAAACGTGACTTTCATTATTTGGTTTTACTTATAAGGCAGGTATGTTAATTCTGTTAGGTCTATTAAAAAAAACAATTCAGTTAATTTTTATTCTGGGCATTGGAAATCATTGCAAATCAATTATTAAGTAAAGAAATTATCTATGTCTTCTCAGTAATGCTTAACGTGTTGAAAAATTCTCATTTGGTGCCCTGTTGAAAATGATCTGTTTACGGACAAGAACAGAAACAGGAAAGGAGCTTATTAGAAGGCAATTGCAGTAACTTAGGTGAAGTTAACTTGGACCAGGATTTATAGAAGTACAAAATAGTATAAGGTTAGTTGACTTAAGTATATATTTAAAAGATAGAAAAGTGAGCCTTAATGAAGTATTAAGTATGTAAAGTTAAGGAATTGAAGTTGAGTCTGAGTTATATATAGTGAGAAAGTCAACGTGTTAGCATGCTTATCCCTGACGAAGGGAATACAAATGGAAAGACAAACTACATGTTAACAAAGCATTGTGGTGTTCATTAGATGGGAAGAAACAGCAAGAACAAACATCCAATGGTTTGTTCTTAGGCAGCATGCTCTGTATTATGGCTTAGGAGTAAATTGACTATTTAAAATTACTCATTCTCTGAATTTTAGATTCCATTGTATATCCTTTAAAGTACTTTATTATAATTATTGTTTATCTTTTTAGGTTTCAGATCGACAGAGTTACCTTGTTATGTCTTTGATTTTGTGTGTTGTCTTGGGACTGATGCTCTGTATGCAACGTTGTCGAAACACTTCTCATTTTGATGGAGATTACATTTCAAAACTCCCAAAAAGTAATCAGTATCCAAGCCCTAAAAGGTAAGATTAGCATCATAGATCACAGTTTTCTTCTTTCATCCCTTTTTCTTTTCCCCAAAGAAATGCTGAGAAGATAAAAGGACATGAAGTAATTCCTTCTTGAAATCAGAGTATTAAAAACATCCTGGTAGCAAGAGGGTCACTATAATTATATTTGGAGATAACTTCATCGAATAATCGAGAGAAACTAATAATAAATGCATGAAACCTTTGAGTCATTTTGGTTGAGAAGGGTATTCGGATGTGGGCTTCAGAGATGGAAGAGAATCCACATTGTAAGATACGACCTTACAGATATGTTCTACTCACATTAGCAATGTTAGGCTTGTTCCATGTGTTATGCAGTTCTCAGAATCCTCCATTTAAATGGGCTATACAGTAAGTTAGAGATCATATACTCATTGTATGCAATGTTTTCTTAATGTATTAGGTGTTTCTCTTCCTATGATGACATGAATTTGAAAAGAAGAACATCGTTTCCCCTCATCAGATCGAAGTCTCTGCAGTTTACTAGCAAAGAAGGTAGATTTCTGTGACTATGATATATGTGTTTATTATGTGTATATCTATGTAGTATGAAACTGGCTTCTGGCATGTATATAATGTACCTGCTGTGTTTGTGACCATCTGCAATCAAAAACTGAATCAGAGTTATCTTTGTGTTTGTGCTAGTCAAAGCCACTCTACCATTTTCATACTTTAAACCTCTTTGTTCCTTTGCAAGCCCAAAAGGTGGGAGGGGGACTTAGTTTTAAGTAGCAATGAGTAGTTTTATTTGCACATGCTCCTGTTTAGAAGTATTTCTTTTTAGAAAGGGATGTTTGAGAAAGTTCAGCAGCTATGGAAAACCTGAATGCTCAATGTGCTCCCATAGCATCCTGTGCTTTTCTGCCTCCTCTTCTTGTGCAGGTAGGACCCTTTTTGTCTCTAGTTTAGGACTTTTGAGGCACTTTTATTGTCCCAGAGTTTATAATTGGGTTTCATTCAAGACATGCTAATATTTGGGTGAACAGATGAATACTGAATAATTATTTTTCTGTTTTATTTTCTTTGTAACTAGTACTTAAGAAACTTAACAATTTATCCATATAGAAAAGGTAAAATAACCAGTTATTTATATATTTCATTTAGGGGTGCTTTCTGAATAACAGCTGTTCTCCCTTTCCTTAGGATTTTAGTTATTGATCAGAATGTTTCCATTGTTATGTCTTGCAAATAATCATTCCTGAGCCTGATTAGTGAAGCTTACTTAATCCACTCCATGTGCAAGCTTAGATAATTTTTACAAACTCAGTATGCCTGTGTAATCCACATCCTAATTAAAAAATGGAGTGTATTTTTAACACCTCTAAAATACTTTGTGCATTTCCCCCTCCCAGTATAGCCAGTATTTTGTTGTGAGTCACCATACTGTCTAATATAGTTCATTCATTCTAATTCTAGTACAGCATTCCACTGTACAGATGCTGCCCATTAACACATTTACCTTTGGACTGTTTTCATTTTGAGATTATTACATGTCTTTAAGTCAACACATACATGCATCTGCCAACAGAAATGGAAGTAGGAGTGCTGGATCATAGCATATGTGTCAGCTTTAGTAAATATCAACACATGGGTTTCTGAGTGTTCTATGGATGATGTCCCATCAGCTTTGAATGACTTCTTCCCAGCTTTTTCAGTTGTTCCACATTCTAGTAATCACTTAATAATTCGGGTCTTGTAGTCATTCTGATTGGTGTGCATGCATTTTGTAATTGAGCTAGATTCATGCATTTGGGAGATAAATTTGCTTTCATCAGTTCTAGTCCTATTTCACATTAAGTGAACTAATATATTTTATTATTTAAAGACAAATAGAATATGCTTTGTTCCTGATAACAGAATTGCTTCTGTTTTAAACAGTGATGTAATCTTGACGTATCCTTGCTTCTAAAGAAAGTTGAGGACAATAGGCAGGAAGGAACTGACTTTAGTCCTGATTCTGTTATTCATTTCTTTATTTTTCTTCAGTTAAAACTCTTGGAGCATTTATTTAGTCTGCCTTGAATTTTCCCATTTTGTACGTATTTTCACTTCTTAGCTTCGAAGGAAGGAACCATGTCAAATTGGTTTTTTTTAAGCAACAACATAAATGTATCATTTTAACCATGTTTTAAGTATGAAATCCAGTAATAAGTTCACATTTTTGTGAAACCGATCTTCAGAATATTTTTATCTTAGAAATCTGAAAATTGTGTCTGTTGTCTATAAATAACTCAGTGTGCCCTCTACCTGACCTAAATACTGTTGTAGTTTATGTTCCTTTTCATTTAAATACTTAAATACTCCATATTCATGGTGCTGTCTTGGTTTTTCTACACATGGTTTATTTTATATAGCATACCTTCAGGGTACATCCATGTTGTAGTATGTAATAAGATCTCCTTTTTAAAGCTGAATAATTTTTTTCAGTTTATTTATTTATTAAAGATTTCTGTCTCTTCCCCGCCACCGCCTCCCATTTCTCTCCCCACCCCCAATCAAGTCCCCCTTCCTTGTCAGCCCAAAGAGGAAAAAAAAAATTATTATGATTTTGTTCATAGTCTATACTAAAGTATTCTTACTTTTACTTCATTTGTTATTTTTTGAATAACAAGAAAAATACTAGAAAGCTTAAAAAAAATAAAGCTGAATAATTGTCTGCTTTGTGTATATACCACGTTGTCTTTCCATTTTTTTTCCCCGTTTCATTAGTGTATGCACTCATGAATGCATACATGTGAAGGGCAGAGGACAACTTTGAGAGTCAGTTCTCTCCTCTGCCATGGACTTGTGGATCCTAGAAATCAAGCTCAGGTTGTCAGCCTTGGTTCGGTTGCCTTTCTTTACCCAGTAAGCCATCTCATCAGCCTTTTGTCTTCTGATGAGGATTACTGTAGCTTTCTGATTTTGTTGTTTTAAGTGATGCTCCTTGCTATGAGCATGCCTGTACAAATACCGCTTTGACAATCCTACTGTCAGTTTGTCTGGATATATAACTGCAATGGGATAGCTAGATCATGTGACAGTATTTTTCATTTCTTTTTGGGTAATCTCCATACTTTCCATAGTTACTGTACTCTACCCAAGCAATACTGTTCCATTGTTTCCATATTCTCATACATGTTATTTTTTTGGGGGTTTTCTAATAGTAGCTTTCTAATATATGTGGGATATATTACTGTTCTTTGATTAGCATTTTTCTAATTCATTATATGTGCATATATATATATACACACACACATAAACACAAACACTTGTATATAAATGTAAGTGTCATATATTATTTAAAAATATTTTCTCCCTTTCTGCACATAGCTTTTATCCTATCCATTTTGTTTTTATTGTCAGTGTCCTAACCAGGAAATCTTTATGAAGACCTGAACCCTAAAACTTTTATGGTTTTTTTTCCCTTAGGTTTATAGGCTTAGGTCTTTATTCCACTTGGTGTTGATTTTTGTGTATGACATAATGGTCCTTTTCCCTCTGCTCAATTTGCTGACTAAATTACCCATTTCTCACTGACAGTAGTCTAAGAACCTTCTCAAAAATCACTAGACTATATGCCTCCGTACTGTGATGCCCTGTTGTTAAATGTGTATGCACTTATGACCAGTATGTCTTCTTGGAATCATTATGTAATTTTTATTTCAAGTCAAAAGTCTGCTTTGTCTCAAATGAATGTAGCTGCTTGTTATTTTGTATTTAAATTGTATTTTTTAGTGGTAATAGTTGGATCTCATTACCCGATTGACTGGCAGTCTCTGTTAATCAGTTTATTTAGACCATTGATTTTAAAGATGGTTTTGACTTAGTTAGAACATTACCATATTATTGTTTTCCATTTAAGTTTGTTTGTCTTTTTGTCCTCTATATTATTTCTACTCTTTTTGGTTATAATTGAACATTGTGCCTGATTCTTTTTGTTAGCAGATCCAGCATAATTCTTCATAGAGTTACTTTAATGATTGCTTGTTTACAGTATACATTTACAACTAACCCACCTCCACTTTTCAAATAAAGCCATACCCTTTCACAGGTATGGTGATAACACCAAAGTAATACTAAATCCTGCCTCCTATCACTTGCATTATTATCATTCATTCCATTTATACATATACATACTTACACACACACAAAATCATATTGGTATTAATTTTAACATAATTATCTGTTAACCATGAGTTTTTCTTCTTATTTCATTCTAAACTATTACTATTTCTTGCAAAGCAGGTCTGTGGGTTCCTTCAATTTTGCTTATGAAGGTCTGTTTTTTCTCTTGTGAAGAATGCATAAGCAAGATAAGAACCACATCTGATTTTTTTCCTCAAAAAACAGAATTTCATTATTTCACATCTTACTGTTTCAGGTGTTGCTTCTCTTCCTTCCTTCCTTCCTTCCTTCCTTCCTTCCTTCCTTCCTTCCTTTCTTTCTTTCTTTCTTTCTTTATCTTCTTAATAAGCTTCTCTTTCATCCTGTTGAGATATGCCATAGTTAGAGACCATAGGCTTCCTTTTTAATTAGTAGAGTTACATGGGCATGCAATTTTTTTGGTAAGAGTAGTTTAGGGTGTTTAGCTTAAGTTGTAGTGATGAATTTTTCTGGTACTGTTAAATCACAATTCCAAGAATGTGACCATTTTCTAAGTATGCATTAGCACACATTTAGAACATTAGGTGTTGTGGTGGCTTAGTGTACTCTCCATCATCATCATTGTAAGGAGGCTTTTTCTTAGTATGCAGTGGATATTTAGTTCCCTATTATAACACTTAGGTTGAAAATTGTTCATAGTCATTGTTCTTTATAGGTCATTTCAGAAAGGTACAAGTATTTCCTGTCGAAAGGAACATCTCTACCTCTTTCTGAACCAATATAATGATCTTATTTATTAACAAGCAAGTCCCTGTTTATTATGCTGTTTTGTTTTACATTAGTTCTAGTTTTTCTGCTTAATTCTAACTCATGACATTAAATTTCGTATTGTTTATTGAAATTTGCCTGCGTATTTCATTTCATTTGTCATTAGATCTCTAATGCTCTGAAATACCTTTTCCTTTTTTTTTTTTAAAGACTGGATGTCTCTATGTCGTTCTGGCTATAAGGTCTGCCTGCTACCACACTCCTTAAACTACTATTTTAATTTTTCTTTAATCCTATGTTAGATTTGTCGAGCTCTTTAGATCTCTACATAGATATTTTTTGAGTAATGGAAAATTATCAGCTATGGTTTTTCCCCCTACATAATTACTTATTCCTCAGTGTCTTAAGTCTCCAATTTCATTAATGTATTAATCCATCCCTCTGTATTCTTTTTATTTTGTAAATTTTGTCATTTTTATTTTTAAGATTTATTTTACAATGAAGTATGTGTGGCTGTATGACTGCAAATGCAGTGCCCTTGGAGGCCAGTTGATCCCCAGAGTGTGAGCTTCTGACATGGGTGCTTAACCAAACTCAGTCCTCTACAAGAGTAGTACATGCTCATAATCCAGCCCCTTTTTGCTTCCTTATGATACATTTTTCATGATTATTTTTTTTCCTAATCCATTTTTTAAGTTACACAGTCTACAGCTATATCTAATCTGTTACTAAATTCATCCACTGAGTTTTAAATTTTATTTACCACATTGTCTATTCCAAGAAATCTTTGTGTTTTGTTAAAAAGCCTTGTTTGAGTTTCTTGGTGTGTGTGTATGTGTTTCTTGAGATACTTTCCAGCTTTTTAATATTTAGATACATTTAAGTACAATGTCTTTATAGCCCACATTTGAAATCAGGCACATTTACGGTGGTATGGGCTTTAGATTATACTAGTCTGTGGTCATCCTGGTATCCTAAATATTTGCAAATCTTCATTTATTTGTGTTTATAGGCCCTTGCTTACAGTGTACTATGTCTTTGTGTGCTTGTTCATTTTTGTGCGCTTTTCCACTTTGAAAATTATTTGTAGGTCTAATCTAAGAATTAGGTTGTGGTGTCCTTGGCAGGTATTCAGTGGTGTTAGCTTTGTTTTTTTTTCCTTTTCCCACCACATTTGTTTACAGTGTGGAAGTCAGTCTAACAACAGGATTCCTAGAGGAAGGCATTGTGATGTTTTTAAAAAGTAACTGGCGATTAATGACTTTGATAGGGATGGCTATTTAGAGGAATATTTGTATGCTTTGATGTTTTTAATGGCTTTTTTAAGAGTCTTTGAGGAATAATAATAATGCAAGTTGTCACTGATTGGATCATGTTATTAATATGTTTCAAGTATGTGTAACTTAATGATAAATTTGCTGTTTACTAAATTAGTCTGTGTCAGACTGTGAGTTGTTGAGTAGGGCTAAAGTTCCATAGCTCTGATGAGAGGTTTGTTGTAGGGAGGGATAGGAGTGTCCCGAGTAACAGAATTGTTTAAACAAAGAGATAAATCATCTAATGTACTCATCATGTCAGAATGTTTTTTCAGGAGTATGTGGTCACATATACTACATGTTCAAACTGTTACTGTATTTTAGAGTTAATAATTTTAATCAGAGCTATAAAAGGTTAGAAAAAAGCATTCCCGAATTTCTCTTTATATTCTTCTAATTGGCATCTATATGTGATTCCAAATGCTTGATGTATATTATTAATACATCTTTCTGACTCCATCTTTTAGGAATTACCTGTAGGCTTTGTATTGGCTTGCCCAGTAATGCTATTGTTTTCATCATGTGGGGAATGGATCTCGTTCAAGAAAGGGACCCTTCCTGTATCAATTGATGACTGTTAATTTGGAATATAAAATGGAAAATTCTTGAATGTTGGTTGTCTTCAGGGTTGATGACCAGCCTTCAAATAACTGACCAAATTCAGGGCCCACCTTACCCATTCTGGCTTACTAATTTTCAACCTAGGAATATGGTTATCCTGTCCTGATACCAGTCATCCATTTCATTAATAAAATAATCACTCATGCTGTTTTTGGTGTTTAGTCATAGCATAATATACTTTTCATTTTACACCCCCTTTCTTACTTACAGTAGACCCAAATGATTTGTACATCGTAGAACCCCTCAAGTTCTCTCCAGAGAAAAAGGTAATACTCGTTTTCTTTTGAAGTCTTTTGTAAGCTGTGTTGTTAGTAAATAAAAGACAGATACTGAAAATGTTAATATTTATTCCTTGGCATAATGTTTATTTTAATTTTAATTTTTCCTTTTTAGTTGTTTTGGGCGATTTTGTTGTTTTTACATTTATTTAAGGTGTGAAGGCCAGATGATGATAACTTGGAGAAGTCAGTTCTCCACCCTGTGAGTTATCAGCAACCAGTGACTTTACCTGCTAAGCCATCTTGCTGGCCCTGCTTTTTGTTTTTGTTTTCTGTTTTTTGGGTTTTTTTTTTTTGAGAAAAGTTCTCACTCACACTGTATTTTCTTGGACTATAATATGTAGCCCTGGCTGGCACCCACCTCCCTGCAGTCCTCCTGCCTCTATCCCTCCTGCAAGGGCTGAGTAATTGATGTGAGTGAGACATCATACTCAACCATAATGTTAATTTCTTTTTTTTTCCCCCCTTGGTTTTGTTTGTTTAAGATAAAGTTTTATGTATCACAGGATGGCCTCAAACTTGTTACGTGTCTGAGAATGACTCATTCTCTATCTGCACCTTTGAGTTCATATGCTAAGTTACAGACATGCATCACCATATTTTATGCAGTATTCGGGATCAAACCTGGAGTTTCATTCCTATTGTACAAGCACTTTACTAACTGAATTGTCTTCTCAGTTCCCATACATTCGTTTTCAGGTATAAATAATATCTAGAGAGGTCATCAAACTGTAGCCTATTTTCTACATTATAGGAGTCAATAAGTATTTTCTCATTTTTAAAAGATTACAAAGTAAAAATCAAGAATACATTAATGAGACGTTTAAGAGGCCTGTGATGCCTAAATTATTATTATCCAACCATTTAGAGAAGAAAAGTGCTGATCCTTAGGTGAAAGTCATTATTTACTGAGCTTCTGATGCATGCCAGGCACAGTGCAAGCACTATTCTGTAATCCTCTCAACAGCCCGTCACTGCTGACAACCCCATCTTAAAAGTTTGAGACTGGTTTACTTGGATGTCTCATTAGATAGTAGGCAATCTTTACGGTCTTGAGATTTTTCCACCTTGGCTATAAAGCCTGATTTTCTTTTTAACCTCTCAAATTACATAACATTTGATTAGCAATAATTGACTGTAGATAATAGAATTTCTAATTAGTGTGAAGTAGGTTACAGTTTGATTCTGGCTTTGATACTCTGTTTTGTAACTTAGGCAGGGAGCCACATCTCTAAAGCTTGATTTTTTTCATGTAGGAGCCAAAAACAAATCTTTCAAGGTTAACATATAAAATATACAAGGGAGTAACTTGTGTACCATCTGACACATAGAGGTATTCAGATGTCAGTTGTCTCTAAGTCTGTATGCATAAGTGACTGACTATAAGCTGTTGGAACTTTGAATTGAAGTAGCATTTACAAACTGGGATGTCAGTGATTCCATCTGTTCACAACAGAAGAGTGGTGTGTGTGTGTATGTGTAAAACACTGCTTTACTTCTCATAGGCAGTAGTACTTTCCTCTTTTATATCTCATATCTAATAAGAAGGAGTAATTTCTGTGCTTTCTTTTATTTCTGTTATAGAAGAAACGTTGCAAGTACAAAATGGAAAAAATTGAGACGATAAAGCCTGCAGATCCATTGCACTCTATAGCCAATGGAGACATAAAAGGAAGAAAGCCCTTTACGAACCAGAGAGATTTTTCTAATATGGGAGAAGTTTATCACTCTTCTTACAAGGGCCCTCCATCTGAGGGAAGCTCAGAAACTTCATCACAGTCAGAAGAGTCCTATTTTTGTGGCATTTCAGCTTGTACAAGTCTGTGCAATGGACAGACCCAAAAGACAAAAACTGAGAAGAGGGCTTTAAAACGAAGGCGGTCTAAAGTCCAAGACCAAGGAAAATTAATAAAAGCTCTTATACAGACTAAGTCGGGATCATTGCCGAGCCTGCATGACATAATCAAAGGAAACAAGGAGATCACCGTAGGAGCATTTGGTGTTACTGCAGTCTCGGGACATATCTAAAAGGAACTGGACATTTGTACTGAAGACTTTTTTCGTTCTTTGGAGAACAGCCTGTGGTATTTGAAGGGTTTAGGGGAGGGGTAAAATATTGGGGAAAGTATTAAAAAATTATGGTTTTTTGCCTTTTTAGAAAGGAAACAGGATTGTGTCAATCTTGGCTGATGAACTACATACAGTTTTACAAGACTGATCTCTCCTTATAAAGATGATAGACATTTTATAAAGATGTTTTTTCACAGATAATTACTGGGACAAAAGTTAATTTGGAAGCCCAGTTCTTTGGGTGGGATAGGAATGAAAGCCTAAACCTCTTCCTTCAGCTTGGTTCCTATTTCTTGCACCTTCCCATATTTATGTGCCTTTGTCTATTTATAATGCCACTGGAAGAGGAGGGAGGATTTTTTTGTCATTTGATTTGTTTTGTAACTTTATTAGGTTTTTGAAGCTGCAAACACTACAAGGCTTTAAGGTGGTCCGTGCCTGAAGCTCAGCAGTGTGGGTCATTTGCATAAAGATCCTAAAGACTTGCCAACTTAGAGTTGCTCAGCAGTCTCACTGGAAATAAACACCTTCTGAAATTTTCTTAAATCCTTTTCCATAAAAGGTGATGATTCATCCTTGCTTTCATTGAATTTAGTTGAATTGGGTTATTTGTTTTCCTGAGTTATTAACTCAGTGAAATGGTAAAATATTTTCTTGGAAATGACAGATACCAGAAAACAAATTTATTATAAATTCACCTTTCAACACACTTAACTACTTGTGATGATTTTTTTTACATTGCATTCTGAATGTTCACAGCAAACACTAATCCTCCAGATGTTCACATCACCAAGACCAGGTTTCCCATGGCCCAGTCACTGCCATTGTACATAGTCACAGAAGCAGCCAGTGAGTGTGTCAGGCCTTACTCAGTTAAATTGGTTAAGTCTAACAGGATTATGATTCCTTGATGTTTGCTTTTGTTAGCTACAATGTGCAGATATATATGTGTGAGGTGTCAACGTCTGTCTCTGTTGGTCCCTTTTTCCCTTAAGAAATTGGCAGTGTCTGAGTAAATTGGTTTCTTGATGTGCGATTGTACAGAGATGAATGAAAGTGAAATGTGTTTCTGAGAGAATTGACCATTTTGTGTTGTAAAATTAAGTTATAACTTATTGAGCACTTTCGTTAATAATTGTTTTTAAATTTGTCTAGTACCTTTCTTGGTATTGTTTGTAATGTGATTTATTTAAAGCCTTTTTTTGTTTAAGTTGCTGCTTTAGGTTAACAGTATGTTTTAGGAGATGAACCCCCTCCCCCCTTCCCGTCTGCACAATTAGCTATTCAAAGCAACAGGACCTGAAGGTACAGCAGGTCCTTGAAATCCAGATGAGAGCCAAGCTAGAGTGGTAAGTCACACTGTTGTGTGTTGTGAAGAGGGTTTTAAATATGTAACTACAAAGCTGTAGTACCACTAGAAACTGTGAATTTCCAAATAAATCTGAACACTCGTCTTTATTAATTATTGACTCTTCTGTCCTTTAAAAGGTTGCACACATTTATTTATCACTCATAGATTTAAGCTGGTCTTTGTTTTCGTTTGCCATCTTTCAGGCTCACATTTCAGGCAACCATAATGTACACTTTCACTTAAACATTATGTTCCCTAATAATCATAGTTCACCTTTTCAAACACTAAAATTATGGTTCTAATAATAAGATGCATTATCTACCCAGAGAATTAAAATTTTAGTCTGCATTTTCTTTCTCTTTCAGAGTATTACTACACATAAGAGGGAAAACAGCAATAACCCAAGTCTTTAATAAGTGGAGATTATTGCCAGCAGCAGATTTGTGTCTGGTAAAAAGCAGCAATCAAAATCCAAGGGTTGTAAAATCCTAGCATCTTAAATTACTGCTCGATTTTTGAAGTATTTGTAGCACTTTTGGATTTTAAATTTTGGAACTGAGGATGCCTACCAAGCATATATAATTAACAGAATCTAAAAATCTTCAAAATTAGAGACATATCTCCTGAGTGGTTTAGACAAGACATACTCAAACCCTTACGTAAATCTAAAAGATTTTCAACATTCCCTAGTAACCAACCTTATTTTATTTGTGGTGCTAGGTAAGGTATTAAACCCAAATGAAATTTACCGAACTCAAGCAAAGTCAGTTCTTTGGGTTCTTAAATATCTGTTGAGGGTTTTTTGTGCATATGATTTGAGGAATTATGTAGTTTTTACAAAGCTTGTGCAGAGGTACAACATTTTCTCCCTCGTGCTGTCTCACCTACCTCTCCCCCCAGCACATCTTCTCCCCAGCAGCATCCAAGTCCCAGTGCCTACCTTGTGTCAGTCATATGCACACAGGAGCAGGCATAAGACAGATGTAAACCTGTATTTGTTTACCTAGTCTAATCATCCAGTTTAAACCCACAGTAAATAATATAACTTAGAAATAGTTCTTTTTAAACTATATTTTATAAAATAGATACTAAGACCCTGACATGCTTTTATTCTACTGTAATCTGAAAAATTTTGAAACTATGGAAAAGTGCCATAACCCATATTTACCAGTTGGTGTTTTCCGTTTTCTTGGTTTATATATGTATGTCTGTGCATATATATATATATATATATATACATATATGGACATAGATGCAGTGTATATTATGGGTATATGGTATGTGTGTATATTTAAGACATTTGGTAGATGTGCTGGGACATATTGGTACATCATAACCCTTCATGTTGGATAACTTCGTGTGTTTTCTAGAATAAAGATATTCATTTTACATGACCATATTATTCAGGATTCTCTAGAGTAACAGAATTTATCAGATGAGTTTTTATATTTAAAAAGGAATTTCTTAGAATGATTGACAGGTTGTGGTCCAGCTAATCCAACAATGATTGCCTATGAACAGAAGAAGTTCAAGAATACAATAGTTCTTCAGTCCATGAAGCTGAATGTCTCAGCTGGTTTTCAGTATATGCTGGAATCCTGAAGAGGATTCTCTAATGCCAGTGAAGGAATGGACTTGTTAGCAAGGCAAACAAAAACGAAAAAAGGCAAAGCAAAAGATTCCTTATATTCCAGAAGAAGGCATGACCCAGGTTAGACGTGAGTCTTCCTACCTCCAAAGATTTAAGATATGTCTGCCCACTTCATATCAAGTAGAGTTCTCTCACAGGTATGCTCCTCCATTTTTGGGTTTTAGTTAATTCCAGATGTAGTCAAGTTGACAAACAAGAATAGCCATCACAAGTCAATCCTTTGACAGTTTGGCATACAATCATATATCCTTGTGATTAATTTCCAAATGAAAACAATAACAAGGTCATAATTACACCTAAATTGATATAACTATTCCACATATCATTGCATACGAATTATATATTTAACCAAGTCATAGTTACACCTAACATGATATAACTGTCTCTCATATAACCACAAATGCATTATAAATTTAAACTAGGTGTCAATGTCCATTGAGGGAACGTATTTTAGTATATAAAATATAACCATTGGTATTCTTGTAATTGACGTTACATCACATGATAAGGAAAGAAAACACAAATATCTGTACCAATGCATTCTTAATACACCAGAAACACTCAATTATAATTCTTGTTTCTGCAACTGATCATGTGGGCTTAGCTGATATTTATAACTACCTTCCTCCACTACTTGGGTTTATACAGTTTATACCATATTTCTCTAGCTTTCATGGTACCTGTGAATGTAATTTCATAGTAGCTACAGCTAGGCATGGCTTCGTGTGACCAGTGTGGTGTGGCTCATGTAGCCGATGGGTTCTTTGCAAAGAAAAATTCTGCTTAGAATTCTGTTTTGGTTGTTCCCTTAGAGCAGTGGTGTAGTGATGTTTCATTTGTATTTTAATAAACAAAGCTTGCCTGAAGATCAGAAAAGTAAAGCAGCCAAGCCACTAGAGAGCTCTTACCTCTATAAAATCTTCAGACTGAAGAGAGAGAGTTCCTGTCTTACCCCGCCTTATATTCCTCTCTAGTGCTAGGATTAAAGGCGTGCACCACCACTGCCTGGCCTCTGTGGCTAACTAGTGTGGCTGCTGGGATATAGGGCACCACCACAGCCACATCCAAGCACAAGCTGATGCCCTCAGTCAGTGATGTCTGCCTCCAGTTGTCTGTGAAAGCCTTCCTGTCCTTTTCACTTCACTCTCCACTTGGGAAAACGTCTCACTCTTCATCCTTTAGCAGAAAAGACTAGTTGTGCCACATAGTGGTTCTCAGCCTTCCTAATGCTGTGATCCCTTAGTACAATTTCTTTATGTTGTGGTGACCCTGACCATGAAATTATTTTCGTTGCTACTTCATAACTAATTTTGCTACTGTTACGAATTTAATATAAATATCTGTGTTTTCCCAGGGTCTTAGGTGACTCCTGTGAAGGGGTCTGTTTATCTCTTCATGGTGCCATGACCCACAAGTTGAGAACCACTGTCTTAGAGGATCTGTCAGGTTTAGTTTTGATTTTAAGATTTATTTTCATGTGTGTGTGTGTGTGTGTGTGTGTGTGTGTGTGTGTGTGTGTGTGTGTGTGTGTGTGTAGGAGAGAGTATGCAGAGGCCAGAAGAGGCATTTGGATCATCTGGTGCTGGAATTGCAGGTAATTGTGGGCCATGCAGTGTGTGAACTAAGGACCAATTCTTGGTCCTTTTGAACTGTGAGTGCTCTTAATTGCTGAACCATCTCTCCAGCCTCTGCCTGATCCAGAATTCATTCTCCTGTGTTCACTGTTTTAATGGCTGATGTGTAATTATATAACTCTAAAATGTTTGTGGTAGTCTATATCCAAACGAATATATTTATATTAAGAATTACTTTGTCAAATTCTCAAGACTTTCTTTCGAACTTTTGTTTTAATTAAAATATAAAAATCAATATGTAGAGAAATGTTTATTTCAAAATGTTTGTCTTTTTGAAGCTATGTAATTATCAGGGTTGCTGTAATATGCAATTCTCATATTATTGTTGCCTTTATGAATGAGGTGCTTTAAATATATTTTCCAATAATTTTTTGATAATATGAAAAAAGACAGGTGTTATTTAAACATTGTATTACTTTACTGGATTAGGTTTTTTTCTTCTGTTGATTCTTTTCCATGTAGTCTACCCACATCACATTTCCCTCATTTCTATACCCTTACCTATTTTCCTTTGGCTTTTGCTTCACGTTTTCTGGGACTTGATAAACAATGCTTAGCAATAGGAATGCTGATAGGCATCATTTTCCTATGTATAAATTAGAAATTTTACAGTGGTTTGTAATTAGTATTAGTGGTTAGTTTCAGATACACGCTCTGATACTTGAGTGCAGTGGCTCACGATAGAATAGTAACGCCTAGGTAGGCTTATGGAGGAAAACCACTGGGTTTGAGGTGAGCCTGGACTACAGAGAGAGACCCTGCCAAAAAGCAAAACAACAACAAAAATTACTTTATTATTTTGCTGAAAATTCTTTCTTAGTTTGGAATACATGGTAGATTTTATTAAAAATGTTTTGAGCATCAAGCAAGTTAGCACTTTTCCCGTGATCTCTCTTGTGAAATGAATTATTTACTGAGAGGTTATCCAGTACCAAGTCATCCTTCATATTAGTTAGAGAAATCAACTTGGATTTTGAATCTGCTATTGTATATTGGCTCTGTATTAGTTGACTAGGGTAAACTATATTTTTATAACAAATTAAATCTGAAACCTCAATGAATTAACACATGAAATCTGTTTGTCATTTATGTAATGTCTGATAGAGCCTGGTGGCCTTTCTCTGTTGTCTTAAGACTTCAGAACACTCAGTCTCAAAAACTTGGGCAAAAATGGAAGAGTGGGCACAGGGACAGCACACCTGTTTGAGAACCTCAAATGTGGAAGGAAATGGTGTTTATATTCATATTTCAGTGCTGAAGCCAGTGACATTGCCCCAAATTAAGCAAACCTAGGAGATCTCCTGTTTCTCTGTCCCAATATGTTTTGCAGTAATTTTGAATAGTATAAGGGAAAGGCAGAAGTTTGATTTAATCATTTTAAACAATTTGCTGAATTCTGTTCCATGGGAGGCAGTGTGGTAAGTAGGCTCTGAAGCATTTCCAGTCATCCCTCTTCTGATTTCTGTGGAAAGCTTTGATGCTGGTACCCATGCCACAGTCTGCTCAGGTGCTGCTCTGGGCATATTTTCCCAGTTAAAGTTTGTGCTGCATCTTCACTATGTTCTTTCCTTGCTTTTTTCTCCGTGGGTTATTAGACACTTCCCTTATCCCCACCTTTTTTTTTTAATTTTTTTTTATTGATAAAAGGAGGATAAAGAAAAGAAAAAAAACAAATTTCCACCTCCTCCCACCAGCCTCCCATTTCCCTCCCCCTCCTCCCACTCGTCTCCCCCTCCTCCCACCCCTCTCCCCTTCCCCCCACTCTTCTCCCCCTCCCTTTCCAGTCCAAAGAGCTGTCAGGGTTCCCTGCCCTGTGGTAAGTCCTAGGTCCTCCCCCCTCCATCCATATCTAGGAAGGTGAACATCCAGACTGGCTAGGCTCCCAACAAGCCAGCACATTGCGTAGGATCAAAACTGAGTGCCATTGTCCTTGGCGTCTCATCAGCCCTCATTGTTCGCCATGTTCAGAGAGTCCAGTTTTATCCCATGCTTTTTCAGTCACAGTCCAGCTGGCCTTGGTGAGCTCCCAGTAGATCATCTCCACTGTCTCAGTGGGTGGGTGCACTCCTCGTGGTCCCGACATCTTTGCTCATGTTCTCACTCTTTCTGCTCCTCATTGGGACCTTGGGAGCTCAGTCCAGTGCTCCAGTGTGGGTCTCTGTCTCTATCTACATCCATCACCAGATGCAAGTTCTAGGATGATATGCATGATATTCGTCAGTATTGCTCTAGGGTAGGGTCATTTCAGGTTCCCTATCCTCAGCTGCCCAGGGAACTAACTGGGGACCTCAGCTTGGGCACCTGGGAGCCCCTCTAGGGTCAAGTCTCCTGCCCACCCTAAAGTGGGTCCCTTAACTAAGAATTGTGGTTCCGTGCTCCCCTATCCAACCTTCCTTTTAAGAGAAAAAGGGCACATTCAGAACTGGTTCTTGTGCCTGTTTACATTCTGTTTGGTGTAATAGGAGAACTGCGCATTGGTTTCCCAGCTGCCCAAACCCAAATAATCACACAGAAACTATAAAAATTGAACACTGTTATTTCTCACTAGCTTTTATATCTTAACCCATTTCTATTTATGTATAACTTGAGGTTGTGGCCTACTGGTAAGATTCTGGCGTCTTTCTCTTTCGGCAGCTACAGGGTGTCTCCCTGACTCCACCTCTTTCTCCCTGCATTCAGTTTAGTTCCGTCCCATCCCTGTCCCTCTCCCTCCCCACCTAGCTCTATTTGGCCTGCCATAGGCTAGAGCAGCTTCTTTATTAACCAAGCATATGGAGGGGAATCACACATCAGTTTGGCATTTCACTTTACCTTTTAGGATATGTTTATCTTAAGATTATGACTCAGTTTATCGCCCAAGCCCTTACCCTTTAGCTGGTATTATGGCCTAGTGTTTTCTTTTGAACTAGTAATTATTTAATGCCTATACTGGTTATTCTGAACTAGTGGAATATATAATTGTTTTTAATTCCATTATTCAGGAATTACTGTGGGCTTACTTTCTCTTTTTATCTATATTAGTTTTAGGGGCTATATTTTTGAGAACGCAGTATCATGTACTTCATGGCCACTATCTCCTGGGACATGCTTTGTCTAATGGATGTAGTAATAAATTTGGAAATCTCAAAAAGTAGCCTGTTTGACAAAGATGAACATCCTACCTTCTGATTAGTATTCTGTCTGAGCCCTGGGGCATATAATGCATGAGTTATAAGGTGCATTTTAGTCTATATCTTTTTTTTACATACGCCTGTTTCTTGATTCACCTTATCTCTCCTCCCCTCACATGTATGGTGGGTCTTCACACATCAAATAATCAAATCAAGAAATGAGAAGCCTCGTGGTGGAGGTACACGCCTTTAATTTCAGCACTCAGGAATCAGAGTCAGGCAGAATCTCTGAGTTTGAGGCCCAGTTGGTCTACAAAGTAAGTTCCAGGATAGCCAGAGCTATTATGCAGAGAAACCCTGCATCGAGAAATAAAAATCAATTAAGAAAAAAATAAAGAAATGAGGAATCAGGGAAATCCCCAGTGGCTCTCCTTTTAGTTCCAGCCAAATATACAGCACAACTGTCTGTCTCTGGCCTTTCTCTGCTCCTTCAGGCAGCCCAATGGAGAGAGCCCAGCTCAACCCCTATATAACCCCAAATATAACCAGCACAACTGTCTGTAGCCTTTCTCTGCTCCTTCAGGCAGCCCAATGGAGAGAGCCCAGCTCAACCTACCAGAAAGTCCTTGTGTGGGATTGGTGTTTCGTCTCCAGAAAATGTTCATTCTTGGCACACAAACTCTGGGAATGCTGCCCAACACAGCAGCGAACCCTGCATTCATAGTATGGGGGTAGTTAGCAGCAAGCCTTTAAACTTTCTAGTGTTCTGGGCAGTATTAAGATTTTAGCTTATACTGCTGAGTTCCTCACAGGGACAAGGACAGTTCTTGGCATGAGGCCAGCAAAGCTTTCCCCATAACGTTTTGTAGACAGAGCCAGTAAGGCTTAGACTCAGAAATACACTAACTTTATACCCAGTAGCTACTTAAAATGTTACCTCATTTTTTGTCTTGTTTCCTCGTTGGCTGGCTAGCCTTTGCCTGACTCTACCTTCTTTCTCCCTGCATTCAGTTTAGTTTTCCTGCCTAACATACTCTGCCCTGCCATAGGCCAAAGCAACTTCTTTATTAACCAATAGTGATAAAATATATTCATAGCATACAGAGGGGAATCCCAGCCTAGCATGATAGCTCAGCTCTGTAATCCTAGCAAATGATCATGAGTTTGAGGCAAACTTAGGCTGTATGGTGAGACCTTGTCTCAAAAAAGAAAACGGAAGAGTTTCAGAGTCTGGGGATGCAGTTCAGTGGTAAGCCTCATCCAAGAGGTGTGAACCTGAGATCCATCCCAGCACTGAAAAAAAAATTCTTTAAAATGATATTTTTCAATAGTGTTTAGAAGAAAAAAGCATAATTTTCTTTGAATTGGTTGTGGGCAACAAAAAATTTACTGAGATGATTGCTTTGCACACACATGAACATTGATTTAGTGTAGTGGATTAGAATTATGAAAATGTTCCTTAAAACATTCAATTTATAGGGAAAACATTTTCAAAGAATATGTCTAATATTTACTTGTGACAAGTCCATTGAAAGAAACATTTTTGTTCAATGAGGTAAAACATTTCTGAGCATAATGTGCCCATCCATGTCTGATCTCCCACCAAAATCCCTGAACACTAGTGGCATGTGTCACATGTGCCCCACCTCAGCTTCAATAGACGTGGTTTGCTTATCTCTGTTCTGGAGTAACTGGACTGAACAAGCTGAAATACACAGTTGTACTGCCCATGCAGACTGGCTCTCAATAGTGTTGTCTCCATAGTTGAAGTTATAGAAGATAAATAAAGCTAGGTGTTTTGAGTGCTCAATTTCTTCCCTATGAGATGTTAATTTAAAGGCATCTCTTGCCATTTACTTAAAATTTAGTGGATCTCTGTATGTTACCAGGAGTGGAGCTGGTAACTCTTAAACTGATTCATACACTATTTTCACTAAGATATGAATAATTCTATGTTTGAAAAGTCCTGTGGGTCTGCATCAACAGTTTATTAATGTTTATGGAAGAGGCACTAGTATAATTAAAAGGTCACGCATTATGCTGAATGTGAAGAAATGAATTCTCTTCAGCATTGTCACCGAGGGGTATGATCACTTTATCCACTCTCTAAGAACAATACAGACACACACACACTTCCACAGGTAATTAAGTGTGATAATGTTCCTCAAGTTTGTAATCTGACTTCAGCACAATTTTATAGGTCTCAGGGCTCCTTCTCTATGGAGTATAATAACAGCCAATATTAGCCATCTTTTATTGTTTGGCCCATATCCAAACATTTCTTCTATAGGTCAGCTTAATCTTCACCATCCAGTAATTCAGCTGTAAGAGCTGAAAGAGCTCTGTGAGGATCCAGAAGGTTCAGGCTGTGCTGGATAATATATTACTCCATGGTGGAGCCACAGAAAAGAAACCAAAGCTTAATTGTTCCCCAGTCTTGGTCTGGGCCTGCTCCTATCCCCCAGGAGAATTTCTCAGGCAAGTCCTTAAAGACATATATGCTTATGCATGTGATATATGACTTTGGAGGAAAAAAATGTGTAGCTTTCAAATGAGAAATATGTGCACATTTAGAGAAAAAAAGTTCTACCCCCCCGTCTCTGCGAACATGCCTGTGTTCTGTTTAGTTGTATGTGTCATGACAGTTTGCTTATATGTCAGTATACTTTTCCTGGTTACTGCAGTGAGGTGGAAACCCAGAACAATATGAAGATTAGTATAATTCAGTCAAATTCCTGACTCTTAGTTAAAATGTGTTTGAAATTCCTGCATTTGCATTTAAGAGGCTTCATCAAAACCAGTGAAGATACTTTAGGGTGGCAGAGTGGTTTTAAGTGTCTGTTATATGCTCCAGACAGTCTTTTTTTTTAAAAAAAAAAATATTTTTTTATTATGTATACAATATTCTGTCTGTGTGTATGCCTGCAGGCCAGAAGAGGGCACCAAACCTCATCACAGATGGTTGTGAGCCACCATGTGGTTGCTGGGAATTGAACTCAGGACCTTTGGAAGAGCAGGCAATGTTCTTAACCTCTGAGCCATCTCTTCAGCTTTCCAGACAGTCTTTCACTTTAGGAATTTCATAGTCTGGAGAGGAGGCTAGATAAAAATAATGTGAGCAAATACCCATTAATATATTCATATTAATATAAATGTTCAACAAGCCCTATAATTGAAAATTAGAGGAACAAGGATAATAATTCTCCATGGGAGCAAGGATCTTTGCATAAAAATTGCTCTTAGTTGAGTCTTGAAGGATGGAGTATATGAGCAATAAACTCAGCACTGATAGACATTGCCAGAAGAGGGTAGGTGTTGAGAGTGGGCGTCTGGAGTATGCCATGCAGAAGGAGTTCAAGGAACCCCTGCCCTAGTTAGCTTCTACTCTCAACTTTACAAAAGCTAGAGTCCTCTGAGGGATTCTCAGTTAAGGGATTGCCCACATCAGATGGGTCTATAAGCCATGCTGTGCGGATTATCTTGACTTGATTGGTATAGGATTCAGGACATTTGGTGGCACCGTTCCCAGTAGGCTGACCTTGACTAAATATTTGAAAACTAGCTGAGCATGAGTGATTGAGGGAGCCAGAGAGCGAGTCTGTGTAAAGCTGTGGATAAGGAAGTCATGATTTTTTTTTAGATATTAGAGTCATTAAAAATAAGCCAAGTAGTTTTCATTTGGACAATAGGAAAGATACCTTGAAGGTTTTGATGTGGTGAGACTTCACAAACTTAAGGGTCCTGTAAATTCATTTAAAACACTATGCTTTGAGAAAAAGGGACTGCTAGTGTGGTCTGCTCACAAAAGGCCACTTAGGAAAGCATTTCTTTGTGTTTAGCCGTCCACACTCACAAGTCACTGTAACTACTGTCCAAGGGATTCCTGGATACTGCGTGAGCTGGCAGCAGATTGGTGTCATCTGTGCTGGTTTTGCAGGCATAAACATGCATGAGTTACGGGATCCTGGAGACTTCCACTTAGGTTTCAGAGAAAGGCCTGGGAGGCACAACAGTCTAGCAGGTTAGGGACGCCCTGAGATGGCAAGGGGTGATACTGTGACAGATCCAAAGATGCAGTGGAGTTTCTGGGATGTTGATGTGAGGAAACGGAGACGAGTGTCTGCTGAGGAAAGCTTAGGCAGCGAGTCAAGCACTGCTTACCAAGAGCGGTGGCATGGGCTGCAGATGGCAATGCCACAGCAGAGAGGCTTTCCGCACCCTTCAGAGCTCACATCCTGTCAACATCTGTCCCAGTGCTGAATATGGAGCTGTGGATTTAATGTTTCCCGCTGAGTTCTGATCTTTCCTTGCTGTTCTGTTCATCCCTCTAGAGATGAAGATCTGTACTTTGAGCCTTTGAACATTGCCAATAAAAAATGTTCTTTTGTAAACTCTAAGGACTCATAGCTAAAAGTCTTCCTGGAATCTCAGAAACTTTTAAAAAGTATTTATTTTTTTTAAAAAAAATATACCTTTACTTTCTAAAATTAAAATACAATCATATTTTCCCCTTCTCTTTTCTCCAAACCCTTCCATATACCTCACTCATCACTCCCTTGCCAATTTATGATATCATTTTCTTTGTTGTTGTTACATATATGTATAAATACAAACTGTTGAGTCTGTTTAATGTTGCTTATATGTATATGGTGTAAGGCCTGACCAGTTGTGGGCCCTGTGAGACTTCCCCCTGTGGTGATAACAGCCATATTGTTGAGGTATATGGGTATGGCTCCCCTGTCATTCCTTAGAGAGAGGTTCTCACTGCAGACTTCTGGC
This sequence comes from Microtus pennsylvanicus, assembly GCF_037038515.1. NCBI lineage: Eukaryota > Metazoa > Chordata > Mammalia > Rodentia > Cricetidae > Microtus > Microtus pennsylvanicus. The sequence continues at coordinate 54,749,841 of NC_134588.1, read as the reverse complement.
TCCGCCAGCTCTTACATTCATTCTGCCCACTCTTGGGTGAAGCTCTCCGAGCCTGGGTCCCCAGGAATAGTTCTCTGCATTGGACCAGTTGTGGTTCTCTGTAATGGTCTCTGTCTGCTGCAAGGAGAAACTTCTTTGACAGAGAATGAGAGCCATGCTTGTCTCTGGGTACAGAGGTAACATTTAGAATACAGTTAGGAATTGTTCTGGTTTAGTAAAGCGATGGTATAAGGTTTCCTCTAGAAGTGTATTTCAGGCTGTGAAATAGCAGAAAGTTTTGTGAGCAGGAAAGATGATGTCCTAGGTCACACTTTGTGACTCAAGCCACACAGTCCCGAGAGCTTCAATGCTTTCCTTTTAGAAAGGCTGTGAAAATAAAAGAACAACAAAAACAGAGATAAAAATAATACTGAGAGAGCTTTTCAAAATGAAACTAGAGGACCATGGCAAAAGGGCAGGCCTTATGCGTATCTCCAGCTGCTGCCTGGAGGCGAACTTTGCTTGCCTTAAACTTTTGACCACAGACAACTGGAATGGCTGATTACAAGTTGCTCAGAAATTCAAGATTCCTATCAAGAGGTCACTGGACACTGTTTTATGATATTTCCATGTTTATACAGTGTTGGTTTTAAACCTTTTGTCAGTTGCTTGTCCCTGTTCTTAACGTTTCACTGTGCTCCCTACAAAGAAATCACTTACCTCCATAGGTTGCTTTCTTTGGAACAATGAGTCAAAGATGCCCTGAAGTGTAATTCCTCGAAGGAGGAAGTCAGATAGGAGCAGCTGTCAATGGCACTGTGGCCAGATCCTTTCCTCATAGCCCCATAGCCTGAAAAGCAAACTTTAAAAATAAGGTGCTAATTACTAGTCAGGGGAAGAGGACCCGGATCATATCTTTGGTCCTGGGAGAAGATGTGACATTCTGAAAGTCATTAATGGATGACTAAGTTCAGCTCTGAGAGCCCTAAATCTTCTCTAACCACTGTCCAGCAGGAGGCTTTCTGAAATGAATCCATACATGCCATTGTCCCCTTCGGTAATAGTCAATCCAAACAGGCCTGCCCATAACCCAGACAGGACACGGTCACTTGGGAAGGTTGCTAGTTCTAATGATTTTTAAAGACAGAATAAATTAGCTTGCCTTGTGTAGTTCAAAACAGTGGTCCCTTTGGCCACATGTCTACTCCCACTTCTTGACAACAGGTGAGCTTTATGATAATATCTGCCTATTTTTCTATACCATTATTTTGTGTATCTCATTTGAATTCCGCTGATTGAGACCACAGGGGCTGAGGAGCTGAAGGGAGTCCAGATTTTGATCTTGGTGACACTAAAACTTCAAATAAAGTTTTTTACTTTGACACTTTCTGAGTTTAGATTGATCAACAATGATTTCTTAGCTAAGACTGCCAAGATAAAATACCATTAAATGGATGGCTTAGACAAAATCTATTTCTTACCATTCTAGCAGTAGAGCCTCTAGGGTAAGGGCTGCCAACACTCTTTCTGGTGTTTGAAAATCATCATGCTGTGTCTTTCCATGACAGAAAGCAAGCTAGCGAATGGACGCCTTCTGAAGAAAGGCTAATCCCATTCATAAGACGGCAACTCTCATGATCTAAGAGGGACACTGAGATGTTCAATTAATCATAAGTAACGTATATTTTATATATTACTGGTTCACCTCAGTCTCATCAAACTAACTCATTTGGACATTTCATATATTTACAGCGGTGGGGAAAATATTCTAAACACTGCTACTTGTGCTTCTAAGATAAAAGCTTGGGCTTCAGCAGCTCTTCCCCAACCTGTCAAAGTGACGAGTAATAGTAAAAGACAGAGGAGAATTACTCAATGTGGCCACCTTGGGAAGAGCAACAAATAAAGAGGTTCAATGACCCCCCAAGTCTTTAGGGACTACTGCATGAAGTTTAGGCTTAAAGAGCGGGAGGTATATATAATGAAGCAGCTCTGGTCAGGGTGTAGTCCTGCCAATTGTAGGCTCCTATTAGTCACGCAAAGTGACCCATAAATTATTAAGCTATCATCTGTTGATCTAAGAGTGTAGCCTCATCTTTGTGGCAGTTGTCCTCATGTAGGGAATGATCTTTCCTGGGAGATTTTGCTCCTTTTGGAATTCAAAGTGATGCAAGAGGAAAGGTTAAAGATAGTAATTTATCTCTGTGCCGTCACCCAAAGTACAGGTACAAAGTAGAGATAGAGATGCCAGACTTTCATCCTGTTCTTAGTTGCTGAGTGATAAGACAGTGCCTTTTAGCCAAAGCAGCTTCTAATTGCCCGTTTCAGTACCCGCTGGAAGCTCAGGTCAGGAATCAAATTAATTTAATATATGTTTTGCTGTTAAATGAGTTATGGAGAAAAGGTTCTCTGATCTTTAGGGAAGAGGGATTGTAAGTTGTGTGTGTGTGTGTGTGTGTGTGTGTGTGTGTGTGTGTGTGTGTGTGTGTGTGTATTATACAGTAGATCTCTACAGCTCAACAAGTAAAACACTGTATCGAGACCATCCATACATAGCCTATTAAAAATCAGTCGGGTATTGCTCTCCAGTTTCCCTAATGTCTAGAATTAGTCTGAGCACTGTGAGTTGATGTGATAAAAAAAAAAAAACTAGCTGAACATAGAGGACAATGAGGAATACTGAGAACTCAGGAACAATCACAGTGGGTTTTTGATCCTACTGCACGTACTGGCTTTGGGGGAGCCTAGGCAGTTTGGATGCTCACCTTAGGAGACCTGGATAGAGGTGGGCGGTCCTTGGGCTTCCCACAGGTCAGGGAACCCTGATTGCTCTTCGAGCAGATGAGGGAGGGGGACTTGATCGGGGGAGGGGGAGGGAAATGGGAGGCGGTTGCGGGGAGGAGGCAGAAATCCTTAATAAATAAATAAATTAATTAATTAATCTTCAGTCTTTCCTTGCTCAATAGCACATAACTCCTCAACTTCCTAGACCCTCAGGAATGATAGACATGTTCTTTGTATGCAGAAAGGATTCTAAATGTTGTAGACACATAGAGAGCTTCAGGGTGGGAACTGGCAGCAGAAAAGCCAAAGTGTGTTAGAGCATTTCCATCGTGACCCTACTCCGTGGACTTGAGGAAAGAGTAGGACTCAGAGATTGAGTTAATCACTGTGCACCAATGATATACTCAGTCATGTCTAATTACTGAAGCCTCTATAAAATTCCTTAGGATGACTCAAGAGTTTCTGGGTTTTTAACAGGACCAGAAGGAATTGGTCCTCCCCGGAGCAGCGGCTTTTCATTAGGGACTCTTCAAAGGATACGGAACCTGTATCCTTCATAATATCCTGATATATAAATGAGTAAATATGAGTAATTATCCCTAAACGTATGAACAGAACTGCTTCAGAATTCTCATATCCTAAGCACTCATAAGATAACATGTTGTTTGCATGTAGCCTATATTCTCCTGCACACTTTGTCTGTATCACCTGTAATATCTACAGTACAGTGTAAATGCTGTGTGAATTAAACTCTGTTGTTTGGAGATAACATTAGGAAAAAATGTACATGTTCAGTACACTATATTTTTTTCAAATATTTTTCAATATGTGGTCAGTTGAATGGTAAATTGCTATTTCTATAGCCATGTTTCCTACATACATCTGTCTGCTGTTATGCCCAAATCCGCACAGTCCCCCAAAAGCCAACAAGGAGACCGAGTCCCAAATGTAAAAACAAAGAGCCTTTATTTCATGCATTGATTGGCTGACATTTGTCTAGGGGTGTCCTGGTGAGTGTGTGCTGGCAGGTGATCCTATCTACAGCAGTTGGAACGTTAGGCATTTCCTTTGGATGGTCTGTTCTTGGGTGGTGCTCAGGTAATCTCAATTGTGGTTCTTCCTGCAACCAGGCATTGCTTCAGGGTAAACTACTGAGACCCAGGCCTCCATTAAACTTATCGATGGCTGAGTCCTACACTGGCAGGTGATAATGGTTGGAAGTAAAGAACTTCCTTTGGGTGGTCCGGTTCTATTTAGCTTATCGTGGCTGGCTCCTACATTTGCCTGTCTGTACATCCATACATGTATCTGCCCATCTATCTATCTATCCATCCATCTACCTATCTACCTACCTACCCATTGCTTTACTGATTAATTATCAAATACCTGTCACCTCTATTTATCAATATGTTTACCTGTGGCCCATGTTAAAATATTTATCAACATCTATTTTATTTTAATTCTAAGCACATAGGTTGTCCACCCGGGCACTTACCCTTAACTTTCTCTAGCTAGTGAGCCATGAGGAGAAGGGATGCCTTGTGGGCTTGTAGAAGAAACACTTAAAAGCAAATTACCTATACTTCCACCTCTTCTCTCTATAGTGACTAGCAATGCAAATGATAGAGCCTCGGCTGTTGAGGGTTCCTTGACACTGCAGATTACCAACTGTAGACTTTCTAGAAACAAAAATACACAATCACTGTGGCAAGCCAATAGGGCTTTGGAATTGTTTCTCACCTAACCTAATTAAAACTTATTAACACACTGTCTTGCCTGTTCCAAAAGTATTTCAAACAAGTTTTCGCACAATAGAATAAGAAGTGAATCAATGCCAGACAGGGTTATATAAACCTGCTATCTCAGTCCTACTGGCAAGGTGGAGGCCAGGGAATCATGAGTTTGATGCCAGCTTGGGTTACAATAGTAAAGTCGAGGCCAGCCTGGGCTATAATAGTGAGACCTGGTTTCAGAAGACAACGATAAAAATTAATAAGGATAATGGATAGTGGCGTTTGCCTTACTGAGCCATTGGGGAAAAACATACCAATTGTGTGACTGATAACTAGCATATATAACAGTATAAGAAACAACCTTTTAGCCGGGCGGTGGTGGCGCACGCCTTTAATCCCAGCACTCGGGAGGCAGAGGCAGGCTGATCTCTGTGAGTTCGAGGCCAGCCTGGTCTACAAGAGCTAGTTCCAGGACAGGAACCAAAAGCTACAGAGAAATCCTGTCTTGAAACATAAAAAAAAAAGAAACAAACAAACAACCTTTTGTATTTTGGTTCTTCAGTATGTGCAGTTGACGATTTGTCTCACTCAGGTACCTTTCCCCCTTTGTATTATAACAGAGGAAACCTTCCTCAGCTTACCTACTTACTATCACAGTCCGGTTTCCTCTACTCATACTCGCGTCCGCCATTACTTCCTCTCCCCGTCACATGTATCACCATACACCAGACTCTACATTTTATTTCGTTTTAGGTCTGTTCCCTAAGACTAGACTGGAAACTTTATGGAAGATGAGTATGTTTATTTACTGTTACATCTCCAGCATATAGAATACTGTATGATGTGTCAACTTGTATTGCATACATAGTTTTAAATATATTATGAGCTAATAGTTATTTTGTAGAGGAGTCTTAGTACCAATGGGGTGAGTAACCACTTGCCTGAAACCTCAGTTTGAGATATGGAGACATACACACCATTTGAAGAACACTTTCCTTGAGCCTAACCTTCCTGAATCTTCTATCTTTATCTCCTCTTTCTGAATTCTGGATTTAGACATGCTTCCCACTAGATAAGCTTCAACAACCATAATGAGAATCAAGTAAAAGGATGGTAATTATGGAACACTTGTGATTTATTGACTCTATGTAGTCTAACTTCAAGGCTAAGTATTTTTCCATTCATGATCTAATGTGAATTTTAATAATCCCTATAGTCAGTGCCATTATGATTGATCCTCATTTGTATGAAAAAAGTGCATAGAGGCACACAGCTAATGAGTGGCGATATGAGTATAGATAGGCATGTTGCCGTGTGATAAGACATAATATACAGTGGTTCAAAACAATTATTTCTCATGGTTCTGTAAGCCAAATGGACACAGCGAATCATTCTCTTAAGATCTCTCATGTGCTTGTATATATTGTAATTAGGTGGACGATGTCTGTCTTGGAAGCTAATAATTGACCCCATAGTAAACCCAGCTTTCACACAGCTGGTGTCAGATGGCATGGGAAAACACTTAGGGATTCCAGGGCATCTCACTCTCCTCCCCGTGGCATCTTCAGTGTTAGAGTGGGCCTCCTCACAGCATGGTGGCCACAGAGTAGGCAGCCTCTGCTGCAATGGCTGGGTTCTTCACAGCTGGTCTCGCTTCCTTTGCAGTCTGTTAGTCACACCGGAGTGCTTCAGATTCCGTGAATACCCTACTGAAGGCATGGCTCCTCGGGAGATAATAACAAAGACTAGTAATTAGGGTGGAATTTTCAAACCTCACACGCTAAATCCAGGCCTGAAGTTGCAAGTTCTCTTTGTCCACAGGAAGGAGAAAGCGATGTGTGTTTGAGCACACGAGGCAAGACAATCTAGACTAGGGCAGACTGTGGTGACCTGGACAGCACAGGGCGTATTCAAGAGACACTTGCTACTCATCACAGGACTTTGCCTTCAAGGTTACCGGCTTCATGGTACTGCATCCTCTGAATTTTTAAGGGAATGTATCAATTCTATAGAAAATATTCTAGTGGAAGTAAGTTATTTGTCAAGCAAAACACTTCCGTGACTGACCCACGGGTTTCCAGCTTGGAAACACTGGTTTACACGTCCAAGGTGATGCCGACACTCAGCACAGCACACAAGGTCCTGTGGCAACTCCCTCACCTGTTTGTTTAGGTTCATTTCCAGTCCTCTCCATGTGCACGCATGCTGCAAGTGATCACTGACTCTTCCTATGGGACTAGCCATGTTCTAGGTGTGTAGATACAGCGTAGAATAAAGCAGTCCCTGCCTCCAGGGAGCTCATATTCTAGGTAGGGAGACAGTCTGCAAAGAGAATTGCAATGTCAGATAACACCAAGTACCGTGGGGAATAATAATCTTGGCTGGGTTCCAGTGTGGGAAATAGCAGGACATTCCTTCCAACTGTGTCATGTTCTTTGTCTACCTCGACCGACCTTCCTTTCCCCATGACTTAGCTGCCTCCAACACCTCGCTTGCACTGTGGCTTGACTGTCTTATCTGCTGAAATGTATTCTGTCTTCTGCCTCCATCTTGCCAGTGTAGAATTGGTGACCCCCTCTTCTTTCTTCCAAGTGTCTGTTCCCACTCATTCCGCGTGGATATCACTTTTTAAAGTTCACTCCCTCATCCTCCTTAAGTAGAGTAATTTGGCAGCTTCTTCATGTCCCTTTCTGCCTGTGTTGATCGAAAGGACTTCTTTCTGAAGATGTTCAGAGAGGGAGCCACTTCCTTAGAGGGAGCCTTACTGAACTGTTTTCTACTTTCATTTCTTCCTAAAGAAAAGTACGTTCTTTCCTGTGCTGTCTCAAGGCAGAACTGTGCATCTGGTGTTTTGGAAAGCCCGCTTGAGAGCCACTGTGTATGTCCCTCATTTTAGGGTAGGTTCTCCCTGAGAGTGTTGTCTATTTCCAGTGTCTCAATGGAGTCCATGTTACCATCACCAGGTGGGGAGATATCAGATGCACGTTCATATATATCCCATGCACATAAACACGTTAAGCATGTGGCCATGACATCTAAACGCAGGGACTTAACTATATGCACAGACACTCCTCCACTTAGACAAACAGGATGCATTTTGACCACAGCAGGCAAACATAGAAGCTTCTCCCGGCACAGCTCTCTCTTCGCTCAGTGTCCGACCTATGCACTGTGGTTCCGTCTGACCCTAGCTGCCTGTGTTTCCACTAGCTAAGCCTCCCTAACAGTCTGAGGTGCCTGGAGACCAGCTGAGGTTTCTAGAAGACTGGAGGCTGAGACTCTGTGGCCTCATGTGGTGCTGCTCCATGGAACAAGATGAAGCCGAATTTCTGTTGTTCTGGGGAGGAGGCACATGTTCCACCGTACGCCGGAACGCTTGAGCTTTTGAGCTAGACCACAGAGTGCTGTGGGCAAATCTATCTGCCTCTGATCTTGCTCACCTCTGGAAACCTTGACTTTCAAGCTGCTTTGAGCCTCTCTAAAAGAAAGTGGTCAGAGTTGAACTCTGCTCAAGGACAGCTAGCTGCCCTGCAAGTCCGTGGTCTGAAAAGGTGGCTGAGAAAGAAATGATGGCCAAGAGGTGTCTTTATGTATCTTCTCTTGGAAGAGGATGGTTGCAGATAGGATAGAACAGTCACGTGAGGAGGCCAAGCAACCTTAGCAGTTGGGCAGGATTCAAACCACATATCAGATTAACTTCTGTTGAATTTTTTTCTTCATATGATCTTTTTAATGTACCAAGTCAAAGTGTTAACTTTGTTTAAACAATTAAATGAAGATTATGAGGTTTGTTTCTTTTTTTAAAAATAGGGTCTATCTGTGATCCTAGCTGTCCTAGAACTTGCTATGTAGACCAGGCTGGCCTCGAGCTCACAGAGATCCTCCTGCCTCTGTTTTCCACATGTGGGATTAAAGACATGCGCCACCGCACTCAGTAAGATTAGGGACATAACTTCAGACACGGAGGCAATCCAGATAATCCTCAAGTCATACTGTGATCTTTTAAAAGCACCATTTCACATGTGACCTCCTCCATGAATATTTTCCTTAGCTCCCAACTTTGTCCATTCCTCCAGCATCCTGTTCCAGGATCCTCTTTTCTCTTTAAACCAATAAGAGCTTATTGGTTTCTTAGAGTGTTTTTCGCAATTAGTCATAATAATAGTTACTGGCATATGGGTACCGCCCAGGTTTAATGCTGTGAAGGGCCAGAACACAAGGGTTTGGCTCTCTGCAGTGTTTGATGTAGAGTCTATATTCAATGGTCAATGACAGAGCCATGGGACTCATCACCTGGCCACCTGCTTGTCTCCTCAATGGACTTGTGTCCTATAGCTGTCACATGCTGTCATAGGAAAGTCAGACAGTTTTAGTCACACTTCAGACCTGAGGGGGATTCACGGAGCATACAGTATGAAACAAGCTTCAGAAACATGTGCTGTCTTGTCCGCCCATCTTCATAACTATTTTATGATCAAAGAGCTTCCGGTAAGACTCCAGTAATACTTTTCTGCCTAAATTCCTTAAGGATAGGATATTTTGCATTCTATTGTATTTCCTCAGTGGGACATGATGCTCAGAAGAAGTTAGTGAGACAACTAGGTGAGCAACCTGGCTTTGCAGAGGCTCATCTATCTGTGATTTGTACCACTTGCCCTCAGCCATGGTTGGAGAGGATAGACTAATGGTTAGCACAGATCACCCAGAAAATGGGACACAGCTTAAAAGTATGTACTCCTAATAAGACAGAAAGGTTCAGTACTGTGCCGTTGTTGAGTCGTCCCTGCTTGTGTGGGGGGGTGAACCCTAAAGGGAGATAGTCATGAGGCAAGAAGGGCTTTCAGACCTGGATTTTCCTCATGAATGGAGGAAACTTAGGTTCGTTCCAGTGATCCTGAAAATATATCTGGTGAAGAGCTACCATTTCAGGCATTTTGAAATGCCTTTACATTAAAAGCTGTATTCTAGGGACCCAGAAAGCCTTGTGGGCGCCAAGCAAGCAAAACCTCATCAAGAGCAGTTTCATATTCTCCCACTAGAACTCAGTGGAACGTTCGGTGGGTGTAGCACGAGGTGTCAGCTGAGATGAGCCTTCTCCTCCTGGGGAGCTCTGCTTTGCAATGGGGTCTCCTGGTTAGGATCAAGTACCCCCATTTGGGTGGGGCCAACTTTCTGAAGAACTTACCAGAGATCCTGCCAGCCGCCCCAGAAACTGTCACCCCCGCCCCTTTCTCTGAAATCTGTTCAAGCATCCCCAGTGTCTTTGTTGTGGGTGTGGATTGAATCTCTCATTCGAAAATCACAGGAACCCAGCACCAATTGGCTTATGCTAAGAAACTAAAAAAAATAAAATATAAAAAAATATATGACTTTCACAATTTATAGAATTGAGGACTTCTCAAATTGGAATCTGATACTCCAAGGAGATTCATGAGTCTCTCTGTCCATTTCTCTACAGTCTTTAGATTCCCCCATATATGTGGTTAAAAGAAGCAGCCCAAGACTCTACGTCTACATTATCAACAATTCCAGTAGCACAAGATCTTGTTTTATATGCTACCCCCACTCTAGGTACCAAAATAGCTCCATAATGAACCATCTTAGAGTACTTGATGCTATTAGGGTTCCGGACAGTATTGGGACACAAGGGATCCTAGAGTTGAATGGAGTTCATCTTGGGTCATTAGCAACTAGACCACAAAAATGGGGAGGACAAGTGGTTCTTCAAAGAAAATTGGACTGTTGTTACCAAAGATGCGGTGGTGGGTTATAGGACAAATTTATATTGCAATGAACACGTTCAACCTCTCGATAAGGACCCCAGGTATAGCAGTATAACAGTGTTGTCTGTAGAAACATTTATTTTACCTCAGCTGATCTTTAAAAGCTGGGTGCTTAAAGTTGGGTCTTACCTTCTCTCTGCCATATAGAAGCAGGTTTAATAAAAGACGGCCATATTCTGGCTTGGGGGGGGGCAATCACCAACAGGACAAACCATTTAGTTCTTGTTCAGGCCAGAGAAATAAGAAGTATAATCTTTGCTTGTTGACTAAGGAAAATGTGTAAGTTTCTAAAACCAGTTATCTGAACAGAATTATTTCCTATATTTTCTAAATGGAAGCAAAACTGCGTGTAGTTCAAGGCCCGTTTCCAGGCCAGGCAAGGCTCTTGGAAGTCTTGTGGGCAGAATATGTTGGGAGATTGGAGGTTTGAGTTCTCTGAGGATCTTCACCTGGATTTGCCTGAGTAATTAACGCCCCCCCCCCCCCAGTTCAGCTTTCTCACCTTCAGTATTGTTTTGAACTCACCATTTTCTTTCCAGTGTAGTCTATTTCATTTCTAAATAGTTTTATTTTGTGTTGTTATTGATCCTCAAACACTGTGTTGATCTGGGCTATAAGCATTCTTGCTTCCTCTATATTCTGAGACAGGAAAGCTAGATAGAAGGATTAAGCAAAAATATGAAAGGAGAACATGTCTAGATGACACAGAGAGGTGGGAGTGAGTCTGTGAGTGGCAAACAACCCTTCCTCCACGGTAAGAGGTTTCTCTAGAACATTGTGACCCAGGGAAGATGACACTTGGTTTTGGAGACACTAAACCATCAGTGTCTGCTGACCTTATGAAGTGGAACCACTGTGGTGGTTTGAGTCATAATGGCTGCCATAGGCCCACAGATTTGAACACTTGGTCACCAAGGAGTTGTGCTAGTTGAAAGGATTAGGAGTTTGTTGGAGGAAGTGTGCCACTGGGGGTGGGCCCTGAGGTATTAAAACCCCATGATATGTTCAGTCTACCCCCTTCCGCACCCCTCACCAGGAGATCAGGATGTAGCTAGCTCTCCCCTACTTCCCTAGCACCATGCCTGCTATGCATGCTGCCATGCTCCCTGCCCTGATGCTAATGAACTGAGCCTCTGAAACTAAGCCAGTCCCCGGTTAAATGCTCTCCTTATAAGAACTGCCTTGGTCACAGTATCTTTTCACAGCAATAGAACAGTAACCAAGACAAGTGCTCACCAAAAATGATCCAATAGCCCTTGAAGTCTGGAATTTTGGAGGGCAGGAAGTAAAGAAGGAGAGATCCATACACAGAGACCCTAAGACCTGATAAGTTTAATGTTTTATATTTTCTTGTTTGCACGGAGACATTTCACTGTTGGGGACAATATGGTACCAGATTTTCACCTAGACAATGAGCAGTTGAGCTTACGGTTGGGATCTAGAAGTAGGTACTACATTTAGCGCTGTGATACATTATATTCTCACAGCAAATGAATGAATGAATGAATGAACGAACCCATGGCTGAATTCTGTGAACTGGAAAGAATATAATGCAGAAGAGATTTTTCTCACAGAGAGGTCATGCCACTTAGCTTCTGCCCTCGAAAACCTTCTGTCACAGGAAATGCCTGCGGCCACCTCTTTGACTACTTCCTCAGTAACCCACCAACCTGTTGGCTACTCCTGCTTTACTCTGTTGAGGTGGAACCCAAAGAAATATCCAAAAGAGTTGAGGGGGGTGAAACTGGTTCACTAAGTACTTTTACTCTCTGCCTTCTGCTCTTCTTCAGCCCTTCTGTGTGAGTGCTGTTGGTGAGAAGGAGTTTTTGAAGCAGGGCACACATGCTGTGTGCAAGGAAACAGATAGGGGAGGGCAGGGGGAGAGGAGAGATAGAGGAGGGAGACGGAGACAGAGAGAGAGAGAGAGAGAGAGAGAGAGAGAGTGAAAGTGTGGTAAGAATAAAGAATGTGTAGCCCTATGAGAGAGCTAATTCACAGGACATGAAAGCCCCAGTACTGCTGTTCCTTCTGCTGAATCCCCATGGGTGATAAATGTCAGAGGAGTGACAGGGGTCCAGAGCCAAGTTCACCTCCTCTTTATGATCAACAACCCTTGATAAGTGAGAAGTTCGAGGGCAAAGGAGGAAATGCGTTGTTGGATTGGTGGTTTTCAGAAGTTTGATAAAGCAGCTGACTCATCCTGCTGGCTCTCACCTTGGAAATAAATTCAGGTGGCTCAGGGTATGTTACAAAAGATTCCATCTGGGAAAGGTGGACCAAACGTAGGCAGTGAGTTGTTAACATTTTCCTCTGTAGCAACAATGCAGATGGATTTCTGATGCTGGCAAAGAAAGTCCAGCAGGCTGCCCTCCACATGGCCACAGAAGGGAGGAACTCTGAGGCCGGCCGTGTCAAGGCATGTCTTAGGGTGTTGCATCAGCAAACCTCAGGCAGTAGGTGACAGAGACTTGGTACACATAGGAGACTCTAGGGCAGAAGACCAGCATTTGGAAGACTGAAGAAGTAGGAAGGGCCCTGACTCGGAGCAAAGCACAGGTGAGCAGGCCTCCAGAGAAACAGGGAGCAGAATTCTGTTCCTGCAAAGCAGTGTTATGGACATGGAAGCCTTTCACTTTTAGCCTGTTTTGTGTTCTGGTTGTGTTTTTTTTTGTTTTTGTTTTTTTGTTTTTGTTTTGTTTTGTTTTGTCAATTCGACACAAGCTGGGGTCGTAGGAGAAGAAGGAACCTCAGTTGGGAAAATGCGTGCATCAGACTGGTCTGTAGGGCATTTTCTTGATTAGTGAGTGATGCAACAGGGCTCGGCCATCTGTGGGTGGTACCATCCCTGAGCAGGTGGTCATGGGTTGCATAAGAAATCAGTCTGAGCAGGCCAAGGCACAAGCCAGTAAGCAGCAACTCCTCCAATGTCTCCATCCACCTCGAGTGCCTAATTCCAGCTTCCTGCCCTCAACTCCTTCTCTGGATTCCCCTCTTGGATGGACGCTGAACGGTAAGGGGTAACAAACTGTTTTCCCCACATTGCTTTCCGGTCAGGGTGTTTACAGAAGTAACAACAAGCAAACTGTGACACCAGGAATTGAATCATTAAAAAGATTTTCATTTTATTTTGTGTGTATGTTTATGTGTGTGGGAGGGGGACACATGTACCATGGTGTTACATGTGGAGGTCAGAGGACAGCTTGAGGGAGCTGATTCTCTCCTTTTACCATGTGGGCTCTAGGGCTTTAGTGTAGACCCTCAGACTTGGCATTAAGGACCTCCACCCCTTTAGCTATCCCTCCAGTCTGGGTTTGAGCCAAGACACTGCCATTTGATAGCTGCCTACATAACTTTGTAAAAGCTCCTGCATCTTTTGGAACCTGCCCCCCTCTTCTGCCAAGCAAGGGCATTTGCAGTATTGCCACGCTGTTTTATTCTGAGAAATGTGATAGTCCATTCAGAGGATGCAACTCAGTATCCCACTCACAAGAACCCTGTGACCATGCCTGGAGACATCAATGGAGACTGGTAAGCACTTGAGGATGAAGGATAGACAATGAAGGCAATCTTCTTCCAGGTTCCCTTTTCTCTGCCTAGGAGTTTGATTGGTTCCCAGGCATGGGATGGCCCTAGCCTATACAGTAGGACCACATCATCCAGCTGTCAGTTGTCCCAGCGATTAATTCAGGTGGGTCAGAGTGTGTTTTAAAAGGCTCTGATAAGGATAGACTAGGTGTGTGTGGTTGGCTGCAAGCTCATCTTTGTAGTGACAATCTAGGTGGATTTCCAATGCTGGCAGTGAAGTACAGCAAACTGGCCTCCCCAGCACCTACAGGAGACAGCATGGAGGTTACTGGGGACGGTGACAGAATGTGCAGGTAAGTTCTGAGAAAAGAGAGAGCTGGGGTATGCAGCCCATGGGTCACAGCTTGCGGGAGGGTGGTAGTGGTTATGCCATCCCATTATTTTGTTGAGGTCTGATGCTTCTAGATGGTTAACTTAGGGTTGGTGAGGGAATAACAGACAGGAGGAGGCTAGGAAGGGATTTTTGTGGTTTTCCTGTGAGGCTTGCTTTCCTTGCACTTTGGGTGCTGTGGGCATTAAATCTCTTTAGGACTGACATGGGGTAGCAGCATCTTGCAGACTCCAGCTTCACTGCTGTGACTTCTGCTATGGGCTAGAGAGACCCAGGAATCTAATCATGCCCCGTAAGCATCTATATGGGGAAGGAGACAGGAATGCCCACTCGCTGTACTGCCATGTTCTCCTCTCCAGTCGCCTTCCAGTCTCCAGTTTTCACTTTCTCTTTCCTCAGTGACTCATTTCTGTTCCTTCTTATACCTCTTTTCCTTCCATCTACCCCATCTTCTACTCACCCTTTACTCAACCTCAGCCTGGAACCATAGTCTTTGGAGAGACAGGAGGGATCTCAGAGACCTTTGCTACAGGTCTGTGCCCTGAACTTTGGTAAACCATAGCTTATCTGGGGTTGGAATGTCTGGGACAGTGACTGCTCAGGGCAGTTCATTCTCCGTGTGGCATTCCTTGGTGATTATGATAGTGGGACCGAGGGTCAGAAGCTGTATTTCTTCCAGCCCTCTAGGATCTCAGTCTAATGGAACTAACTGCCCTTGCAGTCTGGCTCCAGCTCTACCCATAGAGTCAGAACAGGACAGCAGTGACCGCAGCCAAAGGCTGAGAAGTAATATTAGCAGATCTTGTTGAGGATTTCCTATGAACCAGCCTCTTAAGAGATGACAGATTCTAAACTTCACACCTTGAAGCATCCCCCCACAAAGAGACTTGAGTTTAGAAAACAGAGACTTCCAGTTCCTCGGTGTAGAGACTGTTGAGCCTCTGAAGTGGAATATGCTGGAGGAGGTGGTCTGGTGGGGGCGGAGCTTTCAGAGCCTTGTCCCACCTTCTGTCTAGTCTGGGTTTTTCTGACTGTATTGTAATGTGACCAACGGCTGCATGCCATCCACGCCAGGATGGACTGTATCTAACTGTAAGCCAAAGCCAAACAAAACCGAAAGCCTTCTTCCCTGAAGTGACGCCTGGTCGAGTGTTTGGTAACAGTAAGGAAAGTAAGCGACCTTCGGGGAACTTTGCTTTTGAAGGGCATCCTGTGAGGGTGTGAGAATCTGCAGGTGATAGGAGACAGGTGTGAGAAGATGAGGTCTGCTAGACAGAGTTAAATTCACATCCAAGTTCAACTGTTTCATGAGTTCTTTAACGTCTCCGAAACATTTGCAAAGTGGAGATAAAGAATACTTATCTAAGACGGCTCCTTGAAAGTCAAATAAAGTTGGTGTGTATTGTTCCTAGAATCCTGCCTGGTGTGTAGTAGACAATAAATACATCTTTCTTTCGACTCTTCCTCTCAATCTACCTCAAAAGAACATTGAGTTTATATTTGGTCATGAAAACCATGAATGTTCAAAAGTCGAGAGGGTGAGGAGAAACATAGGAACATGAGCTATCGTGTGTGTCTTGGAGTGTTGGAGCTATGGCCTCTGTCCTGTGCTTACATCCTCCACGATGCCTCGAGTATACTAGATGCTGAACACATGTGAGAATGAGCCGAAACAGAGACCAACTGTTGTGTGTTTTCATTTGCAGACATCTCTGAGTTAGTGGGAAGGTACCAGGAAACAGGCCACATTTTCTTCCCGATTCTTTCTGCCTGTGAGACCTTGGAATCTTGAGGAATTCTCTTAAGTCTCTGAAGCTCAGTGTCCATCTTTGTGAAATAAGGGGAAAGGTGAGAAGAAGGGGCCTCAGAACCCACTGGCTGTGGTCAGTCTGACCTTGGACTTCTGGCCTTCTGAACTGGGAGGAAATGTGTTTCTGTTGCTTATGCCCCCCAAGTCTCTGTTATGTCTAAAGCAGAAGTAGTGAGATCATTTTCAAATTGGGCTCTGAGGAGGCTTATAAAATAGCCACTACAAGAGGCTCTAATTTCCCTCTTCCTCCAATGTCCCTGAAACACAGTAAGTAAATCTATGACAAACAGATTAAGTGTGTACTCAACAGCGATTTCTCATGAGATTCCCCTAAGGTTGGGACGCTCTCAAAGCATCCATCTACGTACCCTACTCAGTGTCTGCAAAGCACTGAGAGGAAACAGTGGGTGACAAAAGCAACGACCTTGACATTTAAGTCAGCCTTTGGTGAGTCTGCTTCCCCACAAACCCACCATGACATGTGTTTTTGTAATGAAGAAGTTCAAACGTCAAAAAGAGTCCCATAAAAGATCCCTCGAGATAGTTAAGTGTGGTGGTGCAGTTATGCCGTCCAGGCACTTAGGGTGTGGATGTAGGGAGGCTGCAGTTCATAGTTATTGTTGGCTACATATGTAGTGAGTTTGAAGCCAGCCTGGGCTACGTGAGGCCCTGTCTCAAAAAGTGCCCATAAGACCCCCACATTTCCAGTCTTAATAGATATTTGTGAGGTGCCCCACCCCCGTCTCATTTCCTAACTACCCTATAGGCACCAGACTCTTGTCCTTAGCCACTTGAATATTTTTATGGTCTTTCTCACATTAGGTCCTCTCTGGGCTGTAATTTCAGCTAGCATGTCAACTTGTGACTACAGAGCCTAGATACTTCAAGGCCTTGGAAGTAAAGAAGTTCAAATAAGTGTAGAGTTCAAATTTTACCTAAGATCAACGGGACGTCACTGATGTGCTGTTTGCAATGGCACAGGGACAAGAGCACATTCAAATTTTCAGAAGTGGCAACCTCAAGAATCGTATGACCCAGGGAAGAAAGGGAGATGCAATGTCATCAGGCCCCAAAGTAAAGTCACCTGCTGACTGACGCCTAACACCTACAGTGCCCTTGGCTCCTGGAACACAAAGTATTTCTGGCTGAGCTGGCAGAAGAATCTCAGTTCTTATCAAGGGATCCTGTTCCTGCCCCGGGACTCTCTTGCCTTCATCCATCAGCCAGGATCTACTTATGAATTCATTGATTATGAATATAAATATGGTTATAATTATGAATAAGTAAAAACAAAGCACAACATACCATTTGTTAATGTTCAGTGCCATCTCCGTCCTTCTACCCTCCCACCCCATGCCCCGCCTCTAGGAATTTAAGCCTAGAGATTATAATGATCATTCCTATTCTCCATTACAGGTAGGATCCCCTAATTAGAGTCCACTGACAGGTGACAACTGAGTGGAGGGGGAAGATGGGAAGGAGAAGCACCCGTTCTTCACGGTAGCTCCTGGAGGACCAGTGAATATAACAGAGGCCAGAGGGTGCTTCTTGTGCTCTTTGGTGGCTGCCTAACCACCACCAATCTCAGTGCTCTTAGAAACTGGAATTTTTGGTTTAACAAGACCTCCGTCCCTTAAAGGTTTTAAAAATTGACCTTAATAACTTTAAAAAAAACTAGCCTTTAATTATATTAAATCTTTCATTGTTCCTCATCCTTAGAGTAACTTCCATTTTCCTGATCAGCCCTGACTGATATCCACAGGCTGCAGAAGGAAAGTAAATAGTTCTCAGATCATAATACAGTTGCATGTGGTATAAAGGCTGAAGCATAGGGTCCACCTATTGCTACTGTCCTCACAGGCTGTTGACAGCCCCCTTCAGTCTGGTGTAATAAGAAACAAGTTACCCTTGATAGCTTTTCCTTTCACATTAGAAAAAGACCTATCAAACTCTTTCCTCTTGGAGACTAAACCTATTGAATTTAATGTACAGGCAAGGGCTAGACATTTACCTATTAAGCTGAATAAACAGTACTCTTTCTCTAGTAAATTTTCTTAAACTAATTGGATCATGAATGAGGGAATAAAGAGGGTTCCACACATTAAACAGTAACAGAAAGATTGCATATCACTGAGAAATGATACACTTGGCATGAATAAATCCTGTTATCATCACCAGGATTATCTTGGTTCTCTGGCTCATCTACAAAGAAAATGTGCTAATGTCCGTAGGATCACCACACATACTTTCAGTGCTGGTAATGATACTAAGTACAGCACTTCTCTTGGGTTATTTCAATTACAATTACTAGTCTGCAGGATATTTTTTAAAATAGGACAGTTTTCTCTGCTAACATGTGGAAGACTAAATACACAAATAGTTAAATTTTTTTTAAAAAAAAAAGAGCAAAGGATAAGGAGATTTTTGCCTAACTAGGTGTCAATAAATTTAAGACGTTTGCAAATTTGGTAGGCATGGTGGTGAACCCCTCTAATTCCGTAATTTAAGGAAAGGAGATGGGGGTTGCTAGTAGGAGGCCAGGCGGGGTGCGTACTGAGTTGGAAATCAGCTTGTCTCTATAAAGAAAAAACAACAACAACAAGAACAAACAAGCAAAAAAAACCCATATCTACAATGCTGTGACTAGGAGGACTGTATAATTTCCTTACCAGGAGACTAGGATAGACCAAACAAAGCTAAGAGCTCTTAAGATGAATCAGCTGAACTGATTCAGCAGAAGAGAAGATGCTTTGAGTTGAGGGAACTGGTTCACACACAGTACAAGGTTTGCATTTTTAAACTTTCATTATTTTTAATTATGTGTATGCATGTATTTTTATGTCTCATGTGTGGGTGTGTGCACATGAGTGCAGGTACCTGTGGGGGCCAGAAGAGGGTGCTGGATCCTGCAAGTAGTTGGAGGGTACCTGACATACATGCTGGGAAGTGCTCTTAACTGCAGAACCATCTTTCCAGCCCCTGCTTTGAAATTTAAACATCTCAGGGCTCATGCACTGGAGGTTTGATCTCCAGTGCAAAGGGGCCTCTAGGGGCTGAGTAATGTGATCGTTACAATTCTGGTCTCATGAACTGAATAACTGTGGGAAGGAAAATTGTAATAAATGCAAGTCCTGTGCTGGCTGACCACCATGAGGTGATCAGATTTGCTCTACAATAAGCTCCCTGCCATGGTGCTTCCTATGCCTCCCATGCACTGACATGACTCCCATGGACAAAAATGAACCCTCTGAAGTCACGAGCAGCCACAGCCCAGCTGCAGCCTGGGTTCAGGTCCTGAGATGGGGAAGGGGCGTTGGTGTGAAGAAATTTGTCTGACCACCAGATAAATTTCACACAAGTGGCTGGACCCCAAAATAGCTCCAGCCATCTTCATGTATACATAAAAAATAAGCATGTTTTTTTCCATACTAACAAACTAGTTTTCCCCATCCTCCAACGTGAAGCTCCAGCAAAACCAAATCAATTTTCTCCCAACTTTTACATCAAAACATCTTTACACCAAAAACAATACTTAATGTTAGCTTGGCCAAATATCCAGCAGGTACATCCCATCTTTACAAAAACTATAAAGTGATCGACAAGGGTACGCGTTTTCAAGACCAACAATCTCATTCAAAACATATTTACAGAAAAGGGGTAATCTGCTTCCGATCCTGCCAGAACTGAATTAGAACAGCTCCAGGGGCATCCCAAACCTAAGGAGCATCACCTCCCAAAGAATTTTAGGGGAAGATGTTTGAGGAAAAAAAAAAGGGTTTTCCAGGAATGATCACATCTGTCCAAAGCATCATTGACAAAAATGATGCTAAAACCACCAAGAAAATCACCAATCATAAGAGAGAAGAGAGCGTGCAGGCTGTGTGGTCCCAGCAGTATTCTGCACTGTCCCCAAAGTCCGCTGATCCTTGCCAAGTGAGACTGTCCCTGTGGGCTTTTGCCTCATCTGGAGACCCATTAGATAAGTACTCATATACTGTTTGAACCCAGGTTGCACAACTCTCAACCATGAACGAAATCAATCTTTCTGTCTTTTAAATAGATTTCTCTCAGTTCTTTTTGTCATGCACACAGACAAAACTATGGAGACTCCTCCTGACTCATAAGCAAAAGTGAGGTTGGGGTGTATTAAAACCCAAGTGTGCATCTGCACGGGTATGGGAGAAGACATTGCCAGTGTCTGAAAGCAGCCATGGGTTGACATCTAAAATATATACGAAGTATAAGAAGATCCTGAAAATCAGTAGGGAGGGTACAAACAACTTTTAAGAGGCAAACAGAATATACATATAAGGAAAATAGATCGCCCAACAAATGCATAGCTGATGTTCAAATTCATAAGAAAGCAGAGAGGAGGCAACTAGTAGACGGTGAGATTCCTTCATAGGCACAATGCTTAGCAAAATCAGAAAGGTGGATACCGCAAAGCAGAGACTGGGATGGTCCTTTTGTAACCGCTAGTGATGTCAAGGGGCTGAGCTGCTAAGTGAGCATCTTGGAGGTACTTAGAGAAGTACTACGCTCATGCTCATAAATAAACTCAAACTTGGAGGGTACTGTGGTCTTTGCTCACATTTGCGATCTTCCTGTCTACTTGACAGAGGGCTTTTCTAGGGCAGTTACAGTAATCAGCAGGTTTTCTGCATCCCCCTCTGCTGAGTCATCTCCAGAGCTCTGGCCTGCAGTCTACTGAGTCAACTCTCCTGCTGATTCCCAGGTATCATAGGAGATGGAGAGAACTCAGCTTGAGGTGCCAGCACCCAAATGGGGTTCACCAGCCTGGAGGCTCTTCATTAGTTTCCTCTTCAGCAGTCGCAGTGCTAAGATCTACTTTGAATAACAGTATCTTTTCTTTAATAATATATTGGTACCAATATAATGGGTCCCCGTGACTGTTCAATAGGGGTGTTTCTTCTTTCTTCATCTTGCCAGGATGCAATGCTGGAGAGCACTACCAAAACTTCAAAGCAGTTTCCAGAAGTTTCTCTCTTGTCTCTTTCAGCTAGGTACTCCTCTCCCTGAGATTGGAGGGTGGTAGGGTAGGCATGGGCTTCTGATTCCTCTATCAAAAAAATAAATGAATCAGAAGAAGGGCAGAGAGAGACATGGAAGGACAGAATGATTATTGAAGAACGTTGGGAGCCTGAGGTAGGAAAGCAAGGAGAGACCAACCAGGGCCAAGAGTCATGGGAATAGTGAATGAGGGGAAGATAAGAACTGTGTCTCAGGTGAAAAAAAAAAAGAAAAAAAGGAAGAAAGAAAAAACACACCTGGATAATCAGGAATGTGAATTGCCAGCAGACCTCATAAGGAAGAGGTTGGATTCACAGCTGGGGTGAGCAGGATGATAGCAACAGGGAAATGACACTTATCAGTAGGGTTAGCAGGTGAGAGATGGAAGGATGATTATCTCAGAGATCCCAAAACATGAGATAAAAATTAAGAATATCTAAAAAGTAGAGCTTCCTCCAAAAGGCAGAATATAGAACTTTATTGGGATTTATATGGCTTATATGGGAAAATGAAGGGAACTGGGGCTGAGTTCTTAGAGGTTATTAGACATAAATGCTGTGTGTGTGTGTGTGTGTGTGTGTCTGTGTGTGTGTGTGTGGCCAGAGAGTGAAGTCAATTCAGGCAGAGTGGGCGTTGTTAGAAAGGCATAAGACATATATTTGATTTTGCTGTAGATGTTGAGTAAAGTTTTAGTATGTTCTATGTGTTGCCATAAAAAATTATTTGTGGCCTATCCCAAACTCGTCTGAGTTGGGCCCCTCAGGTTTCATCTGGTGACCATAACAGGGATTGCAACAACAAATGTTTACAGAGAAGTGGAAGGCCTCTTCTCAGGGGAAGTGGGATAGGAGGCACAGTGGGGCCAGAGTAGCCTGGAACACGTGCGACACATTCCTGGTGGAAGTTGATTGACGTTCAGAGATGGCCAGGGATGTCTAATGTTTTACTATTTTCAATGAGAACAGAAGTGTGTAATCTTAACGTGTGCGATCCCAATTTTGAGAGTGGGCGGTAATGGAAGAAAACACTGTCGATAGTAAAGCAGTCCTGTGGTACCACAAGACATATAGGCCCCTAGTTTGCAACCTCTGATCTAATCTGTGGGATGGGTGGGGTAGGTTTTATCCTCTCAGCTAGGAATGATGGCGAGCTGCAAGGCTAAGGTAAGTAGTAGTCAGTTGAGGGAAGGGACAGCAACAGGGGATTAAATTCCCCATGCAAAAGCTAAGACGTGGAGATAGCTTCTCTGGTCAAACTCCACAGTCTTCTTCCAGAGCATCAGCGCCAAAACGCCACACAGGACATTTCCTTGCAGCTGGGCACCAACTAATGTCCTCCAGGTGAATCCGGTGCTGGCTGAACAGGACCTCAGGCACACCCTTCTCAGCACAAAAAAAAAAAAAAACGCCAATTGGAATTTCGAAGACTTTCGTCAGAAATTTGTGGGCGGAAACTTCCTGGGGTTGCTGAGAGCCCTTTGAGGCTTCTCAGCCTCGGATGCAAAGTGAGTGGGTGTCTCACAGAGAAGTAAAGAGAGAAAGAGGTGTTTCCCTTGACAGTGGAAACTTTATAAAGCGAACTCACCCGACTTCTCTGGAACAGTCAGCGTCAGGAGCCCTGTTCTCCACACTTCAAGAGTCTCCGCAAGATTGAGAGAAGAAAATCCTTTCCCGGGGCTGGGTGCCATGCAACAGCCCTTGGATTATCCATGTCCCCAAATTTATTGGGTGGACAACAGTGCCACCTCTGCTTGGGCTCCTCCAGGGTCAGTTTTTCCCTGTCCATCTTCTGAAAAGCCGGACGAAAGGAGACCACCACCACCTCCACCACCACTACCACCTCCATCACAACGACCACCACCACAACCACCACTGCCTCCACCGCCCCCTCTAAAGAAGACGAAGGACCACAACATAGACCTTTGGCTACCGGTGGTGTTTCTGATGGTGCTGGCGGCTTTGGTTGGATTGGGGTTAGGAATGTATCAGCTCTTCCATCTGCAGAAGGAGCTGGCAGAACTCCGTGAGGTAAGCCAGGAACGGGCATTTGTAAGGCCCCCAAGTCCCTGGGTGCAACACGACTTTGCTGTATGTGGGCCATTGCATTGCTTGCAATGATTTGGGTGTGTGTTTGCTTGTTTGTTTGTTTTAATGGTAAAGATCATTTTAATCCCCTCCTTTTAGGAAAGGGTTGTTATTTTATTTCTATTTCACAGTAGGAGAAACAGGCTCATTCTCCAAAGGTATGTGGGTTGCGACCCCTCAGGATGGTTGAATGACTTTTGCATGGGTTGCACATCAGATATCCTGGATATCAGATATTTACATTGTGGTTCATAACAGTAGCAAAATTACAGTTCTGAAGTAACAATTAAAATAATTTTGTGGCCGGGCGGTGGTGGCGCACGCCTTTAATCCCAGCACTCGGGAGGCAGAGGCAGGCGGATCTCTGTGAGTTCGAGACCAGCCTGGTCTACAAGAGCTAGTTCCAGGAGAGGCTCCAAAGCCACAGAGAAACCCTGTCTCGGAAAAAAAAAAAAATAATTTTGTGTTTGGGGATCACCACAACATGAGGAACTATATTAAAGGTTTGAACCATTAGGAAGGTTGAGAAGCACTAGTCAAAGGGAATAGTTTCCATCTTTTAGAGAATCCGAGGTAAATAGTTAATTCTTTCTCAGTTGTCAAGAGGATGTTGAGCTTTTTACAGCTTCACATTTAGCAATTCAAGGGTAAAAAAAAAAATCAATTTTGAATTTTTCTTCAAAGTGTAGACTAAATCTGTTTGAAGAGTTGGAAGTCTTAGTACTACTCCGAGCACCATTGTGTGGCCCAAGTCTAAGTCAAGCCAAGATCCAAAGTATCTGAATTCTCTTTCTAGGGACTGGTGGGATTTTTCTGCCTGCTTGGCTTAAATAACTCCATTATTTATTGTATGAATCTTTCTCTTTCACCAGTTCACCAACCAAAGCCTTAAAGTATCAACTTTCGAAAAGCAAACACGTAAGTACTTTTATGTGTGTCTTTCGGGTTCCCCGAAGTGGTCCTCAACACTGAACAAAGTTGGGAGGATGCCTAGGAGTCTGCTCCAGTCTTGGGATTGTGATTCCTAGGCAAAAGATCCTGGGGACCTTAGACTCTGCGATCAACCTGGTTCTGTAAAACACAGGAAATGTTGGATGCCATTTATTGTTCAATAGTCATGTATCTCAATGAACACCACACATAACTCAAAGGAACTTGGACTTGGCTTTGGAAAGAGACACACATATAGCTCTGGACCTTTTCCCCTGGCTCCTTCCTTGGGCATATTGGTCCCATCTCTCTTGGTGGTAGCTGTGATTGTTCAGGACAGTAGAGGAGTAGAGGCAGACACAAATGTTTCTGAGGATGTCCTCTCCTTTCAAACTAAAAGTAATTACTCACGAATCAAGCTGTATGTTTTAATTATTTTCTATGATACAACAACAATTTTAAGAAGTAAACTCATTTCATTAGTGTGCTTCTTCTGAAATCGTAAGAAGCTTGGGGAAGACTTTAGACATTTTTCACAGGACTGTACACCTTTCCCACAGAGGACTTAAGATGCCTTTGATGAGTTTGAGGATGAAGCACCCCCCCCTACACCACCACACACAGATGTATTAGATCCAGGCTAAGGGGAAGATGACAGTTTTGAACATAAAATCTCAGAGCATTGTTCTGGAGAGTTCAGAATCTGCATTGTTTGTCTTGGAGTCAAGTTAATGAAGCTTTAAATTTGAATTAGAAAGGAGCTTATAGACAAAGTGGTCTATTTTCTATTTTCAAAGAGATACAAAATACTAGATCAGTTAGGTGCAATGCCCAAGCCTCTTGGTATGAAACTGGCTCCAGGAGAACAGTCCCCCCCCCCATGCCTCATTATTTATAGGGCTTTCTGAGTCATAAACTCCTACCTCTCAATAATGGCCCTGAAATGGTAAAAAAAAATAAGCAGTTATCTTTGCAAAGGCAATAGAGCAGCTTTGTCCTCATAACTTTGAAGAAAGCTGAAGGGCAATAGACAACGGTGGCCATGCATTAAGGAGAGCCGGCTCCGTATTCAGAAAGTGATCATTCAGCTCCTGCTTGAGAACACACGCTCTTGCAGGGGCCACCCTGGTGTGCTCTGGCTTTTAGCTCCACATTCAAGTCTCTACGTACCAGAAAGCCCAGATTACGCAGGCACAGTGGAAATAACTTGTTAGAAAAATGAAACCTCTCAGGATTTCTAAAGTGAAATCACTTTGGAAATTAGTGGAATGTGGTTTGTGTACTGGTGTTAATCACTCCCCGTCACCCACTCCATGGAGTCATTTTAGCGAACAAAGGTCAAATGGACAGATGAGTCAGGTCTACCTACCCTAGTAGTTATCTTCTTTATATCATTGTAGATGGCCAGAAAGCGATAAACTGTCACAAGGAAGTCAGAATAGTAACTTTACTTAAAGAAAGGGATATTTATTTCTTCCATCAAATTCACAAATCAAGAAAACAAAGATTTTCGAATAAATGAGAAAACAAAAGACCATATCTGGTACAAGTTTCATCCAGCATGCATCAGAATTGCTCTAAGTATCCTGAAGAACACTAGGAAAGTTCATTCCAAGGGTTGGAATTGTTGGTTTGCTTTGCAATCTTAAAAGATTTTCTTTGGAAAATAGTTGGAGGTATAGATAAAAATTTATCTCTTTAGTAAAGTGTTCATCTCTTCTTTCTTTCCTTCTTTCCTTCCTCCCTCCCTCTCCCTTCCTTCCTTTCTTTCTTTCTTTCTTTCTTTCTTTCTTTCTTTCTTTCTTTCTTTCTTTCTCATCTTGAAGGTATGCACCACTACCACTTGGCTTTTTCTTTTTTATAAGATTTATTAATTTTGTTCTATGTGTGTTGGTGTTTTGCAAGCATGTCTGTATAAGGGTGCCAGATCCCCTAGAACTGGAGTTGAAGACAGTTGTGAGCTACCATGTGGTTGCTGGGAATGGAACTCAGGACCTCTGGAGGAGCAGTTAGTGCTCTTAACTTCTGAGTCATTTCTCCAGCCCTATTTATCAGTTTCTTATAAAACAACAATTTGAAAGAAACCTAGCTCTCAGAGTGGGGAGATGTGTTGAAGACATCGTGGCACATTAATAGGAGACCATCCTGAATGGCACCAAAGCATCTAGTAGGACCAGTTAGTAGGACTTTTAATGCCACGAATATTGTGCACTTTGTATTGTTAGGTAAACAGACAAGTTATCAAAGGCAGTTTTTAGTTCAATACTCACTATGAAGTACATATGCATGTTTTTAACTTCTAAGAATCACAAGACAATTAGTTAGTGTTTTTTTTTCCTTAGGAGATACTATAGCTATTATAGATTTTTTCTTCCATTTAAAATGCTTTTCAGACATTTATTTATTTTATTGTGTGTTTGCATACACGTGTGCATATGTATGTGCCACAGCTTGTATGTGGAGGTCAGAGAACAATGGGTAGGGTTGGTTCTCTCTTTTCACCTGTGGGTTCCAGGGATCAAACTCAGTCCTCAGGCTTGGAAGCAAGTGCCCCAGTCATCTAGCCAGCACTATTTATCATTATGCTGCTCCCTTCCCCACGGTTAGGTAATTGATATTTTATTTATATACAAGGATTTTAGAAAACCGCCTATGACCGAGGCTGAGTCTTAATTGGTGTTTGAGAATGAGAGAAAGATGGATGTCTGTTCTCATGGATCTTATAGCACAGTGGAGAAGATGAACAAAAACGAGTCAACAATCCAGTTTCCAGCAGAATTAAGGGTGATCCAAAGCAGAGTGGTCTGGACAAGCCCTTTATAAGGTTGCCTATGCTGATGCATGAAGTTGCATGTATGGGTCATGGAGCAGAGAGAACATTCCACATTGTACATGCAAAGAGCCTGGGGCAGGAAAGAGTCTTTTTTTTTGTATTTCTGGACATTTCTAGGGCCTATCCAGCAGATAATTATAGGAGTGTATTTTATGACAGTAACATTATACTTGTCTCTGTGAGAAATATAAAGATAAGCAACATGTGGTTCTCTGCTCCATTTCCTGTTAGTGCATGGCAGAATGCCAGGTCATCTGCTCGGGTGGTTTGTGGTATATATGAGGTCCAGCCTTGCCTATCCTATTCACTCACACTTCCTTCAAGATCTGTTCTTCTAGATGCCAGAGAGGTCATGATTGTTTAGATAATATTTTCAGTAGACTGGAATATTTTCATACCCCATGTATATTTTATAGTCTAGTCCCAAATCTGAGGTGGACAAGTACCTTCCTATAAATATTTTTTGAATGTATTCATTAGCTGAACTTATGAAGCCTAGTACTAGATTTCTACCTTAGCTGAAATATTTGAACTTAGAGAAACAGTGTTTATTTGAAAAGATATGTCAGTTTTCGTGGCTCTGATTTTATTTACTGATGCTATGCTAGACAAGGCTAAAGGCTCTTGTGACTTTACTATATAGTAAAATAACGTTAGAGAAAGACTTGGTAGCCAGGATCCCAAAGTCCAGCAGTGTTAATGCTAGTTTAGACTGTAAATGGTTTATTCCAGAGAGCTGCTATTTTCCTGGACAAGAAGGAAATAAAGACATTTTGATAGTTGCCCCTGCAAGGAGGAGCCACACTACAAGAGAGGCAGACAAAGGGATCTTAGGCTTCAAAGGTTGAGGGGTCATATTTGACAAACAGTGTGGAAGGGTTTCCCAGAGGAAGAGCAGTGTAAAGTGGTCATTAGAGAGCTTATGGGAATTTAGCATAGAGATCTCATCTGAAGGGTGTTCCAGACAGAATGAGCAAAAGCCCAAAGAAAAGGAAGAAGGGGGCATAATCAGGTCATAGGATTCATGCTGTGTGCAAGTATCTGATAGGATGGAGCAGGGAGAGTAAGGCTGATGTCATGTACAGAGAACATCAGGCTACAGCGACAAGATGGAATAAAATTGTGGACAGCCTCTTGGTCCGTAAGGAGGTCTTAATATAATCAATTTGGGAATAGACTGTAGAATAGCGGCCAAGAGATGAATGAGTCCTCTTTTCTAGACTCCATCAGTCAGCAGATCAGGGTGTACAGAACCCTGGATTCACAGTCAGCCTGAGGTGTCGCTTGCATTCACCGTTATAGTCAATCAGCTTCTAGTATCTTTTGCCAGTTATAATTAGGTCAATAATCTTAATCTAAAGAGGTCAAGGCAAGTCCTAAATAAAGTAAATGAAATGGCTGCTTTGTGCAGCAAAGTTTGTATTCACTATGTTTTATCATAATTTAATTAATATATTATATATGTCTTTCCCTATCTTGTCTTTTTTAACTATTTTTGAATTACAGACTCCCATAAGTCCCACAGTTTAGATTTTCTTAATAATGAGTATTTCTTCCTATGCTCTGAACATCTTATATTTAAATGGTGGGATTTATAGTTTCAGTCAAGATGGTAATTGGCATCTATCACAATAATTTTCATATGCCTTTTATCTCTCTGTCGTGCAGAACACCAGAGTCGACCCTCTGAAAAACAAGAGCCGAGGTGTGTGGCCCACTTAACAGGTTTGTGTCTGGAAGAACTGGGTGAGGACAGAAAGTCTTTGGGAAAATGTCAGCTGCCATTCTGGACATTCTGACATTTTGTTAAGTAGGGGCCCGCAGTTTTGCCTTGGAAGTTTAGCTTGTCAAATCTGTGAGACTCTCTGGCTGAAAGTTCCTCTCTGGTTTATTACAGGCAACCCCAGCTCAAGGTCCGTCCTTCTGGAGTGGGAAGACACATACGGAATTGCTCTGATCTCCGGAGTGAAGTATAAGAACGGTGGCCTTGTGATCAATGACTCTGGGTTGTACTTTGTATATTGCAAAGTATACTTCCGGGGTCAGTCTTGCAACAACCAGCCCCTAAGTCACAAGGTCTACATGAGGAACTCTAAGTATCCTGGGGATCTGGTGCTAATGGAGGAGAAGAAGTTGAATTACTGCACTACTGGCCAGATGTGGGCCCACAGCAGCTATCTGGGGGCAGTATTCAATCTTACCAGAGCTGACCATTTATATGTCAACATATCTCAACCCTCTCTTATTAATTTTGAGGAATCTAAGACCTTTTTTGGCTTATATAAGCTTTAAAAGAAAAAGCACTTTAGAATTATCTGTTGTTCCTTGTCATGGGTTCTAGGAATATTGTCTTGAATGAGAGTCTTCTTAAGACCAATTGAGATTAATTGAAACTGAGCCACAAAGACGTCGTGATCACAAGGTTCAACAGGTCAGCTATCCTTCATTTCCCAGAGGTCCATGGAGTGGTCCCTACCACTCCCATCATGAGCCAGGTGGAAGGAGAACTGTGGCCAAGGAACATAGAACTTTGGGCTGCCACGTGCTGATACAGAGGCATGGAACTGTCTGATGCTAAATGGCCAAGAGAATTTTAGCCATTGAAGAGGACACTTTTAAACTCACCTTTCGGGGGTGGGTCTGCTTACTACCTCAGAAAAGGCCATCTTTTAGACACATAGTTGTGATCTGAAAATACAAGGGATGGGAAAGGGGGCCGGGTTTGAATGATAAGCTACAGACTGAAAGAGGCCAATGTCGCATTGGCAGCATGTTTACTTTTAACTGGTGTTTTTCTGAGCCAACCTTTGATGGTAACAGAGAAATAAGAGGGATGTGTACCTCCAGTGCAATGGTGTCTGTGTGTGTTTGTATGTACGAGAGAGCAGACAGACTCATATAAATAGAATGTGTACATTACAAAGTACATATCAGAAGCATGTGTGTTACATTTGATGGTAGATTTCTAAATGTTTCTTGGCAATAAACTCTAATAGTCTTCAAAAATCTTTTATTATCAGCTGCTGATGCTGTTTTCCTTGAATATAACTAGTATTTATATATTTTGTGCATCTTAGTGAAGGAAAGACAAATAAAAATTCTATTGTAGATCATAAAAAATACAGTGTTTGGAAACCAGTAAGATGCGCTTGTTGTTTCTGTTCTCCATGGTTTCTTCATCCAAAATGACTTTGGAGCATTCTGAGAAGTTGTAAAGGTGAGTGGAGCTGTGTGACAAGTTCTCCCCTCATTGTCAGTTTGTTTGTTTCTTCCCCCTCTCTCTAGTTACTTTCCTCTGGACCTCACATTACTCTGAGGTTTGATTACCAACATTATGGTCAATGTCAAGCTGACCCAAATTTCCACATATTTGATGGCAACTCATCTTCTCTGGGGGCAAAGCCATGGCAAAGTGGAAAGGATACATGCTTTGTAGTAAAACGCCTGGAGCTGAGCTTTGTTCTTCTTCTTAGCTCACTTTGCAGTCAGGTAGATCACATGCCCTCTGATGTGCAGAAGAGCTGATGTGTGTGTAATACAAGTGCAGCCTCTTTATAACGTGTATGTTTAATAGAACTTTGTGCAGACTATCCAAAGGGGATTGGAAGCCACAGGTGGGAGAGAAAGTTAAAAAGAAAACTGAAACATACCCCAATCCCTAATACTAGATACAAGAAAGATATTACTAGGTAGCCGACATTTCCAGGAATTAAATAGGGGAAGAAGAAGGGAAAGTGCCTAGTCAGCAGAGGCCAAACTGCCATTCAAAAGAGTCAACAAATGTTTCCTGAAATGTGAGGGACAAAACCAAAGCTTCAGGTTGGAAAGTATCAGCATCTCATCTTCAGACTCTTCTGTCTGACGTTTTGGGTGGGTTGGTTCCTTTATGGAGAATGTCTGGGAGGTATTTGGTCTTTAGTTGTAGATTTATTTTTCCAGCTATTATGATGAAATCCCCTTCATCTTGTCCCTTATATTTTGACCTCAATCATCAAAGATGCCTATTCCAAGGGTCATGGGATGTTTTCTGGATATTTTTAAAAAATATTTCTTATTGTTTATTTACTTTATTTTATTTGCACTGGTGTGAAGGTGTCAGATCCCCTGGAACTGGATCTTCAGACAGTTGTGAGCTGCCATGTGGGTGCTGGGAACTGAACCCAAGTCCTCTGGAAGAGCAGTCAGTGCTCTTAACTGCTGAGCCATCTCTCCAGCCCCTTTTCTGGATATTCTTATGTTCTTTGTCAAAGGGCATTTCTAGACAATCATACTAGAGCAAAGAAGAGGTAAGAATAGGGCAGAAGCATCTTGAGATTGGTGGATGTTATAACCTGCCAGTCAAATTACCCTCATATTCATCTCTTAAAGGTGCCTTTGGGGTATAGTAATAGCTCACTACACTTGAAGTATTCTGGCACTTGGCCTTTTGGTAAAGATCAAGTATAGTATTAATTCCAGTGAGGAGATGCTACCAATGCCTTTAGAAACCTTAAGTTGTTTTTCTTTAATTTAAAACACAAGGAATGTTAAAACCAAAATGTGTTTGAATGTATTTATTGAAAATGGGATCTCCCCCATTGCTTCTTAGCGAAAGATGATTAAACACGAAGTTCAACACAGACATACACAGAAAAGTCGCTTCGAGTTCAACAGTTTGAGGTTTTCTTTTCTAACATCTAACAACACACAACACCCCTTCTTTTCTTAGCCCCTCAGACTGGTGGCTTTGTGTTCTCTGAAGTAGGTTTTTTTCTGACCGCAGCTTAACAGGAAAGAGGTCTCCTGTGGCCATCATCAGAAGGGTGTCTATTCTGAGCCTCTTTCAGAAGAGGGAAATGGAGGGGGACGCCTGGCCCCTTAAACCAAACTAGATGTTTGCCTTTGTGGGTTAAGCATTAGACATGCCCTGGCCTTTATTGAAAGAAGTGCAGAGGCCATGTGTTAAATTATATATATTTATAGGTGCCTGGGTAGAAGTTTACTTTATGGACTCCTTTACCTAATGTGATAGGTCACGAGTGATCTAGAAAACGAGAGGTAGAACACATCACTTACGGTGTTTGTACTCAGCAGTGAGCCCAGCTGAGAGGTGATGAAGCCTTTGATAGTGCCAGGGACCTTTAGGATTCACCTGGAAACCCATCAGACTTGGCCACGTAGGTGGTTAAGCAGGCGTCTTGTTCCTTGCAGTTCACTTAGAAGGTAGCAGAGTGTCATCTCAATGGTGACCTGCTCACCTCTGTCCCCAGATCCGCCAAACTGTGACATAGTTCTCCATACTCCTGAAAATGCATCTTCAGAATAAGGCAATGCAACTTCCATCCTGTTCCACTCAGAGGTTTCCTCAGAGCTGTGGGGTCACCCTTTCTTCTAATTCTATAGAAGGACAGACACGAACCTCACACTCATGTTCTATAGGAACTCTAATCTTCACATTTTCTAAGACTGTCAAGGGAGATCCCCATTCTCTATAAATGGGCAATGCCCATTGTAGCAGGTTTCCTGGCTCCCATGAGTTCTAGCTATGGGTGCTCTCCCGGGACACTTGCCACTCTCACAGTAGAGTACTTTATTGCTTTCAAGGCATCCCTACAACAATGTGTGTAGACAAAGCTTACAGAAGGTTTACAGTAATGCAGGAAGATAGAGTTATGTATGATACACATAGTATAAGCTACATGTAGAATTGAGTATTAGATGTCACCGTTTCTAAACTCACAAATACCTCCTCAAGTAGACACTCAAAATTCTGGTATTTAAAGTAAGTATATGACATTCATTTATTCTACAAGTGTTTTTGCTTGTTTTTATTGACTGATTTTATCCTTTGACAATTTCATGCATGTATATAATGTAAGCTGATTACTTTCTCCCTATACTCTTCATTAATTCCTTTCAACCTCCCTTACCCCTTCCCAGTCCCATTCTAAGACGTTCAGTTTTGTTTTGTGATTCATTTAGTTTAGCCCAGGCCAGCTACGTGAACAATTAGAGTTGATCTATTTGAGTTTGGTGGGGTCATCAGTGGAAATACAACTGAAGGCAATTACTACCTCTTTCCATGCATCTATCAGTAGCAAACAGTTCATCAGGGAAGGACAGGGACGTATGGAACGCTCCTCTATCTGTGTTTGACTTTGTTGATGGGCCTAGTCTTGTGCAGCTCCAATGCAAACATATGCAGGTATCGTGAGTCTATGGTACAATTGCCATGTCTTACCCAGATGATAGCATTCTGCAGCCCCTCTCTCGATCTTCTGGCCCTGACACTCTTTCTAGCCCTCTTTCATAATATTCTCTGAGTCTTCTGAGTATGGTATAAATGTCCTGTTTAGAACTGAGCACTCACTCATCACTTGTTCCCAGCACTTCGTATACAATGAACCTCTTCACTCACTACCATTCACCGAGAAAAGAAGCTTCTCTGATTAAGGAGTCACATTTGTCTGTGGGTATGTTGTAAATATTTATAAGACAGTTTGCTGCTATAAAAATTTAGTTTAAACCATAATATCCAACTTCCCCTGCTAGGGTCTATGATTCCCCCAGTAAGGATTTTTGTTTGTTTGTTTTTTAACCAGATTTATATTACTAGAATGGCTTCCCTCCTACGAAGCAATTCTCAAATCCAGTTGAAGAGTTGTTTGTTACATCTGTAATGAAAGTGCCACTATAGCACAAGCGGGCGCATCTTGCCTGGAAGTTAGCAAGAGTCCTTTTTTGTTTTTTGAATGTCAACCATATAGGAGAAAATTTCCTAGAGGACGCAATAATCAAGCTCTTTATGGGGTTTATTTTAATGACAAAGTGGAAAACAGGCAAGAAAAAAAAATAAAAAATGTATAGCTACATACCTGTTATTCATATACTTAGGAGACCAAGGTAGGAGGATTGCAGGGTGAGGTTAGTTTGGGTTACATGAGTTCCTGTTTTCAAGGAGAAAGCACACAAATATTTAATGTCATGTGGTGGTAAGTGCTATGAAGAAAATTGGGTAAGGTGGCAGAGTGATAGAAAAATGGTTATTGGAAATAGGGAAAACAAGGCACTCAGATATCTAGGGCAGAGCACCACAAGCAGAGAAACTGCACTTGCAGAACGTTAAGACAGAAAGTTGTTAGGTTTTATCCTAGTGTACTATAGACTCGTATGTTGATCCTTGAAGTGGTGGCTTGGGGATGTAGGACCTAACTACTAAGAGGTTGCTAGGCTATGAAAGCAGAGCCCTCATGAATGGATTTATTTTATTTTTTCCAGCACTAGACTGATAATCGGTCCACTATGTTTTCATTTCCCTTTTTAAAATGTGTGCTTTTGTCCTTTCACTTTCTGCCAGGTTACAGAAAAGCACAGAGACTGTGGTCAGATGCCACCACTATGTCCTGCACATAGTTATGCCCAACTTATGCCTTCCCGGCCTTTACAACTACATTCTTCACCTTAGAAGCTACTCAACCTGTGACACTGTATTGTAGCAACAGGAAACAGAGTTAGAGTAACTATATAGATAGAGATCACAGGGCCTTAGAGTTGTTGTTAGTTTTTCTCTAGCTTCTTCCTAAGAGTTATGTACTCCCTGCTTCCATCTGAACTCCCAGAACAGCCACTCTGCTGTCAGTAGCAACTCGTTTGTCTCAAGGTAAGAAAGGAAGAGATTGAGCTCAGGATAAGAAGGCCTGGGTTGTGTCCAGACTCTGCTATTTGACTATGTGTGTGACTTGAAGTAAATCCCATGAACACTGTGAGATTCCTATTCTTTGTGTGTGTGTGTGCTTCAGCCAAGACTATTTTTTATTTAAAAAGACTTTTTCATACAATATATTTTGACTGTGTTTTCCTTTCTGAATTCTTCCCAGATCCTTCCTACCTCCTTACCCACCCAACTTTATGTTACCCCTCTCTAAAACAAATAAGCAAACAAATATAAAACCGACTCTCTCTCTCTCTCTCTCTCTCTCTCTCTCTCTCTCTCTCTCTCTCCCTCACACACACACACACACACACACACACACACACACACACACACACACACACAACACACACACACCACCTCACAAAAGCAGACATCAAAATAAACGAGTAAACAACCAATAAGACCAAAAATGTTCACACAAAGAAAAAGGAATAAAAAGCCCACACAAATACCATTGAGTGTGTTTGATGTTGTCCAACTGCTCCTGGGCATGGGGCCTGCCCTGATGTGTGTTTTATGTAATACTCCATTGGAGAAAGTTGATTTTTTTTCCTTTGTCGTTGGGTATCAGTTACAGGTAGCTTCTAGGTTAGAGGTGGGTGTCCATGTCCACTGCCCTTCCTCAGTGCTGGAACTCCTGCTTCACCCTGTGCAGGTCTGTGCATTCCACCACTTTCTTAGCCCTCTATAGAAACGCTGTTGATGCCCAACAAGAGGAAATCACTTCATGACTTGGAAATACTACTGGTGGGAAACCAGTGGCACCGCCGTAGTCCTTAATAACTTTCTTCATGAGGAGATAACTTTTTGGGCAAGTGAGAAGGCTCTGCAGGCAAAGGTACTTTCCTTATAAAGCTAGTGATCTGAGGTTAATCCCCAGAAATTGTGCAAAGGTGGGAAGAGAAAACTGGCTCCACAAAGTTCTCTTCTGACCTCCACACATGTACTGTGTGCCTACACATGTCACATACACACCATGTATTTATACACACATACACAGAGAAAATTTAGATTTCTTTTTCTTTGATTTTTTTTATAAGATCCATATAGAAATACCTCATCAGCTGTAAAAATTACCTGGATGAGCCGGAGATAGGAAAATATCATTTTCTGAGGTATGAAAGTAAAAGAACACAATTTTATATTAACCATAGTCTTTAAAAATTATTTTATAACTCTTGCTTAGTACTATCTTTGATGGTAGCTGCCCTCTTCATTAAGCCTGGGATCACATCAGGAGATGAGAGCTGCCAAGGGAATCCCCCTCCTACAGTACAGCTTGTCATAGAGGGACCAGAACCTCTTCATTCTTATGTTATAGCCCCACTTTCTGTGGGTGAACCACTTCAAAGCCCATGTGAAGTTTTGGTAAGAGACACCCTCGATGCTATCACCTTTTAAAGTGTTTGAATATGTAAGGCAGGCAAGACAAGAACCATTGCAAATGAGACAACAGTCATTTGTTGGTGTTGCCAAGGCTCCTATGAGCATGGATGGATCTTTTGTGTTCATTTCTTCTTGATTTCACACACCATCCTGTTCCAACCCAACACTGTTCTTACTCTACTTCTAATCTGTAGCAAAAAATATGTATACATTATTTTGGAAGGGAAAGTTCTAGAAGTTGTCAATCATTGAAAGAGAAGGTTCATGAAAATTTCATGGAGCTACAAACAGACTTTTTCTGGCCTTAAATAAATGAACTAAGATTTCTAGACCTTCACCAAAAATATTAAAGTGTAGACTGAAGAGACTTTAGATTCATTGAGAAGAGACAACACCCTTTAACTAGCTGGTGAGAAAGAGACACAGAGGTGTTAAACAGAACTCTGAAGTGTGAGCTCTAATGGAAGAATTATCTCAACCTCAGCATCCTCTTTGCATCATTTAGGTGGCTGCATTCTGGTTTCTAAGAAATTCAGAAGGCTTTTGCAGGGGTCTGGGAAGGGTGATGACGAGAAGAAACCAACATGGATGGAGTCTGCTCAGAGTTCCTTTAGAGCTGTGTTTTGGGGGTCCTGTTGTTGCTGACTAGGCTGGCCAGCCAGCTTTTCCAACCTGTCCAGTGAATGTGAAGATTGCTTCTGCTCTAGCAGGGAATGTAGCAGGAGTCGAGGTGAGCGCATGCTAGATTCACATTTGCTTAGGAATGCCCTCTCTGCCTTACAGTCAAGTTTATTTGTGGTTCACTGGATGGGTAAATATGACCTTTAACTGAAAAGTGATAGAACATTTACTATAAGACTTTTGTTGTTCTCAAAGCAAGGATTTTGCACATGATAAGAATGCATTGCCTCTCTTTGAATGAGAGTTATATAAAATGCCTATATTTAGGTTAGGTCGTCCTCATAACAGCCACCTTAGCCAGATATTACTGACTGCAGCTTGTGAGAAAGCCGCTAGACATTTGCAGAAATTACGTAACTTGTCATAGGTCACAGAGTAGCAGAGTTAGAACTCAAGAATAGATTTTTCAGATTCAAAGACTGTTACCTGTGTATTAGTTTGCCATATAGCCTCATTATAATTACCAATATTCAATTATTTAACAACCACTTGTTAAGTACACGCTAGGAATCAAGCATGTTTGTTTGCAGGGTAGAATGGTGAACAAAAAAGTGATGTTGATTATTCTTTTATTAATTTTTATTTTGGGTCCTGGAGAGCAAACCCAGGACTGTGCACTTGCTAGACAAACCCTATTATTACTAAGTACACCCACAAATTCTGGTTCATTCTTATTAAACTTAATGCTAAATGTGGAGAGAGAGAAAGAGAGAGAGAGAGAGAGAGAGAGAGAGAGAGAGAGAGAGAGAGAGAGAGACTAAACAAGAAAATAAGCACACAAACTTAGAAATTACCAGGCAATGATAAATTCTATTTTGAGAATTAAAATAAATAAGTTACTAAAATAAATAAAAGACTAGATAATGACACTAGAGAGAGGAGTCTCTGGGGAAGAAAGTAATAAGCCTGTGTGTGAATACAGTCAAAATACGTTATATGAATGTATGGAAATGCCTTCATGAAACCCCTTACTTTATATATTCAATATATGCTAGTGATTATAGCAAATAGAGTATCAATGAAAAAGAACAATGCAGAGATGAAGATGTAGTTTAGGAGTATAATGCCTGTGGGAGTCACTGGGTTTCATCCCTAGCACTATCATAATAACAAAATTATAAGATAGCATACATAAAATAAAATGATAATACAACCACTGGGTAGAGAGCATCGTATAGAGCAGCAATAGTCTTCTGTTGGCCGGCTTTGGGCATTTTGGATCAAACAATCCATGAAGGCAGAGGACTGTACAGCACATGACAGTATGCTTTCGGGAGCATTCCTAATGACAGGCTTAATCTACCTGTCATTGTGATATCAAACATCTGGGCTGATTTCCAGATTCCCCACTGGATGTGTCTTTCTCCTCTTTTCTTACTGAAAGCCGCTAGGTGATGGATCCAAAACAGGAGTGTACTTCATATGTAGGATGGATAGAATGAAGAACCATGTGGCTGGACTCCTGGGGATGGCAAGAAATGAATGCTGGAGAATAAGTAGGGTAACAACCGGGCAGTGCTTTGGAAGCTGGGATCAAGAGTTCCAGTTTTATTGAAAGGACTGAGGGAAGCTGCAGGAAAGAGTCAGCGAAGGGGAATGGAGGAGAAGTGGAAAATGTTGCTACATATTTTGATAGCAGAGCTTTCAGGTCTGATGATTGGGTGTTGGGTGCACTGGAAAGAGATGAATCAAGGATCACGCCCACCCGTTCTCTGTTTCCTTTATAGCACTTACCATAATTATTTCCTAGACTTATTTTTCTGTTTGTCTGTTTCTCCAATTAGATCCACAGCTGTTTTTATTCTGGTGCTAAGATTAAGTGCCCCAATAAAAAATAAAAACAATAAAAACATCTCCTCTCCACACAAGCAGAGCTTCCTTCGTCTTAGTACACATAGTCCGTCATCTCCCTAAAGGTACTTAGGTTGCTCTCGAATTTTTATTCTTTCAAAAAAGTTTACAGTGACTATGTTTATGTGTCAATATTTCTGCTACTCTTCCTTTAGGAAAGAAAGAATTAACGGATCTAAACACATACTGTTACTACACCGTCTGATGCGTTGGTCAAACTGTTATTAAAAATGTATCACTTCATACTGTTTCCTTATTACAATTTACATTTAAAAATACTTGGGGTATTGGTATTTTTATTTTTGCCAGTGAATTATCCGATATAATTTTATCCTTTAAAAATTAGGCTGTTGTGGTTTCTTCAATGGTCCATGATTTTTGTGTGTGTTAATATAGCATATAACATCAGTTGTGTGTGACAGGTATTTCCTCCAAATACGTCATCTGCGTGTTAATTTTTTCCACCTAGAAATGTATAAGTCTTGAAAGCACACCTCTTTCTGCCTTCTATAGCTTCTTAGACTTACCTCATTTTATAATTATAACCTCTTATTTCTTCTGTGTTTTGACTCCACAATGCCTTTAAAATCCGTGTTGGTGCAGTGTGGTGGAGGGAGCGAATGGGATTTTCAGAAGCCAGAGCTGAACACAGTAGCACCATCTTTGTGCTTTTGCTACTTTGAAACGACAGCATTGTCTTAGTCTCGGCTCCCCTTGACTCTGATGTCCGGTCTGTCCATCCTCTGGACCTCCTGAAGACTGCACTACTGGCTCTAACAGCTGTGTCTTTACAACATTTTCCTTCCGAGTCCTCCGGTAACTTCTGTTTGGAGAAAATTGATTCTTCCTTTCCCAGAGGGTGTAAGTGACAGTTCAGTTGTCAACCTTAACCTTTGCTCTAGTGCTTAAGTTTTTATTCATTTATTCATTTAAAAAATATAACAAGATAAAATATAAGATAAAACAAAAATTGTCACATTGAAGTTGGGCAAGACAAATCAGCATAAAAAAAAAGAGATCAAGAGAAGGTATTAGAATCAGACTCACTTATCCACACACTCAGGGAACCCATAAAAAATGTACAATTTTATATATGGTCACTTTATAGGAACCTTTTATTAAAAATATTCAAGCCTTAAATGACTGAATTTTCTTATTTTCTTGGGCATGGCTTTCATATCTGTGACCTCAAACCATCTAATCCTGCTTCCTCAGGAGCTTGGACTTTCGGATAGCCAAGGTTAGAAATATGTAATAAAATGTTAACTCTTAGGTAAGGGGTTGGGCCCAGTAGAAGGGGCTTAGCAATCTTTATTTCTTACTCCCTTTTGTCTTCAAATCAGTCCTTTAACTTTTCCACTCTGCCGAGCAGCTGTGCTGGACTTGCCAGATCCCCAGAGGCTTTGGTGTGGGTGGTGGGAGGTCAGGGGGGAGCAGGCAGAACTTCTGGTCCTTTACTTCTTCCTTCTTCCTTTACACCATAGCACCAAAGCAGCTGCAAGCTAGCCTGGCTTCGTATAATCCATGAGTTCACATGTTAATGGTAGACTGGTGATATCAAACACATCCAAAATTCCAAGGGACAAATGCTATGGGTGGAAAAAACACAAAATATCATAGGAAGACCAAGAAGGGGCCCTTAAGTCAGCTTTGGTGAGCAAGGAGGAAGGTCTCTCAGGGAAAACCAGTCAGGCAGACCACTAGTCTGGCAAAAGCAAGAGGCCCTTCTTCAAGGTAGAAAAGTCAAGAAGGGATGCCTAAAAGTTGCTCTCTGACCTCTAAAAGCTCTCTGTGTCATGTGGTGGCCATCCCCACCACCACACATTTCTTGATACAAGATCCAAGCAGCTAGAGCACAGGGTGTTTGTGGAAGAGCTGCAAGCACTGTAGCAATAGGACGACTCGTGAAGGGTTTTGCACAGGCCCCAGTGATGTAACATTTACTTAAAACATCTTCTTTCCCCTTCCATTCACCTGTAAATTCCCTTGCCCCGGCACAATGAACTGAGATGGTTCCACCTTAGTGAAGGGCTATTCTAGAAACATTCTCCAGAGTGTGATTCTATTAGACTATGAACAGCCAGGATGAAACTCTTTCTTTTCAGATCTGTATCCTGAACCTCCAACACCTGATCCATAGTAGTACTCAATGCACTTTTACTTCCTCAATGATGAAAAGAAT
Organism: Microtus pennsylvanicus; assembly: GCF_037038515.1. Taxonomy (NCBI): domain Eukaryota; kingdom Metazoa; phylum Chordata; class Mammalia; order Rodentia; family Cricetidae; genus Microtus; species Microtus pennsylvanicus. The sequence continues at coordinate 54,709,165 of NC_134588.1, read as the reverse complement.
CATATTCTTAGTGACCATGTGGCAACATATTATTTTGAATTAAGAACTTGTGTTTCCTGAGACAATGGGGATGTTCTATCGGGAACTCACCAAGGCCAGCTGGCCTGGGTCTGAAAAAGCATGGCATAAATCCAGACTAGCTGAACGTAGAGGACAATGAGGAATACTGAGAACTCAGGAACAATCGCAGTGGGTTTTTGATCCTACTGCACGTACTGGCTTTGGGGGAGCCTAGGCAGTTTGGATGCTCACCTTAGGAGACCTGGATAGAGGTGGGCGGTCCTTGGGCTTCCCACAGGTCAGGGAACCCTGATTGCTCTTCGAGCAGATGAGGGAGGGGGACTTGATTGGAGGAGGGGGAGGGAAATGGGAGGCGGTTGCGGGGAGGAGGCAGAAATCCTTAATAAATAAATAAACAAAAAAAAAGAGCTTGTGTTTCTGGACTACCAGTAGTCTAAGTCTCAATGGATTCTAATAATCAAGCTAAGCACAAGTATGATTGATTTGGAAAGGTTGATGATCGGATTTTCTTATCCAATATGGGAAAATGTCTACTTCTAGAGAAGAAAGACAATAAAATCTCAAGAGTAAGAAACTAATGGTTCCAACCATTGATGAGTTTTGCTTGACACAAATATTCTGCAAATTTGTTATTTATTCTGTTTATTGTTTCAAATTTGGTGAAGATCTCTTTATCATCATCCAGCCATACTTGATTACTCTAAGATTCTCATTTTAGAATGATACAATGGCTAGCAGTAGACTGGGATGGTAGGAAGAAGAGTCAGAAAAATATAAGTTTCTTTGCATCACTGAAATCTGGGTAGTTGAAAATTTAGGACTGAGATTTGGTAATATTTAGCAATTAAGTAGTTGCTACAGGTAAGCCGATGTCTGAAGCTGAAACTTTCTTACTGAATGGGCGATTGTGCCAGTCATTAAATAAAAGAAAAAATGAGAGAAGAGATTTAAGAGGCCAAGTTTGAAACAAAACTATCACTCAGCAAGTATTTTCTTCCATTAGAATCATTTTCTTGAGCCTTTGATGTGTTTGAATGACTTTGCTTGCCTACTGGGAAATAGAGGAAATTTGGTTGTTTTCTTTCTTTCTTTCTTTTCTTTTCTTTTCTTTCTTTCCTTTAAAGAGGCACTGCATATTTCTTCTTGGGGAACTTCCACCATAAGAAGAATACATCCCTTTAATCTGGGCTCCATAACCCATGTGCACACAGAGATCTGAACTCTCACAGCCTAGAACAGAGCTTCCCAAGCAAGTCCAACCCAGATGAACTGCAGTCAGCCTGCTGTTCATGAGCTGGAGAATCAATGTTTTTCATCACTGCCTTTTCAGAAGTTTGTGAAACATTAATAGGGTGGCAACTCTTAAAGCTGAAGGATATACACATGAAATCATATAGTAGAGAATTGTATACACAGATCTCAAAATCAGATGATGATGATGATGAAGTAAAGATGGATAACGTACTGGAGAAAGAACCACAGTTGATATTGACATATCAACCATCTTTCTGTTGGACATGTTTGACTCTCAGAAGTGGTGGTGGCTTCTATTGAACATGCCCGATCCTTAGTAGTTTGGTGACTTCTGTTGGACATGTTTGACTCTCAGTAGTGATGGTAGATATTCAGTGATGGGTATTACTAGCTTTAAAATGTAAATCAGGATGTAGACACGATAAGAACCCTCTGCCTATACTACTGAATTATTTAAAACTAAGTCACACAGACTGTGGATTGTCTAAACCTAGTTAAAAAAAATTACATCATTTCTTATTCAGAGTAAAATTTGCTATTCTGGATTTGAAGGAAAGTAGTTCCCACTTCTCTTGACTTTCTACCCTAGCTTTTGACTGAATTCTATCTCTGCAACAAAAGCTCTCTAGACTCATAAATTAGTCATTATTAGAAACCACTTAATATCTCCCCTGGAGATTAATTTGTCCATTTTTATTAATCTTTTCTCAATATTAAATCAAAATAATATGTCCTGACCAGCAGGACACGAATCAGGAGCCGGACACTGAAGGAGAGGAATGGGAGGGACAAGAGACACGAGACATGGACAGCAAGTCTGTATTCTGATCAAGCTGCAAATTTTATTTTTTCTCTGGAGCATTATTTAGCAAAAATGGCAGGGGTGTGGGTAGAATGCTGGAATGGCAGGTCTGGAGACATTCCGAGCTGATAGGAAGAGATAAGGAAATGCTGAGGGTCTGTAAATGTTTATTAACAGGGAAAATGCTAATTACTTCTGGAGCCTGCAGGTCAGCAGGCATACTTAACTCACAGGGGAAGATAAGGGTTATTTCCTGGGCCCAGAACTTGCCCTACAGAGGTGAATATCTTAATTTGTGAACTAGAATGGCTTGACTATAACCAAATATAGGTCTTTGCTTCCAGCAATAATGTATTGTTTTTCCTTTAAAATATTGAAAAGCTCATTTTATTTCACAAGATTGGAGGTTCTTGTTTTATGTTAATGTTCCACAACTGTGAAGGTTTTTCTCTCTCCCTTTCCTTCCTTCCTCTTTCCCTCCCTGTCTTCCTTTCCCCTGTATTTCTCTTCCTTTCTTTTCTCTCTCTCTCTCTCTCTCTCTCTCTCTCTCTCTCTCTCTCTCTCTCTCTCTCTCTCTCTCTATGTATATACACGTGTCAGAGTGTGCATGCTTATTTGTACACCTGCACAGGCCAGACGTTTGACACTGGTCATCTCCCTTATTTGTTATCCATCTTGTATTTTGAGACAGAGTCTCTTATTGAATATGGAGCTTACCAATGTGGGGTACAAATGTGCACTGCCACACTTGGCAGTGCTGTGGGATGAACTTAGGTCCTCGTGGTTATATAGCAAACACTTTGTTGACAAAGTCATGTCCTCAGTCTACTCTTCCTTCCTTCCTCCCTCCCTCCCTCCTTCCTCCCTCCCTCCTTCCTTCCCTCCCTCCCTCCCTCCCTCCTTCCTTCCTTCCTTCCTTCCTTTCTCCATCCCTCCCTCTCTCTCTTCCTCCCTTTCTCCCTCTCTTCTTTCCTTCCTTCCCTCTTTCCTGTCTTTCTTTCTCCCATAGTTATAAATGTTTACTTTCTATTTTAATTGCCACAGTTTTTATGTGCCAGAATTACAGTCATACCATGGACCGTAAATATACTTTATCTTGATGGGGCCCAGACCCTCTGCTCCCTGTCTAGATGGGACAGAACAACTTGATTTAAATTAAACCTCACTCCATGGGATGATCTAGCTAACCTTTAGAGAAACGTCTTCTCTGGAGGAGCAAACTGAAATGAATTGTTTAATGCAGGGAAGGAAGACAGAATAAAGGCAATGCCATTTCTTACTCTGAGGCTGTGACTTGGCTGAAACCTGCAGCAGAACAGGGGAGCCCTTGTAGACAGGGGATTATGAGGAAGCAGACACCTTTGACTTTAGAAATAGCATATCCCAGTTTGGAAATTGATGCAATTAGTCTGGCTTTGAGCACTCTGGGGTTGAAGTCAAGTGTTTTCATATGGTGTCCACTTGGCAGGACTGACACATGAGGAAGATGTAAGATAAATGATTATGATATGTATTATACATGGTTAGGGCTTACCTGAGATTTTGAAGTTTTGAGAGATGATGGGGAATATGGACTGGAAAACTTTGGAGGCTGAGGATTGAACCTGTCAAATGATGGAGTAAAGCCAGTGAAAGGGAAAGATCAGCTTATACAGATAGAGAGTTGTGACAATATAGCCCCTTTCATGCAAATGATTGGCAGGATTCTGAGAAGGAATGTGTGGTTATTAATGTCTGGGACTAATGAGAGATCAGGAGGCTGCGAAGTGAGTAGAAGTCATGTGACTAGATGACCAAAACCACGGGGTCCGTAGGAGTACAGTTTCAGTAAGAGGGTGCAGATGGAGACTGAGCACTTAAGATTAGAAAGTGATTCTGTGGCGAGGAAATGGGAGATGAGGACAGGCAAGGTTTCCAAAAACATCGGCAGGAAATGAGGAGAGAGAGGAAGTCTAGAATGCAGTCACTGTGAGCTGGGAAAGAAACTCTGGAGTTCTTCCCTTTTGGTTCTACATTTAGTGGTGTTTGCACTACAGTCAGCTTTGTTTTTAAAGCATAATTTGGAATCATTTCTTTTCTGACTCTCATGCATGCTTTGATACGTAATTTTTACTTTTGTAAAATTACTTTTGTGTTCATTGTTTTTTGAAAGTTGCTGCCTGGGTTGTTTAAGCTTTAGGTACCCAAATCCGGATAACCCCCCAGCAAGAATTGTGTTCATGTCTTCTGTCCCATCTTCTCAGGTTGAAGACCAGTTTGTGTAGAGATGAGAACTGATTCTCCAATGACCACACCAGCATGGTGGGCCCAGCCAAGCAGATATACTTGTCTGGTGACTGAATGCGGAAGGGGTATTTGAAACCCCCTTTTCTTTTCTAAACTTTTCATTAGAACAATCACTAGATCAGATTTGTTATTAATAGTGTGGAAGATTACCTTAATGGGCGAGATTAAATAACTGATTTTTGTTTGTTTTGTTTTTGTTCCAAAGCACATGGGTGAGGGACTTCATGGGGATGGAGGGGCAGAAGGAGAAAGTGCAATAGCGAGGCGATTGGATCTGAGAGGACCCTGAAGTGGACAGGATGAGAGGTTTTGTCCTGGTCAGTGTTCTGGGATAAAATGGCGTGGTTTCCTGCAGATGGCAGGACACGGGATCATCTGACAAGAAAAGGGAAGAAATCAAGTTGAACCCTGGAGGGTTTGCAGTGGCAAGTGTGGGAAGGTAAGGGTGATGTCAGGTGTGGGTGTGGCCACCTCAGAGTCACAGAGACCTCACTCACAGGAAGCCTGCTGATCACTGACTCATTGTGTGGCCAGCTCTTCCTGTGTGTTAGTTTCCTCTCTCTAAGTAAGATGAAAAGAGCTACATAGGGCTGTGGGAACCCAAACTAAGCAAAATAACCTCCAAAACACTGGTGCTGTATAAAAGTCATCCGTGGTTTCTATGGTAATAAGCTTGGGCTAAAGTTAAATAACAAAGTAATTAAAATGCTATCAAGTAAGACGCCCCCCCCCCCCCCACTGATTAGCAAAATGCTTCCTGTGTTCCTTCCCTCTTTCCTTCCTTCTTTATTATTCTGAGGACTATCACTAAAAGAAATAATATCTTGAAGAAAAATCAGAAGCAAGCCTCAGGGTTGCTCACTGCCATGAGAATATGGAATTAGATACACCCTCTTTGCAGTAGGAAGAGAAACGATGAGTAAATATTGGTTCTGCCATTCAAGATAAGATCTGCTGAGTGGATACCGTGAGCTGGTCTTTTGGTAGTGCTTAGGTTGCAGACATGTAAAGGGTAGATTTAGCTGCATAGAAGTGAGAAGAAAGCTGCACAGCTAGTAGTGATTGCATGAAGCAGAGGCTTTCTATCACAGAGGGAGATAACCAGTGCTCTGTGAGGTCAGGCAAACCAGCCACGAAAGCTCCGAAGCCGGTGAGAACCTGGCATACAACAGCTTCTAGCAGGGTAGAATGGGGAGGTTCTTAGGAGCCGACGCAGCGTAGCAGGATATGGAGAATTGCTCCACTCTGGCAATATGCCTCAAGTCAGACGATTTAAATGACAGTTTTGATGACAGATTCATCTTTATGTGTCCCAGGGGTTTTCCCCAGACTTTTCCCCACTGGGAGCCTTAACAAAGATTTCTGCTCAATCCATTTTGTTGTCTAAAAGAATTCAGTGGCTTGCAACTGATTATGAATATGCAAAATATTCACCAACTTCTGGACTATGAAGATTTGCATGGTCCTCACTCACCTGGAGTTTCCATTCACCCACTTGGCCCTATCAATTGTCCTGTGACCCCTACTGTCTAGGTGTCTGTGGAAAGCCCTCCTTTCTAAGGGTCTGTAATGGCCAGCTCATCTAGGTAGGTTCTTCATATTCCATTAAAATGTTCTTCGTCATTTGCATGCTGTCACTAAATATTATTTCAATATTAACTGAAGTAGTAACATTTACTGAGTTTTACTGTGACACTGTGCTCTTTTCTTATTAAGTATTGCCTTATTTGGTCTTACCACGTAAGATCTGTTGTTATTACATCTGTTGCATGGAAGAGGAAATTGAAACACAACAGAACCAATCAAACTGGCCCAGGAAACACGTCTAACACCATCACGACAAGCTTAGAAGTAAGGATCTTAGATTCTGTGCCATTAAATACACTGTTCTGAGGAATCTTAAGTCAAGTTGACTTAAGCTGGAGTTGCCTGAAAGGAAGAAACTACAATTGAGACAATGCCTCCATGAGATCCAGCTGTAGGGCGTTTTCTTAATCAGTGATTGATGGGTGAGGGGCCCAGCCTATTGTGGGCGGTGGCATCCTTTGGTTGTTGGTCCTGGGTTCTGTGAGAAAACAGGCTGAACAAGCCATGGTTAGCAAATCAGTAAGAAGCAGCCCTCAGCGGCCTCTAAATCAGTTCCTGCCTCTGGGTTCTCACCCTGCTTGAGTTCCTGTCCTGGCTTTCTTCAGTGATGAACAGTGATGTGGAAGTGTAAGCCAAATAACCCCTTTCCTTTCTAACTTGCTTTTGGTCACGGTGTTTCATCGCAGCACTAGAACACATGTGCAGATACTTTTAAATGCTGCCCTTTGAACGTTTACAATTTCACACAGTATTAGGAAGTGACCATGCATTTCTTTCAGACCGGAGTTGTGTTTCTGCATTTTTAAGTAATCTGGTACATTAAACTAAAACTTTCTTGATCACATTTCTTTTTGTCACTCATGACATCAGATCCTTGGTCTTTAGGAAAGGGGAAGCCTAAAGGAGCTTTTTTGCTTATCTACTCACCAAATTTTTCTTGTACACAATGTATGTGATAGCAATGAACTTGTGTTCTAGGTGTGGGGGGTGTTCCAAGGCAATGAATCTCAGACATTTCACCTGGGGATGTCATTGAAAAGCATCTTCAGACTCAGGAGAACGTTGATGGGGCCCGAGACTCTGCATTTCTAGTAAGCTTCCAGGTGAAGCGGATCCGATTTGTTGAAGATCAAACTCTGAATAGTAAGATCTTAGAGACAGTGTAATACAGTCCATTCAACTCTCCATAACCTCATCCTTCCCCGAATTTATTCAGAATTCATGGCCAACAATATTTGTCTTTTATAAACCCAGGATTCTAACTGGATTGAATAACTTCTTCCTTTATATCAATATTATTGATTTTTTTCTCTTTGTAATGGGTTACTAGAATAGAAAGTGATATCTATTTACTAAACAGTTTAAAGATATGTGCTGATATGGGGACCATTCAAGGGTAAGTTCTGAATGACACTGTGACTTTGGGTAAACCACATCCATTTAGAAACAAGGCAGTCTTGACCTTGCTAAGTACCACATAATATTCCCAATCATCTCTAGTCTGAACTGTAGGAAGGAGAGTCTCTGGGGTAGAAGGTGGTCCATGTGTTTCTGAGGTGGGGTTGTGGATTAAGACCTTGCACCTGATAAGATGGACTTGGCAGAGATTTTAAAAAATGCAGAGAACAGTAATGCCCTTGGATTGTGTAAGCACCAATATACTGGCCCTTTTGTCCCCAGAGTTGAGCAACTGTGAGAAGCTTCGGAACAAATTGTAAATAGACAAATCATTTTGAAATCTCATGTCGGTCAATGTTGTGACTTCTCAACTCAAGGAACCTTTAATATTAAGTCTAAGAAGAAACCCAGAAATTATTAGTCATCTTAACACTAGGTACCCTCACCTCTTTGATCCTGTGAGTGGTTCTTATAAGACACACCCATTATTAGCAGACGGTCAGGGGTCGGCAGACTACTAGTTGCCTTTGATTTTAAGAGAGTAGTCTCCAGCCATAAGCACTGTCTTCCTGGCTTAACCTGGATGCAGAAGAAAGAAATGCTTTTGTAGGTGAGAATGTAGAAATGTAGAAACCCTTCTACACATTAACATCTATGCACCATCTTTCCAGTTCTGTAGCCTTAAAACTTCACATAAGGAGAAAGTAACAAGAGGAGCTTGGTGGATTTCCCAGCTCAGAATCACTCAGGCTACTCATAGGTGAGATACTTATTCTCGTGTGTGTGTGTGTGTGTGTGTGTGTGTGTGTGTGTGTGTCCAAAGAAGAGAAATGTGGTCACAATGTGCAGAATATAACAAAGAGAGGCCCCAGACTTCGCCTTTCCACAGTCGCTGTCCCAGCCTCCATGGCATACCTAGCACTGTCTTAGTGACCACTTCTGAACCTTTTCCAAGATGTCACTACAGGCAGTCAGGCATGGTTTGCCCAAAATGATGAGCTGTCATTTACCAAAATCATCTGAAGGCCTTGAATCCCACTTCAGTCTGTCTTTCAGAGCTCATTCTATACTAGAAGTCAATCTCTCTTTTGCTCCCTGAACAGAAGCAGACTCTGTGGTGGTTTTCATGTGAGCCCTTCTTGAGAAGAGACATTTCCTGGCAGGGTGTACTGTGGTCTTGTCTGAAAGTGGGCTTTGGTTGAGGTTTAAAGACTTTTCATAACGACCAAAGGTGTTATAATGGTGAGGCGTAGAGCAACTCGATAAACAGACATGGGCTTAGGGATGATTCATCTCATCATGTCGTGCTGCCATTTTACAATAATTAGGATAGATTATGCAAAGCAGGAACGCATCAAGGGTTATTGGAGACGTCAAATAGAAAGGCCATCACCATCTTACTAGGCATTGGATAGAAAACATGGTTATTTAGCCATTCTACGATGAACATGTATTTGAAACACCAAATTCTACACAGTAGCTATATATGTATTTTGTTCATTACAAACATCTACATGTATGTATTAGTTCCTTTGAGAATTTTGTACAGTGTATTTTGATTGTATTCACCACCTTTCCCCCAGTTCTTCCAGATCCACAGCTCCTTCCAGGATTTCTTTTAGGCCACCAACCAGGTCCCAAATCATAGCATGGAGACTTAATTAGTCATGTATGCTTAGCCTTATCTTGTTTTTGTTCCACTAGCACTTATAATTTAATTTAAGCTTTTCTCTTCATCTACGTTTTGCTTTGGAGCTTTCTACCTTTCTTTCACTCTGTGTGTCTGATGTAGGGTTCCCCTCTGTATGTTCTGAATATGTTTTATTACCATTGGTTAATAAAGAAGCAGCTTTGGCCTATGGAAGGGCAGAATATAGGGAGGAGGGAAAACTTCAAGTCATCTTGCTGGCTGGTGGCTGCCTGCCTGACTGACCTTGGGTGTCTTCCTCTCTTTCTCTTCTCTCCTCTTCTCCCCAGCCTAGATTCCTCCTTCTACTTATTCTCTCTGCCTGCTAGTCCCACCTATCCCTCTACTGCCTAGCTATTGGCCATTCAGCTTTTTATTAGGTCAATCAGGTGCCTTAGGCAGGCAAAGCAACACATGTTTACATCATTAAACAAATGCAGCCTAAACAAATGTAACACTCTTTGCCTCGTTAGACAAATTCTCCACAACACTTGCCCATCTCTGTGCCACCACCCCCACCACAGCCAATTTGTGCTGCCCAACTATCCTTGGATACAGAGCTTTCCACAGGAACATGGCCGAGTTATCAGGAGCTGCATTCGAACTAATGCTCCCTCTCCCAGCAGGTAAAAATTGTCAATAACTCCGCCGCTAGAGGAGAGACACTTTCTGTCCAACTCCTGCTTTATGGTGGGATTTGGCCTGGCTTGGGCTTGCACATGTCTTGTGCAGGCTCTCACAACTACTGTGCATTTATGTGATGTGCAGTTGCCCTGCTGTTCCAGAAGACACTTTTTAAAAGAGGATATGTTTCATCTAGTTTGATGGATTTTCTTTCCCATACCATCATCTATAAATTTTGTGTTCCTCAACCAGCCCTGAACAGAAAGCAAAAGACTAAAAATCAAAACAAAACAAAACCCTAGAATCTACCCCTTCAACGTAGAAAAGCCCATTACATTCCAAACCATGTATTCCATAAACAAAGGATGCTTCCTAAGCCCTCAAAGACTTTCACATGGTTGATAGCTGTTTTGAATTTTTTACTTTTCAAGGAGAATATAATCCAGATCATTGGCTTGCAGACTGTGTGCGATGAATACCAGGTATTCACTCTATTTAATGGAGACTACGAGCAAAATAGATTTTTCCCTAAGAGTATGTATATGATTTTTGGTTTGTTTGTTTGGTACTGAGGACCAAACCTACGGTTTCCCACATGCTGGGTCAGGTGCTCTACCAATGAGGTCCAGACTAGGTCTTTTTAAATTTGGAGACACTATCTTATTAAGTTCCTCAGGCTAGCCTTCACTTCATGACTTACCTATGTTGGCCTTTAGAAAACTTGGGTTACTGGTGAGTGCCACCATATCCAGCTAAATCATGTAGGTGATCCACCTACATCCACATGTGAAGACTCTATTTTAATTTCTGTTATTTTGGTCCCTTCTGTGTATGAATTCTAGGACCAATGAGAGGCCCTGTGCTGAAGTGCCAGTACTGATGTCTGGTTCTATATTAAGCAAACAGTGTGACTTCTATGGAGAGAGATAATCTGAAATGAACATGGAAAAGTTTAAGCAATGGAATGGAACACATTTGTGGGGACTCACTGAAGATCCTTATGTCACAAATAGTAGTTGCACCAGCCAGGGAACCAACCAGAAGGCTCTGGGTGTATGAATGGGTTGTGGGGGCTCAATGTGTATAACTTCTCCAATTCCAGATACTCAAACTCAGTGTTTATCTTAGTTAGGGTTTCTTTTTTTTAAGATTTATTTTTAGTGTGTGTGTGTGTGTGTGTGTGTGTGTGTGTGTGTGTCTGTGTCTGTGTGTGTGGCATGTGCACATAAATGCCAATGCCCACAGAGGTCATAGGTGTGAGATCCTCTGGAGCTGGGGTTACAGGCAGGCATGAGCCACCTGCTGTGGGTGCTGGGAATTGAACTCAGGTCCTCAGGAAAAGAGGTATATGCTCTTAACCACTAATCTATCTCACCAGTCCCTTAGGGTTTCTATTGCTGTGAAGAGGCACCATGACCTTGGCAACTTTTATAAAGGAAAACATTTAACTGGGCCTGGCTTACAGCTCAGAGATCATCATGGCAGGAAGGACAGTGGGGTGCAGGCAGGCATGGTGCTGGAGAGGAAGCCAAGATCTGAAGGCAGCAGGAAGGAAGTGCCACAGTGGGCCTGGCTTGAGCATCTGAGCACTCAAATCCTGCCCCCAATGACACAGTTCCTACATCATCAATGGCACACTTACTCCAACAAGGCTACACCTCCTAATAGTGCCACTCCCAATGAGCCTATGGGGGCCATTATTTTTCAAACTAAATAAAGCTTCCAGATTTCTCTCTCTCTCTCTCTCTCTCTCTCTCTCTCTCTCTCTCTCTCTCTCTCTCTCTCTCTCTCTGTGTGTGTATGTGTGTGTGTGTGTGTGTGTTTTCTTTCCCAGAACAATGAGAAGGACACAGTCTTTGCTGCCCCTTATACTGCTTGAAATTCCTTAAGCTGAATTTCTGGTTCTCTTAACCCCAAACATGCTCCACCTCACCGCACCCCCATTCTGAATCTGAGTGACAGATCTGGTCTCCACTAATAGATCACACTGTTAGAAGTCATTCCTAGTTCTCTTTACCCCTGTGCCCACCAAGTCAGCACCAAGGCTTCCCCTCACATGCTAGGACAGGTTCCCACCCTGTTCCTATTTTGCTCATGGCTCACTCTCTGGCCCCACTCTTACCCTCCAGGAGTCAATCTCCATGTGACTGTGACATCCCTCTACAATCATGCACCCGCTGCCGCCATCCATGACCGTGCTTAAGGCTTTCTCGTCATACTAGTGTGACTATAGTTCCATATATTCATTTCGTAAAACAGACTCACACTGTAGTCGAGGCTGACCTGAATGGAGCTCACTACATAGCCGTGGCTGGCCTCAGACTCTTGGCAATCCTCTTCTCTTGCCTCGGACTCCTAAGTGCAGGTATTACAGACGTGAGCCAGTGCCACATTCTAGTTTTTTTGTTTGTTTGTTTGGTTTTAAATTTTTTTTTTTGAGACAGGGTTTCTATGTGAAGCTTTGGAGACTGTCCTGGCACTAGCTCTTGTAGACCAGGCTGGCCTAGAGCTCATAGAGATCCACCTGCCTCTGCCTCCCGAGTACTGAGATTAAAGGTGTGCGCCACCACCGCCCAGCTATGCTAGTTTACTTGCTGGTAGTAATGTTGTCTCTGTTGCCCTGGAGCTTCACTTGCAGCCCCTTCTCTCTTTGCTCAGCAGCACTGGAGATGGTCATCTCCTCGAGGCCGTCTCCTGTTTCCTCTGGACTATTCTTTTACCTGTCACTCCCTATCCCCAGCCACGCATGACGACACTCTTTGCTTAATTAACTTCCCTCCCCACTCTTTACTAGATTTTTTTAAATAAATACCCACGGGTTCTGATATTTTCCCCTGTGGTACTTTGCCCAACATAAATTTCTTCATTACATACATCTGAGTATTTAATATGTGTCTTCCACACTCAGTTTCAGGGAGAGTTCCTCACCAGTCTCCAGTAACCAGTGCTGTGTCTGCACAGAGATGCCCCACACACAAACGCTTATGATGATCAATACTGGTTTTTGAATCATGATGGTTCTGCCAACATGTAGTGGGATTCCTATAGCAGGTATGATTTCTTTAAAGTAAGTCACAGGCTCACTTCTGTAACCACGACAGCAGGTGGGGGAGGCTTCAAGATTGGTTCCCACCTGGTGAACCAAGAGGTCCTTACAGAGGTAATCACATTGCTTCCTTCCACACTGGCTTTTTCTGGAGACACTTTTCATGGGTGGCCTCTAGATACATCCACAGTCTGTCTTGCTGTTCAGCAAACACAGGTAGGAAGCATCTATGGCCACACAAACCTTATTAGGAACCCAGGCGGTGGGCCCCCTACAACTCCCAAGGCCCTCTGGACCAATCCTTATATTTCTTTTATGCTGTTATTGCTCATGCCTTAGTGTTCTAGTAGTCTCAGAGATTCCATAAAAACCAACACTGTGGTCATGCTCTTTATTTAAGACTTCTTGATTAAAGTGGTAATCACGGTGTTCTAGTTCCTTCTGAGGCATCTCTAGTGAAAGACACCGAGGAAGAATGATGACAAGAGAAGATTCCCTCTTCAGCTTATCTCGATTTTCCTTGTGCTTTCCAGGGATTCAAAATCAAACTCTGTGAGTGAGATTTACCTTTTAGGACAGCTGAAACTGGCTTTTATCACCTTTTCTGAAGCAGTAAAAACGTACTGATTCTTTGCTGCCTTGCTGGTGAGCTGGTTAGCTTTTGTCAACTTGACACAAACTAGCCACGGGGGAAGAAGAAACCTCAGTTGAAGAGTTGAGACGAGACTACATGAGATTGGCCTGTGGACATGCCCATGGTAGCGTTTTTTGGTTATTGACATGGGAGGGCCCAGCCCACGGTACATAGTGCCATTCTCTGAGCAGTTGGATCCAGGTTGTCTAAGAAAGCAAGCTGAGTAAGTCGAGGCAAGCAAGTCAGTGAGCAGTGTTTGCCATGGTCTCTGCTTTAGCTCCTTCCTCCAGGGTCCTTTTGAGTTCCTGCTCTGGCTTCCCTTGATTCTAACAAACCAAACCAAACCAAAACCAAAACAAATAAGCAAACAACCAACAAACAAAAAACCCTTTCTTTCTCCAAGGTTCTTTTGACCATAATGCTTATCACAACAAACAACAGGGTTTTCAAAAATCTCATTTTAGCTGGGCTTGGCACAGCAAGACCGAGGCAGGAGGATCGCTGCAACTTTGAGGCAGACCTGGTCTACACAGTGAGCAGTAGGATAGCTTGTTCTGTCTCAGAAATGTGAAAAAAAAAAGTCAAATTCCCACATTCCATCTTGAAACAGTGCGAATTTGGGGTTGATCGTGTACAATTGGTACCTGGTATTTATTCCACCATAATCCAGTCTAGGCCTAAACTTAAACACTGGATCTGAAACTTGTGGCTTAATGAAGAGACAAAACTTTTTTTTATTTTCTGTATTCTGTGGAAATCAATGATAAAGCTTCAGGTTATTCTATTTGACACAATATTTAAATTAAAAGGTATCTATGTATATATGAGACAGAAGGGGACAGAGAGTGACAGAGACAGAGAGGGAAAGATGATCTTAGTGGTAAAAGCAATGGCTGATACTGTAGCTGGGCCTTCATTTACACTACACTGGACTGAGAGTGTCTGGACAAGAACAGATTCAAATGAGGAAGACCCTGGCTCTGCAGATTCTGAGAAAAGCACTTTCTCAGCAGAAGCGTGGGACTTGGGTTCCACCGTGGCCATACTGAAGCTTCTCTCTGTCTGATCCTTCTCCCCTGCTTCATTAGACTCCGTGGTTGTTGTTTCTTAGTTTTCTTCATTATTGTTCTTAAGCGAGTCGATGCTGTGAAGCCTGGTGGGAACCCTCCGTTTCTCGCCACGCCTGTGTGGGAGGTGGGCATTCCCTCCCTGAGCCTGCAGACGACACCTGCTTCAGCTGACTGGGCTGGAGCGACCTGCACAAGCTGGAGCTTTGCTTTTCATCTCCCGTGGAGTGGTGCTTCCTCGCCTCAGGTCTGCTGAGCACCGATTTCCACTGCAGATAGAAGCCTGAGCCTGTCACCGTTTCCCCCTAGTCGTCAACTTTTACTTTTTGTTTAATCAGGCAACCCCGTGGGGGTGGAATCCACCCATTGTTCCTATGAACGCACAATCAAACAAACTGGAGGTTTGATGTCTTTGGTGCATAAAACAGTCGGGTATCTGGCCCCTCAGCTGCAGTCATGATGGGTGTTTTCCAGGTGCGCCCCAGGAGACTGAGCTACCTCCCTTTTGTGAGGTAAAGCAAATGAGGTGTGGGGGAGGATGGATGAGAAAAGGACGTTTCCTCTGCTTACCTCTGAGATGAAGATACGTGTGAAATGCCTACGCAGGTATTCTGACTGTGGGTCTGTACCTTGTCCTCCGCTCACCCTCCGATTCTGGGTGGACCAATGCAAGAGAGGGGGAGGTTAGGCTAACCTCTTTTTCACCCTGCTTCTTTAAAAGGCCCTCTAGAAGTTGTTTGTTTCTTTGCTTTTGTTTTGCTTTCCAAACAGGGTTTTTCTGTGTAGCTTTGAAGCCAGTCCTGGAATTAGCTCTTATAGACCAGGCTGACCTCAAACTCACAGAGATCCACCTGCCTCTGCCTCCTGAGTGCTGGGATTAAATGTGTGTGTCACCACCGCCTGGTAAGAAGTACTTTTAGTCTCAACAGCAAAGGCTGTATATTGTTACTATCTAAGTCCCATTTTGCACTTGAGAGTTGCTGAATAATTCTCTCTTCTTATTAAGGAATAAAATTAAATGACTGGTAAAAGCCCCGCCCATTTCAATGAGAAGAGAACCACGCTACCCTTGCTTTTCATTTCCCACTCAAGAGTGTAAGATTGATGTGGTAGAGTAAGATTGACATGGTAGGATAAAATTGACCTATGCCATTGAAAATCTAGTTCCAATTTTAAATAGACTAATAGTTATTAAGAGAGAAACCAGGTCTCAAAGCACTTGGCCCCTTCAGTCCATTTTACCCCAGCATCAGAATGAATCTCTTCAAGACATCTGTGCAATTGTTCCATTCTACTCTTCCTTCATTCCAGGGCTAAGAGCATCCTCTGGACCCCATGGACCAGCTTGCTCTGTGGCCTTTCATCTTGCCTGCCTCCCCCACCTCATCGTGTGCCAGCTCCCCCCCCCCCCTCCGTGCACAGTCCCAAGAGAACCGCTGTATGACTGCACACTTGGAGTGTCTCCTCAGCCCTGTCCTTCTCACCTGGCGTGCTTCTCTCAGTGTTTTGTCCTCAGGCCATCTCTATGAAAGGTCTCCTAGTGCCCTAATCAGAGTCTCCCTTATGGTCTCATGTCCTTGTTCTAGAACACCGTGCACTTACCAATAATGCTCAGTGCTCGTTATCAATTTATTCATGCGCTCACTGTCAGCCTTGTCCTGTTGGGAAAGCCTGTCTGTCTCTAGTATTTTTCTTCTCTGTCTGTCTCTCTCTAGTGGTACAATTTGCTTACAATAAAAAAAGGAAGGCATGATTTTACATGTTTAGGAGCCACTGATGCTAAGAAGGGAGTTTTTCCAACACTCTCATGAAAGTCCCCCCCCCCACTCTCCCCACCCCTGTCTCCAGCTGGCTAATCACATAGGCCACCCTCGACTGACTGAGAACAGGGCACACTACTTTTGCCTGAGCTTGTCTTCTTTCTGCTAACACATCGGTCATGTTTGTCTCCACGCGTGAACTCCACTCCTATCCTTTCCAGTGTATGAACACGCCAAAATCATCACCCCTCTGTTCTGTGTTTACAGCATGTGGGTTGTTTCTGGTTTTGATAATTATGGGAAGGCTGTTATCAATGCTCGTATATAAGCATTTATGAATATAGGCATTTATTTTTCTGGGGCAAGTATCTAAAACTTCTGGATTACAGGACAGATGTATATTTAGGCATATTTTTAAAAGTGACTAAAACCATGTTCAGTTTGATTTAGTCACAAACATTCTCAGTTTCTATTTCAGGATCTGATACATAATTGTTGGCTATCTTTCTGATGAGTGAGCTGTTGCTGCTGATTTTAGTGTTCTGATTTCTAAGAGGCACCTGCCAATTTTTATTCCTGAATTTTCTACCTTTTTTGGAGAAAATATAGCTTTAAAGTAAAACTCAAGCATTTTCTTTTGCTGTATTTTGGGTTTTTTTCCCCTTTCCTCTTCTTTTTTCTTCTTTCTCCCCTTTTCACTATTCTGCAGGAGGAAAACTTTGTTTCTGTGTATGCATATATGTGCATGTGTGTCTGAAGGTGTCTGAAAGGTGCTTGTGCGCCTGAATGTGCATGTCTGCATGTGCATGTAGAGCTGAGTGTGCCTACATGTATATCTGAGTATATGTACCTTCTGGCTTTTGGGTTATTTTTTTGTTTTTTGTTTTTTTTGTAAGGCTCTCTCACTGGCCATGAGCTTACCAAGTAGGCCAGGCTGGCTGTCTAAAGAGTCCCAGAGGTACACCACTCTCTGCCTGACCAGTACTGAGATTTCAAATACAAGCACCTGACTCTTCTGTGGGTTCTGGGGATCAACCTCAGGTCCTTTCAAGCCAAACACTTTATCAACTGGGCTATCTCTTCAGCCTCCACAAAGCCTTTTCTTTTAAAATGAGTGAGTGTGTGTGTGTGTATGTGTGTGTGTGTGCAGATGCTCACAGAGGCCAGAAGAGGGTGTCAGGTTCACTGGAGCTGGAGTTACAGGCAGTTACAAGCCACCGCTAGAGGAGTAAGTGCCATCTCTGCAGACCCACCAGGAAGACTTTCCTAGCCTCTTACCTCTGCCTCTGTAGTTTGAGCTTCATGTTGACTGTGGGTGTAGCTTTAGTTCCCCCAAACTAAATGAGTTGTGGGAACTCATTGAGCACCCTTCAGGAAACTGCTTAGTAAAACATTCTGTAGCTCTTCCAGAAGGTCAAGGGCAGGGCTAAAGATACAGCACTCAGCAATCCTCATTCTCACTGGGAACTCTGAAAACTCATCGCTCCCCCTCAGTACCAGTGAGTCAAGTCCCAAATCAAGTCTTGGTGGGTGGAGACCGTGGGCACTTTCTGAGGGTAAAGACTCTACAGGTTCATCCCTGTTTTGGTGCTATCCATGGGGACTCCCAACTTCCTCTTACACTCTTCGGCCCTTTGATTTTTCTTTGGAAATCTTCATGGGGTCTCTGGGGGCTCCACTAGGTGAGCGAACATGGATGATGGAGAGATGGAAACAAGGATGGCTGTGGGAGGAAGAAGGTTGAGTGTGGTTAACAATTGCATTTATTTTAAATATCAGGTGTTGGGTTCATGAGTAACTCCCTAAAAGGCAAAGTCCTTCTGTGGCTCAGGAATATTTGCATAACTGTTAATTAATGCTTGGGAGAACTGAATCATCGGAATGCCGTGGGGGCTTGTTATTTCTATTAAGCTTGGTGGAATCTTGTGGTGGGCATGGCTTGTGATATCTGGGTACAAAAGCCCTTTTCACTTGTAGTTGATTAGGACTGTAGTATTTATTAATACTAATGACCTACAAGCTTCCAGCAGTTCTAAGGTCGAAGTGGAAACTCTTTTATTTCCTTTTATGTCCCAGAATGTGAGAAAGAGCTTGGGCAGTATGGAGACAGGACAACTTTGATATGGCCTAAATCCATTAAAATGATATTTTTTTTCCAAAATTCTCACCTTTCCTATTTTTAAAAGGATTTAAAAGCTGTGATTTTCAAGAGATAAAAATATAACTGAAACTGTAGGGAAGGGAGAGTTTTACAGTCAAACTGAGATGCTGGTGTTAATCTGAACATCAGGACCACACACTGATTTTACTGGTCAGCTTTAGACAAACAACAAGAGGAACAAAAATCAAAGCAAAACAAGATACAAAGGATGGCATCCTTCTTGTTATTTGGTAAAGGGGGCTATAAAAATGCAAGTGGAATACACACACACACACGCACACACACACGTATATTTGGTATTGACTTTGTGAGAGAATATAACTTAGTGATTTCCTTGTAAAAGAGGAATAAAGAAGTGGAAAATATCTGAAAAGAGGCCCTATGATCCTGTGGTAGATACTGCTTTCATTATGATAGTTTTAAATCCAAAAGGTCTATCTGGTGCCTGCATGGAGCCTTCATGCTACATTCTAGTCTCTTTGATGTGAGAAGGTACTCTCCAGGCTTTTGAAAGACAAAATTGAATATCAGCACAGCCACAAAATCCTCCACCTACAATCTGTCCTGTCTGCAAGATGTACTAGGGCAATGGCGGCACAGAACTTGTCCAAGTAATGTTTGGTTTAACTTGAGGCCTGTCCCAGGAGAGAGAGCCCATGCCCTACACTGCCTGCATGGCCAGGAGCTGGAGACTGGATAGCCCCGAGACCTCGGATAGATCTAAACACCACTGGCACATGTGTATGCACACACGTGTGTGTGAACACACATCAATGAAATGATTCATAATGATATTCTGATATGCTCAATAGATTGGTTCTTTATCCAGTGTTCACCAGAGAGGCTTCCCCTGGCAGCAAATGGGAGCGGGTTCTGAGACTCACAGCCAGACATGTGGAAAGAATCTAAATTGTAGGTCTCCACTGACTCCCTCCCCCTGGAGATCAGGGAACCCCTGCAGAAGAGGGGACTTTTAGATTGTAGACCTCATAGGGGATGGAGGACACCAGGAGATCATGGCCCTCTGAATCAACAGGGCTCACATGGTCTCATAGAGACTGAAGGGGAAAGCATGGGGCCTGCATAGGTTTGCCTCGGGACTTTGCATATATGCTGTGACTGTTAGCTCGATGTTTTTATGGGACTGACTCCTGACAGTGGAAGTGGGTATATCTTTGACTCTTTTCCTCCTATTGGGTTGTCTTGTCCAGTCTGGATATGAGGGCTTTTGCCTGTTTTGTTTTGTTTTTTTTTTTTTTTGTATCTTGTTTTGTCCTGTTTGACTGTCATCTCTCAGAGGCTTGCTCTTTACTGAAGTGGAAACAGAGGGGGAGTGGACTGGGGGTAGAAGGGAGGTGGTGAGGAACTAGGAGGAGTGGAGGCAGAGGAAACTGTGGTCAGGGTGTATTATATGAGAGAAGAATCTATTTTCAATAAAAAGATAATAAAAGAAATAAAAAACAAATCCAAGAGCATAATGTTAAGTTGTTCTCATCGGAGAATTCTGACAAATCTTGTTAGTAGATTTTTGTTTAAAGAATATCTGATTTGATGCTTTATTAGAATTTTGTGAATTTTTTTGCTAGAATTCTTTCTCATGTTGTAACCCTTCCTTTAAAAATGGCATTTCTATATTGAGATGGAAAAAATGCGAAGATGCATTTTTTCACCTTAAATTTAAGTTCTTGGAATTGCTGATATCTAACAATAAATTCTTGGGCTCTATGGGGAGCACTTAATGAGTGAAGCTTCAGGTAGAAGAAGCGTTTAAGATAATCCATCTTCATTTGTTTTTGTTAAGAGCCTGTAGGATTCAACCCAGTGTAGCAGCACCAGACACTGCAGTGTAGTGTCCACTGCACAGTGTGCTGTGTTATGATCCCATGGTTGGCTAGAAGCTGTGGTTTATTACATCAATGCTCACTCAGCATTGTGGGAAGGTATTGGATCATACTGTTATCCTGAAAAGGAACAGCTTCAAAGCTTAAAGAAGGATAACCACTGGATGCTGTTTTTGCAACATCTTTGAGTAGAAGAGCCTTCGGTGAAGCTGTTTTAGGGCATGATCATGTTTTGACATGGGCCATTGATTGACCTAAGACTTTCTTAATGACTAGAGAGCTATCAGCCTTAGATAACAGGAAAACACAGTTGCTACCACGTGGGAATTCACTTTAGTTGTCAACTGCCTTTTAAATCTTTTCTTGCTTTTTAATTGTTTCTCACACAATTGTTTGTGATTGTGTAGGTGCACATGTGTGTGTACATGCATGTTCTTAAGCATAAACAAGGCCAGGGAAAGACATTGAGGGTGTTTCTCTGTTACTCTCCATCTTACTCCCTTGAGACAGAGTCTTTCAATCTTCATTAAGGAGAGTTCAATATTTTAAACAATGATAATGGGGGAAAATCATGAATGTGTATAATAAGGTTTTTGCATCATCAACACCAGACTTCTGGAGGAATTCTTAAACAAAAAGGAGCAGCGTCAAATGGTCACCTGGTGCTAAGACAGTCAAGACTAGCCACACCTTTCCCCCTGCTCTCATTTATCTTTTTTCTGACCCAAAGCTGACAATGAAAAGAGGAAAAGAAAGAGTGGAAAAAGGAAGAAAGGGTGTGAGGTGAGAAAAACATACTGGAGAGACAAGGAGTGGGTGGGAGGAAAAGGGCAGAGAACCCTCTTTTGTGTTGATGAGACAATGTTGCTCTTCACCCTTAGGGATTTTTTAGAACTGATTCATGTTGACTGCAGGGAACATTTTTTTTTTTTTGGTTTCTAGAATGATGTACGTTAAAGCATGGGCTGAGGATAACCTATGGTACTTGTTCTAAATTAGATTTCTGCTTCTCTTACCCAGTGTCCACTATATTCCCCGTGGGACTGAATATGTGCATTTGAATTAACATGGGAAGTTGAATTAACTTAAGAAGTTAATTCAAGGCAAACCTCTGATGCTTACAAGAGGGAAAACTCCAGCTAAGACAGAGTGTAACTCTAGCCCTTTTTATGTGCAAGAAAAAAAAATAATTTCTTTGACCCACACATACGCAACTGTACAGGAGTTGGGGGTTCTGATAGTTCGCTAAACATCAGATAGTATTTATGTTAATAAATATAAACATCAGATAGTATTTATGTTAGCCCATTTTCAGTCAGCAGAAATGGTGGACAGCACACTTAAGCCACAGGGCTCTGTGTTCTCCTTCCCAGCTTCTACAAAAAAAGAAGGGCTAGGTCAAATGTAGTGGCACAGATCTGTAACCCAATACTTGGGAAGCTGAGGCAGGAGGATCATGGCATGAATTAGAACATGTAGTCAGCCTGGACTATATATCAAGTTTCAGGGAACTCTGGACCTCAGCATGAGATTACATTGAAAAATAAATAAAAAGAAGGTAAAAGAAGCAAGTTCTCTTACTGGCATTGAATCTGTGACTGTCATTATTTTTGTCTGTCATTCTCAGACAAAAGGCTTCATAAGTAGAAATCTATATATTGAAATATACTTCTATTATTCTCTAGGCAAAACCAGACTAATGAGAGTTCAAATGTCGCACTGGGTTTCCAAAGCACGGCTTCTATTACATCACCTTTTGTTTTACTGTTAGCAGTGAGGACATTCTGTGCCACTTGGACTGAGCGGTCCAAAGCAGCCTCACCTCCTATAGATATTAACCAGGGCATGTCTTCCTGTAATTTTTAGTCCCCACTTTTCTTTAGATCTCAGAAAATAACCACATAACACTGAAAGGATCTCTTCTTATTCTTTTTCTCTCTCTAGCCACATTCTACACCCCAGATCACAACCAAATCTTCCTTAGACATAAAGGAAAACAAAATGAGATGAGAATTGTACTGGTCAAAATGACACAGGACAGAGTTATCTGGGAAGAGGGATTATTAATTAAAGAATCGACTCCATAAGATTGGCCTATAGGCAAACCTATGAGGGTATTTTCTTGATGACTGATTGGTGTGTGTGTGTGTGTGTGTGTGTGTGTGTGTGTGTGTGTGTGTGTGTGTCGGGGGGTGTACCTCAGTCCATTGTAGGTACTAGGTTATATAAGAAAGCAAGCTGAGTAAGCCATGGAAAGCAAATCAGTAAGCAGTGTTCTTCCATGGTGCCTGCTTCCAGGTTTTGCCTAGAATTATTGCCCTGGTTTCCTTCAGCGATGAACTGTGCAGTATGAGCCGAAATAAATGCTTTTCTATTTTGAGTTATTTTTGGCCATGGTGTTTTATTGCATTAACAGAAAATCAGACTAGGAAAGAAATGACACCAGCTAAATGTGCAAAATTCAAAGAGAAGATCTAAATGACCAATCTCTTTCTAATAAAAAAATAATTAAAAGGATAAGCTTAGTCTTTAGATATTTTTTTCTGTTCTTTTGAAGCAAAAATGGTGACTTTTGTAGAATTTCTCTTTCATCTTCCTTTCACCTACAAAGGGAGCTCTTGAAATGACTAAGGGCTGGATTTCTCCATCTGTAATTTATGATCTTCCATGGGTCCTCTCCACAAAGAGTGTTCACTGATGGAAGTTCAAAGATGGCCAGAGAACATGACGCTCAGGCCCTCACCACTTTCTTAGTTTTCTCAGGACCGCTGTGATTTAAAGAAAAGAGGCCCAACTCTGGGAGAATCTTCTGTTTCAGAATGACAATGTCTTTGTTTCTATCACCCCAGTGACCTTCTTCACACTTTTACAAAACAGACTGTGTGTTGAGAACAAGCTTGTCCCCACTGTTGGCTGACCTTATGCTCTGCTGTGGTCTTCCTGACACGGCATCACTCCCAAGAACAGGATATCTTAATACTTGGCTTCTGCCTTCATTGTTTGCAACAGCTTGAAAGAGGCTTTGAGAAGACAACCAACATCCATCCTTCTATGTACCCAGGGTCTAAATGGTCCTGCCAAGAATTGTATTTGCTCATGTTTTAGTAATTCCCCAGAAGTTGGTAACATCAGTCAGGTTGTTTTGTTTCCTTTGTGTGTTCAAAGTTTCATGGAAAAAAGATGCTACATTTACCAATCGCCTGTTACCAGTCGCTTTCAGCCAGACAGGGTTGATGTGCCTTCCCCAGTCACTGACTGCCTTCTTCATTGATCTCCTCAGCTCCTTAATGTCTGTCGTGCCTGGATTTGGCTGGTTTGGAAGGACAACTGGATACTTGCACTGTGGGACTCTGTTGAATATGAATTTTAACTTTCCCAGGGAGACTAGGCTACTGAAGAGAGAGGAGAGCGGTGACACGTGGCAGATCTGAATGAGGTCTGAGGGTCTCTGTGATCTTCCCTTCTCTGCACTTGTTTGACTAGACGTGGGGTTCTGTGTCTCCTATATGTATTCCAGGCAGGAATACTCTGGGCAAACTGTCATGTTACTGGTGGGCAGCTGGGATGCAAGAGGTTTATTTTGTTTGTGTGTGGGATATGTGGTGTGCACGCGCGTGCGTGCGAGCGTGTGTGTGTGTGTGTGTGTGAGAGAGAGAGAGAGAGAGAGAGAGAGCGACAGAGACAGAGACAGAGAAGGGGAGAGAGATACATGCACGGAGCTAGAGAGGATGTCAGGTGTCCTCTTTCTCACTCTTGACCATACATTTTGAAACAGGGTGTTTTGCTGCAGTTTTGACTAGCCTGGGTCATCAGTGAATGTCCATGGCCTACCTCTCCCCATCCCCTCAGTGCTGGGATTACAGGCACGTGTGGCCACGCCCTACTTTTACATTAGGCTTTGAATAGGTCTTCTTGCTTTCGCAGCCAGGACTCTTAACCACTGAGCCATCTTCCCAGCCTCAGTTAGAGTATTTGGGGAGCTAGGGTGGGGTACCCTGCAACAGATGAGAATATGAGAAACTATAGACAGCCACCAGTGACTTAAGGACCCTGACATAGAGGGTCTAGTTTTGCATCCATATGACCCAGGAGCCAACCTATGGCCTCTGGGTGCAAGTTGCAGATGGTCAGATTTAACTTAAGTATAAGGGAGAGATATTTTTAATAAAAAATTGAATTTTATATATAGGGGTGTTTTACCTGCATGTATGTCTGTGTACTATATATGTGCCTAGTACCCACCAAAAGAGGCCATCAGATTCTCTAGAACTGAAGTTATAGACAGTTGTGAGCTGCCACATGGGCTCGGGGAATCAAACCTGGGTTGCCTGGAAGAGCAGTAAGAGTTCTTAAAAGCTGAGCATCTCACCAGCACAAGAAATAATTTTAACCAAGGACAATTCTTTATGTACAGGTTATCTTGCTTTGGAAGGCAGCGGGGCCTATTGACAGTAGTGAAGATTTATGTTATAGAAGCCATTCTCTCAAGAGACATTTGATTCGTTTACCTTTAAATTCCTATTCCAACCCTTGAGATCTGCCCGAGGAAATTTAATCTTGTATTTGTGGAAAAATTCCCGCATTATTTAAAGGAAGCAAGCTATGGTATAAAATGGTTGGTTTGAGTTTCGTTCCTCGATGCCTGAGTCCCAGGTCTTATGCATAACCAGTTATAACTTCAGCAGAGGAGGGCTCTGGACAGACATGAGACAAGGACAGCATGAAGGTCCCCTGGAAGACACAGGCTATTGTGATGTTTGCTCCAAAGCATCGTGGTTCAGATGGGCTGGCCTGCTTATAGTCCAAGACATAAGTTCTTTCTTTTGCTTGAGAATTTCATACAGGCATAAAATGAATTCTGATTAGGTCCACCCTTCTCTACCCCCTCCTTCTCTATCCCCCTCATCACCTTTTCCTCTCAGTTTCATAGGCTGGAACAACAACCCACAGAGTCCATCTGTATGTTTATGGATGACCTACAGGAGCATAGGTGTCATTGTCGGGACCACATCTCCTCCAGGGGCCAGTTGCTCCTCAGCTAGGGGTGGGACCTCAGGGGACAGCTACTTTGCCAAGAGTGTCACTGATCTGAGGATTAAATTGCTACTAACACTTTTGGACTTTACCTTCAGAGCCACAGGCAAAGCCCAGAGAAGTCTTTCTCTCTTAGCATAAGCTTGATGGCACTTAAGGTGTTATCTTCCATCTTCCTCCACTAATGCCTCCCTCCTAGCCTCACCTCCTCCTCTCCATCAGAGATTTTCTGTCACGTGATGGAAGAATGCAGCAGAGACTTATGTTTCGCCGTTCTCCTGGGAGACCCAAAGAACAAACAGAAAACCAGCTAAACTGATTCAAAAACGTAGTTGAAGTTAGCTTGAAAGGCACTAAGAAAGCCTAGCAGCCCAGCCCACATCAAAAGCCCAGCTGTTGGGGTATACCCTTCAAATTCCATTGCTGCAGAGGCCACATGCAGGGAAGGGGCCCCGATGGTGGAGGTGGCTTTAAAGAAAGACAAAAGGTTAGGGTGATAATGAAAAAAAAAAGCTTGAATAACAAGCTCGGGGGAGTGAGCATATTGCTGAAACAAGGGCTATGCAGTTCGGTGTCCCAGGAGTGAAGTTCTCTTTGGTAATCTGACTTTGTGAGAAGACATTTTCAATGGGAAGATGTTTTGATGACTGCCCATTTCGGATCTATTTTTCTTCCTTCTTTCCCTTCTCCCTTTCCTCCCCATCTCACTAAATCACATCAGTAGTTCAACTTAGGAGTTGTTCCATTGATTTGGCTAAGTGAGCAACGACCATTTGGGGTATACTGTGGGGGTGGGAGGGGTGGAGATCTGTTTTGATCTTTTCTAGGTGTTCTTTGGAGAGGCAAGGGAGTAATTCTGAACTGGCACCATGCAGGTGTTTTGATGGTGCTGTGGTCCCTGGGTGATCAACCTCTCACCCTCTTGGCAAGCCTGTCTTTACAAGGACATTGCCACACTGTTTGCTTTGACTGCTGGGCAATGTCAATGACTAGACAACATTTTCTGTGGTGTCACCAGAGTTCCAGGAATGACTACTGCTAAGCACAGCAGACAAACACTGAAGTCACCTGATCAGACCTGGGTTCTGAATTATCACAGTAGTTTACATTTAAATCCAATATGAGCAGCTTATTCTCATGAGTCCAAATCATTAATTCAGTATCACCCTGCAGTCCTGTGGACCTGTGACAAGCCAAGGGATGCCTAGGGAGTTTCCATAGGAAGCATGAGGGGCCCGAGGTGGCAATGGCTGAGCATCAACTAGCTAAAGCTAGAGGGAATAAGAAGCTTCCCTTTTTTGAAAGATGTTTGAATATGAAAGTAATTATTTGTGGTTTATAGTTCAAATCTGAACCTGGCCAGGAGGGTGGATACCTATACATCCCAGAGTTTATGAAGTAGAGGTAGGAGAGATCCTAGCTGAAAAACAAACAAGCAAACAGCAGCAACAACAAAATATTTTAGGCCAGATTGTTCTGGGACATATCTTGTTCTTACAAATGGTCTGAATTAAGAAGTTTCTCCCATGCATACAGCAGCCAAGATGCCTCTGGCTGTCAGTAATGGAAGTTTTAACTCCAGTTAACTTAAAGAAAACATCATCCATAGAGTTCTGAAGTACGCTGCGTGAGCTTCAAGTCTTGTCTGATCCAGAAACTCCAAGGCCTCTAGTTTTTGCTGTGTTTGTTTGTTTGTTTGTTTTCCTGAATTTCTGTGCTGTCCTTGTTTTAGCCCTGCTGTGGGGCTGCCAGGATTTATTTTATCCTTACAGGTAGGGGACTTTCTCTTCTGGTAGGGAGAGAGAAGTGTCCTGTGATGGTTAATATTGTCCTCTCAGCAGGATCCAGAATGACCAAGGGGTATCTAGTTTGGGTCAGTTGAGACAGGAGACCCCTAAATGTTGAAGCACCATCTGGTGGACTGGGGTCCAGGACTGAATAAGAAGACTGAGCATAAACATTCACCTTTGTCTGGTTGTGTGAGTAAGATATTACCGGCTGCCTCATGCTCCCGCTACCTGACTTCTATTCCATGATGGACTGGACCCTCACACCATGAGCTCAGCAAGCCCCCCTTCCGTTTAGCTGCCATTGCCAGCTCTTTCAACACAACAGTGCCTAAAGCAACCAATGCATATGTTCCCTCTATGTAGCCCTCAGCAAATTTATCCTTAGGTCTCAGGTTCTATTCGCCATGAATCCAACTCATTCAGCTCATAGATCTGAGGATGAGGCAAATTCACACAGACCTCCTCTTTAAAAGGTTAGGAAAGGCAGTTCTTCAAAAACAAAGTCATCATTGCAGGACAAAGGGTGAGAATGATGCCATCCACGAACAGCAGTGGTGCCCACAGAGGTGCCACAACCAGGGCTTAGCGGAGTGCCTGACTAGATAAACAGAATCTCCTTGTCCTGAAGTCACCATTTCTGCCTCCGTGGACCTCATGGCTTACCTTCTCTCAGCCTTTTACCTGCCATGCCTCTACCACACCTGCAACCCTCTGGGCGTGTCTAGACACACCTGCAGAACTGTGCTCTAGCCCAGCCCTGTGCTGGAAGATATAAGTCAAGTCTTTTTCTTCCCGCTTATCAGAAAAGAAATTGGAGTGAAATGGGAGCTGAGGCATCTCTTTTTGAGATAAAGTGGTTCCCATCGTTTTAGGCTCCCTGGGAAGCTTCACATAAGATAAGTCATTTAATAGCAGAAGGATTTGAAGTCAGGCAGATTCAGATGTAAATTCCAGATCTACTTTGCTATGATTGTGGGGAAGTTGAGCTGAATATGGGCACCTCGGAATTACAAGGAAAGAAGTGGTGTATCATATGTCAATTTCCAGGGTGACCTAAACGAACATGGCAGATCTGGAGTGAGGCACAAACTGATATGTGTAAGTGGAAGAAAAAGATATAATAGGGACTTGTATTAGACACGTATGTGGGTGATTTCATCTCCCATGTTCAATGTCTTATAATTTGATGGCTTATTTTCCTCATTTTAATAAGGAGGATATGTGTGGAAACCTTATGATGGGAATCTCAGGGAACATTCTCCCTCCCCCAAGCTGGTGATGCTCAACACATATTTGGTTGTTGTGAGGAGTAGGTAAAAATGCAACCAATATTGATTGCTCCATCCATCCATCCATCCATCCACCCACCCAACGCATCTAACCATCCACCCACCATCTAACCATCCACCCACCCTCCATCCACCCACTCACCCATCTACCCATCTAACCACCCACTCTCCCACCTAACTATCCTCCCATCCATCCCTTTTCTATTTTCTTTTCCTCTCCATCACTGCATGTACCTCTGACTCACCTATGCTACCTAGTGGCAATTATAGGCATTACTTAGTTCAATCTTGGCATCGGTCTTTAAAGGATTCTACAACAGTGGCACAAACTGAGCTCCCTTTATCAGGTATGGAGTATCAGAGCTGGAGGAATTCAAGAGAAGCCTGTACTGATAGCCAGTGGTTCGTTTTCCTGACACGAGGAAGCTTGGTGATTTAATTCCTGGGGTTGGAAATCGTGTAAAAAAATATAATCAGTCTTATTGTAACATGCCAAGTTGACCAAAATGGGTCTGATAAACAGAGACTGATGAGAAGGTAGAAGTGACATAAGCCAATGAGCAACCCAGCTTTGGAGTAGGCACCGCTGTGAATCAGATCCTCAAAAGCAAGCTGTGTCTTTAGGAAAGCAGATAGTACCAAAGCACGACTCATGTAGCAAACGTCTACTGCCTCTGAAATAATACTTATTCATGGCGTCCCTGTCACAGTAGGAACAGCGACAAATCCAAGCACTTCAGCAACGTGACTGTCAAGAGGTAAGGCAGCTCTGGTTTTGGAGATAACACTTCCTTGCTTTCTAGGTGGTAACCCTTCTGCAGGGCTAGTGCTCCTGGGCCTTGAGTTAATCACTGCTTTGATGTCATTCACCAGGTAGAGCCTGAAATCAGCTGACAGAGTACTGAGACTAAAGACGGGGCAGTCTTAACCTTCTTTTTGTATTTGATATCAGAGAGGTTGCTGATTGGTGTGATTTGATGTCAGGGAGAACTCCAGAGGGCTCTGGTCTCAAAGCAGGGCTATGCCTGCGCAATAAGAAAACTACAAAGAGCTACAAAACTACAAAGTTGAAACTTCACATTGGGATCTCTGGTTCTAGGGCGTTCCATGTCCTTTTCATTGGAGGAAGTGCATCTAGTCACAGTCCTTATGGGGAAGGCCCTGGAGTTCTGAATCCTATATTCACAGGAACACTCTTCCTGTTGTCATGGAAACCTAGGTGACATTGCTCACAGACTGGTGGAAACCCTAGGAGGCAGAAGTTAGAGGGAGATGAGATTTTCTTCACAGCTGGACCTGGGAAACGCAGCGGTGACATTTGTGTATTAAATCTCCATCTTGGGGGATTCAGGAGGACAAAGGGAACTTATGAGACATAGACTGGGTAAGAACAGGCAGATTACAGAGAAACCACAGGGAGAAGATTCCCAAACGGGGTGTACTCCATTTTCCCAGTGCGTACTCTCCTCTTTTGTAATCAGAACTGGGACTTCCAAGTCTGTGATCAGCACCTGCATTTTCTTCCCAGACTTTTCTGAAAATAATTTCAGATGAACTGAGAACAAGAAGAAGCATTACAGTATCCCGTTTTTGGAGTTTAGAGTGGTACATCAAAGACTGGAGTTGCTTAGAAAGATTACAGAAGTGTAGAGACAAAAGGCCCCAGATAAAAGCAGAAATTCCCAATCTTTAAGAGTCAGACCTGACTTGGATATCGACCTGGAGGACGTGTGATGTCTCATACAAACATATAGAACTTCATTATTAACGACCATGGCCCTTACCTTCAATGGTCAATCTGAAGAAAGACGGTTGATGTAGTAACATTTTCTCTGTAAGCAATGAGGTGTCTGTGAGGTATCTGCTTATTTATTGTTATGGACCCTACAAGAATGGCGCAAGAGATAAGACTGAGCAGTGACTCTTAATCATCACAAAAGACCTGACTGCTTCTCAGGGAGCAAGACTCTCTCTGTGTCTCTGTCTTTTGTTCTCTGTCTCTCTGTCTCTATCTCTGAACTTACCACGTATGTCTCGGTTTCTCTTTACATTGTTGTCTTTTAATAAACCTTTGTACATCAGTTCTGGTCTGGCAAATGCTTCTACATCTGCACCTTTAGCTCATTTCCTCCATTTTGGGGTCAAGGGGAAGGCTAGCAAAGGTAACCTTTTCACATGCCCTGTTACACCCAGACAGCCTTTGGCTGAGATGTAGACCCTTAGTGCTAGCCAGACACTGTATTCTTTGTGGGACATTGTCTTTTTGGTTCCGGGGTCCTTGGCAATTCACTATGCTTAATAATGATAAAATAATATTTTTTTCTGCTTTATAGAAAAAAACCACTTAATGGAAGGCCCTCTCTCTCTTCCATGTGACAGGATGTCACCAGGACACTTAGTCCTCTCTTCCTTTTTCCTAGTACTCTTGTTTAGGAAGTTGAGAATGGGATGCGCGTCTATTCATAGAGAAATGGCTGAGTAAACTAGGAGATCTAGAAATTCTAAACTAAACGCAGTCTTGGGGGGGTGAGCCTCATTGGTAGAATGCTTGTATAGCATGCACAAGGCCCTGGGTTTGATCACCAGATGTGGCAGTTAACAAACAATAACATAATAAACTGAACGAAAAATAATTAATTAAGGAATATTGATCTGGAAACAGGATTATGACATATTATTTAAAAGCCCAATTTCAGTCCCAAAGATATAAAACACTCTCATTTTAAGTGGGGACGTAAGTATATAAGGTTTAAAAAACCATAGATATATTTATGTGTAAGCATAAAATAAATCTCGAAGCCTGTACGATGAAATGTTGGCTGTTTCCTAGGAGGGAGATATCAATGTGAACATGGGGAGACTAAGAAGGTGCTGGCAGTGTGTGTGGGGGGCACACACCGAGTTACTGCTGTAATAATGTTTGTATGGTGAAACTGTGAACGGCTTTCACAATGTTGTGTGTTTTCCCCCTTCATCTCGTCTTGTTTTATAGATCCTTAGTAACTTTTGTAACCATGAGGTGACGGCAGAGATTTAGGGATGAGTCATTTGCTGCTAACCCCATTTTCATTGGAGCCCTTCTCTCAAAGACTCTGGCATGCCACGCGGTACGGTGTTCTGTCAGTCCTGCCTGTGGCCCTGGGTCAGGCATGTCCACTCTTTCTGCTTTTGAGTAACTTCCTCTGCATTTGAGGTTACGTGGTGGATTCTCTAGATGCATTCCCACAGGGCTGGCTTTTCCGTATTCACAACTTGGGCTATTGCTTGGACCTGAGAATAGAGCACTTACCTTCTCTGGCGTTGGGTGAGGCACTTCAAAGGAAACGAGGAGATTTCTCCAGGCACTAGAGAAAGAAAGGGAAAGGAAAGCAGTCAGAAGCCAGGTCCACCTAGCCCTACGCTCATGTTGTTCTCTGGCATTGTGTGTTATGCTTATTGGACACTTGTCTTGTGTTTTTATACCGGTGAGGCTTTGTTGCTTAGTAGCAAAGGTCTATTACCTTAAGTGGTAAGCAGAGAAGACTTTCTTGTTGACACCACTGCTGGTGGAAGGAGCTGCCATGCCATAGGAAGAGTCCGAATCCTTGGGGCCTGAATGGGAGGTTCTGAAAAGACTGGGGGCTCGGCACTTAAGCTATCTGGATGCACAACTAATTCTTTGTCTGCTGTTGATTTTCAAACAGTACCCAGAAAAGTTCAATAATGGCTTCTACGTAAAAATTTTGATAGATTACTTTTTCAGATATATTTTGATTATCTAGAAAATGTGTTAAATATCCTTTTGTAAAAGCAAATTTCTTTTGCCCTCAGTTATATGTCCATGAGACCCTTATGGCAACTACATGGAAATCTGTAGCCCTGCACCAGCCTCGCTTTGAGTTAAACCCAAACACATCTGGTGTAAAATGGACAAGGAGATCCATGTGTATATCTTCTAAATAAATGAGAAGTACAGACCAGGCATCTCTTTTTTCCACATGCTGTTCTAGATGTGTGAGCAACAGTACATTAAAATGGGAGAAGATAGACAATATAATATCTAACTTTTGGTCAACTTGTTCATTCATGTTCTGAGAGTGTTTCTCACGGTTTATATTTATGATAAAGAGTAGAATGTGTTAAACATTATTGCTGAATGGACCTAAAACTAAATATTAAGACTCAATATCTTCTAAACGTTTTGATTAACTTTCTTGAAGCTGTCCTGGGATTTCATTTTGAGCCTTTAATGCTTGAAACTGCTTCTCAGCTGACTGGAATCCTGAAGTTCTGGCTTGTCCCATGTCAACTCAGTCATCTTCCTTCGTGGGGCTTCGGGTTTTAAACTGTACTTGGACCTGGTGATCATTGTGGTCTGTGTCAGCTCTGGTTGCCTGAATGGTCTGACGGTTCACAGCTCATTTACATAGTTAGTGAAATCTGTTTCTGGGAATCCCTTCTCAGGTCTGCTGAGCAAAGCTAAATAAATATGCTATTTTAATTTTGCATATGTGTGGTGTGTCTGTGACACATGAAAGCTTAAAATGTAAAGCTATGAGCTTTCTAAGTTGAGTGAGGGAATTAATGAATACTCAAAGAAAAATAATAAAAAACTAAAGGCTTAAAAAAACAGGAAAGAATTAAAAATTTGAACGATAGGTTTAGAATGGGCTCTAGGCGTAATTCTACTTTTTGTCAGTAGATGGCAGTAGAAGACAATACCCATTTAGTAACCCTTAAAGTCAGCATTTTTAGATAACCTACGTACTATAGGCAAGGCTCTTTATGGGGGCCTATCAAAGTGGGGGTGAAGAAGGTGATAGACTCTGAAGATAAATGAGAGGAACTTTCTGAATTTCAGCAGTTCCCAAGTCAGTAAGAGTAGACAGACTGCGGATAATATAAGCCATAGTGGAGCAATGGTGCTCTAGGTTTAGTCTATAAGGACAAAGCCTCAAAAGATTTGGAGTTCTAAAGGGATTGTCACAGGTTAGGTGACATCTTTTCAGCACAGCCTCTCTGGAGGACCTGGATGAGCTTAGTGTCTTATGAGGGCCCCTGGGGACACAGGCCCAGCGTGATCCCATCTTCCCATCTTTCAAGAGAAACCAGAAACACAAACTTTAGTAAAGTTTACTGAGCTTTGGAAATGTTTTCATAAGCCAGTCTATTGTAAAGGACTTGTAAACAAGCAAAAGTAAGTCACAAAGTTAGATTAACATAGCCACTCAAACAAGTTCTTCGCAGTCCCAGAGACTGGACATCTCAGTGGATTTTCTATGTAGTGACAACAGAAATTCGAAAGCCCCACAGCTCGGTTTTGCACTTCACACTTTCCCTGATTATTTATTATTTATTCTTTGCGTCTTTCACATCTCTTTCCCAAACCTATCCATCTTCCTCTCCATCCCAGAATAAAACAAAATAACACTTAGAATTTAGGAGAAAAAGAGGGAAAAATAAAAGGAAGCGGGGGGAATTCTCATCATGGAAGCTGTAGTGTGGCCCAGTGAGTCATGAAATAGACCCCTTTCTCATGTAGGCATTTAGCAAAAAGAATCATTGGTTTGGTTTGAAGCCCCTGGTCTCTGCTACACTATCAATGATGAGCCCTCACTGGGACTCTTCCTGGACATCATGTTGCTGTCCCATGTAGTGGAGATCCCGCAGTCTTGAGTCCTCAAGAACCCTCATCCCCAAATACACACCCCTGTGCTCCATCAGGTCACAGATGGGGTGGATGTTG
Source organism: Microtus pennsylvanicus (assembly GCF_037038515.1). Taxonomy (NCBI): domain Eukaryota; kingdom Metazoa; phylum Chordata; class Mammalia; order Rodentia; family Cricetidae; genus Microtus; species Microtus pennsylvanicus. The sequence continues at coordinate 54,675,159 of NC_134588.1, read as the reverse complement.
GAACTTGCCCTGATTTTTAAATGTAGGCATTTTGGTTTAGAAAGTGAGTAACGAGGGCTGGAGAGACAGCTCCGTGGTTAAGAGCACTTGCTGCTCTTGTAAATGTTTCAGGTCTGGTTTGCAGCACCTGTGTCAAGAGGTTCACAGCTGCTTGTAACTCCAGTACCAAAGGATCGGATTCCTTCTTCTGGCTTCAGACACACATACACACACGCACACACACACAGGCAAGAGAGGGAGAGAAGAGAGAGAGAGAGAGAGAGAGAGAGAGAGAGAGAGAGAGAGAGAGACAGAGAGAGAGAGACAGAGAGAGAGAGAAAGGGGGAGGGAGAGGAGATAGAGAGACATGCACACATTCTAAATAAATAAATAGATAGATGATAGATAGGTAGATAGGTACGTGGATAGATAGACAGACCAACAGACAGATGCTAGATATATAGATAGGAAGACAGACAGACAGATAGGTAAATGATAGATAGTTAGTTAGTTAGATAGATAGATCTAGATAAGCAAGAAAGTAAAGGATAAGCCAATCAATACACCTGCCTTGGATTCCTTTCTCAAGACCAGCTGTAGACAGAATTACAGGAATAGAATGTGACTTCAAGTTGTTCTTATCTCAGCAAGTTGGCCATTGCTCTTTCGGAGGTCCAGACCCTTTTATTCTGATTCCCTGTGCAATCCCACTGGAGATGCAGAGCTTGGTTCTCTGTCTTTGCCCTGTAGTGACTACTTGGGCTATGCAGAGACAGGAGAAGTGAGAGAGGAGAGGATCACCCTATAAATCCTTGTCACCAGGCTTCCTCTGGGAGTGCTGGATGTTTGAGTGTAGGCATGAGGGTGGCAGAAATTCAGCCAGTTGAAGCTCTAGCGTCTCGTTTGGTGGTGCATCATCTCCAGGTGGCAGCAGAGGACTGGGAAATCGCAAGATTCATAAGTAGCCCCCAGAGTGTGGAAGGAAGGAAGTGCCAGGAGGGGGGTGAATAGTCAGAATCATCAATCGTCACTCTTGTTAACATAAACGATTCTGGCTTCATCAATCTGCCATACATTTTAGAATAGAATTCTTAAAATACCTTACTGGAATCCTGAATGTACACAGCCCAGAGCAAAGCCCTTCCTAACCCCTCGTACCACCTAACACAAGCTAAGTGAGCAGCATATATTTAGACGTGGGATTTAGAGAAGAAGATGACGAGAAAAGGAAGGGAAAAGACAATGATATCAAAGTCCTACTGCTTCTGCAAGGAGCCTCGGGAGGGCCCTTGTCTCATGTTTGCAGTGACCAAAAGCCAAAGCCTCTGCCTACACTTGCTGTTGCTCCAAGACTCCGTTAACCAGGAAACCCATGAGTCCTCCTGGGGGGAGGGGTGCTTGGAAGAGGGGATGAGTTTGTTCAGCCACTGCCTCGTCTCCTTCCTGAGCAGCTGAAGAATTCTGATGTGACTTTGTGGTTTTACAGTAAGCATCCCTGCTCATGTGGACACAGGGCGCTTTCGGTTTCAGAAAGTGACTCAGAGTGACTTTCCTCTGAGGAGTAAGAGTGACCCTTGCTCAAAAGGACACTGTGACTAGAATGAAGAAACACCAGAGGCCACGAGTGCCAGAGTATTTGCCATCGTAACAGTCACTGGTTGCTGAGTGTCCTGTGTGGCGTTTCTTTAAATGAGGGAAACTGGCGGAAGCTTTTCTCTCCTCTTTGGGAGTGAGACTCTTGCTGCAGTCTTGAAATGGACTCAGAGTTTCAGTTAACTAGCTAGTCGAGGCAAGGACATTTTCAAGAAAATTATCAGCTGTTATTATGTCTTTTAGTCTCTTGCCTATTAGGAAGCTCATGATCCTGAGCCACTTGACCAGGACCTGAGAAATCTTGGAGGCCTACAGAGTGTAAAAGCTGAGCCTGTGAAGTGCCAACCAACAAACAGAAGGTGTTTCTTAGAGTCTAGCTCTCTTTTGTGGTCCCCATCCATGGATTTTTCATGAAAATCTGTAGGAGCCATCCCCTTTGGCAACTGCTATTGTTTTCCTCCTTTCCCCAAGATTATCAGCGGGACGTGGTGACGTACGTATGTCATCACTTTCATGACCTTAATGAGCATTGTCTGTCGGTTAGCTGTGGCATTCCTTCATGCTGAGCTCTTCCTCAACCTGTGCTCTGGCCAAGGACTCCCCTTGGGCAGGGATGACAGGCACTTAAGAGGGAGCCTATTTATATGTCTGTTCTAGAGTTTTAATTTAGCTTTGCTTCTTGAATTCCTTGTGGTCATAACAGGACTGTCTTTCTTGAGTAGTCAAACCCACCCGGCTCCGAAAAGGAGCAAATGTAAGTACTCATCAATTCTACAGCCCTGATACATCTTTGCTGCCTATGCCTTTCCAAGTCGTGGCTGAAGGGAAGAGAATAGGAACAGCCCAGAGCGGAGAAAGATACAGTCAGTAATCACCCAGCTATTCAAGACTTTTGCGTTTTATAAGGGTATAAGAATTGTTCCCACCTCGCAAAGGAGAATTTTCTACTACTTTTAGCTAGGCCTGTTGTTGGCCATTCCTATGAACTACACAGTAGCATCTGTTAGCGCACGCTTGATTCAGCAGAGATAAGAAACTGTTCTAATGTATGAGCTTCAGCATGGGCCCGCTCTGGAACTTTTGTCTAGGAAGTGCTAACCTCATCTTACAGCTGGGAGTCTTGGCTGCCATGACCGGCTTGAGCTCTAGATTACAGATATGGAAAAGGGGTTTATTGGAGGGACCTGGGGTAGCGGTGTGAAGTATCCAAATAACCAGGATAGCAGACCTCTAGAAAAATAAGTCAAGCTGGCCGGGATTCATGTTCTTGTCGGACTTCTTTTCACAATAAATTCTAAATTCTCCTAGTGTGAGAACCGTTGACAATGGGATGAAGCCTACAAACATTTTCTCAGAACAATGTCACGTAGAGGACAAAGCACATAGGATTGCAAAGGAACCAGTTATAGTGAAATATGGTTTCTTTAGTAGAGCATCAAGCAATAGCCAATGGGTTGAATTCCTGCTGCGACCTCGGTAGTGATGAGCACAAGCAGGTCTTGAATAGCACAACCTTAGTAACACAGTATTTGCAAGGGTTACAGAATATGGGTGAGGGAAGGAGAGATGGCTCAGAGGTTAAGAGTACCTGAGTTTGATTTCTAGAAACCGTGTAGAATCCTGGGTGTGGGAGTACATGCTTGTAATCCCAGCACTGGGGCAGTGGAGACAAGCACTCCTGTGTCTTGCTGGCCAGCCGTCTTAGCTTACATGGCAGGTCCCAAACCATCAAGAGTCTCAAAAACATATGGACAGACCCTGAGATATGATACCTGAGGTTGTTCTCTGGCTTCCACATACATGCATGTGTGCATACACACACACACACACACACACACACACACACACACACACACACACACATGAACACATGCACATGAGCATAAACACAAAGAGAGAGATGAATAAGTTGCTTCTAACTTAGAAAATTAGGCCCAAAACTTACTTATCACAGTTCTGTTTATTCACACACATTTCTTTTTATTGTTTAGGTAAAATTGTGAGGACCTGTGCTAAAGATATCTGTGGAGCTTAAACTACTGAAAATTTGATCATGTTCTAAAATCTCAACCCTGAGGCACAGCAGGAATCATAACCCTCTTCAACAGAAAAGGAAAGTGAGCTCCAGAAGCTGAAATGACATGTCTTGTATTTGAAGTTGACACAGAACTAGGGCCCTGGACTTTTGAAATTTTGTTCAAATGTTTGTTTCAAAGATCAGGTCTGTTTTCACAGTAAAGTAACTTTTACATTCCTCATGTATAGCCTCCTTTTCAAATAAAATTTTCAGTATTTCTAAACCAGCATATCTGCTGTTAGTTCTTCCTTCCTTCCTTCCTTCCTTCCTTCCTTCCTTCCTTCCTTCCTTCCCTCCTTCCTTCCTTCTTGGCATGATCATAGGCAGTCAATTCTTTTGGGACCAGTAGGTTCCAAGTCTGGTCTCCTAGTCATTCTGCTATAGTGGGCACAGACTTTTGTTTGTCTCAAGTGACAATATAGTTCGCCGCAGCCAGATGGTCCCTATCTTAAAGGCATTCCCGTGCAGTTTTGTTAAATATTTATTGTGTAGGTGAAACTTGCAGGGTTTAAACTTTTGTTCATTCTGAGGATGGATATGTATAGCTTTGACCAATCAGGCTTTAAGCTAGGCAGCCTGATCTTTCTCTTGAGGAGGAAAGTGTAGAATTCTCAAGCATGGCTATCTGATTTTAAGAAACAATTTTAGATGCATATATATATATATAGCATATAGCATATATAGACACACATATGTGTGTGTTACCTTGTCCTGTTACCTCCTTTCCATTATGTCCTTTGTCCTTCTCCCCTTTTCCATGTAGCCTTCCTATTACCAACAAATCCCCTTCCACTTTCATGGTTTTTTTTTTTTTGGTTCCCCACTACGTTTAATTATGGATGACTGACAGAATGAACACAGGTAGGCAGCTGTTTGCTCAACTGAGGGCAACATGGCAGGGCTATATCACTAAGGAATATGACTCTTCCTTTTCCATCGACCCTTAACTACTCAGAACTCCTCAGGAAGGGTGGGGCCTCGTGAGCCCCTCTCCCATCCGTGATGGAATGTTGTTAGGCCCAGTGGTGGGCTGAGGTATGCCAGACACTGAAACTAACTTCCCCTGAGGAAAAGTTGACCTGCTGCGCCTCCTACACTGCGTCAAAAGCGTGGTTTTGGTTCTTCCCCGTGACTGCGAGCACGCATGCATTGAATTCTCGCCCTTTTGGAAATAGCTGTTTGAACATAAAGAAGTCATTGCCTTTTACATCCCTCTCTCCATCCCCTCTACTTTCTCTTCTTCCATTATTTATTTCACTTTCCTAAGAACACTGAGCTCGGACTTATCAAGGAACAAAGACCGGACGTGAATAAGGCATGCGGTTTACACAGAGGACGTAACCTGTTTCACAGCGATAGATAAGGAACACCTGAGATTCTGCCGCAAGGGAAAGCGCAAGAGCCTGAGTCCTCAGTGGTGTTAAGGGAGCTTTCTAAGTGGGTAAAATCAGAACTGGTCTTGGAGAATGTTTCATAACACATTGACAGGTGGTTTTCTCATTTATACCTGTAAATTAAAGTTTCCGTGCTCCCCCGGGAAATAAATGGCAGACGTCAAGCCTATGAGTCTGGTGATGGTTAGCTTAACCAGACTTGGGAAAAAGAGACGTAAGCACTGAGACTCAGACGCTGACAGAGAACTCTGGCTCCATCTCTGGAACAAGGCCCCTCTGAAAATGACCGTGCCATTTCCTCTTTAGTGATCTGAGGGTGCTGGTGGGAGTTCGTGAGACCCAGCCTCCACCAAACGAGCATCACGTTTCTCGTTCTCAGTGGGGGCAACAACTCAGATCTGAAATTGGTAGTTAAACCACAGCTTCGGCTACTCAGCCCCCCGCAAACTCTAATCACTCTTGTTAATTCCCGTTACTCCCACTCGGATTCTGCGCTTTTTGTGCTGGGCGATGCTAGTAAACGCACCTGTAGCAGGATCGGCCTGAACGGGAGGCTCAAAGCCCTATGGGATTTTCGGAACGTTTAGTAGAGTGTTAAAAGGCGTGTGTGGGAGGATGGCCCCCACTATTGCTGTGCCAGTGGGACCTATACCCACCCCAGCTTCTCACATACCTATGTGGTAGCGTTCTTCTCAAGTTCACGTGCGGTAAATGCCCAACTCATTAGCACACGACTGAATAGACCCGTTAATTCCGTTTTGAAGAAATTGCACTTTTTGAGAAAAGGAGTCAAATGACACAAGGAAACTTTTAGGGAACCAAGGCCATTTCAAGTGAGTCTCCCTAGCTGTCTATTCCTGTGTGTGTGTGTTTGTAGATGTGATTATGGAGGGTCTGATGGATGGTCTGAAAAAAGTGACCACTGATTCATTGTCTAGTCCTGAACCCTAGAGATATCAAAGAAATAAAAATGAAAGTGGAAAGTGATTGCCCTAGGTTAACCCTCAAGTGTGTTTGGGTTAATTGATTTTTTATTGAAGAAATTTATGTGTTCCCAAAGATTTTATTTAGTTAACTAAAATGGAAGTTTTAATTTTTTATTACATTTAGGGTGTGTATGCATATGTCTGTGTGTGTTGTAGGGGACAGGCATGGCGTGGCATCAGTGTGAAGGTCACTGTTCAACTTGAGTGAGTTGGTTATTTCCTTTCCTCATTATATTTCTGCACACATTATTCCAAACCAACAAAGACTTCAGAAGGGATGCCTAACAGACCTGGGCACCCAGCAAATTGCAGCCTTGTAAAGCCATGCTAGATTCCCTAAGGGAGCAGCATGCACTGGGTCCTGCACAGCCCATGGAGCTCTGGCAAGGCTTGGTGTTCACAGCCTACCCTGGTTCCTGGGAACTAAGCAAAGCAAGAGAATTCTGAGCATGAGGTTGCCCTTTATCCTTTGTTTCCTTCCTCCTCTCCTCCATCCATCCTCCAAATCTCTTCATTTCTCTCTTCCTCTTTCTTCCTATCTCTCTTTCTCTCTTCCCCCTCTCTCCCCTCCCTACCTCTTCTTGCCCATCCCTTTCTTTCCAGGTCTTCACTATGTAGCTTGCTGGCTTTGACTTCGCAACCACCCTTCCATCCCTTCCTCCCAAGTGCCAGGATAACAGGTATGGGCCACCTTGCCTAGTTCAAGAGATGAGGCTCTTAGGATTTTGTGAAGTCATTCTCTTGAGTCTAAACAACAATTGATCTTACTGGGGCCTCTTGGAATGGATGAGCTTTGTGGGAGAGGTTTGATTGTCTCTTTGTGGGAGAGGTCATGCTTTGCCTCTTGTTGGAAAGTTGAGTTGCAGTTTCCGTCTTTAGCACTTTCACCCAGGACGAAGACCACCACCCTGGGGTCAGGAAGTGCACAGCTAACTGCCCAGCTCTTTGACCCCTGCTCCAGCTGATCTGAATGTGCTATAACCCGGTGTCATCTCTGCCGTTTGCTTTTCAGCCTTGGAGGAATTTCCCCAGTGTCCCCGCTGGCCCCACTGGTCTCCTCTGCACTTGCTGTGTAGCTTTCCAGTGGTTCTATTGCTTCCTCTTCTTCCTTTCCTGTTTATGCAAATACTGTAACACAATGACTCTCCCTCTCCTTTCATGAAACCACACAAAGTCATAATGAGCAAATAGTGCTACTCCAGTGTGGACATTATAGGTATTTTCTTTCTCTGTGACTTGGGCTAGGGTAATAGGCATTTGACTCAAATGGATCGCATTTCTGGTTGGAGCAATGTAATCACTAGGCAGTTGTTTTTCTTTAGTTACCGCTACTACTTCCTGGACCCTAATGAGATTTTCTGGGTTAGGATGAAAGGAAATGAGTATTTCCAAAAGGCAGTTCTTTTTTTAAAAACATCTTTAGAAAGAATATCCTTTGGTCTCATGATTATGTTCTTAAAAATATCATGCCACTGAAATTAAATTTATTCTAACTTAGAATTAGCAAAAGTTATTAGGAGACTAAATAAATATGAAAACGAAGCACTTGTCATCAGCAGAATTTTTAAATGACGTGAAGCTTTGGGATTGATCTGACAAAGGGAAATGAAGCTTGGCTAAAGCTCAGCAAAAATTTCGATTATGTACATATGTTTACCCAAGAGGTCAGCCCTGAGCAGACAAGGCAGGTTGTATTTATATAGCTAGGCTTTGAAGCACATTAATAGCAAGAATAATCATACAAAAAGAGGTCACGAACGTGAGAGGGAGTATGAAGGTTCACGGGAGGGAATGGAAGAGGAGGATATGGCAGGTGTTGGCAGGAGGCAAGGGAAATGATATAATAATATTTTAACTACATATATACAGTCTGTAATCTCAGATGAGTAGTTACTGAGCTTAGTAAAAAGATTTACTTTGGAACAATACTTTTTAAATTAATTCACTTTGTTTTTTCCAGTAAAGTTTTAGGTTTATAGAAAAATTGAGAAAGTATATTGCATTACTCTTTCTCCACCACTCACCATACACAATCCTTCTTGGCATCAATAACGTCTTGCATTTTTGTGAGATATTCATTATAACTGGTGAGCTAATATATATTATTTTTGTGATAAAACACTATAGCTTTTGTTATACATTATTTTTTATTGTTTTTATTGAGGTATACTTTTTTTCTCCTCTCCCCTCCCTCCCTCCTCTCTCCCCTTCTACTTTCTTACATGACTACCATGCTCACAATTTACTCAGGAGATCTTGTCTTTTTCTCCTTCCTATGTAGATCCATGTATGTTTCTCTTAGGTTCCTCTTTGCCATCTAGGATTGAGACCTGTAGGCTGGTTTTTCTTTGTTTTATGTCTAAAAGCTACTTGGGAGTGAATACATATTATATTTGTCTTTCTGGGTCTGGGTTATCTCACTTAATATGGTTTTTTTCTAGATCCATTCATTTGCCTATAAATTTCAAGATGTCATGATATTTTGCTGCCATGTAGTACTCCATTGTGTAAATGTACCACATTTTCTTTATCCATTCTTTGGTAGAGGGGCATCTAGGTTGTTTCTGGGTCCTATCTATGACAAATAATGCTGCTATGAACATAGTTGAACACACGTCCTTGTGGTATGATTGAGCATCCTTTGGTTATAGACCCAACAGTGGTATTGCTGGTTCTTGAGGTATATTGTTTCCCAATTTTCTGAGAGATCGCCATACCGATTTCCAAAGTATCTGTACAAGTTTGCACTCCCACCAGCATGGAGGAATGTTCCCCATACCCCACATCCTCTCCAACATAAGCTGTCATCATTGTTTTTGACCTTGGCCATTCTGAAAGGTGTAAGATGGAATCTCAGAGTTGTTTTGATTTGCATTTCTCTAATGGCTAAGGATGTTGAGTATCTCCATAAGAGTCGTCCAGTAATTTGAGATGTGTCTGTTGAGAGTTCTCTGTTTGGGTCATACCCCATTTTTTTTTGTTATCGATTTTTATGACTTTTGAGAAATGCATAATGCCGTATTCTCGCTGTTACAGTGTCATGCAGAATGGTTGCGCCGCAGTGAAATTCCCCTGACTCCCACCTAGCCATACCCCTTTCCTTTCCTGAGCCCCTGGTACCCACTGTCTTGTCACTAACTCTGTAGTGTTTCCTTTTCTAGAATGACATGTAGCTAGAATCAAACTATTTTAGTCTTTTCAGATGGGCTTCTTCCACTGAGCAGTGTGCACTTAACTTTCCTTCTTTCGTGAAAGAGTCATGAGACCTAACAGTTTACTTCTTTTTATTGCTGAGAAGCATTCTGCTTCATGAAAATACTCTAGTTTTTTTATCCATCCACACATGGCAAGACATCTTGGTTGCTCCCAATTTTGAATAAAATTTATAAACAGCCTTGCAGAATATTTTTTGTGTGTATGGACATAAGTTTTCAGTATATTTGGGTAACCTTCCATGTAGTGGCATTTCCACTGTATTTTAATAAATAAAGACTGCCTGAAGATCTGAGAGTAAAACATCCCACTGCTCAGCCTTCCAGACCAGGTTATGATAATATATACTTTTAATCCCAGTAACTACAAGGACACACACCTTCAGTTCCAGTAGCCACACTAGTTGCCATAGAAATCAGGGGGTGCATGCCTTTAATCCCAGCCCTAGAGGGGATTATAAAATGGGAGGAAAGAGCTCTTAAAAGTCAGCCTCATTCTGAGATTCCTGTAGGCAGGATCACCATTTCAGACTGAGGCCAAGGTAAGAGTCAGTGGCATGCTGTTTTGCTTTTCAGATCTTCAGGTTGAACCCCAACTTCTGACCCTGAGTTTGTATGATTCATGCTTCACTTCCAGAAGTGTGATTGCTGGATTATGGTACATAATTATTTGGGAGGTGTATTGAGAGACTCTAAGCTGTCTTCCAAAGTGTCTATGTTCTTTTTCATTTCTATAATCTAAGAATAAAATTTGCTGTTGTTTCACCTCAGCTTTTGATGTTATCTATTGATGGACCTTTCCTATATAACTAGTGTGCACTAGTATCTCATGGTAACTTACAATTCTCTAACAACACGATCCTAACATCTTTTCTTGTATTTGTCACCTGTTCTTTGGTAAAGAGTCTGTTCACATATTTTGCCCATTTAAAAATTTGACTTTTTTTTTTAGTGTTGAAGTTGGGGTGGGGCAGGAATGCGTTCTGGATGTGATTCTTTCCTCGCATGCTTGCTTTTGTCAGTACTTTCTTCCTGTCTGTGCCCTATCTTTCCACTCTTCTAATGGCTCATCCTTTTAAAATGAGATGTGTGGTATATGAGTTATCTTCCTTCCTGGGCATGCCCCGTTAGTGTAAGAAGAAAACAAGGAAACTTGACATTAAGTTTTCAGAATTGCAAGCATGCATTGTTAGTCCTAGCACTGAAGAGGTAGAGACAGACAAATCTCTGAATTTGAGACTGGCCTGTGCTATACAGTAAGTTCCAGGCCACTCAAAAGTACACAGTAAGACCCTATATCAAGCTCTTCCTGTAAGCGGCCAGAGGTGACCTGTGAAGATGGTTCGCTACTCTCTTGACCCAGAAAACCCTACAAAATCATGCAAATAGAGAGGATCAAACCTTCGGGTTCACTTTAAGAATACCTGTGAAACGGCCCAGGACATCAAGGGTATGCATATCTGAAAAGCCACCAAGTATCTGAAAGATGTCACTTTGAAGAAGCAGTGTGTGCCATTCCGAGGGTACAATGGTGGAGTCGGTAGGTGCGCCCAGGCCAAACAGTGGGGCTGGACACAGGGTCGGTGGCCAAAAAAGAGTGCAGAATTTTTTGCTGCACATGCTGGAAAATGCAGAGAGCAATGCTGAACTGAAGGGTTTAGATGTGGACTCTCTGGTCATTGAGCACATCCAGGTGAACAAAGCACCTAAGATGCACCGACGAACTTACAGAGCTCATGGTTGGATTAACCCGTACATGAGCTCCCCCTGCCACATTGAGATGATCCTCACTGAAAAGGAACAGATTGTTCCAAAGCCAGAAGAGGAGGCTGCACAGAAGAAAAAGATATCCCAGAAGAAACAAAAACTTATGGCATGGGAATAAATTCAACATGAAATAAATGCAGACAAAAGTAAAAAAAAAAAGACCCTATATCAAAAACAGACAGAAAAGTTCTTGTAAGTATGAGAACTCTACATGAATTGTTTCTCAGACTGGGGGAAGGTATCCGCAATCAAAGACGTTGTGGATTAACATGTATGCTATAGGTGTGTCTAGGTTCTTCTGAGAAGTCCGCATCTTTGTGCTGCGTGCATCTTTATAGCCCTACACAGGTGCCTGCTCCTAACCTTAAAGCTGGAGAATTTTTCTGTCTAGTCTCTCCCTCCTTTCTTTAAATGTCCTTCTCTTGGGAAGCATTTCTTTCTTCCTGTCCATATCACTATCTGAACCCTTCGTATTTATTTATGAACTTGAAGCCTCCTTGCTAAGTAGACTGGGCCTCGGTTCTCAGTTCTATAATTTACGGACAGCTGCAATTCAGGGGTTTGTTGGCTCCCTGAAGTTTGGATGTATAAAGCATTTGGCGTGTTGTCTGGCTCTGGTGAGCACCAAATGCTGCTTTCTTCTTTTCCTTCCTGCCCACTTCACATTTATAGCCAATGGTTTTTGCTGTTCTTCTTTTTCTTTTTGCTTGTTTTTATTAAGAATTTTTTTATTGATTTTATTGAGCTCTACATTTTCTTCTGTTTCCCTCCTTTCCTCTCCCCTCCCCTTCAATCCTCACCAATGGTCTTCATGCTCCCAATTTACTCAGGAGATCTTGTTTTTTTCTACTTCCCATGTAGATTAGATCTATGTATGTCTCTCAGGGTCCTCATTGTTGTCTAGGTTCTCTGGGATTGAGATTTGTAGGCTGGTTTTCTTTACTTTATGTTTAAAAACTACTTGTGAGTGAATTTTTAAAAATAATCTTTTTTCATCTTACATATCTTATCCCCATTCCCACTCCTTCCTCTCCCACCACCTCACCCTTTCCATACTCCTCAGAAAGGGTAAGGCTTCCCATGGGGAGTCAACAAAGTTTGACACTTCACTTTGAGATAAGATCAAGGCCCTCTTCACTATATCTAGGCTGAGCAAGGTCTCCCTCCAAAGAGAATGTGCTCCAAGACACCAGTTCAAGCACTAGGGGTAAATCTAGGTCCCACTACCAGTTGCCCTGATAGCAGGACAACCCGCTGTCCTTGGATTTCCAGTTTTCCTTTTTTTGAGGCTAACCACCCTCCCCCTTCCTCTCTCTTCAGTGTCCTGTGCTCATGGCGAACTTTTTCTACAGACTCAACTGAGATTGTATTGGACCAGAAGCTTCCCCTTTCTTTTCTAATCTTTGCTAATTTTGATATTTCTGTTGAACTATTACGGGAAGCACTGAAACCAGAAATGTTTGATAGTAGGAAGCCCTTGGTGATGAATTCCAATGGCCTCATCATTGTCACATGCCCAGGAGACTCAATAGAAGTCACTATCAAGAATCTTCCTTTAAGATTGTCTACTTAGGCAGACAGGTCTATACTTAACATAAATTTAGCACTACATGGAGTATCCGGTAAGTTTGACATGGTTGGAATGTGAGCTGCTGGTCTACGGGATTTACTGGAATTGGCACCCACATGGTCACTGCCCATACTTGGGTCCCAAACTGACAAGAAGGACATATCCCAGCTAAAAGAATCCAGGGAAATGGGCATGGTGTCCACGGTGAGACAAAGAAGACAAATGATTCAGTGTGGGAGCAGGTTTTGGGTGTGGAAGACTGGTAATTGCTGGAGGTTCACTGACAGCGGGAGCCTGATCATGAGGAATAGGCCCTCAGATCAGGAAACCTCATCTCCCTCCTCCCCACTTCTTTCTTCCTGTCTGCTTACTACCCATTTTATGACCATGGACACCTGGTTCAAGAAGAACTGTGTTTGGCGTAGTATTTGATTTGTATGTCAGTGTTTGAGAGATATTTAACCGTCTTTCAAAGAGGATATAATCAAGCTCACAAAGCTTAGTGCAAAAAGGAAATGAATAGAAACAGCAAGAAAGTGAAAATAAGGGTAGGCTCCCGAAGCAGATGGAGAAGTCAAAGCCGAACACAAAATTTATGCTGCAGAGTTTGTAGTTTATTGAAGTTGGAGTTGGGTCTGTTTAGGCACAGATAAGAAAAACAAACACGATTTTTTTATTATAACATTTATAGAATTTGTCAGAAAACAAACTGATGTAGTAGGACAACCATTTCTGACACAGACAACAGGAAGTGATGGCGGGCACTGGAGGTTAATCCAGGAGTAGAATTTCCTCCTATTAAAGGTGCAGATCTGTATTTTAGCATTAATGAGTTGTTCTTTTCATCTCAATGGAGAATAACTGTGATCAGATTCAGACAGTGTGCTTTCAAGGTCTTCTAAGCAGTTGTGTTAGAAGATAATAAGACAGCCAAACAAGAAGCCAGACTCATGAAGAGGGCTAAGCAGGTGCTGAAGTCCTGAAGGAGAGAGTTTCATGCTCACCAGATCATGTGGGGCAATGTGGGCAGGAGTGGAGGTCAATGTCCGTGGAAGGTCAGGGCCAGGGTCTGCAGTGTCCGGGGAAGGTCAGGGCCAGGGTCTGCAGTGTCCAGGGAAGGTCAGGGCCAGGGACTGCAATGTCCAGGGAAGGAAGGTCAGGGCCAGGGTCTGCAGTGTCCAGGGAAGGAAGGTCAGGGCCAGGGTCTGCAGTGTCCGGGGAAGGTCAGGGCCAGGGTCTGCAGTGTCCGGGGAAGGTCAGGGCCAGGGTCTGCAGTGTCCGGGGAAGGTCAGGGCCAGGGTCTGCAGTGTCCGGGGAAGGTCAGGGCCAGGGTCTGCAGTGTCCGGGGAAGGTCAGGGCCAGGGTCTGCAGTGTCCAGGGAAGGTCAGGGCCAGGGACTGCAGTGTCCAGGGAAGGAAGGTCAGGGTCAGGGTCTGCAGTGTCCGGGGAAGGTCAGGGCCAGGGTCTGCAGTGTCCGTGGAAAGTCAGGGCCAGGGTCTGCAGTGTCCGTGGAAAGTCAGGACCAGGGTCTACAGTGTCCGTGGAAAGTCAGATCAGGGTCTGCAGTGTCCGGGGAAGGTCCGGGTCAGGGTCTGCAGTGTCCAGGGAAGGTCAGGGCCAGGGTCTGCAGTGTCCAGGGAAGGTCAGGGCCAGGGTCTGCAGTGTCCAGGGAAAGTCAGGGTCAGGGTCTGCAGTGTCCGGGGAAGGAAGGTCAGGGTCAGGGTCTGCAGTGTCCGTGGAAAGTCAGGTCAGGGTCTGCAGTGTCCGTGGAAAGTCAGGGTCAGAGTCTGCAGTGTCTGGGGAAGGTCAGGGCCAGGGTCTGCAGCGTCAGGGGAAGGTCAGGGCTAGGGTCTGCACTGTCCGGGGAAGGTCAGGGCCAGGGTCTGCAGCCTCTGGGGAAGGTCAGGGCCAGGGTCTACGGTGTCCAGGGAAGGTCAGGCCAGTGTCTGCAGTGTCCAGGGAAGGAAGGTCAGGGCCAGGGTCTGCAGCCTCTGGGGAAGGTCAGGGCCAGGGTCTGCAGCATCTAGGGAGGGTCAGGGCCAGGGTCTGCAGCATCTGGGGAAGGTCAGGGCCAGGGTCTGTGGTGTCCAGGGAAGGAAGGTCAGGGCCAGGGTCTGCAGCATCTGGGAAAGGTCAGGGCCAGGGTCTGTGGTGTCCAAGGAAGGTCAGGGCCAGGGTCTGCAGCATCCAGGAAAGATCAGGGCCAGGGTCTGCAGCGTCTGGGGAAGGTCAGGGCCAGGGTCTGCAGCCTCTGGGGAAGGTCAGGGCCAGGGTCTACGGTGTCCAGGGAAGGTCAGGCCAGTGTCTGCAGTGTCCAGGGAAGGAAGGTCAGGGCCAGGGTCTGCAGCATCCAGGAAAGATCAGGGCCGGGGTCGGCAGCCTCTGGGGAAGGTCAGGGCCAGGGTCTGCAGCCTCTGGGGAAGGTCAGGGCCAGGGTCTGCAGCCTCTGGGGAAGGTCAGGGCCAGGGTCTGTGGTGTCCAAGGAAGGTCAGGCCGGGGTCTGCAGTGTCCAGGGAAGGAAGGTCAGGGCCAGGGTCTGCAGCATCCAGGAAAGATCAGGGCCAGGGTCTGCAGCATCCGGGAAAGATCAGGGCCGGGGTCGGCAGCCTCTGGGGAAGGTCAGGGCCAGGGTCTGCAGCCTCTGGGGAAGGTCAGGGCCAGGGTCTGTGGTGTCCAAGGAAGGTCAGGCCAGTGTCTGCAGTGTCCAGGGAAGGTAGGTCAGGGCCAGGGTCTGCAGCCTCTGGGGAAGGTCAGGGCCAGGGTCTGCGGTGTCCGGGGGGAGGTGCTTGACCTTTCAAAAGCCTCCAAAGATTTTTAAACAGGAAAGTACTGTGTCATTATTTTAAAAATCACCCTGCTGTGAGAAGAATGTGTATTAAGAGAGTCCATGGGAGCAAATGAGCAGGCGGTGTTCTTCCGGAACATTCAGTATGTTCCTTCTCTATTACTATTGGCTCTCTGCCTCTGTCTCTGCCTCTGTCTCTGCCTCTGTCTCTGCCTCTGTCTCTGTCTCTGTGTCTCCCCCTCTGTCTCTCTGTCTTCCTCTCTCTCTGTGAAATACACAGTTTAAGAAGAACATTAAATAAAAATCCACTATAGTCATTTCTGTCTCCCCCTCCCTTGGTATGATATAAAGCCATGTTAAACAAACAGGTTTCGCTTAGAAAAAAAAATCACCTTAATGAGTGTTTTTTGGTTGGAAAGTAGAACACGTGGAAAGAAGTGAATGACTCTGGGTGATAAAACCTAAAGGAGACAACTGGGAAGTGCTGGGATGCTCAGGGGGCAGCAGAGACCTTCAGGGTACGGAGGGTTCTTTGTGTGAAGATGAGCAGTAAACTGGAGGATAGCAGTGACTAACAGCCTCTCAGCTTTTCCAAAATCCTCTTGACCTTTCCTTAAAAAGATTTAATTTATTTTTATTTTTCGATTGATCATGTATATGTCTGTGTGTGTATGTGTGAACGCCACATGTATAAGGTGCCCTCGAAGGCCAGAAGAGGATGTCAGATGCCTTGGAGCTGGTTTTAGAAAAAGTTGTAAGATGCTGTGCATGGCTTCTGGGAACTGATCTGGGGTCTTCTGGAAGAGTGACAAGCATCCTTCCCTGAACCATCTCTCTAGTTCCCTTTTTAAACGTTCATTGAAATTCTGGTAGGTGCAACAGCTTAAAGTTAGAAGTGTTTTAGGGAACACAAGAAAGGTTGGTATTCAGTGTGGAAGAGGCAGTGTTGGAAGGGGTGCCCAGCTCCCAAATCTAACAGTCATGGAGTAGTCATAGGTCATGAGATTACTGATGGAGGGAAGGGAAGCATCATTATCTCATCCTTGATTTAGAGTTGTGGTTTGTGTCTTTGTGTCTTTTTATTGGGGCAGTTTAAATGTTTACTTCACAAGTCTGGAGTGTTTAGGGATATTCAGCTAACAAAGTGGTGTGTCTGTGAAAGAGACTACATGATTATATACATATATGTGTGTATGTTTGCATATATGTGTATATATACATGTTCAATCATTTAAAAGTCTTCTTATGCATTTCTAGTATAGATAATTATCTGTAGATAATTGTATATGTACATTCACCTATTTCCAGAAATTTCTTTATTAGGTTTCTAAGTATAGAATAACACTCTTAAGAGAAGTCTTTGGGCTATAAGTCATGGTTGTTTCAGCATTTTAAGGGTAATGTGATGGTAAGTTATGGTGTTGGATGTAGATACATTGACTCCCTGGAATTTCAATCTAAGATGATCAAAACATCAAGAATTGGCAACATTGTTGAATGACATTTAAAGTTAGATTTTTCTTTTCTTTTTTTCAATTATTATAATTTCTGCATTTTTTTATTTAAAAGGTCACTGGAAACTAAGAGTTTAGAAAAAGTAGTATTGAGACTGGAAAAAAAAAAGCTTTAATCAATTTCTATTCAAACCAAGATTCCTTCTTGCATTTGTTTCCCCTTTGAGAAGGTTGTATGGTAGAGAGAACTTGTGGGGAACAAGGAGGTTATTGTTTTTGTGAAACTCTTTGGTTTTAACTATGACCTTTATCTTACATAGAAGGTAGGGAGGTCTGTATTAAATGGAAGAAACTTGTGGTGAAGGACTAGAAGAATTGTAGCTTGGGGAAGCTCAGCTGTGAAGGAAATGAGACCCGGCACTGGCTACCAAAATCCAGGAGCTGAAATATAAAGGCTCTTGAGTGGAACAGGAGAGTGACTCAGTTGGGTTGCAAAGACCTTCATTCCTGGGACCTTTTCACAAGCTTGAGAGATCCAGTTCGTCTTGTCAGCCTTCAGCTATGCCACCTTTCCCCTCCTTTCCACAACTCGTCTCATGCCCTGTGGCATCGGTTCAGAAAATGATGGCATCTTTAGATAAAAAGAAAAAGTGGGATTGATTCCTCAAGTCTGTGCATAGCTGCAGCCTCCTAAATATACCTTTTTCATAAGATCTCCTGTGTTGGAAGAAGTATAGGAGGACATATGAAAGATTTTAAGATCATGTTCCCCCGTGTTATTTATCAAGCTTAAAATTTGCATATATAATTAAAAATGTAGTTCTCTTCTAGGCTCTGACCTTAGTAGATTTCTGAAACACTTAGGAGCACTTTTATATAAATAATGAGGAATCCTTTAGTATGGAGAAAACTAAATTACTTTGAAAGTTTACTGTAAGATTACCTTAATCTATCATTGTTTCTTCCAACATTATATTCCATTATAGTTTATTAGTATAGGTACTTTAGTTGCATGCTGAATAATGCAGTTATTTCAGCCTTTTCTTTTCCTGGAAAATTTTCTTCACAGTTAGCTCTATAGCTGTCTAAGGAGCTACACAGAAAGTACAAATTGCCTTAGAACACCAATTTATTCTTGAAAGCAACGATTCTGGCATCTTGTCAGAAGGGAAAACCAAATAACCAAGTGAAACATGTTTTTCCCTTTCCTTCAAGCTCAGATTGTCCCCGCCTCACTGAATCCACGGAAGGCTTTGCAAGGTGCTGCCCCTGATCCCAGCTGGGGAATTCCTTGGTTCTTTCCAACTATTGTGGTTTACTAAGAACAGTCAGTACTCTGCAGTAATCCAAAGCATTCCAACTCCATGATGCTCAGCGCTTGGCCTGCCTGTCAAATACACAGCCGCTTGAGGACTGTAGCCAGTGTCCTCTCCATCCCTTCTTTCCCAGGGCTGACACGAAGTGCAGGAAGGGTAGTCACGACGTCTGGGGGTTTAGTCTATATACTGCTTTAGAAAATCTGCTATACTAGGATAAACCGAGACTGCCGTTTGCGTTAGGGTGTCTGGGCTAATTGGAGACAGACATCCAAGGATTTGTATTTCTGAACAGGATTCAGACAAAGGAATTCAATAGGAAGAAAGTAAGGAGAGTGGGTATCATTGGGGAATGGCAAGGAGCACCACCGAGACAGAGTTTTGTGGTGACTGGGGTGCCTGCTCATGATCATTGGAAGGGTCACTGTTGTCTTGATCCAATTATAGCATCACTCTAATGAGCCATAGCTTAGCTTGGGGGAATGTGGATATACTTCATCCCCTAAGATTCCCTACATCTTTAGAAGTTGGGAGGATAAAAGAGTTTAAGATCAAGTTTTCTTTTTCTTTCCCCCCTGGCTTAAATTGCATATAAATAATATAAATGGACTTGAATTATCTTCTTGGTTTTAAAGTTGGCTATGAGAGATTCTCAATGAACTTAGGGTTTTTTTTTTTCCTAAAACAAAATCACAAAACACTGTGAATTAAAAATACTAATCTTTTTGTTTGTTTGTTTTGTTTATGGAACAAACATGGACCAAAAACAATCTGTAACATGAGAGATAGAAGAGCAGCAGTCATCAGAGATGAGGGCCTTGCAGCTGCCCTGGGAGCTACTGGTGTGGAGAGCGCAGGGCCTTAAAGCTAGGCGGGTCTCTTCCTATCTGTGTTGAGTAACCAGCAGCTTTGAAGATAGAGCTCATAGTCAAACAGGTCCTCATTCACTCAATAGAAAGGAGACCCTTAAAAACTGGAGAGAGAGTAAGACTTCAGGACTTTAGGGCTAATGTCCGCATAGTTCAGGGACTGGGGAGATCAAAGACACCATCATGGCTGTTCATGTTGGGTCAAAGAGCCAGAGTCACAGCTAGATTCCTGTTAGAATGATAGAGCCCTTGTGTCACTTGATTTGATAGACAGAAAAAGTAGCAATTGGATGTCTTCACAAGTCCTTGATGTTTCCCCTTTAGTGAGAGAAAATAATCTCAGAGTTCCCAAGGAAAATCGTGCTTTGGGGGTAGAGAAGCCATCTTTTCTCACAAGGGAGGTGTGTTTGAACAAACGTGTTATCTGTGTAAAAGGCCTTCTCAGATTAGATCAGTTATTACTTGGGGTTTGCGTAGGGGCAACCCACTGGTGAGAAGCACCTCGTTTGGTTTTGTGTTTGAGTGGGCTGAACAAGTGGAGAAGGCTGTGAGGAGCCCAGCGGGCTTTAGAACATTGGTTTCAGTCTCATGTGATTGCTTGGCAGGCTGCCCACCTTCTGCTCTGTGTCTAACAAAGTTCCACATTCTGCCTCTGAAAGCGTTCTCACATGTAGATCCTGTTTATGTAAGAACTTTGATCAGACACCCACAGGCTCCTAAGATCTTTAATTACATTTTGGAAGGGTATCCTTTGTCCCCCTCCTATTTCTCAATATTTAGAACAGAAAGCTTGCTCTGTTCTCCAGACGCTAAAGTTCAAAAATGGATTCAGCTCATACTAAACTATTCATCTTTCTATGGGCTCTGCTGTGGCCAGTTAAACTGCCTCGTATTGCTTCAGGATTGGGGTTTCATGATTAAAAGTGAAATGCAATTAAAAAATAAAAATGGTAAAAATTTCCTACTGGCATTTTTGTATCAGATTTCTTGCATTCCCTCCTTTCTCTTAGTCTTTCCTATATTCCTCTTTCTGTAACCAGAATGCAATGCTCTACCAAGTGTCATTCAACATTGAGGCACGGTTTGTTTCTTGATTCTTCCGCTAGAGCAGCTGCTTGTTCTTTTTTGAAGCTCTCCACTTAAATTCCCCAGGAATTCCAGAGGTTATGTGGTACTGAGAAGGACACAGCCCTTTTCTGCTGCTAAATATAGCAACCGCTGGAGTTCGCTTTTTCGCACGACTGCTCACAGTTCTCCTGGAGATAAATAAGGCCTGAATATCTCCCAGCAATATTTGTTCCTTCCAGCAGAAGCGCCTTTGGTGGTCATGAGCCCCTGTTGTCTGTACTGGTTCTCTGTCTTGCGTGGTCCTGCTACCGCTAATAGAAGTCTCTTTGGGTTCCTCCACACAAAGACATCCTGTGGGCAATAACTTACCAGGGCTGGGATCTAGCTGCGTTCTAATGACTTCTCTATCCCCAGAGCCTGGAGTCCGTACTCCTGTTTATACTGATGACCATTTACTGCCCAGGTGGAAACACCTTGTCTTTGAGATCCTCTTCATGTAAAAGCATTGCTGTGGAAGATAAAATATGACTGCCTGCAAACCATTTTCCTGTCCTTCTGGTTTTGGGAAGATTTTAATCCCCAGCCTTGCATGCACCTGGGAGTGACAGTGAAGAGATGCACACCGAGAGGATGGGACCACATGACTTACTTTGGCCTTGCCGCAAAACCTTTCCCATGAGATCTTCCATGCATTCTTCATGAAGCTGGAAGCACGGGATTAGAACTTGGTAGCATCACAATTGAAGGCCTGAGCCGTGAGCCATAGTGTACATGTGAGCGCTCAGAGAGAGAGAGAGAGAGAGAGACAGAGAGAGAGAGAGAGAGAGGGAGGGAGGGAGGGAGGGAGGGGGGGGGGGAGGGAGGGAGGGAGGGAGAGAGAGAGAGAGAGAGAGAGAGAGAGAGAGAGAGAGAGAGAGAGAGAGAGAGAGAGAGAGAGAGAGCGCAAGCAACCCTGGGGCTATGCAGATGAGAAATGAGGTTTTATTTTGTGAAATTCTGAGATTTGGGGATCCATCTACTATTATGAAATAGTCTAACTTTCCTTAACTGATATATTTCTTGTGTAAGGCAATTATCCATCCCTACATAATGCCATGGACGTTCCTTCTGCATTTCCAAATAGAGTCCTTTATATGTATCCAACTTCATTTTAAAAAGTTCCAAGTAGCAAATCTCAATCCCAGAGAACCTAGACAACAATGAGGACTCTAAGAGAGACATCCATAGATCTAATCTACATGGGAAGTAGAAAAAGACAAGATCTCCTGAGTAAATTGGGAGCAAGGGGACCATGGGAGAGGACTGAAGGGGAGGGGAGAGGCAGGGAGGGGAGCAGAGAAAAATGTAGAGCTCAATAAAAATCAATAATTAAAAAAGTTCCAAGTAGACTTGTTTACTGAATCTTCATTATTAAGGAGATTGGCATTTGTAACAATGCCTGTATCCCTTTAGCTAAGTTATATTTGAGTGACAAATGACCTCCAAACTAAGAGTGACATGAACAGTTTTTTTTTTTTCAAGTTAAATGTCCATTATGGGTTGGGTGAGGTTCTACTCCATGCCCTCACTGAGAGATCTAGAGTGACAATGTAGCTTCTACTTGGGTCGTGGATAAGGGAAACTGAGCCCAGTGATTGCATGCTGTCTCTTAAAACTTCTGCTTATAAGTGACAAATGTCAATTCTGCTTCCATATAGTTTTCTAAAGCAAGCCTCGTGGCTTAAACTGATGTTGCATAGCATGATATATCCCTCTCAATGGAGGGATACCACAGGAAGGAGAACTGGAATATAGTCATCCCTCACAACCCTCTGAAGACACCACAGTAACTCTGGCTACTTCTCAAAGATGGAGACAGAACTTTATACCCTAATACTCAGCACCTCACACAGTGCAAGGTGGTAGACCAGTTGTTTTCTGCTAATTTGTTGCTACCTTTGATATGATTGCTGATGAACAAAATAGACTCAGTCAGACTAGCTTGAGAAAATTCTTAAGACCTGTAACCTATGTAGAAGTGTCTTTTAAACAGCCAGCTTCACTTAGTTCAGAGAAATGTTCATCTTAAGATGCTCTAAACCTTTCCCAAATCCATCACCCTCAGCCTATCGTGTAACACCAGTCTTGCTGAAAAATGAAGTGAAGATGCTTGTGTGTCGCTTATTAGTAACAAGCACGAAAGTACAATGGTTTCTGAAATTAATAATAGAAAATTTATGTGGATTCTGATGGGAAATCTCTTTTTTCCCTCGTTCACATGAAAGGGAAGCCCCATCTCTCCTTCCATCCTTTTTGGGAAGCACCCAAGGGGCATTTTCTTGTTTCTTCCCATCTCACACATATTTCTTGCTAAAGTAATAATAGTTAATCTATGCTTAAGAGTCTGTTACTCTCTGAGTTGGGCCCTCTTCCTAGAAAGAGGCATTAGAAGCAGAAACAAAGAGGGGTTGGAATTCAATGGGTGGGTTCTTGCTTAGTATGTAAGAGGGCATTGATTTGATCTGTGATACTGTAAAGAAACAAGATCAGACCTCAAGTTTTTTTTTTCTGGTGGTGATGGTGAAATGGATAAGGTGTATACTCTCCTCTTCTTTGCAGTCATTGATGATTGTTAAAGAGACCAGTTTATGGGGTACCAGTCTTTCTTGGCCTCTTTACCCTCCTTTTCGTTAACTTATGGGACAATCAGCCAGTCAGGACTTCTTGGCATCTTGGTAGACTTAATGCCCCAGCTCTTGACTTAGGAAAACCCAGTTTGGCTTATGATCCATGCTGAATGTTTTAGTAAATATTTCAGTAATTTTATAGTGTTTCTGCATCTTCGCTAGTGCACAGTTAGTGTGCATGTGGGTTACTCTGGATTTATTTGGTGTTTTCAACCTTGAGAAGAATTGGAGACAGTAATTAGGTCCATCCTTGTGGTGATTTTGTGAAGTCCTACAGTTTTGGAATAGTAGGATTTTCTTTTAAGGCATGGTACTCAGTTCAAAATTTATATAAGAAAAATGGTTTGGTTTTTTCTATTAGCTAGATTACTAATATTTGTAGTATTAAAGTCATCCTCTGCATGACAAAATTGGGGAAAACTTCAAATAGAAAAATGGGCAAAGGCTATTTACTGCTAGTTCATTAAAGAAGTAGGTGAAGAAAAATTAAATATACTCTTTCCATGCTGTGCTTAGATGATATAACCTTGTTTTGTGGCTTTCCATTTATAGGTAAGGACTCTCAAGTTTGTAATCTCTGGTTTTCATGTTTCCTTGGGGCAGTGGATTTGCATATTCATCCACAATTACATCTCTTCTGTAATGGCAAAGATTTCTTAAAAAGACAATTCCATGTTTGGAAAAGAATGATGCTCCAACATCCTTCAGACCCGCTTCTCTCCCTTAGCATTCACGCAGGCCCAGGGGCTTAAAACATGAACTGAAGGATATCTACGACTCTTCCCTCCCTTGCCCTCACATACTACAGGTTCTATTGAGCCTACCATCCACATTTCTTGAATCTGTTTACTATTCTCTTTTTGGCAACCTGCCTAGATTTCTTCATTTCTCCCTTTGGTCTCCCCTGACTCAATCCATTTTTGGTATATTTATTCAGAGAGCATGACTGAAACTATTTGATTGCCCTAGTACTACTTCAATGGTTTTCCACTTCATCTGTGGCCTTGATTCCCAAGCAGAGGCCGTTCTGTGCCCAGGTGATATCTGGCAGCAGCAAATGTTACAGTGAGGTAGCACAGAAGGGCAAGGCCTGCTGTCGGTGTCTCCTAGGTAGGACTCATGGAGGCTTACTAACGCCTTGCAATGCACAGGGCAGCTCTTCACACCAAGAATTATTTGATAAAAAAGTTAATAGTGCTGAGAGAAAGTCTACACTCTGTCTTCAGCTAAGAAGCCTTTCGGAATCTGGTCTTACACACTTCTCAGTTCATATTCTGTACCCTTTCCCTTCCAGCTGTCTTCCTACACAAAGCCCTTTAATGGTGGGCTGCTCCCTTTGCTGTGCTGGATATCACTTTTCCTGTTCCCTCTTTTCTTTTTTTTATCACTTTCACTTTCTATAATTTTCTTTTCTTTAAAGCACAAAAATAAATATTTTGTTTATTTTCCAGGGAATGGCCCAACAATGTACCATAGGCAGGATTGTAGACAGAGACTGCCCTTTTGTTTCCCAGTTTCATAGATCCAAATAATCACACAGAAACCATATTAATTACAACACTGTTTGGCCAATGGCTTAGGCATATTCCTAGCTAGCTCTTTTAGCTTAAATTAACCCATAATTGTGATTTATGCTTAGCCACGTGGCTTGGTACCTTTTCTCAGTGAGGCATTCTCATCTTGCTTCCTCTGTGTCTGACAGGTGACTCCCTCTGTGTCTTTCCTCTTCCCAAAATTCTCCTAGTTTGGTTGCCCCACCTATACTTTCTGCCTGACTGCTGGCTAATCAGCATTTTATTAAACCAATATGATTGACAAATATTTACAGTGTATAAGAACATTACACCACTGCACAGGAAAAACATCATACATTAATTTCTCATACTTTTGGAGTTAAAAGTTCTGATATTAGTGTGTTGGTAGGGTTGGTTTGTCTCTGATATCTCCCCTTGGAGTATGGACAGCTAGCATTATGCTGTTTCTTCATACTGTCTTCCCTCTGTAGTCAATTCTACATTTTCTCTTCTTATAAAGACACAAATAATACTAGGTTATGATCCATTTTAAGAACTTTATCTTTTCTTTTTAAAAACCCTATCTCCAAATAGGTAATGAAGTACAAAGGGTTAGGATTTTAATGTACAAGTGAGAATATAATTCAATCCTGAGTATACATTATGGTTTCCCTAAAAAAATATTTAAGTTTCGTGGGCATGAGGCTTTGCTTATTTTGTTCAATGCTGTAGTGTCCAAAGCACTTAGACGGATGTTTGGCATATAGTTAATAATACATACTCGCTCAATAAATTAGTCAATTTGGTTATTAGCAATGCCTATAGGATTTGGTGACCAATGATACAAAAGAGTGTTACTAACAATTTATTGGTTCCCTTTGGTAGGAGTATCCCCTAAAGTGGAATCTTTTTCCTTTTGGTGTCATGAACTTAATGAAAATGAAGACAGAGCTTCAACAGCATACATTCACTCAAAGGCCAAGGGATGAAGAAGTGGGAGTATGTTTGACAAATCAGCTGGTCAGCCCCAAGAAGATGAGGCCTCTCAGAAATAGTGTGAGAATAACAAGGGAGAGACCAATGCTAATGTGGAGAGAACTTGGCAGACCTTTTCTTGGAGAAAGTTACAATCTTCCAGGAACTCGAGTGCTACCTCTTTTCACCCCTTTCATGGTCTGGTGTTTCCTGTTCTGTTGGGTGGTTTTTATTTTTTTAGCCTTCATGGAGGAGAAGAGAAACCAGATGAGTTCTGAGGCAGGTTGACCATATTATGGCTTCAGAATTTTTTTCTCAAATTAGCAATATGTCTACATAAAGAACTGTGTAATAATCTGATTGATCCAAAGGTTCAGACAGCCAAGGAGACACACATTATAAAATAGAAAATGTCAAACAATTTCATCTCATTCTAATTACCTATTAGACATATGCATGCTAAGTCAAGAGTTGGTGTTTATAATAAAATGTGTCTCTAAATCCCTGGTAAGAAACTTAGATAACAGATATCATTATAACCTACACATCAGATAATTCACACACACACACACACACACACACACACACACACACACACACACACATTTTGAAATAGAGTCTCACTGTGTAGCACTGCCTGGCTTAGAATTTGCTATGTAGACCACACTGGACTTAAACTTACAGTAATTCTTCTGCCTTTGAGTCCATATTTTCTTAAGGACTCAGGATTTCTCCAGTAGTAGGAAGCAGCCACAAAACACACTTTGTTGTTGTTGGTTCTTCTGCTTAGATTTTTAAAACAGGACTCTTCTGACTCTCAGATGAAAGCAACCCACTCCCAATGTGATGGCAAAGTCACTCTGCCTTTCAGGAGAAAAGTCTGTGGAGGAAATGGTCCACTTGGAGGGCTGCTTATAGAATCTTTAATCATCAAATGGCCAATGAGCCCTTTACCACATAGACCAAGAGTTTAAGGGAAAAGTCAGGGCTACAGATGAAATGTTGATATTGTCTCACCCATTGGGAATGAAGGAGGTTGCCCAGGAAAGGTGTGTTGTCTTTTAGAACTTTACAATGTCACATAAGGAAAGAAGTGACAGCAAAAGGGATTAACTGGGAGAAAGTGGAGGGATGCATTGGTTAAGATAAAGAGTAGGCAGAATGAGGAATAGCTGAGGGAGAGATACAGAAGAGAGAAGCCTGTGTGAAGAGTGAGATGGTTGGATTGGATGTAAATTTGGGGAATCCTAAGGGACACATACTTAGGAAGTGATTGAGGATGAGGAGAGGTCCCGTGTCCCAGACTGTGAGAGGGGACAAAGAGAAATGCACAGAGTAATGGCAGTGATGTGGATTCAGAAAAGAAAGAAAGTAGAAATAGTTGGTCTGCTCATTGTAATTTGCTTTCTTCTTTGCAGAAGCTGTGCAATTAAAACAAAACAACCAGAACAAAGAACAGAGGAAAACAACCAAACCACCCTAAACATGGCTGTTTTGAATTATTAAGGCTAGGCAATCTCCAACTAGTGAGGTGACTTTGAGTAGCTTAGCCTGTAGAATTCTCTCTTCCTTTGTGAATATTAAGCAGGTAGATCAAACGATCTCTGCACCTAACAGTTCTGCGACTCTAAAGCATTTGTTATTTTCTAATTCAAATCCCAGATATTCTCTTCTAATGCTCAGGGTCCTGTTTAGAACCCCAGTTCATACTACACAAGCTGTATGTTTAGGACAGGCTAACCCTATGTATTTGTTTTCTGAGTTGAAGTCTGCAGATCTTTAAGGGAGAAATACCATGTATCTTTCTGGAAATCACAAGTGACCTAATTTCTCTAGAATGGAACGTGACCACATTGTTTATATTTTGTTTGTTACCAGGCAATCGAGATGAAGACTCACTCCTAGGATGTTGTCAGTTGTCCTTTGTACCTTTAGTGCATCGGCAGAGGAAAGAGGGTAAAAGCTGCTTCGGGGAGCAGAGGCGGCTAGAAGGAAGGTAAACAATAAAGACACAGAAGCAAGATGGCAGTGGTGGAAGGGAAGAGAGAATCCCTTGGTATAGTGGAGCATCAGAAAGCCTTTTCTGCCGATGAAGCACAGAAGACAGTAGTGCCACCCAGTTGATGATGTCCAGGCCCAGCAACGGCACACCGCACGGCACTTGCCTCCGTCCAAATGGTGAGCTTCACAATGTGTTTCTATGATCTGGATAGTTTTACACCCAGCAGAATTATACCCTAAGCATTTCTTGGCAGGAACTGCCTTAATGCAAGGTCTATCAGCCCTTCGGAGGAGTGACTCACACACTCAATGGCTATGTGCCTTTCTCCGGAAGCTAAGCTGAGAAGACTTAGAAAACATTTTAAAGGATGCATTCTTTATTTTACCTTTGAAATGAGAGTTGGCTTGAACTGTGCAAGCTATTTGTTTCTTGTTTCTTCAGTGTCACATATTTAGTTTCCATCACAGGAGGCTCTTCACTGGATGACTCACCATCCGGTATGGACAGAGAACAAAGCTGGGTTAAAACTTTAACAGTATTGATGCCATGATGTCCCTCGGTGGCCATATTGGTTGTTTCCAAATTCTCTGCAGCATCCCCCCACCACAGACACATATACATGCACACACACACACTTACAGATTTGCTATATTTTCCCCCTTTGCCTCCTTCATTTTCTTCTAATAAGATAAATCTGGGAACTCAGAATGATGGAAATTTGGCCATAATTGGCCATCCTGAGGGATGTGTACACATGCCAGATTTCAACACACAACCAAAAAATCCTTCACTGTGCAGGCACGGTCTTCCATGAAGACCCCCTGTTGGGGCCTTCAGTGAAATATGGTCTTCTCAGAGACCCCCTGTTGGGGCATTCTGTGAAATATGGTCTTTTCAGAGACCCCCTATTGGAACCTTCAGTGAAATATGGCCATCTCAGAGACTCCTGTTGGGGCATTCAGTGAAATATGGTCTTCTCAGAGACCCCCTGTTGGAACATTCTTAGGCTGATTCTTTGGTGAGTGTTATTTTTGGGAAAAGGGCTGAGGAGGGACAGCAATCTGTAAGAAGAAAGAAATTAGAGACGTGGGACTAATGCAGCCTTTGCAAGACCGAAATAATCCAAAAAAGAGAACATAGCTTAGAGGTTCTAGACTTTACTTCAAGTCAAGATTATCAATATTTTGTGGATCTCACTATAATCTTGTGATTTTTCTATTCATTTATTACTACATCTAAATCATTACTATTCAATGACATCGCCTGTCATTAACAATGATCATAAAAGAATTTTCATCTGTAAACAATTCTTAAAATGAAATAGTTGGGGAATGATTCTTAGTAAGGGCTGGCTCTTTGACAGTCACTGCAAATGCCATGTGTACCCATCAGAGTGGAAACGATTAAAACCAGATAAATTCAATGATGTTACATGCTCATATGTTTATGCAGGGTTCATGGTAAGAACTTGTTCTTTCAAGGATTGGTACAGGTACCTCATGATAGATATAGGGACCTGACACTATAGCTAAGTTTCAAAAGTGATTGCTTACTATATTTATTCTAATCTAGTCAACACTATTATTCTCAAAACTAAAGTAATTTCTGTTATTTTTCTCCCTCTTCTATCCTTTTCTTGTGTTAATATTTTAAAAGATTCAGCAACAACTGGAACAATAATTAATCTGTTTTAGTCTTTCTTAACCAAAAGAGACTATACCTCCTGTGTGTACAAATAAAATCCCTGGGCCTAGTGAAGAGAGAACAAAATTATGTTTGGATTTCTAGACTCAGTGGAAGTCTCTGAGGTGTTCAGCTCCTGATTAGAGGCCTATGTATGATCTTCCAGGCATGGCCATAAACAACTGTGTAGTTTTTATCCAGCAGGCCTTCAAGGACAAACTGCCTTCCCATGCAGACTTGGGGCACACCGAATGCATTGCAGTTTCTGAAGTGGGTAACTGCCAAGGATTCAGCTCCTCCTCCAACCCATCCTTTCATGTCACGTGGTCACATCCTCAGCCAGGAACTTTATGGTCATCTGCGGCTCAGATTGGGACTTGGGCTTAGTTCTTACCCTGTAATCTCTTTCCAGGGTCTAGGAGGGAACCTTAAAGCTAGATTCGCCTCTAACTTGGAACCAGTCTGTGTTTATTCCCAGCTCTTTCTTCCCCTACTCTCAGTCTCCTTTTCATCACTAGTGAAAAAACAAAACAAGACCCAAGCCTGTGATGATCCATCTGCCTTTCCGAGTTATGAGCTCATAACTCCCATTGGGAGGTTATTGATTTTCCCACTTTCAGCTTCCTCCCTGTCCATCCCACTAGGAGGTTTGATTTGTTTAGAAATTCCTGTGACACCAGCACCCAGTGTTCCTGAAACTGAACTCCCTATGGGTCAAGGGGGGCCCTTTGGTTGGAATGATCTTAGGTGAATCTTTTAAGTTTTCTGAGTTTCTGTTTTATCAAAAATCAGGACTCTATTACTTGTTCCATGAAGCTGTGACGATAGTACCCAATGCTTATAAAACATATTCTACCCAGCAGGCTGAGACTCAATTCTTGCAACTAAGCTGTTAATCAGATACAAAACATGACACACATGTATGTGGCCACTTCTCTTGGAAGATATCAGGCATGTTTTATGGCAAAGCACTTTAAATGTAAATGTTTCCTGAAACAGTTAATGACTTATTAACTCTGACTACTTCCTTTGCTACCATTTTCTGATTAATCCTGGGAGGGAAAGTTTGTCTGTCTACATGGTAGAATTTTTCTTTTCTTTGGATACTTCTTGCCAGTTCCCTTTCCCTGTGAGATCTGATGTTTATTTTGTATTCTAGGCACAATGATACTCTAGTTTCCCACAGTGTCTCAGGGTCATTGGCTCCAGGCACAATGATGCTCTAGTCTTCCTCCAGGGTCTCAGGACCATTGGCCTCGTTCTTCATCACTCTGATGAAGCTGATCATCAAAACAAGCAGAAACTACCAGAAAGGTGTTTATGAATTAGAGAATTAGAGCATGCCCCACTAAAGTCTAGGGAAAGTTTGATTCCAGTTTGTTCACATTCAGTCACGCATTTGTTGATCCACCCTTTTCTGACTTTTTCTTATTTTGTCCTCCAAATTTTTTATAGTTCTGAGATAGTGCCCCAAATATATTTCCTTTACCTGAGAACTTGATTCAGTGTCTGATTTTGAGTAACTATATATATATTATCTTTTTTACATTTTCTTTTTTGATCTTTTGAGATTATGGCATTACGCAGACTAAAGAGATTGTATTTCAGTGTTTAGGATGCACCCATATGTAATATATGTGTAACATATTTTAACAATAATTAAAGATAAAATAATTTTAAAAAGATTCGCAAGGGATGTAAATCAACACAGCAATGTGATGATACCACTTGAAAACAAAATAAATGCACTTCTTTTACCAAAGGAAAAAAAATCATAAATAAACCAAGTCAAATGAATCCTAATTGGTAGTTGAAAGCCACAGTCACGCCTCCCCCCCAATCAGATTGGTCTCATCAGGCGGGAAATAAACGCAGAGTGAGAACATCACATGTTCATATTATAGGATGGAAATGACAAGTTAGAAGTTACTGTGAGCTGTACTCAAATATTTGAAAACTGGGCAGCATGACTCATTGCTGTAATTCTGGCATTTGGGAGGCTGTGGCAGGAGATTGCCATGAGTTTGAGGCCAGCCTTGGATACAGAGTGAGAACATACATTTTTAGGCCAGGTAATGGTGGCGAACACCTTTAATCCCAACACTTAGGAGGCAGAGGCAGGTGTATCTCTGAGATTGAGGCCAGCCTGGTCTACAGAGTGAGTTTCAGTACAGCTAGGGCTGTTACACAGAGAAATGTGTCTTGAGTCCCCGCACCCCGAAAAGAATATACATTTTAACAAAGAGTTTGGGATACACAATGATGCGGTGTTCGTGCCGTAGAGACTGTAGAAAATTCACATGTAGGAGATTATTGACTTCAGACTGACCGAAGAAACGGCTGTCACTGAGGTGGATGGCCGTGGAGGAACATGTTGCCTTAGAAACAATCTGGGTTTTATTTTTGGTAGTTGAAATGTCAGTTAGTTTTTGAGTGTTGTATATGAATTTTAATGTTATTATTTTTTGAGGACCATATCAAACCCATTCTGATTTAATAACAGGTATTAAAAACATAGAAAATGAAATTCTGTACAAATGTAGTTTACTTTGCTTCGAGTAGGTGGGTGTGGCAGATGTGTCCTCAGTGCTCAGACGCCAGGCTCCTCCCTGAGGAAGCACGCTATTTACCCAACGTTAACTGACCAATACCTCCTCTCCTGCTGTATCTATATCTTAGTTTATGCTTACATTTATACAAATAAATGTCTTAGCTGATGAACCTGGTGTCAAAGTCCCTTTTCATACAGTCATTTCCAAACACAAACATTGCTTTATTTCAGGATGGCTGAAATAAAACAAAAGCTTATGTTTTCAGGTAGAAGGAAAACTGAGTTTCCTCAAGCACTCAAAGGGAGGGCACACTGCATATTCTGTTTTCAACTAGACTTTTCTAGGTGATCCTTGCTGGTAGATTCATATAGTATGGTCGGCTGCTGTAAGGCCAGTTTTTGGCAGCTCAGGAGCTGAAACCAAAGCATGGAGTCAGCAAACTAATCACTTATACAATTGACTTCTTTGGCTACAGGGGTAAAACTTATTTCTCTGGAGCTGGTGAGTGAGGCAAAACTTAGTTCTCTGGGGCCAGTGAAAAAGGGAAAACACACACACACACACCTTCAATATGTCAGGATCTGTCTTCTTTATTTCTTTCTTTACCACTTTCCTGATCTATCCCTTCTCTATATCTTTGTTTTGTTTTTCCCTTACAGCTTCTATACCCCAGCAAAATCTTTCAAGCAGTATAAAAATTACCAGTCATTTTTACTTTAAATCCTCGGGTTGCATGCCCACTCATCAACAGGATTTTTTATTAAATCATATCAGGACTCTGAGGGCAGAAATGGGTACAAGGAATTATTCATCACCTTTGATCATCAATCCATCTTATCAAGAAAGGCACATCAGCTTGTAATGACTTTTGTTCCCTGACCTCAAAAAGTTCCTTGCTCAACTATCAAAAGTGTGCCTTTCTAAACTTTATATTGTTCCCCAAGATTTTCTATATCAAAGCCATTAACAAAAACATCTTAACCTATGTCTGTCTAAATTCTTTCTAAGAATGGTGGTTGAATCTGTTTTATCTACTTCAGCAGCAAAGCTTGGAAAAAGTCAATCACTATTATTTTAAGTACCGGTAACACTGCCCAATGAAGGGCTTGAAACCCCCTGAGAATTTTCATACATCCCAGTAGATTATGAGGGACACGGTGACCATGGGGACAATAAGCAGAGCTATACTCATTAACAGCATGGGGTCCTCAGGACTGGTAGTTCTTCAGGCCTTTGCCTCTCCTAGGCTCACTTGCATTGGTTTTGCCGAAATGCATGAAAAAAATCAACAGTAGAGAAATGCAAGTGACAACTACATTGAGTTTCCACATCGTCCCATTCAGATTGACTGTCATCAAATGGTGCTGAGGATGCGGAGTGGGGAAATCCTTATAAACTGTTCCTAGGGATTGGTGCCGCTACAATGAGATCTGTATGGAAGTTCTTTTAAAAATCAAAAAGAACTACTGTATGAGACAAATACCCCAGTCTTTGATCATGATCACCAAAGCAATCAATCAAAGGCTGCATAGTATAGAGCTATCTGCATGCCTGTGTGTATCACGGGACTATTCACAAGCAAGTCACAGAATCAGTGTAAGTATCCATCGGTATATAAATGGGTAAAGAAAATGTGATATATGAAGAAAAGCTGAAACTTTTTATCATTCAAAAATCATGGCTCCAAACTAGTTACTTATCTACTTGGGGGGCACACCCTTCACAGCTTCCCTTACCCTCCACCTCATTAGCCTCCAGAACAAGCGCAGAAGCCAAAACCAGGGAAATGCTTGGAAGGAGAAAGAGCAAAGCAGACATAACACACACCCTTCTCTCTCTGTGTGCGTGTGTGTGTGTTCTGCTGTGCTTGTGTTGTCGTGTGTGTCTGTGTGTTGTAGTGTGTATGTGTAAGTGTGTGTATTTGTATGCGTGTGTTCTGGTGTGTTTGTGTTGTGGTGTGTGTCTGTGTATTATAGTGTATATGCAGAATCCAGAGCTTGACAATAGGCATCTTGCTTTTTAAGAGAGTCTCTCTCTGAATCTGGAGCTCCATGGTTGATATTGAATAGATTGGCTGGCCAGTGATCTCCAGGCTTCTGTCTGTCTCAGCATTTCCAATACTGGGATTACAAACATGCATAACCGAGCATACTGGCTTTTTAATGTGGTTTCTGGTATGGAAGCCAGTCCTCATGTCTGCCTAGCTTGTGCTTTACCAACTCAGTTAACTCCACAGTGCCTGTGTGCAGTTCGTCTTGTTCTAGCTGCCCGCTGACTATTTCATTTGTTGGTCGCAGGACAAAATGAAAATGAAGGACACCCAGTTTAGGACACTGAGGCTAGAGCACAGTGTCATCCCAAGCCCACAGTCTCTGTGACTAGCACAGACCACATGCCCATGAAGATGGTACCACTGCCAAATCTGGGGCACAGAAGGTTATGAAATTGTTTCTGTTGCTGGTATGAAGCCAGCTTGGCTAGTCTTTCCATTGTAAAGCCATGGTGACAGGGGTGAGCCATATTTATTTACTGCTGGCCACAAGCCAACCCTCTGCTCCTGGAAGACTGGAGCCTAGAAATACGAGGTGTTAGAGGTAGCCCCACACCCACTCCTGGTGGGGGAATTAGAAAGAGCTGGCTTAGAACCATTTTGAAACAAGCTCTTTAGTTCTTAGGAATCTTTCACAATTGTGGGGCAGAAGGTCACTCAGTAGAAAAAAAATTACATATTAGTCATCTAAGTACCTGTCTGAGTCTTTCCCATATGCTGATACTACACATTCCTGGGTTACGTTCTTATGTTTAATAATGACTATTGGATACTATTCATGTTACTTATGGGTACTGGGTGGGAGATGATAGGGATGAGAAAGCTGCTTGCTATTTTTATCCATTGTACATCCTGCAGGGGAAAAATAGAGATTACAATTATTCCCCCTACATGACCTGTGTAGTCCATACAGTCTTGAACAAAGGTTCAGTTAGGGATTTGGGATGATGGATGCTGAGGATGCACTGGCAGAGATATGGAGAGAGGTGGGGGGGGGCGTTTCGGGAGGGAAACTGCTAGACTCTAGCATCTAGAGTCAACGGAGAGAGAAAAGTGGTTAGGGAAGGGGTATAAAAGAAATTCAGAGATATGACAGGGGCTGGGGAAGAGCGAAAGAAGATCCCAGGGAGAAGGAAGTGGATGCTGATGGATCCAGTAGTTTGATTCTGGTTCAGGAAGCTCAGAGATGGGCTGAGATCCTGTGCAAGTCCTTTTCCATCACAGAGGAAGAGGAAGCCTGGAAGCCTCCAAGCGAAGGGCTCAGTGCAGGCTCCTGTTCCTGTTGCTTCTTAATGCTAGCTCTCTTCGGGCCCTCTCCCCTTCATGGCTCATGAGTCTTCTGTGTAAGGCAAGGAATGCAGCGTGGTACACAGAACTGAGTAGGTTTCAAACCCAAGAGAGTCGCAAGAAATGGGAGGAAGGGCAAGGAAAGCAGCCTAAGGGGAACGCAGGAAGCAGGAAGATGGAAAGGGGGACTGAAGGGACTCATGGGGGCAAGCATGTGTGATCATTTTTTCTTTTGTACTCTTTTATACTCTTCTATATCTATAACTCAGTAATAGTTTTAATGATATACTTGTATACTATGATACTTAGAACTTTCAGAATGTACGAGTCAGTAAGTTTTAGTATATTGATAAAGTGCTCTCTTTGCCACCGCTCTGATTGGAACATTTGACCCTCATCAGGAGCTCCCGCACCCATTACTAGTTGTTCACTGCTCTCACAAATCTAGAGACCACACGTCTGCTCTCGGTCCCTACGGGTGTGCCTATTCTGGACATTTTGTATAAGTAGAAACCGTAACATGTGTGCTCTGGTGAATGGCTTCCGCTTTCCTTACTGTGTGGGCTCGGAGTCAAGTCAAATCACAAACCTCACTCCAGAACTTTCCTAGGGAATCTGCCAGACAGGTCAAACATGCTGATTCTTCAGATGGAGGTTCTTTGGGCACTCCAGAATTGTTCTGGTCCCTCTGTGGACGCTCGGCTACTGATCTTACAGCATCCCTGGTTTTAAAATTGTAGAATTGTGAGGTTGTGATGGGATTTGAAGAGGGGGTGAGAACAGTACTAATTCAAATGGCACAAACTCAATGGCCTTATACTTGGAACCAAAATAAAACCTTAAAGACTTTGGTCAACTTCCACAGATCCGGAAAGGTCAATTTCAGCATTTTTCTCTGCTATATTCATTTCTTCTGTGGAGAGGCAAAAATTTGGTGGTTACACTATCATCCAGAAGGTTGCTCTTTGCTGATATTTCAAAGCTCCTTGTTACCCACTCCCCTGATTATAGAAGAAATCTTAGAAACTTAAAAAGAACATAATCATTCACAGAAATGAAATAAAATCTGTCACATAAAAGTTTATTACTGCCGGGTGGTAGTGACATGCACCTTTAATCCGGGCACTCGGAGTCAGGGCCAGGGGATTCTGTGAGTTCAAGGCCAGTCTGGTCTACAGAGCAAGTTCCAGGACAGCCAGAGCTGTTAACACAGAGAAACACTGTCTCAAAAAACCAAAAATACACAAAAAAGTTGGTCACCACTTGGAATATCATTCCACTGTTTTGTGCCTTTTCCATAGCATTTGCTGGTGTTTTCTGATTACAGCAGCCACACAGCGTGAAAGCAAGCTTGCTGAGGAGTATTGTATCAATGTCTAGCAACAAGGTGGATTTAGGACAAAAATGACTCCAAGTTAGGAAATGTAGAATAATGCAAGAATAAAAGTTAAGACAGCTTATAATTTCATTCTCTAGGAAAAATACTTGTGATACAACACCAAGGCATTTTCCTTTACACTATCCTAAAAATTCTTTTGTATATTACACAGCCTATACTTAGCTATACATATGCGTATTTTATACATATATGAGAGTATTTTTAATTAAATATTTGTCATATGATTTTATTTTTCTTAACATATAAACACTATTTTTTCATGGTTATAGTACTTGGAAGTACAACATTCCACTAATTATATATATAATTTTAAAATTTCATATAATATATAATATTATATATATAGAGAGAGTATAATAATTTGAATTTTCAAAAAGTGAGTACACAGGTGAGGCCCTCATGTCAATCAAGGTCAGGATGATGAGGAAGATAATGATGATGGGACTGTAGTCTGCTATGCTTTGTATCCTAAGTGCACATCAAACACCCCCATCTCAATCTGTGCTCTGATTACAGTTAGGTACCACCTTGCCTATCATCATAGATGATATATAATTATTATATGTCTAATATTGGAGACATTCTTATGAAAACTAGATTACTAAAATCAGATTCTTCTGAGATTTTCAGTTCTCTTGTTTTCTGTTCTGGAGATATGGTCTAAAGTACAATGTTTAAGTTTTCTGAAGCTCAAGTTCCTCATTCCTAAAATTAAAAACATTGGTCTGTACTTCCCAGGACTGTGGCAAGTGTAGATGAGTTGAGCAGGTAGCAGAATGCCTGTAACAGAGTGAAAACCGAGCACATTTCAGTTCCTTTCCTTTGCCTCCTACACGGTACAGACACTTTTCTCAAGGTTTAGTCAAAGGTGAGGTAAGAGAACAAGGCTCAAATAAATAAACAAACAAATAAAGAAAGAAAGCATGGTCAAGTAGAGCTATGTGGAGTGGAAAAGAAAAACACAGCTTTGCTTTTTTCTGCTGCATTTTCATTTCATATGAAAAACACTAACATGTCAGTCGTGTATGCACTATGTAGTATATCTAAACTAATATTATATGTCCAGATCCATGAAGCTGTGTTCAATTTTATAAATTTGATATTTGTTCTTAAAAGACAAATTATTTGTCTTGTTCTATTTGACTTGGGATAAACATGAAAATGATCTTGCTTCTGTATTGTATCATTCTGGGACTATAATACAATACCTGAAGAAGGGTACCTGTCATTTGAAAGGCTCCATTTAACTCTTAGTTTTGGAGGCTGAAAGTTCAATATTAGGCAGACACATCTGTTTGGGCTTTGATGAGTGTTCTCTTGGCTACAATACGTGTCAGAAGGCTGGAAGGAAGCAACTATGTGGAAGAGTGTAAGCACACAGAATGCCCTTGCTTTCTCTCTTGAGTCTTTATAGGGCCATAGTAACCTCTTTGGAAGGGTGTGCCCAGGGATCTAATTGGTTTCAAGAAGGTCCCCC
The DNA here is from genome assembly GCF_037038515.1 of Microtus pennsylvanicus. NCBI lineage: Eukaryota > Metazoa > Chordata > Mammalia > Rodentia > Cricetidae > Microtus > Microtus pennsylvanicus. The sequence continues at coordinate 54,637,484 of NC_134588.1, read as the reverse complement.
TCTTCAGGGTCCCACTATCTCCCATCACTGTCTGACTAGCAACTGAGTTTTTAGCTCATGACCCCTGACTTTTCTTTCTGTGTAAGAATTTAGAGAAATTGGTCACCAAAAGAACACGTAATCCAATAAAAAAAAATGGAGTACAGACCTAAACAGAGAATTCTCAACAGAGGAATCTAAAATGGCTAAAAGACACTTAAGGAAATGTTCAACATCCTTAGTCATCAGAGAAATGCAAATCAAAACAACTCTGAGATTCCATCTTACACCTGTAAGAATGGCCAAGATCAAAAACACTGATGACAACTTATGCTGGAGAGGTTGTGGGGTAAATGGGAACACTCCTGCATTGCTGGTGGGAGTGCAAATAGCCCCTTTGGATGTCAGTGTGGAGATTTCTCAGAAAATTAGGAAACAACCTCTCTCAAGACCCAGTAATACCACTTTTAGGTGTATATCCAAAGGATACTCAATCATGCCACAAGGACATGTGCTCAACTATGTTCATAGCAGTTTGTTTGTCATACCCAGAACCTGGAAACAACCTAAATGCCCCTCGACCAAAGAATGGATAAGAATAATGTGTTACATTTACACAATGGAGTACTAAACAGAAGAAAAAAAATAATGACATCTTGAATTTTGCAGGAAAATGGATGGAGCTAGAAAACATCATTTTGAGTGAGGTAACCCAGACCCAGAAAGACAATTATCACATGTACTCACTCATAGATGGCTTTTAAACATAAAACAAAGAAAACCAGCATACAAACCACAATCCCAGAGAACTTAGACAACAATGTGGACCCTAAGAGAGACTTACATAGATCTAATCTACATAGGAAGTAGAAAAAGATAAGATCTCCGGAGTAAATTGGGAGCATGGGAACCTTGGGGGAGGGTTAAAGGGGGTAGGGGAGAGGCATGAAGGGGAGCAGGGAAAAATATAGAGCTCAATAAAAAAAGAATTTAGAAGTTAAGCCTGATGTAACTCAAGAAGAAAGACAGCACACCTTAAAAGAACAAAGGGGTGAGAATCTAGACGGGGACAAGAGTAAGAAAAGGGTAAGGGGTAGAAAGATGGTAAGAAAAACTAAGATAAATGTGGGCAATGCCAGGAAGGGACCGGCACAAGGGGGCATTGAGTAAGAGCAAAGCGTGAGATAGGATGGAAAAGCATGGAGCAGGAGCAATAGGGGACCCTGGCAATGAAGAGCAGAGAGGATGAAACAGCTCTGGGCTGCGAATGCAAACTGAGATGAAGAGTTAACTGGCTGGCAGACTAAAGGGGCCTTCGAGTTCTGGACAGCATTGAGGGAAGTTACAGGTCTCCTTGTTTGTTTATTAAAGTACTGCGAAGAGCTATCAAAGGAGGCAGTTGAAGATACCTGGTTTTGACTCCTGTTGCTGTTCCTCCAGGATCTCTGTCTTACCCAAGGATGCAAATGGTTTCCCCCTGTGTTCCGTAACATGGATCTATCTTTACTCTAACTGTTCTGTGCTGCCGGTACTTGTGGGAGAGACTATCTTGTGAGGAAATTGTATGCAACCTATAGATTGACATATAACACCTGAGGATAGTTTGCACACACGCACTCACACTCATGCGCATGCACACACACACACACACACACACACACACACACACACACACACACACCTGAGGAGGGAATCAGTATGAGAACTAGGAAATAACTTCTTTTTCTTGTTGTTTATTTGGTTGGTTTTTTTGTTTGTTTTTTGTTTTGCATTTTTTTTTTTTGAGACAGGGTTTCTCTGTAGCCCTATAGTCCTGGAACTCACTCTGTAGACCAAGCTGGCCTCAAACTCACAGAGATCCTTCTGCCTCTGCCTCTAGAATGCAGTGATTAAAGGTGTGCACCACCAGCCAGTGGAAATAACTTCTTAAACTCCGTCCTTGGAGTCTGTCTCTTCGTCTCAATTTTTCACATAAATAAATAAATACAAAAAAGAGGAACTCAGTCAGGTTTCTAATTGATATGTAATCCATCTTAGCTACTCCAGGAAGACTGTGTGTTACTAATGCCATTTACTGTGTTGATTAACACATGGCAATAAAATAATAGGGAAATAGAATCCTTCCCCCCCCCCCCCCGAAATTTCTCTCTCTCTCTCTCTCTTTTTTTTTATGCAATGGTGTTTGGAGGCTGGGAAGAGGCTGTGGTGGCAAAGGGGGAGTATATCCAACGAGGGGGAACCTCATTACTACAGTATTCTGATGAAGTCTGAGTAAAAACATCTCTGATCTGGCAAAATCTAAATCGTGTCTTCCACAGGGCCTTGTGTTTGGATGAGGGGTCCACACTTAGAACACATGGGACCTGATCCATGCAGTGACTCAGACCAGGAGCAGAAAATGGAACTGTTGAAGTGACAACAGCCATGACCACTCCCTGCTGGGCTGCACCCAGGTAAGGCACGCTTCCTTAAACTGTAACATCTGCGGTGAAGTTCCCTGTATTTCCTCGTTAATGGGGAGAGAGTGGAGTCTGCGTGTGCTCACAGATGTATCTGTTCATCTCCGTTTTGTTCCCTGCGATTTCCAGTGCTCCCAGTGTTCACTGCACTGGTTGTGGCTGCCGTGGGTGTTCATTTAAATGAGGTTAAGCATTTTGCAAAGAGCGTGGCACACAGGGATCCTCGGTTGGTGCCTGAGGAGAGTACTGCAGGCGCGGAGGTGGTGTGACTTTTGTGTTCTCCGCTGGCCTCCTCCCTCCTGGGCTTCAGCTGAGCAGTGTGACCTGACTCTAACAGATTTGTTTTCGGTGGCATTTGGTATTGGTTGCTGGCTCACCGTTTCTATGGGGGAAGTGTCACGCTGAAGTCTGTAGGGGTGGCCGACTGTGCCCCTCTTTGACATTATTACTCATTTCTTGAGCGGAGAATGTCATCTAGGGTCAACTTCCCCCATTTTTTCAATGTATTGGAGCTGGCCATATCTTCTCTGTCACTCGAGCAGAAAGTACAGCCTTCACAGACTACAGGATGGGGTGGGGGTGGGGGGGTGACACAGGCTCCGGAGGTTGGGCTTCCTTTTCCCTTTCTTTTCAGCATTTCTGTCTTAATGTGAGTCCCTCAACCTGCCCGATGTCTTAAACAGCGTGACAGACTTGTTTTGTCCCTGCTTCATGGTGAGAAACCTCTTATTTTAAATGTTTGAGAATCTTGCAGGGCCTCTGGGTCCCGGAAGAATGCATCAAACATAGAGACCCATTGCTTTCAGTTTCTGCCCGTTACCCCGTGACACCAAGGCACAGGGTAAAACTTCTCAGTTTTGTTTTTATGTGTCTCAAGGTCTCCGTGTCTTTCTCCTGGCATTTTCGTGCATGAGAACATTTTCTATCTGCCTTTTATTTGATCTCGTATGTTAGCTCAGTGTTTTGGTTAGATTGGGAGGGACTTTGGATGAACTATCCATTTCCTTTCTGTGTGTGGTGGCAAGCCTCATCACTGACCCGGGTTCCCAGGTAGCAAATGTTCTTTTGGCCTGCAGCTGTGAGGTCACAATTAACTGGAGCGAGGATGTTGGCAGTTTTTTTTTTATTTTCCTCTCTTTTTTTTCTTTTCGTCCGCTAGTCATTCACTACGCGTATGCACTATTGAGTGTGTGCATGTGTGAACACTATGTGTGCCGTGCTGCAGACTAAGTCCTTCCACACGCCTGTGAACACCGGTTTTCCTTTCGTTGTGTGGCATGTCCCCGGTCTAGAGCGCTGAAGAACACATTTGGGACAGGCTGTCTGGGACAAAGACTTCATTCATGATTTGGAAAATAAAAATCCTGGAAAGAGGTTTTGCTCTGACTTTCTGTAGTCTACACAGAAGCTTGTCTAGACTTTGTAGCTTATTTATATGCTGCCTGGACTAGATGGGCCTGCTCAGTAGGGCATGCTCTAAAGCCAGTGAAGGCCAATAGAGCCTATGCCTGTTTCTACTCTGTGACCCGTTGCCTCCATCTTCCTGCTGTCTGAGAACAGATCGGAGAGTTGTGTGGTGCCGAAGACCCACAGCCTCAGTCCCACTTGGTGCCGAGCGAGAAAAGTGTGCACGCCGCCATGTCGTGTCTTCCCCCAAGTTTTGCTCACCTGTTTTCTTCTCAGTGAAGCTTATTCTAATGGCATTATTCAAAGTTGAAAACTGCACCTTCCTATCTCCCAATCCCCTGATTCTGCTCTCCACGGGGCTTACCTTTTGTATATATTTACTGTTTGTGTATGTGGTTGTTTTATTTCCCTGATCCCTTTGGGTTATAAATTCCACAAAGGCAAGGCCTTTAAAAATATTTTAATTGCTTCATCCTAAATGCCAATCAATGATCCGGCACAGAATAGATGTTTGATAAGTAAATGTCATTGGTTGAACAAATATGTGTGCCCGTAACAATACTTATTTTACCATTAAGGTCAAGGCACTCTGTTGCTCTGAAATAGCTGTTGGTGAAGGCCTTTAGGGTTTTCAGTCTGAGCCCAACTCTAGGATTACCTTCACTACCCTCATCACCTCATTCTGCTCGGGGCTTTTCAAGGGATGTTCCCTATGTACTTACAAAAAAATTCCCATTCTCGTCAGGAGGCAGGATCAATGCTCCGTGAACCCTTAGATGGCAGGGCTGGGTTCATGAGACATGGAGATCTCCGTCTTCCTCACGATAAGCAGATTTAGATGGACCCAGGCAAGTGTCCTCTCCATCCTTTTCATTCCCAGAGCATTGCCTACGCCTTCACGGCTGTTCACAGGTACCAGTGTGATGGGGATGACTTGATTGTTCTGACCACTGGGTTTTGTCACCTATCCTCTGTGTGCAAATCCCTAAACAGGGATGCCTTTGGAACCTGAGCGACGAGCATAGATACCGCAGTCTGTAGAAAGCTCTTCAATCTCGGTTACATCCTCACAGGAGACACTAAGCCTAACGGTCTCTGGGCTGCAGTCTAGATTTCTTTTTTCTGCACATTGGTGAGTCCCCTTGAGAGAAGTTAGTGGGCAATAAAGATCTCAGCTGGGGAACAGGATTCTCTGGTACCTGGTAGGGATCACATGTGTACCAGGCTGGGGACAGCTGACCAATGAGATTGAGCGAGTGTCTATTTTGTGTTTTTCATTTCCTCTAATCACCCTTCCATCGCCTTTAGGAGTCAGGCAAAGAGAGAGTCTGTGGTCTTAATGACCCCTCAGCTAGTCTACGCTGAAGTGGGGTGCAGGGGAGAAGACCATACAAACAGCACTCAGCACAGGATTAGAATAAGCCAACGACAGGCAACAGCTGAACCTGGCTCAGCAACGTAATCCACACTAAGTTGAAAGCCTGGCTCACAGTTGGGCAGAGTGGCTCATGTCTGTACCTCCTAGCTGAGACACGAGGCTCAGAAGGAGTTTGAGGCCAGTCTGGACTGCATAATGAACTCCTCGTCGGTCTGTGCTCAATAAGCAAAGCAACACAACAAAGCAGGCTGGCTCAGTTGAGTCAAGGGTCTTAGGAAACCAACTCCAAACCTATCTCCAGCATCCAAGTGCTTCACGTTGGTCTTTTTGGATAGAGTCTCACTCCCTTCCCAGAGAGTGACAGTCTGACTGTCTGTGGCTTGGAAGCAGAATAGGGAAGAGGGCACCAGTCTGCTGCCTTCAGCATCCACTAAGGACTCTTTCGTCTTTGCTGGGTCAACCTGCTACACCTGCCATTGTACCTGCTGTTCCTTGAGGGCCAGAAACCTTGGGGCTATCTTTTCAAGAAGCAAATGTTATGTCAAGGTGGGGAAAGAAGTGTGGAGAAGATGAAGGATTTTGAACTTCCCTGAAACAGTATTGACTCGGCCCTTCTCTCAGGTAGCCCCCTCTCCGTCAGTTCCAGAGACACTGGCACCTGCTGTTCCCAAGAACTCTGTAGATGCTGTGGTGTTACTTCTCCCCAGGGTTGACCACTGTCCACATGAGATTTGGTTCTCTCAGATATCTGTTTACTCACGAGCTGTTCATCTCTTTTTAGCATCTGCATTAAGTTGCTTTGGTCTTTTCTCCTCTCCTACCATTCTGGGGGGTTTGTCTTTTGAACACATCCTTCTCTGTAGATACAGCTTGAAGGAGTGAAGGAGAGGAACATAGGAAATTTGTCACTTCATCCTAGACCCTTTAAGGAAGTCCTGTCTTTCTCTAGAACTATCTTGATATGTTTCCAGGAAACCCATCCGTTGACTAGGGGTAGGGGGAATCAATTAGTTATGTGTCATAATTTAAAATCACTTTAAGCAATGCTTTGTCTCCCTAGGGAATAAGACTAGATGTTCTCCGACCACCTCTCTTTGCTCCTGTGTTTCTGCTTTATATACTATGCATACATCTTGATAAGGAGATCTTGATAAGGAGGCTTTGGGCCCAAGTACTCTAGGATCATGTGATATTTGTGTTTTTCTGGCTGCTGCTTGCCTCGCTGGCAAAGCAGGTTTAAGGGTAGCTGGTACCTTCATCTGAATTGCTTAGAACCTGTTAGTCCCTGTTGGCTGACCTGGTTTAATTTTGGCTTTCACCGGCCATAATCCCTGGGGTCTCCACCAGTTACCCCACTGCCCACCGGTCTGCCTCAGCCTTCACACAATGTTGCTGCTAATGTGAAGTCAGTGGGTGGACTGCCTGGTGTTGATGCCTCCCTGGTACTCCAAGGGGAGTAAAGGTTGCTCTGAAAGCTGAGTTGGAGACATGCCCTCCGCACCGAGTTTCTTAATTGTGTGCCCATACACAACCAATAGGAGTATTCTGCAGATAGCTCAGATGGGACTAGGCTATGGGCAAGTTCTGCTGCCTCCAGTGTTAACTGATTATGAACCTGCTCCACTATAGACCAGACCCTGGGATGAAGGAAACCAGGACCCACATGCTTAACAGTCTTGCTCTCCCATTGCCCTGAGTTTTTTTTCCTTTATAAAAAAAATGATAGAATGGATTATTTTCAGGGCCATCTCTTCTGTTTATCTTGAGGCAGACAGCTTCATTGACTGTTTGCCCGGGCTCTGTGTTTCTATCTTTGGGACGGAGGACCTCGATACAGGTATGATAGTTTGGAAAGATTTTCTTCCTGGAAAGTATGACAATGCCTTTTCAATGTCTCTGTTTGTATTTTGGAGGTTGGATATTAGATAATTTTTCATCTCTGCATTTTTTATAAAATATCTTAGTCCCTCCTTACTTAAAAAAATTGACACAAGTCTATTGTATTCAGGGAAAAAAAGGCAAAAGAGAAAGGCAAGTAAAATTTTCAAAATACTGTTTGCTCAGTCCTGATGGGATGATGTGGATAGAGTTTGAAAAGACTTAGAAAGCTTGACTGTCGTGAAGCGTTGGCACTTGGATGGTGTGTGGAGTAGGGATTCTAGTTACAGAAGCTGAGACTTTTGGTTACAGAATTCTGAGTATTAGCCCTGTGAGGTAGAATCATTGTTTAACAACCTCCATCTGTATAAAGGACTACAGGTCATTTTCGTTCACTCCCCTCTCCCCTTCCCTCTCCTGATGAAACCCCTTCTTTTCGGCAAACACTTCACGTCTGATTTCTGTATGTGACCCATTGAATTTAATTAGGGTTTCTTGCCCCTGTGTGGTTGGGAAGTTGTTTCCTGGAACATGGGCAACATAACAGCATCTACCCCAATGAGAAAACGACATTGTCTTTTACCTCCCCCGGCAACTATGAACTGCCAAGATAAACACATGCAGACTGAGTTCAAAAGGGCCATGTTGTCTTGCCAGAAGGCATTCAAAACACACACACATATATACATACATTATATATGCATAGGTGTATATATAATATTTGTATATTTTAATAAAACATCTATAAGAATTGAAAGTACCAAAAAATTAAGACACACTAATGTTGGCTCATGAAATTTTGAGTGATTTTATCCCTTCTCCCGCCACAAGGAGAAAAACAAAATGGTAAAGATATTAAAGGATTGATCTTTTGAAAAAATGTAATTATTTCATTTTCACTGAAACAACGTGTCAAACAGCCAAGGCTACCATGGTAAGGTCAGGCTGAGATGTGGGTGGGTGGAGTGCTGGTGTATCTGGTCTCGCAGCCCCCAACATGTACACCTGATTATCCCACCAGGCCACCTCTCCATCCCTGTTCCACCAGTGCATTTGACCATGCATACATGCAAAAGTGTTATTTTGTAAGAGCCCAGATTGAAACAAAACATGACACTCTCTTGACAGGATGACTGTTGCTAAAGATGAAGCGGAGGTCAAAGCTTCGCCTGTCTCTGCATTCTGTACACATTCTCCTAAGACAGACAGTAGGGGCTAGCTCTGGGCTTCACTCAAAACAAGCGATTTTCCACTGCTTGCACAGATGGCCCTGGCGAAACTGAATGGGTCACAAAAGAGAGGGGCGTTTTGATAAGAGGCAAAGGTTAATGGGGTTTGGAAAGAGATAAGGGACACTACAGGAGTAAAGTAGTCAGAATGCATTGTACGCATGCACGGAGCTGTCAAAGAACAAACCTCATTAAAAAGGAATATAACTACAAGATTTTGTACATGTTTTCATTTTTATGTGAAGTCACCTATTGGTGCATACAGTATCCATGAGGAGGGTAAAATAAAAAGGGAATTGAAAAACTAAGCAAGGCTCTTCTGCTCTTGCTACAAACTAAAAGATTTCTAAAATAATTCAGTCCAGTAGCCAGCATCTAGAGGAGAGGTTCTCAACCTGTGGGTCGCGAACTCTGGCATCAAACGACCCTGTCATACGAGTCACCTAAGCCCATCGTAAAATACATATATTTACATTAAGATTCATAACAGTAGTAAAATTACAGTTATGAAGTAGCAACAAAAATAGTGTAATGTTTGGGGGGGGTCACCACAATATGAGAAACTGGATTAAAGGGTAGCGGCATTAGGAAGGTTGAGGAACGCAGCTCTACCCTAGAAAATTGCTACTCTGACAGTGGCCACATGGTGGCGCAGTGACACCTCACAAAAGTGGCTCTCAGCCTCTTTAGACGCAAAAAGCTTAGGATCCTAAAGAAAGGTCTTTAGGACTCCAGGGGGACCCCCAGAAAGAGAGGAACTGGTCCCATGTGCTTCTGGCTTCCAAGAACAGGCACTGCCGTTTTAATATTTCTGTTAAAAATGTGGTTGGACTTCTCCCAGAAGCGGTATATGAAACTTTCCCTTCTGGTCTTTTGTGTGAAAGAGACAGCAATATCGTTAATCTTTGTGTCTGCTTGGTTTTGTTTTGATTACAAGCGATGGATTTCATTAAGAATCCACAAGTTTTCTGTGTGCTTCTGCATCTTCATTTCTTTGGCTTGAACTGGGTTCCCTTGAATTGGCTTGAATCGACCCTGACTCACCTCTCCCCAACCTATTCTCTTTGCAGCTGAGTTACGTGTGGTTGTAATACACATATTATTCAGCTCCCTGCAGCTTGGGGTTCACTCTCATTTTCTGAATGTCGTTGATGAACTTCACACCGCTGAACTGAAGGTGACTTTCTCAGTGTGTATCTATGTCTCCACCTTCCTTTGCTGGCTGTAATCTCTCCTGGTGCCCTTCTTACTTAACATTTTTTTTGACATTTATTGTTTCTTAACATGCATGCATGTTTGGCAGGAGTGTGCCCACAGCAGGCGTGGGAAGTCAAAGGCCAGCTTTTACGTGTCCATTTTTGTTTCGTTTTTGAGATTATAATTGAATTACATTTCTCCCTTTCCTCCCTCTACACTTCCACATAATCCTCCCTGCTCTTCTTCAAATCCATGACCTTTTTTTCATTAACACATGCAATGCATATGAATATACATATATATTCCTAAAAATAACCTGTCCAGTTTGTATAATATTATTTGCATGTTTTCAGAGTTGGCCATTTCGCACTGGACAACCAGTTGGAGTGCTATTCCCTGAGGAAGACTTCTCTTGCCTTCCTTCCACCATGTGGGCTCCAGGGATCAAACTCAGGTCATCAGACTTGGCTACAAGAGTGCTTTCCCACGGAGCCATTCTGCTGGCCCCCTCATACATCTCTAGCCATTCATCCCCAGCTTTGAGGAGTTTTTCTATTTTCTCTGCTGGTATACCCCAGGGTTCTTTCTATGCTTGCCCCAAAGTTTTTGTTTACCTTTGCACACTTCTCATGCAGAATCCCAACACTGATATTGTTTGGAGACTATTGGTACATGCAGGAGGCAGTGCACAGAGCAGAACCAAGAAGGACATTTTAATTTACGTCAGATTTGAGATCTCTATGGAATATGCGAGACTAAAGTTCAAAGGTCAAGGTTAAGGTGTATTAACCTTATCACCACTGCTGCCATCTCCATTTAGTTGCCCAAACCAGAGACAGCGAAGCCATGCAAAACTTCTTTGTCTGAACTCTCTGCATCAGGCCAGTCAGTAGAGTTCATTAGTTTGGGCCCTGAATGATTTTGAATCTGTCTTTGGAACCATCGCCATCCGCAGGATTCTGGTCTTTCCTTTCTGGCTTAGAACATTGTTTTCTCCAGTCCCTTTCCCCTGACTTGAGTCCTTAGGTATATTTTCTGCACGATAGAGAAAATACTTCCTCTAAAGCAAAACTGAATCTTTTAACGTCTTTACTCAAACACTCTGTCGTTCCAGATTCGAGTGCTACGTTGGTAGTATCATTTCCCAAATGCCACTTGCTTTGTTTATGTCTTCTCGTCACTTCTTGCCTCATTTCTCACCAGTCCGTCTTGTTTTACACCATTGTCTAATGACACTCAGATGTTTGTTACTCCTCGCGCCTTTCCCACTGTTTTCGTCTCTGGTTTCGCTTATTTCGTGCCCTTTGTCTCAAATTCTCTTCCAAGTGTTCTTTGCCTTGAAGTTTTTTAGCTCATCTCTCAATATTCTCATCCATGGCATCTAAGTTTTCCCTCCAGCTTCTGTTTGTTCTGACTGCTCTCTTATGACCCTTCCACAGACCCACACTGATATCTGTCCTGTGGGGCTTCCTGTATGCTAATACAGTGAGTTGCCTCTGTGTGTCTGATCTAATAGGCCAGTCTTCCTTCAAAGAAGGGATCATAACTATTCATTTCTCTTACACACCCCTGTTTTGGCACAGGACATAGTGCATAATGGATGTTTAATAAAGTTTTGTTATGTAGAATTTGACATGTTGCGGGCTCAAAGTCTTGCTGTGTGAAGTCTACTCTGGTCCTGAGACCAGGAAGCCCAAACTGGCTTCCTGAAAAGAGAGTTCACTGGATTTGGACTAGGAGAAGAAATAGTGTATAACTGGAAAGCATTTGAATGAGCAAAGTGAGAAGAGTTGCGTGGAGGACAGAGAAGCAACAGAGCTAAGCAATCTTCAGGTTTCCAAGCGGATTGGTGGAGCTTTTGAGAGGGTCTGGTGGACATAGGGCCCGTCCCTGAGCAGAAGGAAGCTGTAGAGATCCTGGAATAGCGAGATGGCATTTCCAGAGTGCAGGAAGAACAGCCCAGCATGGGGAACTAGGAGAGCTGAAGTAGGAAGTGGAAGGGACCAGCGAGGTCAGGGATGCTTGGTGGACAGGCACCAGGTGAGAAGGTCTCAGACAAGCATGGAACTGTGGGGGGGGGAGACAAAAGAGTGACTCTTACTTACTTGCTTCTCAAACACACAAGATCTATTTAAAATAATTAAATAAAATTTCAGAACTGGAGAGATGGCTCAGAGGTTACAAGCATTGGCTGCTCTTCCAGAGTACCTGGATTCAGTACCCAATATTCAGATGGTGGTTCACAATCATCTGTAACTCCATTCTAGGGAATCTGATGCCCTCTTCTGACCTCCACTGGCACCAGGCATACACCTGGGTGCACAGACATACAAGCAGGCAAAGCACCAGAATACATGACCTAATTTTTTTTTAAAAAAAAGTTTAATAAATATTTAAACACATATGGTAAAAAAGTACCTAGAATGTATGAAAGCTTTCATAAATCAGAAAGTCAAAACTTGAAGCTGGGGAGATAATTCAGTTGGTAAAATAGTTCAGCAAAAAGACATTCAGTTCGTACCTTAAGTATTGCTGTGAAAATCTGGGTATAGAGACATCCACGCACATATAATCCCAAAGCTGAAAAGGCAGGGACAGGAGCATTTCTGGGGACCATCAGATAAAATGAGAGATCCTGCATAAAATGAAAAGGTGAAGGGCTTGTATGTGAAGCTCTTTGGTCAATCGCTGGCACCTTGTAAACCAGGAATGAGGACGTTGACCTGGCATACGTGAGAGGTGGAAGCATGCGGATTAAGAATTTAAGCCCAGCTTCAGCTACATATTGGGTTCAAGGCCAAGCTAGACTGCACAGGTGCTGTTTAAAAATCAAACAAAATTCATATAAGCCCTCTAAGAATTTGACAACATCATATTTGATCCAGTAAGTTCTTGCAAGTTACCTTAAAGAAATAGTTGTTTGGCACCAATATTTAATTATAAACATGTTTATTACCATTTTATCTCTCAGCAGTGCAAAGCGGGGCACACTCTTCCGCTGAGCCGAATAGTCAGACGTCTGGAATGCTGCCACCTGTGTTGAGTGGTACTTGGCTGCCCCCTTAAATAGCTCTCAGCAAAGCTGTCTTAGTGGTGCCTGGCGCCTTGTGTTGAGCTCTCACACAGCGCGTATTTTCGTGGTTATTCCTATAGTCTAATCTACAGCATGTATCGCTCTTCTTTTACAATTGCACAGCCTCTTCTCTCAAATTCTCAGTGTCATTGCTGCGGAGTCTCATTGGCATGCCGCAGATTATCTGCTCGTCCCGCTGAGTTTCATGCATAAATATTTCACTGTTCCTCAAAGAATCTTGCTTTCCAGTTGACTGATGTTGAATCAAATATCCTTACTCTCCTCTCAAGTCTTTTAAAGCAACAGTTGACTGTGTTTCCAAAAATGCACGGACTGCCTGAGGTGCCATAAATACAATGTTTTCAAACCTTTGAATGCTCCATTTTGCATGAAAGGTCATATGGTTCACTTAATGCTATAAGTTGTGTAACTCTAACTCCAGTTATTTTTTTAAGATTTTATTTTGCAATGTTGTGTTTATGTGTGTGTGTGTGTGTGTGGCTCTGTGTACATGAGTGCAGATGCTCAAGGAGGCCAGAGGTTTGAGATCCCCATGGGCTTGGAGTTATAGAAGAAGTTGTGATCCAGTTGACATGGATACTGAGAACTGAACTTGGGTCCTCTGGAGAAGCAATATGCTCTCTTAACCATTGAGATATCTCTCTAGTCCCTTAACTCTAGTCTTTAAAAAACATTAACTATGTTCTTAAAAACTTAGATGATTTCTTTAAATGCTAAAAGAATCCATCAATGACTATGTTCATCAGTTATAAATACATTAGTAAATGCTAGATTTTACTTTTACAGAGCCCCACTATATATCACCTAGGTTGACCTCAAAGTCTTGATACCCCCCGTGTCTGCTCCCTGAGTGCTAAGATTGCAGCTGTGCACCACAACATCTGGCTTTAGAATCTAGCTGGGTGATCATTGGCAAGCCATGCCCTTTTGATTCCTGGGAAGTGGTCCTAAGTATCGTCTATTTAGACAGATAGGCAGATAAGTATATATGCTAGATTAGAGTAAATACATAGTATGAAAATGATTAAAAATGTAGAACTGGTTTAATAAGATGATCAGTTATTTTACTTCACCTCTTAGCACACATAGAAAAAAATGGGTCACCACAATTAGTCATTGCTTGTTTGATCATGCCTTCAATACTGCCAAGAATCAGAATGAAATAAGAGAAGTTCTATTCTTAGTTGGTAGGTATAGTTAAACTTATTAATTGTTCAGTGAAATATGATGAATAAAAGCTCAGGGTCAGACATTGGGGTTCAACCTGAAGATACAAAAAGTAAAACAGCCAGCCACTGGCTCTTACCTTAATCTTAGTCCAAAAAATGGTGATCCTGCCTCCAAAAATCTCCTAATGAGACTGTGTGTCTGAGAGCTGTCTAGCCCCGTTTTATATTCTTTTCTAGGGCTGGGATTAAAGGTGCACGTCATTGTGGCTACTGGGATTAAAGGTGTGTGCCGCCATAACCTGGTCTGCAAGGCTGACCAGTGGGGCTGTTTTACTCTCAGATCTTCAGGCAAGCTTTATTTAGTAAAATACAACCAAAATGCCACTACAGCTCAGGCTCAGTTTAGTCTAGTCATGGGACTTCTCTTCTTTACTAGGCTTGTTTTCTCTCCTGTACATTGAGTATATTGTTAAGGCTGTACATTGAGTATATTGTTAAGTCTTTAAAGTACTAGCAAGATGGCTTCTGTTTTGTACTGAGATTGGAGACATGGGTGCCTTATACCTTATGGAAATGTTTTGTATCTCATAAATGTACACAGAAAGGATGGACAAGCTATCGAACTAATGACGCTAGGATAGTTCACTGAAGACTCTAGTCATTTACCGAGAAGACTACAAAGGTCCCAGGAAACACCTTGAAGAACTCTTCCCATGGCCATCCTGCCTTTTTCATAGGCACAGGCAGACAGATGCTCATTCCACGGTTAAACAGTTTTCCTGTTTGCAAAATGGTGCTGCTCCTGCAGTGTTTGTTATGTGGGTAGTCCTAATATGTTGGTTGGCAATCCAGAACTTAAAATTCTCATGTTCTAGATGTCTACCCAGAGACATCTAGATAAAGCAAAGTACATATGTAGTCTATGAAAATCTTTCTGCTAAGCAATATGGAGGTATTTGTTAAATTCATCTCTTTCCTTTTGCCTAAGGCCCAACCAAAGTAAACTCTTTTTCCACTCTTTCCTAGCTCCATTCAGCCCCTGCTTCTGTGTCCATCTATTCTTAGAGCCAGAAGAAGCAAACCTGAGGAGGTGCAAACTCCAGAATGTCTGAGAGGGCCCAGAATACTCATAGTTTAGTCTGTGTACCACAGGCAGCATCTCCAGCCACACGAAAGAGAGATGTCACCTGTTGGAACTTGGGTGTCTAGTATTTATTTACTTATTTATTTGGTTATATAAAACACTCTGGTTCTCGGCATTTTATATCTGTTAATGCTTTTGAACTAAATTCACACACACACACACACACACACACACACTGGGCTGAGGAAACATGGCAGGATTTTATGACTGTTGAGAGATAGGATGAAAACAGGTTAATATAACGTTCATGAAAGTTGACTCTGCTGCTGAACGGCGTGGGTTAAAATCGTGTTTTTGTCACATCATGGGTCAGTAGAGTTAATTAACGATTCTGTTCCTCTGTTTTCTTAGCTATGACATGTGGAAAGTATAAATCATAAGGATTGCTTAGTGGTGAAGAACTGCTTTTGGAATATACTAAAAGCTTACAAAATACAGCATACAGAGGGGAATCCCACATCAGTGGCTGTCCAGCAATATCATGTGGCAGTTCCATCAGAAAAACACTGTGGTGTTTCTGAGAGGTGGTCATCAACGTCCAAAAACATCCCCCTGAGTTTTATTAGCATAGTCTTGGGTCACTGACATCGATTTATGTTTTGCTAAAAATCAGGTTCACAATCAACTGCTTAGTCCACATATTAAGTGATAATGCATGATATTATAATTTGTTTTGATTGCTTAGTTTTTCCCACCCAGGTAGAAAAAGCAAATGAGGAGGAATATAAAAATATAATCAGAAAATTGATAGAAAATATGACATTTGATTATGAGGAGGTTCTGTGGGCCCAACTAGATGATTGAATCTCTCTGTCATTTCTAAGAATAAACATACAGATTGGACAGATGCCATGCTGACTAGTGAAGAAAGCATAAGGAAAACAGGACCTCGGCTTCTCTTTCCTGACTCTAAAGAGTGCATTTCCCTTCCAATCCATAGGTTCCACGTTGAGAGAGAATCAGCCCCAGGGGTTACATTCTTCAGATTTCATAGTTGAGTCTTGCTATTTGGCCTGACTCAGCATGGAGATCCACAGAGCTCCGACAATTACAGAAAATCATGCAGAAGAGAACTGCGGTTGCGGTCAGGCCCCTGCTTTGCCCTGTTGTAACACAGGGCTTCCCTGAGGATGTCAGATGCCTCCCGTTGGCGCGTTGTGAGTGCTAGGTGTTTAAACCATGCAGAGTTACACAAATTAAGAAACCTGTTATGCACCATTAACTTCTTCCTAATGAAGAGATTTTGTTGCTTCCTGGCTGGGAAGATTGTCTTGTGGAGGAAAAAAAAAAGATCATCAAAGCAATCACTGTAATTTAAAACATTTGTGCTTGTCTTTTGATATGGGCTCCCTAGTTAAGTCACTGACATTTTCTGTCTGTCACAGAGGGTCCTGTCTTATGGGAGGAAAATGGACATCAAAGCAATAACTGTGATCTAAAGCATTTTTGCTTGTCTTTTGCTATTCCTAGTATTCCCTAGTAAAGCCGCCGACATTTTCTGTCTGCCAGAGTGCCCCTCCCAACAAGTGGTTCTTTTCAGGCTTGCCCCTAGCTTTCCCAGAGGGCAACTCCCTGTGACTTTGAGTAAATGCCAAAGTATATTTCTGTATGTCACAATCTCTGTTTCAAGTCAGAGTAGCTTGATCGTATCCTTCATACTCAACGGAAAAACCGACTTCGTATTTTCACTTAATGGGAGAGTAAATGGGGAGATTGTATTTGCTTTATTTACAAAGGTTGATTTTAGGAGCTATCATCCCCAGGGTCCACCTGACCCCACTGTCTGCCTGCTTTGAGACAGTCTCAATGACTTACAACTCACCCATTAGTCTAGACTTGCTAAGCAGGAAGTGCCAAGGAGTTTCTCCCTGTCTTCATTACCCACCGCAAGTGTGTGATGCTGCACTTGGCATTAGAACACAGGCTCTAGGAAGCAAACTCATCCTTGCAAGGCAAGTGCCCAGGAGTTACTAATTTTTGAGTAGCTATTTTGTTCTATGAGCATCATGGTTTGCATTTATTCCCTCCTCTCATTCCTAAAAAAAAAAAATCCAAAAAAGTGAAGTTGAACTAAGTTACAATAATAAAGCATCAAGACCCCACCAAAAGTTTCAGTTGTTGAGCAAGGCAAACGTTTATCATCTACCCAAACTCTACTGTCAGTCATCAAGTGTTCTTCATCTCATAAAGCCAAATCTCAGCTTATAAATCTGGCTGGGTAGTGTCAACATAAAGGGACCGATGCCATTAAAAATAAAAAGTTATTGTTTCTCACGGTTTTCCTGGAAGTGAGGGGCATGACTCACTGCAAGGACCATATGCCACCCAAGTCAGTCAACCAGCAGAATTAGAAGCAACAGGAAAACAGGCCCGAGGTTTTCATTGTATTTTCTGAGGATTCAGTCCAGTAGGTCAGAGTCAACAGATGAGTTCTGAGTTCTGACTAGCTTGGATAGGGGTTAGTCTTGGGCCTGGTAGTCTCTAGTTGCTTGTTTTGGACCCTTGGTGACATCATGAGAGGAGGATACTGGCTCTGTATGTGAGAGTTAGCCATGGGAGGTGGCCAGACACAGACACGGGATTAGCTGCTTTGGAATGTCGTTTCTCTGGTGCACTTTTCAAGGCTGGTCTCCAGAAGAGGTATAAACAACTTCGGCTGTTAATTTGGCACTGTGATTGATTAATGGAAGCTCCTCGGACAAATATAGAATCTATGAAAATCCAGAACACATTTCAACACCTGGCCCCTGAGTTTAGCATAGCTGAGCAGAAGAAGAGAGAGCAAGGCTCCCTCTGGGGACTTTGCAAATGTCAAATCTGTCTGTCTATAACCATGGCCAGGGTGCTCACAAGACCTAGAGGATTCTACTTCTGATGTTTGCTGAACGGACACGTCATCAAACTGCCTTCTACGTATTTATGATTACGGCCATAGACTAGTGCTGTCTCAGCCCTGGTCGGAGGAGCTTTGTTTTACAGTGGGCTGAGGTAAATGAAGACACCGCTAACCGGCCCAAGTGTTGAGAACAAGTGACGGTTAGGTGTCCAGTCTGAAATGTGACATCTATAGCACACTGCCCAAGGCTTCAGGAATGAAGCACTACAGAAGAGAATGTGAAAAGATTGTAAGGCTCAGAAGACAGGAGACGTATTGTGAACTACTGTCTTCTGGGTATGTCATGGCCATTGTGATTATGAACGCTCATGGCTGAGGCTACCACACAGAACTTGCACAAAAAATAATTCATAAAAATAGGATGGGGGCTAATTGGAGTGAAAAAGAGGGGCATTCGAAGTGGGAGATTGATAAGAGGGAAATGGGTGAGATATAAGATCACAATACATTTTATAGACATATAAAAACTGTAAAAATGTTATAAAGTTTAGAGCTGAGAACTCCGTAATGACCACTTGTGATTTCTGTGCTAATTTCTGTCTATTGCAAAAGGAAGCCTCTCTGATGAGAGCTGAGGGACAAGCTGATCTATGCACTGATCTTCACATCTACCATATAAAGATATTAACTTAGAGGGCAGTTTGATACTATGTCCATTTAGCAAGAAATAGCAGTAGGTTATTTCCTGAGGTTTACAACCCATCTAGCTCCGGGTTCTCTGTTCTAATAATGGTGCCAGGTATTAAAATTGAAAGTGGTGCTGACTTTCCAATCCAATAAATATGGTATACTAAGACCCATCAGCTTGTATAAATGGCACATTGTATGCTATGAGTATTCTTTATCAATGAAGATTTTATTTTTTTAAGATGGCTCAGATAAGATTCTAGGAATCAGATGGATTCCAGAGTTTAGCAATTAGGGCACTGATATAATGTAAGGGAGAATTCCTGACTTTACCGCTGTGTTATCAAGCTTTAAGCATGAGAGCCTTGAAAGACTCAAATAGCCTAGAAAACCACTGCTCTCAAAGGGTTTGAATTTCTCTCTGAAAACAGAGATATGAAGAACATGCTTGTCACCATCAGGTACTTTTTTGGTGAGACAGCTCAGTGAGAGCCTGGTCTGGCATCCCCAGGGTCACCATACCACAGTGCTGCCAGTCTAGTTACCTCAGTAACACATCTGGAGGCGCATCTTCAAGACAACGGATGAGAACAGGCGAGGCGCAGGCCGACGCCGTGGTGCAGAAAGTCCCCACTGAGCACCACAGTGAGTTCCTGGAAACGGTGTCATACAGCACACCAGTATGCGGTACTCACATTTTGGCAGACAAACAATGCTGTATGTCAAGTGCAGGCTATGCAGCTACCAAATACAACTTAACTCAAACATGACCAGACGACTTTTGGAAGCGAAGGTATCTCCACTACAGACCCTATTACAATTCCAGAACAAAATATGACAATTTCTAGATCTTCTATAGGAAATGCAAACACTGAGTTTGCTTTGAATCTGAATAATATTTTCATGTAGTATGAAGCCTAACTCACAAATTGTATCTTCACTGATTCATAACCATGACTTCAAACACATTCTGTTCCTTGTGATTAACCATTCTATTTGAAATTTTAGAATGTAAGTTTTAAATATTAACCAGATTTTTCAGGTCTCTTAGAGGACTGTCTGAGGAAGTCTAACAGATGTGTGTGTGTGTCGTGTGTGTGTGTGTGTGTCTGTCTGTCTGTCTGTCTGTCTGTGTGTGCGTGTGTATGCATATTGCGTTTTACAGTTTTCTCAGCATTAAATATACATTTTCAGAATCATTCAATAGATTCATTGTATGCAAGAAGTGTATGACAAAATGGTGCATATGTGTACAATAGGGACAAATATACCCATCTAGAATAGGTACAGCTCTCTCCAGCAAGAGCTGTCTCTAACAGGGAAATGGTAGATGTTGTCTGTGGGCTTATAGTCAGTTCAAGAAAGATGAGAAAGTCCCTTTTTAGGCTTGGCAGTGCCTAAAATCAACAGACTGATTTTTTTCAATTACTGTGCACCAGCTCTCTTAATTTACGTATTTACACATAAAACTATATTTGTTAGTGACCCAGTGACTACATTTATAGATTCAAGAGAAACAAAGAACACATCTTCACAAAAATATGTTCAACAATGTCCATTACTGATAAGAGCCAAAATCATTCCAAATCCTCCTAAACTGATAAATGTGTGAATAAAGTATTATATACACATGTGTGTGCATGTATGTGCACGTGTGTGTGCATGTATCAGAATACCATCTGCCATAAAACATATATAAATAGCATAGATGAATTTTTTAAAAAACTAAAATTTATTTGGGTTGTATATGAACCTATGTCTGTGTGTGTACACGTGAACCAGAGTGTGCAGGTGGAGGTCAGAGGGTAACTTTTTGGAGTCAACTCTTTCCTTCCACCACATGTGTCCAGGGGATCAAACTCAGATGATTAGGTTTGCTGGCTGATATCTTTACTCACTGAGCCATCTCAACGGCCAACACAAATGAATCCTGAAAGCAACAATCTTAGGGTTGCTAGCGTAGTGGAGCTAGACACAAAGGACTGAATATTGAAAAATCCCCATCCAGAGGGTAGCGAACAGGATGGAGTAGAAGTGAGACAGTGATGAAAGGATACGAGGTTTCCTAGAGTGTGAAGATATTCTAAAATGTATTGGAAAAAATGGTGAGCTACCAAATTATAGACTTTGACTGATTCAGTAATATTGTATGCAGATTGTATTTCAGTGAGGCTGAAGTAAAATTTCTATAACATCTACCACAGCTCAACACTCCAGAGGCAACACAAAAAGAATTTTCATATTATATGTTTTCATTTCAGGCACAAAAATATCATAGCATTCCTGGCACTCTGGTGTCAGGGAGGGAAACATAACTGAATAGTCTCAGGACATGTGGGGCTTATTTTTGAGGAGGCAAGATTTACTCCAAGAACCACCAAGAGGCTAGTTTACCACTTGGTACTATTCTTAAGACTTGTTTGGTTGGTTGGATCAGTTTGGGTTTCTTTTATATGTTGTTAAATCATATGTTTTTTTGTTTTTATATATTGATTTCACAGATCTCAGTAAGTAAATGATATAGTCCAAACACTATGCATGTAAAGGATGACACCTTTTCATCTTCAGTTTTGTCTCAAGCCATCATGGTCCGCAGGGATAGAGATTAAGACATCCTGAGAGCATCAGTGTCAGGGGCATGCTGGGTGTTGTGAAGGGTTCAGTAAAGAGGTTAAGAAGATACTGATTGGTTTATAAAGGGCTATTATTAGATTTATTGTCTAATGACACTCATTTTCTTTGAACCATAGTTTGATCTTCAGTTAAAAGAAGGGGCAGCTGAGGATAGAGTTGGTAAAGTCCTTGCCTAGCAGGCACAAAGCATTGGGTTTGATGTCTGTTAACACAAAACTGAGTCAGGGTGGTACACACCTCTAATCCTCACACTTGAAAGGTTGAGACAGAAAGATCAGAAGTCCAAGACCATCCTCACATATACAGCCAATTCCAGGACAGCTTAGGATTCATGAGGCCAAGGTTCTAAAGATTATTTAATGGTGAACAAAATATAAAAGAGATCCTAGATTTTTCCTCCCCCCTCCAGGACTGTATCCTACTTCTGTTGCAGAGAGGTTCACTGCCTTCCACTTAGGAAATGTTTCCTTCTTTCTGTTGTGGAAGGAAAGAGAATCAGGTGCATCTTAAAAGAGAAACTGCCTTTCCTATTTTCTTAGATAAATAGTATTTCTTTGCCACAGGTGATCTGATACCCAAGGTTTTCATGGTGAACAATTGTTTCCTTACCCAGCATGACACGTGTGTCAGTAATCACTAGTGTCTCTGGGCAATGCTGCTGGGAAGGGAACTTCCACTTATTCCCAGGAATTCTCAGGACTGCATCCTTTCCCTCCTGTGTGAAAATTCATTTGTAGTTTTGTGAAGAAGAAAATTAATAATGAAACTTGAATTATCACCCATGATGTTACTGGTTTCCATTTACCCCAAGACTCATTTATCTCTTGCCATCTCTTGGCATTTGATCAAAACCCAAAGGATGCGAAAATGAGTCATGGCTTTGTGAGTCTTACTTTCTCTATCTGTAGCCTTTACCTTCACGGCGGCTAGGAGTGAGAGAAAAGGTGTGTCTCTTAGCCACTCTTAGCCAGTAACAGAGGAAGTGAAGGGAGCTCTTCGAAGCCCAGGACAAGAATATGCATTTGTTGTGGTGACTACCTTGGAAAATGAAAGTTTGGTACTGTTTACCTGTGATAGTTTGGTTCTCCAAAGTTGCCTTCTAAGAGGCAAAGCAAAAAAAAAAAAAAATTAGCATGGTTTGTATGGAATACATTCTTGAGATGAGAAGACTTGAGAAGACTACACATGCTATTCATTCTCAAGAACATTTACTCCTGGTGCCACTGGACAACAGCCAGTGCATGTGTGTGTGTTTGTGCATATGTGTGCGCATGTATGTGTGCATGCATGCATGTATGTTATGGAGGGGGAATAAAAAGCGTCTTCCTTCTGTAAGAGTGGCTATGTTCCAGAGGGGGAACCAGAAGAGTCTTCTGTGGCTATGTTCCAACCTGCAGATGACAAGACTGCTCTGTGGAACCAGAACCAGGAGAATCCATCTCATAGAAAATGTGAACTTGGAGATTCCGCATCATAGAGCCAGGTGGTGGTGGCATACACCTTTAATATTTCTCCTCATTTTGAATCTGGCTCTCAGGCACAACTGCTTTGACCAATGGCATGCCAGCTTTCAAAATAGCTTTAAGGCAACTAAGGAGATTTCTTCCTTGGGGTGGAGCTCTGAACTTTCATATGAGAATTCCAGCTAGCTTCTGGAGATGCCTGGATGGGGAGAGGAAGAAAGCTCAGATGCAGCCTCACAGATGCCACTGCCATGGCAGTTGGTATGGGAAGGAGACCATCCTGGCCTCTCCAATCTGATGAACTATCTGTTAGAAACCAAATGTGCTCCATGAAGAATAGGTAGATATCCCAGCCCAGGTACCCAATTCTACATAACTGTGAGGCACAAGCTGCCCTGAGGTTTAGGTTTGAGGCTAGTTAATTATGCTGCAATAGACCATAATGAACTACAGTAGGAATCAAGTAAGTAGATACACAAAATGCAATTAAGCAGGGTATGGTTAATAACCAATAGCATTTCCTTCTCTGTCCCCTCTCCCTTTCTTCTTCCTTCCTTCTATTCTTCCTCTCTTTTCTCTTACTTTTTCTCATACCTTCTGAAATATGTCAATGACTTGGCAAATCCTGCAGTTCTCAGCATTCAGCACTCACAGTCTTTGTCCTGTCCATTCATAGCACGGAGTGAAACCTAGATGGCATCATTTCCTGATGGATTTCTTGGCTTTTCACTTTTTCCCCACGCTCAAGACAGCTGATAAGTCATCCTGACATTCAAGACTTCAGTTTGACGTATTACTTTTGAAACCTTGTCTTTTCCCATTTATGAATACATCCTGGAAGTACTTAACACTAACCTATAAACTGTTAGGTTCTTGGAGAAAGGGGTGGATTACATCAGTATCACCATCAGGGAGATTAAATAGAGTGGGAGCAAGTGACAGTGAAGGAACAAACAGAGTGTCCCAGAGGCAAGAGTCTGAGGCTGTGGGAGTGAGGAGTAAAGGGATCATTCTAGGTAGCAAGGTCAGGGAAGGTCCTGAGACATGACACCAACACCAAGGTCTAGTAGACATGATGTCAAGGCCGTGAGATGGATCCAGAGCGTCCTTCTAGGTGGAGAGGGAACTGGGTGGTGTGGAGACCTGGTGGAAAGGAAAGGAAGTCCAGTGCTTGGTATCTAGGCTAAGATGGAGGAGCAGATCTGCCATTGGGTGTTGACACCCGCCTCTAGGGATTCTGAGAGGGCAAGGCAGGTTGGGGCTCATGCAGGCCATTCACATGGGAGGCTCTCTGATGTTCTCTACTTTAGATTTTGAAGGTGTCACCTCTAAGATTGCTGAAGGATTGAGCCCATTGGGAGAAAGGAAAAGATAAAGACTTTGTCATCTCCAAAACTGATTCCAGAATCTCCAAGCAGAGGGTTTTGCTTTTTTTCTTCTCTGTGGAGAATATTACAAGCAAAACTTGTTGTTGTTTTAAGAGAGGATTTCAGTATTTAGCTCTGGCTCCTCTGAAACTCACTAATTCAGGATGTCCTCAAACTCAGAGATGTATCCAGGCCCCACTCCCACCCCACCCCACCACCATTTCCCCCCGGAAAGTACTGGAATTAAAGACTCGTGCCCTTGTGCTCGGCTTGAAACTTTCGTACACATGACATCATTTGACCTCTTGTATAGCCTTATAGTTTATCATGTGTGTTTCAGTACTAGCGGAAATTCAGCTCATTCCTGAGAATGCTTTGAAAGAATTGAGAATCTCAGTTTTATGCAGTAATAATGAACATTTCTTGAATCAGACTAAGAATGATTGCAGGTGTCATGAGTTTTCAAAATTATACCTATATAAACATTTCTAGTGATAGTAATGTTAATACTTGGAAACGACAGACAACAAAATATAATATATATAGTGTAAATATAATATATAAATATAATGTATCTAAGTATATATATATATATTAAAGCTTATAAATGGTTTTCTTTAAAAAATAAATGTCTTGACATTCCCTTAAGTGACTTCTATAGAGTACTAACACTTTGAATGCTTCCAGAAAACAAAATGCCCTTTTCAGTTTTTGGAACCACTTCAATCCCATCTGGGAAATACACAGAACTCAGAATCCCATGGACAGCACTTTTTTTTTTCTTGTTTTCCTAATGATAATTTGCTTCTGAACCCATTTGAAGACACAGAGTACCTATTACCTTCCTGCAAAGTACTA
Organism: Microtus pennsylvanicus; assembly: GCF_037038515.1. Lineage (NCBI taxonomy): Eukaryota > Metazoa > Chordata > Mammalia > Rodentia > Cricetidae > Microtus > Microtus pennsylvanicus. The sequence goes on along the minus strand of NC_134588.1, from coordinate 54,612,705 downwards.
TCTGCAAAAGAACCCCAGGAAAGCAGATCCAACTAATTTTTCAATATCAAATGGTCAGCCCTGAAAACATATGCATATAAATAATATAAAGACCAATCAGATTGTAGTTATGTGTTTAGGAATACATATGTCTACACATATACATACACATGTATAACAACAATTAATGAAAAAAAAAGAGGCCATAAAGTTGAAAGAGAGCAAGGAGGAAGATTATGGGAAGGTAAAGAGGAAGGAAATGGGAGGGGAGATGATATAATTAAACTATCACCTCAAAAGATAAAAATATAATTATGAAAATGATATAAAATTTAGATGGGGCATGTGAAAAGAGATTTCCATTTAAATGAATCAATCTGTGGTGAGTTCATTTATAAAAAGGGAACATTCTGGCTGCGTTGTTTTCAGGCCATGTTTGGAAGATGGATGAGAAGAGCTGAAAGTGAAGACTGAATGCTGGCTAGCAGTCTGAGGGAATGCTGGGCAAGCTGACAGGTCATGGCCGCTATGTTCATTTACTGTGGGAAATGCTGATTCTCCTGACTTTTATGAACAGGGTTATTTATGGTCTTTCTCCATGAATTTTATTTATTTATTCATTTATTTATATTGAGATACATGGCCAAAATGAGAGAGATGAAAATCACTATGATTATAAATTATGTCTCAGATGGCTCTCGGAAGTGAAAAACTAATTCATTATTTTATTCATAACTATGTCAAGTGGATATTTTAAGCTAATTAAATAAATCTACAATAGTGTTTCATATTTGTTTAAAATTGTTTCTCTAATTTACGGAGTGAGAGGCTTTTTTTTAAAAGTCTCATCACAATGTTTACTAACCTAAAAACTACTTACAAGTTACTTCAGTAACTTGTGTTATTTGTTAAGCTTGGCCATTTCATAGGAAGTTGTCTAACACACTCAGGAAGAGGAGATGAAAGTGGAAAACAAGGAGCCGAGCTACTTCATGCTTGAGAAAAATGGAGAAGACCAAATCGAGCTCACTGAATTTGACCGCAGCAGCCTGGTCCTCCCCTGGTACCCTAGTTCTCTCTTCCTTTTTACCCTGAAACCACAAATTGTGTTGGTCACGTTTATTTATTATGTTCTTAGCATACAGTTAATACTTAGTAAGGAGCAATGAAGAAAGAAAGGAAGGAAGGGAGGGAGGGAGGGAGGGAGGGAGGGAGGGAGGGAGGGAGAAATAGAAATAGAGAGGAGACAGCGGGAGGTTTTGTACTTTCACAGAAAGGTTCTAATAATACACATTATCTTTACCTTGATCATAGTTTCATAACAGAAAATGATGTGCTGTGGTTCATGTTTTCATACAACCTTCTCCAATTCACATAAATTCACTGGTCCTATGGGGAACTGGAGGTTTTATAGGATTCCACCTAGTGATTTTTGTTTTTAATGGGGGGGACACTAACATATGTAATTGTACATGTTCAAATGTATGCACGTGTACATGTGCACGCAGGAAGAGGCAAGAGGTTGATGTCAGTTGATTTCCACCTTTGTATTTACACAGGGTCTCTCACTGAGCCTCCTGAGGCTCATTCCCAGGGATCCTCCTGCCTCTACCTCCACAACTGGAGGACTACAGGTATGCACTGTCTCACCTAGATTTTTGTGTGGATGCTGAGGGTACAAACTTGGTCCTCAGGTCCCCATGGCAAGTACTTTACTGACTGAGCCATCGCCCTGGTCCTCTCCATCTAGTCCTAAACTGATACTGCGATCTGTGGGAGGTATGTCTCCAATCTTGTCTCCTTATTTATAATATTTATAATATGAATAATAGGGCTGTGGAGCAGATTCAGCAGCTGAGAAAACGCTCTGCACAACCGCGAGGAACTAATTCTGGAGCTGCAGCATCTGCCATCCATGTTGTTGTTTGTTTATCTGCTTTTTAATTTTTTTCTTTTCTTTTTTTTTTGGATTTTCAAGACAGGGTTTCTCCGTAGCTTTTGGTTCCTGTCCTGGAACTAGCTCTTGTAGACCAGGCTGGCCTCGAACTCACAGAGATCCGCCTGCCTCTACCTCCCGAGTGCTGGGATTAAAGGCGTGCGCCACCACCACCCGGCTTCTTTTTGATTTTTTTTATTGATTTTATTGAGCTCTACATTTTTTCTCGGCTCCCCTCCCTTCTTCTTCCCTCCTCTTCTACCCTCTCCCATGGTCCCCATGCTTCCAATTTACTCACGAGATATTGTCTTTTTCTACTTTCCATGTAGACAAGATCCACGGATGTCTCTCTTAGTGTCCTCATTGTTGTCTAGGTTCTCTGGGATTGTGAATTGTTGGCTGGTTTGCTTTGCTTTGTGTCTAAAAGCCACATGTTCTAGTTCTAGTAGAGAGTAACAGGAGGATCACTATTGATAGCTGGTCAGCTACCGGAGCAAAAGGGGCAAGCTCCAGGCTCAGTGAGAGACTCCGTCCCAAAGAAATAAGACCGAGAACTATCGAACAGGATGTCCCACATCCTTCTTCTGGCTTTTACACATGCACACATGCACATACAAAACGTGAGCACACACACATAAATGAAAAAGAAAAGCAAAACCAAGGTTAAATCTAAAGACCCCTGGCAATCCTCTCTACCCCTTGTGCACATGCGTGCATGCTCACACAAGTCACTTGTATGACAATTTCTACCTTAGAGTCTTTACTCAGGGTGTCAGGGTGTGTCTTATAAAACACCCTCATCCCTCTCTACTCTTCTGCACCTTCCCCCCTTCAAAGTGTAAGTCATATGTGAAGCTATGGGATCATGAAGTTGCTCCCTGTACAATGTCTCTGTTTCCTACTTATTGCTCTTACAAGCTCCTTCAGCATTCCAGTGAGTCCCTCCAGACAACTAGCATGAGGATTATATCCCAGTTTTCTATGTATCCCCTCAACTTTGCCCCTGACCACTGTAGTGCTAGTTCTAATGGTCTTAATAATAAAAGCCCAGAGTCAGCTACCAGGGGTGAAAGTTGAAAGATCAGAGAAGCAGAGCAGCCAGCCACTAGTTCTAACATTTACCTTGGACCTAAAGGGCAATTCTGTCTCTATGAATCCTCACGCTGAATGCCCGTATGCCTGTCTCCTCCCGCCTTATATTCCTCTCTCTACCACTCATATCCCTTCCTGTCTCCGCCTCCCCAGTGATGGTATTAAAAGCTTGTGACTCCCAAGTACCAGGATTAAGAGTTTAGATCACCACCACCCGACTCTGTTTCTCTTTTAGACTGGATCATGTTCGTGTACCCAAGGGTGGCCTTGAACTCACAGAGATCTATCTGCCTCCGTCTCCTTGAGCGCTGCGATTAAAGGTATCTGCCACCACAACCTGGCCTCTGTGGGTAACAAGTGTGGCTAGCTCTGAACTGTGATCTTCAGTCAAGCTTTATTTGTTATAGTACAAACAAAATATCACCACAGACCACCTCCGATAAAACTTTCAAGCCCTGGACAGGTCCCTGCCCTCACTGCTGGTAATCCCCCTGACTCTGGAGTGTGGTTTGGAACTCCCACGTAGTGATCTTCTGCCCTACTTCTGGATTTTACAGTAAACAGCTTAGCAGCTGGAGGCGCTGAAGTGGCAGAAAGGTCCTGTGGGTTTGCTTCTGATAATATTCATATTGTTTCTAAACCGTTGAATGTTTCCTGCTCTTGTTGAAGAATCTCTCTCAATTTTTTTTTATTGTTGTCTGCCTTTCCTGGATTCCAGGCCCTTCCTGAGTTCTACCCGCTTGGGGCTTCCCCATTACATCTCTTTGTTTCTCTTAGCCACGTACTTTTCTTCCTTCCGTTAACTCAGGTCTCCCATGGCAGCTTTGTTGTTTATTCCTATTAGTTCAATAATAACTTCCTAGAGAATGAGATTTCGTTTAGTGGAATTGTGATATCTCATCCTGACTTCATTTCTAATCTGAATGCATGCCCTATAGTCAACCCAGCTGACACAGTTTGTTTGTGTTTTTGGTTAAGCACTGTTCAACCGATCTTGTTGAGCACTGCTTTCTCTACATATTCAGGTGTCCAGGTGTCCTGGCTCTGTCTTCCCTCTCTATGCCTTTTTTACAGAGACAGGGAGGATCAATGTACTGACTAAAGTAAATTACTTTAGCCATTTCAACTCTTCGTTTCTATCTTCTTTTGCAGAAACATGACAATTTCACAACTTTTGAGAGGAAGTGAGATATCGTCCTAAATAACACTCTCATACTCCAATTTCACTCTATTTTGGTCTTCTTAGCTTTACCCTTGTTCATTTCTTCAGTACCTATCTCAGCCCATATAGTGTGGCAGGCACTGAGGTGGCTTTGGAAAGTCGGGAATGAAATGTGTTGGGTGGCGTTGCCACTCTCACAGGGTATGTGGTCCTGATTGGGAGATAAGCAAGCCTCCATCTCTCCATTCTGTTCCCCCTCGCTGGGTAAAGCTCTGAGAATATGCTCCTATACACAGGTGCTGCGATTATTTCCATTAGGGTTTCAAAAAAAAAAAGTGCCTGAGCCATGAAGGAGTTACAGCCTACATCTGGTGTGTGTAGTAGAGAGGAAGGATATTCAGACGGGGAACTGGCCGTTTCTGGAGCAGTGGGCTGGTGAAGAGAGATGGAAGCTTGCTTATCAGACTCTCCCATCAGATCATAAGTTCATATATAACACCATCTAACAAATTTCATTCCTGACTTCTCAAAACCACCTCAGTACCTGCCACGCATGAGCTCAGATAGTTACTGAATATACTGAGGCTTTTCCCACATATTCTCTTTGCTAACCCACCTCTCCAAATATGTTCACTACCCTGTCTGCCTGTCCATTCTTTCTACTGCACACACCAGACATAGGCGGTAGCTCCTTGATGGCACAGGCATTATCTATCTATCTATCTATCTATCTATCTATCTATCTATCTATCTATCTATCTATCCATCCATCCATTTATTTATTTTAAATCCTAAATCACAGCACCTGACATGTAGGAGCACATTCTCTGAGAACTTTCCTGAAGAGGCAGTTCCTGAAGAGATGACTGATTTTATTGAAGGGGGCAGAGAAGTATTTCTGAATGAGCAGCATACCTGAAAAATGACTATTTGATGTTGCGGTTTCTCTGGGCAGTTATAGATAGATCTGCACAGCAGTTGGTTCTTCTACCGTGTAATCTGTAAGGGAAGGGGTGCTAAGGAGAGAATTGGCTAGTCAAGAAAGGCCATGTGTGCTGTGACTGAGAGGGTTTGTTTGTAAGATGGCCTCTAAATGAGGATTGAATACAGTGATAGAGTACTTGGACTAAGAACATTAAGTGCTTATCAGGTAGGACTTGTGGGTTTACTTACAAGATATTAGGGAATAACTAATAGGTTTAAAACAGAAGACAGAGATGCTCTGTTGGATATTTGCATAGGCCTGTTGTAGGAACAGTGGGCTGCGTTCCTACTGCCCAGCTCCTGGTTACCTGGCTAGCTTTACACCCGAAATAACAACACACAAACTGTTTTGTTATATGTAATTTTGATATGTTAAAGTTAAAGCCTTCTTTTTTGTTGTTTAAACAGAAAAAGGGGAAATGATGTGGGAGTGTCATATCAATCTGTTGCTTTCATTGGTTAATTAATAAAGAAACTGCTTGGCCTGATAGGTTAGAACATAGGTGGGTGGAGTAAACAGAACAGAATGCTGGGAGGAAGAGGAAGTGAGGCAGATACCATGCCGCTCCTTTCCAAGGCAGATGCCATGCTGCTCCTCTCTGGTCAGACGCGATGGAGCAAGCCGCTAGGTCAGACATGCTGAATCTTTCCCAGTAAGACACTGGGACACAGATTACTAAATATGGGTTAAGCAAGATATGAGAGTTAGCCAAGAAGAGGCTAGATATAATGGGCCAGGCAGTGTTTAAAAGAATACAATTTGTGTGTTGTTATTTTGGGACATAAGCTAGCCAGGCGGCCAGGAGCCAGGCAGCAGGAATGCAGCCCACAGCTCCCACTACACAGGCCACTTTATATAACGCAAAGGAAGGAGGCTACCACAGCAACCTGGGTGAGCTATCAAGTCACAACAGGCAGAGAGTATGAGTTTTGGTTCTGAGAACTGTCTGATTCTTGATGGCTGCAATAGTATGAAGAGATGGAATTGGTGGTTCTGTGAATCTGCACCAGGAGAGGGACACAAATCTTAAAGGTGACAACAGATTTTCTAGCCCAGGGAATGAGAAACACATAGTATCTGAGAAGAGGGAAAGGAGCAGGTGGGGCGTGCATGTGGGAGCCCCAGGTGCTCAGATTTGCTCAGATTAGTTTAAGGAACATGATGAGCACCCAAATCTGTGTATCAGCTCAGCAGCTGGATGGAGCTAGATCTGTAGTTTGGCAGTCCGTCAAATTCCTGCGAAGATGTAAGTTTGATTCACAAATCATTAGCACAGCAGTGCTGTGCAAAAGGATGACACTGAGTGAAGCCACTTAAAGCAATGTTTTCAAACATTTTGGACAACAATATGAAATTCATATTACCTTACACACACACACATACACACACACACACACCTCCTCCTGATTAAAAACTTTCAGAGACCAAATCTGAGTGCACAAATGTTATTCTCTGACATTTTTAATTTTGTTTCACTTTTAAAATATTGGTTATGATGTTCTAAACTGACATCAGAACACTAATATTTTGCAAGCCACATTTTAAAAACCCGGTGTAGGAAATTAGTAGAGGTCTGAGAACTGAATCCTGCTGCCAAACTAGTGTGTGGACTTCTAATACTATTTTTGAAATATCCAAGCTAATGAATGTTACTATTATAGTAAAACTATTATTTATATTTATTGATTGAAAATGATATTTTAAAAAGTCACTCCTCTGAAGAAATTGACGTACTGTAAAAGATATTTTATATAAATATTTAGCCTTTATAGGGTTTCCCTAAAATTGAAGTGGCTGTATCCTAATTTGGTTTCTGTTGCTGTGATGAGACACTAACCAAAAGCAACTTGGAGGAAGAAAGTGTTTGTGTTTGATTTGTTTTGTTCTGAGCTTGTATTTCACACTACACTCCATCTTGGAAGGAGGCCAGGAGAAGGTCAGTGCAGGAGCCTGAAGCATAGATCATAGATGAATGTTGTTCCATGGCTCACTTCTAGGCTCCTGTTCATCTACTTTGTCATATAGCCCAGGACACAGCCACATATGCTCCCACCCATAGTGATCTGGTCCCTCCCACATCAATTAGCAATCAAGAAAATATGCTGGATGGAGGAGGGCTGTCTGTCTATGTGTTACTTTCATTGGTTAAATAAAGATACTGCCTTGGCCTTTGATAGGGCAGCCCTTAGATGGGCGGAGAGGACAGAACAGAATTGTGGAAAGAAGAAAGCAGAGACAGGCAGACACCATGGCTCTCCTCTCTGAGACAGACACTGGTTTGACTCATGCTGGTAAACCACAGTCAAGTGGCAATACACATTAATAGAAATGGATTAGTTAAGATGTGAGAATTAGCCAATATGAGGCTAGAAATAATGGTTCAGGCAGTGTTTAAATGAATACAGTTTGGGTGTGGTTATTTTGGGGGTTAAGCGGCCGGGCGCCAGGAACACTGCCCGCCGCTCCCTTCTACTACAAATCATAATGCATTATTACCATATTCTTAATCTTTGCCACACTTTCTCTCGCTCTCTCTCCCTGCCTCCTGTGTGCGTGTATGAATATTTCTCATGTATAGCCTCAAGTCGCCTTGATGAACCATATTGAGATCACCCTGTATAGAAATTTCCATTCCTGTGGGTGCCCTCATCAACCCTTGTGGATTCTGTTACACACCTGGATTTTCCTTCCACGCAGTTCTCCTCATCCATCAGTTGATCTCTGATATCCCCTCCCCTCTAGGTCTTTCCTGGGCTCTGACACATCAAGACTCACCTGTCCCTGGCTCCCTGAAGATATCCAGCTCACATATTTTCAAGGGTACTCTCCCTGCTGGGCCACCCTCAGTTCATATCCATTAGGATGTGGTTCTGACTTCAGCACCCAAATTAAGTTCGCTAACTTCTGTAGGCACGTTCTCTGCACCTTTCTTGGGTTCTATTATAGCCTCCACCCTCATCATTCATTGGGTCCACCAGCTTGCATCAAGGTAGTCCCCTGAGACATCCACATGTAGCCGCCTATTTTACTAAACCCTCAACCCTATCTGTGTTGTTATTCTTTTTTTCTCTTTATTCTTGGGGGGGGGGCACTACCTAGCTTCCAAATAAATCAGACATGGAAGGTTATTCTTTCTTATAAGCACCCAGCCTTCAGTTGACTTATTTCTTCCCTGCTTTTCTTAATGTATCCCAGCTACCTTTTGCCTCTGGGCTTTTTCCTTGTCTTACTTCTGTATGTCTTACTTTCACTCTTATTCCATGGCTGCTTGGTTGACTGGCTCCTGATGTTCTCCTCTCCTTGTTCTCTCTTGGCTCCTCTCCTTCCCAGATTTCTCCTCCTATTTATTCTCTCTGCCTGCCAGTCCCACCTATCCTTTCTCCTGCCTTGCTACTGGCTGTTCAGCTCTTTATTAGACCATCAGATGTTTTAGACAGGCAAAGAATCACAGTTTCACAGATTTAAACAAATTGGACATAAATAAAAGCAACACATCTTTACATCATTAAGCAAATCTTCCACAGCATAAACAAAAGTAACACACCTTAAAATAACATTCCACACCATATCTGATGGTTTGGGGATGACATTTCTGAGGAAGGAAAAGAAGAAAGGTTTAGTTAATTCTTAAGATTTTATCTTTATTGTTTCACTGGCTAAAAATCCATTGCCCAAGGGTGGACAGGGGTGGACCAAGAGATCACATACCAAAAATTCAAATGGAACAGGAAAGTAGAATTGAGTTAAAGTTTAACATAAAATGACCCCTGAAAGAATTCTTCAGGAATTCAGGCTTCCTAGCATTTCATATGAATGACAAGTTTTATTTAGTTCTCCAAGCTCCTGGTAGCTTGAGTTCCATCATTTTCCTATTGAAATAATTTATTTTTCCAAAGCAAGTTTATTCTGAAGATTCTCTAGAATATTTCTTCTTATGTATTTTGACCACCGGTTCTCTTCTCTGTGATTATTCAAATCAGAAATTCTGAATTACTTGATTATAACAGAACTTTGATAACCAAATTTCCTGTGGTTTTCTAATTGTTTTCCTGTGTAATAATGGACCACCCCAGAAGTTTGTTAGTTACTTCAAAAGGTCTAACAGAAATCCAAGCTCACAAACAGGTTCACAAAGCTCAGTTAATGCAACTGATACTGTAACAACAACAATAACAACAACAACAACAGTAACAACAAAACCAAAACCCCAGGACCAGGACCAGGGAGGGGATTTCCCTGCATCCTTATTTCTCTTTCCTCTCTTTACTAGTAGACTTTATCCCTACCGGCATCTGTCACCTTCACCTACATTCATTTGCATCATTGTTGTCTGAGGCCAAAGCCCTCTATTTACTAAGAGAATTGCAAGCTGAGTAATTTCTGGAGAGATACTTGGGTTTCTGACACAATCAGAGAAAACCACCCAGTCCTATCACATTCACCAAGCTCATCTGGTCAGTGGCATAAGAGAGTCCTGGAATTCCCCCCCTTGCGGTGGAAGAATGCAGGGCAGACCAAGAAAAATACCCTTTTACAGGTCCATTCTCAAGGCTGCTTTAGAATAACCAGGGATATTGTTTTTTTTCCCTCTTTTGAGAATTGTATTATTCCATTGGCTCTGAGTTCACTAAGTGGAGATTTGTCATTTCCTATCCCACTAGCCTGCCGTGAGCTCATTGACAATCCTGGAGCACTGGTAGATACATCTTTGTGGTGTTGAATAGCTTGGTCCCCAGGGTGGTGCTATAGTGGAGGTGGTAGAGTCCTGATGTTGGGGAAGACTTTGGGAGGTCCTTCTGTCATAGGTGATGTGTCCTTGAAGAAAATTTTGGAATACTGACCTCTTCCTGTTTCTTTTATACTTCCTGCTCCTGAAATATGACATCTGCTTCTTCTACACTCCCACTATGATGTGCAACCTCCACTTAAAGTCCCAAGTGAAGACGCCACTAGATCTTGCGCCAGAACTACAGCAGTGGTTCATTTGAAATTGTTCGTTGCTCTCCAGTATTGATCCTTTTTTTGCCAAAAGGAAGGTCTTTCCTCAGGTTCTGGTTGACTAAGTGCAGGAAAACAACATCTATTGTGTGGTATTTGCCAGAGAAGAGGAAGAAAGCATTTTTGTGTATGATGAAGATTCCCAGGCACAGAGATTTCCTACACATTGTCTCATGTCACATGTGTCTCATATAGTACCTTTCTACCCCTGGACCTTCCTGAAGATAGAGATTTGTGACAGAAAAGGCTTCACTATTCTCCTCAGGGCCAGCTGTGGACATATCTCCTTCCTCCCGCCAATATCTGTCTTCCAGGTTTTGATGGAGTGGCCAGCAGGACAAACCTCCCAAGCCAACCATTTCCTTCTTTCAGGCTGAGTGTTGGTTTTCATTTATTTGTGTCTATCACATTTTATTATCCATTAATCCATCAGTGGTCATATGGGTTGCTCCAGTGTTTAGGCTATTGTGAATATAAGAGGAATCTAAGAGATATCTAAGACTCCAACTGCAATTTCTTTAGATACACACCAAGAAATAGGATTCCTGGAACAGACGATGATTTCATTTTTAATTTTTTGAGGTACATTTGTATCCATATTAACTGGTACAGAGGACTGCCTTTTCCCCACATCTTCTGCTATAGAGTAACAGCCATTCTAACTATTACTAAGTGATTTTTTTCATCATGATTTTCATTTTCAATTTTCATTTCCATGATATTACTGATGCTGAACCTTCCTTAAAGTCACCTTTGCACATCTTCTTCAATGTCTATATAGTACCTTTGTTAAACTTTTAATCAGATTTTGGGGGGGCATATTTACTTGATGGAGAGCATCCCACAGTTGCTCAACTCTTCATTTTATATCAACTTTTCATTTTATACATGGTTTGTAATAGAATCCTGTATTTTTTTTTCTTGATGTTTCAGCACATAGAAGCCACAAGACCATTACATGGAATATGGGCACAGTTTGTTTTATAAAGCTTCAAATCTTAAAGTTTTTTTAATAAGGAGAAATTTAGCAGCTGAATATTTTAATTCAATATTAAAATGACTATCATGGGGTTGAAACTAGAGAAGATAAGCCTCTAAGGACGAATGGAGGAGGGAGGCAATAAATACGATGGAGTAAAATATACTTAGCACCAAATAGAGGCATCATTGGGTTAAGAATAAATAAGAATGAGAAGTGACTTCTTCCTAGAGAGAACCAAGTCTCCCAGAGAAGACTGTTCCATGAGTTCAGTAAGCCAAAGTTGGGAAGTATAAGACTTGAGGAGAGGATGCCTGCTAGGATAAGGTACAAGGTTTCTGAGGACTATGGCCAGAAATAATTCATGAAAGGCAGTTGCAGAATGGATCATGATCTCTGGGCTCTTGATTGATGGGTTCAGATTTTGTTGTGCTTTACATCTCAAGTGTCTCCTGTTAAGAATATTCTCAAACAGAGCCTCTCTGCCAGCGCAAAGAATTCCAATCAGACCAGATTAAGCCAAATTAAACGCCCAAGTTTAATAGGCGGCAGACTCCCAGGTAGCTGGGAGCATGGCAGTGGGAAGACAGAGGGAGCTCACTGCAAACCTAGTCATGTGTTACTTGTTCCAGCTGCGACCCAAAATACCCTGTGGGAGGGTCAGCGCTTGGCAGGCTGGGAGTTGGAGTCTGGACCAACATCTCCCAAAGGCCCATTTGTAAAGGCTCTGTTGTCATTAGAGATACATTGTGGAAGGGAATATTGGGAAACCAGCCTCTCCCCTACCTTAAAGCTTCTTTGTTACCGTGAAGTGGGCAGCCTCATCAGCCAAGCCCTCTCTCCATGCTGCCAAAGGCTTAAAGCAACAGGACCAAAACTTTGAATAACACTTTTTCTTACTAAGACAATTTTTTTCCTGATATTTTCCCATAGTGCTGAAAACCTAACCCAGATTACATTTTATTAGTAGCATGAAGGAATTGTGTAAGAAAGTGAGTGGCATGAACTGATTATCAGTTTGGGAGCTGTGTGGTAGAGTGGGCAGCCTTGGTGACATAAGGTAAATTTTATTACAGTCTGACCATTTATTTATTTATTCTGCAAGTATTTGTTGAGCATTCAGTAGTAGTGCTGTTCGGTCTAACAAGGTGTGGCACCTGTCTTTGAACCCTTTCTAGCCAGGTTGGTGGCATAGCTTTGAGAGTGATAGTACAAAGAAAATGTAGCTCAGAGTGATAAGGAGGGGTAAGAATGAAGCTATGTGGGTAGGTGGCACTGTGCTTGAGTTTTGAAGGATGGGTGTGCGTATATATCAACTAGACATATCTGGTGTGTATATGCGGGCATGTATGGTGATGGTGGCGACATGCATGGTGACCAGACGCTTCAAGTACAGAGACTCATGCATGACTACATAGACATGTAAATTATTTCACAAAAGTGGGTTTAGCAGTATGCAGCCGAAATGGCAAGAAAATAAGCTTAGGGAGATAGACAGACATAAAATCATGAAGGGTCTTGGTTGATCAATAAAGAATTGTGTCAGGGGCCATGCGAAAGTGACAGCAAGCAGCATTGAAACTCGTGGAACATGGCTCAGCAGTCAGCTTAGACACACTGGAAAGGCAGAGCCCCAGGGACTACGTGGGCTAAGGACCTCGTGCTCTTATCAACATGGCTCTACTTCCTGTACATCCCTCATAACCTATGACTTCTATGAAAACTCTCAGGGGGTTTCTGGACCCGCACTGGGCGCTGTCACTGGTACTTACAATAAGAGTGATTGACTTTTTCCAAGCCTTGTTGCTGGAGCAGATAAATGATTCAACCACCACACTTAAAAGGAATTTAGACATGTAGATTTTTAGTAAAGTTAGGTTAAGATGTTTTTGTTAATGGCTTTGATGTAGAAAATCTTGGAAGAACATTTTAAAGTTTAAAAAGACAGACTTTTAATAGTTGAACAAAGGATTCATTGAGGTCAGAGAACAAGAGAAAAGGAAATCTGGCTATTGCTGACTGGTGTTAACTTTCTTGCTAAAGATGGGTTGTTGATCAAAGGTGATGATTAATTCCTTGTACCCATTTTTTCCCCTCAGTTTCATGGTATGATTTAATAAAAAACTGTTGATGAATGGTTATCCACCCTGAGGATGTAAAGTATAAATGACTGATTATTTTATTTAAAAAGTTTAGATTTGTTATTCTTTTAATTTAAGGTCTTTATAAGATTACCCTTTGAGATAAATAATAAAATGATTGATTATTTCTTTTTAACCACCATTAAGCCTGCTATTAAAAGAACTGGCTGAGAAAAATACCTTGCTTGCTTGCACTTTGTTAACCTATGACAAATTGCTTAGACACGAATGAATGTAGGTCCTTGGGAAGAATTTGTTCTCGCCTGTAGTAATATAATGTTTAGTCATGTAAGGGTATTGAGAAGCATGCTGGCTTTTACTTATATTCATTGTAATCATTCACTGAATAAAAGTAGAATGTACCACATTGTAATTTTCATATTGTTTGAAAGATTTTGCCGGGGTGTATAAGCAGCAGTAAGGGAAAAAATAAAGAGATATAGAAGGGAAGATATAGGATAAATTCAGGGAAGATATAGAAGGAGTACAGCTAGGAAGAAGAAGAGAAACAAGAGGTTAGAAAACAGAACAGAGAAGGAATAGGGTAGAACAAACAGCAGAAAAAAAATAAAATGAAGAATTGAGCTTTGGTCCTCAGAAAAAAAGTCCCCGTATGTCTGTTTGTCTGTCCAGCAGTTGGCCTAGTCAGATCTCCTCTCTAGTTTCTCTGACCAACTAAAAGTTGACCTTTCAACAGTGCCATTTTATTAGTATTCTGAAACCTATCATTATCAAAGATATACATTTAACAAAGCAAATCTCCTAATCAAATTTGGGCATTAGAGAGATAGCTTAGGTTCATATAAGAAGAAGGCAGCCAAAATAGAGGCAATAATAAAGAAGGCACAGTTGCCCCACTGAGAGGTAATGAGGCCCCAGGATTGTAGTAACAGTGGGTAAACTGAATCAAAAAAAAAAATCCTGGGGTGAAATCTTTAGATTCAAAAGTTAGATTGGATACAGGATGCCGTGTGAGGACTCGTCTAGCAAGATAACTAATGTTTGGCCCACGGTAAACAGAAAATCAAGATGGCATGACTTGGCATAGTAAATGGACATCAGAGAAAAGAGAATGCTTGGGGAGAAAAGTGATGAACATAGGGTGTTGAGCTTGGAGATGCTATGAGTCATTGCTTTATGAGAATGAACAGAATTCTAGGGAACTGTGACATTTAAGAGATGAGTGGAGGGTTCTCTGAGAGATAGGAAGTCACAGTGTCACAAACGTGGTCCCTGTGAGATTAAATGGTAGTTCATATCTGAGTAACACAAAACCATCAGGCTGTTGCTTAGGGATGGCAAGAGGGAGGAGGCACGTTTATGGCTGCGAATGAGGAACAGATTCAAATACTAGAAGGACAAAGAGGAGGATCGCAAGTGCGCGTGCAGTAAAGACATGCATGGGAGGCACAGAACTACATAGCTGTAAACTGGCAAGTTACTAGACGTGGGAAAAGGTATCTTTATTATAAAAGCACATACATTTCTTACATACTTTCCCATTGTTGTGCCCATAAAAGTTGTCCTGTACTGAAGTCTGCTCTTCTCTCATGGTAGTACTACAGGTGGCAATGACTGGAAGGGCGTTTGATCTTAAAGAGACCAAATCACAGGCCCGACCTTAGCCTGGCAAAGGAGCACTAAAGGGAAGAGAAAGCATGTGAAATGGGCAAAGGGGTGGAGTTTGAATCCCTGGTTTGCATCAAGGATTAGTAGTTCTAAAGAATGTGGAAATCGTGGGACCTACCAACAGGAAATATTTGCAGACTTAGAACAAAAATGTTTACTTGATTTTGAGATTAAACAGTAGTTCATATCTGAGTAATAAAAAAACCATCAGACTGTTGCTTGGGGACCACAGGTATTATCCTTATCTAGGAATTATGGGAAAATCCCCAGGGGTTATTTCTCTCAGACTACCCGCAAGCATTTGAGTAACACTAGAGATGTTTGGTTCCTACGCATTCTATAAAATATTGGCTTATGGGTGCCAGAAAAGCCTAGGCTTGACTTTTTATCCCATAATAAACATTCTCATACTTTTGTAATAGGAGATACAGTCTTAGTAGAAAATAAAATGTTTACCAAAATGGGTAGAAAGTAGTTTTCCACTGTCAGCACCTCATAACCACTGTTAGCCAGTAACTGTATATACGATATATAATTTGTAATTTTGTTTCTTTGATGCCAGCATAAAGATGATTGTCAATCTTTGCTTTCTTCTTGTTAACAAAAAACAACTTGTATTTCATAATGTTTGGTTTATAAAAATTATTTTCAATGGCTACTGCTAGATATTTGAGCTGTATGGGTCTTTTGCAGTTTTAGACAGTGTGTTGATAATTATTTTTGTTTACAATTGGTGTGTGTGTGTGTGTGTGTGTGTGTGTGTGCATTTCTGCCTAGAAGGCAAATCACATATACTTTATATCTACTTCTGAAGTGCATATATATACTACATGACCCACAGTTGGGAACAGTACTCTGGCTAGTTGTTAAGGTGGCTTAAGTACAGCTCTATAGCATCAGCTCTCAACTTGGGTTTAGGGACTGTACATGTGATTGTTTGTGAGGCTCAACAGGGGAAGAACTTTCATTTTCCCCAAATTCTAACTAAAATTTAGATTTCCCTTTAATTATTGACATCAGCCACCACCGTGTTTGAAGTGGCTGAGACTGTACCACTAATGGAGCTCACGAATATTTCCATTGTGGTGCCAGTAACTTGAAAGGGTATTATTTGTGCCTGTCATTGATTCAATATTATAATAACTATGAATTTAGTTGGTATCTCTTCCTATAAAAAGTGTGTGGAAAATAGCTATTACCAAATCATCAGTCAAAAAATGTGATGTATAATTTGTTTTCATTGGTAGTTTATGCAATATATATTTTTATAGTATTATGATGAGAAATGGCAAACATGAATTACCAGAATGTCAAAATTTATAGCATACAAAAAGACTGAAATTCCTAAGAAAAAAGTAGAATCTGAGAAATGAAAATTATTCTCATTAATTGAGAGTAATAATAGAAAACAGCTAAGCAAAACTGTGATATATTAGACTCTGTTACATACCTTGTTTATTTAATTCTTACAACCTAATGAGGTGATCTGTTTGAATTTACAAGCAAAGAGCCTGAGGTCACAGAGCTAAGCCAGTTGTGTAACCAGGGCCATGAACTTAGCAGTGCTCCTCAGGGGCTGGGTACTTCCTCTTGGGTGAGCTAGAATTTAGGAGAAATAAATGTGGACGTGCAATATAGTGAAGTCAGTTACTTTACCTGGTCATCCTGATCTGTACCTCACAAGTCTGAGCACAGTATGCTCTACCTACTATATTTATGCAAATTTGGGGCAGAACACTTAAAGGAACTAACCAGGGTGTCATGGACTCTGGTTCTGACCATAGTTTATAACTATGTTTATAACTATAATTCATTATAGTTATTTCATTTATTCATTAATTATTTTTTCTTTATTCATCAATTATTTTTCAACTTTATTTATTAATTATTCATTAATCCATTCATCCCACAAGCATTTTGAGCCTCTAGTGAACCAGGCACATTTCCAAGTCCTGGGAATATATCAGGAAATCAGGAAGATGTGGTTCGTGCATGTTCAGGGCACCACACTTCGGTGGGGAAGATGAGACACCAAACCCAGCATCCCAACATGAACCTTTCTCCTTCCCTCTCTGCGTGGGTTTCTTACCAGCCCAGCCTGCACCTGTGTATTGCTGTGACTTAGGATAGCCTCAGCTGTACAAAGTCTCACAGACTCCCTGTTTTAGCCACTTGACCCTTCCTCACCAGAGTTTATATGTTGTATGAAGATATTGATATTGATGTGTCTGGGGGTCTTTTCATGTTGTTCTCCCCTGCTACAGGGGTGGAGAGGGAAACCCACTGCAAGGAGACAGATGGTGTTGGTGGTTCACTGTTCACTACCTCGCTGACCCCTTCCATGCCGCCTTTGCGGATAGGAAGACAGCTCTAGAGAAGAGCGTCTCTCTGGGGTTTAGGATTTCAGTTCTGTGACGATGTCACACCACTAACTAGATTTATGGCATTAAACTGACCAGTTTTAGAAAATACTTCTTTCTAAGAGAATCAGGATTAACATATGAGCAAGGGGGGTTAGGATCATGATGGGGAAGACCACAGAGACAGCTGACCTGTGCTAGTAGGAGCTCATGGGTTCTGGACTGACAGCTGGGGTGCCTGCTTGGGACTGAACGAGGCCCTCTGAATGTGGGTGGCAGTGGTGTGGCTTGATCTGTTCGTGGGATCCCTGGCAGAAGGACCAAGACTTATCCTGGCTGCATGAACTGGTTTTGGGGGCTCGATTCAGGGGGAAGGGTCCTGGTACTGCGTCAACTTGGTAAGCCAGACTTTGCTGACACCCCCAAGGGAAGCCTTGCCCCTCTGAGGAGTGAATGGAGGATGGGAAGGGAGGGAGGTGGTGGAGGAGTGGGAGAAGGGGAGTGGGGGAGAACTGCGGTTGGTATGTAAAATGAAAAAAATTAAATAAAATAATGAAGAAAAAATAAGAAAGTCAGGATTAAAGGAGGGGGCGGAGGAAGAGAGTCCCCTGCGGTTAGAGGAGGTGACCACAGGCAGCAGGCAGGGGCCAGGGTTTGTACTCACAGGAGCCTTCTCTTGCTTAGCTTTGCTAGGGGTCTGGGGAGGCTGAGGGAAGCAGCACTGGGCAGCTTCTCATAGGAATGCACCTTCATGATCTGGTTCTCACCATCCTTGGGCTTGTCCTAAATGAGCTGGCAGTAGAGACTGGCACACAGACTCTGTGTGGTTCTTAAAAGCCTCAAGGCAGCTTTCAGAAGGCAAGAGAGTTACACCTCAAGCCGTAAACACGTTAGAACTAGGCTCACCACAGAACGTTTTCTGCTTTTCTTCCAAAGTCAAGTTGCCTCCTGGTCTTAAACTGTCCATCAAATTGTCATCTTAACGTCATTATAAAACAGTAGTGCACACCCGAAACTAGAATTTTTAAGTGACATGGTGGTCTTGTTGGGACAGAACATCTCTGGCCGCCTCCTCTCGGTATCACACAGACTCTTGAGGGTATGGGGAGACTTCACCAAAAGCCTCCTTTTGGACTCCTGACATGTCACCTCAGATCACTTCTTGACTACTGTTTGGAATTCTGGGCATGAGGACGGAGTAAGTAGAGACACTGTAGCTAGAATTAGAAGTGAGTCTTAGTGCACAGATATCAGCACAGCTAGAAGAGGAATGGTAATCTGCCTATCAGTGAACCAACTAGGGACTGGACTCAGCCTGGAGGGAGAAGTGAGAGGGAACCGAAGGGCTCACAGTTAGATAAAGCCTGCTAGGCAGGAAGAGAATGACACCTAAGAACCAGAGCACACCATGTTCCAGCTTCAGAACTGTGACTGTGTTAAACTCCTTCCAACTGGGAAGAAAGATCCTATGAGTTTTTACATGTAGCTGAGTGCCCCTACTCTACCTAGCAATGTAAACTAGCCTTAATTTCAGAAAAACTTTCTAGACACAAAAGTCAAGTCCCAAGCCTTGAACTTGTGATACTGAGCTTGATGCTCACACCCAAGGGTCAAGGAAAAGAACAGTTTTGGTATAGATTTTGAGACGATTTAAAATGTTTTTACTGCCTCTCAACTCTCCTGGGAAGAGGAGCCTTCCCTGGATGTGGACCAAGAACCTGCACCCTAGAGGTGTTACTCTGGCTAGATTCTATGAAGGGAGTGGGTGCAGGGGATAAAATACTAAAATAAAACTGGGAGCCACGGGTCCCCATCTGCAGCTACAACTTAAACTTAAGATCCTAAACATGGAGTCAGTGACGGGTGCTGGGAAGGGTGCTGGGAAGGCAGAAACAGGGAGGGAGGAGGATCTTGGCGTAGAAGTCTGTCTGCTCGCCTTCACTTCTTGGCCTTGCCCTGAGAGGCCACAGCGTCCGTGGCTTTCCCGCACCCTCTCTAAATCTCCCAGGAACTGCATGGGTTTAACGGGCTTCAAGTTCTTGTCCAATTCATAGACAATGGGAATGCCAGTTGGCAGGTTCAGCTCCATGATGGCCTCTTCTGAGAGACCTTCCAGATGCTTGACGATCCACCGAAGGCTGTTGCCATGGCCGCAATCAGGACTCTTTTCCCCTCTTTGATCTGGGACACAATCTCTTCATTCCAGAAGGGCAGTGCTCTGGCAATAGTGTCCTTCAGGCTCTCACAGGACGGTAGCTGGTCCTCAGTAAGGTCTGCGTACCTGCAATCGTTACTGATGTTGCTGTAGAGGGATGATCCGGCTCCATTGGCGGTGGTGGGACATCGTAAGATCGCCTCCAGATCTTTACCTGTGCCTCACCCTGCTTAGCAGCAGTTTCTGCTTTATTGAGACCAGTCAGAACCCCATTGTGTTGTACATTGAGGCACCAGATCCTGACCACTGGCAGCCACATCTGGTCAGTGGCATCCAGGACTGTCCAGAGGGTCCAGATTGCTCTCTTCTGCACGGAGGTGAAGCAGAAGTCGAATTCATAGCCAGCATCTCGCAACGCCTGTCTTTGCCTCCTTGTGGCCGGCCCGGCTTAGGTCAGGCTAAAGCGGTTCTTCGAGTTTCAGGTGCTGGATGAAGACTAGCTTGTAGGAGGCCATGGCAATCTTATTTACAAGGGTCTGCTTTAGGAGGATGTCAAGGAGGAACCATGCTGTGGTCTGACCAGTGAAATGCTGCAGCCAAGTTTTGTCCCTGGAGCCTGTCCTGCACTCTTCCGCAGTTAGGTAACTGGGGGCTGTAGTCATTCCAGTGGAAGGTGAAAGTAGCTTGCATTTAAAAGATGATTTAGAAGATACTATCTTCCTCTCTGACCCTAGAGGAGCTGCTGGCCCCGGAAGGATGGGATCAATCCTGTCAAATCTATGTGTTAAATTTACTTTTACAAAAATAAAAAAGTACATATATATTTATCAGCACACAAAAGCCCCTCTGAGGTTTCTAGTGGTGAAATAGTCCTATGTGGTCACCAGAAAATAAGCCATCCCTCATATCAAGTGAGATAAGCTCCTTGTCCTCAAGGGACAGGAGTGTCTCTTACTGTGTGTTAGGATCCCTCTGCCTTGTCTTGTAGAGGGGAAGTGCCCCTTAATCATGTCCAGGATTTTGTTTTCACTGTCTGAATCATGTTCCAGCTGTTTGACCCTACCATGTGGGTTCAGATCTTGTTTTGGGCATACTAAATCTCTTACCAGATCAGTATAATAAAGGAGTGATGTGCAATAAAAAATTAAAAAAACAAACAAAAATAAATAAATAAAATGTTTTCAAGGTTCTGAGCAAAAGTACTTAGCAGTAGGACTCTGCCTTGGCTCCAGGCAACTTGCCTGTGTGCACAAATGTTGTGGCGGTGTTTTGCATCACATTAATTCATTTTGGTAATATACTATTCCATCATGGCTGAACAAATATGACATTCATCTTTGGGACTGTGAAGGTGACTCAGTGAACAAGCACATTTCCTGTGCAAGCAGTAGACCGTTAGTTAGAATCCCCAGAACCCAATTGTAGCCAAACATGGTGTGCATGCCAGTATTATCAGCATTTGGGGCAGAAAACAAGTAGATCCTGGGAGCTTGCTGGTCAGCCAGCCTAGCTACAATTGCAAGCTTCAGGTTCAGCGAGAAATCCTGTGTTGGGGGGTGTAAGGAAGAGAATGATTGAGTGGGACACCAGATGTTCTCTTCTGTGTGCGTACCAGCAACACACATGTGCACACCCATGAATCATGAATGCAGTATGCACAAACACATGAGAGAGAGAGAGAAGAGAGAGAGAGAGAGAGAGAGAGAGAGAGAGAGAGAGAGAGAGAGAGGAGAAAGAAGGAGAGGGAGAGAGAGAGAGAGAGAGAGAGAGAGAGAGAGAGGAGAGAGGAGAGAGGAGAAAGAGAAAGAAGGAGAGGGAGAGAGAGAGAGAGAGAGAGAGAGAGAGAGAGAGAGAGAGAGAGAGAGAGAGAGAGAGGATAGAGAAATTCAACTTCTCTGAGGCTTAAATCAAACTGAGCAAATAACTGAAGTCAGGATGCTAGAAACTTTCCAACTGACAGATCAGCTACATTTCTCCTGGCAAAAACAGTTTTCCATGCTGCTTTCAGTCCAACTCCGTAGAAAGGTAGTGAGGTCAGTAACATAACTTCACACGACCCTAAAGGGCAGTTACCTTGCCAAGGAAGTCATCCTGTGTGACAGTTCTTCGTTAGGTTATGATCTCATGCCTCTCAAAACTGTTGCTGATATATCAGCATGTCCCGCAGTGCAAAATATCTCATCCACTACATAGCCCAGCAATTATTCTTAGACCCACTGAAGTGTCAACATCCTTAGCAGAAGCCCATGAAAAATATCAAAGGTCAAGTGGTCACTGATGGAACCGAAGATAAAGGCAGAGAGGAAAGTTTAGAAAATTTACCAGCGCTTCCTACACGCAAGAAAAGAAAATGTTCAAGCATGTAAGGAAATGCCCTTTGAAAATTAAAGATTGATTAGAAATGAAACAAGGCAATAAAAACATCAATCTGGCAGTGGAATCAACACGAAGAGGTTTAGAGCCACAGATCTAAGGCTGTCTAGAGAGTTCACAAAGAAGCAGAGGCTAAAAGGGTTTAACTAGCATTTTAAAAAACATGGGAGAAAGTGGAAAATTAATTAAACTTATGATTTGTTGCTGAGTAATTTACTGCACAGTGGGATAATTCAAAGATCACAAGGACTTTGTAGCATATCCCAGATAAATCCCAGTTCTGATCTCTATGCCAAGATGTGTCTACAGAATGTGTGGCTGGATCTCTGGTCTTTCCCCTCAATGCCTTGGCATGGCTTTCCTAACTCCATACTCTCCTTGGGCTCTCCTTCCTGTGACCAAGGAAGCTATGAAACTATTTTAGATGTATGATTCCACCTAGCTTTCTTGAAGGCCCATTCTTACATAAGGGTGGCTTTTGGTCTTGAGGGTATTTGAAAGAGCATTGGAGTTAGGGTCTGGCTTACCTCACTCAGGATAGTGTTTTCTATTTCCATCCATTTGCATGCAAAATTCAAGAAGTCCTTGTTTTTTTACTGCTGAGTATTACTCAAATATGTATATATTCTATACTTTCTTCATCCATTCTTCCACTGAAGGGCATCTAGGTTGTTTCCAGGTTCTGGCTATTACAAACAATGCTGCTATGAACATAGTGGAGCATATACTTTTGTTGTATGATAGGGCCTCTCTTGGGTATATTCCCAAGAGTGGTATTGCTGGGTCCAGGGGTAAGTTGATCCCGAATTTCCTGAGAAACCACCACACTGCTTTCCAAAGTAGTTGCACAAGTTTGCATTCCCACCAGCAATGGATGAGTGTACCCCTTTCTCCACAACCTCTCCAGCAAAGGCTATCATTGGTGTTTTTGATTTTAGCCATTCTGACAGGTGTAAGATGGTATCTTAAAGTTGTCTTGATTTGCATTTCCCTGATCACTAAGGAAGTTGAACATGACCTTAAGTGTCTTTTGGCCATTTGAACTTCTTCTGTTGAGAATTCTCTGTTCAGCTCAGTGCCCCATTTTATAATTGGGTTGATTAGCCTTTTACGGTCTAGTTTCTTGAGATCTTTATATATTTTGGAGATCAGACCTTTAGGGTCAGAAGAAATAAGCCCCATTTACTCACAAGTAAAGTAAAAAGTTACCACTTTGACCATAGCTTTCCTATTGATGGGCACAATTTATTATCTACATATACATGATTCCAGGTACAGAAATTGTAATGAAATAACAATTTCCCAGGACTTTTGAGAGGCTCCAAAGTTTACATTTTCTTTCTATATCCAGATAATAAGATATCTAATATCATGAAGTTGGTATTAATGCAGATAATCTAAAGATAAAAATTATATATAAAATATATTTTAAATAGTTGATGTTAATTTTAGGTAATTCATAAATGACAATATTTAATGAAGTAGAAAGCTCATGGGGTTAAGTCATGTGATTTGAAGTTTGTAATAAAATAAGTTATCAGCATTTTAGGCATTTTTTGGGTCCTTTCTGTTTTGTTTTTCGAGACAGGGTCTCTCTGTGTAGCCCTGGCTGTCCTGGAACTCACTCTGTAAACTGTACTGGCCTTGAACTCAGGGATCCACCTACCTCTGCCTTCCAAGTGCTAGGATTAAAAGTATACATCATCACTGCCCATAAATTATAATTATTAAGAGTAGATATTATTATATATGTGCTTTAAATCTAGGTTTTCAATGGAGCTTTATGTGTTCATCTATCCAAGTATCATATATATATATATATACATATATATATACATGTATTCAATTTCATGTAGTATTATGTATGTATACAGTATACATTTGATAAATTTATTTAAATTAAAACTCCAAGGATTTGAGAATAGCTAATAAATTGAAGATTTTGGAACTTCACTTTAGTCTTTATTCAAAAGACTAAAGTCAGGAGTGGTGATAAAAATGTACAGAATCCCACTTAAATGCCTTAACTGTTCATTATTTTCCAGTAAATATTACCTATGGTCAAGTTAATGGTTTATGCTTTATTATCTTTCATCATATTTATAAAAAGATGTAATTTGCATATCAAAAGACTAGCTTATGAAAATGCCACTCAACAGTGTAGTATAGTCACAGAATTGTAGAGCCACCTCCACGGTGTAGATTTAGTACCCTTTCTCCACTCCAAGAGCAAACCTAAGCCCGTGGGTGACTGCACCCCCTTCTGACACAGTGCTGGGGCACACAAGCACATGACTCCATAGATCTGTCAAGTGTATTTGCGTTGGCTGACTTTATTTTCTTTACATTGAGCCGAGGTTGAGTTTCTGGGATCACCACCACCTGGTATGTATTTTTAAAGTTCTTAAATATTGCTGATTTGCTGCTACTTTTTATAAATTTTTCTACCACTATTATAAAGATGCTGGTGTTTGCTTTATTTTTTTCTCATAATGACTGTCTGGCTTGAACATCAGGGTGATTTGGGCCTTATAGAAAATGTTATAGTGCTTTTTTAAATCATATTTTGGAAGAGCTCATAAAGAATTGATATTACTTCTTACAATTTGCCAGAGGCATTGTATATTTTGTGCTTTGCATTATGAAAAATTTCTAAATAACTAATCTAGTTTTTTACTTGTAATAAATATATTTGGATTTAAAATTTTATTAGCTAGTCAGTTTTAGCACATGTATCTTTTTGGAATTTTCCCATCTTGCTTGAGTTATCTAATTCGTTCTTCAGAGTGTTCTCTTACTATTGTTTTATTTTTGGAGGACTAGCAAATAATGTCCTCTCCTTGATAATTATTAGTTAGTATAATAATAACTAAAATCATCTTTCTGTCACCCTAGCTAATGGTGTGCCAATTTTATTATCTTTTCAAGGAACCAACTTTTGACTTCATTGCTTTCATCTACTGTTTTCTATTTTTATGGAAATTATTTTTGCGTTAACCTTTATCCTTTTTCATAGAAAACTTGTAGGAAATTATGCTATTTTCATTTATAACATTTAGTTGGAGCATGATTTTTCTAGTTTAAGTTGCTGGGTTATTTTTCTTTGAATTGTTTGTTAACATTGTTTTACTTATTTATGAATTTCCAAATTTTCCTTTGTTGATAATTTATAATTTAATTTTATTTTGATCTGAGAATGCATTGTATAATTTCACTTTTCAAATTTATTGAGTTAACTTTATGACCTACATTAAAATCTGCAGCAGAAAAATGCACACTGGAGAAGAATATGAATCCTGTTATTATTGAATGGAGTGTTACATAGATGTTTCTTAGATAAAGTTGCTTTATCACCTCATTAAGAATTTCAATCTCTTTATTGATATGTCTAGTTGTTGTATTTATTATATATTCAAATAGAAAGAGACCATGAATTTGAAAGAAAGCCAGGAGGGGCACATGTAAGGAGTTGGACAGAAGAAAGGAAAGAGGAAGTAATATAATGATATTATAATCTCAAAAAATTGTTTAAGAAGTTACGTGTTTATGTGTATGTCTTTGAGTATATATGAGGACATGAGTGCAGGTGTTCACATATGCCAAAGAAGGCATCAGATTCACAGCAGCTGAAGTTACAAGTAGCTGTGAACCACCTGAAGTGGATGCTGGGAATTGAACGTGAGTCCTTTGCAAGAGCAGTGAGTGTTTTACTGCCCAGTTGTCTCTTCAGGCCCACCCTCTCATTATTTAGAAATGATATATTTCTAGGTTTTAAACATAGTTATATATTTGTTAACTTATTTTTTTATTTTTACTGTATTTAGGTATCAATCCTAGGGCTTAACAATGAACACTTTAGCCTTTCTTTCTTTTTTGTCTTAAAAACCATGAATAAGAGAGACAGAGAGGAGAGAGAGGCAAGGGAGAGAAGAAAGAGAGAGAAAGAGGAGAGAGAGAGGAGAGGAGGAGAGAGGGGAAAGAGAGGAGAGAGAAAAAGAGGAGAGAGAAAGGAGAGGGAAAGAAGAGAGGAGAGAGACAGAGGAGAGAAAGAGGAAAGAAGAGAGAAGAGAGATTAGCCAACCTGGTTCCCTGTTGTACAAAGTCATCTCATTTCTTTCATTCATACCAAGAACTTCTGTTATAGCTACCACTGTTGATCAAATCAAACAAATGCTTGACAAACATCCTCCAAGATGGGAATGTGTGACCAAATACATAGAAAAATTATGTTTATCTTATCTGTTGTTGACAGAAGTTTGTGTCCCACCAAGTCCTGCAGTCATTCAGTCCCAAAGAAACACACACAGGCCTACTTTAATTATAAACTGGTTGGCCTATAAGCTCAGGCTTTTTATTAACTCTTATATCTTACATCTTAACCCATAATTTGTGTCTATGTTAGCCATCAGCGAGACGTTCTCATCTTGCTTCTTCTGTGTCTGGGTGACAATTGTAGACTGAGTTTTCTTCTTCCCAGAATTCTTCTATTCTCATTGTCTTGCCTCTGCTTTTTGCCTGGTCACCCCACCTATACTTTCTGCCTGGCTATTTGCCAATCAGTGTTTTATTAATATAAGACCATTGTCCCACAGCCAGCACTCCCCCCTCCCTTTTTTTTCAAAACAAGAACTCTGAATCGAATATCCTTTGTTTAGCTTTTTTCCTATTATCCATAACAACTTGTAACTTTATACTAAGATAAATATCCATAATCCATTTCGGGGGAATGTGGGCATAGTTTTCCAGGCTACTTCCTGCTGACTGGGGGCACTGATAATCTTATGGGGACCTAAAGAAAATTTAAGATTATGGTCAAGTACTCACTGGAAAATTCTGTGAGGCTTGATCATCTCAGCCAGCAGACAGAGAGGAGAGGTTGTTCTGGATATAGAATGTAGACATCCGGGTCATCTGCTCCTGTCAGAGATGTTTCAGGAAGTCTTCCTTAATCAAACCTTATTTTTAATAGTCCAGAATGAATCCATAGCCTCTCATTTCCTGTGGAAACAAAAGTAAAACCTCTTCTCCAGAGTAACATATCTTTTGACTTAAATTTTGAAGTCAAGGCATTTTCAAAATACACATGTTGGATTAATCCGGCAGCATTTATAATCAAATGTCTTTTAGCAGCTGTGCTCCTTCCTCAGTCATCAAACAATTTAAAGACAACACAATAACATACAATCTCCAGATTCTTTGTGTATTTTCCATCTTTACATGGCTTTATTTTAAACTCTACTTCTTTTCTTTTTCTTTTTAATTTTTGGTTTTTTGAGTCAGGGTTTCTCTGTGTATCTTTGGCTGTCCTGGAACTCATTCTGTAGATCAGGCTGCCCTTGAACTCACAGAGATCTGCCTGACTCTGCCTCCCAAGTGTTGGGATTAAAGGTATGTGCCACCACACCCAACTGCTCTCTTTATTTTTTTTTTATTTTAAGGACTCTATCCTTTTTTTTCTCTCCCAAGCCTACATATATTTTTAAACACACTGTAAATTGTTTAGAGACTTTTTCGTCTGAAACTGTCTTTACTGTATCTCTCTTTTTCTGGCCACATGAATTTTTAATTTGCTAAGCAATATGGCTAGGATTGAAATCATGCTTTGACAGCTGGATCTAGTCCATTCCTTAGCTTTCTGAGAGTCTAGCCTCATGGTAGAGGTACCAGCCCAAGCCATGTTTACTGCCACAGTTCTATGGAGTTTTAAGGTCCCTGCCACCACCAGAAGCATGCTACCAGCTATTCATCAACACCATTTAAGTGTTTGTTATTGGGGCCTCTTAAAAGAGCTGCAAGGTTTTTGCAGTTAAAGCTTAGTCAGGAAATCGTTCTTAAATAAGACAAGCTTTCCTCTAGCAAACAGAGCCCACCCAAGAAAATGCTCCTACCAAGAAACCATGCTCAACTCTGTTCTTTTTCTAGAATTACTTCACAAACTCTCTCAGGTTTTATGTAGATGCAGTTGTCCATATTAGTACCATTCTGTTGACCAAGGTTTCTATCCTGCCTGGTCCTGTAACCATTCAGTCCCAAAGAAACACAGAGGCCTACATTAATTATAAACTGGTTGGCCTATAAGCTCAGGCTTCTTATTAGCTCTTATATCTTACATCTTAACCCATAATTCTTGTCTATGTTAGCCACGTGGCTTGGTACATTTTATCAGCGAGTCAGCCTCATTTTGCTTCCTTTGTGTCTGGGTGATGACTGTAGACTGAGCTTTCCTCTTTCCAGAATTCTCCTGTTCTTGTTCCCTTGCCTCTATTTCCTGCCTGGTCACCCTGCCTATACTTCCTGCCTGGCTACTAGCCAATCAGCATTTTATTGATACAAGACCATTGCCCCACAGCAATCTCTTAGGAAAATAATTTATACTGATTGGCAGCATCAATAATTGATAGTGTTTGGCAGATGGACTCTAGGCTGTAGGTGGTTCATGCCTTTCAAGTTTCTATTCAAGGAGATGTTATCCAATGAACACTGAAAAGGTTTACAAAGAAGACTAGAACATATCCCATTCCATTTTACATGGACATCAAAGGGTGCTGTGCCCAGGCTTGTGTCAGACAGAAATACCAGATTGTTCACAGGCCCCACAACAACCCTGACGCAAGAGCTGGAGGAAATTGGTGCATAAACTTTTCAGCTGCTTCCTTAACATGCCATAAGTCTTCTCTAAAGAATGTTTCCCAGACCATTTCCCAGACTTTTTCTACAGTTAATCTTGTCTCCCCTGCTCCTGACTCACTTCTCTACTCCCAGTTGACCTTCCCAGTAAATCATTAGTGCATGAATCCATGTCTCAGGCTCTGTTTTTGGAGAATGGCAAAATGTAATGGACACATGCATAATACAACCAGGTCCCAGAATATGGAAAGGAAAATAAAATTGTTGGTAAAGGAATTATTCCTTGGGATAGACAAGAACATCATATATGTTTGGAACTGGAAACTTACTGACTGAAGAACTAACTTTGGTAACAATTTTATTCCACTTGCTATTGGTGTTTGAATTTCCATTTTATTATTATTATTATTATTATTTTGATTTTCGAGACAGGGTTTCTCCATTGCTCTTGTAGTCCAGGCTGGCCTCGAACTCACAGAGATCCACCTGCCTCTGCCTCCCGAGTGTTGGGATTAAAGGCTTGAATTTCCATTTTTGATAGACATAATCTCAGAGCCTCATTTTCTAGTCCATTGGTAAGATCTTGTATGGCAAGGCCTCTGAGCTGATCATTCCCTTCCAAGGCTACCTGGCTTCTCGATAGTAGAAGAAAAGGTCACCAGTGCTAGCATGCACCATGATTCCAGGAACAAGGGATTCCCAAAGCACAAGAAGACACCAATAATGATCATTTTCAAAGTTACTATACTGTTGTGATATATTGATACTATATTGCAATGAACACAGCACTGAGAGTAGCCCCTATATAGAGAAGGAAGGGTACTAGAATCATGGAGATGGGCCTAAGCCAAGATTATTGTTCCACCCGTGACTGCATAAGCTTTACAAACACAAATACAGACTTCCTGTACTTCAAGGTTGTCTTTGCATTGAAGAGAGTCAGAATGGCGTTTAGCTCTTTGCCTACTGTCTCTTCTTCGATCCATCCATCTTCTAATTACAGTTTTATATGACAAAGGTAGAAACATATAATGAAAGATTACAGTGTATATAGTAGCTAAAGAACATATAATGAAAGCTATACAGTGTATATAGTAGCTAAAGAAATCTCTAGTAGATTCCATGGGGAAAAATCTTTAAAGGTTGGAAGAAGTGGGAAGATGAAGCTAATTGCTATCTTAAAGTATGTTTTTATACTGTAGGTGGTGATGTCATATAGGCCATAACTGAAGTGTCACGTATTAACCTAGAATTAAGTGTATAACGAATCACTTGCTAGTGTTGCATTTAACTTCACTGCAGCCTTGGTTCTAAACACATAGTATGTGCACTCTACCCAGAGTGTACCCTCGTGCCACACAATGCCAACAAACTCTGCCTGAAGCATGTCAACTTAGACTTGAGACTATTGTATATTATGGGATGCAGTGTTTGAACTATGCATATGTTATTTGCTCTTAGATAAACATAGTCATTTAAATATGGAAAACAAAGACTTTTGAGTTTTCCCATTGACATTCCACAGTGTTATCAAGTTAGTGGAGAAAAGGCCTTGATGTAAAGGAAGCATTCCACAGAAAAAGAGACCTGCAAACCTCCATGATGGTAACAGTGAGACTTTCTGATGAAATTGTCACACACTCAGTTTGCTTACCGAATGACAATGAAGCCCTTTCATGCCATAAATAATGAGACCATAGAGATAGGAGAGAAAACCTTTCTAACTTTCCAAGTAGAAACGGTAGCATGTGGGTTATAATTCAAATGATTGAATTGAAGGCAGGTGATTTTCTAGAAGTAAATTTGTTGAAAACAGTTATTGAAATCAAGATGAGCTATCCAGTTTCTTTGATTGTTTAAAAAATCAAATTAATGAAAGAGATTTAGAAAGTGGATATAATCTCTTCTTTTGTTCAGTGTCAAGATAGCACCTTAAATTATGACAGTTTATTCAAAGATACTTCACAAGAGAAACGAAACTTAAGCAGTCATGTGTTCCTTTTGGAGATTTTACTTTCCCTTTGAAAAAATGTTTTGGACTCTGAGATACCATCTTACACCTGGCTAAGATCAAAACCATTGATGACAGCTTATGTTGGAGTAAGAGGAACATTCCTCTAATGCTCGTAGGATTGCAAATTTGTACAGTCACTTTGGAAATCAGTATGGTGGTTTCTCAGAAAATTGAGAAACAATCAACTTCAAGACCCAGCTATACCAATCTTGGACGTATACCCAAAGGATACTCAATCATATCACAAGGACACTTGCTCAACTATATTCATAGCATTATTATTCATTATAGCCAGAACCTAGTTACAACCTAGATACCCCTCAACCGAGAAATGGATAAAGAAAATGTGGTACATTTACACAATGGAGTATTACTCAGCTGTAGAAAGCAAGATATCATTAAATTTGCAGGCAAATGGATAGAACTAGAAAAAAAAGTATCCTAAGTGAAAACTCAGAAAGGCAAACATGGTAATGTACTCATGGATATTAGGTATAAAGAGTAACTATGCTACAATCCATAGCTCCAGAGAGGCTAAATAACAAGGGGGGACCAAAGACGGGTGCCTGGATTTCCCTGGGAAGGAGAAATAGTTGTAAGTAAACTGGGGTGGGGGACATGAGGAATCCCCAGTGTGTGAGAGTTTGGGGTTGGAGGGGGAGAGTAATGAAAGAGATGTCTTGATTGGGGGAGGGGAATTTCAGGATTAAGGAGAAACCTGGTGCCAGGAAAACTCCCAGGAAACCACCAGGATAACCCCAGCTAAGACTCCAGTCAGTAGTGGAGAGGGTGCCTGATCTGGTCATCTCCTGTAATCAAGTTGGTGACTATGCTAATTGTCATCAGAGAGCCTTCGTCCAGTTGGAAGCAGATTCAGAGAGCTACAGTCAAGCACTAGACCCAACTCTGCTCTGGGAGTTCTGCTGAAGAGAAGATTTTATGAGACAGTGGGTCAAGGTCATGGCAGGGAAACCCACAGAGACAGCTGACCTGAGTGAGCTCCAGACAGCTAAGGAGCCAGCATGGGACCTACTTAGGCCCTTTGCATGTGTGCAAGAGTTGTGTAGCTTGGTTTGCTTGTGGGGATCCTAGCAGTGGGATTAGGACTGTCCCTGGCTCTTAAACTGGCTTTTGGGGACCTGTTCCCCATGCTGGATTGGCTCGCCTAGCTTTGATGCAAGGGAAGGAGCTTGGTCCTGGCTCAATTTGATGTGCCAAGCCCATGTTTTATTGACTGGGGTGGAGGAGGAGGGGGGATGTGAGGGGAAGGAGTGAGGGGAAGCTGCAATTGGGATGTAAAATAAATGGGAAAGTTTTAATTAATAATAAAAAGAATGTTTTGGTGTAATTATTTTTACAAAGAAACATGAAGCATAGTTAAATATCACATGAAAAGAACAAAATGGTTTTTAAATGTGTACTTAGTTAAGTTTAAAATAGAATGTGAGGAAATGATTAAACAGTTCAAATGCATTTTTACCATTTTTCAAATAATTTAGACAGAGAAAAAAATGTAATTTCCGAAAGCAACATCAATGAATTTAAAATGACTTCTGAGTGATTTGTACACGCAGTGGATTTGGGTGGGTGGACAAGTGTGGAGGATCTGGGAAGCATTGGGGAAAGGGAACCCACAATCAGAATATATTGTATGAGAAAGGCCTGCTTTAAATTAAACGGTTAATTAGTTAAATAGAATGACTTATGACTTGAAACAAATAAAAACACTTTAAAAAACCTATCACTTGCAAAGAAACATAATAAAAATAACCCCAAAACCAAATACCTTCTGAAGAAAAGGTTTTCAGTGAATTCTAATGTTAAAGCTGTGAAACAAATACACAATACACAAAAGTCATATGTATTCAATACACAAAAGTCATATGTATTCAAAGAGGCAGAATACTGAAAAAATCTGTTTTCATCATCCGGACACTGTAGCTAATTTTCTTTAGTGACTCATTTGTCTTGAGAAATCGGGTAGTGAAATACGGTGGGTCAGCCATTTGTCTTCTAGGATGATGCTGTAAGATCAAAGGGCTTTTACATCCATGATATCCCAAATGACTTAGTGGGGTCTAGAAATACAAAGTTTGGAGTTAATGTATGGTAAATAGCTGCCTTCGCTCTCTTATCTGAGGAAGTTGTCTTTGGATGTCCATGGGGCTTGGGACATCCTAACACCTGTCTTCATTAGGGTTTCTGTTGCTGTAATGAAACACTATGAGCAAAGCAACTTGGGGAGGAAGGGGTTTTTGTGGCTTACACTTCCAAAGCACTGTTCCTCATCAAAGGAAGTCAAGACAAGTACTCAAGTAGGGCAGGAACCTGGAGGCAGAAGCTCATGTAGAGGCAATGAAGGGGTGCTGCTTCCTGGCTTGCTTCCTACAGCTCACTCAGCTTGCTTTCTTATAGATCCCAGGATCATCAGCCCAGAGATGACACCACCCACAATGGGCTGGGCTCTCCTTATCAATCAGTAATTAAGAAAATGTCTTATAGCCAGATCTGCAGCGGGGTGGGGGTAGGGGGTCCTCAACTGGTTTCCTCCTTTTCGGTGGTTCTAGCTTGTTTCACATTGACAGAAAACCAACCAGAACAACATGGTTATGTTATTGTCAGGCAGTTAAGCAGAGAAGGCTGAGATGGGCAAAGGTGAGATGGGAAGATGATTGTCAAAAGCGTGATTTTTGAGATGGATCCTGAAGAAAGTCCTATCAAGCTTAGATGCACAATGCAAGGGAAAAAAACACCTGGATACTGCAGTCTGTGTGTTGTGTACTGAAGGAGAGTAGAAAAGTGAGTCACAATAACACACTTCAGTGAAAAAGTGGCATCTACACAATATGCTGCAGGAAAGATCTGCATATGTAAATCTGATGTCTGTCCCAAATTCCTTTGGTGGAGATGGAGATGGATATTAACATTTGCAGAGAGGTAGACAGAGAACTAACAAAGTAGTATTAATTAAAGTATTATTATAGATTGGAATGACTACAGTTCCTACCTAAGGTAGGAATGGACACCTGATCAAATTCTTTGCAAATACTGAGTCATAAATTCTAAACCAGAGTTCCTAGGACAGTAGATATGACTGGTTCTTGGTGCAGAGACCATAGAATGCCTTTGTATCCATCATTGCTAACTGAAGGTGTGATTATTTTTTTACAACCAAAGGTAACAGACCAAGCTGTGCTTATTTCCTGAAAGTGGCTTTGACATTTGAAAGTGAAACTCAGCATTAGAAGCCTGCATGTATCCGGTGAAAACAATCTGTGAACTGTGAAACTATAAAACCATTTTGTGGATAAGTCAGCAAAGTCATTGCTTCATGGGATTTACTTCCCCAACGAAGCTATGATGTCGGTAACACAGACTTGGACATTTTCTTCCCACTATCTGCTCTTTGCTAGGCTAACTCATTAGAATATGGATGTAACTTTTGATGATAAATGTACAACCATCACGGCATTTACATTTGCCAAAGTTTGCTGCCAAGAATAATGTATTGAAGGTAGGGCAGGCTTGTGTCACATCAGCTAAATACACGTGAATAAAGCATTATCACTTGTTGATCCTCTCCTTGAGATAATGTTTTAGGAGCTGTGGGCTGTGTTCTTGCCGCCCCAGCTCCTGGTCGCCTGGGTTGGAGCTTCATTGCATCTGCTCTGGAGAAGAGTGGCATCGTGTCTGCCCCAGAGAGGAGAGGAAATGGCGTCTTAGCTCACTTCCTCTTCCTCCCAGCATTCTGTTCTGTTTACTCCACCCACCTATGTTCTAACCTATGAGGGCCAAGCAGTTTCTTTATTTTTTAACCAATGACCTTCCTCCATCAAGATGACAATATTGTCAGTTTGTAACAGAATGTTCCTTACCTTTATTCATCTCTGTAAGTGTATCAATTTCAACAATGACAAAACAGCCAAGTGTGATGGCATACACCTTTAATCCCAGCCTTGGGAAATCTCCGTGAGTTTGAGGTCAGACTGTGTCTATGTAGTGAGTTCCAGGACAGCTAGGGATACATAAAGAGACCCTTACACAAACAAACCAAAAACAAAAGAAAAGAAAAACAGCAAAGCATTCTTTTCACTGTAGGCTCTCCTTGATTCAGTGTGACTACACTGCTCCCCTTGTCCTGGAGCAGTGTCTATTTCTCCAACCCATTGAATCAGAACTTGACAGAGATAAAGTCATTTGGACCATAGTTGCATTGAAAACTATTATAAATATGACACTGGGACATCAAACATGGTGAACAGAGTTTGCCTTTGAAACCTGATCCTTAGGTGTTCTTTTTACTTCTCCAAAGAACTAGGGTCCTTCAATTCTTTGGGACCTTAGGTCTTATATATAAGGAATGCTCTGAAATATCCAACAGGGTATGCATGAATGCATGCTTTATTTGATAAAAAGATGGGCACTGTGAGATGGACCTTTGAGAATGCAGGACCTCACTCCTTCAAAGCTTTTAAATATCACTGAAAAGACAAAGTGTTATAGTTTTATGACTCATACTTTTATATTCGCTTCTCCCCTCACTCAACTCTGTTCCCACCATTCCCCAGTTTCCTCATATCCCCCATGGTCCGGCTGATTTTCTTATCTTCTAGGGACTATATAGAAGAGTGTCCTGATTCATTTTTAAAATTTCAGGCCAGAAATATCTGATTCTTGGAAGTTTACATATAACCTCCCTACCCTAGCCAGCCCATCCTGAAATAATTTGTCAAGTAAATTACTGCATATGTTAATCAGCCTTTCAGTCAACTATTTCGTCAGTTCAGCTTTTCCACTTCTATTAATGGTGACTTCAGTCCACTCACCCGAGGCCACCTATCTCAGTAGGTTACCTCTTCCGTCTTCTAGTTAGCTTGAACAAAACAAAACTCAACAAAGTAGTTCCGCTGACCTCAGTTGTCTAAGACTTATGAGACTCTTTAATCAACTTATTACTTTTAAATAAATAGTTTCAGGTCTAGAGAACTGGCCCAGCAGTTAAAAATGATGACTGTTTTTCCAAGGGACCCAAATTCAGTTCCCAGGACCCATATCAGGAGGCTCACTTCACCTTCACCCGTAACTCCAGCTCTGAGTGGACCTGCAGTCATGTGTACTTGCCTACAAACAAACACGTGACTAAAATGTAAATAAAAGAAGAAAATAATTCTGAATCCTTTCTGAGCTTTTCAATATTTTCTATGCCCTTAAAAATGACAAGTCAAGTGTGTGTGTGTGGGGGGGGATAGCTTGGTTGGTAAAGTGTTTGCCTTACAAACATGAAGATGTTAATTCAATTCCCAGAATCCACATAAAAACAGCAGGGCAGACTGTCATACACTTGTGATTCCAGAATTGGGGAGGCAGAAACAGGTGAATGCCTGGAAACTTGTGGGGCATTCAGCCTAGCCTACTAGATGAGCGCTGAGCCTGTGAGAGATCCTTTCTCAATTAAACCACTTAGATGGATGCTGGAGAAGGATACCTGAAGTTGAACTCTGGCCTTCTCACACACATGCACATAATACATGCACCCCTGCACATATACACACATGAACATGCACAGAAGTATATAGACCCTCACATAATGACGCTCATCTCAACACTCTTGTGTCTGTGCTTGTTACTTTTGTTGATTGTCACTTATACTACCTTGTCTTCATGTGTATCTGATTAATTTGCATTATCTGTTGGACTTTGTATTTGAAAATTTTCAATATTTTTAGATCTGAGATCATTTTATCATCCTCTAAAGAAAGTAACTTCTGTGAGGACCTTGGAACCACTGGTTCCAACCAGATGGGTTGTAGGCTCTATAAGTACAGTTCTGTTCCTCTTTCACCCCTACTACTAGAGCTTTTTCTAAGGAATGCTAAAAGGGTAAACTTTAATAGAAAAATTCTATATTTAAAATAAATGAAAGCAACAGTGCTCTAAAACCAGTAGATGAGGACGGAAGCATCAGTTACACCTACTTGCATTTTCCTGGTCTGTGGTAGTTCCTAAAGGATCTCTAAGGAGGTCAGCTTTTCCTGAGTATCCTTTTTCAAACCCAGAAGTTTAGAAATCAACATTTTTTTCTGTCTTTATAAAACCAACATGAATTTTGGTGGGCATTCAAGCTTGCCACATCTCATTAGCTTTACAGGCATGCATTATATCTTTCAACTCAGGCTTATGTGAATAAAATAAAATAAAAAGCAAATATTGGCTCAAAATACCTCAATTTAGTTGCAAACTACTTTTCTACTGTATCTAAAGACTGTTGTAGGAGGCTGCTTGTTCATTTCCCGGCCTCCTAGACTCCCAAAACAATCACACAAAAACTACATTATTTGCAATACTGTTTGGCCAATAGCTTAAGTGTATTTCTAGCTAATTCATATCTTAAAATTAACTCTTTTCCATTAATCTATGTATCACCATGAAGCTGTGACTTATCATATAAAGTTCTGGGGTTTGTCTCTGGCAGGGCTATATGGCTTCTCACTGACTCTGCCTTCTTTCTCCCAGCATTCAGTTTATTTTCCCCACCTAGCTCTACTCCGTCCTGCTTTAGGCCCAAAGTAGTTTCTTTATTAATCAATGGTAATCACAGCATACAGAGGGAAATTCCATATCACCTCCCCTTTTCTGTTTAAATAAAAAGGAAGGTTTTAACTTTAACATAATAAAATTACATATAACAAGATAAGTATCAAGCAAGAATTGGTTACAATATTTATACCTACTTTATCTTTTATGATAACTAAGGAAAACTATAATTATAACTATCTATTCTTCAACTCCATCAAAGACTCCAGAAGGATATAATATTACCTAAGTAAACAAGAAGTACAGTGTAAGCACTTTCCAACACTCTAGAATTGACAGAGACATCTAGCTGCCTGGGCAATCACTCAAAGTTCTTCTGTATCATTGGGGCATCCATCTTCAGCCCACAGGCCCATAGTATCCAGCAGACTTTTCCATGAAGCAGCAAATTTCAAAGACAGTTCTGCCTATATTAGCAGTTTGTCAGTCACTTTCTCCTGTGTTCTGCAAAATGTCTGGCAGACTCTTTCATGAAGCAGCAAACCTGAAGAACTGGTTCATGTTTAGGCAAGTTCAACAGCCATATTTCTGTGGGTCCTGCATGTCCAGTTCATACAGCATAACATCAAGCAGTCCGGGCAAGAATAGTTTCTTGCCCAAATGACTAGTTTTGCCAAAAAGAAAAGCTCCAAGTGGAGTGCCTTTGGTGCTTAACATTCTCTCTCAGGAATAGATAGGTGCTGCCAGGATCAATCGTGTCTCATGTCAACAGAACCCTAAGTTATTTAAATGTCATATTCTACAGCTCTTTGAAGTGGTTAAATATTACCTATCTATACAGAATACAATCTCTATTTATCTAAAGAACCTGATTAGTCTAACTATAAGTATGACAAACATGGATGACTATTGATATATAAGTCTTAATGTCTTCATAGCTTAAAGACTAAGACTTCATATTAGAATATTAAACAATCTTTAAACCACTTGCAACAAATGAGGACAATGACCTCAAAGTGTAAAGAATGTATAAGTATCTTGATCAGAGGTCAAAATGTATAATGCAATATAATAAGTATATCCTAAAAGTGATCAATATACATAATGTCTTAAGCAGAGGTAGAAGCATGCATGCATACAATATGACAAAATAACTTTGCCTAGGTATACCAATATTGTAGACAGAAATAGGAACATATTCAATATAATTTGAATTTGTATCAATGTACAAGAATCTATACCAATGTAAATTGCCTATAAATAGCTCACAAGTACTTACTTTCTTACTCACTATTATTATTAGTGTGAGTGAGCTCATACTAATCTATTATTCCATCCAATTTTCCTGTTTTTTTTCCCAAAGAGATCCCTGAGCCTACATCATTTCCACCCAATTCCCCAACCCTATACCAATTATAATCAAACCCTAATTGATGTTCCTAACTCTGAGGACAAACTTTGTTGGGAGAGGGGATGTTGTCTTCTAGAATTACTTCCAGCTGTCATGGGGGCAATATTCTTTCTATAGGATCCTGTGAAAGTAAAATGATGGTTAAGTTTCAAGATTACTGTCTGGTATAATTGCAAATAGTCTCTGAGTACTTAGGTAATAGTATATCTTTCTGGAGTCTTTGATGGAGTCCTAATTTAACTGCCCTTTCTTCTGTCAGAATTTCCTCAGGAAGGGAAAGTAGGAGCACTACATTGACCACACCCTAGGTGACAAAGGGCCAACTATTCTAGGTTGTCTATTATGGATGCTGTCTTCCATCCTTGCTTGATCCTTTGGTCCCGGTTTAGAAACATTCAGTATCTCTTCTGTAATGAAAACTTCAGGAAGAAAAGTATAAGATGAATAAAAAAAATTAAGCATTTATTTTGCTATTTATTTTTAAATTTTATATTTCTGGTTGTGAGTCTAGCCTTTAATGGCTGAGTAATCTCTTTAGCCTTATTTTTAAATTTTAAATATTGAACAAATGAAAAAATAAAAAGGAAAGGACTGAGGGTGTTAAATGAATGCTGATTACATAAGTTTTATTTGCTATTAGTGTCAATGTTTTAGAATGACAGGCATGGTTTTCATATATATGTAATGTGAATAGATAAAACAAATTATTGTCAACATAACAATTGTGAATTTTTCTAAATCATATTTTAAGAAACCTGAGTTTTTAACAATGCATGAATAGAATTCAATGTTTTTGCATTTAAATTCTATCTCTAGCCATATATCAGTGAGCATTCTAAATTGTATGTCACCTTGGGCACAAGATTAGGGAAAATAACAGTGTAAAGAAGGTTTCATTCTATATGATGAGATTAAATATTTAGGTCTGGGAGTAACTGTAAGAATTTGGGTCATATTAATAACTGCAAGATGTCCCTATATATTATGAAGCATACTTATTTAAATTGGTGAATATGAAAGTGTTTGAAAGATGCCTTTAAAATAAATGTATACATCACTTTTTAAATGGAACTTTGCCTGAAAGCTTATAATGTAGTTAGCTAATAACACCCTTAAATCATGTTTGAGAGAGTCATAGTTTGACATTTAACAAATGACTAGCTGTATGTTGCGCCTGAAGTAATGCCATTTAGTTTCTCTGCCATTAAAATTAAATGTCATGATGTAGCATTGACCTTATAGAAGCCTTGAATATACTGCCTCTGTGGTAAAGTTAAACAAGCCTCTGATGCTTCACATGGGTTTCAGAATGCACACTAGCTAGTTTTAGAAAGCAGTGACTAACACTGCTATTGGTATGTGTTCACTAGACATTGTTAGTTATTGAGTCTTAAGACATGTACTGAAGACGTATTTCTACCTTCTGTAGAAATTTTATGAAACCACATGTGGCAATACCAGCATATAGCACGAAATATTTTCACAGGTTAACATTTCGCACGACTCTCCAAATTATTCAGGAGAATAAATATTACTAAGAGCTAGGGTTAGGTAAAAGGGTGTAAGCCATTCAAAGGGAGCACATCCTCATATTGGTCTCTACAAGGGGTCACAGAGGACCACAAGTTCACTTTTGTAGATTTCACTTAACAATGAAACCAAAACATCTCAGAGTCATGGAGTCCTTTATGATTGAATACTCTAATCTCCAGCTGGGGGAAAAATTCTTAATTAAAACTGAAATTGGGAGTGAGGAACCTGGACACAATAAATGAATCTTGATAGAGAACATTCTAGAGGGAAATTTTCCATTTATTTTTTTCGCAAGTCAACTTATAACTCTCATACCTCGTGGGAATTCCATTCTTGCTCTTTGGACATTCTTACCCAACCTACTAGCACATCTGCATTCAGAGTCATTTGTCTTGGTCTTCATTTATTCAATCAAAACTCTAAGTGCACTGTTTTCCAAGTGAATCATGACTGTATTTTCTGTACATGACTTCTAAACCAGTAGTGTTCAACCTACACGACCCCCACAAGGATCACATAATCCTGCATATCAGGTATTTACATTATGAGTCATAACAATAGCAAAATTAAGTTAGGAAGTAGCAACAAGGTAATTTTATAGTTGGGAGTCACCCCAACGTGACAAACTGGATTAAAGGGTCATAGCACTAGGAAGATTGAAGGCTACTGTTTCTTAGAACATTTATTCCTCTTCTTTCTAAAAATTCTTACTTTTAAAAGTTAAACAATAGCATGTAATTTAAGTTTCTTGATTTGTGTTTCTTTTCTTGGGGCTTCAGAGCTTAGAAACTAACCTTAGAATCCATGGAATCCCCAGGGTAATGCCTTAGAAAAGCAAAAAGTATTGAGTGAATCCCTCTTTGAATGAGATCATTAAATCCAATGTTTCTAAATAGCTCTTTCATTCAAGCTGATATTAAATTATACATGTTTTGGTGGCATATCTGAATGGATGAACTTTGCAAGCATGATGCCTGAATTTCTCTAGATGTAAAACTGATTATTTATTATTGTCTGCTGTAAGAAAGTTAGAAATTTTAAAAAAGAGTACCAAATGTTAAATCATTTGGCATGATTTTCCTGGTGGTTTAATATCATGGTTTAAAAGTGAAATGCCTCCCACAGATGTATCTCAACATGCAATCTCTACATGGAGCACTGCTTGGGAAAGTTGTAGAAGCTTTGAGATATGAGGCCAACTGAGAATGCAGATCACCAGAACCAGGCTTTAGAAGGTTGGAGCCTTCTTCTGCTTCTGGCCTAGCTCTCTGCTTTCTCAGCCTGTTAAGATCTGAGGTGTCTACCTCATGTTCCTGCCACTATGGACACAATGCCATCTCAGCAGCAATCCTTCCCCCAAACATGGCAGAGGGTATCTCCCTAAGTCATGGGTGTGTGCGTGTCTTAACTCTTTTCTGTTAGGACAGCAGTTCTCAACCTATGAGTGGTGACCCTTTGGAGGCCAAATAACTCTTTCACTGGGGTCAACTAAGACCACTAGAAAATACAGATATTTACAGTATGATTCATAGCAGTAGCAAAATTACAGTTATGAAGTAGCAATGAAATTTATTTTATGGTTGGGGGGGTCACCACAACATGAGGAACTGTATTAAACGGTTGCAGCATTAAGAAGGTTGAGAACCACTGTGGTTAGGGTATTTTTGTCACAGACAATAGAAGTAACCGTTGCAAAAAAAAAAAAAAAAAAAAAAAAGAATGTCAGAGAGACCAATCATGTGATCCTTAGTGACTCTAGAACTGGGATTTAGAAAGTATCCTAGTTAAGATTACTATTGTTATGATAAAAATCCATGACCAAACACATCTTGGGGAAGAAAAGATTTCACTCATGCTTCCATTTCATCATTGAAGGAAGTCAGGACAGGAACTCAGGCAGAGCAGGAACCTGGAGGCAGAAGCTGATGCAGAGGCCAAGGAGCACTGGTGCTTACTGGCTTTCCCCTAATGGCTTGCTTAGCCTGCTTTCTTATAGAATCCAGGACTACCAAGCCAGGAATGGTACCACTCACCATGGGCTGGTCCCTCCCCCATCAATCACTAATTAAAGAAAATGCTCTACAGACTTGCCTATAGTCCAATCTTATTGAGGCATCTTCTCAACTGGGGTTTCCTCCTCTCAGATGACTATAGCTTGTGTCAACTTGATATAAAACAAACCAGCATAGGAAGAATTCTTAGCTGCAAGCTATAGGAACCCAAGAATGCTGAAAATGGATTTTAATGAGCAATTCTCATGAGAGTCCAGAAGGCCCAAGTTCTGATAAAAATGCTGATAGTAAAGACTGTTGTTGACTGGGTTTTCTGTCCTGCCTGGTTCCACAGTCATTCAGTCCCAAAGAAAACACACAGAGGTCCATATTAATTATAAACTGATTGGCCTATTAGCCCAAGCTTATTAACTAATTCTTATATCTTAAACTAGCCCATTATTCTTGTCTATGTTATCCACATGGCTTGGTACCTTTATCAGTGAGGCATTCTCCTCTTGTTTCCTTTCTGTCAGGTGAAGACTGACT
The DNA here is from genome assembly GCF_037038515.1 of Microtus pennsylvanicus. Classification (NCBI taxonomy): domain Eukaryota; kingdom Metazoa; phylum Chordata; class Mammalia; order Rodentia; family Cricetidae; genus Microtus; species Microtus pennsylvanicus. Next base: position 54,570,257 of record NC_134588.1, on the reverse strand, counting down.
CTTTCCTCTTCCCAGAATTCTTTTGTTCTCATTGCCCTACCTCTACTTCCTCCCGGGTTGCCCTGCCTATACTTCCTGTCTGGCTACTGGCCAATCTGCATTTTATTAAAATAATACCAGTGACAGGATAAAAGACCATTGTCCCACAGCACTCCCCCCCCAACTTGGTTTAAAACAAGAACTCTGATTCTGATATCTTTTGTTTAGTTTATTGTCCAGACCATTATCCATAACATATTGCAGGCAACACTTTAAACAAAGATAAATATCCATAATCCATTTTTGGGGGAATGCAGGTGTAGTTTTTCTAGGATACTTCCTTCTGATTGGGGGCTCTGATAATCTTATGGGGACCTAAAGAAAATTTAAGATTATGGTCAAATTCTGACTGGAAAATTCTGTGAGGTTTGATCATCTCAGCCAGCAATCTTGAAGCTATTCTGGATGTAGAATGCAGACATCTAGACCATCTGTTTTTATCAAAAATGTCTCAGGAGGTCTTCCTTGATCAAACCTTATTTTTATTAATTCAGAATAAATCCACAGCCTCTCATTTCCTTTGGAAACAAAATCTCTTCTCCAGAGTAACATATCTTTTGAGTTAAATTTTGAATTAAAGGCATTTTCAAAATACATATATTAGATTAAGCCAGTGGCATCTATAATCAAATGTCTTTAGCAGCAGTCATATCATTCAAAGACAACACAATAAGATACAGTATCCAGACTCTCTGTGTATTTTTCATCTTTACATGGCTTTGTTTTAAACTCTATTTATTTTCTTTTTCTTTTTAATTTTTTGAGACTAGGTTTCTCTGTGTATCTTTGGCTGCCTGGCACTCACTCTATAGACCAGGCTGTCCTTGAACTCACAGAGATCTGCCTACCTTTGCTTCCCAAGCATTGGGATTAAGGTGTACCACCACACCCAACTACTCTCTTTCTTTTTTATTTTAAAGACTTTATCCTTTTTCTTTCTCTTCCAAGCATACATATATTTTTAAACCTACTGTAAACCATTTAGAGGTGTTCTTCATCTTTGAATCTATCTTTACTGTATCTCTCTTTTTCTGATCACACGAGTCTTTAATTTGCTAAGCAATGTGGCTAGGATTAAAGCCATAGCTTTGACCACTGGATCCATCTCATTCCTTAGTTTTATGAGAGTCTATCTTCAGTGCAAAGATACTTGTGGGAGCCATGTTTATTGCCACAACTCTTTGGAGTTTCAAAGTCCCTGACACCACCAAGAAGCATGCTGTTGGAAATCATAAATACCATTTAAGTATTTGGTGGCAGGGCCTCTTAAAATAGCTACAAGGCTTCATAGCTAAATCTGAATCAGGAAGCCTCTCTTAAATGAGAGTCCTTACCTCTAGCAAACAGAACTCACTTGAGAAAATGCTGCTATCAATAAGCAGTGCTTAACTCTATTCTTTTGTGACTAGAATTATTTCCCAGGCTTTCTTGGGTTTTATGTGGATCCAGCTCTCCATGTTGGCACCATTTGTTGAGTGAGATTTCTGTCATGCCCAGTCCCGCAGCCATTCCTTCCCAAAGAAAATACACAGAGATCCACATTAATTATAAACTGATTGGCCTATTAGCCTAAGCTTCTTATTAACTAATTCTTACATCTTAAACTAGTCCATTTTTCTTGTCTATGTTAGCCATGTGGCTTGGTACTTTTATCACCAAGGCATTTTTATCTTGCTTCCTCTGTGTCTAGGTGATGACTACAAACTGATTCTTTCCTCTTCCCAGAATCCTCCTGTTCTCATCGCCTAGCCTCTACTTCCTGCCTGGCTTCCCTGCCTATACTTCCTGCCTGTCTACTGGCCAATCAGTGTTTTATTAAAATAATATAAGTGACAGGATAAAAGACTATTTTTTCACATCAGACTGTAGTCAGGAAGAAATTGGATTAGAGGGAATTCATGTTGCATTCTAAAAGACTCTTGTTGCAGAACAGAATTTTTTTTAACTAGCTAAAGATGTGTTACTATTTTACCTTGCCTGTCTAAGGTACTTGATTGGTCTAATAAAAAACTGAGTGGCCAATAGGTAAACAGAGTAGGAATAGGTGGGGCTGGCAGGCAGACAGAATAAGTAGGAGGAGGAATCTAGGCCTGGGGGGAAAGGGGAAGAAAAAAGAGAAATGACAGGGAGATGCTAGGGGCCAGATAGATAGACATGGAGAAAGAAGGAAAGTAGGACATACAGAATGAAAGAAAGGTAAAAAGCCCTGAGGCAAAATGTGGATGATAGAAACAGGTGAAATTAAGTTAAAAGAGCTAGTGGGAAGTGCCTCAATTAAGACTGAGCATTCATAAGTAATAATAAGTCGCTGTGTCTTTATTTCAGAGCTGGTTGGCAGCCCAAGGAAAATTCCAATTATAGACTCTAGCTGTGTCTTGTCTGTGTCCTAATAGCTGGAGTAATGCTGGGTTCAAAAGTAATGGGATAATTAATTTGTTAGCTAAAACTTCATGACAGCATAGAATTTAACCTGTGTCATTACTACTTACTACAGTTAACCAGATTTCTAAAAAAAAAAAAATAATAAGTAAATAAGAGGGGGGAAAACATTCAGTTTGGTAAGAAAAAAAGAATGTGAACTAAATTAAAGTTTTATTCAAAGTTAGCGCTGCAAAATGGGTGTAATTGTTAATGAGATCAGTCCCATTAAAGAGAATCCTTACACATTTTACTCTGACAATATAAAAGGCACCTTCAAGTAAGTGCTCCCTGATCAAAGGCTTCAGGCTGTGCATGTACCATTTTCAAAGAGCTTTCATTTAAAAAGGAATACCTGAAAGAGAGTGCCACTGCCGGAATGTGCTGCACAAATAGGGACACCAAGGAAAATGTTTTCCCAGGTTTTGCTAAGCAGCCACACAGTGACCTTTCATGACGACAGTAGCAGAGAATCTTGAGCTAGCAGCAGAATTTTATTGTTCATGTGGTGCTATTTTGTAGGCATGTAGAATTATGAAATCGTGGAGGCTTACATGGAGGCTCCAGAAAAATGCTAGTGAGGAAAGGCAATGGGAGCAATGGTTGAAGCTCCTGAAGGGCCAGTATGTAAAGGATGTTGGCAAAGTCAAGAGTGCTGGACATCGGCCAGTGAAATCTTCGGGCACCAAATGGAGTCAGGCCAAGAGACAATCTAAATTGGTTACTTTTCTGATGCTATGAAAGAACACCATGGCCAAGACCACTTAGAGAAGCGAGGGCTTATTCTGGGCATGTGGCTCCAGAGGGGTTACAGTCCATCCATAAGAATACAGTTTCAAATAAAATCCCCTAGAGAGTGGCGACGGTGTACTCTCAAAGGACACCCTGGGCTGGGAATTATGCAAGGGTGCTCATATTTCTGCACACAGTCACTGTCTAATGGGGGATGTGGGTGGGAGGACTGGAAGATATTTCCAAGAACTGCTTTGGCTTTTTATTCTTTCAGAAAAAATAGCTTCAGCAGTCATAGGAGTGTGTAAAAGAATTGTCCGATGTGGATGTTAAAGGATGAGCAAAAGCATGGGAAGGCATTGGAGAAATCTGGAAAAAGAAACTCTTAGAAAGGCTTAACATGGAACCCATCACTACCAAATAATCACTTTAAGACTATTGTTTCCTTTGCATTTCCACCACACTTCCTGCTCGCAGGAGTTAGGTATGAGAGCATGCTAAGAAGCTGCCTCCACATATTCTCCCCAACTTTCACTTTGGCAAACCTCAGAAAGAATTCTCCTCTGCCCTGTGATGATGGGGAATACAACTGAGGTTGGATTTCTTATTTCTGTTTGCCCCTTATAATATATATATATGGTTTATATATTATGGTTTGCAGTTAGCTTGGGATTCTTTGACTCATAACCTACAGCAGTTGACTCCCAACGTGGGGCTTGGGGATTCGGGACCCCTGTGGCTCCATCCAGGTACCACTGGGCTCTGTGTGGTACATTTTGGTATTTGGCTACTGATCATCCCTGTGATGGCTCTGTAGCAGACTCTGGCCTCGGGGGAGCCACTCTGGGTCCAGCTTCACCAGTGCACGATGGTAGCACAGGTGGGGCATGGGCTTCCCCAGATGTCCCTGTCAGCATTGCTGCCTTGCTGTCCCTGTGTTGCTGCTGCCCAGTTAGGGATCTTGACGGCGTGCACAGTCTGATTTGCACTAAATAACTGCTTTTAATTTAAGCTTATTTTTTAAGTATCTAATGCGCTAAAACCAATTTGAACTGTTGAAGCCAGCCACGCGGCTACAACTGTGACATCTACTGGCTGGTAAGTTATTGAACCTATTCCAATGCATTACAGTTGAGATTTATAAGGTCAAATTTATAATTCATAAGGTCAAGATTACAGATAATTTAATGATGCAAGAGTTCAACAGCTTTTTTACTTCTACGATGGGTGGTATTATGCAAGGCTTATCCCTGTATTTAATTCTAGGGATTAGCTTTGTCTTTCATATTCTCTCCTTTAAAAAAATGGCTTAATAATAGAGCCAAAAATGAGACACTTTTAAAAATGATACAATCTTTACAGACTGATAATGACCAGCTAAAAGGAAAAATCAGCACTCTAAAAAAGGAAATGACCAATTTGATGGACAAAACCCAGTCAATGACAGAGGGTGCTGAGACATTGTCTGAGAAAATTTGTACTGTTAAATGTATCAATTGGAATCTGCTAAACAGTTATAATAGATTAATGGATGGGTGTCTCTTCAAGAAGATAATATGTACACCATCAAAATTATGTCCAAAAATGAGACATTATATTTACTGGACAGACTTCATACCTTAAAATCCTCAATGAGGACATTAGAACAAAACAGAAGACAGGAGATCCAGACTTTTAAAAAGGCAGTGGTAAAAAGATTTTAAAAGATTAAAAAATTTATCAAAATTGATGAACAAAAGGTACAAAGACAAAATTTAGCCTCATTGGTACATACCAAATTCCAGGATGGCTTACCCAGAGTTCTAACTGCCTTCCAGTGATCTCTTCAAAAAGACCATCTTGCACTAAATATCCTAAGGTAGTCAAAAAATATACATGGGAACCAATACGTATGAGTGACCTAAAAAAATTAAACAAGCAATAATGGCTTATGGCCAACATTCACCCTTTATTAGGAAAATGATCAAAACATGGGCTTCAATCAAGAAGGATACCCCACATGATTGGCTTCAATTAATCTCAGTGGTCCTAAAAGATGGACTGTACTTCTCTGGAAGTGTTATTAGGGGAAAAAAAGCAAAAATTTTAAAACAACAAAAAAAAGCAAAAAGAATTGATATTTCCCAAGATCAAATTCTGGGTGAGGGACATTACTCTGATCCTCAGGATCAGGCTCTTTACAAAGAACATGTCTTGTCTCTATGTAGCACAGCAGCTGCTTTAAAGCTTGGGACAGGATTCAAAAACCAAAAAAAAAAAAATTGAGTCATATATTAGGGTTAAAGAGGGTAAAAGAGAACTCTTTAATGACTTTTTATAAAAATTAACTAAGACTGTACAAATAGGAGTAACAGACCCAGAAGCTAGACGTGTACTTATTAAATCTTTGGCTTTTAAAAATGCCAACTTAAAATGCAAAAAGATCCTTGGGCTTTAAAAGGTCAGATCAGCACCAATAGATACATGGATCTTACATACAATGAATGTTGAGACATTTAACTGTAGCACTAAAGCTTGGGTAGGAAAAGTGATTTCCAATGGTATGAGGAGACACCAAATTACCAAATGTTTTAATTGTGGTAAAATAGGATATCTAAAGAGGGATTGTAGACAAGAAATTCCTAAAAATAATATCTCCTCTGAAAATGGCAAAAATAGGAGGACTCAGCCTTCAGGTGTATGTAGGAGGTGTGACAAAGGCTGACATTAGACCAATAAATGTAAGTTGACAAAAGACAGACAAGGAAACCTGATACCATCGGGAAACTCCTTGGGGGGGACTTCTCACATGCCTCCATGTCAAAAGTGGTTCAGTCATTCCCAGTCACTATGAAAAACATGTCTCGTTCGAGACCAGCCTGGTCTAAAGAGCTAGTTCCAGGACAGGCACCAAAGCCACAGAGAAACCCTGTCTCGAAAAAAAACAAACAAAAAAAGAAAAACATGTCTCACCAATAATGCTTTATTAACCTTAATTTTTCTTAATGCTAATTTAAAGAAACAATGCCAGCAGAGAGACATTAAATAATAAAAAAAAAGTTTCTACATTAAATCAGCTGGTGTATTTCAAGGGTGTTTGACCTCACAATGAAAACTAGGAGATGGACTACATTGGGGAAGGTTTACTTTTGTTTCCAAAGGGTAAAAAATATGGATACCATCAAAATGAATAAAGATTCACTTTAAAAAAAGCTCTTACAAAAGAAAAATGACAGCTAATCCACAAAGATAACAACCATACACATGGTAAGGAAACCCTGTGGGGTTGGGGCAGGGTTCCACTCTTGTCTTTATAGAAAAAGACACATCTTCAAAAAGTCAAGAGCTCCTGGACATTTGGATGCTAAAAGAGAAAAACAACTCTCCAAAACAAATCACCAAAAAGAAAAAAGAAAAGAAATATGACTTATGAGAACAGGTGATAAAAATATACACATATAAATATATGTTTATAAATATATAGATCTGGCTTTGCAGTTGGACAATGGCTATTCCTCTCTAAATCATGCATGTTGTTTAATAAAAAATTCAGAGTTTCTGCCTCATGTCAGGAACCATCTGGTATGGGACAAAAAAAATTAGAAAAAATTTTACTTTCTCCAGGCCTATTTTGTCTATATCACATTTTCATTAAATATATGCCTATATAAATAATGTTTAAGTTTTCCACAATGAACAGTAGATTTTCCTACAGATCCTTTTCCTATAGTAATCTTTAAAGATTCCAGGAAGGAGATGGGGCTCCACAGCAACAACTTCACCTGGTTGAGAAAACATCATGATGCTAATAGCGATAATGTAAGACAGGTTTTTGGGTACCACCTGCTAAAATGGTGCACATTCTCACAATGTTCTAGGCAGAACTGTTATGGTAAAAGTAAAACAGAACCATTCCCTAAGTGGCCTCCAGGCCACAAGGGGCAGCGAGTCCCAGGCAGCGAGCCATGTGAAGGGTAAGAGACAGAGATGGATAGGCACATGGCATGCAGAGTGAGGATTGTATATTTATTTAGTGGATTATGGAAGGGAAGGAGAAAGGGGAAAAGGGGGAAGAACAGGGAGAAACAGAGAGAGAGAGAGAGAGAGAGAGAGAGAGAGAGAGAGAGAGAAGAAGAAGAAGGAGGAGGAGGAGGAGGAGGAGGAGGAGGAGGAGGAGGAGGATGAGGAAGGGGAGAAGGGTGAAGAAAAGAGAGGCAGAAGCTGCCTCTTCAGGAGAGAGACAGAAACAAAGGAACTCAGGCTGGAAGTGGAAGGAAGATCTACTTGCCTCAGCAGACGGGGGGGGGGGGGGGAAAGAGGGGGCAGGGCTTGTCTCTTAAAGGGACAGGACAGACCATAACAAGAACTCCAAATAAAAACTTTGGAAAAACCCTACCAACTATTCAAAAATCATTTGCAATTATACTAGACAGTAATTTTAAAACTTAACCATCACTGTACTTTTACAAAATCTCATAAAAGAACATCACTCACATGATAGCTGAAAGCAATTCTAAAAGACAATGTCCCCCCTCCCCAAAAAGTTTGTACCCAGGGTTAGGAACACTATTTAGGAGTTGATTATTACTTGTACAGGGTAGAGGGTTAGGATAAAAATTATGTAGGCCCAAAAATCTCCTTAAAAAATAAAGAGGAAAAATTGAATGGGATAATAGGTAATTTAGTGTGAACTTATTCACACTAATAATAATAATAGTGAATAATAGAGTAAATTCTTGTTATGAGCTATAATTTATGGACAGTTTACATTGGTATAGTTTCTTGTATATTGATATAAATTAAAATTATATTTGTTATTTCTGTTTACAATATTTATACTCCCATGTAAAGTTATTTATTCAGATTGTATACATGCATATTTCTATCTCTGTTTAAGACATTTTCTATATTGATACTGTTTTTAAGATATATTTATCATATTGCATTATACATTTCTACCTCTGATCAAGATAGTTATACATTGTTTATATTTCGAGGTCATTGTCCTCCTTTACAACACAGTTGTTTAAAGATTGTTTAATATTCTGATACAAAGTCTTATTCTTTAAGTTATACAGGTATAAAGTATTATAGATCAATAGTCACTCGTGTTTGTTATACATATAGTCTGATTAATTAGGTTCTTTAGATACATAGAGATTATATTCTGCATAGATAGGTAATCTTCAACCCCTTCCAGGATCTGTAGAACATGGCATTTAAATAACTTAGGGTTCTGTTGACATGAAACACAATTGCTCCTGACAGCACCAACCTATTCCCAAGAAAATGTTGAGCACCAAAGACACTCCACTTAGAGTTTGTTTTCTTCTTGGAACAATTGGCCTTTGGGCAAGGAACTGCCCATGCCTTGACCACTGACACAATGGTGTCCGGGCTGAATTAGCTGGACACAAGAAAAAAGACTGCCAAACCTTGCCAAGACAGAGTAAGATTGTTCTAAAAAATTTTTTGTCTCTAAAAGTAGTCTGTCAGTTATGCTAGACCTTAACCAAAGTTGGTTGCTTGAATGTTACAAATAATATTTTGAGTGATTGCTAAAGTAACTAGTTGTCTCTGTCATATACTGCACACTTTGGAAGCTTCTTGATTGCACTTCCTGCCTACTCAAGTAATATTGTCTCCCTTCTCAGGCTTTCAATGGGATTAAACATTAAATAGTCATAGTTACCTTCCTCTTAAGAATTAGCCAACCCATTTCAAATACAAGACTTAGACTCTTTAAAATAAAATGTTTATTAAAACATTTAATGTGTGTTCCTTGCTTAATATTGTTTATGTTGGTTGTAATCCTAATTTATACTTGATATCTGTTCCTAGTGTATGTAGTTTTGTATTGGGTTTGTAACTCTCCTATTTAGACAAAAGGGGGAGCAGCAAATCTCTGTCAGCCACAATATTGGAATATTATCCACAATTCACCACCTAAGTGTGAACTTAGTTTGGTAATTTGAATTACTATGGAATAGGCAATTGGGATCTTGATTGTTAAATTTTAGAATCATAATTCTGAGGAAAAGAATAACTGTTTATTTAAAACTGATAAAAGTGTAGTCACATTGGAAGGACTAAGACTTAGGCATACAGACAACTGTTTTAAGACAAAAACAAGTCCAAATCTTTAAGAGTTGAGACAAGGTTAGGGTGTGACCTTTTGGGTATTCTGGGAAAAATGCTGGACCACCCACGGTTCTCTCTCTGTGTGGTTCCCATGCTATACAACTGAGGTTTGACTTCTCATTCCTCTTTCGTAAGTTTGTCTCTTATAATAATAAAAGTATAACTGGTTTATCTTGGAGTTAGCTTGGGATTCTTTGACCTGTGACCTTCAACACTATGACAGAAGCACAGGGAGCTAGGCAAATGATTACTTTAATCAGGATTTAGAGTTTTAAAAAATGTACTTCCATCCTTCAGAGAAAAAATTTCTCTCATAAATTTAAAAATGCTATGTTATTGAATACATATACATACACTCAAACACACACAGAGACACATGTACTCACACATGTAGACAAATACATGGAGAGACACAGACTAACACACAGAGAGATATAGACACAAAGACATACACACAGGCACAAACATGCACAGATACACATACTCATACAGAGATAGACAGACAGACACACACACACACACACACACACACACACACTTCTGTAATAGCTTTTATTCAGTTACTTAACAGAAGGTCTCTGGTTTGGCAAATTTAGGATTTTCCTCTGTAGTTTCTGTTCTGGCTTTCAATTGATGGGGACTAACTGATTTGTGTTGAGCTCTGGGAAGGAGAACCATGGAAAATACAAGCATTATTATCCACAATTCACCACCTAAGTGTGAACTTAGTTTGGTAATTTGAATTACTATGGAATAGGCAATTGGGATCTTGATTGTTAAATTTTAGAATCATAATTCTGAGGAAAAGAATAACTGTTTATTTAAAACTGATAAAAGTGTAGTCACATTGGAAGGACTAAGACTTAGGCATACAGACAACTGTTTTAAGACAAAAACAAGTCCAAATTATACTGTAGCTCGGGAGTCCAGCTCACAGAACTGCACCCAGGGTTACAGAAAAGAATGCTTTCAGAGTAGCAGGGACTTAAGAAGATTTCCTATCTGTCTGAAGGAAAAAGACTCACATACACGATCCGAGGGTCATGCATGCTTTTTGTATTTACAGCCCTCATTCTCCAGGTTCAGTTCTCTAGTTCTAAATCTTTAGTTCCAATTCTCTAGTTCTAAATCTTTAGTTCCAATGTTCTCCTTTCAATTTTCTCTAGCTTCTTTATTTACCTAGCTTATATACACAAATTCAACAACAAACTTCTTTCAATAGTTACCAGAGTTACATCTGAGGGGAGTGAGTAACTGTGCCAATGCCCAACCATGGCACTATATTTTAGTAGTCCAGGGAGATTGGAAAAATGTACAGTGGTCACAGCAATTTCTGTGGTTTATGGCATGACTTCAAACCCGGCATCTCTGTTTCTGACGTTTCAAGGAAATTACCTCTCATAAACTCACAGAGATATACTTGCGTCTGCTTAAGTGCTGGAATTAAAGCCTTGTGCCACACAGCTGAGTCACTTATGCTCATATGCTTCTTAAACCATTTCATATTTTCTGAAGACAAGTCTCATTTACTATAGCCTTTAAAAATACGTTGTTGAATTTTATTAGTGAATATCTTAACTAGTACTTTTATTGCCATCCTGAGAACTTTATGCATGTTGGCAAATGCTCTACACATGAGCTATATTCACAGCTGTTTATCTGAATGTTTGTATTGATATCCACTCATGTATCATTGCATCGAAGTTAATCAGAAAGGCTTTCCTCTCTGTGTAGTTTGGTGTCCATGTTGCTGTGACTTTCCGCAAGGCGGTGGAAAATCTTCCTTCTATTTTGAAGTTTTCAAACAGCATTAGATTTTTTTTTCTCTCTGCTCTCATGATTTGTGATTATCCTAAGCTTAGATTTAGGACAAAGTAGAAATTTCAGGCAAGTCCTATTTTCAAATGTATTCTTCAATAAAAGTTAACATTAGTCTAACAAGGAATGTTAAATAATAATGGTATATTATTGCCTTCCAACATTTTAAAAATGAAGTATTACATGTTAAGGAACTCAAACCAGTCTTGAGCAGTGCAACAGAATTTTAGAGTCATCTTTATGATGTACTGAGTCTTAAGTTTTACTCTGGCTACCTAGTCCTGAAAGTTGGGGGAGGTACTTAGCCTCTCGGGGAGTTCATATCTTCAAGTGCAATACAAATACCAGACCATGTCTAAGTCCTTACACAGTTGAAACCCATGTGTTATTTTAATGATTATAATCTCCCTGCCTATCACAATGCTATTTTAGGTGGTATCATCAGAGGTAATTTAGGCAGGTGGTTGCCCTGATTCTTATTTTAGAATTTAGAGAAGCTAATCTGGGGTGTTGGCTGGAGAATTTAATATTTCTTCACCTGTCCTTTGAGTTTTTTTGTGCCCAGGGTTTGGGAAAGAGAGGTGTGTGCTAAATAATCAGAGAGCAGATCCAAAGAAAGCAAGGGGATACTTGCCTATTTAAAGTAACAACACAATTAAAACTCCAAGTCACAGGAACAAAGATGCTGCTTCATAAGCATTATCCCATTAGAGAGGACTCCATCAAGTCCAGACAGGGCCCTCTTGAGGCTGAGGCTCCACATTTGAGCACAGGCATTTCAAATGTGTTTATATGCTTTGATCATTGTTAAAAATGAACTTAGTTTAAAAATTGTTATTTAATCAGAGTAAAATTAGACCACCCAGCTCTGACAGTGAACTGCTGAGGTGTGACTTATAGATAACCATTATCCAATTCCACAGACATTGACAATCTTGTAGTTATGTTCCTGTAATGAAGAGAGCATCAGTGAACATGGTTGAGCAAGTGTCTCTGTGGTAGGATGAAGTGTCCTCTGGGCATACATTCAAGAGTGGAACAGCTGGATCCTGAGGTAGATGGGTTTCAGTCTTACTGGGGAACTAACACAGATTTCCATAGTGACTGTAATATGTGAGTGTTCCCCTTACTCTACATCCTTGCCAGCTGTCATTTGTTTTACTGATTTTAGCCATTCTGATAGGTGTAAGATGAAATCTCAAAGTAGTTTTGATTTGCATTTCTCTGATGGCTTATAGGATATTGTGTGTTTAAGTGTTTCTCAGCCATTCGAGCTTCCTTTTTTGAGACTTCTCTGTTTAGATCTGAACCCCATTTTTAATTGGGTTATTTGTTTTCTTGGTATCTAGTTTTTGAATATTTTATATAGTTTGGATATTAGATCTCTATAAGATGTGGAGTTGGTAAAAATCGTTTTCCATTTGTAGGCTGCCACTTTGTCCAGTTGATTATGTCCTTTGATACACAAAAGCTTCTCAGTTTCATGAGATCCCATTTTATTAATTGTTGATCATAGTGCCTGTGCTAATGGTGTTTTGCTTAGAAAGTCTTTTCCTGTGCCATTATATTCAAGGCTATTCCCTGTTTTCTCTTCTATCAGATTCAGAGTATTTGTTTTATGTGGAGGTCTTTGATTCATTTAGACTTGAGTTTTGTGCAGGGTGATAAATATAGACCTATTTGAATTCTTATACATGTTGTCATCTATCTTGACCAGCACCATTTGTTAAAGATGCTATCTTTTTTCCCTAGTGAGTATTTCTGGCTTCTATATCAACAATTAGATGTAGGCTGGATGGTAGTGGCTCACACCTTTAATCCCAGCACTCAGGAGGCAGAGGCAAGTGAATCTCTGAGGGTTCAAGGCCAGCCTGGTCCACACGAGCTAGTTCTAGGACAGGCTCCAAAACTACAGAGAAGCCCTGTCTCTAAAAAATAAAAAGAAAAGAAAAAAAATCAGTTGTTCAAGGGTGTGTGGATTTATGTCTGGGTCTTCCATTTGATTCCATTGATTAATGTGTCTGTTTTTGTGACAGTACCATACTATTTTATTACAAAGTTCATATGGATTCACAGGGACTGAAGCAGCATGCACAGGGCTGCGTGGGTCTGCACCATGCCCTCTGTGTATATATTATGGCTTCCAGTTTAGTGTTTTTATGCACTTCCTGAATGTGGGAATGACTGGGTCTCTAATTCTTGTGCCTTCTCTTGGGCTCTTTTCTTTTTGCTGGTTTGTTTTGTCCAATTCTGATGTATAATTTTTTATATTATATATTATATTAGAATACCTTAGAAGCCTGTTTGTTTTCTAATGAGAGACAGAAAGGATATGGATCTGAATGAGAGAGGTGGTGGGGAGGAATTAGGAGTGGAGGAAGAGGAAACCATAATCAGAATATATTATACAAGAAAAAATTATTTTATATAAAAGGGGAAAAGGAAAGAAAATGTTCTTTCTTTTCTCATAGGCAATAATAGAAGATTTATATTCAGGACATCATAGATCAAGCTCCCTCAAATTTTCTTCAGTCATCTCTTTCTAACCCCTTAATTCACTCATGGTTGTTATGAAAAATCAGCTCCACTTCTCTCTAGCCCCTTTCTCTTGCACATCCTCAGAGCCATGTGGTCCCCATCCATTTGTTTTCCTTTCTGATTACCTGTTCCCCTAGGAGAGAAACCTCTCTTCATTCTTGGGAAGGATTAATCCTCTCACAAGCAGGTCTTCCCGCCACAATTCTAGCAAATTAAACCCTCATCGCTTTTTCTCTCCCCGTCACAGCTGCACCTCTCATGGTTTAGTGACAAAGCAGAAATGGATTTCTGCTCCATGGAAAGAATTTATCCAAGAGAGATTTTCTGTGATCTTGCTGGCAAAAGGAGAAATTTATCCAATATTTCCTCATGTTCCACCCCTCTTGGGAATACCTAAAGGATGTCAGTGGTGGTTTACATGGGTTAAATATATTGAAATTATTCTGATCACATAAATCATTGCTTCTGTAGGGTACTCACTAAGATGACATATAGCCTTAAAATGTAGAAATCTACTTACTGATTTTTTAAATTATTTGACAAATCTCAAATCAAGGTTGCTTTATGCAAATTAAACTTAAGGTTGCTCTAACATGCCTGTCTATTTGGAAATTTCTAGTAGCATCCTTTGAATTTTCAATCACAGATGTAGCTTCTGAGAATATTTGGGGGAATGAATACTTAATGGACTTTTATTTTCTTTTCAACATTTATGGAGTTGGGAAATCATGGAGGTGAAGATCATGTTATATCCTGATAGGACTAGGGAAAAGACAAGATAATCTTCTAGCAATTCTTCAGCTAAGAGTTTTTTATTACAGAGCAGAAAAGATAACTATGCTGGAAAAAATAGGGTTGATAAGGAGTTGGGATCAGTAGGATGAGCTTCCTAAGGTATTGGCGTTTAACTCTCTACTGCCCGTTTAGAGCGCTGATTTCAGCCTCTTCAGTTTGACTCTCAAAGGAATGAGACTTCCTGAACACTGGCTCACTCTGGCTTCCTTGGGGGAAGTAAGAGCACGTGACTACAGGAAAGGCTTCCTATCTTCCCACGCTGTGGTTACCAGTCAGAGAAATAACAAGAAATAACCTTATTGCCTAATGAAAACTGTTATGAAATAGACTATGAATTTAACAATATAAAGATGTGCTACGTTTGTTTACGCTGCATCTGTTTAATTGTGTAAAGTTGTGTGGCTCTTTTACCTTGCCTGCCTAAAGCACTTGACTGATTTGATAAAAGATGCATGGTCAATAGCTGGGCAGTAGAGGGATGGGCAGGACTGGTGGGCAAAGAGAATAATAAAAGGAGGAATCTAGGTTCGAGAAGAGAGAATGAGGGAGAAAGAGAAGGAGATGCCTGGGGCCATCAGCCAGCCAGACATGAAAGAATCAAGAAAAGTATAATATACAGAATGAAAGGTAAAAAGCCTTGAGGCAAAACATAAATGAAGAGAAATAGGCTGGATTAAGTTATAAGAGCTAGCAAGAAAAGAACCCAAGCTAAGGCTGAACATTCATAATTAATAATAAATCTCCTTTTCATGATTTAGGAGCTGGTTGGTACCCCCCCCCCCAACAAAAAGCATGCTACAGAAAGCTAAGGTGGTCAGAGACACTCTGATGTTGGCTGCGTTATTACACACTTTATTTCCAAAATAGGAATCTATTTCTGTGGCCCCATCAAGGAAGTGAGAATCAGGATTTATTCTAAATACTGTGTTCTTAGGTCAGCTACATTTAAAAATAGACTGATGGGAATTGAGAGGACCTTCAAGGTTTTCTTTCTGCGGATATTCCCCCATCTTACGGGTGCTCAAGAATATCCTGAGGAAGATACCCAACAATTTATTTTAGAACCTAGTGTTGTCTGAGTCAGAAAAGTACATCACGTCTAGCTAGAGTACATTCAGTCCGAGTTGGTGGATTTTCCTACCTCACAGGAACAACGTGTGAGTTAATACATTAATCTTCAGTTACAGAAGTTTTCGTGATCAGATTGCAAGAATGAGTTTCTAACACTGACCTTAAGCATGTAGGAGTAGGAAGGTTTTGCAGGATATGGAGCGATAAGGCAAGCAACTCCTCCCCAACCCCGCCCCGCAGTGGTCAGAAGCTAGCTACCCTTCAGCCAGTGGAGTCCCTGTGCCTGCACAGCTGCACGTCATCGTACTTCTGACAGTTAAAGTCACGATTGCTATGTTCCTCCTTGGGCTTCATTATGTAGTTCTGTGATGGGGAAGCTCAGCCAAGCACATCTGGCTACGGTGTGGCTGCCTGGAGGCCAGGTAGAAAAATAGGAGAGAAAAGTGCGCACACTCTCTCTACGCTGTGCTCACCGGACCATTTTGGATTTCGGACCTCTCACTGTTAGCGTGAGTGTCCCCCTTTTTCAATTATTAAAAATATAACCGTTGTTCTCGAGCTGGTCTGGTTATTCATCGCACGACCGGATACGCAAACGCTTACAGTTCTGTCTCATAAAATGCTCACCATACCGGCATCCGCACCCTGGCACACAAAGGACTTCCTGGACATCTGCCCGAGCCTTTGTTTACTTATCCCTTCTTAATGGGCAGAGGAGGAGAATGGGTGGTTTCCATTATGTGATAAATCTACCAGTCTTCTTCACACTGTTTTAATCATCCCAGAATTCTTTGCTCTAGATTAAAATCTACCGTTCTTTCATCATTTTATCCCTTGGTTTAATTCTGTAGAATAAACAGACAGTAAATGTGTTTGGTCTCTACTAGAAAAAACAATGTTCGGCCATCAGTATCTTTGCTTTCTAGAAAAAAATAAATTTAAGCAAATAAAGCAAACAAGAACATGATTCTCTTAAATCCTGGAGAAGAACTTTGAAGAACTCAACCCTGCTCCAGTTAAATAGTTAGTTTTGAATCAATATTTATTTGAATGACATTGTGAATGGATTTCTCAACCTATTCTTTCTATGTGATAAAGATGTGCTGGGAAGCCCCAGTGTATTCTATCCTTTTTTTAAGCTGTGATTTGCTACCTGTCTTGTCTCCTTTTAAAAAACCAAGAGAGAACTTTCTTGGAGTAGTTTCATGCCTGGTAATCATGCAAAACCAACTTCCCCTCTACTTCTCCAGTAAGAAGCCCAGGAGTTGTCTAAGACAGAATAAGGACAGCTCGGGGTGATCACTGAACTCTTTCTGGGTGAGAAAGGGAAGGGTCCTCATATGTCCTTCAGGAAGACTTAACCATCTAAAATCTAACTGTGGTGTGTGCTTCTCGGAACACCCATCATCTTCATCAGTATCTATGCTAGAGTCAGGGCATGTTCTTGGGAGATTAGAGATCACTAACCCAGATCTAAGAAATAAACAGTGCTGGCTAAATTCACGTGCATCTGAGTGCTGCTGCAGTACAGAGGTCACCTTTGGCTGCTACGTGCTTTCTTAAAGAAATTTCCATTCCCATCAAAATCCCAGCTAAATTCTTCACAGACCTTGAAAGAACAGTACTCAACATCATATGAAAAAGAAAAAAAATTCGGGATAGCCAAAACAATCCTGCACAGTAAAAGAACTTCTGGAGGCATCACAATCCCTGACTTCAAACTCTACTACAGAGCTACAGTACTGAAAACAGCCTGGTACTGGCATAAAAACAGACAGGAGAACCAATGGAACTGAATCTAAGACCCAAATATTAATCTACATTCCTTTGAACACCTGATTTTTGACCAAGAAGCAAAAAATATCAAATGGAAAAAAAGAAAGCATGTTTAACAAATGGTGCTGGCATAATTGGATATCAACATGTAGAATAATGAAAATAGATCCATATCTATCACCATGCACAAAACTCAAGTCCAAATGTATCAAAGACCTCACCATAAAGCCAGGCACACTGAGCCTTATAGAAGAGAAAGTGGGAAGTACACTTGAGTGCATTGGCACAGGAGACCACTTCCTAAATAGAACTCCAGTTTTACAGACACCTAGAGAAACAATTAATAAATGGGACCTCCTGAAACTGAAAAGCTTCTGTAAAGGAAAGAACATGGTTAACAAGACAAAATGACAGCCTAAAGAATGGGAAAAGATCTTCACTAACCCCACATCATACAGAGGTCTGATCTCCAACATATACAAAGAACTCAAGAAATTGGTCACCAAAAGAACAAATAATCCAATAAAAAATGGAGTACAGACCTAAACAGATAACTTTCAACAGAAAAATCTAAAGTGCCTGAAAGACATTTAAGGAAATGTTCAACATCCTTAGTCACCAGAGAAACGCAAATTAAAACAACTCTGAGATTCCATCTTACACCTGTAAGAATGGCCAAGATGATATTGATGATAACTTCTGCTAGAGAGGATGTGGAGTAAAGGGAACACTTCTGCATTGCTGATGGGAATGCAAACTGGTACAGCCCCTTTGGATGTCAGTGTGGCAATTTCTCAGAAAATATGAAATAACCTTCCTCAAGACCCAGTAATACTATTTTTGAGTATATATCCAAAGGATACTCAAACGTGCCATAAGGACATGTGCTCAGCTATGTTCATAGTAGCATTGTTTGCCATAGCCAGAGCCTGGAAACAACCTAAATTCCCCTCAACCGAAGAATAGGTAAGGAAAATGTTGTACATTCACACAATAGAAAAAAATAATGACATCTAGAATTTTGCAAGTAAATGGATGGAGCTAGAAAACATCATTTTAAGTGAGGTAACCCAGACCTAGAAATACAATTATCACATGTAATCACTCATAAGTAGTTTTTAAACACAAATCACAATACCAGAGAACCTAGACAACAATGATTACCGCAAGAGACACACACACAGATCTAATCTACATGGGAAGTAGAAAAAGACAAGATCTCCTGAGTAAATTTGGAGCAAATGGACCTTGGAGGTGGGTGAAGGGGATGGGAGAGGCAGGGAGGGGAACAGAAAAAAATGTAAAGCTCAACAAAAATCAATTTAAAAAAGACAAAAAAAAGAAGTTTTCATTCCATGAACATCTTAGAGGTCTCATTCCTTCCTTTGCTCTTGCTCTTTGAATGACCTTTATCTCCACCTTAAATGGGAATGTTAATCTTGTCTTGTCACAACTTAAGTTTCAATTTGTTCTTGAAGAGGCTCTTTTAGACTGGTTGTCATCTAGTTATCAGTTTGAGCTTCAAAGGGCTTGCTGCTTTCAACAGCCACCACCATAGACCAAAGATTTGCCACGTTAGGAGATACATTCACTGATTTGCCCCAGCTTTCTACCTATCTTTGGTACCCAAAGCATCCTGCTTGCCTTATCTTGCCTAACTTTCCAAGGAGTTCTGTGCTGCCCCCAGACTCTGCCATGGCATGTGGCATTTACTCCACTCGGAATACTTCATTTCTTTCTCATATTCACCTAACATTATCACTCTTGTAAGTAAATGCCCCCCCCCCTTTTTTTCAAAACAACAGTTGGACATTATCATCTGGATTAGCTTCAGGTTTCATCAATATATTCTTATTTTAGGTTGTCATCTGAAATGCCCCCACATGTGCCCGTGGATGACTAGGCTGCCCCACATATTCCTGTGCATAACTAGGCTAACTGTTTGAGTAGACATTCCAAACTTGTTAGTAGTGTCATGGTGTTGGGTGGGCCAGGTTCCTGGTGTCTTCTTCCAGAATGAAGTAAAGGCACATAGACCACACAACTAGCAAGGTAGCTTTATTCAAAGCAATATACAGTTCAAATTTGATGGTGAGCCACATGAGTGAAAGGGTACTCGAGGGCTGCAATTATTGTCAGGGACTTTCTTTTAGGAGTTCAAGACAAGGCAGAGCTCCATTGCTTAGGTCATAACAGGTGGTTCTCCATTTAATTGAGAGACTGGGATTATGTAAATCTTTGCTCAAGGTCCCTTCCATAACGCATAAGTCATAGGTGCACTCAAATACGCAGACGCATAAAATGAGAAACAGGATTTTTCTTAAAAAAAATAAAAACAAGAGTTCACTTAGAGGATATAGTTTTCCTTATTGAGCATTTATTCAAAAATGATTGTGGCCAGATTCATCCTCCTTTCTTGTTCCCAGATATATTGAAAATACATTTGAATAGAAACTGTTCAAGTTTATGGTTGATAATGAAAAGAGAAACATATCCCACTGTTCAGAGTAGAGGATGTTTGTAGACTGATATCATTGGAGGTCCTAGGCTATTAACAATTTCATTGTGCAAAGAGAATTGTGTAGACTTAGTGTGTATGGGCATGTAGACTTAGTATGTGCAGGTTACCAAATGCACTAGAGGAGAAGTGTGTGCATAGCCCAAGTCAAGTGGAATGCTAGGTTGCTGAACTCTTCTCTGTGTGTACCTGTCTCAGACTCAAGAAGTTCCTGACTTCTTACAGAGCCCACTAAAAACCCAACTGGACTACAAGCTCAGCAGGGGTAAATCTTACCTAGGAATAAACAGCAAATTATTTTTTTGTGTGTATGTGTGTACATATATACATGTTTGAGTGTTTGTACATATTTGTGTGCATACAGGAACATGTGCACATTTGTATATATGTGTGTATAGGCCAGTTACTGGTATTGCATGACTTCCTCAATTGCTCTCCAGCTTATTTATATTTTGGGACATGGTCTCTCCTTGAATGTGAAGCTAACGTGTTTGATCAGCAAATCTGTGGGATTCTCTTATCTCTGCCTCCTTAGTGCTGGAATTATAGGCATGCACTGCCATATCCAGGTTTTCTGCATGAGTTTTGGGATATCAAACACAGGTCCCCATGTTTGCATAGCAAGCACTTTACCAACATCTGTCTTTCTAGCCTACAACCTTATTTTTGAACAGTATTTCCTCCTCTCCTCTGCCAAATGTATAACACTTCCTTAAAGACACTCATCCCAACTCCTTACTCCATCCTGAGTTCCCTTAGCACCAGAGCTATGCAATTGTAAAACAATTTATTGAAAAACTCAATTATTTTTTTGAAGAAAGGAACCGTTTTGTTGACTTGGAAACTTCAAGTAGAAACTTAACAATGGCTTACTTAACATTTGCTAAATGAATAGGTTGAGGGATGGATAGTTGAATGGGGGATTCATGGCTAAATGGGTAGGTGGATAGATGGACGGAGGAATGTGGGTAAAGGGTAGATGCATGGGTGAATGGCTGAATGAGTAAATGGTTGAATGAGAGAATAGATAGATGAGTGGATGGATTCATTATGGGTGAATGGATGGGTACAAAGAGAAGTGTGAAGGTTTCGGGATTAACAGAATGCCTTACTCTTGATATTTTGGGTTGTTTTCTTACTTTGTTTTCTAGAAATAGATGAATTATGGGCCTATAATCTTTTTCTAAGATTTCAGCAATTGTTTTTACTTAAATGCTGAATTTTACATGAGTTTATTTTGAATCAGTAAATATTGTATGTATCTATCATGAATAGCATGCCATTTTAAAATATTTTTGGATATGAATCATGGAGTGGTGTAATGTATCTAATTAACAAATACACAGTCTCACATGATTCTTGTTCTGTGCTGATAATGTTATCCAGTCTATACAGCTTTCCAGGCCTGTGTCTCCTCTATAGATCTTTAGAATCCATTGCTCTTAGCTCCAGCTTCATAGCATTTGACCAACATCACCACATTATTTTGGGCTCATTGCTTTGGGCCTTGGTAGATATATCCAAGAGCCCAGGAGGCACCCAACTTTCTGTAGGGTTCACTGAAACTGCAGCTGAGCCACAAGTCCAGTAGTTGTGGACCTTACTCAGATTTTAATTTCTTCCCAACCAAGAGGCTCCCGGGGATACTGACAAAAAGTCCCCAGGCTGAGGAGGTATTTCATTTCTCACCCTAAAAACTGAAAGTTGTCCTGGTTTTTAGTTGGTATGTTGGGAAAATTTTAAGACATATCCAGACCGCACCCTTGCCAAGGCCGACCTTACAGAAACGTAACAAGGTCTATTGTCTTTGGTAAGAGGCGAGATCCTGAAAGCAGATCATGCTCCAGTGACAGCAGGTGGCTAGGCCATGTTTGCTCCACACAGTGCTGCTTTCTCTTGAACTGCATTGATAAATCTGGTGTTTTCTCATTGGCACGCATTCTCCTGTCAGCTGTGCTTTTCCCAGGGAGTCACATTTTTCTTCTATGAGCACAGCATTCTTTCAAACATCTTCTATTGGTGAGTCACAGGGACCCACCACAGTAAGGGAGAAAAGTCCATCCCTACACTGGGGCATCCGATGACTCAGTGGACCTAGGGCACATTCCAGCAGAAGGCACTTCTGCATTTTATCATGGGCAACTTTCCACCACCTCCACCCAGAAAAAGTGAAACACACTTTGGGCTTTTCCCGTTTATTCATACCTGTTCTCTCTCTCCCAAAATGATGGTCACACAATGTTTTCTCATTTCTAGTGGGGTGCATTGTTAATTGTTCAGAGAGAAGGCTGCATGCAAGCAAGAATATGGCATGTATACAAAAAAAGTAAGTGGGGAAGGCAATGAACAGTTTCTCAGAGGCTTTGGGAATCAGTTACATTATCCTGTTGCCTCCATCAGTCTTTCCAGTTAATTCAGAAATAACCAAGCCTTAACTATGTCTACTTTTACTTCTTAATGCATCTTTTTGGTAGTAGGCAGTATGATGTCCTCAGGAAAACTGCACACTGATTAAGTACCATGAAGTACTCTCTAACATGATCTCATAGCCCTCTCTCCTTTGTCTTTATTGCAGCTCACACCCTCAGTTACTGTAGTTCTTTATCTTTCAATGACTGCCTCCAACTAGACTATGAAATCCTAGACAAAGAAAGCCAATGTCTGTTTACCTGGAGTCTTGAATCGTGCTCCATAATCATAGACTTTCCATAAACAAAGGATTAATGCATAAAACCAATTATCAGCTGGCATCGGCTTACCTGGAAGCAAGCCCCAAAGTGCTTCTTTTAAACCACTTCAGTTATTTCATCCATACCATGATTGAAAGCCAGCCTACAGAGCTCTTCAAACTTCTGGTGCAAGTTTCCCTAGTTTCTTAGGCTCATATCTGTACTTTGCTCATCCCCCTACCCCCACCCCACTACAAACTGCCTAATGGCTAATATAAGAAGGCACTGTGGGCTCAACTGTGGTCTACTTCACCCTTATACTATCCTACCCCTCCTCTTCACACTGTTGCTCCTTGCCTACTTGAACTCATCTTTCATTGTTTCTTAATCAGATTTCTCAAACCCTTTCTCTCTGATCTGCGGGTTCATAGTTGGGTATCAGCAAAAATTTCTGTAATTATGTCATTTTTCTCCATAACCCAGGAAGGAATTATAGAAACAGTAGAAAAGGCAGTCTTAAAGTTCAATTTTCTGGGGGGAAAATCAAAACAAAACTAGGCTTTCTCCAGATTTCCAATGATTAGTTGGACCAAAGGCTCATCCAAGAGGAATGAAGTTGAGACCCAGCAAGTACAGCAGAGGAAAAGGATTATGTGACATGACATCAGACCTCAGATACACGTGGTGGAGTTCCTTCTGCGAAATTTGGCAACCTTAAGTCCTGACCACACTGGTCTCAGCACATGACCTGCAGGTCCTAGAGTAGTCGCTAGCAGCTAAAGAAAAGGATGCTAAAGTGCACTGATCTGCAAACATTTTTCACATGTTTAGTCCCTAAAAGGGCTAAGATGTTATACATCTCACATCTTTAAGCTTAATGTTTTTCCTACAAATTTAGATAGATACTGAAATACATTATTTTAGCATATTGTACACATTATTATCAAACTTTAAATCATTAAAAATATATCAGATGAAATAAAAATATAACAATTGGTCACTCTTTCATATTGAAATAAGTGAACATATCTATTTGAAATTTTTATTACATACCTTTGAATTAATATCCTTACTGCCACATAATTTTATCCTAAAATAGCTACTTTGCCCTAAAAGTCTTACCTTAACTACCTTATAATGTTCTTATAACAAATATGCATCTCTCTATATATTTAAATTTTAACATTTGAAACTTTATCTGTATTGAATTGCTATAATAATTAGTAAACAATTGATTAAATATGTATATAAAATTTGTGGGATGTAATATAAGTGGATAAAATGTTACACGGGACTGTTTTCCTTTCTAATATTTACTGTAGGTATCCATGAATGAATCTGTCTCATTGCTAAAATATGACAAGCTTAAGCATTCAATTTCTTTCCCATTTTTAATTTTTAGGCATAGCAATTTTGCAGACAATCTGTGCTCACATAATCAAGCAGTTAGGCGTGGGAACAGAATTCCACACAGTCCAATGATAATGCTCCTTAGGAATGAAATGCCAACGCTTACCTCAGAAGATTGAGTAAGGATTGTTTGCTTAATGATCTGCCAACCGAAAAACTGATTAAATCCTAGTCTATCTCTTCCAAAACCAAGGAAGCTGCCTGGCTCATGATCCCCAAAATGCTTGTTAAGAGTTCTTTGTTTCTGGGTTCTTTGTTTAAAACTGCCAAGTTTTAAATGTTGCCTTTTTCCTTAGCTGTCATGTTTTTAAACTCCGAAGCATCTTTAGGACAGGGGGGTGCTGCAGGACCAGGCTGGTCAGAAATTCTGTCTAAAAATAGCACTCAACATAAGGCTTGAACCCATGACCCTGTGTTCTATGCTTTTGTACACTATAAAAATTTGTGACTCCTATTAGTTTAATAAAATGCATATTGTCCAGTAGCCAGGCAGGAAGTATAGGTGGAGTGACCAGACTAGGAGAATTCTGGGAAGAGAAAAGGCAGAGAGTTAGTCACCAGCTAGATGCAGAGGGAGCGAGATGCCTTACTGAGAAAAGGTACCCAGCCATGTGGCTAAACATATATATGAATTATGGGTTAATTTAAGTTGTAAGAGCTAGTTAATAATAAGACTGAGCTAATAAGCCAAACAGTTTATAATCAGTATAAGCCTGTGTGTTTCTTTGGGACTGAATAGCTGCAAGACCAGGCAGAACAGAAACTTCCATCTACAGAGGAGGATATACTTTTTTTTGCAAAATGAGAGAAAAGATAACTTATACTCTATTATTAATCTTTGACACTTTATACATGGAAACTCAGTCCCTTAGACCCTTCTATCAGCCCAATATGGCGGTCCACATCTCTAATCCCAGAACTAGGAAGGATGACTCCAGGAAGACACCAAGTTCAAGTCCTGTCTAGGCTACACAGCCAGTTTGAGGGAAGCCTGGTTACACAGTGTGACTGTGTCTGTATATCTCTCAGAAGTCCCTACACACCACTGGTATGTGTAAAATATGTAGAAAACCACTAGATTAGTGTCATGGCTTTTGTTATCTTGGATGTCTTTTTCTTAAGTGGTGACCATGGGTCTCATTAATAAGACCTAAAGCACCCCAAAATTGTTTTCCGAATTCTAAATTATTATCAAGACAGTCATTCTTAGAGTTTTGCCATCACTCATCTGAATAATACATTTGAAATAATACATTTGTAATAATGATGAGAAATAATAATTGACCTAACATTTGTGTATATATTATGTTCAAGTTACTTTACAAAAACTTTCCATGAAGCCTATACTACTAACAACACTCTAAAGTACATATAATTCCTATTCTGCTGATTATGAAATAAAGCCACAGATTATCATTTGTGTATGGTTTCATTGGTAAGTGGTGGAACTCAGCTTCATACCTGGAGAATTTGGGTGGGACAGCTGGAGCTTAACCCCCCACTTACCATCGCCTAATGGGCTATCACTATTGTTCTTAGCTTAACATTGCTGAGTTTCCTTCATTGAGTTTTCCAGATATATTTTGAAGCCCTGAGGAGCAGCAGCATGAAGCAGTTGGGTTTTGTTGGAGGGGTGATAGCCATGCCTTAGGGTGAAAGTCTGAGAAGGGTGCTGCTGCAGTGACTGTGGACAATGGAAAAGGCAAAGTGTGGGTGGAGCATTCTAGTCCTAGGAAGAGAGGCTAAGGACTCAGAAATGAGGGCGGGAAAACGAATCGGACCTTATCACTATGACTGTCCGCAGGGTCCCTTTGGGAACCTGGTGTGTAAAGCAGAGAATTAACCCTTATGTTCTAGTGAATCTGCTTGTCCTGTGCACGTAGACATGTGTGGGAGATTTAGGGAGTCTTTCACATCAGTCTCGATATTATTGTGCACATATGCACTGACTGCATCACGTGATGCAGACACAGCCAAGGCTAATGTCTTAGATCAGAAAGGCTGATAATCGTGATGTGTTCCTGACTCAGGAATGTTTCAGTTTCAGGCCAGTTTTCCACTTCACTTGCCAGAGTCAAATGTAAAGTCGAGCAAAAAGGGCTTAGACTAGTTACATCATCCCAAGAGTAGGGATAGATACTGATAAGCTCAAACCTACCCGAACGTCTTGAAGGTCAAGGTGCCGGTGCCTGTCAGAACAAGTGAAGGAAATTCCCAAAGTTTTGACAAAGTTATATGTGTTCAACTGGGACTGAAATTCTGGAGTTCGTATGTCCTGCTTCATGGGGTTAAAGCATATATGTTGTTTAGATGGGAGGGTGGAACTCAGCGCTTAGACATGAGAGCTGTGAGTTCAACTCTGGAAAGAAACAAGCTGTGGAAGCCGCTCTAGGGGTTATTTCTGTTAATCTCTGGGTACCTCTTTCTGAGAACCAGAATATTATAAAAGAATTTGCTGGTAAAGAATTGGGAAAAAAACCAAAGACCTAAAGTAATGCTTAATTTTGAATTCAACCCACTGGAAAAATCCTAAAATGGACTAGAAAATCCCACTCCTCCTTTGTAAAGTATATCTCCACATAAAATCTGGGACAAGACTTGGGATAACACTGACATGAAAGAATCGTGGTATGTGGTTTTTACTTCTAAATATGAGTCAGTTGCAGTGAGGCTGTGAAAACACAAATCACTCTGGGCACAGTACCAACATGAAAAGAATAGTAGCTACATGGCACCATGAATAACTGAGTGGTTGGCAGGAGAAAGTTCTAGAGAGTCAGACTTCAATCCATTATTGGAAAGAATCAGCTAGTAATTCGGAAGTTTTCAAATATGACATGGACTATCTTATGAGATAATGGGATGGAAATGGGCAAGGAAAAGCCATTAAGGATGTTATAGTGGGTGGTGCCGCTTTAATGGGCTAGATATCAAATTAGGTCATTTTATCTCTCATGCCACTTAACTATAGCACAAATTTTGAAAATAAAAAATTCACTTGGAAATTTCTTTTGTTTTCTTCATAAATTTTATAAATATATAAACTTGTGAGGTAAGCAAATTTACGTACTTTTAAGTTACAATTATTTATTAGAAAACATGGGTGGGTGGTGGTGGTGCGAGCCTTTAATCCCAGCACTCAGGAGACAGAGGGAGGCAGATCTCTATGAGTTTGTGGCTAGCCTGGCCTACAAAAGCTAGTCCCTGGACAGGCCCCAAAGCTACAGAGAAACCTTGTCACAAAAAAAGGAAGGAAGGAAGGAAGGAAGGAAGGAAGGAAGGAAGGAAGGAAGGAAGGAAGGAAGGAAGGAGACGAAAAAAATCAAAAACAGAAACCATGACTGTAGTTTGCAAATACCTTTCCATGATTTTTTTTTTTGAAAGAGGGGTCAGAATATGAATCACCATGCTGTATTCAGGTTACAGACATTTCATTGAAGACAAAAGGAGAAAATGATTTGATTCAAGGAGATCATATCTAATTATTGAATAGTTGTAGGGCCTTCTTGCCTCAAGAAAAGAGCGTAACCAAGTGAATTTTCTATTATTAATATTTTTGTTAGCATATAAAATAATGGGTTTCAGCCTAACACTTTCATACATACATCATTAAATTTATCCCATAGTCATCCCTCATACCCTTCTCCTGCCCACCCGCTCTTCCCCCATCCTTCCATCAACATTCTTTCTCCAGCTTCCATGTCAAATACATATATTCAAATTTTGATCCCAAAGAAGTTTGTGTTGCTTTTATTTCCTCATTCCCTCTCTTTTTCTTCTTTCCTTTTTTTTTTGGTCCCCTTTCTCTCTCCAAATATCCCTTCCTTCTTCTTTCATCTCTCTCACACACACACTCATGCACACACACACACACACACACTCATGTGCGCACACACACACACAGTCAGTAGTGGGGTCAAACCAAGGACATTGCATGTGCTTTTCCTCAGTCTCAGTCCCACAGACTTTTTTTTCTTAAGATTTTGAGACTATGTTTTGTCAAGATATTCAGGTTTGCCTTGAACTCAGTTTATAATTGAATTTTATTCCATTTACAACTTATAAGAGATTGTCATATAAGATGTCTATGGGGAGAATAATGTTCACATTGGTGTGTGCAAGTCCCCGATGGGAGTCATTCACTCAAAGGAAATCCAAGGATACAAAGGAAACAGAAAACGATAGTGGAAAATGCAGCAGAAAGTCATTCACAATTATGGACCCTTGAGTAAGCCATTCATGGTTCTGGGGTCTGGAGTAAGTTATTCACAGTTATGGGGTCTTGAGTAAGTCATTCACAGTAATGGGGTCTTGAGTAAGCCATTCACAGTTATGGAGTCTTGTGTAAGCCCATTGGCTTCTTATGCTGCTTGTGGGTAGAGCTATTTCAATTAAAGGTGGTGTAGTGATACTTTGTTTGTGATCTAACAAATAAACCTTGCCTGAAAGATCAGAGAAGCAGAACAGCCAACCACTAGTTCTTACCTCTACCTGAGACCAAAAGGGCGATCCTGTCTCTATGAACCCTCAGACTGAATGAATGTTCTACTTGAAACCCCAGACTGAATGCTCTCTCCAGAAAACCTCAG
Source organism: Microtus pennsylvanicus (assembly GCF_037038515.1). NCBI lineage: Eukaryota > Metazoa > Chordata > Mammalia > Rodentia > Cricetidae > Microtus > Microtus pennsylvanicus. The sequence goes on along the minus strand of NC_134588.1, from coordinate 54,541,764 downwards.
ACTAAATCTGAGCTTCTGTTTCCTTCTGCCTTATATTCCTTCCATGTTCTGCTCTACAGCAGTACCAGACACTCTCCCCACCTCCTTTACAGAGTTCCTGAACTATCTGGTTAACCGTAAGCCTCACAGTACATGATAGCAGTATATATTGCTATCTTTCAAAGACCCAATCAGTGCAGGGGCTCTCTAGCTGTGTGCAGCCTGCATTGGAGGCACATAAACGATTGTTGATAGACAGATTCCTGGGTCCCAGTTCAGCTTCCTGTTCAGTAGATGAATCCCAAGGAGCTCTGTTTCAACACAAGTGATGATGGTGTCACAACCCAGGGAAACATGCTTTGAGGATTACTGACCTACATAAAAAATAGAGTGACAGGTGAAAATTGGAAAGGAGGCAGCAGTGATTGACACACAGCTCTGTTTGCTACAGTTGTGCAATCGCTGGACAAAGACAAAATCAAGTTGACTTGAAATTCAAAAGTATTCCAGAAGAAGACATCTTAAAATATTAAATTCCAGCTAGAAAAATGCATTCCCAGGGAGACAAATTCCATTCTGACTGGGGGTGGGGACAGTGTTAGGGGCTTAGGATTCTGGGATAATCACATGAATTCCAGTCTCATGACTTGACTTTTAGATGTTGGCAATATAGTTCTCTACTATGGCCCAACAGTTCTCACATTTGACCCTTTATTAAAAACAATAACCTACGATTTTTAAAAATAACTGATCCATGTAACCCGTGCCAAGATCAAGGGTGTGGTCTGTGCACCAGGATATTGGAGTGTTTTCCAGGTCTGTGTGCATAGCTGAGATTGTAGCCTCTAACTCGTTTGGTTTACAAACTCTTTCTTTACTCTGAAACCAAGCCCAAGTTCCAAAAGTGCAGTGGTAAGCTGAGTGGAAGGGATAACGGTTAACTTCCTAGGGTTTCTACTTGTATAAATTAACCTAAAAACAGCAAAAAGAGAATAAAAGAAAAGGAAAGGAAAGGAAAAGAACACGTGACAGTGGTCAACCAAACTGACTTTTGGGCAACAGTTCTACAAAGCAAGGTATTTTTAGATATTTGGGGATGTGATTAGCATAAAAGAACCAGATTTTTGTAGTATGAAGGAACTGCATTCTTTTTATTTTTTTTTAAGTCATTAGGTCTTAGTCCTACGTAGCTCATTTAAACGGATACAACAACAAGCGAAGTTCTGTGTATTTAGAAGCCTGGTTTTGAGGACGGCTCTCACCTCCCTTAAACAGAGATGTACAGGCTTGGCCCATGCCCGTCAGTCTTGTTTCGCCTGTGACATCACTTTTTCCAGCCACTTGTTTGGAACATTTACATTTTGTGAGCCTGTACTTGCCAGATCTCAGGCTGCCTGGGAAACAAAAGGTAAGGATAGAAGGGGAATTGACATCACCTGGCAGCCATCATCGACTCCGACTCCGGGTACATAGCAGGAATAGAACAGAGGATGCAGGTGAGTCACAGTCATGCTAAGACATGTTGGCAAGAAGGATTTCCTGCTCGACTCTGGAGGAAGCAGATGAGAACTTTATTTTCCTGCATCTCCTGCTTATTTGTGTTGCAAACAATTCTCTAGACAATTAATCTTTGGACTATTTGTCAGAATTCTCTTGGTCTGTTCCTCCAAGTACAGAAGGTGGCATACAGGTTCTTAAATGAGTCTGTGTCTTAACGAATGAATTTGATACAAGAAACTTCATATCAAAGTAAAGAAAACTACCAGGCTTCTCCCATGGAGAACCCGGTATTAGAAAAGACTGCTTGAGGTACCAGAGCTCTGGCAAGTTTTCTGGAAAGAAAACAATATAGGTGCCCAGGAGGCAACGTGGCAGCTTCTGTGATCAGGGAAACATTAATTGGATCATAGCCATCATCACTGAGGGAGCAAATGGTCCACATAGATACTTGCTCAATCTCTAGAAACAGAGATCTAACATCAATGTGCCTCTGAACCTCCTAGATACCATTGTTAGGACAAACACACTGCTCTAGTGCACATCACCAAAACCTACATGTTTTGCTTTTCCATATGAAGTTGAGTATTTTTATTTTAAGGTTTGTGAAGAATTTTGCTGAGAGTTATTGGACATTGCATTGAGTCCGTTGATTTTAGTAAGATTGACATTTTTACTGTGTTAATTCTACCTATTCAAGAGCTTGGGAGATCTTTCCATTTTCTAGTGTCTTTTTCAATTTCTTTCTTCAAAGATTTAAAGTTCTTGTCATATAGGTCTTCCACTTGTTTGGTTAGAGCTACTCCAAGATATTTTATGGTTTTTTTGTGGCTATTGTGAAGGGTCATATTTCTCTGATTTCTTTCTCAGCCCATGTTTCCTCTGTATAAAGGAGGGCTATTGATTTTTTTTTTTGAGTTAATCTTGTATCCTGATACATTACTAAAGGCCTTTATGAGTTGTAGGAGCTCTTTGGTAGAATTTTTGGGGTCACTTCTGTAAACTAGCAGATGCTATTTAAATTGTATACAACCCTCACAACATCTTCCATGGGTTTTTGATATATGACAACTCACTTTTTGCTTTTTTTCCTATGCTATTGGTATTCTCTTTAGAAAGTCAGTGCATACCTACATCTTTAAGTGTTTTTCCCAATTTCTTAGAATTAGTCCAGAATATCAGATATAATATTAAATACCTTGATCCATTTTGATTTGGGTTTTTATAGAATAAAGAAATGGATTTTATTTTAGTCTTCTGCATGAAGGCATCCAGTTTCCCCAGACCTTGTTGGAGAGTCATGCTCTTGTCACCTTATCAATAATCCCATGGCTGGATAGAATTATGTAAGTTTATTTGGGGGTCTTCTATTCTATCTCATTGGTCTCTACATCTGGGTTTGTGCCAGTGTTGTGATGTTTGTTACCATATATCATATAATTGAAATTGGGCGCTGCAGTGCCTCGGAGCGTTGCTTTTGTTCTCATTTACAATTATTTTGACTATTTGGAGTCTATTGTGCTTCCCTATGAATTGTATGACTATTCTTACTAGTTATGTGAAGAATATATTGTAATTTTAGCAAGTAGTATATTGAATCTGTAAATTGTTTTTGATAATATAGCCATTTTAATTATATCAATATATGAGCATAAGATGGCTTTCACCTTCTAATCCTTTTTAGTTTCTTTCCTTGGCATGTTGATGGCTCCTTTTTTGAGTTCTTTTACCTCTTTGGTTATGTTTATCCCCAGAAATTTTATTTATTGTTTTTGAGGCTATCGTAACTAAATTAATTTACTGATCTGCTTGTTTGAGTTCTCTTTGAGCTGATTGCTTGATTTCAAAACTAAATGTTTGGATTCCTTGGCTATCAATCATTTTGGTTTCTTTGGATTTAGTTACTGGTAGGCTTGGATAGGAAGAGAGGGAGAGGTTAAGTAACAAAAAGAAAACCAGAAAAATGAGATTACTATATCCTTTGCAATAAACTTGCCATGTCTAGTAAGTATTATTCCTAACTTCTGTGAACCAAAACAAATTATTGAATACGGGAAGGGAGATCACAGGAATGATCTTTTTATAGGAAATGTGGGTGGCCTAAACTTGTGGTTTGTATCTGAAGTAAAGACAGACTTGTAGGATTAAGGCCTTAGCTTTAATCTGTGTTAACCCCGGACTGTTAGTGTCAGAATTAAATTGAATCATCATGTATATTATGATGGCCAAAAGTTGCAATACTGGTTGTTGGTGTTTAAAACCCACATATTTGAAATCAAGTGTTGAGAGTACCCTACTTTTGTACATAAAACATGTAGTTTTAAAAGAAATCATGAAGTCAGCAATAGTGATAAGAAGAGTAGTAAGGAGAAGAATTAGCAAAGCTAACAACAAAAAGTCAATTTTAATGGTGTGACCTGATGTTTTGTGAAAAAAGCCTGTCTGTATTAAAGATTGACTAGAACTTCATAATTGTGGAGAGGTGGGATGCTGTAGATGAAGGCCAGAATTATCTTGGGTTGTCTTCAATCTCTTGAATAGGCATTTACCACCACACTGCATGACCTAATATCCTTGTGACTACCAGGTACAATATTTAGAATTTATCTTTAGGCTTAGCAGACCATTAATTAACTCAACCAACACTAAAGGTTGTTAAAATGCCTGAACCCGTTAGAAGATGCCTTTCTGTTCTATACTGCCTGGTGATCTGATGTCCCTACCAATGTATCTGACTTAATTAGACTTAAAATGTGTTCTTTTGTTTTTCTGTGACTTTAAAAGTTCATGTAACCTTCTCCACAGCAGAAGAATATGGCATTTAAGGTAACTTCAATCATATATTCTCAGATCATGGTTGCTCGTTTTGGCTCAGAATAAACTAACTCTTATTCATTTTGGAAAACAACTATATTTTTTGTCAATGAAATAGAAAAATGTATAGAAATGAAATAGACAGAAAAAGAATATTTTGTGAGGTAGAACTAGAGCAGAAACAAATTATATTATCTTTTGGTGTTTTGTGGAACCCAGGTGACAGAAAAACAATCTCACACATTCTTTCTGTTTTCACACTGTTCTCCTTTTCCCAGATTTCCCTTTATTTCTCATCAGCCTTTCCCAATATAATTATAGAGTATTTGATCAAGGTGATCATTATGTGTAGCAATCAAATCTAGCCTATGATTGGCAACTATTCTATTAAAAAAGAAGGATGATGGGAAGGAAAGAAAGTGGTAGGAAGAAAACAGAAGGCTGTGGGAGTGGAGATGAGAGAACAAAGAAGGCCAGCAGGTAGGTGGTACTCTTTGCCAAAACGTTCCCATCTTGTTGAGTTCTCCTGTGTTCTCCTCAACTGAATTAATATCTCTTTATCCACTAGAGGGAAATATCATCATTTCTCCTTTAGGAAAACTTCCTAAATAAAAGTCTCTGCCCCCATCCTACTGGAGCCTGCTTCTTCTAGACAGCATCATCACATTTTCCTCACCCTTCTTCCAGATAGGTTTTGGCAGCAATTAAGCAGCATCTTAATAAGGTGTGAACTGTCAAAAAAAATAACTTGTATCCCTACTGTAGAAAATTCTCATTCACTCTTTATTCCTTAGAAATCAAAACATTCTCTAACCATTCCCCTTAGATTCATGAGTGGTCATGTGTACCCCATGTTACAGTCTGACAAGATAGCATTACTGCAGTGTGTACTTTATTGTCTTTTCAGAAAACAAAGCTGGGAGTGGAGCTATGGTTCAGAAGTTAAAAGTGCTTTTTGCTCTTCCAGAGAACCAGAGTTTGGTTCTTAGCACCTACATGGCAGATCAAAACTACCTGTAACTCAACCTCCAAGAGATCTGACACTTCTGTCCTCAGAGGACTCCTGCGTTCATGTGTACAAACCCCCAAGCTGTCATGCACATATACACATTTAAAAAAGTAAGACAACAAAACTAGATGTGCGGCAGGAAAGTATGAAACTTTTCTTTCCCAACTATTGCCACTGAACATGGACAAACTGTAAAACAGATTTTAAAACACATTAAAACTTGATAGTGCATCAGGATTCTTCATAAAAATAGAAGCAATGTACTCACTTATAATTGGTTTCTAGCCATAAATAAGGGTCACGGAGACTACAATTGGTGAACCTAAAGAAACTAAATAAGATGGTGAACCCAAGGAAAAACATATAGTTATCCTCTTGGCTATGGGAAGTAGACAAAATTGCCGGGGAGAAAATTGGGATTTTGGGGGTGGGGTAGGATGGGGGTAAGGGGAGATGGGGAGAGAAAAGGGAGAAGGGGAGGAAGGGGGGAACTTGGGGAAACAGGAGGATTGGGATAAAGGAAGGTTGGACAGGGGAGCACGGAACCACAATTCTTAGTTAAGGGAGCCACTTTAGGGTTGGCAAGAGACTTGACCCTAGAGTGGCTCCCAGGAGCCCATGGTGATGTCCCCAGTTAGTGCTTTGGGCAGCTGAGGATAGGGAACCTGAAATAACCCTATCCTATAGCAATACTGACGAATATCTTGCATACCACCATAGAACCCACATCTGGTGATGGATGGAGATAGAGACAGAGACCCACACTGGGGCACTGGTCTGAGCTCCCAAGGTCCCAATGAGGAGCGGAAGGAAGGAGAAGATGAACAAGGAAGTCAGGACCACGAGGGGTGCACCCATCCATTGAGACAAGGGGTCTGATCTATTGGGAGCTCACCAAGGCCAGCTGGACTGTGACTGAAAAAGCATGGGATAAAACCGGACTCTCTGAACATGGCGAACAATGAGGGCTGATGAGAAGCCAAGGACATTGGCACGAGGTTTTGACCCTACTTCATGTTCTGGCTTTGTGGGAGCCTAGCCAGTTGGTTGTTCACCTTCCTAGACATGGACGGAGGGGGGCGGACCTTGGACTTTCCACAGGGCAGGGAACCCTGACTGCTCTAAGGACTGGAGAGGGAGGAGGAGAGGAGATTGGGGGAGGGGAAGAAAGGTGGGAGGAGGGGGAGGGAAATGGGAGGCTGGGAGGAAGCGGATACTTTTTTTTTTCCTTTTCTCAATAAATAAAAGAAAAATAGAAGCAATGAGAGAGAGTGGGGCGTAAAGAATGAGAGAGGATAAGAATCCTGAAAGCTGAGGAATTCTAAAATTGTCAGGTAGCAGGTTGGAGAGCCAGCTGAGCCAATGCTTCATTTTTGAACTTTGGCAAACTATGGAAGTTCAAAATGGTCTGCCAAACAAAGGTCTCACCTATTTATAGCAAGGTCAGGCTTCTCATTCTGTGTAGACCTTTATCTCACCAGATGAGTCAGTCACATCAGGCATACTAGAGAAATGCTTTACTTTACCCAGCCCAATAATTCAGACACTGATCTCATGCAAAGGCACCCTCACAAGACACACCCATAATAACATCTCACCAAATATTTATACTTGCTGCCAAAATGACCCATGGAATTAGCAATCCCAGAGAAATAAATTCCCTAAGAATTATGCTGCACTTTTTCTGTAACAGTATTTGTGAGCACAGGAAAAAAGAATAATGTCATAATTGAGAGCCTATGGATGATCTAGATGGTTCCCTTTCTCTGACATGCTCAGCCTCCCAGAAGCCCCATAGTTATTGTCTTTCATTGTAATGGTTTGTGTCCTGTTAGATGACCAAATAACTCCGGGGAGGCAAAATTGGAGTCTATAACCCTACAAAATCATCATCATCATCATCATCATCATCATCATCATCATCATCATTTATGCATATACAATGCTTAAGCATGAATGTGCAGCATGTTTGTGGTGGTTCTCCAGTTGTTCCTATCCAGATGGATAACCAAGATGTAGTGTAGGAGGCTGTTAGTTAGTTCCCAGCTGCTCAGCCCCAAAATAACCACACAGAAACTATTAATTAAATCATTGCTTGACCCATTAGCTCTAGCTTTTTATTAGCTAACTCTTACATCTTAATTTAACCCATTTCTATTAATCTGTGTATTGCCATGGTGCCTGTCTCTGGCAGGGATACATGGCTTCTCCTGACTCTGCCTTCTTTCTCCCCGCATTCAGTTTAGTTTTCCCCACCTAGTTCTACTTTGCTTTATCACACAAAGCCAGTTTCTTTATTAACCAATGATATTCATAGCATACAGAGGGGAATCCCACATCACCTAAAAGAACCCTAAAGGACTGTACCGCCTTTAGGCAAGAACTGTGATCCTGCATATACAGTTCATACAGCGTAACATCAAGCAGTTCAGGGAAGAGCAATTTCTTGTCCAAATGGCTATCAAACTCCAGAAGGAGCCCCTTCGATGCCCATCTTACTTTTGAAGTAATTGGTACTAAAAGGAGCAGTTGTGTTTCATTGTCATAAAAAGATCCTTAGTTTTCAAAACATTTTAAATGCCATATTCCATAGGTCGTTGAAAGGTTTGGAGAATATCCATCTAACTGAAATATATTTCTATATATCTAGACTACCTAACTAACATGACTAGAAATTTGACTATATTAACCTTCATCAGGCGATGAAAGGAGACAGAGACAGAGACCCACATTGGAGCACCGGACAGAAATCTCAAGGTCCAAATCAGGAGCAGAAGGAGAGAGAGCACGAGCAAGGAACTCAGGACTGCAAGGGGTGCACCCACACACTGAGACAATGGGGATGTTCTATTGTGAACTCACCAAGGCCAGCTGGCCTGGTTCTGAAAAAGCCTGGGATAAAACCGGAATCGCTGAACATAGCGGACAATGAGGACTACTGAGAACTCAAGAACAATGGCAATGGGTTTCTGATCCTACTGCACGTACTGGCTTTGTAGGAGCCTAGGCAGTTTGGATGCTCATCTTACTAGACCTGGATGGAGGTGGGGGTTCCTTGGACTTTCCACAGGGCAGGGAACCCTGATTGCTCTTCAGGCTGTGGAGGGAGGGGGACTTGATTAGGGGAGGGGGAGGGAAATGGGAGGCAGTGGCGGGGAAGAGACAGAAATCTTTAATAAATAAATAAATTAAAAAAAAAGAAAAAAAAGAAATTTGACTATTATAGATGACTATTAACCTATAATTCTCAATTATACATTACATTTTTAAATTAATTGCACAAACACAAGAGCAGAGTATACATATAACAAAATTGACCTTAAATTTGTATCAATAAACCAAGATCCATACCGATTTGTTTTATTGTCATAATCAAGGTTCACAGTCTTCTTTATGCTCTCTAGCCAGTGTTTTTGGGACCTTCTTCTTCACCTTATCCCATGCACCCCTCCAAGCAGTGCTATCTTTGCGTATCTGCCATCATTCATTCTCATAACATGGCCAAAGTATCTCAAGTGCCGTTGACATACCCTGTAGTTTACGTCCTTCTGTAGATGGAGATGTTTCTTAATGTCATCATTGTGCAACCTATCTCTTCATGTGACACTTAGAATCCTCCTGAGACATGCCATCTCAAATACATTCAGCTGCTATTTTGAGTAGCATTTAATTGTCCAGGTTTCAGAGTTGTAAAGAAGGCAGCTCACAACAAGTGTCTCATATACTTCTAATTTGGTTGTTGTTGTTATGTCTCTAGTTGACCAAATCTTTCCTAGTGCCTGGAATGTAACCCTTGCTATCCCTATCCACCTCTTGATGACTGAAATAGTTCCCTCCCTTGAACTGAGGTTTCCTCCCAGATAGACAAAGTTGACTGTTTGCTTGAGGTTCTGATTCTTTACTACAATGTTAAAATCCTGTCTTCCCAAGTATTGTATCTCAGTCTTCTCGATGTTTACTTTCATACCAAGGTTTTCACTTACTTCCACCACTGTATTTACCATGGACTGCAGCTCATCTGGACTTTCACCAAGTAATGCTGTATCATGGGTGAAACACGAGTTATTGATTTGCACACCACCTATCTGCACACTTATCTCCTCATCCTCCTGGGTTGTTGCTATATTAATTATGGGATATATTAAAGAGTAGGAGTGAGAGGACGCATGCCTGCAACACTCCTATTATTGTCTTAAACTCATCACTTAGTTCTCCACAGACTTTGACTGATGCAAAGGTATCTTTACAGGCATTTTCTATTATTCTTGTTATTTTCTCTGGGTACCTGTCGAAGCTCATTGTTTCCCAAAGTCCTTTCCTCCAAATGCTATTGAATGCTTTCCTGAAGTCAATGTAACAGACATATAAGACACATTAAAAGAAATATAGGAAGAATAACCCTACAAAATAGATATCCCCTAAATATCTTAGAAGGGGTCATCTTTGAAGCAAACTGCAAAAGACTTTGTGTAATGTGTGCTTAGAAGCATTAATAAATGCTTATGGTTTTCTATGTCTTGATCTTGACTTATATGTAGTGTTTTGATTTTAACAGAAACTCTCTGAAATATGCACTAGTATTGTTCTTTGGGTATGAAGGCATATATATGTGTGTAAGTTAGATAATGCTCCACAAGTAATAATTTGGAGACCTAAGATCTTATCTTAATTTACTTCACCCAATAACTATATTCTTGTTGCTATAGTATATTGATTCTGTTAACAAAGGAAGCACATGACCCTAACTTAAAATGATCCCTGACTGCACTATCAAATGCTTGTGACCTAATCCCTTCAGAGAAGCCTTCTCTTTATTTTACTGCATAAAATCAGAGAATGGAAAAATTGGAATTCTGTTTCTATTATTCTTCTTGCAACATTCTTGTCAAGTCTTTGACTGTGACATGGTTCAAGCAAACAGTTACTTAACTTTTCTCCTTCAGTACTCTAAGCCATTTAGCTGCCTTAATGCCCACCAGTCATTGAACTGGAATCAGGTGCAAATGAAAGAATTTATTCAAAATTCTAGTTTAGCTCCTTTCCTCTTCTTCTCTATATGTTCTTTCTAGCCATATACACTTCCTCAGTCAAATCTTTATTTTTTAAAACAACTTTTTCTCATTTTACATACCAATCCCAGTTCCCTCTCCTTTCCATCCTCCTCCTTCCCTTACCCCACCCCCATCTGCTCCTCAGAGAGAGTAAGACTTCCCCTCTGAGTCAACAAAGTCTGGCACATCACTTTGAGGCAGGACCAAAGCCCTTCCCACTATATCTAGGCTAAGCAAGATTTCCCTCTAAAGATAATTGGGGTCCAAAATGCCAGTTCAAGCACTAGAGATAAATCCTGGTCCCACTGCCAGTGGCCCCACTGACTGCCCCAGCCACACACCTGTCTTTCACATTAAGAGGGGCTAGTTTGGGCCTATGCAGGTTCCCCTGCTGTCAGTCCAGAGTTAGTGAGTTCCCACTAGTTCAGGTCAGCTGTTTCTGTGGGTTTCCCCATCATGATCTTGACCCTCTTGCTCATATTATCCCTCTTCCCTCTCTCTGACTGGACTCTGGGAGCTTGGCCCAGTGTTAGGTGTGGATCTCTGTATCTGCTTCCATCATTTTCTGGATGAAGTTTCTACAATGACAATTAAGGTAGTCATCAATTTGATTACAGGGAAAGTCCAGTTTAGGTATCCTCTCCACTATTGCTTAAGGTCTTAGCTGGGGGTCATTCATGTGGATTCCTGGAAATTTCTCTAGTGCCTGGTTTCTGACTAGCCTCTCAGCCAAATTTTGTTTGAGATTTCTTCTTTGCAAGGAGTTCATGGTACCTACCCGACTAAAACTTGTGTTTTAGAACTTGTCAGTTACCCATGGCTCTCCATTCAGGTTTATTATTATTATTATTGATTTTTATCGAGCTCTACATTTTTCTCTGCTCCCCTCCCTGCCTCTCCCCTCCCCTTCAACCCTCTTCCAAGGTCCTCATGCTCCCAATTTACTCAGGAGATCTTGCCTTTTTCTACTTCCTGTGTAGATTAGATCTATGTATGTCTCTCTTAGGGTCTTCATTGTTGTCTAGGTTCTCTGGGATTGTGAAAACCAGCCCACAAATCACAATTCCATTAAGTTTCCCAGATGACCACTCCAGTAAACAGAATATATTATGAAACTGCAAACAAAAACAGAATCCTGTTTGTTTTTCCAAACACCATTGTCCTTCTTGGCCTATCCAGTCTACTGTTGGTTGGCTTCTCACAGTTATAAGGTCCTCCATTACTTTTGAGCTGTATTTTTTTTTAAAGGATCCATTTCTCAGGCTAGAAAAATCCCAGTTTTGAAGGTGTCACTATTCTCTGCTGTTGCTGGCGTCACAATGCTCTAATTATCTATATTTTGAATTTTGAAAATGCTAAAAAGAATGTCTCTAAAATTGTAGTTGAAGAAAACTGTAAGCAACCTTCCCAAGCTTCTGGTCACTGAAAACTTTGCTTTGCTACATCACAGGAACTCACTGGTCTGGTCTCAGAAAAAAACAAAAACAAAAAACAGTATTCAACCAAGAATCATGGGTTAGGGAGAAACCCGGGGCTAGGGAAATTGCCAAGAATCCACAAGGATGATTGCCAGCTAAGACTCCTAGCAATAGTGGAGAGGGTGCCTGAACTGGCCTTCCCCTGTAATCAGATTGGCGAATACCCCAACTATCATCATAGAGCCTTCATTCAGCAACTGATGGAACCAGATGCAGAGATCCACAACCAAGAACCAGGTTGAGATCCTGGAATCCAATCAAAGATAAGCAGGAGGGAATATATAAGCAAGGGAGGTCAAGATCATGATGGAGAAATCTACAGAGACAGCTGAACCAAGCTTGTGGAAAATTAAAAATTTTGGACTGTCAGCTGTAGAGACTCCATGGGACCAAAGTAGCCCCTCCATATGTGGGAGACAGTGGTGAAGTCTGGACTATCTGAGAAGCCTCTGGCAGTAGGACCCGGATATATTCCTGGTGTATGAGCGAACTTATTAGAGCCCATTCCCTATGGGACGATGCCATGCTCTGCCTTAATGCAGTGGGGAGGAGCTTGGTCCAGCCCCAACTTAATGTGCCAGACTTTGTTGACTTCCCATGGGAGCCCTTACCTGTTGGGAAGAGTGGCTGGAGAGTGAGCTGGAGGGTATATAGGGGTGTGGTGTGGGAGGAGGGTTGGGGGGAGAACTCTGGATGGAATGTAAAATGAAATTAAAGAAATAAGTTAAAATTAAAAAACAAAACAAAAGTAGACTACCTCAAAAAAAAGAATCATTAATTAGACTCTTGATAAATTAAAACTTGAATTGTTCATGATCTAGATGGAGTAGAAGATTTTAAATATTATAGAAATTTTTATGTAGCTTGGCTTTTCTTTCATGGAACTTTTTCCACTATGGCTCAAAGGTAAGAACTGGTCTTTTAAGTGGGCTCTTTCCCAAAGAAAGCTATGAGAAAATCTACAGCTGGTGGAGGCTGTGGCAGCACTGTCTGTTTGGTGGACCTGAGTGGGGTTGTATCTTTTTCTGAGAAGATATGTGGCAAGTCCACAACAGAATGGATTTCTAATGGCGGGGATGAGCCTATCTACAGAGAACTCAGGATGGAAAACAAATGTCTTGTCTTCTTTAAGCACTGGAAGACTACAGTTAAGTGTTAGTTATGGATATATCTAGATGATACAACCTACTGTTCCACACCAAGTCTACTGCTATAGCCCATTGCTCTTGGGCTTCCAGTCTTCTTAGCCAGCTACTGTACAGAATACTGTAGGCAATATTAAAATATAGTGGTAAATATTTGCATACAGTGAACATATATAACTGCATAAAAACACCACAAAATATGTTACCACAAAATATGGTACAAAAGGAAATATTAAAGAATATTTCCTGAAGGGAAAATTGCTCTTAAGTCAATGAATGAATAATAAGTGAACATGAAGGACATTGTCATCCACTATTGTCAACTATTAACATGGACAGTTAGGCCACATTAGATTCTTTATACAATAGTCCTTCAGCAATAAATTAGGTGTAGCTTACTATAACTTCACTACTGTATGAACTTTAATTTTTAAAAAACTTTTTTGGCTCCTGAGGTAGCACTTAAAACACACACACACACACATACACATATATATCTGTACAAAAACTGTGCTGTAGGTTTGCGTACACATTGTGTGGTTATGCAGAAGCAAGGCTTTGTGTTGAAGTGGACAATGAAAGCAGTCTACCAAGAACCAACACCTCTGAAACTACAGTCAACACAAGCCTTCATGTTAATTGTCTAGGACAGATATTTTGTCACAATGGTGAAAAACCAACATAATAAACATCTGCTAAATGCTAAAACTTTTGGAAGTAATTATGCTTCCAATGTGTTGTATGGTAGTTTCCTATGAGGTTAAAACTTTCCAGATTGGAGGGAAACTTGAGACAAAGGATGTAAAGGAAAAGCAAAACAGTATTTATTTTTATTTTTTTGGGATAGTGTATTTTTAAGACAGGATGTGTTAATCCCACAGATGTGAGAAGACCAATGACCCAAATCATGGCCAAATTAATTAAAGCAAGCTTTTTTTTTGTGAGTACATGGGTTGTCTCTCCCCAAGGCAGGGTTCAAGAGATCAGAATTGGATATGAGGAAGATATAGCTCAGGAGCAGAGGGTTTCCAAATGAGGGATTTGGCAGCAAGTAAGCAGAGTTACAGAAGTAGAAAAAAAACATAACAAGTTGGTCATAATAACCTCTTGAATCAAATGACATAGTTGCAAGGTGGTCATAAAAATACAGTCAAAGCAAGGTGGGCCTAATAAGGAAATTATAACAACTTTTTGAAACAAAGGCATCATTGCTGTTTCCTGGAACAGGCAGTTCAGAACTACTTGTAGTTAGGATTATTAAGTGGGGCATAGCCCAACTTTGAGAAACAGAGATTTAATCATAAACAGGAATGAGCCTATTTTGTCTTCACTATACGATGGCTTTCAAACCTAAAGTGGAAGCAGGTTGTTTTACCTGATTTTTATTTTGTTTTGTTTGTTTGTTTTTGTTTTTTCGAGACAGGTTTCTCTGTAGCTTTGGTGCCTGTCCTGGAACTAGCTCTTTTAGACCAGGCTGGCCTCGAACTCCCAGAGATCCGCCTGCCTCTGCCTCCCGAGTGCTGGGATTAAAGGCGTGCACCACCACCGCCCAGCTGTTTTACCTGATTTTAACATGGAAATTAAACAACAGGATATGCTAGAGCAGTGGTTCTCAACCTGTGGGTCGCAATTCCTTTGGGGATCAAATGACCCTTTTATAGGAGTCGTATACTAGATATCCTGTATATGAGATATTTACATTATGATTTTTAACAGTAACAAAATTACAGTTTAAAAGTAACAATGAAAATAATTTTATGGTTGGAGGCCACCAACACATAAGAAATGTATTAAAGGGTCACAGCATTAAGAAGATTAAGAACCACTGCTCTAAAGGGAACAGTATTCTAAAAAAAACTCCATCTTAGGTACAGGAAAGCTTCATTAATACAGGAAATAAACAACTCAAAATAGCTTCAGGAAGTCCCTGAAACTGATCAGTTTCACTAGTCCCTGGCCTTCCCCAAAGTTATATAAGCAGTAAAGGCTCCTGAGAGTCACTCTGAGAGGACTCAAGCTACACAGAAGACTTTTGAGAGACAGCCCAGATGCCTGAAGAAGCAGAAAGTAGCTGAGCAACCTGAAAGTAACAGAGAGCAGCCAAACTGCTGCCCAGAAAAACAAAGACTAGGTCCTCCCCCCTCCGTCCATATCTAGGAAGGTGAACATCCAAACTGGCTAGGCTCCCACCAAGCCAGCACATTAAGTAGGATCAAAACCCCGTGCCATTGTCCTTGGCGTCTCATCAGCCCTCATTGTTCGCCATGTTCAGAGAGTCCAATTTTAACCCATGCTTTTTCAGTCACAGTCCAGCTGGCCTTGGTGAGCTCCCAGTAGATTAGCTCCACTGTCTCAGTGGGTGGGTGCACCCCTCGTCGTCCCGACTTCTTTGCTCATGTTCTCCCTCCTTCTGCTCCTCATTGGGACCTTGGGAGCTCAGTCCAGTGCTCCAGTGTGGGTCTCTGTCTCTATCTCCATCCATCACCAGATGAAGGTTCTAAACCCTGACTGCTCTTTGGACTGGAGAGGGAGGGGGAGAGGAGTGGGGAGAAGGGGAGAGGGGTGGGAGGAGGGGGAGAAGAGTGGGAGGAGGGGGAGGAGGAGGAGGGAAATGGGAGGCTGGGAGGAGGTGGAAATTTGTTTTTTTTTTCTTTATTATTCTCCTTTTATCAATAAAAAAAAAAGAAAAAAAAGAAAAACAAAGACTAGCTGGGCACCTGGAAAAGATACTTTCCCACAACTGCCTACAGGCTGTGAAGTGTGCTCCAGGTTCCCAGCGTTTGTGAGTAGCTGTCACCCATGTTGGGGTGGGCCTTGGTGATCCAGATGTCTTTTAGTCATTTGTGCCCCTGAGAGTAGCCCCTCGCCCATACTTCTGTAAACCGCCCCAATAAAACCAATTGATTCACTAAGTTAGACTTTGGTGATGTCTGTACTTTGGTCTGTCGTCAGTTCCTTATCACAGGTGTGGTGCATTTATTTGGGAAGCATCAGTCACACACTGATAAAGTCTTAGATTTCTATAATAGAGATATAGAAATAAAAGTGCATTCTCAAGCTCCAGGACTTGACCACGACTAAGGAAACAGGCATGAAGAGGATAGTGGCAATTTGTAGGCGCATTAATTTCTCTAGGAGAGGTGTGTTCTCAGCCACCAAAAACAGATCAAACTAACAATCTTGCTCAAGTCTAGCTTGGTGAACCAGGGATTTTTATGATAATTCATGAGCTATCATGATGAGTACGGGTGAAGGATTATTTACAGGAGCATGAATGACCCCAAAATCTCTGCATCACTCAATGATTCTACCCCAGAGCAAATGACAGCTTCATCTTAGCTGCTCAGGTGGAGTTCTCATTCAACTAACCTTCCAACCTCTTTGCACTTTTGAACATCCCAGGACCATGCGAAACTCGGACAGAATTACACATGGCTGAGGTGGGGGACAGGAAGGAGCTCATCTTCCTGTCTTATGTGGGTGTCTAGTGATCTTCTCACACCCTTTTTTTATGAGCTGACGTCAATAGACCCAACCTTGCTGATGGTTTCTTGGAGGTAATCGCTGTTGTTCCGAATTAGACGCTAATGACTATTATGCTTGGAGGAGCATCATGCAAGAATAGGGTTGGAAATAAAATGAACAGGTTCAAGATTTGAGAGACAACACAACAATTAAACAAAGAGAAGTCATAAATTTGAGCATGAACGAGTGGGGGTGCATGAGAAGAGTTAGAGGGAGGAAACAGAAGGGGGAAGCGATATATTTAATTTCAAAAAAGATAAAATATTTTTAAAAGACAACAGCTTGTCAGCCTTTTAACATCATCAAGCAATTCTAGTCATCTATGATCCTTACATATTTCTTGAACATAGCCAGGGTGTCGTGCATATGGTGACAGTACTCTTTATGTCCTGACTCACTACACTTGGCCCAGTCTTCCACTTGGGTCAACTTAGTGAGCTGCACACATGGTTACAGTAAGCAAGGAAGGAAGAAGGACTTCTGGGAAGCTTTTAAAACCAATGTCCCTGGCGATGCAAAATGACTAAGGGTGGTTATGCAAACAGCTTGCAAACAAAGCCGAAGGAAGACAATATGCCCTTCAGACAGAGCTCTCCAGCCACTTAATTGGCAGCCAGTAGCTCACTAGCCAGAGACAGACTTGGTGCCTCACTGAAAAGGAATGTGTTTGAATCAGTTGTAGTAAAAGATAAACAACTGAGATTGCAGATTGCAGGCTCAGTTGGTAGAGTATTTGCCTACCTACACAAAATCCTGAGTTCAAGCCCCAATATTGTATAAAACCAGTGTGCATGCCTGTAATCCTAGCACTTGGGAGGTAGAAGCTGGAGGATCAGAAGTTCAAAGTCATCTTTAGTTACTTTGAGAATTTGGGGCCAGCCTAGGACACCTGGTACCTTATTTCAGAAAAACAATAAGTAAACAAACACCAGGTAATGCTGGCATTTCTATGTCTGTTTTGTCTTAACTACCCTTCACCCTCCAAACTATATGGAAATACTTAGATTATTTTTACGAGGTTATATTTTATGACCCAGGATGATTAGACAGCAGTAAAATGCCCTCTGCCCATGACTCAAATGCAGTCTGTCATGTACTCAGTAGCTTAGCAATGTTCTTAATAGACTAAGGTCCAGGCTCGACCAGCTCCTCATGAAAAACCTTTGGAACAAAAAGATGTGAGAACTAGATCATTCCTGCAATCCAACTCCACTGAGTCAGTGACCTTTGCAAAAGGAGAAGGGATCTTAAGCTGACCAAACCTGCTTCCTTTCTAGAGTGGACACATGAGCTCAAAATCCTAACTAAATAGTTGTGAAATACAAACAATTGCATATCCTGAATACCCACTCGGGTTGAGAGTCTTCAGAGTTATTTGTTTATCTGTTCTTCTGTCTACTCACCCTTACATCCTCAAGAAAGAACCTAAGATAATTTTTAATATAAATGTCCCAGCTGGAGGGATGGTTTAGTGGGTCATAGTCAAGCATGAAGACTTGAGCTTGAGTCCCCAGAACCCACATAAATGCTGGGCAGACATGGCAGCTGTTCTGTAATCATAGGGCTGAGGAGGCAGAGGCAACAGAGAACAACCCCCTCCCTCAGGACAAACTAAGTAGCTAGATTTTCCAAATCATTAAGCAATGAGTTCAAGTGAGAGATTCTGCCTTCATATATAAGATGGAGCCATGAAAGCATACTTCCACAATACACATATACATGCAGTCCTAGCCATACCCACACCTGCACACATGTGAGCACATATGTACATACGCACATACAAAAAATGAATTTCATAGATCCTTGAACTAGTCTGGGCATTACAGTTTAGATGCTCAGGTAGCCAGCACATCCATTAATAAAGTATGTCATAGTAAAGTAAATCATTGCCTAAACTGTATGTCTTGTGTGTGTTATAACTTTAGTGACTTATGAGTATGTGTTTTAAATCCTCTCCAAGTAAAAGATACTTGTTGCAGGGAGGGGGCCACTTGTTTGTCCTACCCCCCCCCCCCGGCTAGCTTACACTCGAAATAACCACACAGAAACTATATTAATTAAAACACTGCTTTGTCATTAGCTCCAACTACTTATTGGCTAACTCTTACATACTAGTTTAACCCATCTCCATTAACCGGTGTATCGCCACATGGCTGTGGCTTACTGGAGATTCTAACCAGTGTCCATCTCAGGCAGAGGATCCATGGCTTCTCTGACTCTGCCTTTCTTCCCAGCATTCAGTTCTGTTTTCTCTGCCTACCTAAGTTCTGCCCTATCAACTAGGCCAAGGCAGCTCCTTTATTCATGAACCAATAAAAGCAACACACAAACAGAAGGAACTCCTATACCGGATACTTGCCCAGTTGCCTGCCCTGCCAGTCTTCTCTGGCTCTGCTCTTTCTCCCGATGGGGGCATGTAGTAGAAGGAGGCTGCTTGTTTGTTCCTAGCTGCTCAGCCCAGAAATAATCACACAGAAACTATATTATTTAAACCACTGCTTGGCAAATCACTTAACTGTATTGCTAACTAGCTATTATATCTTAACCCATTTCCATTATTTTATATTTTAAACAAGGTTCGTGGCCTACCCACAAGGTTCTAGCTGACAGCTGGCATCTTTCTCCTCTGGCAGCTCCATGGTGTCTCTCGACTCTGCCTTCTTTCTCCCAGCATTTGGCTTAGTTTTTCCAGCCTAGCTCTATTCTGACCTATCACAGGCCAAGCCAACTTCTTTATTCATTAACCAATAAAAGCAACACATATACAGAAGGACTTCCCACACCAGGGGCAGATACACCCCATTCCATTAAATCACTCAGAATCTTCTTAACCAATTCTCAGAAATATCCTCTTTCTGGGGGTCTACATGTTATCAGCAAGGGGGTCAGAAGTAGAGACACAGCTCCATTCTGTCTTCTGCTGCTGTTTCTGCTGTTTGAGGAGTTCCCCTAAACTTTTTAGGGAACTCAACTTTAGGCTAAACTGGGACTCCCAGTTCTGACACAAAAAAGAATTTCAGTACTTTTAGTGATATTTCATTTGTATTTTAATAAATAAAGCTCACCTGAAGACCAATGCTGGCTTTGAAGTTGGAGTGTGGCTCTCTCCTTCTCTAACCCCAAGCATGCTTATTAAAGTTAAATCCAAAATCTCTGTTTCAGTCAGAAGAGCCATCTGATATGGGACATAAGGATAACAAAAATTTAAGGACTATTTTATTGCTACTAATCTCATAATCAT
Source organism: Microtus pennsylvanicus (assembly GCF_037038515.1). Lineage (NCBI taxonomy): Eukaryota > Metazoa > Chordata > Mammalia > Rodentia > Cricetidae > Microtus > Microtus pennsylvanicus. The sequence goes on along the minus strand of NC_134588.1, from coordinate 54,522,025 downwards.
CTAGTTTTATATTGACTCTTTAACAGCTTTTCTTAAGGTGTAAGTTTTATAAGATAAATATTTATATATTTAAACTTTTTGTCATTATAGAGTACTAATTAATTCTAGAAAAAGGTTTCATCTACCTTTCTGTACATGATTTGGGGTTTGAGTCTATCAGTTTTCTGCATAAACCATGACATCTCCAAAAGGATAGGACAATTCTTTAAGGACTATGGTAACACCACTAAACTGAAAAACACCACCTAAAGATCGGTTTTGTACTAAAAATTTCTCAGAGTAATTTCTAGGTGGCTAGCTGAGATGATCTAGCCTAAAAGACTACAAAGCCAGGATTTGAGACAAACCCTGCACTTTCCCTTTACACAGAGATTGAACAAAAAATGATAACAGCTACCTTTCCCAGGACTTGACAATTAACCCAGGTAACCACAACCTTTATACAGATAGTTTTATCCTGTTTGCCACCTAGAATTATTTGTATTTATCTATTGACCAATTGACCAGTTAGCCAACCTACTTGATAGTAATTTTCTAAAATAAAAGATTGGGCCCTAGGTTCATGGTAATTAAGCTGTCCATCCAGTCAACTACGCATTTACTTGTGAGGCTAGCCCAGGACACTACAGATATGGGGAAGAGACATCAGAGACAGAAAGATATTGAAAAAATTGCTCTCAACAAAAGGATAAATTTCTTCTCCTGCCTTTTTGTTTCCTATTTGCTTCATTTATTTATTTCCTGCTTCATTCCACAAAAACCAGAGGTATCTGAGAGTAATTTAGATACTGCCTCACCAGGGCCAGCTGTAATCTGTCCCAGGTTGGCGATTTGCCTTGATTTGAAACACTTCCCACACATAAATCTCAAAGGTCAAAGGTGGAAAGTTCACTGTCTCTCAGAAGATAGTGAGTTTAATTCAGAACCTTCAGTAGCCAAGCAGATTTCTAGGTCTCAGTCTCTCCCCTTCTTCCGTCTCGACACCTCTTCTGCCTCAGCTAATTGCCAGATGGTGGAAGCACATCATTTCACTGTTTCTTCTTTGGAGGGCTATCCCTCCCAGGTGAGTTAACTGAGCTCCATCACTTCAGGAAATAATTATGTCTCTAGAAAACCAATTTTCTTCTATTTTGGGCCCATCTCAGGAAGTTTAATAGATGAAAATGAAAAATAATGAAGTGGCTCTTAATTCGCAGATGTTGTTGTTGTTTTTTTTTTAATATATTGTATTTGTCTGTGTGTCTCCCATCTTTGCGAGCTTGTGAGACATGGGGTTCTGTGAGGGGAATGTGGGCTTTAGGATCAAGGAGTTTCATTTTAGCCTAGAAGCAGTGTATCCTTAAATAAGTAAGCGAATGTTTGGGAATCTGTATTTTCTTTCCCGTTAAAATTGGGAGGGATGGTGTCCTCGCACTGTCTGCTTCTAGTCTGTGTCATCGCCTTTGACCCGACAAGCCCTTCCTTTTACCCTCCTCCCTCCTTGATTTTGAATTTTTCTCATCTGCTGTAGAATGAGTGCTATCCTCCAAACAAACAGCAGTCAGATGAAGATCAGAAAATTGGCCACGTGCAAGAGACATCTGAGATAAGATTAGCTGATGGTGGATACTCCCTCATAGAAGAGATTCCAGCAGCCCCAGTTTGCACCTCTTATATGTGACCCTGCCTTAACTGCACAGGCTATTAAGAATAAGGTAGAGTATATGGACGTTGGAAAGTTGACTGAGAAACAGGGAGGTACTATTTTGTATCTACGGTGAAAAGCCATCATTGTAGGGGTCCGCGAAGGTGCTGTGGGTGTCAATTGATCAATAGAATTAAGAGAGCTCTCCCTGAAAATTGTGATGATTTTTTGCATCTGTTGGATCCTGTGGTGGTTAAAGGCACATCTTTTTTATGGCTTATCCCAGGAATGGTTACTGGAATACAAAGAGAGGTCTCAAAGATGCCCTATATGATTAGTAAAACTATTAATATTACTGAAAAAGTATTAGCAGAAGTTAATCATGAGTTGGGTGAATTGAGGAGCAAATTTTACAAAACAGAACTACTATATATTATTTGGTGCTTAAGCACAGTCTTGATTGTTGACAGTTTCTTGACATACGTTTCTTTAATGTGTCGGATTTTCCCCCACACTATTGGTGGTAAAATTGATGATTTGCATAAAGAGAGATAAAATCTGTCAAACGACCATGAATGGCTATCAAGATCAGCCTCCTCGACGTGAGTTCCAAGGCAGCCAGGACTACTTTGTGAGAATGTGTCTCAAAATAAAAATGAAAACGCACAAAGTCGAGAAGGGAAAAGTGTGTCCACACCATCACTTCCTGTTCCGTCTCCACCTCTATTAAAAAGGCAGCAATAGAGGAAAGGACTGTCTTGAACTGTTTCTGCAAAGTAAGAGGGTACAAGGTGCGAAAGCCCATTCTCTTGGGACATGTCCAGCGTGTCTCCCTTTAAGGTCCATTTCTCTCCAGTTGAAGTGAGTATTAATTATCCTTACTGACTTTCTGAGGAGCCACTGGAAGAGTCAGAAAAGGAATCTCTATTAGAAGTATAAACTCAGCTGAGGAGAGAGGTTAGGTCCACAGCAACTTCCACCCTGGCAGATTAAAGTAGCTGTATAGCTTGTAGATCTCCGATGTAGTCAGGCTATGGTGGGGAATGTTTGACTCTGACGTGTGTGATATCAGTCGAGATCTGGAGAATCCACTCCCAAGGTAGAAGTACTAGAGCTATGTAGTAAGAGGTATGTGTTTGATTTACAGAGCTCCCAAAAGATTGGGATTTCCTGAGTAACGGTGAAAAGAACATCTATTTTTATCTATAAGAGCCTTTCTCCCTTCAAACTCTCCCACACACCCCTCCCTTTTTCAAACTCACGGACTCTTTTTTTCATTACTAGTTATGAAAGCCAACACAATATGTATTATAAAACTAAAACGTGAGGCCTAAAAATAAGGAAACTACTGAAGGAAAGTGTACACACATGTGCACGCGCACACACATACACACATGCAGGGTATCTCCTTTTGCCCCGTGCTTGTCTTTCGTTCTGTTGCAGATCTTAGTCTGAATTAATCCACATGCCTTTTTAATCTTGTTTCTGTGCTCTCGTTTTCATCTTTAAAACAATATAGTTGCTCAGTTTAGTGCCAAGAATTTTTTACTCTGGTTTCTTCTGCCAGTTCTAATTTCAGGGCTTACGTTCAAGTCTGTTATACATTTCCACTTGGCTTTTATGTATGGATAGTGGTCCTAGGCAAAAAGCCAAATTTAAATATGGTCTCTTTCCCTGTTCCAAGATGAGAACTCTGTGCTAACTGCTTTCCAATGTCTGAAAACAGGTTCTTTATAGAATTGGCCTGGTTTTATAGTTTTTTATAGCAAAAGGGAAGTCCAATAACCATTTCTCCTCTATGACTGAAACTGCACCTGCATTGGAACATATTACTGTATTTAGTCTCATAGTATAAATATAAATACCAGCAGGCCACTTCACAGCTGTAAAGATTAGCCACTTTCCATTATCTTCTAAGACCCTCGAAGACAAAAAGGAATTGTAATTGCTTTTTTGTTCATAACTCTGACAATTTGGCACACATCAGATCTTCAAGAAATAAACCACAGAAGGTCCCATTGTTCCCTATGTATATGAAAATTTGAATATCTGAAAAGACAAATCAGAGAAATGAAGTCAACTTTTATATATTGGCTAAGTGCTAAGATTTTCAAATTTCCATGAGCCAAAACCTCTCTCCCCCCCTCTCTCTCACACACACAAAGTTTTACTGAAGCACAGCCATGATTATCAGTCTAGACATTCCCTGTCTGCTTGCTCACTGTAATCATCAGCCCGAATATTTAGTCCTGCAAATCCCAAAGTATGTAGTGAATGGTCTTTGACAGAGGGTTATCAGTCCCTAATTGGTGGCACTGTTATAGGACTCCTCAACTCAGCTATTCTGTGCAATAAATAATGTAATTAATCGGAAGTGGATTCTCACACCCTCAAAGGTACTTGCCCCAGGTTCTATGGCTCATAAGCAGCGGAGCACAAATTTGCATTCTGATTTATCAGACTCTGACTCCTAGGCTTTCTGTTTCTTGTTGTTTTTAAATTCCCCTTTTATTGAAAATAGTTTCTTTTCTCAAGTAATATGTCCTGATTACAGTTTCCCTCCCGCTACTCCTCCCAGTCCCTCTCTACCTCCTCTCCCGCTCCTTTACCGTATCATTAGAAAACAACAGACTTCTAAGAGATAAAAATGAAATATAATAAGATAAAGCAAAAAAAAAACCTGTCACAACAGAGTTGTACAAGACAAATAAACAGAATAAAAAAAAACACACACACACAAAAGCCCAAGTATCAGAGACCCACTTATTCACACACTCGGGAATTCCATAAGAACACTAAACTGGAAGCCATAATATTTCCACAGAGGACCCGGGGCAGACCTGTGTAGGCCCTGTGCATGCTGCCTTGGTCTCTGTGAGTTCATAGGAGCTTTGCTCAGTTGATTCAGAGGGCCTTGTTTTCTTGGTGTCCTCCAATCACTCTGAATCTTAAACTCTTTCTGCCTCATCTTCCTTGAGGTTCCCTGAGATCTGCAGGGAGGGAGTTGATAGAAACATCAACTTGGGGCTGAGTGCTCCAAGGTCTCTCGCTCTCTCCTTTTGCTTTTTGTCTGACTGTGGGTTTTTGTATTTTCTCTCATCTGCTATAGGAGGAAGCCTTTCTGATAATCACTGAGCAAGGCACTGACCCATGAGTACAGCAGAATGTCATTAGTAGCCTTTTTATCACTATGTTTTATTTTTATTTTTAATTTTTAGGCCAGTAGTAATTAGTTTTAACCTAGGTTTCTGGACTATTTGCTTTCGGAGTCCTAGTCACCCAAGCAGTGTCAGATATGGGTTCCATCTTATGGAGTAGGCTTTAGGTCAAATCAAAAACTGGTTGGTTACTCCCACAAGCTTAGTGCCACCATTGTCTTAGCATATTATGCAGGCAGGATAGCATTGCAGATCAAAGGGTTTGTGGCTGGTTTGGTGTTCACAGTTTTCTTTGGGTAGCCTGCAGAGTACCAAAGGCCCAGAACATAGATGTAAAGGCTCTATGTAGGCACCAGCTCAGCGTTTCCATGTTCAATGAGTTATGCAGGTGCTGGCTTCCGCATTGGGGCCTTGCCGTCAGTTTGTGGAGAGCAAACTATAGACTTGGCAACAGCCTGGGTTGTTTGGGAATTTCCTAGGTTGTTTGGGACACCTTTGGCCAACAGCTCAACTAAATGTAACACAATCTTGTTACAGGAAGCTTCATTTGATGACAAGAGATGGCCAGTTAGGGCTCTGTTTCTCCCATTATTTGGTGGTTTCATTTAGATCACCTTCATGTATGCATATATTTGTGGAAGCTTCTACTGTATTAGGTTTCCATGCTACCCTTCAAATGCCTCTTATTTTAACTGGCTCTCCCATAATCCCTCCTTCATCCCCTCGCACCCCTCCCTACTTGATCCTCCTGTTCCAGCACCCCATTCATCCATAATTATCTATTTTATTTCCCTTTCCTCATGAGTTCTGTCTGCATTCTTTAGTCTCTTACCCTTTGTGATTCTACAGATTGTAGTTTGCTTTTTATTGAGTTGATAGCTAATACCCACACATAAGTGAATACATATTATACTTGTCTTTCTGGGTCTCAGGATGATTTTTTTCTAAGTTCCATCCATTTGCCTGAAAATATCTTATCATTTTTTAAACGACTGAGTAATACTCCATTGTGTAAATTACCACATTATCTTTATCCATTCTTTTGTTGAGAGACATCTGGTTTGTTTCCAATTTCTGGTTATTATGAATAAAACAACAAGGAAGATGGTTGAGCAAGCATCTCTGTGGTAGGATGAAGCATCCTTAGATGTATGCCCATTAGTGGTATATCTGGATCTTAAGGTAAATTGGTTTTCATCTTCCTGAGGAACCGTCATACTGATTTCCATAGTTAATTGTACAAGTTTACACTCCCACCAGCAATGGATGAGTATACTCCTTACTCCACATCTCTGCCAGCATGAGCTGTTACTTGTTTTATTGATCTTAGCCATTCTGACAGGTATAAGATGAAATCTTAAAGTAGTTTGGTTTACATTTTCCCAATGACTAAGCATGTTGACAATTTCTTTTTTTTTTTTTTTTTTTTTTTTTTTGGTTTTTCGAGACAGGGTTTCTCTGTGGCTTTGGAGCCTGTCCTGGAACTAGCTCTTGTAGACCAGCTCACAGAGATCCGCCTGCCTCTGCCTCCCGAGTGCTGGGATTAAAGGCGTGCGCCACCACCGCCCGGCGACAATTTCTTTAAGGGTTTCACTGTGATTTGAGTTTCCTCTTTTGAGAACTCTGTTTAGATCTGTACCCCATTTTTATTGCATCATTTTGATATCTAATTTTTATCTATCTAATTATATATTATATATGATAACTACTTATATGCATATCTAATTAATTTTTATATATTTTTAATATTACTGATCTATTGGGTGTGGAGTTGGTAGAAAACTTTTTCCATTCTATAGACTGCCACTTTGTCTGAAAGATGTTGTCCTTTGACATGCAAAAGCTTCTCAGTTTAATAAGATCCTGTATTATTATTGTTGATCTCAGTGCCTAAGAGTGTTCTATTCAGAAAGTCTTTTCCTATGCCAATATACTCAAAGCTATCCCCCATTTTCTCTTCTATCAGATTCACTGTATCTGGTTTTATATGGAGGTCTTTGATCCATTTGAGTTGAATTTGATGCAGGGTGCTAAGTACGGATCTATTTAGATTCTTCTACATGCAGCCATTCAGTTTGTTATAGATGCTCTCTATTTTTCAGTGTGTACTTTTGGTTTCTTTATAAAAATAATTTAAAAAACCCAGTTGTCCATAGGTGGGTGTATTTAAGTTTGGCTCTTCAATTCCATCAATATGTTTGATTGTTTTTGTTATTGTTGTGTTGGTGTTTTTTTGGTTTTGTTTGTTTGGTTTGGTTTTGGTTTGCTAGGTTCTGGGGGTTTTTTTGTTTTATTTTTGCTTGCTTGCTTTGCCAATATGATGCTCTTTTTCATTATTCTATCTTTGTAGTACAACTAGAAAGGGAGATGGTAATACCTCCATCAGTTTTTTTTAGTTATTATTCACGATTGTTTTAGCAATCCTGGAGTTTTTGGTTCCATATGAAACTGAAAATTGTCCTTTTACGGTCTGTAAAGAATTGTGTTAGAATTTTGATGGACAATGAACTGAATATGTAAATTGTTTTTGGTAGGATGGCCATTTTTACTATGTTAATCTTACCAGGCAATGATTATGAGAGATCTTTCCATCTTCTGATATCTTCCTCAATTTCTTTCTTCAATGGCTTGAAATTTTTAATCACATGAGTCTTTCACTTGCTTGGTTAGATTTATCCCAAGATATTTTATATTTTTTTGAGGCTATTGAGAAATGTTTTGTTTCCCTGATTTCTTTCTCAGTCCATTTGGCATTCATATATGGGAGGGCTACTGAATTATGAATTGCCTTTTTATATAGCTACTTTGTTAAAAGTGTGTATCAGCTTTAGGTGTTCTCTGGTGGATATGTGTGTGTGAGTGTGTGTTTGTGCATATCACTTATATATGCTACCATGTCATCTGCAAATAAAGATACTTTGACTTCTTTTCCAATTTGTATCCCCTTGATCTCCTTCAGTTTTCTTATTGCTCTAGCTAAGAATTAAAGTACTATATTGAATAGATACATAAAAAGTGGACAACCTTGTCTTGTTCCTTATTTTAGTGGAATTGTTTTTAGTTTCTCTCTATATTGTTAGCTATGGGCCTTATTCCGTTAGGTATATTTCTAATATCTCTAATCTCTCTAGGGCTCTTGTGATAAAGGGCTGTTGGAGTTTGTCAAAGGCCTTTTCTGCATTTAATGAGATGATCATGTGGTTTTTGTGTTTCGGTTTGTTTAAATGGTGGACTATACTTATTAATGTTGAACCATCCCTGCATTTCTGAGATGAAGCCTACTTGATCATGGTGGGTGATTTTTTTTAACGTGTTCTTGGACTCAATTTGCAAGTATTTTACTGAGAATTTTTGGATCTATATTCATAAGGGAAATTGATCTGTGATTTCTCTTCTTTGTTGGGTCTTTGTGTGGTTTTGGGTATTCGTGGCTCCATAAAATGAATGGGGCAATGTTCGTACTGTTTCTATTCTGTGGAATAATTTGATTTTGGGAGTAAACTCTTCTTTGAAAGTTTGGTAGAATTCTGTTCTAAAATCATCTGGCCCTGGGATTTTTTGGGGGAAGGGTGTGGGATTGGGAGACTTTTAATGATTTCTTCTATTTTACTAGTGGTTGTAGGTCTGCTTAATTGCTTCACTAATCTTCATTTAACTTTGGTGAGTGATATGTATATAGGAAATTATACATTTCTTTTATATTTTCCAGTTTGCTGGAGTACAGGATTTTTAAGTACACCCTTATGATTCTCTGGATTTCCTCAGTGTCTGTTATTATATCCCCCATTTTAATTTTTGATATGCTAATTTGGATATTCTCTCTCTGACTTTTACCTAATCTGAATATAGGTTTGTCATTCTTATTGATTTTCTCAAAGAACCAACCCTTTGTCCCATTGATTCTTTGTATTTGTTTTTTTGTTTCTATTTTATTATTTTAATCCTTGAGATTATTTCTTATCATCTGCTACTTTTGGGTGTGATTTCTTCATTTTGTTCTAGCGATTGAAGGTGTGTTGTTAAGTTGATAGAATAAGATCTCTCTAATATTTCAATGTAGGCACTTAATGCTATGAACTTGCCTTTTAGAATCATCTTCATTGTATTCCATAAGTTTGGATGTCTTATGTACTCATTTTCATTCAATTCTAGAAGGTCTTTAGTTCTTCTTAAATTTCTGTCTTGATCCACTTTTCATTTAATAAAGAGCTATTTATTTTCCACGTGTTTTCAAACTTTCTGTTGTTTCTTATATCCAGCTTTAATCCATGGTGGTCAGATAATATGCAAGATGCTATTTAAACATTCTTATATCTTTAGAGACTTACTTTGTGTTCAAATATGTGGTCAATTTTAGAGAAAATTCCACAACATATTGAAACAAAGATATATTGTTTTGTGTTTGAATAAAATTCTCTGTAAATATCTGTTAGATACATTTGGTTTATAATATCAGTTAGTTCTAGCATTTTTGTCTAGTGTTTTGTCTGGATGTCTATTGGTGAGAGTTGGGTATTGAACTTTCCCACTGTCAGTGTGTGAGGGTAAATATGTGATTTAAGCCATGGTGATGTTTCTTTTATGAACTTGGGTGTCCTTGTGTAGTAGCCTGGGCTAACATCTGTGGTCTCTTAGAGTCTGTAGTACATCTGTCCAGGGCCTTCTGTCTTTTAGAGTCTCTATTGGGAAGTCATGTGCAATACTAATAGTGCTACCTTTATTTATTTTTTATTTGGTATCTTTTCCTTGGAACTTTTAATGTTTTTTTTCTTTGTTCTGTATATTTAGTGTTTTGATTGTTATATGCTGAGGAGACTGTCTTTCTGGTCCAGTCTATTTAGTGTCTTGTCTGCTTCTTATGCCTTAATAAGCATCTTGTTCTTTAGATTAGAGAAATTTTCTCCTATTATTTTGTTGAAAACACTTTCTGTGTCTTTGACTTTGGTTTCTTCTCCTTCTTCTATTCCTATTATTCTTAGAATTGATCTTTGCATAGCACCCCAGATTCTCTGGATGTTTTAAGCCAGAAGTTTTTTAAATTTAACATCTTCTTTAGCAGAGAGATCCATTTCTTCATGTCTTTTAGTGTTTTTTATTCTCCTTTTCATCTCCTGTTTTTTGTTGGTGAAGTTTATCTCTATAGTTCCTAAATTTTTCATTTCCAGATTTCTCTCAGTTTGAGTTTTCTTTATTGATTCTATTTCCACTTTCAGGTCTTGAATAATCTCATTGATTTCCTTCCCCTGTTTGTTTGTGTTTTTATAAATTTCTTTAATTTTATTGATTTTTATTGAACTCTACATTTTTTTCTGTTCCTCTCCATGCTTTTCCCCTCCCCTTCAACCCTCTATCAAGGTCCCCATGCTCCCAATTTACTCAGGAGATTTTGTCTTTTTCTATTTCCCATATAGGTTAGGATCCTCATTGTTGTCTAGGTTCTCTGGGATTGTGATTTGTAGGATGGTTTTCTTCGCTTTATGTTTAAAACCCACTTATGAGGGAGGACAAGTGATAATTGTCTTTCTGGGTCTGAGTTACTTCACTCAAAATAATGTTTTCTAGTTCCATCCATTTGCCTGAAAAATTCAAGATGTCGTTATGTTTTTTCCTGCTGTGTAGTACTTTGTTGTGTAAATGTACTACATTTTCTTTATCCATTCTTCAATCAAGGGGCATTTAGGTTGTTTCCAGGTTCTGGCTATGACAAACAATGCTGTTATGAACATAGTTGAGCACATGTCCTTGTGGTACAATTAAGGATAAATGGGTTTATTCATTTCCTCTTTAATGGCCTCTGTCATATTCATAAAATCTGTTTAAGGAATTTTGCTTGGGCTTCAGCTATGTTGCAATATCAGGGCCTGCTATGGTAGGATAGCTGGGCTCTAATGGAAACAAATCTTCCTGGCTCTTATTGATTGTTTTGTTAACCTGGCATCTAGGCATCTGGAGTTAGAAAAATTATAATTCTAGGTTCTAATATCTGATTTTGTCTTTGTTGGGTAAGGAGTTTTGATCCTTGATTTCTGTTTCTCCTCTGGTTTTTAGGAGTTTGATGGCTATGTGTTGCCTGGTAGAAAATTCTGGGGTCCTGATAGGTGTGGCCACTGAGTAAATATGAAATGTGTTTCTGGGTATTGGGAGCTGACACTCAGGAATGAGAATGGGCTGGGGAACAGCTAAGGGGGGTTACAAAAGCAGAACGTTCTACCAGAATATGTTTAGTTAGTCCCCTGGGAATGGAGGCAGAGAGTGAGGAAGGCCACAGTAGGTGTTCTGCCACAGAGGTGCGGATGTGAAGGAGGATTAGATCTGGAGGAGCAAAAGGAGAGGTGAAGCTCTGCAGTTAACCTACCTGCTTTCCCGGCCAGAGTGGCTGCGAGTTCTTAACAAGTGCCTGATGGTGTTGGGGGCTGAGATAAAACAAGGAATCGGGGGAGGAAAGTTAGGAGAGAAAGATCTGTGGGACCCACTGGAGGTAAGGGGTAAGGAAGGCTGCAACAGGTACAAAGCTGGGCATGAGACTAGGGATTGGATCTGGAGGAGGAGAGGGAGAGGCGAAGATCTTCAGTCATCTCTGTCTTCTTCCAACAGTAAGAAAACCTGAGTCCATATGGTGCTGACTACAGACTGTCATCATCTCATCATGTAAGATCCTTTCAACAATCCCTGAATTTATATTAAGTTATAAATATATGACATATATATTAATATGTATGCATGTGTGTGTGTGTGTGTGTGTATATATATATATATATATATATATATATATATATATATATATATGGTATAAGGTAAGACACATGGAGATAGATGGTGGTTTCTGTATGCCTGGATGATAAGAACATTCATTCCCATCCACAGATCTCCAGTAAAGTGAGAGAAGATGGAGATTAAGTTCAAGTACCAAAGGACAACCCTTTGTTCAATCGGGTTTCCATGGAAACTCCATAAAAAAATCCTAAGTGATAGGATCCAGGCTGGTGACCATGAGATACAGGGAGGGTGGCTCACCAGGAAAAGAAATGGAAACTCAGTGTCTCATCTCCATTCTTTGCCTTATGCATCTTTTTGAGGTGGTTATAGGCTTTATAATACACTCGTAAACATGAAGTATTCACATGTATCAACCCTTGGAACAAGTTGTTAAACCCAAAGAAGGGTATAAGAACCTTTGGTTTATAGCTAGTTGATCAGATGATATCCTGGGAACTACAATTAGAATATGGACTAGGGAATCTATGAGACTGAAACTTTAGCCTGTGGGCTTACCACATTCTAGGTAACTGGGCATCAGAAATATATTAAATTATAGGAAATCTAGATGGTCTTAACAGATAATTGGAGAATGGCTTAATATATAGGAAACTCCCACATGTTTCTAAGGTCAGAAGTAAAGTGTATTTGAATGGAAATGTAGGATTGCCTTAGAATAGCCCACTTTGTAGCCAGTTTTGGCTGTTGAATGAGAACTCAGCTTGGGCTGAAGATAGAACATTGTTGAGTCTTTCCACTTTGGCTGAGCTATGGGATGTACAGTGGCTAGGTCTCAAAAGTCATATCTGAAGTGATAAGAAATAGAAGCAGTCAGTTTCGTGAAACCTAAATCCAGAAACCGTCTCAGGTTGGTAGGTATTGAATTCTAGCAGCCAAACATCTTAGAAGTCAGACTGATATAGGCTTTACCAGCCGTCAAGGAACTAACAAAGAATTTGGATACCATGTTTTGAAACTGTCAAATAAGATGCACAGGTTATGAGGTGAGGAATAATTTTAGAGTGGAAAAGGATAAAAATCTGAAAGTAGCCATGCAATAACAAGATGGCATCTCATTGACTCCAGATGCACGAACACCTACATTGTAGAGTGCTAAGTACTACCTCTAGTGTTTTATTTATTTTACACTTCTGAGTCAACATGATAAACCTCAACAGGACCTGTGTGGATGTCACAGATATGGGTACTCCTTGCAGGTCACACTAATATCTGCAACACACTCTTCAGTACCACAGATATTGTCTCAAAAGACATAACTAACTCCCAGGACTTCTGCTTTCCTAAGAACTTCCTTAAGAAAGCTTCATTTCCCCATCTTACTTTCTAGGAATTTGAGAAACTACTGTATCACCTTTGAATATATAATCATCATAACCATAATAATAATCATAATAAGCAAATATATAATCATATACCACTTTTGATGACAGTGTTCCACCCTAGTGGTAAGTATAAAATTTGTGTAAGCCAAAGAAAACATACAATCCATCATAATAATCATAGGGATTATAGTGTCTTAGGTTTCTCTGTTAATAAAGGAACATCTTCTAAACCAGTAGTTCTCAACCTTCCTAAGGCTGTGACCCTTTAATACAGTTCCTCACGTTGTGGTGACTCCCAGCCATGAGATTATTTCATTGTTAGTTCATAACTGTAATTTTGCTACTGTTATGAATCCAAATGTAAATATCTGTTATGCAACCCCAAAGGGGTTGTGACCCATAGGTTGAGAACCACTGCTTTAAACTTTTTCTCTAGGCTAATCTTCAAGGATAGGTGTTGAATTTATGGGTGTCCTGGTGTCTCTATTCAGACAAAAAGCCTTGGGAAGGGGCAAGTTGACAGATTTGCCACCAAAAGCTAAGATCATCTACAGGAAATCTATAATGTCCTGCTATCATGAGCATACTTTAGTTAATAACGACAGCTTGGGAGACTAGGAAGATGCTTTAGCAGATAAAGGGTTTGTTGTACAAGCATCAGAACCCAAGGTTAGCTCTCCAGTATCGACTCTAAAACCTGATCAAGACAACAGGAGACTCTAATGCCAGTGTGGGCGGAGGCAGAGAAGGGAGAATCTCTGGGATTTGCTGGCCTGTCAGTCTAGCTAAACTAATGAGTGCCGGGCTCAGTGAGAGACTCAATACCACCCCCTCAACATCAAGAAATGTTGGAGAAGAGGGGATGAGTGACAAATTTAGGAGGCAGAACCACTGTCTTTATCTGTGGACGAACTGCAGAACCTACCTGGTTCCAAAAGACCGCTCCAAACCCATAGTCACACAGACAACCATGTTAATCTCAGTGGGTTACAAAAAGAACAAGAACAAAGAAAAAGTAAAAGAAGAGAAAAGAGATGACATGAAGGTGAACAAGAGATTTGTAATGAGGAACGGAGGAGTAGGGAGCTAGTAGTTGACTGATCAGTAGCCATTTCATACTGGTACAGAATTGCCTAAAAAACAATTTTAATTAGTAAGAAAAATTAGTTTACAAGAAAAAATAAGGTGTATAGCGTTTGAGGGAAACTCCAACACCATCCTTTGGTCTCTACACAGGCGCATGCATGTGCACACACATACAGACACAAACATATAGACCCAAGAGTACTGAGGTTTTCCTTGGATGGAATGAATGCTGACCTTTTCAAGGCCTAGTAGGGGAAAAACACACTTTTATAATATGTTAGGTCACGTTTGCCTGAACTAAATATTTCCATTCCTGGGCCATTGCTGAAGCATTTTCCCTTCTTCTCAGGGCTTATGGAACCTGTTTGGTTTGTACAGGATAGTCTTAGACCTGAAGAAACACTGACTTGGGTGTAAAGTGGGCCAGCCTTGTAACCTCTCCTGAGCCCTTTCCAAAGAACTACAGACACCCTGTCATTGTTACAGTCCCGACATAGATCTTGAACCAAGGCAGAGAAGCAGGGAAAGCCACGGGGCAACTCAACCTTCCCACACAGCCTCCCTTCCCACAACAGAGTCACTCTCCTCCAGGTGCCATGAATCATTTCCGCTGCTTCCCACCTGAGGGAGTGGAAGAGCTCTCCCCAGTGAAAACAATTCTGGGTCACTCCAAGGTAATGTTTGTTTTCTTCTGGCCCTCATCTTGCCAGGTCCCGGTTTTCATCATCCTCTAAGGAGAAGCACAGAGCTGAGCTTGGCTTGAGTGCTTGAGTGTGCACTTCAATGCATGGAAATATTCACCATAAACCGATGTGTGTAGCCTTTCCATTTTTATAGACGGTGAAGTCAGTCTTAGAGATGAAAGGCACATCTAAATAGCACAGTTGGTGGTAGAGCAAGTATTGCGTTTGAAGTTGGCTGATTCCAAACTTGAACGTTTATGACTATCTTATATTGTTTGGACCCTTCCATTCTATAAAACTTCTTCCTAATTAATAGAAGGGAAACTATACAAACCCTCATAAATGTTTACTTGGGCATATGTGGAGAACTTAAAGGAAACATTTTATTTTCAGAAGTCTTGGCAAGGAGAGGTGAACAAGGTCAGGTGGGAATAACAGCCTCGTCCCTGCTTCCTTCACAGTGTCCCTCGGCTGTTTTTATCATCGTTGTCTCTTATCAACTGATTCTGTGTCACCACTTGTTTTACACTAACACTGTGACAATTGTCGGGCTGGATCTTCCGAGCTACGAGGCTATGGTTTCCAGAAGAAGCAGTATCTCCCAGTCTTCGGCCTATATTCTCAGGCATTGGCCTGAATTGACATGTGAAGATCCTAAGGAAATGGACAGATAATCAGTTTGTGTCTGACTTCTGGCCAGACACACGAAGATATTTAGTTCTTTATGTTCCTGTAAGAGAACAAAATAAAACAGGGGAAATACATAATGCAAGTCAAAATATAAAGAAGAGGATCTTAAGCGTGTTTTGACTTGTTCCTTGTAGAATGCCGCACCTGGCATAGCACGCATTGCAATCTTAATCAGCGGCTGTGACTCTCTGCAAGGGCCCCTCAGGATAGGACCTATTAGCTTTCCCTCATAGGAGGAGAGGTTAGGGACGATCGGTAGACTCTTTCCTGAGATTCCAGCCACTCCCTGCACCCCTCCTCCTGGCTGTATGTAATCCTACCCCAGTTGCTCACAGTCTTGCTCATGGTCTTGGGAGGTGCTGGAAGATACTGAGTGTAGGAAGCTAACTGAAATGGGAACACCCTCTCTGTATCCACGGGGAAGTCATCGTCTATGCTGGGGAGGGACTTTTTGGTGATATGGTTGTTTGGAGGCACCCATGCACCTGTAAGGAAGCCAAATAAACTCATTGGCTTAGCAAGCTAGACTTAGGTGAAACTGTGACATTGTTCTATCATTGGTGCCCTACTGAGGGTGAATAAATATTTATTTACATTTCTCAGGCAACTTTTATATAAGATTCCTGAATCTCCTAAAATAGGTGAGAAAGTCTAGGATACTGTATACACTCTATCCATGTTGTAAGCCTGTTGGGTAGTTATTCCTAGATCAAAGACCAACTGGTATAAGATGGGTTGGAATCTAACAGAAAGTGATGTGTCTGATTTTTGACACATGCTCTTCAGAGGTCTTAGAAGAATCATAAGAAACGGAGAATGTAAAGACAGGGCTCTGCCAGGCTGGGCACTCGTTATTTCCGACCTGGGAAAGGGATTATCATCTTGTTGGAGACCAGGTAAAAGCAAGAACACCAGGGGAGAACTGCCAGGGATTGCTTGAGAACCCGGTTCAGCTGGCATCGCGTTCTGGCCCTCATGTTAAAAAACCCATCTGCCTCACTTGGGCCAGGTATTGACTTGTCTGCAATAGAGCTGACTCAGACACCAGGTCTTGGGGATCGCGAAAGGTCTCTCAAGCTGCGAGATTCATTCTTATTTTCTGCCAGGGAAATCCACAGGGTGAGCGCATAGATCATCATCCCCTAGGCACTCATGTACATGGAGCAAGGCTCCTATCTGTAGGTCCGCACAGTCACCCGACTGGAATGCGAAGCTGGTGGAGAACTGAAATATGAAGCGTTCCCTAGGAAAAATGCCTTGGCTCTCCTACCTGAGAGTTTAAGGACTTTCCGTTTTGGAATGCCTGGGAGCGTGACTGATGAGGCACCGGGCTAGGGGAACCCAGGCTGAGTGGAAATCCTATCAGATCTACTACCTAGATGAAGTGGCTGACAGTTTAAAGTATACAATGGAGAGGGGAACTGGGTGAAGAGTTAGCCTCCCTCCCAAGGCTGATGAAGCCTTTGTTTCTGTCCTGGCTTAGAAGTTGTCAAATCTAAAATCCACACTGACAGTGAACCACTGGGGCAGACAGAATAGACACCTGCTCTCTCTACCCTGCTCTATTAGATCCTTTCTTTCCACCGTCCTGAAGGGCAGGGTCACACCCCTCCTTTCTGGCTTTTCCCACTGCAGCAAACACACAAACTATTTCTCTTAGGGCTAACCTTTTGCCTTTGGGTCTGAGAGATGCGCAGTGAGAACACTGAAAACACTGGCTTGCCAAGGAAATATCCCTGAGCAGATGCTTCTATATAGAAATTTCTGTCCAGGTTTTTGTTTTAACTTTCAGCAAGAATATTGAAACATGCAACCATGTTCAGCCAATCCAGTTCCCGCCATCTTTTCTGCTTCCTCAGCAGGGTCACCAAGCTAACATTTCTTGCATCGGCTTTATTGCTACAGTACTGCAAAGTTCCCTTCCAAATCACCTTGAGTAGTACGGAGATGCCTCTGTGAACCTCACCATATAAACTGCAATTCTCACTGCCTCCTTTCTGCTCCTCCTTGTCCTAAAGCCTCCCTCTGCATTTCGTTCTCTGTGGTGACCAGCACCTTATAAAATAGTATATATTTGGCCTGTGCATTTATTTATTTAATGCTTCTCATTGCTTGAAGTTAAGCTATGTGTTTGTTGACAGATCTCTAATGTCTGTGACAATGCTGGACATATAGTTGGAGTAATGTTTAAAGGATGGGAAAATGAATGAATGAGTTAAATGGTTCATCAAATAAAATAGGGGTTCTAATTGTTTCGCACTGTTTTTTACTTGTTCTAATTATTTGTGTCACTATGGCTTTCATGGGAAGGCCCTGAAAGCTCAGAAAGAGAGAAAGTCAGCTAGTTGGTTACTTCAGAGCAGCATACCTCCCAAAGGACTGTTTCATCTTTCACTAACAGAAAATGTCAACGTAAACTAACAGAAAAGGGAGATTAGTATCGGTGCTGTTCCTGGCCTCATTTGAAAACTACAGGCTTACCTTAGGCTCCCAAGGCAAAGTCTTGCACCCCAACCCTCTTGAACCAAGCAAGCCTTGTTGGCTCATCTCTAGTTGCTGCAAGTACCGAAAGATTTCATGTGATGATCTGTGGGAAACAATGCCAAGAGCAAATTCCTGTGGAACACACCTTCCCTTCTGGCCTGGGATTAGTGACATGGAGTACGAAACTTAACCCTGATAGAGCAGAGATGTGCCAGTGTCTTCAGGACGCTCTCACCAGCTCACAGTCCTGTCTTAGCATGCTCTTCCTATCAACCTGCCAATGGGTTTCAACTGCAGCTTCATCTGCGGTAAATGGTAATGAGAAGTAATAAGATAGTTTGGGTTTCATTCAGCAGGTAGAGCCTACCCACCTCCAACCAGTGGAAAAACGAAGAGCCAGGAAACAGTCTTCTATAAAATATGCTGCTTTGAAGTAACTAACTAGTTGACTAACAATCCCTTAGCTCTACAGAGAAGCTATGACAGCCAGAATAGAGTTGTAGATCTAAACAACATATACACTTCTGTGCATGTGCCCATGTCTACATGTATATATGGAAACAAGAATGGGTGGGCAGAGAACATTAACTCAAGAGCTACATGCAAACTTATGTTTAAGTATCTCCACAGTTCTATTTCCTCCTCATGCCTAGGCCACAGCCAGCCCTTACAATTTGATTGTCTTTTTCTATTGTAGTCCATGTTTAGAATACTTGGTTTTTCTTCCAGCCTCTTTAATAATTGTTGTATCTCTTTTTATGATCACATGTAATTGCTTCTTCACCCACGGTTTTATTTGGAGTAACTTGTCTTGTCTCTCTCACTCCCTTTGGAATGGTACTTTTGCCCACATCCCATAACTTCAAACTCAGTAGTACTGCCCTACGCTCCCTCTGTAATAAAGATGGCCGACTAGGCCTGTAACATTATATATACCTCAGTATAGCTATCTTAGTGGTTTTTCTTCTTTGCCACTGGGTTTCTCCATTCTAGGCCAATACAAGATTAATCATTCTAAAAGAATTATTTCTCAAAGCTCAAAAATTTTGGAGGCTTGGGATGTGGTTTAGGCGCATGCGGACCTGAGTTCCCATGCACACCACTCATGTAGAAAGCCAGGTACGACAGTTTGCAGCTGTAACCCCACACTGAGGAGATTGGGTCTGAAGGATCCCTCATGCTTACTGACTTGCCACCTAGCTGAACTGTGGACCTCCGGGTTCAGTGAGTGACCCTGTCTCAGAAAACACGGTAGAGAGAGATCAGTGAGATGGCTCTTCTGGCCAAGAAGCTTGTCGTGTAAACTCTGGATTCCAAATAAAAATGGAAGGAAAGAACTGGCTTCTAGAAGTTGTCCTCTGACCTCCACACATATACCATACACAAACCCACTGTACATTCATGTACATATATGTGTGTGTGTATACATATATGCATATACACACACACATATATGCATACACACACACACCAAACACAAGCACATATATACAATAGAGCACCACTTTTAATATTGCTTTTAATATTTTTAAAATTAAAATGTAATTATATCATTTCCCTTTTCCTCGCTCCATCCCTCCTATGTACCCCCACCTCACCCCTGCTCTTTCTCAAATTCTTGTCTTCTGATCTCTTGTTCTTTAATTGTGTATACACAAGGGTGTTTTTTTTTCCTTTTTCAAACCTACGGGATAAAATCCAAAACTTTTAGTTTAACAATCAAGGCTTTTCAAAGCTCTGTTCCAATCTACATTGTATTTTGGTAATTTGTTCCTCCCATTCTTCCTTTTGAAGTGTTGGTTTGTTCTAGGGAGTCTATAAGCAGTTCAAAATGGAGTTCCCTATCCTTGTGATATTGCCCGCATCTTCCTCTATTGATCCTTTAGCACAATTAAAAAAACTATCTTTTCACGATGTCTAAACCAGTTGGCATATTCCTCTCAAATTACTGGTAACATGTAAAAACTACCATCAACAGACATTTATTTGGTATCAATTAGGCTTCAAGGATAATTCTAGGTGTTGGAGACATGGTAATAAAGAAACCCAGAGACACCAAGATACGTTCACTCATATAGAAAAAAAAATGAAAATCACAATGCTTAGATATAAACACAATCTGGCCATTCACAAGTTACCATGGGAACATAAAGGAAAACAGCAAATCAATTTGAATTCAGAATGAGAAAGCTAGGAAAGTTTTCATGAGTGGAATGATGATTGATGATTATTAGTGTGTACATTTCCCCACTCGAATCTTAATTCATCCAGGGAAGGAACTACATCTCACTTGTTCTTGTTATTAGTGGTGGACATGTTTATTGACTAAATGAGCGAAACACTTATAATGTAGGCAGACTGGGCTAAAGAAATGTTAAGTGATTTCAAACTCTAAGACTAAAAGTCATCTTTATGGAAACCAAGGATATATTATAAAAAGATAGAGTAGCCAAGTGGTGGTAGCACACGCCTTTAATCCCAGCACTAGGGAGGCAGAGGCAAGTGGATCTCTGTGAGTTTGAGGCCAGCCTGGTCTACAAGAGCTAGTTCCAGGACAGGCTCCAAAGCTACAGAGAAACCCTGTCTTGGAAAAAAAAAAAACCACCACCACCAACAACAACAACAAAGACTGTTTAAGATTTAGGAGTTAAAAGTCCTAAAATCTCCTATTTGAAAGCAGCTCCCAAACAAGGGTGAGCTGTCTTGAGCACAGGGATGCGTAAGAGCTGAGGAGTTAGGCAAACGAACCAGCCTATGGCCTGGGAAGGAGTGACTTGGCGAGAAAGGAAAAAAAAAATGTCCTTTAAGTGAAACTAACTAAGCCTATCATTCCCGCTTTGAAAGCAGGTAGGGTGATGTTTCAGGTTATTTAGTATTAACTTCCACTCAGTAGCAAATAAAGATCTAGAGAAATGAGCTAAAACAACACTGAAAGACAGTTCACCAAAGTGTCCAGAATGTGGGATAGTCTACTGAGCAACTCAACTGCTTCTCTTTATAGGATAACCACTATAGGAACACCATGCTGCCAAATAGCATGGGACTACTCTAAATAAAAGGAAATTGGATTGTAATCAAAGGTTATCTCAGAGACAAGCTGGGAACTTGAATGTTGATCAGACAGATTAGGGAAACGCTGTTGCTGGTTTAGATGTGCCATGCCACTGTGATTATGGAGAAGAGTGTTAGTTTTATAAGATACTGGTAAAATTAAGACAAGATAATAAATGAAGGTCAAGTTTCATGAGGAATTTTCTTCAAATAGATTGAGAAGAGGAGCGATGGAAGGGAGTGAGAGAGAGAAGAACAGAGGGAGAGGGAAGAAGAGAGAGTGCATTTACACAGTATAAACAATCTGGTAGTACTGAACTATCATCTCATCTTTTTGGTATGTTTATCTTTTTGTTGTTTTGATTTTTTACAACTGAAAGAAGAGGTTAAAAGACCAAAATTTATGAGGAAAAGTTGTCAGTATGGCAAACAGGTAGCTAATGCACTGTTTTATGTTAATCCACACAGGTTTAGAGTCCCAGAATTCTAGAAAGCCAGAGGGAGTTCAAGCCTCTGGAGTCCTTCTGAACTAACCACAAATGAACATTTCCCAGTGAGAAACAACAAGCTCTATAAAATTTCAGAGAGATGAGCTGTGAGTCCTAAATCCCAAAGATCCTTACCTCTCCACTCCCAGCACACAGACTTTGCAGGCTAAGAGGGCTAGGAGCATGTATGTATGGGCTCACATAAGCTGTACAAGGGATGTGCATGTTATACAATATTTTACTAATTAAACTTTTTAATATATCTGTAAACTATGAAAGAATAATTATTCAAAAATTTAGAATGCCCAAGGAAAACTTAGGTGAGCAAGAAAGAGCACCCAGCAATGTTCTTTGCACACAGTTATCTTGAAAAGGGTAGACTAAGGCTAGTGGTTAAGGCTCTTGTTTTAGCGGAGGTTTGAGTCCCAGCACCCACATGGCAGCTCACAATCATCTGTAACTCAGTTCAAGGGGATCCAGCACCCTCTTGTAACTTCTATGGGCACCAGGCATACACACAAACAAACATTCAGATAAAACACTCAAAAATAATTAATGAGTATTCTTTTAATTTTAAGTTACATGTATTTGACTGCCCCCTCCACTCCAGAACCTAAGAGGAATTGAATATTAAATATACTTGACAGAAATTAGTAGATGCCAAACTTCCTTTTCTGGATCTTTCAATTTCTAATGTTTTGGTTCTCTTTAAGAGCTGGTGATGTGTGCTGGTAAAGATGATCCCCATCTTAGCAACAAGGAGTTGTGAGTGTGAACCTTCCCATTGCTTCTGTTGGGTCCCAGAGTGTGCCCAACTCCAGCAGGCTCCTCCATCTGTCCCTGGAACTGATGTTTCTTCTGTTGGGTCCCAGGGTGTGCCCCAACTCCAGCACGCTCCTCCATCTGTCCCTGGAACTGGCGTTGCTGAATATGGGTCTTAGGACCTCCAGGCTTACCTAAGTCATCCGCATTCACTATAGAGGGCTCCTGTCCTCACAAACTGAGGCTCCTGTCTCTGCCCCTATTTTCAGCTCTAGTAGTGGGTTACCAGATAACACCAAGAAATATGCACCCTCCTCTGAATCTATCAGGAAAGTTCCTTGGAGGCCTGTCTTATTCCAGAAATGCCCCAAATGTCTCATACCACTATGTCTTCTTGAGAGATTGTACATTTGATATGTCCCCTTAGAACTGGAATGTTGAAAGAAAATAGTTTTCATGCTTACATACCGATACTAACCAGAAGTTTAGTCCCCTCCCATCAAGCTAATCCTCCTACAATTCTCTGTATGGAAAAAAATTTAAAAGTATAAATTTCCAGTGCTCCAGGATTTGGGTTGATGTTACTTTTAGGGTTTTTAAAAATCTTTTGGTCCAGAATTTTGCAATTGAATGATAATTATGTTTACTGCACATTGTATATAATTCATCTTTGTTTAAAAAAAAGGCAACTCTATGAAGAGACAATATGTCCAGAATACTTAGGACACTGGTTGGGGAGCTTATTAGCCTGGCTTACAGTTTGTTACTGATACGCGGCTCCCTGTCTTGACATTTGAGCATTGAGAAGGCTTCTAAGAACTTTTCTGAAATAAGAAAATAATATAAGATTCTTATTTTTCTACTAACTTATTTTAATGGCACAGTGACTAACTACAAACAACTAACACCATCAAGGCTCCTCCGTTTTGTCATGACCAAAACGGAGGAGACAAACAGTTGTGGTGAGGTTATCAGGGATTTGTTCTCCAAAATGAAACACTGTCGTAAACCCACCTCTTCCCTCTGTTTCCACCAGATCACATCCACTACCCTTTCATGATTCAAAGAGTTCATCTTTATTATTCATATCTTCCTCTAATTTTCTTAGTCTCCTTTCCTGCCTACCAAAGGATAAATTTCAAAATGTTTTTTTCCTGTTATCTTAAAGACATGTTTTTGCTGAGAGTGGTGTCGCACGCCTTTAATCCCAGAACTCAGGAGGCAAAGGCAGGAGGATCTTTGTGAGTTTGAGCTAGAGTTACAGGTCATTGTGAGATATCCAAGGTGGTTGCTAAATATTGAACTTGGATCCTCTGCATGTGTAGTATATGCTCTAGCCCCACTCCCCTGCTATTTTTAAAGTATTTTATTTTTTGTATGTGTATGTCATGTGTGTGAGGTGTCTATGCACATGTGTGCACATATGTATGGAAGCCAGACATTGGAGGGCAGAGGTTGACCTTGGGTGCCTTTTCCAATTCTCCTCCATCTATATTCTGAGACAATATTTCTCCCTGATTCTAGAGCTGAATAATTGGGTAGACTGGCTGGCCAGTAAATTCCAAGGATCCTCTTTAGTGTTAGAATTACAGGCACGTAAGTACCTGGTCTTTACCCACTGAGTCATCTCCCCAGTTCCCCTTATTTTAAAAGATGTATATTTATGTGTTCTTATATCTCTATTAATTGTTTTAATGTATCAGAGCTTTTTATCATATCATTAAAAATACTATTTTTACCTCCATACTCATCCTGTCTAAATTTTGGTGCTGAGTTAGCAACTGGCCTTTTCTCTTTTCTTTAGCTGACATTTTAAATAAAATGTGTAAATGAACCAAGATATTGGATCACCCTGTTTCTTCATCTATTATACCAGTTCTTAGATGTGTTTCTTTTGTTTAGAAACATCTCCAACATTATAGCTAATGGTACATGTTTATGAGTCAAACTTGAGACTATACCTAAAATATTTATTAACTTCCTTTAAAAAGAAAATGTAATTGGGTGCAAATATTTTCATTCAACATTCACATTAATCTATTCTTTATTCTCTCTCTCTGTACACACACACACACACACACACACACACACACACACACACACACGCATCATTGTGCACATATACAAATCAGAAGAAAACTTGTGAGAGTTGATTCTATCCTTCCACCATGTGAATCTCAGAGATCAAATTCAGGTCATCAGACTTGGCAGGAAACACCTTTACCTGCTGAGCCATCTTGCTGGCCCCTTCAGTATTTTAAAAATAGAATCCTGCCCCCACCCTTTTCCAATCACTGTTTCTACTTGAAAATGTGTTCTTGTCTTAGATAATCCATGGTTTTCCCTTAAAGCAGGATTTGGTCAGGGGCCCCAATTTCTCAGCACTGCCCACCTCCTTAACCACTTTGGCTAAATTGCTTAGAAATCCCTCCACACACTTTAAGTACCGCCTTTGACATGAGCTTTCTTGCTAGCTTAGACTTTTGGTATGTGAAGGTTCTCAGCTTGTCAGAACAAGCCCAACTGAGAGAAACTTGTGGGCAGGGCTTGCTATCAGGTGCCAGAGAACAGCATAATCTTCACAGCCAATCAGCTGAAGCAAGCCTAGTGTGCACACACTGATGGAGACAGTTATAGCCAAGAAAAACACCTGAATCCTACTTCCAGCTCTCTCCTTAAGTCACTCCCATGTCAGACCAGGTAGAAACTCAAGGGGCACAATGGTCTTTAAGAATGTCTTGGTTTCTGTAATACTACCTGGGCCTTAAATGAGGAAATACGGATATTCTGATGAAAATCAAATTATTGTCAAGATCTTAATTATTAAGATGTTCCTGAGATAAAGACATGGTTTAGCAGCTAAGAGTTCTTGCTATGTATAAGCATGAGGATCTGAGTTTGAATCCCCAGCACCCACATAAAAAACTGGGTGTGGCCATGTATACCAGTAATCACAGTACTAGTAAGTCTGAGACCAAAATGGACTAAAGACTAAGACAATGAAATCATTGGCACTTACTGGTCACCAGTCTAGCTGAAAAATCCCCCTCTGGCCTATGCATGTGTGCCCTTGGATGTGTACATACACATAGAGAGAGTTACATACACACACATTCATACATACACACACATACATACAAAGAGAGAGAGAGAGAGAGAGAGAGAGAGAGAGAGAGAGAGAGAGAGATCTTTTAATAAGGATGCTGCTTGTTGGTTCCTGGCCGCTTAGCTCTGAAATAATCACACAGAAACTGTATTAATTAAATCTCTGCTTGGCTCATTAGCTCTAGCTTCTTATTGACTAACTCTTACATCTTAATTTAACCAATTTCTATTAATCTGTGTATCACCACACGGCTGTGGCTTACTGGCTAACGTTCCGTCTGATTCCGGCAAGGCTACATTACTTCTCTCTGACTCCACCCTTCTTTCTCCCAACATTCACTTTACTTTTCCCCGCCTAGCTCTTTCTGCATTGCTCTTCTATGGGCTCAAAGTAGTCCTTTACTAACCAATGGTCTTCACAGCATACAGAGGGGAATCCCACACCAGGATCTTATATAAATATCCCAATTTATGTTCATTCATCCATTATAAGTTCATTATGAAAGGATTCCTGAGTTCTTGCTACATAAAAAAAACCCTATGCTGACTCACTAGGGAGATAAAGCAGAACTTTCTCATATGGAACTGATTATATGGGGGGGAAGGAACTCTAGTGAGGAAACTTCACAGAGCAATACAAAAGTATACCTGAGAGAGTGCTCCTAGGAACAGGGGGACTGTGTTCTTCGGCCACACAGGAGAGGTGTGAACTCATTGTGGTGCAGGAGGAGCCAGAGAAAGATGTCTTGTTAAGATGATGACAGAACTGAGATATGAAGCATTAACAGGAAGGAACTGAATAGGCAAAGAGGGAGAAAACATGTGGTTTTAGTTAGGGTTCTATTGCTGTGAAGAGTCATGACCATGACAACTCTTATAAAGTAAAACATTTAATTGAGAAGGCTTGATTACATTTCAGAAGTTCATTCCACCATCAACATGGTGTTGTACAGGCAGATATGGTACTGGAATAGTAACCTAGAGTCCTGTAGCCTGCAGGCAACAGGAAGTCAACTGAGACACTGGATGATATCCTGAGCATAGGAAACCGCAAAGCCTGCCCACACAGTGACGCACTTCCTCCAACAAAGCTACACCTCCAAATAGTACCACTCCCTATGAGATTATGGGGGCCAATTACATTCAAACTACTATGTTTGACAAAGAATCCATCTGGAAATATAATGAGAATGTATAGACAGACAGAAAGAAAGCCACCGTGGCCAGAAAATACACAAAAAGAAAAATACACGAACAGAAAATCAGGTCAGGGCCAGAATGTGTGAGGCCTCCTATTCCATGTTGAGGATATCTTTAGCCTGTGGGCATGAGAAAATCATAATGATTTTTAAAGCCAGAGTGTAGAGATGGTGTAGTCCCTGCTGAATATGAAAATTTTCATCTTGACTGTGATATGGAGGGTGTTATTGTGGGAAAGAATGTCCACTGGCAACAGCTATGTAACATTTCCAAGAATTGGGAGCTCACGTTGATGATGTGCTCGAGTGGAAACTAAACTTTCTAACAAGCATGTCTAGCTGTTTGGAAATACTAGCAGTCTGCCTACGCACATCAGCATCACAAAGAGCACTTCCCATCCTTAAAGTTTATTATTTACGATGATGTTGATAACATCTAGAATAGACCACTAAACTGAACTGCAGGTAAAGCTCTGAGAAATGCTTTTAAGAATGGCTTCCTGCATCAAGTCCGCTGAGAACCGGAGGCACCATTGCGACAGTTCCCTGTGGCCTTGTTCCTCCAGCTGTGCCTGGGGACCAGCTGGAGACTTTATTAAAACACAGGGCTCTGGTCCCACTCTGGAATCTCTGATTGGTGGTGGTGGGCAGGGGGAGGGATTCTAACTGCCCCATTAAAGCTAAATATGTTTTCAGCTTTTCAACAGAAGTCATTTTGATATGAATATTTTTAATAAGAAATCATCCCAGCTCCTCTTTAACAGGTTTATTTACTAATACACATTTACATTTGAATCTCCATATTTAATAAGAACTACAATGTATGCTGCACATGAACGGCCTCCTGGTCTCTAAAAATCCTCAGCTTTGTCCTATGTTGTGACACAAGTCAAATGTTTAATACTATTTAAATTGGCCCTCTTCCTTCTCCTCCTCCTCCCCTCTCTTTCTTCTTCTCCTTCTTTGGTGCTAGGGATCAAACTTAAAGATTCAAATATACTGGTAAGTACCTAGTACTGTGCTATATACTCAACTTGTCTCTGCCTTCTTGTTGTAATAGGAGCAGCGGGGCTGCGTCCCCAGCACCCTGGCAGCCTGGCTAGCTTATGCCCCGAAATAACAACACACAAATTGTATTCATTTAAACACTGCTTGGCCCATTAGCTGTAGCCCTTACTGGCTAATTCTGATATCCCGATCAACCCATCTCTAATAATCTGTGTAGCATCAGTCTTACCGGGAAAGATTCAGCCTACGTCCATCCTGGGTCGGAGCTTCATCGCATGTGCCCAGGAGAGGGGAGCATGGCCTCTGTCTCCAGAGAGCAGAGCTGTTGAGTCTGAGCTCACTTCCTCTTCCTCCCAGCATTCTGTTCTGTTTACTCCACCCACCTATGTTCTAACCTATGAGACCAAGCAGTTTCTTTATTACTTAACCAATGACCTTCCTCCATCACTTCTAAACTTTGAATGTCTTGAAGTTGATGTTTTCCCAAGTTCACTATCAGTCATATTCTTAAAGCATTTTTTCTTTTATTGAAAAAGATAATTGTTTTTCATACAATATATCTTGGTTAGGGTTTCCCCTCCTAGTTTCTCCCTACCTCTCCTCACATCTAGACCCACCTTTTTTCTCTCTCTCATTAGAAAATAAATGGGCATCTAAAGGATTAAAATAAAATACAATATAATAAAATAAAGCAAAAACAAATACATCAGAGCAGTACAAAACAAACAGAAGGAAAAGAACCCAAGAAAAGGCACAAGAAACAGATATAGATGCAAAGACCAACTATTAGTCATAGTTTTTAAAGTTAAGACTCAAAGGAGATAAACAATAATAACTTCATAACCTCAATACTGATAAAACCTCAGTTAAGTAATTTATTTTTAATAATTTATTTATTTTTATGGGCATTTGTGTTTTGCCTGAATGCATGTTTATGTGAGGGTGTTGGACCATGGAGTTACAGACAGTTGTGAGCTGGCACATGGGTGCTGGGAATTGAACCCAAATTCTCTGGAAGAGCCATCTCTCTAGTCCCATTAAGGAACATTCTAAAAATTAATTCTCATTTTTTAATTAAAACTTTTCATGCAATATATTTTGATCATATTCTTTCTTCTCCTCTAACTCCTCTCCTCCTCTCTCTCCACCCAACTTCATGTTCTTTCTCTCTCTTAAAAACATCAAAGAGACAAAAGACAACACAACAAAAAACAAAACGGACAAATAGACAAATAATCTAAAAGGAAAAAAATCAATAGATGAAACACACACACAAACACACAAAGAGCACATACAAAAACCATGGAATACATTTTGTGTTAGCCAATACTGAGCATGGGGCCCGTCCTGCAGTGTAGTTGATATATTCAGTAATACTCCACTGGAGAAAAAGGTTTTCCCTTTCCTGGCAGGTATCAATTGCAAATATATTCTTGGTTCAGGGTAGGACTTCCCCTTGTCAGTGCTGAGATTTTGTCTGGTTTGTACCTGTGCACATGTTGTCACAGTCTCTGTGAGCCCATGTGTATATCAGTCCTCTTGTGTCTGGAAGACATTGTTTCCTTGGAATTATTTCCCACCTCTGGCTCTTAGCTCTTTCCCCCTCCTCTTCTACACAAAGCCTGAGAGGAAGGTTAGATACATACATCCCGTTTAGAACTAAGTACTCCAAAATGTCTCAACTGTCTGCATGTTGTCCAATAGGGAGTAATTTTGTTAATTACCTTCTACTGTAAGAAGCTTCTCTGATGAAGATTGAGTGAACTATGCTCTGCTCTATGAATAAAGAAATATGTCATTGGGAGTCATTTCATTGCTATGTTTCTTTCACAGAATAATAGTAGTAGATTTTCCCTTAGGCCCCCAACCTATATACTTAGGTTCTCTAGTAGTAATGCCATCTATGGGTTTCATCTCATGGAGTGAGCCTTAAATCCAACCAAAGAGTGGTTGCTTATTCCCATAATATTTGTACCACTACAGTGTGGCATTCAATCAAGAAGGTTTATCTGACTCTTCTTTCCTTTCCCAGCCTCAACTCTTCCCTTTCCAAACTAGCAGGTCCCACAGCCAATCTCTTCTTTCTTTGAACTTATATCTGCTTCATGGAAGAAAAGGCTTCCCTACTCGCACGACCCAAGACAGAAGGCAAGAGGGAGCTCTCTAGCCCAGCTGCCTCTTCCTCCCAATTCATGCTTTCCCATTCATACAGCTATTACTACATTGCCACTTAAAAAAAAAGTGCATGGAGCTGAAGATGTGTTGTTTTGGAAGAAAGGGTATAGCTAAGAAAGCTGGCTTGACTTCAAAGAAGAGAGTGTCTGACTTATGCTACATCAATATCTGTTTCTGAATAAGCATAAGGGAAAGGCTCCTCACTGGAGCAAGATGAAGCACAGCCTTAGTACTAGTTGGATGGGTGAGGGATTTGGTATCTGACACTACTTCTAGTTATTCTTTTGCGTGTTAACTTTAAGCCAGTTTGCCTAAAAAATGTTTAAAAGATGATCAACTTAAAATATCTTTGCATTCATTACATAAACTCATGTTGAAATATTCTAAAATTTTTGGGGGTACCTCCCCTATGCCCTTGACTGCAAACACAGTTTCTCAGTATGTAGATATTTAAAAAAAATGTCAGAGAAGCTGGTCACTCTCCCATCTCCATAAGGAACACACGTTTCTTTTCCTTTCTTTTTTTAATACTTAAATTCACTTTAAATTTTTTTCTTGATGCTGTATTAGCATAGTTTAATGTCAACAAAAATAAGCATGTTGGTGCTGAGAAAAGTGATGCCACATGGCCAGACTCCATCCATAGGCAAACATGACTCATGTGTTTCCCGGAGGAGCTTGGATGGGATCAACTTCCCCACACTAAGGTTTTATGTGCTTATAACTTCATTCTAAGATTTGGAGGCAGAAATGAAAGAGCTGTGCCTGCTACCTATTCAAATTCTACTTCCAAAATTGTTTAGAGCTGTGTAGCCTGCATACAGCAAATTGGAAACATCTAAAGTGTGAGCGTTTCAGCATTACCCAAAATTTAATCAATGCTAGTCCGCAGAAGAGGTCTCCTCATGACTCTCCCAGCCGTTCCCTCCTTGAGAAATATATAGGTATAGAAATATACCTATTTCCTCCTCTGTTGCCATCATAGTTTTTGAACGTTATATTAATAAAGCCACACACC
Organism: Microtus pennsylvanicus; assembly: GCF_037038515.1. Taxonomy (NCBI): domain Eukaryota; kingdom Metazoa; phylum Chordata; class Mammalia; order Rodentia; family Cricetidae; genus Microtus; species Microtus pennsylvanicus. The sequence goes on along the minus strand of NC_134588.1, from coordinate 54,491,395 downwards.
ACACACTCCTTTATGTCTATGTTTTTATGTGCAATACTGTTTTTATGAGGTGCATCTGTGTCATTGAGCATAGTGGTAGCCCAATCTTTTACATTTCTGTCTTCTACTGTACAGATAAACCTTGGTTGATTAGTCTTTTGTATGAGTACATATGTGGATTATTTCCAGGTTGGGGTCCACTATGAATAGATCTTCTCAGAGCCTCTTGTACACGTCATGTGTATGCACACAAGCACATACTTCTGTTAGTTACAAATCAGCAGCAGAAACACCTGGCTGTGAGCTAAGTTTGGAAGACACTGCCATTTTCTAATGAGACTTTGCCTGTTTACATGGCCACCAACAGCATACTGTAAATCACTAAGCCCTCATCGACCCTTTACTGAGTGCTGCTTTAGTTGATTTTGACCTGGTGGCACGTGCTGGTTTCCCATCATAGTCTTTTTTTTTGCACTTTCAGCCAGGGATGCTGACCTTTCCCCCACATGCTCTGCTATTATTTCCTGAATCACTCCAGTCTGGCTTTCCCATCAATTACACGGACAAAACCACACTGGTCCAGTAACAAATGGCCTTCATGATGGTAAATCAGTTCTCAGTTCTCATTCCCTTGACCTCCAAAACCACACACTTCTTGTTTTGCTCCTACCTCAATGGCCCATCTTCCTCAATATGTTTTACCAGCCTTTCCTAATACTTCAGCATTTTGGCATACAGTAATTTTATTCAACCCTGTTCTTCCTTCTGGCCCCAACCTTTTCATTCCTTTTTTATTCTTTTTGGTTTTTTTTAGATAGAACCTCTTTGTAGTCCTGGATGTCCCAGAACTCATTCTGTAGACCAGGCTGGCCTTGAAACAACAGAAATTCACCTGATTGTGCTTCCCAAGGGCTGGGATTAAAGGCATGACCGTTACACTGGCTTTCATTCCGTTTTTCTTGCCCTTTTCTCTTTCTGTCAATTAGGACTGTTGTATTAGGAGCACGGGGCTGTTGTAATTGGAGCGGCGGGGCTGCGTTCCCAGCACCCCAGCCGCCTGGCTAGCTTATGCCCAGAAATAACAACACACAAACTGTATTCATTTAAACACTGCTTGGCCCATTTCTATCTAGCCTCTTCTAGGCTAATTCTCACATATTAATTTAGCCCATTTCTAATCATCTGTGTGTAGCACCCCAAGGTGCGCTTACTGGGAAGATTCTAGCCTACATCCATCCTGGGTCGGAGCTGAATCGCGTCTGTCTGCCCAGGAGAGAGGAGCATGGCATCTCTCTCTGAGGCGTCTTACCTCACTTCCTCTTCCTCCCAGCATTCTGTTCTGTTTACTCCACCCATCTATGTTCTAAGCTATGAGGCCAAGCAGTTTGCTTATTACTTAACCAATGAAATCAACAGATTGGTATATGACACTCCCACATCATAGGACTATAGTTAATAATACATAATTTTCTGTGTTTGTTGATGTGGGATTTCCCTATGTATGCTATGAATGTGTTTTATTACCATTAGTTAATTTAAAAAAAGCAGCTTTGATCTATGGCAGGGCAGAATATACGTAGGTGGGAAAACTAAACCAAATGCAGGAAGAGAGAAGGCAGAGTCAGGTAGACGTGATGTAGCTGCCGAAGAAGAAAGATGAGAAAGATGCCAGAATCTTACCAATAAGCCACAGTCTGTGGCAATACACAGATTAACAGAAATGGGTTAACTAGTGCTAGCTAGGAATAAACCTAAGCCATTGGCCAAGCAGTATTTTAATTAAGACAGTTCTTGTGTGATTATTTGGGTCTGGGTGGCTGGAAAACAAAAAAGCAGTCTCCATTTACAGTTAGTTTTTTACCCTCTGTTATTATAAAGGATATAAACTCCATGAAGGCAGAGATTGTTGTCTGTTTTAACTCTTGACATAGTCTTTATACTCGAGCAGTCTCTGACCCTACACTATACTACAACATTGACATTTTAGTAAAGAACTGAGTGATTGGTTGGATGAATTAAATGACATGGAAAACAGCAAAAGGCCCTGGAAAGACATATCCCACCAAAAAATTTTAACTGTACTAATATAGAGATAGTCTTCTTCGGAACTGAACACTCTCGGTTTTATATGACCTATAAGAGTTCAGGTTTCAAAAACAGTTTTCTTTGCATTTAGAAATAGGACAGTGTGATAATTTGTGCTAATTATCAACCTGACAGAATCTGGAATCACTTGGGATACAGAACTTGAAGCATGTCTACAGGGTTATCTAGATTATTTAAATTGAGGTGGGAAGAATTACCCACTGTGGGTAGCACCATTACCCTGACTAGGATTCTGGACTGTGTAAGAGGAGATAGGGAGCTGAGCAGTAGTGCATATTAATCCCTCTCTACTTCCTGACTATGGATGAATGAGATGCCATGTATCAAGTTCCTGCTGCTGCCTTTGCTTCCCCGCCATGATAGACTATATCCTCCAACTGTGAGCCAGAATAAACATTGGTTTAGAGTATTTTATCAGACAGCAGTAGGGTAAGTAAATCATATAGATATGAATGAAAAAGAATCAAGTCAGGAAAAAGATCTGGCAAGTGTTAAGGGCCTCTCAAAAGAAATCACCTGAAATAATTTCATAATTAATTTACACTGGAATATAAACTGGAAACAGGTATAATTTGGCAAGGCTGATATCACAGTACTTTTTTTAGGTTCTACCAGCAGAGTCCAAGAAACACAACAGCTGTAGTATCAGCAGGTGAGGTGTAGCAGCAGCCAGCTACCAATCTGGCCTAAAGCCGGATTATACAGTATAAGTGGCTATTATGTCTGTGATCAATGAAGTTGAAAGTTAGCATAGGAAAAGCCTAAACTTTGTCAGAAAGCAGTAAGGGAAGAAAGAAGGGAGGTAAGGGATGAGGAAGAAGGAAAGGAGGGCAGCTAAATAAAGAACTCTTGGTTTTATTCTGGGCCCCATCAAGGGAGTAGAGGTTAGATGAGAGAGGCATGTTCAAGTCAAGTCAAGAACAAGGCTATGAATGCACATAACGTTCAGGCACACTCAGTATGCATTTGGAGCTCCAGGTTGCTGCAAGGAAGAAATGTTGCTGGCTCCATAGCACTTTGCCTGGATACCACTTGCAATAGTTCCAAAGTCTTCCTAGAGACCTAATTCTGGAAAGACTGAGAACAGAAAAACAAAACAAACAAAAAACAGGTGATGTGGAAGGCTTCTCCTTCAGAACTGGAGACTCTTTACAAAGTAAACAGATTTTATTACCAATATTCCTAGATATAGGTGTGGTGGTTTGAAAAAGAATAACTCCTAGGCTCATATCTTTGAATGCTAATCATTAGGAAATAGCACTACTTGAAAGGGATTAGGAGGTGTGGCCTTGTTGGAAGAAGTGTATCATGGGGGTGGGCTTTGCATTTTCAAAAGCCCATGCCTAGCCCAGTGTCTCTCTCTCTTTCTCTGCTGCCTGGATATAGAACTCTTGGCTACTTCTCCAGTACCAGGGTTTCCTGATTGCTGCCATCTTCCCCGCCATGATGATGATGAACTGAACCTTTGAAACTGTAAGCAAGCCTCAATTAAATGCTTTCTTGTACAAAAGTCACCATATCATGGTGTCTCTTCACAGCAATAGAACTAAGACAATAGGATAAAATGGTTTTAAAGGTAAATAAATGTTGGTTAAACCAACTCTCTTCCTCTAAAATTTCAAATGGACAATTTGAACAACATATAAATGTTTCTGTTCTTGAGTTATTGGTTATCTTTTGGCTAATAAGATGTATTGTTTTGATTCTTCCTCCTAGGCTACAATTACAAGGAGCATAGAGACTATGGTTTACCCATCTCTCATCTCCACCTAGCCAGTACCTGGAGACATTCGTGATTCAGGTTCATGTTGTATATAGCTCAGTAAGGTGTTGTTTCTGTTTTGATACAGGCTCTTGTTACATATTCTTGCTGTCCTGGAACTCACTATGTAAATCAGGCTAGCCTCAAACTCAGAAATTGGTCCGTTTCTGCCTCCCTAATGCTGAGATTAAAGGTGTCCTCCACCACCATACCCAAACTACTAAGTATTTTCTGAATTAAATGGAATTTCCAACAGCTGTATTAAAATTCGTAATGTCCTAAGGACATTTTAAAACTACCTTCCAGTGAAATTACTTCCCTAGCATATTGACACACATGGACTGTTTTAATTACTTTTCTAATGCTATGATAAAACACCATCACAAAAGTATCTTAGAAAACATTAATTTGGGGCTTATGATTTCGGATAGAATCCTTTGTGGTAGAATAAAGCCATGGTGACAGGAACAGCTGAGGGTTTACATCTTGATTCATGAGTTGGAGACAGAGAAAGCATGCTGGGAATCATCCAGAATTGTGAAACCCCAAAGTCCACCCAGAATAACATACTCCCTCCAATAAGACCATACTTCCAAATAGTTCCACCAACTGGGGAACAATGATTCAAACATATGAGCCTCAGAGGACCATTCTCACTCAAACCATCACGAGGATCAGTCTGGTTTTCCTGTACTTACTTCCTGCCTAACTAGCAATCACCCTTTTGTTGACCTTAAAATACTTAGCACAATCAAAATACTTAGGAGTTTTGTGTTTCCCAATGACTGGTGAAGTAATTAAATTTGTGATGACTGACAGTTGATAATTAAGCCTATATGTTTTTAGTTAGTAACCATACTAAGAACATGCCTCACGAGCCTCAGATTCTTCTTAGTCATGATTTAAAAAAAAAAACACACTCCTCTTTGAATAAAACGAATTCTCTGTCTCTCAGGACCCATCAATTACCAACAACTCTTCAGCTAGAAGTGGGGCTTCATGGCCACCTCTCCTTCCATGTTGGCATTTTGTCTGGATTAATCTTCTCTATGATGTCACAACTGCTATGAGTTCTTATGTGTGGTTTTCTTGATGTGTCTGTAAAAACTGTTTTGTTGTAGACATCTACCATCTTTGGCTCCTAAGGGTGTGGCCTCTGTTAGGCCAACCACATTCCAGTGAATGAGAATGTACCCAAGAGTATATAGGAAGTACCAACTGGACCCCATGGCTTTAAAGAGATGAGGACCCAAAGCAGGGTGGGTACGAAAGGCATGGTGGACCTAGGAAGAGTTGGGAAGTGATAGAATAAAAATACAACGTTTGTAATTCTCAAAGAATTAATAAAATATTTTTTTTAAATATTCTGCTTTGAAAATAGATAAACTGTAGTGGCCATGCTGGTGTTCACAAATTTAACACATTTGTTTTAAATTATTCAATTCCTTCCGATGTGTCCACTAGCAACTGCCGACCCTTGGAGTGGAGCTGGAAGTTTCACTTCCCCCACCATTTCTCAGCTGTGAAGCAGTGGTGCTGTCCGGTCCATGGCCTACTAAGAGAAAAAACGCTGGGCAGGAGTCTGGGATGTGTCACCTCCAGAATAATTACCAACATGTGTGATGCAGAGCCATTGGCCATAGCTTCCTTTCTTCCCAGAAGACACATTTCTCTCTTCTTGCACTTGAATTTCATCAGCAGTATTTGATAACATAGGAATGGACAAGACAAGAAAGGAGGTAAAGAGAAAGCGTGGATTATTAGGAAAATCCTCCGAGGTCAAAGAAGTTCACTCTGGCTAAAAATGAAGACCCAGAAGAAAACAAAGTGAAATCAATTTGTTCTATTTTGAGAGTTTTCCCTTACATGAGCTTCCTGGAGCTTTTAAAAGATATATCATTGTATAAAATAAAAAAATATTATATTGGGTAAACTATAAGGACCCTATTATCGTGATGGTTATTTTTATGTGTTTACCCAGCTATAATATATTACAATATGTTTGATTAAGCATTCGTCCATCTAGATGTCTTTTAAATAAGATTAACATTTAAATTAGCAGATTTTGAGTAAAGCCATTGTCCCTCCTTTCATAATGTGTGAGCCTCCTCGTTTAATCAGTTGAAAATCTTAAAAGAAAAGTCCCATCTGAAGAAATGCCTTCAGCTTGGTCTGCAGATTGACTCTTCTGTCCAGCCTGCTAGCCGAGACTGCACAAATCATGTCATTGTACTCACAACCACAGGAAACAATTAGTTCCGGATTTTCTCTCTTTCATCATATACACATACATAGCATGTACACAGAACATTCTATACATACACACAAACACACAAAATCTATACTGTATACACAGAGACCACATCATACATGCAACAGAGGGGAGGGACATATGCACGCAGGGATCATATCACATTTAGAAACACAACACACCACACACGATGCCATTTATCATAGACCACACCTTATATGTACACATGGCACATCACATACCTACATTATACTACATACACAATGCACACCTCACACACTACACACTAACATTTTATCATTTCTGTTTTTCTAGAGAACTCTGATTAATATAAATAGATTTTTAAAGTTAGTTTTGGGCTTTGTGGCCAATAATACAGTTATCTGATGAGACAAGGATTGAATAAACTTCAGATTGTCTTGATTATAAAAGGAAATGTTAGCCTATTAATTATTCCCTCCTGAACTGTCACTCTGATTAAGGAGATGTCTGGAGTCTTTTCTTTTCAGATTACCTTGGAACTAGACCAACTTGTCCAGAATTCAATCTATAATGATGGCTACTGTACTGTCTCCTACTATGTATTGGGGATATAATAATAGTACATATTATTCATTCACATACACACACACACACACAGAGAGAGAGACATACACACCCTTTATTGTAAAATGACTCTTTCATCAATGTTTCTAACCTTTTGCAGTTTATTCCAAAAAGGCACTTTCCTTTAGCCATAGTTCTAATCAAGACATTAGGCAAATACCAAAGGGGAAGTGGAAGTTCATGGGAGGAGGGTGTTTATGTTTTCCTGTTTGTGACATTTCCTAAAAGGAACCATCCCATTTGCTTGGTTATCAGTGTCTGCTTATGTCTGCCAGAGGCAGCTGCTCTTTGCTCGTAAAATTCACTGTGGGACAATTTGTGTCTCACATATATAATTTTAAACCAATGAAAGTCAGCTTCCTTTGCTTTGGTATTAAAAATGAGAAACCAGATACAGTTTACATTCAGCAGAAATAGAGGTCATGCCCCTAGAGGAATTTCCCAAGTGCCTTCAGAGCACCCCCAAGGGCACTCCTGACCGACAGCAAAATATTCCACGAATCCTGATGAAATTTAGTCTGTCTGTCTGTGTTTAGTCTCCTGGAAGATCACCAAGATAACTCTGTGACCAGGAGTGAACTAAACTGTCTAGAAATCACCTCATTTTGTGGATGTACAAAAGTTTTCTAATCCTGTGCTTAAGTGTATTTTTCCTTGAATAACTACAGTAACTACATTCTATTTTAATTATATCAATAGCACTTACAATGTTTTTTGAGTTTACTTATTATCTTCACTTCTTCTAGATGCAGCCATTAAGTAAATTAAATAGGCTAAATAAGCAGAGTTTGAAGAAAACTATTCTAGAGGCAAAAAATGCACAAGAATATGGAAAATTAAAAGTTTAATTTTTCATTTTATTCTATACTCTTATTTGGTTGGCAGAAACTCCTCTCTTTCTCTCCATATATTATCTGGGTGCATGAGTGTGTAAAATTACATTTTATCTTAGATAAGCCATATGCATATTTGTATATACCATATGTAATTTTATATTATATTATCACATATATCTTAATTATTTTATATAAAAGTACTTATGTACATATAAGTCACATACATCCTTATTTTAAACAGTCTCCAAGTCACTTATAAGATCTAATCTGACATGAGTACTATGAAAGTAGTTGGCATATAATGTTTATATACATTTATATACATTATATACATTTGTGTTTACAACACAAAGTCTTAGACGTTCAGTACAGATAAAACTTTTTAAAGGGGTTTTCAGTGCACAGTGGTAAACTTTGGATATGAAACCTATAGATTATGGAGGGCTATCTATACTGAGGTTGCTGTCCTGGATTCTTTGTAACTATAGTCTTTCTTTCTTTCTTTCTTTCTTTCTTTCTTTCTTTCTTCCTTCCTTCCTTCCTTCCTTCCTTCCTTCCTTCCTTTCTTTTTCTTTCTTTCTAATACCTTTCTCATATATTACATCCCTGAATGCATCTAGTCTCATCTGACCTTGGAAGCTAAGCAGAGTCAGGCCTGGTTAGTACTTGAATGGGAGACTCCAATCTTTCTAAGCTGTTTGAACAATGTGTCTTAGTTTCTCAAAGATCCAGGTTAAATTTTCACTGGATTTAAATTTAATGTATAGATAAAGGTCCAGTGAACTGGTGTCTCTATTGTCTTAAGTCTCCAAATCCAAACTGGTGTGTGTTTGATAGTCCCTTCACTGCAGTTGTCTGTTGAGAAGGATATGCTCTGAAAAGGTGGTTGTGTATAGAAGAGTACCCGTGTGATAAAGAAAATGGAGGTATGACTAGTCATCCTCCAGCCTGGAAAGCCTGGGAAGTTCTTGCTGTCCCCCAATTGTCCTGCCACATGATCATTTGGGGGAACCTCTACTTATCTTTCCCGAACTGGTCCGAGTATTTTCCCTTCTGTAAATCCTTCCTAGAAACTTTACACCCGAGTCCCTGCCACTTTATCCACCTCTGCAGATCTTATCGCCATTACCTCTTGGTGTGTCTGTCTCCGTGAGGTCAGGGACAATAGTAAATAACTCAGTAGCCGAACAACCTTCCACAGTGCTTGCCACATGACAGATACTTGAAGCTTTTTGAGTGATAGGTTGATTTCATATCCTTTTCTTCAAACTAAAGAGCAGACAGGTTTGGGATATGCTACAAGTATACTTTCAAGCTATATTAAATATAGTTAAGCAACCTTACCTATAATATTGCTTTGTCCAGAAGGAAGTATGTGTCATAGTTCAGCATTCTTAGTATACCTAAGATCCTGTGTGGCTCCATAACAAACTACTCCCATTCTGCAGATACTTAAAGGCTGGAGTCATGACTTCTGTGTAGCTTTGAATGCACTGAAGAACTAACAGGGACAAGACCACTGCTAGTAAGTTCAGTTTGAACTAATGGAAAGCAATTTATGGAAAAATTGCCTGGTAGAAGGAAGAAGTCTAAAGAAAAAAAAAGTATATCACTTGCTGCATTTACTCTTTATCCTCCACTGTTCCAAGAACTGGCTGGCTGAGAAGCACCTTAGCCTGGCAACCAACAGGACCTAAATCAAGATTTAGGATGCTGTAAACCCCACTCCACGCCCATTTTTGGTTTGCCGAGAGCCAATTTATATCAAGAATAATCAACATCAACCAGCACTTACAATATTAGCACCTATCCAGCTCCTGAATTAGTACACAAAGTGTACGTGACCTTGGCACTGTCAAAGCTGAGGGAAGCCAAGTGATGGATGGATGTATACCCAGTGTGTATAATCCTAGAAATGCTGGCCATCCAGATCTCTTCTTTTCATAGCATTTCAATATAAAGATTCTAACTTCATCTATTTCCAGCCTCTTCTTTGAAACATTGAGATAGCAAAAGGGAAGCCTAAAGACAGTTCACGTTTTGTTCCCATAGTTCTAATGGTGGAGTTCACCATCCAGGCTCTAACTCTATGAGCACATGGAGGAACCACACACAAGCCCTCCCCCTATATCTGAACCCTATTCATGAAGAAGCTGTGGAAAATTACCTTTTCCATGACCATTTGAAAAACATGGCTCCTTCTCCCATCTTGCAATCTGCCATGAAACATGGGAAGCCTGCTGATGACACTGATGAGGAGGTGTATTTGGGGTGGCTATGTTTATCTTAGGTCTGCCTGTAATCTGATGCCTTCTATGTTTAAATTTGTCTCCACTCCCTTCCGCTCTGCTCCTGCAACGTTTGTGATGCCACTCGCTCCTTACCACAACGGAAGTATTAAAGGGTGGGGTGAGTCTGAGGAAAGAGTTTCTTTAGGTCAAGCTGAGGCAAGAAGATCAAGGTAAATTGCTCAATCCTTACAGAACCTTGTGCTAATTGCCCACACTGCTAGGGTGCAGAAAGAACTAGGCATCTTTCCTTGAAACAGTTTGCAGCAATCCCTGTGTGTGAGAGAGGTAAAGATGGGCAGAGGAGATGGATAGATACACGCATGCATGCTGTTGACCAAAGGAAAACAACCAAGTCCATTTATTTAAATGTAGCTGTAAGGTTCTCACAGCTCTCGGTTCCAGTTAGTTTCAGTTGAGAGAGTACACTCAAAGGACCTTCAAACTATTTTGAGCCTAAACATGGAAAGTGTTCTAGTCTATTTATGTTACTATAATAGATGTTCCAACATTAGTGTCTGGTAATGTCTGCTTGATGTATCCAGAATAGTGTTGTGTTATTGCAAACTCATGTGTTGAAAGGAGAAGGGAGCCTCGTGTTATATGAAAACTCCTTACCAAAGACCTTAATGCCATTTACTCCGGTTCCACCTCATAACTCCATCACTACCTAGACAACCTACAGTCTTAATGGTATCACACTTTAATAAATTCTGATGCATTAATTTTGGAGGGAACATAAACTTCCAATGCATAGAAACAAGGTTACTTTTATCTCAAGACCTGTAGCCTTCTTTGTTATTAATTCTCAATGTAAAAAATATGAGAAACAAACAAACAAAACATAACAGGAGGGAAAGCAAAGAGGAAAACTAAACTGTTCACCATGTAAAGGGTCAGGTGTGTGAAGAGTTCTTCCTTTTCTCCTGAGCCTGATTTCCATACTCATCAACCTGCTTAACAAATACTCATTCCTGATTCTGCACGAAACAGCCTGTCTCTATCACTCAATCTTATCGTGTGGTTACATCTAAAGTTATTTCCTTTCTTCTTTTTTCTCATTTCTTTTTTTTAGATAAAACATTTTTGTGTTGTTTGCCAAATTTTAATAAATCCACTTAAAAGCAGTCTATGCTGTTCACAAGTTGAATATAAAAAAATGTAACATATGTACGCACAGTTTTGTGGCTGCCCTTCAATAATAAAACTGCTCAAGAGTAATATAAAACAAAAATTATGATGAAACTTCAAAAATACAGCACTTATATCCATTAATTTATTGCCCTGTAGAAGACATGTTAGTGGCTCATATTGCCTGGTCTAGCATTAGAATTCTGTGATATTAATGACTCATACTGTATTTGACATGTTACAAAATATGTTCTCATTAAGAAACGCCCATTGAGGACTTTATACAACCCTTTAAATACAAAACCTAAAGAAGATTAATCCTCTCTGATTTGTAGGCTATTAAATAGATACTGCAAGCTTAGGGCTCTACCTCACATGTGCTCTTGGAAAAACCCAAGCATTTTTAGTCTGCTAATGCATTTTCCAAGAACAGCCTTCTCTAAGAAGAATTTGCTTGTATTAGGTGAAACCAGATTTGCTTATGTACCACACGGAGAAAACTGTCTGCTACCCATGCACATAGTCGAAAGACTTTCACAAACCACTTTCTCATCATTAAGACAAATTTAGCCCACCATGAGCAGAAGTGAAATGTTTGCGGGATTGTTATCTGTGACCTTATTATTCTCTTTTGTCCTTTCCTTTCTATTCAACCTCATTGTCTTCATTTCAGATGCTCTTCAGCCCTCTGCTTTCTTCACATGCCTGCATTTATCCAAAAAGAAAAATAGAAGAATTTTAAAGAACTATAAGTACTTCTGCTTGCATACAAACAAAAGTGATGAACAGAAAGGATAAGAAACTCCTTTGTCCTTAAGTGGTGGCCCTATTTTCCCTCTAAAATGATTGATGTACATATGTGTGCTTTTGTTCAAGGAGAAGGTTGAAGGAACAAGAGAGTGAGTTGAGGGGTGACCCTTACATCCAGGAAAAAATAAAAGCTTTAATATGATCTATATCCCTGAAAATCTCGGTTATCTATTTATTTGTTTAGTAATTCAGTACTTTGTTGAATTACTCTGTGCCCTCTCCAACAGTATTACACCAAGAATAAACACAGATAATCACAACACAATAGACGAATGAATATCCTAATGGCATAAAGGAAGAAGAGGTCAGAGGCAGGTCAACAAAACCTCCTAATGAGGATATTCTAGCTAGACTTTTTATAGAAGAATAAAACATAGTCAATCGTATATTTCAAGAAGACTAGATGTACTGGCTATATTTGTGCACCAACTTTACACACGCTAGAGTTATCTGAAAGGAAGGAACCTCAGTTGAGGAAATGCCTCCATAAGATCCAGTTGTAAGGCATTTTCTTAATTAGTGATTGATAGGGGAAGGTCTAGCCCATTGTATGTCCTTCCTTGGGCTGGTTGTCCTGGGATCTATAAAAAAAAAAAGCAGGCTGAATAAACCATAAGGGGCAAGCCAGTAAGATCCCTTTATGACCTCTTCATCAGCCTCTGCCTCCAAATCCCAATTCTGCTTGTGTTCCTGTCCTGATTTCCATCAATAATAGACTATGGTGTGCAAGTATAAGCCAAATAAACCCTTTCTTCCCCAACTTGCTTTTGATCATGGTGTTTCATTCTGGCAATAGCAACTCTAACTATGACACTAGCAAAGATACCTACGCCTAAAACCAATGAGAATGGAGCAGAGTAGAAATGAGGAAGACTGAGAGTAAGCATGGCTATGGTGTGATGAACATGCATGGGCAGTGTGCTCGTGTCGCTTTATCTGCCCCATATCTCTTGCCATTCAAGTCCAAGCAGAGCCATACTTTCCTTTATTTTTGTGATCTTGGATCCACGTCCTACTTTTTGGGCTCTTGAATGAGCTATCACTTGTGACAAGCTTCCACGAGTAGACAGCAACTCAACGTGACAAGTCTAAAGGTATACTCCTTTTCTACATTGGCTTATTGAAAGCACAGAACACAAACCAGAACTATCACAGTCTTTCCTAAGATTTGGTGAGTGGAACTGAGATAAAGATCTTCGTTCTTTTGAAACCTTAACCTACTCCTTGTGATCTTGGATGAGCTGTCTTTTGTTACAAGCTGCCAGGGGTAGACACTAACTTAACCTGCCAAGTTTAAAGGTGTGCCATTTTGCTGTAGTGATTAAAAGCACATACTACAGGCTAGGACCATCGGAGCCTTTCCTAAGATTTGTTGAGAAAAACGGAGGTCAAGCTCTTTATTCTTTTGAAATCATAGCCTACATAGGTAAAGCAGTTGTATGTAGTTACCTCCGATGACCGCCTAAAAACTGCTTGCCAAATGAAGCAAACAGGAAAACATGAACTAGAAACAGGATGATAAAAAAAAAGAGAGAGAGAGCAAGAGAAGTGGATATCACTTCAACCCTCTGCCAGGGAAGTGAAATTTTTTTTATCAGTCACAAGACACTCAAGTTATCTGTGTGGGATTGACTTGAGACACGTGAAACTGAATTCCCAATACTGTGACAAAAAGAAACCATGTGAGATAAATGTGTTATGTCCTTTGGGCTTTATTATCTCTATGATGGAGCTTCAGCGAGTCGGAAACCATGAAACAGTGTATGTTCTAAAGCATATGGAGTCAGAATAAAGAATGGCTCTGTATAAGGGAGGGAATGCTGGTTGTAAAGCTAATATAAAAAATATAAAACCTAGATTAGAGATCATAAAGGCCTAGGTAACACAATGGCGAACAAGCATACATGAAAGGGTCCAATAGACCATTGGGTACACGGTACGACTGAGAGAAAGTATTCACGGTGATTCTTGGATTTCTTGCATTTGTTTTCAGTTTGAGCGGGCTTTTTGTTGTTGATGATTTTTGTTCTTGTTCTTTGTTTTGGTATAGTTTTTCATTTGTTTTTGTTTGGGGGTTTTTTGTTGTGTGTTTGTTTAGCTTGGTTTTGTTTTACCAAAAAGAAATAAATATTGGAGTGGGAGTAGACAAATTTCTTCAGGTAACTTTTAAAATCTGTCCCTCATTTGTACACAGATGTACACATATCAGTTATGTGTTGGAGATGTATCACGTGGAACTGGGCTCCACAAGTCTACATTTTGATTGTTTGTAATTTTCTGTAATGGTCTCTGCCTGTTGCAGGAGACATTTCCTTGATGAGGCATGAGGACTGCACTTATCTGTGGATATAAGGACATTTTGTAAGCAGCATTTGGCAACACGTTGAGTGTGAACACAAAACACGATAACTCTGCACTCTTTTGGGTATACAAACAACACCATCTGTCCAGCATGGACTGACAAATAACTTATCCCTAAAAGTAGACACGGTGTCACCCTATAAAGTTATCAATGTGAATTTGGACTGGAGGAGTATATTAGTGCATTAGACTCGTATCAGGAAAACCAGGCCTGAGAACTTACCCAACACGCCAAACTATGGAAAGGAGGCAACCCTCTCACATAAAGCCCATAAAGAGGAAAGTACCTAACACTGTGATGCTGACACCCCACTGACCTATCATCCGACTTTCCGACACTGATAGGCAGAAAAGTCCCAACTGTCCCAAGGGCTTCAGTGTACCTCAATTCCCAGCACTAATACAGCCTATTAAGAGTTACCATCTATGTGTCTGCTATTCAAATGTCTGGACCTTCTACCTATCTGTCCACCTACTCATTCGTTGAAATGACCCCATCTTTCCATTTGCTTCTATAGTCTATATGGTCCCACACTTTGCTGCTTTAGCTCACCTTGATCTTAAGGCTTAGCCCATCTCTGACCCTAGACCCTAACTTTATGAGAGTAATTTCAGCAGATCTCCAGCAAAGCAAAGACAAGGAAGTTCTAATAGTTGATGATGATTGCCAACTTGGCAAAATCTAGAGTCACCTAGATGATAAATGTCTAAACAAGGTAAAGGGTAGACAAGATTGTGATCATTAATATTGATTGTCAAATTGATGGGCTCTAGAATAGCCTAGGAAACAAAATGGATGTATCTAAAGGAACTTCTGGTCTAGGCTAATTGAAGTAGGAAGACTCACTCTAACTGTGCATAGCAGCATTCTGTGGGCGCCTGTTGACTTAGCACCAATTTTTATCCTTCACTGCTTCCCGAATGTGGACAGAACATGACTGACCTCCACATGCTCCAGCATCAAGGCCTCTATAGCAGGCAACTTAACTGTAATTTGAAAGCTGCATAGCTACAGCTCTCTCTGGACTCTTCCAGGATGGGAAAAACAAAGAAGGTAGTACATGACTTTGCTGCCCTCTTGAAGTCAACTACTAGTTTCTTGGCATGAGCTTCTAAACATCCACTGTCATAGTTATAAAACCAGCAGAGCACGAGGGAGGATGAGGTCCTTACCAACCTGTTATAAGACTCTATTCATTAACCTTCTTAAGCTAAATACTATACAAGGTCTCATAGATACAGACGTCTTGGATTCTATCCTCTAGAAGCTCAGGACCTATATGTATATTTCAATTATTTGAGAAGGCTTTGGAGCCTAAAGTCAACCTTCAACAACCCACTCCATGCCTCTGTTGACTTGTCTGTAGGCTGGTGCTAATATTACTATCTTGTAGCTCCACTGTGAAGATCAAACTATAATGTGGTAAAGTCAGCCCCTATCAATATGATCCCTCAATTAATTACTATTATTTTTATTATTATAAGGGACTTTTCCTTGGAAATTTTGTCAGTCTAGAGTTTTATCTTGTCTAACAAAATGAAACTGTTTGCAGATGCTGTAACAGAAAGCCCCACACAATCTCACAAATTCTTGGGAAATCCTAAGCCTGCCTGTGCTCTGGTGAATACAACTTGTAGTGTTCTTACTTTTGCACTCCCCATGATCACTTGCGAAATGAGAGTGGACTTATAGACTGTCCTCCTGACTTTTGCTACAGATGGCTTTATGTATTGACTAAAAAGAGGGGGGGAAGGTGTTAGCCCACACAGCCACACTCTCACTTCTGATACAACCCCCAACATAAACCAGAACAATAGCTGTTATTCTCCAGATGTGACTTCCTACTTGTCTTGTGATTTGAGTGTTCTGGATCCTTGAGGAGAAAACATCTCATGATCAAAAGTTACATCATAATGCATCAAAGCCACCCACAGTTTCCTCTCTCAGATGGGCCCAGGGAATGTCGTTAACATCACAAGTACATAACGAACCTTAGAAGCTAGAAAACAAACACCATTCCTTCGTAATCAATCAAGTTAGTATCTATAGGACCAGCAATGTGTACTTTATACTAGGACTAGAAAAGAAAACTCTGTGACTTAGTCCCTTTTTGTGAAACTTAGAAAATAAAACAAAGACATCCGCAGCAATTAAAGAAAATGCAGCATCTAAATAGTAATATGAACATCTAATGAGACTACGGAGATAAAGAAGTTGGAGGTAGACATTAATAGGATCATAATGAGAACATAGGGAAGAAGATTACTGGCAGTGTTTGCTTTCAGAGGAGAGGAAGTAGGGAGAGTGTTGCAAAACATAGAAATAAAACAATGAGCAAAAAACTCAGAGTAGATGTGTACGGGAAAGAGGAAGGGTAACGCTTTGTTATTAATCCTAAAGGTTTTTTTCTTTTTAATCACAAAGCATCACCCCTTCTAGTTACATTCCCTCCAATTCTAGTCTCCCTTTGTTGGTCATTGCCATGTATCTAAGAAGGCCAAGGATCTTCCTTGATGTTAGTTGAGGGTACTGTTTTAAGGAGTTTCATGAAGCCAGAAGTGAAACAGTAAGGACCAGTCCAGCTGCTGTGTTTTCCTTCTTAATGGCAGCACTACAGAGAAAGCCTGGCAAAGAATGCTCTGACCACCCTGTGCTGCTCTCTCACCCCCACCCCGTCCCACCATCATTGGGGGAGATGCTCACACCAACGGGAGCAGGAGCAGGCCCATATGGCGAGTGGAGAAGGTAACACTGAATACTTATGCAGATTCTGAGTCTCTCTGGCATCAGGCCTCACTGGGAGGCTGATTTCTAGTAAAGATGTCAGTGTTTCAAGGTAGCAAAGCCAGCATTCAGTCCTCCTGGTGTTAATTTTAGTTCTCTTTCAATACACCCACAGTGAAGGAAGCAGAGAGAATTGCCTTTCTCAGTAACACATCTTTCCAGGAAAACACACACTGGCCCATTTTCCCTTCAATGTGAATTTACATCCGCTTTGATACCCTGGCATAGTCTGGAAGGAAGGCTTTCGTATATATTTCTCTGACTAAACTGTGGGTTTGTTTATGTTTGTTTTGACAAGACACTGTGCTACTGTTACGATTGTTTTATTTCAGAAAAATAACAAACAAGCGTGTGTCTTTTTACCATGTCAGAATGTATTAAGTAAACTTTACGAGCTATGGTGCTTTCGAGGACGACCGTTTGCCAGACACTTGTGTTTTCCCTGGTAAAGGTAGCTGAGGCAAGCACAGGTTCTTTGATTCCAGTCTTAATCACCAATTAACCCTCAGCTCACACACCCTACATCACACGGTGAATATATGCATGTGAGAGCATGTATGTGGGCTGTAGAGTGGCTGGCAACAGTAAAGAAGACATAGCAAAGTTCAAGAGGTCAGAAGCAGGCCTGCGGAAATGTGGACAGTCAGTACTGATGCTGACAGCTAACCAGGGCTGGGAAGAAGCAGAACAGTGTGATTGTGGGTGCCGCAGATCTGAGAGTGGAGCCTCAGAACTGAGTCCAGTTGCAGAGGAAAGAGAAAGACAAAGGAACAGGCAGATGGAAAGATAGTGTTTGAGGAGGCTACATCAACCATGGGGACCAAGCTAAGCGGGAGCCCTTTTCTTCCTGGTCCGGATGAGAAGCTGGTGGCAGTTGTCACCATGACAAAGCTGGGCGTCCATCTTTTGTGGGCTCTAGGGGAGGGAGTTACATCCTTTCCTTGGTCTCGTGTGTCTGATAAGTTCTTTGGCCAAGTTTCCCTAAGATGATTATAATGTGCCACTGTGTTCCTGATAAATGTATTGAGTGGCACCCTTTCTATTCCCAGGAATAAGTCATTTATGATTTTGTGCTATGCTGGTGGTTTGAATGAGAACAACTCCCACGGGCCCATACAATTAAATACCTGGTCCCCAGTTGATAAAAATGTTTGGGAAGGATTAGGGCGATATTTGATATTTGAGGTTTCAAAACATATGCATGTAACAACAATTGTTGAAAAACACATAAATTTTAAAAGGAACAAGGAGGGCATATGGGAGTGTATGGAGAAAGGAAAGAGAGGAGGAAAGCGATGTTCATATATTATAATCTCAAAAATAAAATTTAAAAAATTTTCCTGATAGTGCCATGTCTCCTGCTTGAGATTCAAGATGTGAGCTCTCAGCTGTCCCTGCCTCCATGCCTACCCTCAGCCACGATAGACCCCTAAGCCTCTGGAACTGATAGTCCAGTCCAGTGCTTTCTTTTACAGGTTGCCTGGGTCTTACCATAGCAATAGGAAAGTGACTAAGGCAGCGCGGTCACATGTCCACCCAGGTACACACCATCATCCCCCACCCTCCAAATGG
Source organism: Microtus pennsylvanicus (assembly GCF_037038515.1). Lineage (NCBI taxonomy): Eukaryota > Metazoa > Chordata > Mammalia > Rodentia > Cricetidae > Microtus > Microtus pennsylvanicus. Next base: position 54,472,908 of record NC_134588.1, on the reverse strand, counting down.
AGTCAAAAGTGGCACAATCTGAAAGACAACAAACGAACAAAAGCAAACACTGTTTTTATACAATATGGAAGAACTTCACGTAAGTAAGGCGTAACTTGATGTAAGCAGGCCCCTTCCCCAGAGTGGAATGAGTGGCTGATTCATACCGGATGTTCAACAAGTGAAAAGGGAACTGAACTGTAGCTCAGGGGTAGAGCACGTGTCTAGTATGAGTGAGCATGAATGAGTCTTATGCGCATCTCCAGGACCACAAAACCGAAAGGAAAAACATTTTTGAAAAGAAGAGAAGAACTTCTAGCCTTCGTCCTTCAGTTACTCCTGGACAAGCACATCATGGAGAAACATGAAAGAAGCATAGAAAGAACTCCTCCACTGGTCAGGGTTACACTCTAGACTGAAGATTGCTTTAGAATGAAAAGAATTGTCTGTCTTGATTAAATAAGTATTTCTTAAAGTAGCCTTTAGCTCCTTTGGTCACAGAAGGCAGTTTTGCTAAGAGTTGGCGAAATTTCTTGAAAAAAGTAGATGGTGATACCCAAAAGGAAAGGTTCTGTGCCTATGAAGGGTGGAGCGGGCTAAGGAAGAAGCTGGAAGACTCAAAAGACACATTGGATCAGTGGTTCTCACCCTTGCTCAAGCTTTGATGACCTTCAACCATAAAGTTATTTAGTTGTTACTTGGTAACTGAAATTTTGCTACTGTTATGAATTGCAATATAAATGTCTGTGTTTTCTGATGGTCTTACGTGATCCCTATGAAAGAATCATTCAACCCCTACAAGGGTCATGATCCATAAGTTGAGAACCAATGCCTTAGCTCTTCTCCACTCACCCCAGAGCTGATAAAGATATAATTTAGCTAAGAGTTCACCACACCTTTCTGTCTCCAAACACAAAATGCACAAACCAACAGAAGCAACTTAGTTTCCATGAGAAACAGAGAGCAATGGCATTCTCAAACCATATGGGGAACTGGAGGATTTTAACAAAAATATGTGTCAACCAGAAAAGCTGTCAAGATCCTGTACACTGTTTTTAAGGAAAAACCCCCATGAAAAGTAGCCAGAGTAAAGTTGCCAAATGGGTGGCTTTCTCTGGAGGACTGCTTTGTGGCAGAGAACATTCCCAGCTACTTGCATCTTTCTCCAACAAGGCTACAACTGTATTTATTTGCTTGTTTACATAGACCTTAGCATTTGTTATTACCAACTCAAGAGCTAACTATAATCTTATCTAATTCTATACAAGTATTTAGAAGGATGTAGCACCTACCAACATCACACTTAGTTAATTAATTGTCCAGAAATAAACAGAGATATAGGATAGCAAAGTCAAGAGCAAAGAAATTCATAAAGCCAGTGACTATGGGCATCTCCTTCAGCTTTCAGAACACAGCAGAAAACCACGCTTCCTGCTGCTTAACACTTTACCAGCCACTACACACTAGCACTCACACACTGTGTTCAAATATGTAATCTCTACTTCCCTCTTAGAAGGACCAGTTCTTGATTAAATATTTCCTGGCTTTACGTACGTTCCCCTCTGTAAATATTTGTAAGCAGAAATGCCCACTTTTTCATTTTATCATCATACAGGTGCATTGTCTGTCTTAACTGAAAAGTTCCTGAGAATTAGAACTTGTTTATATAGCAAGTGTTTGGGGACAGTGTCTCTGTGTTAAGGTTGATCTGACCTGGCAGGTGATGATTGATGGGTTTAGGTATCCCGTCCTGAAGTTCCATTTTACATTTCTTTACTAAGTGAAATCTTTTCAAACATAACGTCTTCTAGAATCCCTAAGGAAAAAGAACAGATTTTTGCCACCAATGTCCCTAATACACAGCAGAAAAAGTGAAAACACACATGCAACAATGGCCCTAATTAATCAGCAGACTTCGTTGGCCTTCCTGGGAAGAGCTCCTGTGTCATGGAAAGAATGTGTCATTGATATCCAAAGGGACAAGAAATGTACAAGAAGCTTCAGATGAAATAGAAAACGGATGTTTTCCAAAACATCTAGTGTTAATCCCATGGGGAGAGCTTGAGGTTCATATTGTGTGGGAATCCTCTTTCCTGGTTAGTATTGACACATGGACAGCAGATTTTCACAGCTGGAACTACCTCCGTGCTCTACCTTCCCATTACAAACTTCTCCAGGCTAATGGCCCAGGCCTTATACTTACTGTTATAAAGTCAATGAAACAACTTGTTTAAATGACTTCAAAGTATACACAACCTTTCTCTTTTTGTTCTGTCATTCAAAATGCCACACCATAAAACATTGACATGTTCTATGTACATGGAATGTGCCTTAAGGGCAGAGTCCCTGTGACTTGATCACCATTATTTGACAGCAGAAAATTTGTAAGTGATGGCTGTTCAATGCATTCTTTTTTTTAAAAATGCATATGATTTATTTGTATGGAGGACATCTAAAATTTACTGTCAGCAGAATACAGTGAATGGCCACTACAGTCACTTGTACAATGGGTCTCTTGAACTTACTTCTCCTAAAAGAATCAGTTTCCGTTCTCTCCGCTTGTTGTCACCGGCAGCCATCATTCTAACCACTGCTTCAGGGACGCTCGATTTCAGAAGCTGCCACAAATAGAGGTCATGCAATATCTTTCAGTATCTGGCTTATGTCACACAACAAAATTTCCATTGGGTCTGATAATACCCACTACTAGAAATAATAGCATTTCCTTCATTTTCAGGCGGAATAATTTTCCATCGCATATATTTCACATTATTTTATCCATTCACCTATTGACGGGCACTTAGGTTGATTTCGTGTATTCTCCACCAAGGAGAATGCTGCAGTGAATATAGACTGAGAATAATTTATCAACGTACTGAATTAATTTCTTGGAGATATATGCTCCTTGGTGGGCTTCCTGGATCATATCTTCTGATTTCATTCCTTAAGGAACTCCCCCCATGCTGGGTGTATGTAAAACTTTATATTTCTACAAATGTGTGCCAAGAGTTCAGTTAGACATGTCTTTACCAGACCCCAGACCCACAGCATTGGTCTGTGTAACCGTGTCGCTCGTACAGGGCGACAACAGACTTGTGCAATATCTTCTGATTGATGAGGAGGAACTCTGTCCCTTTGCTCTCAGAAACTTCAACTTTGAAAGGATTCCATCTGGCTATGTTTGCTTTTGTTGCCTGGCACTTGTGCTGAGTTGGCAAAAATAAAACTTCTCAAACAATTTTACGGAATTATCTTCCTGTGTTTACTTGTAACAATTTTAGAGTTTTTTCCTTAAGTTTTTAACCTATTTTGAGTTTGTTTTAATGAAGCATAAAATAAAGATCTTCTTTAATGTTTCTATGTGTGTTTATTCAGTTTTCTCAACATCATTTGTTAATGCAACCTAGCCTTCTCCATTCTATGTTCTTGTAAAATAATGTAATTGTAAATATGAATTTATTTTGAGAATCTCTTGTTCCATTGGTCTATATGTCTGCCAGCTTACTAGTTCTATGCTGCTTAGATTATTCAAGCCTGGTGATGTAATTTGAAGTCAGGTAGTATGATGCCTCAGGCTGCAAAGACCCTTTCAATATTCTTGTAGTTTTAGTTGTGAGCCCAGCCTTTAATGGCCAAGCCGTCTCTCCAGCCCACCAAGATTCCTTCAATATTCTGAGTCTTTTTTTGGTTCCATATGAATTTTAGAATTATTTTTCTGATTTTATTTAAAAACACTATTGTGAATTTAATGGAGTTTGCATCAAACATGTAGATTGCTTTGGATAATATCTACAGTTTAGCATTGTTGATTCTTCCAGTCCGTGAACATGGACTGTCGTCCTATTTAACATCCATTTCTTCCATGAATATTTTATTGTTTTCAGTGTGTGACTCTTTCACCTCATTGGTTAAATTTATCCCTAAGTTGTTAGTTTAAAAGGGATTGGTCCCATGATTTCTCTTTTAGATAGTTGAGAGCACAGAAAAGCTGTTAATTTTAAACACCAGCTCTATATGGGGTAATTTCACTGAATTCAGGAAGCTTCTGAGATTCCCTATGTAGAAGATGGTGTTATTTGACAACAGACCGTTCCAGTTCTTCCTTTATTGTCTATCTCTGCTTTCTCTGTTGACAAGGATTTCCAACACTGTATTCAACACAAATGGCAAGGATAAGCATCCTGCCCTTTTCTTATTCCTAACCTTGAAGGCAGAGCTTTGGCCTCTCACCATTGAGTATGATGCCGCCACGACTTTGTCACACAAGGCTTTATTGCATTGAAGTGCATTCCTTTCTACCTTAATTTTTTAATATAATATGAAGAGCTGTTTAATTCTGTGAAATACTTTTTTTTAATTTATTGAAAATTTGTAATTGTCACAGAATTTTTCATGTCACTGTATCTTAAAGATAAATCCACTAAGGAATAGCGAATGATCCTTTTAATAAAATGTTAAATTCAATTTGATAGCATTTTTGTTGAAGATTTTTCTATCTTTGTTTGTTGGTGACAATATCTTTATTTTCTTCTGTAAAGTCATTTCCTGGGTCTTGTATCAGATAGTAAAGACCTCATAAAATTAGTTTATGAGTATTTCCACCTCATAAAATTAGTTCATGAGTATTTCTTCTCTACTGTTTTTGGGAATTTGACAATAATTAGTGTCAGTTATTTAAATGCTCCAATTTACCAGTGAAGTAATGAAATCCAGTGCTTAATTGATTTTTATCAATCAGTGATAAAAGATTTTATCATTGGTTTAGTATCTGTACATATGATTCTTCTGTTCACATATTCTGTTTCTTCATGTGTATTCCTAGGAATTTATTCATTTCTTTTAAATTTTGCAGTTTGACTTGTAAGTTTTCATAGCAGTCTCTTGTAAGCCTTTCTATTTCCCTGGTAATATCTGCACTGCTGATTCTGAGTTCTCTCTCTGTTTACTTTGTATATCTAAATGTTTATTTTGTCCTTTCAAAAGAATAACTTTATTTACTAAAATATTCAGGATTTTCTAGTTCTTTGTTTCTGCTCTGGTTTTATTATTTTCTCTTTCAAAGTATATATTTGCTTTGTTTGTTTTCTGGCTCCTTGATTATAACTTTGGCTTGCTGACTTGAGATTTTTCTTCTTTCCTAATGACTTCGAAGTTATTATTCAAAACTTGCTTTTTAGAAATATTTTTCTTCATCCTTTAATTTTTTTCATGTCATGTTCACATTTTAAAGTTGTCTCAAGATATATTTTCAACATCTTTCTTTTAATTTCTCCTTTTACTTATTTCAAAGACCAAGAGCCAGGGAGAATTTTAGAGATATGGTCAACAATGTTAATCCTATAAAAAAATTAAAATTTAACAAAATTTGAGATGATATTAGTAGAACTAGTTTTTCAGTCTAATCTGCCAGCCTGTCCTTTTATTGGTGAGTTGAGATCACTTACATTTAAAATTATTATTGGGACATATTTAGTAATTCTTATAACTTCATTGTTGTTTTTCTGGCTAGTTGGATTATTATTTATTTCCTCTATTGGTATCAGGGATTGCTTGTTTTGAGTATGATAAAATCCTTCCTAGCTCTCTTTTCTTTACCTATCCACTTATGAACTTCATTGTTTCCTGTGTTCACATGATGGAAACTGTTTTTCTTTCCCCTCTATGTGCAGAATTCCTTTGAGAATTTTCCACAGTCTTGACTTAGTGGTCATGAACTATCTTAGTTTGTGCCTGTCTGGAAATGTCATTATTTCTCTGCCAGTTTACAGTTTTACTAGATAAGTCAATGTTGGTAGACAGTTATTTGTTCCTAAGGCTTGAAATATATTGTTCCACTCTTTTCCAGGCTTTTAAAATTGCTGATGAGAGATCTGATATTATTTTAATGTCTTTTCTTTCATATATGTGTTGTCATCTTTTTCTAATAGATTTTTCTTTTGCTCTAAATTTTACATATTTTATATCTTGACTACCATTTGTCATGAGAGGTTCTTTGCTGGTCATGACTATTTGGAGTTTCTAAATGCCTTTAATATCTGTCCATTTGTTTCTCTGTATTTGAGGGATTTTCTATTATCACTTCATTGAACAGATCCTACACTGAACTTCTTTATTTATTTTTCTCAATTCACCTCCTATACCATGGAATCTCAGCCTTGGTCTGGTTTTATTCTAGTGGTTAGATGTGTGGTCATGGGCCTTTTTTCTTTTTTTATTCATGTTTGGATGTAGTATTTGTTGACTTTGTCCTCTATTGTGGGTATATTTTTCTTCATTTGGTTGTTCTGTTGGTGGTACTTTCTACTGTGTTTGCTATTTTATTCATGAAATTTTCATTCCCAAAATTCTTTTTCAAAATTTTTTATGTCCTACTGCTTTTTTATTCTATGTTGCTAATTTTTTTATCAATATTCCTTATTGTCTGATCCATTTGCTGATTGTTTTTTCTAATGTTGCTGACTTTCATCACTAGGTCCTAAAGTGAATTTGTGTAACTAATTTTTATAGTCTTTTAGGTCATCTATAATTTTTACAAGTAAACTTTTAAAATCTTCAGAATTTTACCAATTTTAACATCTTTTTATTCTATAGTTGAGGTCATGTGATCTTTGGGAGAACTCATGTTGCCTTGGTTTTCCACATTGCTTGTTTTACTGTGTTGCAATGTGTACATCTATTGGTTGAGATAAGTCCATTTCATTTATGGATCTTCTTGGTCATCCTAATGTTGAGAATTCAATCACCAAAACCACTCAGAAGAGAAAAAAAAGGAACTGTTCTTATAGCTTTTGGATGAGGCATCTGCTCCCTTCCTACTACAGGGCTGTGTCCACTTGGTTTACTTCTTTCTCTCTACACATTTCAGACCCCTTTGTGGATTTCTTTTTTTAAAAAATATGTGTGTGTGTATCAGTGTGCTTGTGTGTATGTATGTTCTTGTGTATGTGTATGCACATGTGTGTGTGAGTATGTGTAGAAGCCCGAGGACAACCTCAGCTGACATTCTCAGGGGCATTATCCAACTCCTCTGAAGCAGCTCTCTCATTGGATTTTAGCTCAATAATCAGACTAAACCTGCTGAGCAGCAAATCCCAGGGATCCTCCCGTGTCCCACTCCAGTACTGAGGTTACATGTGTGTAGACACCTCACAGGCTTGTTACATGGGTTCAGGGATCAAACTTGGGGTTTCAGGCTTGTGGGCCTTTGCCAGCTGTCCTCTCACTGCAGACCCATTTGTGAATTTCTAGAGTTTTTAAATTTCCTTTCTCTTAGGGATATGGCCCACTTTCTCTCTTATTCTTGCTATTTGCTTACACCAGGTCACACAGGACCCGCTTCTGCTCTCCCAGCCTTCCCTGAAGAAGTGGCAGTAGGCCATTCACAATGTCAGAGGTAAGCTTGACTTTTTTCAGTTCAATGATAGAAGTTAAGCATGAATTCCACATGTAATTAAAAGATGAGAAAGCTAAAAACAAAAACAGTAAAAGAATGTCAAAACAAAGGGTCTGATGAAGTGAGCTGAAAAGTCCAACATGTTTATTGAGATCGAAAACTCTAGCAGTGCTTGAATGGTGAAAGGGAAAGGATAGTTGTAACAGTGGAAATTTAAGATGACGCAAATCCATAAAAGGTTGACCAAATGAGATATACGGGATACGTTGGACAAATGCTCAGGGAAGCAGGAAGTCGCATAAGATAGTCTGTGTCTCTATTTTCAAAGCCTAAGTGCTAAAGTTATCCTTTAGCTGGCTATTTTATCTTTGGCAACATTCTTTAAAAGGGTTATTTTATTGCTTTATCAATTTCTAGTAGGACAGTTCCAATGGCATCCATATTAGGACTTTTAGTCCCTACGTTTATCAATTTATCAATAAATGCAATGTTTAGGGCTATAGCTATTTCCATGGTAAACACTTTTAAAAGGGAAAAAAAACTCAACCGTGGTAAGATATCTATATCAACTTACAACCATCATAACTCTCTCTTCTTTTGGGGGAGTAAGTTTTTAATTTGACAATGTGATTGTCATGGTGATGCCTAATCAAGCCATATTGTCTATGTGATGTAAAGTTAAAATTTGCTGTCCAAAATTGGAGATATGGCTTACATTTCCTATAGTTAGTTGCTATTTCAGAAGGTGGGACAGGGATAGGTGGACCGCTGAGCTGTATATTCTTGAGATACAATAAAAAACTTAATGTGATCTAAAAGTTTTTTCTACAATTCATGTGCTAGACATTTAGTCTCCAGTGTGTTGGAAGCTGAAGATTTGGGAGAGCATGGAGACCCTAAGTCCCCACCAATGCTAATGAATTGAGGCTACAATAAACAGGACTTGGTAGGCGGTAGAGTTGCTCTCTCCTGCCACACTCTCATCGTCTGCTGGATTAGGGTGAAGAAAGGCCCAATAAGACATTGCCTCTTTACTTTTATACTTCCCAAACCCCAGACTGTGAGAAATAAAATTCTATTTTCTACAAATTATCTATGGTCTGTGCCATTGTACTACAAAAGTGCCAAAAGACTTTGACAATAGTATAGAAAATAAATTCTGATGAGTATAAACGTTCTTCATTCCTATGAAAAGAGGAAGTTCTCATGTGCAGTAAATGGGAGTGGAAAAAACTTCATAACCTGAAAACTCATGAATCAGACGTTTTCATCACCGTAGTAAACAAAATAAAAAGTACTAAAGATTATCAATTTTCCATCCAAAAGGCAAGAACTCTCATAAGAACTGGCAAGGGAAGTAAACCACTTTGTTCCTGTCCATTCAACCAACTAAACACTAACAACAAAAATCTACTAATTGGGTTTGGCAGTGTGGTCTATGGGTAAAGGAATTTACCACGTAAGCCTAGTAACCTGAGTTCAATTCCTGACTCCACAAAGTTGTCCCCTGGCCTTTACATGTGTGCCATGGCATGTGCGCTACCTTCACTTTCCATATTAAAAGAGAAGTTAGTCTCTGGGCTTTCCTTAGGCCCTTCAAGTAATTATGGAGATCAGACACCCTGAAAGACTCCATCCTAAAGATTGTCAGGGACTGGCATACTATAAAATCTTCCAGTGCTGCAATGGAAAAGCACATAAGTGAAGGGTGAAAGTAAATTAGTGCATCTACAAATGTTTCAGAAAACTCTGCTAGAAGACCGATTCCAAGTCCTCAGCATATTCCAGCATTGAGTAAAAACAAGCCATGTGAAACTAGCCTAAAGATAAATCCCTACAGCATTTGGGTTGGATAACATGATTCTGTGTGAATAAAATAAAGACAACCCAAAGAATAGTCAGGAAGACAATGCTTTAGCTGATGAGACAGCATGGCTCCTAACAATTAATGCCTTTCTAGGCACCACGGGAGAGCAGTGCTTTGATGAGGAGCAAATGTTCTCCCTTGATCTTTACAAATGAAGCCTACTCTGGAGTGTTTTGTTTCAGCTTCAGTAGAAGAGCTGGGCTGTGAGCAGGAACAGGTGATTCTAATAACGTTTTCATACAATTGTAGTCTACACATCTTAGACATACTTTCAGACACTGATTGTGGTTCCCATAGGCATCTTATGATATAAATACTATGTCAGAGAACACTTGAGAGTTCCTGAGCTAACTTGACTCACACCTTAGACATACACGTGGATACTGATTTTGATCCATATAATCATCATAGGATGTAAACACTATGAGAGGGGGAGAGAGAGAGAGAGAGAGAGAGAGAGAGAGAGAGAGAGAGAGAGAGAGAGAGAGAGAGATTTACTCAGCTAACCTGAAATCCCATATTCACACACAACGATATGTATGTGGACATTTGTAACAGGCTTAGTCATCATCCCTCAACTGGAAGCAGCCAAGAGAACTTTACTAGAATATGCATGTTGGCACTTTTCCTATATTGCAAAACTATTGCTATGCTCTTACGTTTGTGTTTTCCCAAAAATTTTCATCCTAACACGATGCTGTGAGAAAGTTGAAGCCTTTTGGGAAGTATTCTGGTTAGTTTTAGCTGTCAACTGACACAACCTGAGAAGGGAGTCTCAACTGGAGGTTGCTTAGATCCGATTAGACTACATGCATGTCTATGGAGGACTGTCTTGATTGTTAACTCACCTAGCCCACTATTCCTAGCCTCACTCCACAGGCATGGTGTCTAAGACTGTGTAAGACTAAAGAATGGAAAAGGCTGTCTGTACTTAAATACACTAGAGTCATGTGTCTAGCTGCTTGAATGACTGCCCCCAAATAAAGGACTGTAACAAAATAAGCCTTTCCCCCCCCTAAACTGCTTTTGGTCAGGGTGTTTCATTGTAACAACAGAAATGAAACTAGAACACATTTCTCTATTAGAAAAGTGAGAAATTGTGAATAGAATCAATGATGTTACAAAAAGGCCCAAAATTTCAGCCACAAAGAATTACAGGCAACCAAGGAATACTGAGAAGAGGAGAAACAGTCTTCTCTAGGAAAGAGCCTTCCAATTAGTTATCCAATACCAAGTGGTCAGTCCTAAAACCATATACATGCAAGTAACATATGGACTAAGCAGGTTGTATTTCTATATTAAGAAAATGTGTATAGGTACATATGTACATATGTATGTATATATGTATTTATTTATACAAATCAACAACTAAAGAAAAATAGGCCATGAATTTAGGGGAAAGAGCAAGGTTTGAATACAAGTATGGGGCTGGAGGAAGGAAAGGGAAAGATGAAGGTTATATGGTTATATTTTAATTTCAAAATGATATTTTTTAAAGAAGAGGCCCCAAAGAGAGCCTTGCCACTTTTACCACACAAGGTGTCCAACAAAAATGACCATCTACGAAGTACATCTTCACAGGACACTGAATCAAATAGTGTCTTGATCTAAACCCGTTCACTCCTAGAACTGTGAGAAATTTATTATCATTCATTGAAAAGCATACTACAATATTCTTTTTCTAGAGATCAATGCCAGTACTGAGAGGCATTAACTGAGCATGGTTAATACAGATCGTTGACTTCTGGGCCTCTCTTCTGTGGTTTCTACTGTATAACAGATATGATGCTCTACAATGGTAGAGAGAAAAGGCTGAGTCACTATTACCACCCATCACACATGGAAAGGCTATTGATGAGAAAGGGTTACTCAAAAAAGATAAATAACCAGTGATGAGAGAACTGGATTTATCAAAAGCCGAATGAGCATCACTGAAGTATGTAGAGTAGAAGGAGGCTTGTCTTATGGTTTCTATTGCTGTGAAGATACACTCCTACCACAGCAATTCTTATAAAGGAAAAACATCTAGTTAGGGTCACTGACTTTCAGTTAAGAGGCTTAGTCCATTATCATCATGATGCTACATGGCAGCATACAGGCAGACATGGTGCTGGAGAAGTAGCTGGAGAGTCTTACGTATGGCAGGCAACAGGAAGTGGTCTTTCTCACTGGCCATGGCTTGAGCATATATGAGACCTCAAAGTCCAACTCCAGAGTGACACACTTCCTCCACAAAGACCACACCTACTCCAATAAGGCCACACCTGCTCTTAGTACCACTCCCTTTGGTGACCATTTTCTTTCAAACCACCACAAGGCTATAAAGCACAAATCAATAGGAATAAAAGAGGAAATCGCATGTCCTAATAGAGCTTTGATTTTCCTAGAAGCTCAAAAGAATAAGAATTTGTGCAAAGGTTTTTCCTTTCTTCTCATCTTTTAGATACACTTCACTATTTTCCTTACGAAAACAGAAGTGGAAAAATGAGAGAGAAGACATGCTAACAATGACCCTGGAAAAAGAAATACCAATAGTCTCATTTGCCTAAAGTTTTGGGATTGCAGGAGCAAACCTTTCCTGGCACATACCAACTGTTGTTGCTCCATTAAGAAAAGATGAAAGAAAGGATGAAAGCCAGTGTTTCCCCAGGATATCTGCATATGGTAGTACCATCTCTCCCACACACTTTAAGCTCATTCTGATCCTTCAAAATACCATGCTAGCATTTGGCTTCTCTCTGCAATCCCAACAGCAGAGAATGTCAAGAAAAAGATCTGAACTAGAAGTTGGAAATGCTACTTCTAATCCTTCTTTGGCTACGTACTACCTGTTTAAACTAACATAAAGTTAAGTTCCTGCATCTAGAATAAATACCATTAATACATATAAGTAAAATAAAGAGGATTGGAGAAAAAGATCTGAATGCTTTAGCTGGCTTCAAGTTTAGAATGACCTAATGGAACTAATATTACTACACCCATACTAATGCAGGTAGTACTAAGGTTCTCCTTAGGCAGTGGAGGTCCTGGAGCCCTGCACCTTACATAGAACTTACAAGCACACATTGTGCAACATTAGTTCAATGTGTGTGTTTTTTATCTCAGATAAGACTGATCTGTAAACAATTTCCTATCTGTTCAAAGACATCGTGTCTTAGGGACTTCATTAATTCCTTTTACTTTAAGTTCTTCCATGTGTTGCCTGTAGATTTGGAAAGCAATATGGTTATCACAAAAGTAACTTCAGAAAAGAATCACTAGTCACAATGACTGTGTTATGTAGAAGGCAGACTTTATAAGAAAGTTAGAAGGAATGCTGTCAAGTACAACTGGGGGAGGGACCGAGGGGATCAAGTGGCATGGGCCACACCTTGAGGCAACGTCTGTCGGGGTCCAGCCTCAATGAAATTAGCACGTTTCAGGGTAGGAGCGTGAGAATAAAAATTATTAAACGAAAAGAAGAGAGATATGAGAGAAAGAAGGCAGAAACACAGAATAGCATCAGGAGGGAAATTCAGTGACTACTGAGCCAGCTGCGTTTATTTCCACATTTTTATATACTTCACTCCAAAAGGAGAGGGGGAAGCAACAGGCTTCATTGACATGATATAAGGAACAGACTTGAATTCTCCAACCTTTGGTTCAGGTGAAGCACATTCACCTCTATATTCAAAATACTAATTAATCACACCCTAGGTCAGAATCTCTTGTGTGTAGCTACGCCTGTTGTCAACAACTTTGAAAGAGCAAAAAGAAGCTCAAACTCTCTGACCTTTAGTCAAGGTGGAACAGGACTCACATCTGTGGGCCCCCACATATTCCTCCCTCTTTGTTTTATTTAACAAAGTCTGTGCTTCTGCTACAGGACAGATGACTTGCCTTTGGGGGGGCCTTTTCCCATTTTTCCAAACTTACCCATCATCAGTACATATATTCTGTCATGTACATTCTGTTTTAGATTGCCTGGGGGCGGGATCTTACCCATCATTGACTATCAGTCTCTGTAAAGAAAGGGTTAAGAGAGAAGGCATCTCTAGGCACTGTGCACCACTGAGCCAACTTTCTGTTAAGAGAATTCACCAACCAGATAATTACATGCAAACAATGTTTTGTGATACATACACTCCTATGGCTACAGTATTTCATAATAAAGGAGTGGAGGATGACTAGAGGTGGGATTGCCTTTTTAAATTGGTCTAGGATGTCTTTAACAGTTTTTAGCTACATCAAAATCCAAATGTGTCCTTTTAAACATGTCAAAATTCTCTCAGACAAGTTCTAATCTTTTTCTAATTGGTAACATCTCCATAGTGAACTAAAGCAGTTACAAACATTAACAGGTCAATACTATAATTCTAGTGTAGAAATTAACAATAAACACACAATTTATCAAATCACAATTCTCTTAAATCTTGTCTAATCAAAAGACAAGAAGAGGTTTCTGTGATGGGTGAGCTATGACTCTTTTTTCTCTCCTAGAGTTCAATTGTTTTGCTGCTCTGAACTTTCAAAAATAAGTTCAAACTGTCCCAGTCTTTGAGTAACAGCAAAAACTTTTATGCCGTATCTCCTCATCTCTGAAAAGGGGATTCAGTCATTCTTTGCCTCCATAATAGTGTTTCATTCCTTTAACAAGGCTCTTTCCCCCAGAGGGAAAATTTTCTGAGGTGTCAGTTCTCAGGTCCTTTATTTCAACAGCAGATTTGAACAGCATACTGTGTTCCAAGATATAGTACAGATAAACTGCCTAACATTCAGTCAGCGATCACGGGTCAGCTCCAAAGTAAACAAAACACACCGGGGTCTAGAAATTGGTGCACTAGGGTCCACCAAGAAACTGGGGATCACCCCAATCTTCCTTCCTTTCTTAGACTGCAGCAAGATGGCATAAGAAAGTCAGGAACATGGATTCAGAAACCTCACTCTGACTGTTCTGTGGGAACACCAGCAGCTGTGACATCATCGGGGCTGGCACACCTCGGTTTTATAGGCAGTATTCCTGCGGGGGAAAAAAAAGCACAAACATACTCTTAACCCCATACTCACACAGGGTGGGGTCCTTTCCAATATAGACTGAGGGTATAACTCATTCATATTTTTTAAAGTTATGTTTTAATCTCACCTAGGGGCTCAAGATCCCCTGGAAAATACAAGCTGCAGTCTCACTAGCTTACAGGTTTTCACAGACACCTGGTGGGAGGTGCACTTGCATTTCAATAGATACTTGACTGTGGGCTATTTCACCACAGTTTGGCTATCTGGTTCCCAACTGAAGCAGGGAACAGGGCAGGGTACCACTGCACTCACTCCCCACTGCTTGGCTGTCCCAGGAACCTGAACCTGGGACTATCACCCCAATCATCCTTCCTTAAATTACATTAGTCAGTATTTTGTCCAAACAACAGGAAAGGTAGTTAATACAAAGGATTATGCGTAAAAATGCAGAATAGCTAGTATATGGTAATCTTTCAAAATATGATCCATTTTATAATCATTTGTGCTACAAACAAAAATAATTGGTCTCAGACACAACAAGATTTCAAAACAGAGTGCTTGAAAGAAACTTGACGTGTAATAGGAAGTGGGAATATATTGAGACCAGAACAAGCTCATTAATAGCAAGTCATGCCAGACCCCACACACATTTTCTGTTGGAGCACAAGTTTTATCACCACAAGAAAGGAATTTTGTCAGTATAGCACAAGGAAATATAATCAATAACTGGAATCCCTGTAAAATGGGAAATGTGTACACCAGGCGCTTTGGTGCTATGCATATATAGGAACTATACTCTCTGGAGTGTAGAGTCAAAGTATGTATATATTCTAGAGGATATTGTTGTAATTTATTTAAAAACACTGCAAAGAGAAATCATGCCATTCAACAAGGCTCACACAGGAGGTTTATTGGAAAAGGAGAGAGAAGGGACAGAGAAGAGGGCAGAAAGGGGAGCAGAGATGGGTCCCTGGGTATAAGAGTGGTGGAAGGGAATGAGAGAGGGAGAAAGAAAGGAAAAGTGAGAGAGGAAGAGAGAGAGAAATAGATGGGAGGTGGGCAAAGCCCACCTTTTAAAAGAGAACCCAGCGTATGTGCACAGGAGGTACTCTTAGCGGCTACAGCTGAGGATGAATCCTGTCAGGACCCCAATTGCTGGCCAGTACAGATGCCAGAATACTAACAGATATTATAACAGATTAAGAAAAATGAACTCTTTACAACTCTTTAGTAAAATATGAATAAATATTCAGCATTATAGTCACGTAAAAACAGATTCACTAATTCTGATTAAGTGATTATGAAAGGCAAAAGGATCCCTGGGGAAAGATATCTGAACTGACTTTGAATTGTGCTCTTTTTTAATATTATAATAATTTTAGGAAACAACTTCTTATGTTATCAGAATTGTCACGACGACTTCAAGAATTATTTTAATT
The DNA here is from genome assembly GCF_037038515.1 of Microtus pennsylvanicus. Taxonomy (NCBI): domain Eukaryota; kingdom Metazoa; phylum Chordata; class Mammalia; order Rodentia; family Cricetidae; genus Microtus; species Microtus pennsylvanicus. Next base: position 54,457,235 of record NC_134588.1, on the reverse strand, counting down.
AAAATGATTCTATCCATTTATCATCAAAACAACACTATCCAAATGAAACCATTTTTTTCTTTTTTTTTAATTTATTTATTTATTAAAGATTTCTGTCTCTTCCCCGCCACCTTCTCCCATTTCCCTCCCCCTTCCCCAATCAAGTCCCCCTCCCTCCTCAGCCTGACGAGCAATCAGGGTTCCCTGCCCTGTGGAAAGTCCAAGGAACCCCCACCTCCATCCAGTTCTAGTAAAATGAGCATCCAAACTGCCTAGAAACCATTTTTGTGATAAATCAGAGCATCATCTTGACCTGCTTATTGCTTGAGGTCCACAGTTTGGTTTGGTTTGGTTTGGTTTGGTTTGGTTTGGTTTCTGCTGTGTCTGAAGCAGAGCTGCCCACCTCTCCATTGCTCCTGACACTAAAGACCATTCTTCACCGAGAAAATCTTAGTGGCCTCTTGAGTCGTCATGCTCTGCCTGTCCCATCTACCTTCTGCATAAAACAGGCAAAATCAGGCTTTAAGAATGTAGAACTAAGTTTCTCAAAAGCAAAGCAACAATCGTTCCTGGGATTTGCCCTCCTTGCCGGCTAGTGTCGGGTTTTGCCTGGTATTTCCACACATGCCCTTCCTAGGCCATGGGAACATACCTCTCACGCTCTGCCTGGAGACCAACTCTTGCTTTTTATTACATAAAATTCAAACATCTACTTTTACCAATTACCTAAAATTTGATATTTCCTTGGTATAGTCCTTTAATTTCTATAACACATTGTTTTTGATGATCCGGTAGAAGAATGGGGTTAAGATATGGTGATCCAGATTCCTATTCTTGCATTGCATTTAACATCACTGTGTGTCAGTTTCTGTATTTTAAGTGAGAGATTTTAGATTAATTATCCTTTTTATAATTTATTTTATCTAATTTTATTTAAAAAAGAAAACCAACTATCTTTTTTCATTTTACATACCAATCCCAGTTTCTACTCCCTCCGCTCCTCCCATACCTCCACCTATCATCCCACCCCACCCCCCATCCTCTCCTCAGAGAGGGTAAGGCACATTGCTTTGGGGAAGGTCCAAGGCCCTCCCTACTATATCTAGCCTGAACAAGGTATCCATTCAAAGAGAATAGGTTCCCCAAAAGCCAGTACATGCAGTAGGGATAAATCCTGGTGTCACTGCCAGTGGCCTCACAGTCTGCCCCAGCCATACAACTGTCACCCACAGTCAGTGGGTCTAGTTTGGTCCTATGCTGGTGTTTTCCCTGTCCAGCTGGAGTTGGTGAACTCCCATTAGCTCAGGCAAACTGTGGATGTACTCATTCAGGTCTTGGCCTCTTTGCTCTTATTCTCATTCCTTTCATTCTTCAACTGGACTTTGGGGGTTTAGTTCAGTGTTCCACTGTGAATCTCTGCCTCTGTTTCTATCAGTTGTTGGATAAAGGTTCTATGGTGACATTTAAAATATTTATCAATCTGACTACAGGGCAAGGCCAGTTCAGGCACCCTTTTCTCAATTGCTTAGGGTCTTAGCTGGGGTCATCCTTGTGGATTCCTGGAAATTTCTCTAGTGCCAGGTTTCTTGCTAGCCCCATAATGGCTCCCTCAATCAAAATATCTCTTTCCTTGCTCTCATCTCTGTCCTTCCTCCATCTCATCTATCCCTTTCCTTCAAGTTTTCTTCCCACCTCCCCTTCTTCCCTCTTCTGCTTCCCCTTCTCCCCTGACCTCCATGCTTCCAAGTTTATCAGGCGATCTTATCTATTTCCACTTTCAGATGGCTCTCTGTATGTTTTTCTTAGGGTTCACCTTGTTACTTGGCTCCTCTAGGATCATGAACCATAGGCTCTTTATCCATTGCTTTACAGCTAGTATCCACTTATGAGTAAGTACATACCATATTCATCTTGCTGGGTCTGGCTTACCTCACTCAGGATGGTTTTTTTTTTTTAGTTCCATTCATTTGCATGCAAATTTCAAGATGTCATTGTTTTCTTATGGCTGAATAGTACTCCATTGTGTAAATGGACCACATTTTCTTTATCCATTCTTCAGTTGAGGGGCATCTAGGTTGTTTCCAGATTCTGGCTATTATAAATAATGCTTCTATGAACATAGCTGAACAAATGTCCTTGTAATATGATTGAGCATCTTTTGGGTACATGCCCAAGAGTGGTATTGCTGGATCTTGAGGTAGGATTATCCCCAATTTTCTGAAAATCCTCCATACTGATTTCCAGAGTGGTTATACAAGTTGCATTCCCACCAACAATGGAGGAGTTGTTGGTGGGAATGCAAACTTATTCCACATCCTGTCCAGCAGAAGCTATCATTGGTGCTTTTGATCTTAGCCATTCTGACTGGTGTAACATGGTATCTCAGAGTCGTTTTAATTTGCATTTCTCTGATGGCTAAGGATGTTGAACTTTGTTTAATTGTCTTTCAGTCATTTGAGATTCTTCTGTTGAGAATTTTCTGTTTATTTCTGCACCCCATTTTTTAATTGGATTATTTGGTATTTTGTTGTCTAGTTTCTTGAATTCTTTACATATTTTGGAAAGCAGTCCTCTGTCTGATGTGGGGCTGGTGAAGATCTTTTCCCATTCAGTAGGCTGCCTTTTTGTCTTATTGACTGTGTCCTTTGCTTTACAGAAGCTTCTCAGCTTTAGGAGGTCCCATTTATTAGTTGTTTCTCTCAGTGTCTGTGCTACTGGTGTTATATTTGGGAAGTGGCCTCCTGTGACCATGCATTGAAGGCTACTTCCCACTTTCTCCTCTATCAGGTTCAGTGTGGTCGGATTTATATTGAGATCCTTAATCCATTTGGCCTTGAGTTTTGTGTATGGTGATAGATATGGATCTATATGCATTCTTGTACATGTTGACATCCAGTTATTCCATCACTTTTTGTTGAAGATGTTTTCTTTTTTCCATTGTATAATTTTAGCTTCTTTGTCAAAATTCAGGTGTTCATAGGTGTGTGAATTAATATCTGGGTCTTTGATTCGATTCCATTAATCAACCTGTCTGTTTTTATGCCAATATCAAGCTATTTTCATTATTGTAGCTCTATAATAGAGCTTGATGCCAGAGATTGTGATGCCTCTGGAAGTTCCTTTATTGTACAGGATTGTTTTGGCTATCCTAGGTTTTTTGTTTTTCTATTTGAAATTGAGTATTGATCTTTCAAGTTCTGTGAAAAATTGTGTTGGGATTTTGATGGGGATTGCATTGAATCTATAGATTGCTTTTGGTAGGATTTCCATTTTTATTATGTTGAACCTATCTATCCAAGAGCATGGGAGATCTTTCCATTTTCTGGTATCTTCTTCCATTTCTTTCATCAAAGACTCAAAGTTCTTGTGGATCAGGTATTTCACTTCTTTGGATAGTGTTACCCCAAGATATTTTATGATATTTGTGGCTATTAAGAAGGATGATGTTTCTCTGATTTCTTTCTCAGCTTCTTTATGATTTGTGTTAAGAAGGCTACTGGTTTTTTTGAGTTGATCTTGTATCCTGCCACATTACTGAAGGTATTTATCAACTGTTGGAGTTCCCTAGTATAGTCTTTTGGGTCATTTACTATCATATCATCTGCAAATAGTGAAAGTTTAACTTCTTCCTTTTGAATTTGGATACCCTTGATCTCCTTTTGCTGTGTTATTGCTCTATCCAGAACTTCAAAAACTATATTGAATAGATATGGTGAGAGTGGACAGCCTTGTCTTATTCCTGATTTTAGTGGAATCACTTTGAGTTTCTCTCCATTTAATTTGATGTTGGCTGTCAGCCTGCTGTTTATTGCTTTTATTATGTTTAGATATGTTCCTTGTATCCCTGATCTCTCCAAGACCTTTATCATGAGGAGGCATTGAATTTGTCAAGTGCTTTTTCAGCATCTAATGATATGATCATATGGTTTTTTCTTTTAGTTTATTTATTTGGTGAATTACATTGACAGATCTCCATATGTTGAACCATCCCTGTATCTCTGGGATAAAGCCAACTTGATCATGGTGGATGATTTTTTTTATGTGTTCTTGGATTCAGTTTGCCAGTATTTTATTGAGTATTTTTGCATTTATGTTCATGAGTAAGATTGGTCTGTAATTCTCTTTCTTAGTTGCGTCTTTGTGTGGTTTCAGTATCAGGGTAACTGTAGCCTCATAAAAAGAGTTTGGCAATGTTCCTTCTGTTTCTATTATGTGGAATATTTTGAGGAATATAGGTGTTAGTTCTTCTTTGAAGTTTTGGTAGAAATTTGCACTGAAACCATCCAGCTCTGGGATTTTTGGTTGAAAGGCTTTTGATGACTGCTTCTATTTTCTTGCAAATTATAGGTCTATTTAAATTGTTCTTCTAATTTTGATTTAATTTTGGTATGTGGTAGCTATCCAAAAAATTGTCCATTTCTTTTATATTTTCCAATTTTGTGGAGTACAGGTTTTTGTAGTATCACCTAATGATTCTCTGGATTTCCTCGGTGTCTGTTGTTACATCACCCTTTTCATTTCTGATTTTGTTATTTTGGATGTTCACTTCCCTTTAGTACAAGAGAGCCTACAAGTTTCCTGTCCTTAACTGCATTAACTATGTTCCTTAGGCCAATATTCGTTGACAAGAGAGGAGACTATTTGAGAATAATAGGGATGGGATGGGAGATGGTGAGGAAAGGGGGCTGAGGGCCTCAATTGTCCAGGGTGCACAGAAATGCTGTTTTAGCACTAGGAGTCAGAGTTATAAGCCACTTACTGGTTCACTACACAGATAATAAGAACTCTGAGACAGGCACTGCTAAATCCTGGACTTGATTATCAGCTTCCTTTCAAAGAGCAGCCAGTCAGCCAAGTAGCACAACACAAAGATAATGAGAGAAGATTGCAAAACTCTCTGTCTTTTACTCCCAGGAAACTAAGCCAGCCCAGTTCTCTGGAACTGATGCATCTGAATGAAAATGGTTCTTCAGGCCGAGAGAGAGAGAGAGAGAGAGAGAGAGAGAGAGAGAGAGAGAGAGAGAGAGAGAGAGAGAGACATACTATCTCTACAGTGTCCCCTGTAAAAAGGCAAAATGGGAGCAATCATCCTGAACCCTGAAGCTGAAGATTTCTGTACTGATGTGGTACCCAAAACATGAGGAAGTTGCTTTAACCTTACATTTCTTGTCCACCAAATTATTAGTTTTTGGGTTTTAGGGGCATATGACAAAACTTTCTGGTGTATTTTTATAGACAGAACAAGGCTCCTCAATATTTCTGGGTCTTGGACTCAACCGTTTTGAATTCCATATAGTTGCTTGGTGGTGTCAGAAACCAATAGGTTTAAATGGAATGAATGAAGGACCTCTGTATCTTGATACCTAGGACATTCAGTGTAGATGTGGTACCATGTGCTCAATGTCCACTCTAGAAAGAAAATAATTTCTGCTAGTAAAACAATATATTTAAAACACAGATGAGAATGCTTCTCTAATTTTCTTTAACTGTCAAGAAATTAAAGGTGATGTTTTCTGTTTGTTTTTAATAGCGTTCTATTGCATCTAACTTTATTGATCGATACTTTGAATTTCTCTCTGACTTTTAATTTAGCTTTTGTTTGATTGATTCCATGATGATAGTTTAGAGCTTTGAAAATCTCTTATTCTGAGTCTTCTATATGACCTTTAAACACAGAATAGTAAAGCCAAACACTAAAGTAGGACTTAGGAAGTTAACTTTTACTGATATAACATGGCCTGGTACCGAAATGCTAGAAAGACATCAAGAGAATCCCTTCCTTCTCCAACATACAGGAATTACAAAGAAACTCTCCCAGTGCCTGTCCAGAGATCAGTGGCAGCATCCCAGCTGTCTAGGTTATACTACAAGACACTGCTCCCTACTTTTACAGAAAGGAAAGGGAGCAACAGAACTTTCTGAATACAAGCCTAGTAAGAAGACTTAGGGTACTTCCTAGAAAGCTTTGAAATGAATTTCTTGAAATTGTGATATGCAAAAAAAAAAGTGCCTTCCCCCACCAAAGAAAGGTAACCGTGGTGACTGTGGGCTATAATTTAACCCCACCCAGGAAACCTATTAGGAAGACAAAGACCAAGCGCTAGTTAGAAGAGAAGATCTTTTTGCACTGAGGTGAAACTGCACACTCTCTGCTTCCTGGGGCAAAGCCTGTGTACTATGAACAAACGTGAGGCTCACAAGAGGGTTACAACCAATGAGATTGAGGGTAATGCTGTAATATGTATCTGCATCCTGTCAGATCAAGGAGTGTGTCTGTTCCTACTTGAAGGGAATCTTCAAACTGATGACTTACTGGTCATATTTCTGCTTCTCCTAACTAATAAGCAAAAATTCCTCCCCTCAGTGAAACTGTCTGATAGGGATAGAACAAAAAGGCAAACATTTCCTCTCCAAGATCTACAGATACACCTCATCTAAGGGATTTGCTTTGTTAGAATAGTTTGTGGGCTTGCATCACTTTTGTACTAACTACTATCGTAGAACCAGATGCTCATCTGCAGTCTTGTAACACTACCTACAGCCTGGATGAGGGAAAGTGGAAGGCAAAGGGCTATTAGTGTGAGCTGAGTCTCAAATGGGTGATCCTTGGCAGGGTGGAGTAGTTGAGAAAGGTAGAAGTCAGAAAGCGGAACTGCCTGACTCATCAGGAATAGAGGCAGTCGAGGCCAACACTAACTGCACCCAACTCTCACTCTTGCAAGTCCTGACACTTCTTGCCAAGATGTGTCTGTATGAGCAAGGATTTCTCTGATGCAATTTTGTGCTCTTTAAATCACTAACTTGCCAATAACCAAAGGACAAATCAATTGCAGTACAGTTAAAAATACACACTTTATTATAGCCTTAAAATACAGAAAAGGAACTGAGTATACATTGGAAGCAAAGGCTGAAATGATAACATTGGGAGAAATTCAGATGCTGTGTGTTGGTAGCTATCCCTCTGTCTGAAGTATGGAAACCTCTTCTGGTTTCTAAAAGAATCACAATGCTTTTGGACCTTTGCTGGGAGTGTGACAGTATCATTGTATCATTTTGTCTGCCTTGATTGCCCTAAGAATGAGGCTGGGGCAGAATGACATCATTAAGTTTCAAAGAAATAGCTCCATTGATAACACGCCTGCTATGTAAGCATAAGGACTGGAGTTCAGATCCCCAGACCATGTGTACTAGTCAGACATGGTGGTACACATCTGTAACCGAAGACCTGTGGGTGGTAAGGTAAAGCAGCAATAGGCAGATCCCTAGAGCCAAATGGTGGTCCAGCCAAGCCAAATAAATGAGCTCCAGGTTCAGTGAGAGACCTTGTCTCAAAGACTAAGGTGGAGAGCAGCTAAGGAAGACACTCAGTATGCCACCCACAAGTACATACTCATATGAACAGGCTCTCCCACAACACATACACGCACACACCTACACTATCACATACAACACACACATACACAAACACACACACAACACACATGCACACCTTTTTACAAAGAATGGTGTCCTAGTAAACCAGTTTTCCAAAAGAAATGCTTCCATTTATAGTGTTTGTCAACCTCCATGGCATAAAAGTTCCCAAACTGCACAATTCAAAGGAATTAAACAATCAGTTTTTATGAAGTAGTGTCAGCCCATGCCAGCACAGGGCTGCTTGCAACACATCAAATGTCAACACTAACAGGTTTCTATAAATACATATGACATAATTTTAGTTTCCTGAGAAGATATGCAGACACAAGTGTCTTTGTACTCTATAGCAATTCAGCACAGCAAGTATTCATAAAAAAATAAGAAATAGCTTAGCCTACAATAAGTATTCTTGTTACATACAATAAAGATATTTTTAAATTAGCCCTATATAAAACATAATTATAATACAGTTTTCCACAAATACCCATAAATATTATAAATTGGTTTAAAATACTTTTCAACAAGAACTCACAAGCTGGTTAAATTTAGCAGAATCCAAAATTTGAAAATGAGTGTTCTTCATTACTTTGATACCTCAGCATACTCTTCCAACAGGGTCCTGGCTTTTCTTGCTCCAGGCAAGAAGAGGAAAATGTCTGCTGGTAAAGAAAGGCTCTCGTCGCTTCATTCTGGCCACCTTGGGGTAAAGGCGATGCATCCATTTGAAAGCTGAATTTATTCCATTTTAGAGATGTATAATGAGACAGTAGAAAATACCAGTTTCAAATCGGGGACTATGTGAATGGCAAGACCCCACTCAATTCATTGTGAGTTTTGAGTTGAGGTGAGAGTCTCATGATCCATCTGTCCATGTTAACATTGTTCAATTTTTTTCTAAAAATATCTACTCCATTAACATCATAGAGTTGTGTAGTATAGGAAAACCAATGTATTTGCCAATTAGGGAACACCAACTAAAAATTTGGAATCATTACACAATACACTAGAGAAACACCAATTTCTTGGGCTAAACATAATGACTGCTAGTGCAAACTCGTTTTCCTATTTGCAGTGTGTAAACACACATACACACAAAAGCAATAAAGGCTTACGTGAAAGTTCAGGATGAACCTGCATCCTGAGGATGACGAAATCAAGAAAAATTCCCCAGATCAATTTCATTCCATGCCATCGCCACTTCTGTCCCAATGGCTTTCAAAGTGTTCTCCGTCCTCTAAAAATATCACGTGTAAAAGGAGTGCTCTTGGCATATCGTGGCCACCCCACCAATCTGACAGCTTTTCATTAGGAGGCTCTCAGAAGGTGAGAGTATGAAGGGATTAAGGTAAACAGCTCAAGGAAATTATGATGAGAAGAAGGCCAGGCTGCTGCAAAACACCCTTTGTGAAAACCAAGTAAGATTCCCATGGAAATAGCACCTCATTTTGCACCCAGAGATTCAAGAGTTAGAGAGATATGCTTTGAAATACTCATTTTATCATGGATTATGAAACTCTATTTCCAGATCTAACGTCAGGGATTTGGCCCACTCACTGAATCTTCCTCAGACAGATATGAGAGTTAAAGTCTTATGATGCCAAGAGGTTATGTTTGTGTTGATGTGTAAGGTGCTACAAACTGTGTGCATTCAAACAGGCAACCCCTCCAATCCGCTGAACAGCCTCTCTGGGTACACTGAGGAAGGTGATGAGACCAAACTAAATCTCTAGGAGCTGAATGAGAGATCTGGCATTAAAACAACCCCCCAGTATGTATTATCTTTCTGAACATGGTCATCAGAGTTGAACCTCAAGTATATGCTATCTCCGGCATGCAGTTCATAAATCCCTCCTATAGTTAGAATTTGAAAGTCATTTGTTGCAGACTGTAAGACATTTCCATCTTTAATTATCTCTACTATAAATTCAGCAGAGTTTTTTATGTCTTTCTTAGCAAAAGGAGTCACTTGTCCATAGATTAAATACTCGCCATCCTGAAGTATCCCCAGCTTCCCGACAGATGTCATATTGACACAAAGAGGTTCAGGAGATGTCATTTGCCACTTTGAAGATGATAGTTCTATAAGAAATTGAAAATGAAGGGAAAAAAAGAAATCATTATTACTTCATCCTCTACCTGGTCGCAGTATATTCTTTACTACCTACATACTAATTTACCTGGACTATGCTAGTTTTTTTCAGACCCTATTTTAAATAGATTGTGAGAATCAACCATTTCTCTGTTTCAGAGAAGTTGCAGATCCTCATGGATCTGTACCTCTTCCCAGGTAATAGGAATGAACAAGGGAGGGAGAGGAGAGAGGAACCACACAGCAAGACTAGAATAAGGACTGCTCATAATTCATGCATCTCCATGTCTTTCTTATATGAACAGTATTTACTCAGTGGTGGTTTACCAATGACACATTCCCTAATCAGTCTACATGCAACATTGCTCTCCTATGACTCCCTTGTTCTATACTGCTTTAATTTTCTTCATAGAAAGTATTAGGAGGAAGCTTATTATAAATTAATTTGACCATTTTCTATTGTCTTACATCCACTTAAATACGACTTCTTTGATAATAAGCATTCTCTATTTTTCCAATTACTATATTCCCATCACCGTGAGTTTCTAGAATAATGTGAACTCTAAAAACTTTTTTATTTTGACACGGGAGTCCTGCTGTATTGCCCAATCTGGGCTCAAATAGATGAGTTCAGGTTTTATGTTGTTGTTGTTGTTGTTGTTGTTGTTGTTTGCTTGTTTGTTTGTTTGTTTGATATGGGAGTCCTGATATATTGCCTATCTGGGCTCAAATTGATGAGTTCAAGTGGTCCTCCCCCTCAGCATCCGTAAATATCTCTAAACTGGTTGACAGATCTGTTTCTAAATTTGATGCTTTGTGTCTGAAATATATTTCTTCATATCACTTTCAATTCCACATATCATTATCTAGCTCACTTCCAAATATCTACTGGTATATTGATGGCTTTGTAACTAGAAATAAATTTCTCTAATTAAATATAACTACCCCTAGTCTAATACTGCCACACGGGATAATGTGTCCAATTTAGTCTTTTTTTTCCTATGTACTACACTTACATATTTCCCTAATCTTAGGGAATGTACAACTATGTAACTTCAAGGCCCCAAGAGATGCTTTTACTGGTTCAAAGTTCTTTTCTCTAATACTCAATAACTTTAGATATAGAAGGCAAAGCCCTAGAAGAAGTAACACTGGCTTAAATTCCCTTTCATACAGAAATAGCTAGTAGAAGACTCGGAGGAAGATGCTGGAGGAGGATGAAGGACTGATGACTAGAGAAAAAAGCAAAGACTCGCAGCATCCCCAGCGAACTCTGCATTTCTCCTCATTGGCACGCAAGAGACAGATTTCTTGGAACAAGTATAGCTTTTTTTCCTATTTAATTCAATTATGGAATTTTTTTTAAAGAGCATCTTAGCATCATTTTTATCACAACAAGGAGAAATTTCTAACATTATTCTATTCCTTTCACTGGCAAAACAAAGCACAGAATTGTGGACACACTCAAAGAATGCCCCAAGCTCTGAAAGCCAAGGTATTTTGAAAACTGGAGCAAAAGATAGACGAGTGAAAAACTGAATTATAGAAATCATCTACTCTCAAATGTAAATGTGTTTGTTTGCCCATACGGACAATCAAAAAATGTATACACTTGATGTTTTGAGTATATCCTAAGGAATATCCTGAGCCTCAAGGCGATGCTAGCTTTTCTGTCAGCTTGACACAGCCTAGGGACACCCAGGAAGAGAATCTAAGTGTTCACACTGAGTTGGTCTATAAGGGACTGTCTTAATTAAATTGAAAGATGTGAGAAAATTCAGCCCGCTACAGTTGGCACCATCTCCTAGGCAAGATGTTCGGAACTGTAAGAAGGTAGAGAAATGGAACTGAGCATAAGAAAGCGAGCGGGCAGGCAAGCATACATTTCGTTTCTCCCTGCTTGACTGTGAGTGTGACAGGATGCTCTAAGCTCCTGCTGCCACCATTCCCCCGCCATGGCGGACTATAGTCTGCACTTATGAGCTAAGACAAATCCTTTTTCTCCGACGCTTGCTTTTTGTTGCGGTACTTTATCGGGGCAACAGAAATGAAAGTAAAACACTCAGCAACACTGTTTTTCATACATTTTCTGAGCGGCTATCAGGTGACTGTTAAGGAAAGTGACTCAGAAGCAAAGAGGAAGTGCCTGTTCCTCTTCTGTGTACTTACTCACAGCAGTAATGTTTCCCATACACCCTATTAGAAAGGAAAAATCTGTGAAATATGAGAAGGACTTTGAGGAAAGGTGGTAGGAATCTTTAACGGACTACCAAACCAAAAGCTGACTACTGTATGCATATCCACATGTCACCAAATGTGGGCTTGTCAAATCTAGCTCAGCTCTGGAAGCCTCGGCTCTCACTAGGCTGATGGCCTAGTATAGAATGAGTGATTGTAATTTTAAAAAATAAAGGAAAGTGAACAAAAAGTTGTACAGGTTTTTTGAAGGCACTGGCAGATGCCTTCTTGCATCAGAAACTAAGAAAAATGAAAGGTGGGTTACTCACCGAACTTAACCATACAGGGCTCTTTGACAATTGCCTGTAGAAGGAAAAGAAGAACTGGTCAGGATGATGGCACAGTTGCCACTTGCTTGGATGAATTATTTAGCACTTAAAGATTCTGCAGCAAACTACTATCCAAAGCAAAAAAATTAAAAAAACCCACCACACATAGAGACTTGTCACATTTCTTTGCTTCCTTTACAGATGACTGGTTCTGTCCTCTACATTTGACTTACGGTAGCTTTGATATTAGTGTTTAGAAGAGACAGGAAGAAGCAAGTGAACAAGTAAGCTATGGGGATACAAGGGAAGAGGTGTAAATAGACACACTGAAATTCAGCTGTATAAGGAGACAAAACCACATGAATAGAGTGGTGGGCAATATTATTTTAGTTTTAAAAATGATATCATTGAATGATAGATTTGACAATGAGAAGAAAGATAGCAGATCTATTTGGGGATCTTTCATTCACTTTGGGGTCATTCATTTGGCGTTTCATTCTGTTCATCTAACTTTGACCCACAAGGCAAGAATTGGAGCTGTGTTCTTTCCCTCTAGTGTACTACAAACAGCAGTCTCTATATCCCTAGGTTTCCCAACATTATCTGGTACATATGGGAAGAAGATAATGAAACCTCTGCTTATGTTTCTCTTTACTTAAAATAACAATAAATTGACTTTAGAAATATTAATGTTTAGAAATCCACATGCCATATGCAATAACTGAGAATCAGATACAACTGTTTCAAATGTCTACCACACATCACAGCATACATGCTGAAAGATGACATTAGTTATGACTAGTTTACAAATGCAATCACTTAAATGTTGTCAAATGCTTGAGAGTAAAATAAGGTATAAACTATCAAAGTTTTTGGTACTCAAAATTCATACGTTTCCTTGGAGCAAAGTGCTCAAAAGACTTTTTTTTTTTTTACATATGGAAAGAGATATATGTTCCTTTTGAAGAATCTATACAGCTATTGTGCTAAAAAAAAAAAAAACTAAAGAAGATGAAAGGTAAAAGCACTGAAAACAATTAAGCACGGACCGAAGCTCATGAAAACAGGAACGCACTGCCTCTGACCAAGGTGCTGGCAAAGAGGGAACGCGCCAGCTGGTCTGGTATAGTGATCCATGCCAGATATAACAGCACTTAGGAGACTAAAACAGGAGGACCATGGGTTTTAGGTCAAGCTAGGCTATATTTCAAAGAAAGCAAGAAGTAGCTGGTGTTCTTGACAGGAATACTGGTGTGAGACAATAGGAAGAAAGAAAGGTAATGCCAAGATTTGGGACTGCAGTCATTGGGAAAAGTAAGTTAATTGGCAGGATGAGCATGACTAAGAGAAATAAAGTAAGAGAGGCCCAATCATGAGTTTTGGGATGAGTTGATTTGTGGTGCTTCTGAGATATCAAGTAGGCGGTTAGGTATGCAATGCTGAGACTCTGCTTTCAGACCTGACATTCTATGTGAACATCAAGTCCACGAGTGTAACAGAGATGAGTACTGGAACCCTTTGGTATTCAAAGGTCAGACAATGAGGAGGAACTCTCTAGGAAGATCAGTGAGTCTGAAAAGAATGGATGTGTGTAATGTTTGTGAACCAAGAGAAGAAAGTCTTCTAGAGAGGAGACTAAGCAGTTGGTGTCAAAAGTCACTGATAGATCAGAAAAGAAGAGGGCAGAGACTTGACTGGTGGAGTTAAAAACATGGTTTCTACAAGAATTCCTGACAGAATAGTTGTGTAATAGTTTGTATGATGTGATAAGAGCACAAGTCTCACCAGGATAAATTTAAGATGAGATGAGCAATTGGGAAATTTGCTACATGGGAGGCTAGCAAAAGTGAGTGGGCCCTGGATAAGGGTGAGAAGTCATAGAGGCTTTTGTTGTTGTTGTTCCTTTGTTTTGGGTTCGGTCTTTGTTTGTTTGATATGAAGGAGATGACAAGTATGCTTGTCGCCATTCGATGGGACTATTCCAATCGAATGAGGCAGGCGAGAACTTCAGCGATGCTCTGAGCAGGTGAGACATGCAAGAATGAGTTCGGAGGTGGTGGCTCTGGCAGGGACGTGGATAATGCATCCATGCAGATGAAGGAAACACAGAATGTATGGACACAAATGCAGGCAACTGGCAGACATGGTCTTTCCTCTCTCCTACCGAGAGAGGGTGGGAAATGGTTCCTGAAAGTTCAGAGGGGAGCCAAGGGTGCAAGGTAGTCTCTGAAGGAGAAAGAATGGACTGGGGAAGTACACACCATTTCCACGGCAACAAGGAAACCCCACTTAAAGCTGGTGGCCATGAGCATATAAAGAAAGAATGTTCAAAAGGCCTTGTGTTTTTCTCGGAGACCCAGTACTGCTGGGTTTAGTTATTGCTGGAGTCCTTTGATAGCCAGGTTTTGACATGGGATTGTAGTGATGAGAGAAAGAAGCAAGTGAGCCAATTTGTGTAAGGAACGAGATGTAATTAAAGACTTTGGAGCTTAGTTGTGTAATGAGAAAAAGAAAAGACGTGGATGAAATGAAATATTATTTTAATTCTAAAGAGCAGCCCCATCCAATGATAGTGATAATTAAGTGTCTTAGCAATTAAGAATATACAAAGATGCTCTGGTAAATTTTTATCTATGTTTCCTTGTGAAGTAATTTTCAATTGTTATAGTCAAAATCACAAATCAAGTTAAACTGGAATAAAACCTTGAGTTCCTATATTATAAAATGTAAAACTAAAATTAAGAAAATAAAGAAAATATCAAATTACTGGGGCTTTGAATGTGACTAAGAGGTAGAGATACTGAGTTTGAACCCCATAATCACAAAAAACAGTATTTCAGTTATTTTGTTATATCTGTATCATGTGTGAATATATTATAGAAAACTTAACATCTTAGCTAAAACAGGTAGATTTAGACTGGAAAATCTGTGCTAAACCTTTAGAACAGTGACTTTCCATCTTGTGTATATGTTTTGTGTTCATGGTATTGTACTCAGATATGAGATACTATTTGGCACACATCTGCTGGAAATTATAATAAAAGTATTTTATTGATAAGGAGATACAATAGAAAATTATGGAAACCATAAATCTAAAAACCATAAGTAATTGGATTTCCTGAGATCAGTTTTACTCTTGCAATTATTTCATCCTATTTTGGTTTTTCTTAGACGAGATGTCCAAATTCAATTTAGAACGACTGATAGACTTACAGCAGGGACTCCAAAAACTCATTTCCTCATCCAATAACCAAGGATAATAGCAGAGTTCACTGAACTGTTGTTCTACATAACTGTGCTGACTCTTGGGAAGGGCTTCTCCAGACATTCTATATGGATATACTCAGTAAATATCAGTTATTTTGATCATGATACTGGTTATAATGAAGAATTAAACAAACAGCTTAAGTACCTATATTCCCAATATTATACTAATGTTGTAAGAGAGACAAATTTAATGTATAATTTCTGCCTCTCAAGATGTTTGTAATCTAACTAGAGAGACACTATTGCTTATATGATGCAATTAAACAGGCACCTAAATATAAACGTTGTGGATTGTGTCCCAGCTGTTACCATGTGTAAGAATACACAGAAAACTTAAATTCATAGACAAATTAACTGACCGACAAACATCCAGAAAGTCAACTGCAAACTTCTTTAATATCTATTTAGAATTACAAAACGCCACTCGGCTCATCTTTAGCTATTGCCATAAGTGAAAATCGAAGTGGAAAATCTTCAGTTTGGTTGAAAACTGTGGTCTTCTGACTGAGAAAGGGATAAGGTCAGACAAACCACGCACGCTTTAACTGGCCTTGCGAGTCTGTATTCATTGTGACCTTCTAACTAACAATGGTGTGAATATTAATCACTACAACATATCTAGAGTCTACTGTGAGTCAGGCACGTCAGGCACTTCCCTGCCTCATTATTCCTTGAGGCAGCTCTAGAAGAATTAGCGTGTTCCTTTTGCAGAGGAGGAAATGAGGACTCCGTGGTGAAGTAACCAGCCCAAGGTCACATGGCTGATAAGAGGTTGGGATCCAGAACCAAACTGTCTCATTCAAAACACTCAGCCTACCACTCATAGAGGCCGTTTCTATTTATAATTCTGGTGATATTATAGAGAGTTACACACAAGCCTTTCGGTTTACTTTTAGTTTTGCTTGCTTTCATTTAGAAGAGTCAGTTGGTCTTCTAACCTCACTTTGGTTTAATCCTAGATTACTTGGTTTGTCTCAAACTGGCCAAAATAGACTTCAGACTAATCCTAACCTCCTCTGTCCGGAAACAAACCCTCCTCTATTTGTTTGCAAGTACAGTTGTACAAATTCCAGTTTCCCTTCTGGAAGCCTATCCATCCTTCATTTCACTGAAGAAAGGGACTTTCCTGAATCACTGGATTCTTCAGAGGGAACTGCGCTGAACTGCTTTCACAGAGAACTTGGCCAAACTCCTTGAGCTCAGAGCATAGTCTATTAACTAATGTCTTCTATAAGAGAGAGAGGGAGAGAAAAAAAATTCTCCCAAGAAAATTTCTGCTGATCTGAAAGGAACCAAGCTAAAAAAGATTACTATCTGAAGGGATTTTTTATAAATGGAGATTTGCATGAGAAAATTGGAGTGAATAAAAATATAAAACCGTTCTGAGTTCCTACCTATGCAAAGGTGGAAGTTACTATCATCTGTCATCCACGCAGATTTCTCTGCTCAATAATTTTTTTTTTTGTAGCTAATAAGAAAAGTGTAATTCTCAAGCTACTACTAAAGCCCAGTGGTTTTTCCATAGTAACTAGGCTGCCTGGCATTCTGGCAGGAAAATAGACTCCAAAACCTTTTTTACTTCCCTAAGTTTGAAATATCCTCACAGGTATTTTTAGAGGGGGAACCCTTCATTGAAAGGGGTGTGTTCTCTTGAGGGGATAATCTGAAATCAAAGCTCAAAACACCATGAATTAACAGTTTGCTTGTGGAGAAAGGTGTCACTCGGAACAAAAGTCTTCCTCCCCATGCATTATCGCGGGGCTCTTTGACACCGAGACACAGTGCACTTCAGAACCACCTGACTAATAAGACTTGAGGGGGTTTACAGGAAGAAAAAGCAATGTGAAATCAATGCTATTCTCATTCTTCCTCCTTTTCAAAACTTTCCACACTTGAGAGGCTGATAGTCCTTTCCCTGTGGCTCAACATTCATTGCTTTAGAAGCTCTCTTCTTGGTTCCTTCTTTGGAAGTGTAGGGCTGGGATTAGAACTCTCTCTGCCTCTCATCCACTTACACAGTTACAGAGTACAGAATAACGGGTTCCTATGTACGCTTTTCACCAGAGCGTTCTAACTAACCTTGGCTCTACAGTGCACTATTTCCTCCTGTGCCTTTCCTCAAAGTCTTGCCAGTGTAGAACCACACCTTTAAAACCATCACTGGTTGGTCTCCTTAGACAAATGCTCCTGGGCTTAGCTCCAACCCTTCCTTACACAGCTATACATCACTTTATTCTGCCCTAGGTTTAGAGTCTTTTAAAGTAACGGGCTAACTCCTGAATTATATAAAGTTTTATTTTATTTCTTCTGGTCAAACGCTTTCTTTTTTCTTTTGTAGTTTTTCAAGACACAGTTTCTCTGTGTAGCCCTGGCTGTCATGGAACAGAAAGCAAACTTCTAGAAAGAACCTAATATATATATATATATATATATATATATATATATATATATATATATATATATATACATTCCCAGTACAGATCCCATCTAGATCCACAATTTAGACTGTAATTCACTGGGAAATTCCTGATAACCATCAGGGGCTTCCCAAACAGACATGTTCTCTTCTTTCCTCCATGAAGCCTTCCCAGGTCACTCCAGTCCAAAGTCATCGTCCTTGCTTTAGACTTCCTAAACTACAGGTACACATAGTACCCTACACTTAGGTAAATTATTGACCAATGTAATTATAGCTAGCAGGGCATTAAGTAAACAGATCCAGTCTCCCAACACCATGTTGTAGACCTAAAATACTAGAATCAGAACAACGAAACAACTTTCTCACATGCGTGCAGTTGGTTTTAGTGAGATTCACCTGTAACTGGAATCCAGATTTTCTCTCTTCTAGCTCAGCACCATTTCCCTCTTCCACATGCTCTTGCTTCCTGTGATTTCATTCTGTCTTCCACTATCATTTTGTATCCCTACCCCATTGAGACCACTGCTTGTTTGGAATCGCATGAAGAAGAGCATCATGCTTCAGGTGATGACTGAATATGAGACTAGCGGAGTTCCAGGGAGGGAGAAGGACCCCCACAGACACCTTTTAAAGACTCAGTTTAAACATGTAGTCCCATGCAGCTCAAGCCCACAGTGGGCACTCTGTGTCCTCTGGTGCCCTTTGTCTCAAGACATTCAGATGAGTTTCAGGGGTCAAGTCCTTACAAGACTGGAATTTTTTACGCTGTACCCTCAGATCTCTTCCTTCCCACTATCTTCAGCAATGCTGAATGGCAACGATAATAATCAGACTAACAATTAAACAACCTTTATATACTATAATTAGCACCTGTAGGTTCCTTTACCACCTTACCTTGAGTGAAGTAAAGATCAGTGCACCCGTGGTATAGAAAAGCAGCACCAGCAGAGGAACCATGCATAAAAGCCATGGCTTCCTGAACCTCTGTGCCCCTCGAGGACTTGGCGGGCTCAAAGGCATTTCCTCCATGAGGCTAGAACTCATTCTGTGACGGGCTGAGAGCTCTGGAAAGCAGATATGCACAAGTGATGGATGAACGATGCGATGTCATGTTTTATAGTAATTAGGCCGTGGGTGTGGGAGGTGGAGTTTTCCTTTGGAACACTGCTGAGCACTGACAGTCATCGTGGCAGCAGGCCAAAACTACAAAAGGAATGGGGAGGCTTAGAGCCAACAGAAACACGGG
Source organism: Microtus pennsylvanicus (assembly GCF_037038515.1). Classification (NCBI taxonomy): domain Eukaryota; kingdom Metazoa; phylum Chordata; class Mammalia; order Rodentia; family Cricetidae; genus Microtus; species Microtus pennsylvanicus. The sequence continues at coordinate 54,438,312 of NC_134588.1, read as the reverse complement.
AGGGAAAAAAAAGCCACTATGAGGCAAGTTCAGAAGTAAAAAAAAAGTCTTTCCTAAAGCAAGAGGAAGTACTGTGTGCATGCACAGCCAGCCTCAGCTGCTGGAAGATACTCCAAAATTATTCCCAATGAAGAAGAAAAAAAAACTTATAAGAATAAATAAAACTTAAAGCTAAGTTTTATCATACTGCAGCTATAATGACTGGATGGGACAGAGAGTTAGAGAGCAGGGATGCACGGTTTGAACAATGGAGTTCCCATGAAGTCACCACATTGCACACTTTACATATGTACTGCTTTATATATATACACCATTTTTACTTGTCGGTTACACCTTGATAGCAGTTTAAAATATCAAATCAAAGCTATAGTCACAAAAAATTAACTTTCTAGGTTACAAAATGTGTTTGCTCTGAAACAGTCTTGAAGAAAGCTGCAACTGGGGCCTGAGAGATGGCTCGGTCATTAAGATTGCTTGTTACTTTTACAAAGGATTTGAATTCAGTTCCCGGCAGCACTATGGGGATGCACAACCATCTATTGCTCCAGCTCATGGGACACAACGCCCTCTCTGACCTCCAAGGCACCAGACACTCACATTACACACATACATATATATGTGGGCAAAACATTCACATACACAAAATAAATCTTAAAAAATTTTTTAAAACCTGCTAGAACTTAGTAAATATTGGAGAATAAAACAATGGTCAATTTTCTCATACCTTGACCCTGCTGAAACTAAATTCCAATGCTAGCATCAAATAGTAATAATGTTATCCTTTAAAAGGTTATTTCCTTGACTTGACTTGTACTCTGCCCTTAACCCCAAATAGAGATTTTTTTTTCCCCTCCTGACATCAAAATGCCAATTTAGCATAAAACTGAAGAAGTCCCTTGTTCTCTGTACCTGAGCCTCCTCATCTGTTAAAATTATTGCGTGTCTTACAGAATGTCAATATAATTTGCTAGAAACCTTCGGGGCTTTTAATCTAGACACACCTGAGGGCATTGCCCAACAAAGCTCATCCCTAACCTACTGTATGCACATCAGTGGATTTCTCTGAGCCTAGGTTTGTACTTCATAATAGTTTTGCAAGAATAAAATAAATGTACAAAATTTAGCTTACAAAAGATATCCCATAAGGGTTATGATAGTTTGTCTCTTACCTCTTTAGAAGTGTAGTGGTAAACTCCATTATAAAATCCTCGAAAAGAGTGACTATTTCTTATTAGTTTTTAATAGAAAATAATTCAACTGAAGTTAATTTAAGACAAAGTTTTTTTTGAAGACAGTATTTTTTTTAATCTGAGGAAAAAGCAAGAAGTTTTTGAAAGCAGAAAGAAACATTTAATCTCCTCGCTTATGAAAAAGGAAGCTGAATACCAGAGATTGGGGGTTCCTCAAACCACTAGTGGCTGATGAAGTAGAAATCCTAGCCCAGAAACCATAGCATTTTGTAACCAAGTCAAATCTGTCTTCGTGCCACACTATTTTGGGCAGTCGTTCCTACTGAGCTGTCAAATTTCAACTGGACCCTCTTGTATCTTAACCAACAAGCTACTCTTGAGGAAGATGGTTACACCAGAATCACTCTTCAGTACAGCAGACATTTTAATGTCTATGTACTAGATAATACCACACAGGGGTGAATGCGATACTGATACTTGATCCTGTACCCCTTGCACTTGAGTTACACAATCAGAGACCTTGATATCACCACTGAGGAGTAGAGCTCTTTCCTTCCTGCTCATCCCATCTGCTCCTTTCTTGTCTCCTGTCCAAACGTTAGACAGATCTGCTGCTTACTCACTTCAGTGGAGATGCATTCACATGAGGAACTAGTCCAAGTGAAATTCACGTACACCTTCAGATAAGGCTGGGCTTGGGTGTATTCTTATTTTAGCTTTGTGACAGTATCTGAAGAAAATTGACACAGTTCTCCTAAGAAGACTTTACATTCCAGGGCATCTTTCCATTCAACAGGATTCAGAGACGATGGAACTTCAAGTCAGCACAGGAGACAGCAGAGAAGGATTTTGGCATTCTCAAGCTTTGAGTCATAACTGATACCTTGTTAGCATAAGACAGAAGGAATATTTTGTGACATTTCAGGATTTGCCAAAGGCAAATGAATACCAAACTCAATAGTTGTCTTAATTTAGGGCCTCCTTTGGCTTAGATAGATGGCAGTGGAAATAAAAAAATTTTAAATAAATTTAAATCCAACTAGCAAATCTATTTTTCTTTTGTTTTTGAGATTATAATATAATTATATAATTTCCCCCTTCCCTTTCATCCATTCAATCCCTCCCATATACCCCTTCTTTCAAAGAGATTTGGAAGAATATTTAATATTTACCTAGGCACACAAATGCATCATAAACAAAAGCAGCACATCTTTATATCATTAAACAAATGCAGCATGAACAAATATATCAAACTTTCACATAGTTAAAGTAACATTCCACAACACCTTCTCTGTACTAATTCAATGTTAGAGGCTTCAGTGGTAATAGACAAAGGCCAACTCTACAAATTTCTTGTTGTTTTTGTCTTTTTGGCACCTGGGAGAAGAAACACATATATGAGATCAACACAGGGAGCGCTGTACAGCTGAACTGAATACTCTATCTAATGAGACATTTTAGAAAAGAGATGTGTGGGCTGAGACAAAAGCACAAAGTCAGGAAGGTTAGCCAATCAGTTACTGTTTATACTAATGAATTTTCTGATTACTACACAATGCTTAGAGTATAATTCATAAATGTATTTAATATATATGTAGAATGCTACAATGATTTTAAGTATTTTACTTGAAAATGGAGGAATAAGTCAAAAATCTGTAAGTTTAAGGAATCGTTGCTCAGTTATCACTGAGTCTTCTTCTATATGTAAGCATCCCAAACTTGTATTAAAAATATGCCTGTAATGATAAATTTCTTCCTTATGTAACTTCCTCAGAGTTACTAAGTAGTTCAATTTCAGATGCTAACTGGCAAAGCATCCAGAGTTCAAGCCAAACTATCTGTCTATCCAGTTTGGTGATTAACTATGCATACAGTAGCATGTTCCTCTCTGAAGAGGGAACTTCAGACCTGTGTGCAGTGGAAAAAACACTGAGTCACAGGCACGGTTGTGGAATGCAGCTTTGTTTGAACGGGAGCCAGCTGAAGGCAACAGGCAGTTTCCATCCACTGAGGAAAGAGCAAACACCCCTGAAGAGTTACGTGTGAAAGTTATGCAACGATAAGATCCAAATTATTTCAAGTCGTTCTTTGCCAAGCGAGCCTAAGGGAAATCTCCTTGGCTGCAGGTGAAGGCATTGCCCCGCCCCACACGTACACTGCCTCCTACATCCCCCAGAAGCCCTGGTCTCTCATCTGTGAAATCACCATTCAGTTCTTCCTCCTGCGCATTCCTAACCGAGTCAGGATGTGGCCTCTCGGGTTGCAGTGCCACTGAGTAATGATTTCTAGTGTCAATCACAGAAACAAATAAGGAAGACTGAAAATGAGAAATTAACAACAGAAAATGAATTTTGTATTAAAGACATGTCCTCTTACAGGCACCGTATTTAAAGTTTAAACTCGTGGATTATTTTGATTACCTGATATTCTTTGCACTATTACAAAGCAGGTCTCATTAGGACTCACAAAAACCTGAGGTTAAGATGGGACAATTTACCCAAAGTCACATGACTGATAAAAAGTCAAATATAAATTAACTCTAAAATCTATTCTTTCCTCTATGTCTTGATATATAAACGAATATCTCAAATTGGGGATGAACTTTTAATGAGAAATAGTTAGCAATGTTGGACATCCTTATAAAAGTATTTCTTAATATGATATGCTAATAATCTCTTTTGAAAAAAAAAGCTTACTAGTTAAATGTAATTTTCAGAAAGGAATAACGTTTTGGCTCTGTGTTCAGAACTGTATTCTTTCTTATTTTTCTCCTTAATCTAAAAATGACTTCAGTTTCCAAATGGAGCAACTGTATGTCAAGTTTTAAATTACAACAAAGATATAAAATGTAGTAGAAATAGCCTAACTTTTTCCAGGCACAAACTTTCGGCTATGCTGTTAAATTTTTCTTAAAAGCAATACTATTGTTTCACATTGGCGAAACTTTTATACATTACTTTGATAGCATTTATAGGACATCATATTTTATAAATGTTATCCTTTATGCTAATTTACAGATGAGAATGCTCATAGTAAAATTTGTGGGCAAACACCGAGCCAAGGGAATAAGTAAGAATTTTAAAAGAAATGTTGAGCCAAGGAGAGTTTTGAGAAACAAATAAATGATTTAATTTTAGTAGCTCCATTTTAAAAAAAATAAAGTGAATTCAAATAGAAAGAAGACAGGGCAGTATTCCCATAGAACCAACAGACAATTCAGAAACCTCCAGGGTCAGTTGTGAATATGCTGTACATGCGAAGACTGATGGGAATATTCCATTGGAAGTGGCGACATTACCTAACAACAGCAGTAACAATGAATGCCATCCACTGAAATTCTTCTCTCAGTTAAGCAGAGTTGGATCACCCCAACAGAAACACTTGCCCACACTGATTCGAAGTCAACCAATATACAGGACCATTTTAGTTGCAAAGCAGGAATTATGAATGGGAAAAAGCACGTGGTTTGTCAGGAAGACTGCACTATGGATATCTGGAATGTGTGAGCTAAGAGAATGAGAAGTGCACCCCTGGTTCCATCTCTTCCCAGTGTCGACCCCCCGCTGCCTTTGCCCACCTGTTGCACATGGTCACTTGAAGCTAATACGAGAAGGCCAGACTTTCTTGGCTGCTGGTGTTCCTCTGGGTTCTGTGCTCAAAGGGAGAGGGAGCGGGGAGTACTTCCTGGTTAACACTTCAGTGAGATAGAAAGAGTCCAGCCAACAGGTCAGGGATTTCAGATTCTGGATCTGATAGTATCTAGTCAATGTGTGACCTTGAATATGAAAAAAAGCCCTCTTTAGATTTTAGCTTCTTTATCAAAAAAAAAGTGTTATAAGTTGTGAATCCATATATAATGCAAAATGCTTGCCATACTTTTCTTCCCTTGGCATTGAACTTGTCAGGCTACTTATCACATTTTTTTTTTTGTATCACAGCAAGATACTTCTTTCTTACTTTTTTTTTTGTGGACTCCCTTCCCAATACACACACACACGCACACACACACACACACACACACACACGCACACACACACATGCCTTCACAGACTAGTCTGTGATGGCAAATGAACAATAAAGTAGCTGGATTTCCTAAGTGTTTAGCATCTGTGTTCACTTGTCTGAAGAAACTATCCAAATGGAGCATACTCTGGAGAGTTGTTGAGTCTGTGTGTGGGTGTACAGGACCGGATTCAGGATTCTTCCAATGTTCTTTTGAGGTCTTCTCACCATAAACTGCAAAAACTAAAAAGGATTGCTTTCACTTCCCCATTTTCCCAACAATGAGATTATAGGTGCAGATATTATCTATTTATTTATATATATATAATATAATTATTATATTATTTCTAAAATTCTGTTCTATTCTGATAAGTAATTAAGTATTTGAAAAGTATTGTGGTAATACCTACTCTACTAATTTGTGAATATGAATATATTCAAGGTTTAATGAAAATATATTTAAACACTTATTTTCATCAGATTTTCAAGGATCAAGATGTTGTTCTAAATACTCCAGAAACTTATTGTGAAAATGTTTTTCACAGTCAGCCACACCCTCAAAAAGGTCCATGTCATTCATGGAAATAAAATAAATTCTCTCAATACATATGTATCCTTTAAAATATATTAAGGTTATATAAAAGTATAGTGGATAATTGAGATCATGTTTAATTATATAACCTGCAGATAAGCCCTCTAAGAATACATGTCTTATTAATTGTATATTCTCATAATTATAATAGAACTATGACTTAAAGTCTCAAACTCAGTCATGTACTCAGCAACATACACAAAGATACTTTACTTTCCACCAACTGCTACCAAAGTTTTCTTTTCTTGATTCACCCTTACCCCATCCTCTACGTGTAAGACCGTCACAGTTGAGCTCTCTGCTCCTCCCTGTTCTAGAGACAGCCGCTTCTTTTCGTGCAGTGCCAGCCTCGTTCCAGAGACACGATGGTGAAGGTCGGAGTGAACGGATTTGGACGCCTGGTTACCAGGGCTGCCTTCACTTCCGGCAAAGTGGACGTTGTTGCCATCAATGACCCTTTCATCGACCTCAACTACATGGTCTACATGTTCCAGTATGACTCCACCCATGGCAAGTTCAAAGGCACAGTTAAGGCTGAGAATGGGAAGCTTGTCATCAACAGGAAGGCCATCACCATCTTCCAGGAGCGAGATCCCGCCAATCAAATGGGGGGGATGCCGGCGCCGAGTATGTTGTGGAGTCTACCGGTGTCTTCACCACCATGGAGAAGGCTGGGGCCCACTTGAAGGGTGGGGCCAAGAGGGTCATCATCTCCACCCCTTCTGCCGATGCCCCCATGTTTGTGATGGGTGTGAACCATGACAAGTATGACAATTCCCTCAAGATTGTCAGCAACGCTTCCTGCACCACCAACTGCTTAGCCCCCTTGGCCAAGGTCATCCATGACAACTTTGGCATCGTGGAAGGACTCATGACAACAGTCCATGCCATCACAGCCACCCAGAAGACTGTGGATGGCCCCTCTGGGATGCTGTGGCGAGATAGCCATGGTGCTGCCCAGAACATCATCCCTGCGTCCACTGGCGCTGCCAAGGCTGTGGGCAAAGTCATCCCAGAGCTGAACGGGAAGCTCACAGGCATGGCCTTCCACGTTCCTACCCCCAATGTGACCGTCGTCGATCTGACATGCCGCCTGGAGAAAGCTGCCAAGTATGATGACATCAAGAAGGTGGTGAAGCAGGCATCCGAGGGCCCACTAAAGGGCATCCTGGGCTACACTGAGGACCAGGTCGTCTCCTATGACTTTAACAGTGACTCCCACTCTTCCACCTTCGATGCTGGGGCTGGCATTGCTCTCAATGACAACTTTGTAAAGCTCATTTCCTGGTACGACAATGAATTCGGCTACAGCAACAGAGTGGTGGACCTCATGGCCTACATGGCCTCCAAGGAGTAAGAAGCCCTCCCTGGACCACCCATCCCAGCAAGGACACACACAGCAAGAGAGAGGTCCTCGGCTGCTGAGCAGTCCCTGTCCTAACTAACCCTTGACACTGAGCGTCTCCCTCACAGTTTCCATCCCAGACCCCCAGATAGCAGGAGGGGGCTTAGGGAGCCCTACTCTCTTGAATACCATCAATAAAGTTGATTGCACCCCTCAAAAAAAAAAAGACTGTCACAGTTGAAAAACAGGGAGTCTGGATACAACCCACTTTCTTGTTTCCTCATATTAACCTTGCCTGGGGCCACCTGTTCAACACTGCTACGGGAAAGACAGGTAAAGAATTAAGGTGGAAAGGGGAGACTGCTCAGACCAGTGCAGGACCCAGTGGAGGTCTGCAGTTTCTTACAAGACTGGGACTCCTTCTCCGAGTCCTCTAAGCAGTCTCAGGTCTTGTACCATGTGGGTAAAGGTATACCGTTTATTGCTGATACAAATTGCCACAAACTCCGTAGTTTGAAACATTTCCATCTTATAATTCTGTAAGCTAGACGTCTGGTAGCCCCACAAAGCTGCCATAAACGCATCAGTCACCATGTCCACTTTCCTGAAGAAGCTGCTTCTAGGCTCCTCTAGGCAGCTGGCAGGATTCTGTTCTCTTCCACCTTCTGGCCATCACTAGACAGTCATGCTCTGAATCTCTCTGACATCAGACCCACAATGTTTTCAATGTTTAAGGCCCCCGGCAGTTCATTGGGCCCACTAATTAATCTGTAATAATTGATGAATGCATATAGTTATCAAATCTGCCAAGTCCTTCTGGCTGTCTACAGTGATTGTCACATTGCAGAGGTTATGGTTTGTACATCTTTGGGTGGTGCTACTGCCCTTTTCATGAAACCATCTATCTTCCACAGGAAACCATCAGGGAGTCCTAGGGAAAGTATTGCTGCGTTCTCTATGTGCAGTGGGTTATTTCTGGAAATCCTCTGCTACAGGCTTGGCTTTTGAAGTCTTTGAAGGAAGATTTGAGGGAACAGCCCTATGGCTGTTACTCTCTCTGTGTTGTGACCTTGTTCCTATAGAGTCGGAAGGTTGGATTGGGGTGTGAAAAGGAGCCATGTTCTCACAACCCACACCAGGCAGCCCAATTATAAGGGTTTTCTTCATAGCTGTTCTGATCCTCCCCTTTTCTGCCACGGCCCCTTTCCCCTAACTCCAGCTGTTTGAAATCAATAAAGAATAGAGGTTTTTTGAAATTTAATAAGCTGTTTCTCTTTGGAAAGCTTGGAACAGGCATTTGTATGACTTACAAATGTAAGTTTAGAACAAAACGTTTACTCGTAGATCCTTAGCTGTGAGATGTCTGTGAGCTGTACCAATCACCAAGAAATGAGGTGTTTAAGCAGAGGACAAACACTTTTCATATCCAAATCTACAGCCTCATTTTTATATTGTTCCATACCTGTCATTTTCTAGAATAGCTATCAGCGCTTTGTAAAAATCTACAAGGTAATAATGAATATATAGAGAGTATATATATATATATATATATATATATATATATATATATAATAGATGCATACTACAACAATATACTGTTTTCAGAATTTTTAAATTTTGAAGAGCATGAAAAGTAATACATCATCCAATGTTTTCACATGCCTTTCTCAAATTCTGGTGCAAAACAGATGAGATCAGGTGAATTTGGGTTGGTATGACCATAAATATTGGTGCTAAACAGTGTGACAGAGAACCCACAGTTCAAGTGGACACAGACTTCTAGAAACATTATTCCTCACTGTTGCTTTATATTCAAGCTTATTACTTGGCTTCAAAACTGGGCAAAATAGTGATGCAAATGTGATCTGAAAGTGTGTAGAGTGGCTGTCCAGACTCTACCTGGTGCTCTTCTCTCGATGCCACTTCAGCTGAGGGATGCCACTGCTTTGCGGCAGAAAGCATTCGGCCATTGTATGTGACACTTCTTTTTTGCAGTGTAGAGGATTCTCAGGGTATTTCTTCCCTTCCTTCAGTAAGAGTCTCCTGCTGGAGGGAAGTCAAGAATCTGCCTCCTGGAATCCCCCATGTCAGAGGCCAGTATTAAAGCAAAAAAGCTGTCTTTCAGTGTCTGTTTCTTACCCTTCCACTGACCAGCTACCGCCACACTCTGAGAGTCAATCCTTTCGAGAGTGACCACCTTCTAATCTTGCCATCTTTTCATTTTTAATTAGAGCATATGGAGTGGAAAGTGGGGCGCTGACATGGATCCCACATGGAAGTCAGAAGACAATTTGTAGAGGATGGGTTCTCTCCTTTCACTGTGTGGGTCCAAGAGATCAAACTCAGGTCATCAAACTTGGTGACAAGCAACTCTATTAGCTGAGCCATCTCACCAGTTTGACCTTGTCATTGTAATTCTGTCCATCTTCTGTATTTCCTCAGATCCCATTACGTTTATCCATGTTGTGGTAGTTAACACACCACAGTAGAAATCACCTGCTTATTTATATTTAGTTTACAGGCAAGTATTTTTTTGAAAATCACTTAATATTCAAAGTCAACATAAAACTGTCTCATAGTGAATAGTTAATGAACACTGTATGAATGGATAAACAGTTTTAATAATGCTAGGTCATCATATAACAGCAACCAGACCAGATTTAGTCTCCATGCTTGAGTCTATAGGTATTACGATGGTGCCCATACTACCTATGCTGATCAACATATCTGACCCATAATGCCTCACTCTCTTTCTCCCCACTGAGATAATGACTGCGAAGACAAAGTTGAGCAAAGGAAACAAGCAGTGTATGCACTCACCATGTTGCCTAAGCCTGTCACATAAACAGCATGACTCATATTAGTCGTGCCCATACTAGAAGCCCAGAAGTACCCTGCCCGTGGTTTATAGTTAGCAGGAACTTACTACTATAGGCCTTGAGTGATTACTGTGTGTCTGTTTCCTAATGTGTATTGAGCTATGCAACAACATAAGCTTTACCACAAAACCACAACCGTATCAAAAAAGTAAGTACAGGGAGCATCTGCTTCCCATAGGGGATGACAATAATCCAGTGATCCAAGAAGGACTCAATAGCTCACATGCCTCCCAATCAACTCTTGAGCTTGTTGTCAGCTTATAATTGTAGTATTGCTTGTTCCTCCTTTTCACCTGCTGGGGTGCACTGTACCTATCCTTAACAATGCCTCTGATGAAGCTGAAAGTCTCTTGGAGACCAGAACAATGCTTTATCTCCATCTGCACTCTGTCTGTTGTTAAATTACATGATAAATGAGTAAGTTAAGGAATAAATGAATAAGTTAAAGACTATGTTGATTGTCTTATTCCATTTTCCACTATTAGAACAGAACACCACAGACTGGATAATTTACAAACAATGGAAGCTTACTTGGATTATGATCCTAAAAGCTAGGAAGCCCAAGACTGAGGAGTCACTTCTAGTAGGACTTTCTTTCTGCCACAAATGTCTTTACATAATATTGACTCCTAAGGCAATCAGATCCAAAACCAGGGACCCACATTCAACTCCTGCACACATCGTCCACACACATATATGCATGTACACATGCACACACACACACACACACACACACAAACAACTGTTTTTAAAAAGTAAACTGGAGTTTCTATTTGTGCCCACAAAGCAGTTTTAATTTAGTATTCACAAATACCTTGAGGAAATAAAATTAAATCTATCCATTTTATATTAAAGGAAATATAAGGCACACAGAAGGGAAAGGACTTGCTAGGTTTACAGGTGCCAAGGGGCAGAGCTCTGATGAGACCACAGGTGTGACAGTTAATACTAATTATCAACCCATCAGGATCTAGAGTCACCTAGAAGGTAAATTTCTAGTAATGGCTACATCCCATGGGCTGGAATCCCAGAGAGAGTAAAACACCAATGTTCATCTCCCTCTGCTTCCATGATAAACTGTGTTCCCTGGAACCGTGAACCACAGTAGACCCCTCCTTTCTTAAATTGCCTTTGTCACGTATTTTGCCTCATGTCTTAGGTATTGCTGTGATGAAATGTCACAACCAAAATGCAAGTCTGGAGGCAAGGGTCTGTTCTGTTTCCACTTCCATATCGCTGTTCGTCATCGAGGGAAGTCAGCCCAGGAACTCACACAGGGCAGGAACAGATACAACACAGATGTGTACTGCTTGCTGCTTCTGGCTTGCTCAGCCTGCTTTCTTATAGAACCCAGGACTACCAGGCCAGGGGTGGCACTGCCTATCACTAATTAAGAAAATGTTCTACAGGCTTGCCAACAACCTGACCCTATGAAGTCTCTCTCTCTCTCTCTCTCTCTCTCTCTCTCTCTCTCTCTCTCTCTCTCTCTCTCTCTCTCTTTCTCTTTTTTTTTTTCTTTTTTTTCTTTTTTTAAGAGAGGGATTCCCATTATAACCCTAGATGTCCTGAAAGTCACTTTATAGAACAAGCTGGCCTCAAACCCAAAGATCAGTCTGCCTCCCAAGTGCTGGGATTAAAGGCAGGTGCCACCTCCGCCCAACTGGAAGCATTTTCTTAATTGAGGTTCCCTGCGCCCAGATGACTTTAGCTTGTGTCAAGTTGGCATTCAACATACGACCATGTAGTGTACCTCAGTAATGAGAAAAGTATCTAACATACACAGCCCGACCACCATGCTGCCTCTACTATGAGAGTCTCTACAACTCCATCCAATAAGGAAGTGGGCGTTATCATGTAGAAGACCAGAGCTGCAGTCCTTGTGTGCTCTATCTGGCTGGGAATTATCTGGCAGCTGTGCAAAACAAATATGATAATTACTGAAGTATTCATTTTGAATTTGAAAGAGAGCATTCATTTATCTACACAAAAAGTAAAGTAGGTTTTGGAACCGTGGCCCTCTGTAACTGACATATAGGCGGCATCTCATCGTCTTTTCCCTTACGGTTTTTACATAAGAATTTAAAATGCTGTCCAAACGTAGCAAATGATCCCGTGTGGATGCAGATGAATAATGCCTAAAATGTCAAATTATAACAAAATTTTTAAGAGGCAAAGCTTAGTGAGAGGTCTTCCGACAATGGGGGTGGATCTTATAAAGGGTATTAAACCCCACCCTGCCTTATTCCCTAGCCATGAGATGAATAGTTTTGACATATGGTCCCACAATAATGTGATCGTTGCTTCAAGCTCAAAACCAACAAGGCCATCTTACCATAAACTGAAAACTCTGAAACTTTGAACCAATTAGCCTCGTTTATGAAGCTCATTGTCTCCAGTATTTTGTCACAGTACCAGAAAGCTAACACCACCCATTACATACTGGTGGTGAGTAATGTACAAGAGGACGGGGCAGGTTTACGTCATCTTCTGACACATAAAACACACTGTTGTGTCAAAGAGTTTATTGTTAATACAATTTAGAAATAACTTCTGTTTTTTTCCTAGACTGCGCTTCTGAGCATACTTTGAAGGCAAGCTGGATGGTATATTGTGTAACAGTTATTACCTTTGGAGACCGCAACCATCTGGGCTCAACATCCTCTTAGAAGAAATATAAGTATGGCTGCCAAGGCCACACACTAGGATCAAAAAACAACAGAAAGATAAAAAGGAAGAAGAAAAGCAGAGAGAATTTTCAAGTACTCAAAGCACTTACAGACAAAAATTTCACACTATTCAAAGGAAGTTAATGCCTTTTTATTCCTGTATTTAACTACAAGAAATAGTTTTTACAAGTATGTTTTTCCTTTCTCTGAATGATGGATGAGCTACCCATGTTCTAGAATTGTGACCTTGTGACCAGCCTTGTAGGGTTCTCTAATTCCAAGTGCCTTTAAGTCCTAATGGAGACTCCTCAAAGAACCACAAATCCAAACCTTTATGAGTCCTTAGGATCAACTCTAGCAAATTTTGTGACACCAACTACCCTTTGTGGTGGCAACCCCTTACCACACATACCATAGCCCTGTAGACAGAGACTGCTCATTCATTTCCCGGCTGCCCAGACATGAATAATCATACAGAAACTATACTAATTACAACACTGTTTGACCGATATCTCAGGTATATTTCTAGCTAGCTCTTACATCTTAAATTAATCCATTTCTATTATTTTATATTTTACCATGAGGCTTGTGGTTTGTTACCTCTTGCTTCTTAGGCAGCTATATGGCATTTGTCTCCTTTGACAGCTACATGGCATCTCCTTGACTCTGCCTACTCTCTCTATATATCTCTGTTTGGATTTCCCACCTAGCTTTACTCTGCTAAGTCATTGGCCCAAATAGCTTTATTCATCAACCAATAAAAAACAACACATATACAGAAGGACATCCTATATCATGGCCCCATTTCCTTTATTTATTAACAAAATATTAAATCAATTCTAGCTGCCACAGAGACTGACAGTTTTACTCAGGAAAACTCTGAAGCATAGAAGTTTGAGGGGAAAGCTGAGTTCACCAAAGCACTTAATTTTAGTCATGTTGCAAGATAGCAACAAGCCAAGAAATTAATTGTTCCCATCTTTATGCAAACTCAGCCTCAAGCTTTCTATAAAGTTCTCTTCAAGAGACGGGCCAGGTTTTCTTCATAGAGGAAAACAAATGTCCTGCCTGTGCTCTTAGAAGAATATGAACTTGGAGTATTTGAGGGTCAGGGAGGACTGTGCTGCCAGCCAAGTAGTATTTATTGAGCACAGATGACAAACCTGAACTATACCTTCAGACAAAAAATGTGTGAATAACAGATGCATGTATCCAGCTTCCCACTTATCGCCCCATTTGGAAATCCCATGACCCATCATGTTCAAAATTGAATCCATTCAACGTCCATTAAAATAATTCTTCCTTGTAATTTTGATCTATGCCCAACCTACTACCCATCCAAAAGTTAATTCTTTAATCTTCTTTCTTGCACACTGCTTCTCCTTCTCCTACACGATCTTGAACAAATCTTGTGGTCATATTGTTTTCTGGTTTTAATGGCATTGCCTGAATTACTACAACAATGATGTCCACTCTTGCTTTTTCTGATTCGTTTTCCATAGACTATAGTCACCATGACCTTCTGAGAGATGAAGACAGAGAGAAACAGAGGTAAAAAGAGGGAAGGAAGAAGGATAGAGTTTTTGAAGGGTCCTAAACACAGCAGGGTGCTCCATCCTGGACCCTGGATTAGGCACAAACCACACCCAAGCATCTACTTTTACAGAGAGTTCCTTTATTAAATGGGGGAAGGGAGTACGGTGGCCATTTCTGACACAGGCCATTCACAGATTAATAAAAATGGGTTAATTTAAGATATAAGAGTTAGCCAGGAATGTGCTAAGCCATTGGTCAAGCAGTGTTGTAATTAATATAGTTTCTGTGTGATTATTTGGGTCTGGGTGGCCAGGAACAAAAGAATAGTCTCCATTTACAAAAATATGTTTGAAACCTTTTGGCTCTGGGACATACAATTGCTTAACACCCAAACTGCTAGATTGGATTGGGGAATTAACATTCAGTGAACAAGATTGCTCTTGTTGAATATGTGGCTGGCATCATAAGAAATGATTACATAATCCAAAAGGTAAAACTTGACTTCTGCATAAAGGTGCACAACATTAGTGAGTATTGGCTCATTTGTATAGTGGCAGGATTTAGGGAGAAGCTGACATTGTGGCAATGAGGAGAAACTCAAGAGAATAGAGCATTAGGTTCTGGGAGCTAAAAATTAGAAACATACGTGGGAGGGTTAGAAAATGGTGTTCTCTTGAAATGGAGTTATCCTCACTCAGGTGATCAACTATGGAATACTGCTCAGCTTTAAAGAAAAATGAAATCACAAACTTTGTGGTAAATGGGTGGAACTAAAAAACATATTGAGTAAGGTAATCCAGACCAAGAAAGACCACCACCTCATTCTCAGTTTTTATCTTGTTTTGAGTCATAGGCAGTTATTGTCTATAATAAATGAATTCTCTCTCTCTCTCTCTCTCTCTCTCTCTCTCTCTCTCTCTCTCTCTCTCTCTATTTCCACATTCTTTATCCCATAAGAGCTCATTGTAATATGCCTACTATATGTCTGTATGTGCATGTGTATATATGTCAAAGATATATATCTAATTTTATTATATAATCTACAAATATATTAAAGTATAAATATATTTAAATACAGTATTTCTTTAGGTATTTATGTGTTTTAAAGTTACTCAGATCAACCTCCTGAATTAATCTCTTGTCAGTACTTCTTCAGATGGACACATTTATAAAACTATTACAGAAGTTAAATTAGAAAGGCAAGAGGAAATAGGTATTCAACAGAGCCATGCAGAGGACAGAATGATATGATCATCTAGCCTGGTGGAAAGAGTCTAACAAGGGATGGAACAATACTTAATCAATGACTCTGAAGTCCCTTAACAATTAAGAGATTTATACTTAGACATAAAACATTAAAAGAGAACTATCAAATGTTGCTTTCTCTTATTGCATGCAAATGGGAACTAAGTAACACAAGGAACAAGGATGGCTAAGAAAACAAGTTACCGTCCCCCTTGGACATTGCATTAATATTAAAAGAACCTCAACCCAAGGCATGTACAGATCTACTTGGAGGAGAGACAGTTCAGAAAATTACTTCTTTGCTTTTCTAATGTCATGAAATAAAACCTTTTAAGCCCAGCTTTCAGGCTGCGTTTCTCAAGAGGCGCCCTATAGTTGACAGGCCTATTCATTCTTGAAATTAAACTTGTCTTCAGAATGTCAACTTCCACTCATACTGATGCTCCTAGGAATGTTCTACCACAGGCTGGTAAACATTAGTACCCTAAAGTGAGCCTTGCCACACACACACACACACAGACATGTGACATGCACTAAGGCATCTTTTGTCATTTCTTTTGCTCCCAGAACATTACAAATTCTGCCAGAGTTCCATCCACATGGTTCTGAGGCCTAAGTGGCTGGCTTAGCTTCTGTTCAAGTAGATGATGGCAAACTCTAAAACAAGATGGACAATTTGGAAGCTCCAGTAGCTCAGGCTGAATTGTCACCACCTCCAAATCTGGCTCTACAAATTCTACAAGTTTCTCATTAGAGAAGTGTCTGCCACCAGTTTGGAATTTTAAAGTATCCCTTTTGAATATGGGTGAATTAGTCTGGATTCTCTAGCGTAATAGAACTTATAGAATGAATCTCTCTATAAATAAAATGGCACTGATTAGAACAACCTTCAGGCTGCGGTCCAGCTAATTCAACCATAGTTGCCTATGAACAGAAGGTCCAAGAGTCCAGTAGTTCTTCGGTCCAAGAGGTTGGATATCTTAACTGGTCTTCAAGTATGCCAGAATCTGGAAAACATAGGTTCTAATGCCAGTGAAGGAATGGACTTGCTAGGTAAGAGCAAGCACACAGAGTAAAGTGAAGCTTCCTTCTTCCATGTCCTTCTATAGGCTGCCAGCAGAAGCTATAGCCCAGATTAGAGTTGGGTCTTCTCACCTCAGAAGATCTGTATTAAAGGTATGTCTTCCTACCTCAAAAATCCAGATAGATCTGGATTTTCTTACTTCAAAGGATGTAACTAAGTAAAGATTCCTCATAGATGTGCCCAGCTGTTGTGGGATTTCAATCCCTTTAGCCAAAGGCTTTTGGAGTTATGAGCCCTAGGGCGTGGTCTTGTCTGTTTACGCTCTTGCACTCTCTCTTGGCATGGTGGAGAGCAAGTGGCCAAGAGGCAGCGCAGTTGGTGCTCTTCACCCCTGGGCAGAAAGGCTGGATGAGGCAGTTCAGTCAGTAGCTGTGTCTGATTTGTTCTGTATCTGTAAATTTGTCTTTCCATTGCACCCCTTAATAAATTGTGGATTCTCACATCACTCAGGCATTTTGAGGTTTATTTAATTACAAATATAGTCAAGTTGACCACCAACACATGTCTTTAATAGCTCTTTGGAGACTAGTGCATGATTGTTGTGAGTTTGAGGCCAGCCTAGGCTACACAGCAATCACCAGGCCAACCAAGACCTTGTCTCAAACAAAAAAAAAAAAAGTATTGCCTTTTGGTTTATTATCTAATATTTGAGGGTATAAATTAACTAATGATAATGTAGGATCTGGCCTTTGACATAAAATAACAGTTTTAGTTACTTTTCTATTGCTGTAAAAAGGCACCATGACCAAGTATCTTTCCCAGTTGAGGTGAGGTAGCGATGTACTCTAGTCTAGGGGAAAGAAACAACAGATAAGCAAGAAGGGAAACCCTACTCACTGGGCCTCATCTTTTGATTGTAGGGTATGAATTCTTCTTCAAAGGGCAAATGAAGAGGAAGAGAAAGAAGTATCAATGCTAGAATCATTCTATAATAATGAAGTTTATTTGCTGTCCTGATTTCACTTTTGGCTTAGACCTCCTTTGTCGAGCATCTTCTCAGGATTCAGTTCACCGGGCCCCTTCCAGTGGGCTTAGGTAGTAATGATAAAACAGCTATTGCCAGGGCCCCATCTCTTTTAAATCTGAACACTGGTGCGGGTTGTCTGCTGGGAGAAAGTTGGTGAGTAATGTTTTCTGGGTTTATCTTGCGCTGAGTGCCTTGTAATTTGATCATTTCCTGTAGAGTTCATTCCAAGTGACCCCCTGATCAGACAGCTGTACTCAATTCAACTCTCCCCCTCCATAGTTTGGATCTCTGGAAACTGTTGAGAAAGAAAAAGACGTGTTTCCAACAACACTACAGACCATTGCAATGCTGTGAGCTGTCTCAAGGCCTGCAGCTCCAGAGAAAGTTCTAAATTAACTCACACTTGGTGAAAATAGTGGTCCTTTGTCTTTCTGGTTTAATTGTCATTAGCCCGATTGTTATTGTTAACTTTTCTAAAGGAGAAAGGAGCCAGAGCCACCATAGGCAACAGGAGTGGATTTAGCAAATAACCAACCATGGTTTAGAAAGTTCTCACACAGAAGCTAGAAGAGGGAAACAGAAGCTTTAGCAAGCTTGAGGACAAATTGAGTCTGTTTTCCCTGCCATGGTCTCTGATTTTTTGTTCAAAAGAATCCTCAGAACTCTTAAGTCAGACAAAGAGTAGCTACCTCTTCACAATTAAAGATTGCTGTGTTCTGCTGTTAATAATCTATTTATTCATAGTTTATACCTGTGAGGGCTGTATTCCCCAAACTGGAGTTAGAGGCAGCTGTGAGCAGTCATGTGGGCGTTGGAAACCAAATGTGAGTCCTCCGGGAGAGTAGCTTGTGTTCTTACCAACTGCGCCATCTCTCCAGGCGCAACTATTAAGTTTTCTACCACACCATAGGTTTTTTTCATTTGGTTCCATGATGGGTCTTTCCAGACCCACCTAATATATATAATCCAGGAAGCCTTCACACAACCTCCAGGAAGAACCTTCATCATTGTGACATCCCAAGATGAGGTCACTTGTCAATCTCACCCATTTTATGCACAGAGCTCTCTTGTCTGAAGAGTGAGTGCTTCCAGGGATGAGGGGCTAGGGGAAGAAACTGTCTTATTTTTTTCTCTTCTGCCTAATAAAATAAAAGTATTTTTTTTATTTAGAGTCAATGAATTTTCATCCTATTTCATATAAACATTTAGTGACATTTTAAGGACTTCTGGAAAATATTATGATGCATTGTTTTACTTGGTTCTCAATATTCTCCATGTGGGGAAGGAGATTTTTTAGCACTCTTTCTATTATATCAACATTCAAATGAAAAAGTTCTGGGTGGACATGGGCATGGGAATGAAACATTTACTTGGCACTGAGAACATTCTTAATGCCACTGATGTATTGTTGTAGTAAGAGCGGCAGGGCTGCGTCCCCGGCACCTGGCCGCCCCACGGCTAGCTTTACTCGAAATAATTACACGGAAACTGTATTCTTTTAATCACTGGTTGGCCCATTAGCTCTAGCCCTTACTGGCTAATTCTGATATCCCGATCAACCCATTTCTAATAAACTGTAGCACCGGTCTTACCGGGAAGATTCTAGCCTAAGTCCATCCTGGGTCGGAGCTTCATGCGTGCATCTTCCCTGGAGCGGGAAGCATGGCGTCTCTCTGAGGCGTCTGCTCCCGAGAGGAGAGCTGTGGAGTCTGAGCTCACTTCCTCTTCCTCCCAGCACTCCTTTCTGTTTACTCCACCTACCTATGTTCTAACCAATAAAATGGGCCAAGGCAGTTCCTTTATTAGCCAATGACCTTCCTCCATCAATGTATTATATATTCCACTGGAAGAAGAAAAGAAAGGCAAAGAGAGACTTAGTCTTTATCTTTAAGGAGTAGGCATGTGATGGCCTGATGGGAAGTGAGGAAGGAAGGGAAACAGCCACAGAAAAACTGTGTAGAAGCAAGATGCTGCCTGAGAGGAGGCTGATCAAACAGGAGACTACTCTTCAACCATGGCAGAGGGTCAAGAGGGTGTAGAAAATGGAGCTATGCTCCAGTTTCCTGACCTTGGTTTGGGCTTAATTAGAAAGTCTTGACTTTTGGTTTTGATATTGTTTCTGAGAATTGTTAATTTCGAACTTTTCCCTGGCCATGATATTATCAAGATCCACCTAGGCTTAGGCCTGAATTCCCATAAAGTTGCCATCACTTGCAACATTGTACTGAAAATACATATACTTCTCTAACAGTTGAAAGAGAGAATTTACAATTGTTGGCACCTAGATTTCTCAGAAAGAATCTTACTTTATGGTACACTGGCCTGCTCCTCCCCGATACCATTGTGTGTTATTTGTCAACCAGTTTATAACTGCCAAGATTTAGAAAACTGGGTCATCTTGTAATTGTCTTTGTTTCTTGTACTGCCTGTCTCATGATTTTCTTCCTATTTTCCCGTAATCACATGCCACTCTTATAAAGCTCCAATTTCCATTGCCTTCTGATAGTCACCAATCACTGAAAATATAGTGTGCAAGACTCAGGACATTTGTCTTGGGGCTTTTAGTCAGCTGGTATAGAGAAATGTAGATCATATTTCAGAAAGTGTATTCTGCAGAGTACTGATGGGATCTCTTGAAAATTTTATTCTGTTATTAGGTAAGTTGGAAGGTTTTTAATTAAATCACATTTTTTTCTGTGCAACATTGGCACAGTAAGTTCCATCAAGCCAAAATTGTTACTGTGTCCCCTGTGCCTAGGAGAAGGTCTGATACTTGAGATGTACTGATTATTACTTAAGACAGTAATTTTTACAGAAAGACAATTATCACATGCACTCACTCATAGGTGGTTTTTAAACATAAAGCCAAGAAAACCAGCCTACAAACCACAATCCCAGAGAACTTAGACAATAATGAGGACACTAAGAGAGACTTACATAGGAAGTAAAAAAAGAGAAGATCTCCTGAGTAAATTGGGAGCATGGGGACCTTGGGGGAGGGATGAAGGGGGGAGAGGAGAGGCAGAGAGGGGAGCAGAGAAAAATGTAGAGCTCAATAAAAATCAATTTTAAAAAAGACAGTAATTTTTAGAGTCTTTATCAGCATAAAACCTATTATAAATTTCCAAGAAAGGAATGCTATATGTAATGCGATGGCTGGAATCATCTGAGAAGAGGAAACACCAGTCTATATGGCATTTTCTTAATTAGTGATTGATGGGGGAGGGCTCAGTATACTATAGATGGGGCCAACCTAGGGCTGGCGGTCCTGGGTGCTTCTTTAAAAAAAAAAAAAGACAGGCTAAGCAAACTTGTAAGCAGCACCCCTCTATGGCCTTTACATCAGCTCCCACCTCTGGGCTCCTGCCCCGTCTGAGTTTCTACCTCTACTGCCTTCACTGATGGACTGTAATGTGAATTGCTTTCGGTCATGGTGTTCCATCACAGCAATAGAAACCCTAAGTAAAGCACATAATCTTTCCCCATTTCCCCCTCCCAAGACACATGGCAAAACTGATGTTTGTCAACTCTCACTAAATTAATGTTGAAGCCTCTTCTGTACTAATTGAGTCTTTTGTTATATTTATTATGAAACACTTTGAGAGAGAAAGAAATTAAAAATATTTTGAGCCATTAATAATATTTCTTTTTCTGAATAATAAAATGACCTGTGTTAAAATATTTTAACATATGTGGACCATCACCACAAACTCATATTAGCTTAATAATTTATAAATAATGCTTAGAAATATAAAGAGCTGGTTTTTTAGAGAAATATTTGCAATCAGCATTAGAAGAAAACATGCCATTTTTTTAGAGAGTGAACTAGTGACCCAATTATATTCTCTCATTTTCTCCTAGTTAGATGGAAATGTGGTACTCGCCCTTCCAGCTAAACATGAACCTGTGTTCTGTTCATAGTCTCTTGTGTCCTCTCCCTCCTCATATCCCTTCTGATACATCTTTGTAAGTGCCACAACTGTCTTGCAGAAGTAAATTTCCATGTTGGCTCTTAATATGAGGAATCTCTGTGCTAGGACTTATGACCATGTTTCATCCACCTAGGCCCTCCATGAGGATTTCAGTGCATCCATTTCCTCTGCCTTGAAGACCATCAGCCTCTTTCCCTTCCTGTCTGGCTGATTTCCCCTGTCCTTGAGGAAGCAATTTGAACACTTATTCCTCTTTCATAGTCTCTATTCTTCACTCAAAACACTCAAGGTTCAGAAGAGCTTGTGACTTTAGGGTTTTCTTAGAGACATCTGTGTTTACTTCTTTGCAGAGATCCACTCAAGAATCAGTGCACAGAACCTCAATATGAGAAAACATTAATGGGAAAGAAGAATAGCAAAGATCCAGAAATAATGTGATGGATGTCAATAATTCCTAAATATCACAATGCTTGCATCATGTCCGAAGGACAAAAGGAAGCTATGCGTTATTTTTAGAATTTGCTTTCCGTGTTCTGAGACGATTTCTTCCTTTTTCCTAAGCCTTTTTTCCCCTCTTATACTCTACAGTAGTAAAGCATAAAGAAATCTCCAGAAAACCTCTGACCACAAGTTTTTACAAGAGCCCTGTAAAATCTTTCTATTTGTGTGTACTGGCTGGTTTTGTGTGTTAACTTGACCAAGCTACAGTCATAACAGAGGAAGGAGCGTCAGTTGAGGAAATGCCTCCATGAGATCCAGCTGTAAGGCATTTTCTCAATTATCAATGGGAGAGGGCCCAGCCCATGGTGCATGGTGCCATCCCTGGGTTTATGGTCCTAGGTTCTATAAGAAAGCAGGTTGAGCAAGCCATGGGAAGCAAACCAGTAAACAGCAACCCTCCATGGCCTCTGCATCAGCTCGTGCCTCCAAGACCCTTTCCTGATTGAGTTTCTGTTCTGATTTCCTTCAGCGATGGACTATGATTTGGAAGTGTAAGCCAAAAATCCCTTTCCTCCTCTAATTTGCTATTTGATCATAGTGTTTCATCAAATCAATAGAAACCCTAACTCATTGCACAATTAATTAAAACCTAGAGGCAGATATTGTGGTTTAATAAATAAACCTCAAAGTCAGAAAAGGAAAACAGCCAGCCACTGGCTCTTACCTCTACCTCAGTCTGAAATGGCGATCCTGCTTCCAGAAATCCAAGAATGAAACTGTGTCTGAGAGCTGTCTCCTCCTCTCTAAAGCTAGATTAAGGCTCAGCACCACTACCGCCCAATTTCTATGGCAAACTAGCATGGGTACTGGGATTAAAAGTGTGCATCACCACTGCCTGGTCTGTAAGGCTGACCAGTGGCACTGTTTTACTCTCTGATCTTCAGGCAAGTTTTACTTATTAAAATACAAATGAAATATCACTACAATAATTAAGGCAATGTGGGTGTGGGCTTTTTTTTTTGAGAATAGAGTATAGAAAAAAAGATGAGAAAATAAAGAGAATTTTATTTTCTCTGCCAATTTTTAGCATGCAAATGTCAGGAAGGACCTAAGGAAACATGGAAGGTTGCCTGGTACTTGCCTCTGTTTTTGGCTGTGTTCAAGGATGTGATGAGTCATGAACACATGAATTTTAGACTGATTCTTCAACTCGTTACACACACCAATGGTCAAAACTAATCAAAGGACCCTGATTAACACAAAACAACTGGGAACCAAGAGAACTGTGTGTATGAATTCTTCTAAAATGTTTACTCTGAAGCCCTACCTCCCTATATAAAGACAATATTAGAGCATTAAAAAATGGGAGAACTTTGTCACAAGATCTGAAGATGCATTCTAACTTATAAAAGATCTGTCACACCCAAATCTAGATTGGTATGAGCCAAAATCAAGTATCATACCGATATGACAAAGAGCCTTCAAAATGATTTGGAAGACCAGGATAAATTTATAATTCTTAATTTACAACTGATATGAAAAATGACATTGCAAGGGCCTGCTTCTGTCACTTTCTCCACCCATCTCTTTTTATCATTGGCTTCTTCCCACATACTAAGGAATCTCATTGATTCCTAACTTACACATCCAGCTCTATCCATAGCCCTTCTTGCCCCTACTCCATCCTATTTCTGTTGTAAACAACTACTACATGGCTACTCGGAGTTTTAGGAATGTACATTCCACAACTGTTCTTTATCTTTGAAGGACAGATACAAGGAAGAGGCCCCACAAGTCTGAAAGCACATAAGCCCAGAAGTCTATAAAGATTTAGCCAGTTTGTAACCACTTGGTGTAGGCAGACTTTTCTTTCCCACCTGCCAGCTCCCAAAAAACTGACATGGAGACTGAATATTAGTTATAAATGCTTGGTCAATAGCTCAGGTCTATCACTAACTAGCTATTACAACTTAAAATAACCCATTTATAGTAATCTACATTCTGCCATGCGCCGTTACCTCTCTTTTATCTTGTATCTCCTGTTTCCTTCGATGTCTGTCTGGCGACTTCTCTGACTTTGCACTTCTTTTTCCCAGTGTCCTTAGTCTGGTTCTCCTGCCTAACTTTATCCTGTCCAGCTATTAGCCAGTCAGCTTTTTTATTAAACCATCCACAGTGGAATTTATACAGTGTACAGAAGAATTAGGGCCCTGCTAACTCTTCACCAGGAAAGGATACAGCCAAGGGAAGGGTAGCATAGAGTTCCAGGTGACCACATTGGTCCTGGGGTCTTTGGTAGGTACACATGTTCCTCACACCCAACACGCCCAAACAAAAACTCTTCTTGGTGGACCTCATCAAACTTCTGGATATTTTTGTTGTTGGTCCTCTTCTTTCCCTATACCCACAAGAAGAATCTAATGAGATATTGCTATGAGGATATCTGGGGCTCAGCCTGCATGGCCTCTACACATTCTGAAGACTAACCTAGTGAAAATAGGACACTAGAAGCTAAAGATCTTGTCCAATCTAGATCAGTTGTCTAGGCAATAGCTATGAGCCACCAGGGAATGAGGTACAGACAGGAGGAAAGGCCGCACCTTCATCTCAGGGCAGAATCTTCTAGGGTTTTAACTTTGGACCAGATTTTATAACTGTTACTTTTTTTTTTGATAAATGCTAAAGGTAAAAAAAAAATAGAGTGTATTTTAATCAAGCATGCTAGAAGAAAGGTTGCATTCTTGCTAGAAAGAGTATTGCAATGTACTGTCATAGTCAAATGATCAGAGAGTGCAGCCATAGATGTACAGATGTTTTTAAAAGTGCAGGACAATATTTTAATCTATTTGTAAGAGATGTATTAGTTCTTTGTCATGTGGCTGTGATCAATCCGTGATAAGGAAAGAAAAGGGAAGAAGTATTGTTTCGACTCACGGTTTAAAGAGACACAGTCCCTCATGATGGGGAAGACACAGTGGCAGAGGTGTACAGTAACTGGCCACACTGAGTTCACCCAACCATTGCATGCCCATAAAATGGAACCAGTCTATAAAACCTCAAGGCGGGTCTCAGTGACCCACTTCCTCTATCTCCTAAGGTCAACAATCTTCCAAAGCAGAGCTACTAGCTGGGGACCAAATATTCAAACACACGAACCTGTGAATGACATTTTACATTCAAACAACCAGACACCTGGAAATAGAAAAAAGAGCACAAAAATGTGAACACAGCTCATTCATTGCCACTAGCTTCTGTAGAATAATAATTAGCTGTGTTCGAGCAATACAGTATTCCAGATTCGATGCTTGCTCTACATAGATTATCTAAGCAAGGCTCTTCATTGGCATTTGCAAGATGGAGCGTGTGCCTAGTTCTTGATGAAGCCAGTGATACTAGAGAAACACAGGTTCTGTCTTTAGGCTTTTCGCCTCATTGATAAAAGAATTTAAGAATAGACTCAAACCCAAAGCATGAGATAATTTAATTAGAGCATAAGAGAAAAATGCCGTAGGGCAGGCAAACTGCATGCCCCAGCAGCTGCCCAGAGGAGTGAAATGGAGGAGAAAAGGGGAAAAGACAAGCCATTTGAGTTAAGCTGGCACCGAGGACAGCCGCATGGGGGAAGGAAGGGCTTCAGAGGTGGGATGAGGGAGCCCAGATTACCAGAATAAGATACTTGAGTTCTAGCTAGTGTCTGAAAGAAAGAGACAGAACAAAGAAAAGTTCCAGAAAAGTGGACAGACACAACAAACCTCATGGCAGCATATAGGGACCGCTCTAAGGGGCAGGAATTCTGGGAAGGAAAAGCATATTACCTCACTAAAGGATGAATTATTCCTTCCTCTTTAGCATGACTGAAGGTTAAGCTACCTTCTAGGGGTGCTCCCCCTTCCTGAGTGGGGTAGTCTTTAGTCAAGCCATTGGCCCTGCCCACTGAAATGTTAATTTTCCACTCAGACTAGGGATTTCACCCTCTTGAGCAGAGGAAATCGTCTTCCCTTAATGGGCCTTTATGACTGCTGTAACTTCAGGCCAGGCATCATTTCTCTAGAACTTACATACCAGCTACCCAGTCCTTCTACCCTCTGAATCCACACTGCGCACAGAAAGAAAAGACTGCAAGTGTTATGGCCTCAGATGATTGTTCTTAATCTTTATCATCATTTCTAAAATAAGGGCAATAACACCTCTCTCTCGGTACTCTTCAAGCAACCAGAAGGAAGAATTTGTAGAAAGTGCTCAGATTAATGACAACATAACCCAGGATTTAGTAGGTGTGAATTCCTTCCTTTCCTATGTTCTCTTTCTTGCTCTGCCTGGCTACTTTGCCTCCTCTCTCTTCCACTTGGACTTGCAAGAGCAGGATAATACCACTTCTCCTTTTGGCAGGTGTACAAACCAAATGCCTCCCTCTCCGGTCTAAAGAGCTTCCACTACGACCATCACCAGGTTGCTGGCGTTGTTTGTTTTTGTACAGCACCACGTCTTCCTTTATGAGCAGGGTGTAACTTTCGATTTATGCAAATGAAAGCAGAAGCCTCTCCCGGGTCATCGCAACTCTGTCATCACCCCGGAAATGTCCTTTTTGCCGAAGTCAGCGGTTCTGGATTGACAAAGATGGAGTCTTCTCCTAGGGACCTTCGCAGTTCGGTTCCCGGGCAGGCGGTTTACAGGCTGGCATTTGGTTATTCTGGATTGGTTTCTGTGTGGTGCCACTGTGAGCTTCCTGATATTCTACATGGGTCCAAAGTACACAGCGAGAAGTGAGGTATTGGCACAGATCTAGAGGGTCTGCTTCCTTGCTCAAGAACGAGCCAGTTCATTCTTTGTTTAAGGTAGCCAAGACTAAGTGCCTTCCATGGGGGGGGGGGAGACGGGAGGGGGACACTTTATTCCGCAAAACATCAATTAAACTAAATGAACAGAAACATAGATTTCCTCCCTAGAGCTGACTCCTTTCTGATGTGGATTCAAAATAACAACCAAGTCTGCAGGCCCTGCCCCTTCTACTGAGCACTAAAGCCAGTTGTTCCAACTATCGGAAAATCCCCTCTGACTGTTCTGCCCGCCAAAGAGATTCCTCCTGGACTGGCCCGAGTTGTTTGCATCACTGTCGCTCCCAGCCCCAGTTGCATCACTGAGAAGCGGAAGCCCCAGAAGAATCTTATCTCAGACAGGCTTCCTGCCAATACTAACAGGGCTTTTAAAAGCGAAACCAACCATCTGCTTCCCCGGCTTGCTGCATTCCAAGGGAGCCACAGCTGCTTGCTCCCTTAGCCAAGCAAAGGAAGGAGCTTCGGTCTCAACGACAGACAATTCCCTCCTGTGGGGCTTTAAGACCTCCAGATGCCCCCTCAAACTTGTTGACACGTCCTAAATTTTCCCAACTTCCTAAGCCTTCAGCAGCCACATGAGGCCCCACCTCCCTGTTACTCAAGTGAAGTCTGGTTCCTGGACCTGGAATTGAGGGCCTAGATGATTCTAACACCTGCAGCCTTCACAGCTGACAGGGCCCAGCCTGGGAACGATAGCAAGAGACACTGCAAGCTTGCAGCCGTCTGAGCACAGAAGGCAACTGATGTGAGCAACGATGAGACCTGAGCTGACTCAGGGCCTTCCTTTTCCTTCATCTCTTCCTTCCCGGAACTCATATTATCTTAAAAATTCTTTGCTGCTCCTGAATAGCAAAGCTTCCCACTCCTTCCCCTTTCCTTGCCTCCCCTGATAGTCATTCCTAAAAATAAAGCCTGATTTCTTCTGTTACTGCACCCACATGCCCTGTCCCTCCTTGATAGTCTCTGTAGTCCTTCTACATAATGTGGTAAAACACCTTTGACTGCATGCTGTATAATCATGCTGTATAATCATGCTGTATAATCATGCTGTATAATCAGCTCGACTTCTCCCTTCACCATGTCCCCAGAATATGAGGTAACAGAGGCAAGAGGACTTGGGAAGGGAAAGCTCTTCTCTCTCTCTCTCTCTCTCTCTCTCTCTCTCTCTCTCTCTCTCTCTGTGTGTGTGTGTGTGTGTGTGTGTGTGTGTGTGTGTGTGTTCATGTGTTTTCTGACTGAGAATCGGAAACTTTCACACA
Source organism: Microtus pennsylvanicus (assembly GCF_037038515.1). NCBI lineage: Eukaryota > Metazoa > Chordata > Mammalia > Rodentia > Cricetidae > Microtus > Microtus pennsylvanicus. Next base: position 54,410,339 of record NC_134588.1, on the reverse strand, counting down.
ACTATCACAAACCAAGATTACCTACAGATACAGTATTCCTATCCCAAGAGTAGTGTATGGGCTAAAGTTTTGTTTTAAATTTTAACCACTGTGCTTAAGAGACCTACAAAACAAAAGATGCCCCTAACCTAGAAGCCCCACTTCCCCAAGGATAGATAGCTTCCTGGAATGATGGAGGTTGCTCATGTCAGATATTAAGCTATATGATTTCACTTCAGTAAACAGAGTCGGATTGTCCCAAAGGCACAGGATGTACTTGATACATGGAGGTGGGAGGTACATAGGCAGGAAATCTGTCAGGATGTATGCTTGCCACCAGCTGGATGAAGGCAGGAAGTATGTAACCTTGTGGGGTTTGCCTTTATAAGTACCTGAGAAACATAATTCAACAATGTTTTCTGGGATTTCTGTTTATGACCTGGCCAATGTCTATCATCCTGGACAGTATTTAATAAGGCTTGCTTTAAATTTGGCTACAAAATTGTGGTAGTGGTCGTTAAGAAAAAATAATAAGAAAGAAGCAGCTCCGCCGGCGCAAAAAATCCAATTAGGTCAAATCAAACCAAATCAAAATGTCCATCGTTTTATTAAAAATGACGCTTTCGGGTGGCCGAGCACATGGCGGGGAGACAGGACAGCAGAGAGCCCATGCAGACCCAAAAACCATGTGTTTCTGCTCTGGGAGCCCATTTAAATACTCTGTGGGGGTGGTGAGGTCAGGACCTGGCATGCTGGGATTTGGAGTCCAGACCAAAGCAACTCCAAGGCCTGGGGGTTGGGATGGATGCCAGGGGTTGGAGGCTACACTCCCAACTTAACAGTGGTCGTCTAGCTTTAAACATAACAAATGGGCTACTCTACTTGAGACCAGAATGCCTGTAACCTTTGAGTTCAGCTATATCTACACTTCTCTCTCATCCCTGAGCCCGAACAATGCACCTGCAAGCCCCCTTACAAGATTGTTCTCTCTCTCTCTCTCTCTCTCTCTCTCTCTCTCTCTCTCTCTCTCTTTCTTTCTCTTTCTTCTTTTTACTTTCTCTGTGTAGCTTTGAAGACTGTCCTGGAACTCACTCTGTACACAAGGCTGGCCTCAAACTTATAGAGATCCTCCGTCCTCTGCCTCCCAAGTGCTGGGATTAGATGTGTGCCACCACTGCCCAGCCCAAGTTCATTTTCAAAAAAGATATATATTTTTTTAAGATAAAAGAAACAAGTAAACTATTTCATATGTTCTTTCCTGAATTTTTAAACTTTGCTTAATTTTTGAGACTGGTTGTAAATTACATTCATTAAGCAATATCATTTCAAAAACCAACACAAAAATCATTTATCTAGCAAAGACACATAGGTGCAATTCTCTCTCTCAAGAAGCCCACGCCCATGTGTAGTATGTTTACTATTTTCCTTTTCTTGACATTCTCTCTCTCTCTATCCCCTCATATTTAAGTTTAAAACAAGGGCTATTTTTTATCTCTATTTAATAAACTTAAGTTTACTCTACCATGACTTGCCTTCTTCTCTTCAATGAAGTCAAGGACCTTGCTTTCCCTGAGTGAAGGATCCTGAGGGGGGAGTCTTGCAGCCTCTGACAGCCATAATGGGCTACAATTCCTCTCTGCTACAGACACATGGAGTATCTCATTCAGATCATTATCTGGTTTTGTGACATCCTGCTAGCTCTAGGGAGATTATTATTGATGCCTTAGGTGCTGTTCTGTTGCTGTGAAAACACCATGGCCAAAGCAACTCTTATAGAAGAAAACACTTAATTTGGGACTTGCTTACAGTTTCAGAGGTTTAGTTCCATTATCATGGTTGGGAGCATGGTGGCATGTAGACACGGTACTGGAGAAGGAGTTGAGATCTCACCTCCTGTTCTCTGAGATGGTCTCTCACAATCAGAGAGAGATACACTGTGCTTGAGGTGGGCTTTTAAAATCTCAAAGCCAACCCCCAGTGACACACTTTCTCTAAGAAGGACACACCTCTTAATCCTGCTCAAACAGTTCCATGGCCTGGTGACTAAACATTCAAATATATGAGCCTATGGGAGCCATTCTCATTCAAACCACCACATTCTCCTCTCTGACCCCCATAGACTTGTACCATATCATAATGAAAAGTGCACTCAGTGTGATTTCAAAAGTCTACATCCTTTTCAGTCATGAGACTGTTTCAAAGTCCAAAGTCTCTTCTGAAATTTGCAGCAATCTCTTAACTGTAACTCCCTGTAAAATCAAAAGCAGAAAGCAGACTACTTATGTCCAACATACAGTGGCACACAGTATGCCTTGCCATTCCAAAAAAAAAAATAAAACATAGTAAGGAAGGAAATACTAGATCAAAGAAAGTCCAAAAGCCAGCAGACCAAACCCCAAATTCTGCAGCTCTCTTTGCCCAATGTCCAAGAGCATAGAAGATTCTTCCCTCCCAGCTTTATTGACTGCAACACTCTTCTCTTTCTTGGACTGGTTTCCTATAATGTCTACCATTCTCGTCAGCAGATATCCCACACCTCTGTATTCCCCAACATCTTGGTGTCTCCAAGGCAATCCAAGCTTCACAGTTTCATACAATGACCTCCCTGGGCCTCTATGCAGGGACTTTGTCATAGGCCTGGCCTCAGCAGCTTTTCTTAATCAAGAAAGATTCCATAACTCCTTTCCTGTGTCATTCTTGACTCTAAAGCCAGAACCATGTGGCTGAAGCTGCCAAATTCTTCTGCTTCCTGGGGCTGGGCCCTGCCCCCACTCCTTGAATTACATTTGCACAAGCTTTGTGTTGTTTGTAGTTGCTTAAGCTTTCCTTTAAAGACTTTTCACAAGTCTGAAACTTAGCTAGGTGAGGTCTTTTCCTGTGGACACCACTCCCTTCATTCGATTTCACATCAGGCCTTTCTTTGGACATTTTATCTCGTTGAACACAAGAATTGGCTCCTAACTTACATTTCTTGATATTCTTTTTCTCTTCGAATTCTACATTTTGTACTTTTCTTTGCCAGTGTGTCCCTTTATCACTCTTGAGTAGGTCTGCACAGAGTGATCACTCATCGCCTCATAACACAGTGGCTAATAGATAAAGAGAAAAAAGCCACATATCTGCCAAATATCACAGAAATAGTCCCAATATTAATTCCCTCTGAGACTTCTTCAGCTGGGCCAAGGCAGTCCACACAGCCCTTGACACTACTGTCTTCCAAGCTCCTCCTTGGAGGCCCATTAATCTCCACTTAAAGCGTTCAGCTATTCTTCTACAGCTCCCAAACTCTTCCCTATTTCTCCAAACAACAGCCTAGTCAGACCTATCACAGCATTACCCCACCCAGGTACCAACTTCTGTCTCCATTACTGTGGTTCTATGATGACAGGTATGGCAGGCATGATGCTGGAGAAGTAGTTGAGAACTACGTCCTGATCTCCAGGCAGCAGAGAGACATTTGAAAGCTCAAAGCCCACCCCAAATGACATACTTCCTCCAAGGTCATACCTCTAAATCCTTTTAATCCTTTCAAATAGTGCCATTCCTTGGTAACTAAACACTCAGGTACATGAGCTTGTGGGGGCCAGTCTTCCTCAAACCACCAGAATGCCTATGAATACTATCCCACGAAATATCTGACTATAAGAAGAACCACATGTTTGAAGGTTTTAAGCACCTAAGACTATGGAAGAGAAGAGGGACTTTGGGGCTAGAAAGATTCTTCAATGGCTCAACAAAGCTTGCTACTCTTCAAAGGACTTAGAATCCAGGTCAAGAGGTCAAGTGGCTGACACCCACTTGTAACTCTAGTTCCAGGAGATCTTATGTCATCCTCTGGCTTGGTGCGAACCCACACGCATATACATATACTCACACACAAACATACACACGGTGGTGGGAGTGGAGCAGGGCAAGATCCTGTAAACCCAGGGCTACAGGATCTCTACAACACAAGGCAGCAACAGGATGTTCGGGAAGAGTCCCAAGTGAGGTCTCAGCATCAATGGTGTAGCAGCAGAGACCAGAAACCTTGAACCAGACCAATGATTCTCAGCAATGAATGCCTGCATGTAAAAAAATGCATGAATATAAAGGGGTTTACTGTGTGACTTACTATGTCACACTGCAGTTTCCCCTCCTTTTTCTTTATTTTCCCCCTTTTATCTCTTAAATTTTAGTTTAGTTTTTGTGGGGTGGGGTAGATGGGTGTTGTAGTAGGAGCGGCGGGGCTGTGTCCCCAGCACCCCAGCCGCCTGGCTAGCTTATGCCCAGAAATAATAACACACAAACTGCATTCATTTAAACACTGCTTGGCCCATTTCTATCTAGCCTCTTCTAGGCTAATTCTCACATATTAATTTAGCCCATTTCTAATCATCTGTGTGTAGCACCCCAAGGTGCGCTTACTGGGAAGATTCTAGCCTACGTCCATCCTGGGTCGGAGCTGAATCGCGTGTGTCTGCTCAGGAGCAGGAAGCATGGCGTCTCTCCCCAGAGCAGAGCTGTCAAGTCTGAGCTCACTTCCTCTTCCTCCCAGCATTCTGTTCTGTTTACTCCTCCCGCCTATGTTTTAACCTATGAGGGCCAAGCAGTTTCTTTATTGCTTAACCAATGAAATCAACAGATTGATATATGACACTCCCACATCAGATGAGTGAGATCAGGATGCATAATGTGAAAGACACAAAGAATACATAAGAAGAATAGGGAGTTTCTTGGGGAAGATGGCAAGAAATTATGGGAGCATGTGAAGAAATTTGTTGGGGTGGGGGTGAGTTGCTTTATGTAAATGATACTATGGGCCTGCAGGCTGAAGATGGATGCTCCAACAGTATAAAAGAACTTTCGGTAATTGTCCAGGAAGTGAAAGTCTCTGTCATTTCTAGAGTTTTGGAAGTTGCTTACTTCTTGTTTACTTAGGTAATATTATATCCTTCTAGAGTCTTTGATGGAGTTGAAGATTAGATAGTTATAGTTTTCCTTTGTTACGATAAAAGATAAAATAGATCTAAATATTTTAACTGTAATTCTTGCTCGATAACTGTTTTTGTTATATGTAATTTTACTATGTTAAAGTGAAAGCCTTTATTTTTTGTTTAAACAGAAAAAGGGGAAATGGTATAGGAGGCCCTTCTGTATTTGTGTTGCTTTCATTGGTTAATCAATAAAGAAACTGCTTGGCCTGGTAGGGCAGAAATTAGATAGGCAGGAAGACAAAACTGAATGTGGGGAGGAGGAAATCAAATAGAGCCAAGCCACCATGAAGCCGCCAGATCAGACATGCTGAATCTTTCCTGGTAAGCCATGACCTTGTGGTGACATACAGATCATTAGAAATGGGTTGAATCAAGATGTGAGAGTTAGACAATAAGAGGCTAGAGCTTATGGACCAAACAGTAATTTAATTAATACAATTTCTGTGTGGTTTTTTCAGGGATTAAGCTAGCCAGGCAGCAGGACGCAGCCCACTGCTCCTCTTACTACATGTAGATAAAGGATCTCTTACATAACAAGAGCTGTCTCAGAAAGCGCATTAAGAAAATGGGCAATAAAGAGTCTGGAGATTGTGTTGTCTACCCTGTGAACCAGTCTAAGGTAAGAGTCTAGGGAGGGAACACATGATAATTGACTTCTGTTTTAGAGGCTTTCTCTATAGGCAGACAGAGGAACTGCAGAGAAAATGCATCCCTGTACTTTGAAGGACAATGAAAAGCATAAAGTATGAGAGAAGGGTGTAATGGTCTGTCCAGTCCCTTTAAGAGACAAGTCCTGCCCATTCTGCTCTCCTTCCACGGGGCAAGTGGCTTTTCCTTCCACTTCCAGTCTCTCTTCCAAAGAAGTGGCTGCGGTCTCCTCTCCTCTCTGTTTCGTTCCCTCTCTTTCTGTCTCCCTCTTCCCTTTTACTGAATAAACTATATCCAAATTCATTCTTCATGGCATGCCAATTCGTCTCTATCTCTCACCCACTCCTGGTGGGACTAGCTGCCCACCTACCTGCCAAGGTCTCCCACCCGCCTGGGACCCACAGAGGCCTCGGGTGGTGGGACCCAGCTGCCCCTCGTAGCCCACTGCTCCCCTCAGGGAACTGCGCAGTGTTTTATCTAAATTATTACAAAAGGGATTTGAGAGATCTTGGAGTTCAAGGACAAAGTCCAAAATGCAATGTGGTTTTCTGAGCCCCAAAGGTACTTAATTAAAATTGAGTATTTACCAATCCTAGTGCTCCAAATCCTCACCATCATCCCTCACCGATTGTGAGGAGATTTTGTTGCTGGACCTGGGTCAGAGCCTGCACCCTGATAGATCAATTAGAGAGAAATAATCTTGAAAATCAGAGAAAGGAGATTTATGCAATATTGTCATATTTGCAATATTTACAGATGAAAAGGTTTAGTTTTCACAAGCGCAGCTCATCATGAGGACACCTGCTGTGGTTTTAAGGTTTTCATTTGCTAGGGCAAAGGACTCAACCTGGGGCAAATGGACAATGACAGAAATAGGCAGTGGAGGTAGCACTTCTGACCAGCATGTTTGGAGGGGTGTGTGTGCGTGCATGGATCCAGAAGAATCATGCCCCATTGTTGGTCATCTTCACGGTGCCACCCTGCTCCTGAATTTTAGAGGCTGTGGACTCTTCCCTGGTGGGGAGTTTCCAGTCTTTCTGCAAAGTAGCTTCACTCCCATGCAAACTTCCATGCCTCTTTTCCTTACCCTCCCTCCTTTCCTGCCATGCAGTAACCCAAGTTTACCTCTGGGGTCTTGACAAGAGGTTTAGGTGTAAGTAGAAGGCAAGAGGTATCCACACATAGCTAAGCAGTCCTGCTCAAAATTATAGCCAAGCCACCTTTGTCTGTGTTCCTGTCTCTCCTGTAGGATGTCCGACAAGTCGTCAGCACTGTATGAAGTCTTCTCCTGGGAGACAAGTTTCTCCTCTGGCTGACACCACGTTTCATCCTGTCCCTTCTCCCAGCATCAGATTCCTGGGGAAATTCCCATTCCTTGGGAGCTATTATTTCAATAATCTGATAGCCAAAGGGAAGAGCAGGAATGTCTCCTTTTAGAATATCTTCACTCCTGCCAAGATGGTTAAGCTTCTTCTTGGGGGGGGGGGGGGGAGAGGAAGGGAGAGAGAGAGAGACACTTTGGGAAAGAACAAACCAACATATTTAAAAGGCATTCCATGGAAATTTGAATCTGGATCTTGGCTTCCCCAAAACTAGCTTGGGCTTGATCCTTGGTACACCTGCATGTTAAGAAATGCCCCAATTTTTGAAAACTTCAGCTAGTAACATCCTATGACACAGATACAGAAAGGCCCAGCTGTCTTCCTTATGTCATTCCCCTTTCTCCCTGGCTTCCATTTCATTCTGTTTGCTCTTTTCTCTGCTGCAGTCTGTAGAGCTTCCTGGCTCTGTTTACATATTTCATACAGACTCATTTACCACTGCCTAGATGTGGTGAGTGCCGAGCCAAGTTCATGTGAATGAAAACGAAGGAGTCATCATCACAGAACACACCCCAGTGCACTTTTTCCCCCAACTGGCTTCCCAGGTATTGGCCTGTGTGAACAATGAATGGGAAATTTCTCAAGTAGAACTTTCCACACCCCGACTTTAAACACTACAGGTTTGCTCAATCTTGAAGCCTAAAAGGGATGATTTGCTGATAATTGATGTGTTCTCACTTGATTCTTGAGATTCTTTCTTACATTCCAAACATAGTTAGCCTGCACTTGCACCTTGGGGGACGGTTTGCAGAAGAAATACATTTGGGACATTTTTTCACCAAATGTCCCAAATGTATTTTTTTTGATTTTCAAATTCAAATGATCGGTGTAAAGTCCAGAAGGTCTAAGGAAATTCGCATTTGATGAAAACCTGTTGGCAAGGAAAACCTCACAAGCTGAGGACAGGTAGTGGAAGGCGGAGGTTGCAGGTGCAGAGGCACTGCAGTGTCTAAAGGTGACTCTCTGACTCATTATAATCCTAAAAGGCAAAGACACACTCCTGCAGCGATTTAAGATGTGGACGAAACATGGGAAACTACATGCATGACAAAGTCTGCACTGTCCAAGTGACCCAGAAACTCTGCTTATAAAAAATTACCTCTAAATCCCACGAAATGTAACATAAAAATCCCTATCCTCATACACCTTTATTCCATAAAATCGAGAGTCTCTGAGGGCTCTTCTTATTGTTCAGGCATGGATCTGAGTCCAGAAGGAGCCTGCTGAGATTTCCAGTTTCTTATATTGCTACACAATGAATTAGACCAGGGGCAAATGGATAATTGTAGAAGCAGAGACAAGTTATGAAGAAAGTGTTCCTTCCTTCCCAAGCAAGGAAGCAGGTAGAGACCTAAGAAGTTAGAACTCTAAGGGCCCCAGCCTTGAGTGTGGTGTGCCTTTGTGGGCCACATACCACATGCACTGGTGGGAGATCTTCCTGGCTATTCTTCATACATGCTTTGTTTCTAACAGCCCTGGCTTTTAGACCTGGTTGTTAGGCTCTGTAGACCAGGTTGGCCTCTGTAAACCGCTTTAGGTGGGTTACTTAGTCTAGGGTTTGTAACCCATCTGGCAGTTCAGTTATTCCAGGGTCACAGAGAGGTACTATCTGGAAGATAATGGGCTAAGAGAGAAGAAGAAAGCTAAGCGGGGTTCTTGTCAAAGCTTTAGTTTATTAGAGACAGGTTACTGCTTATATAGGATAAGGAGTTGGGAGGTGGGCACAGGGGCCTGGACTCTTGTCGCGCGGTTCACATTGGTCACGTGGTTCACGTTGGTCACATTGGCCAGGAGGTTACCTTTGGTCAGGTCACGTAGGCCAGGAAGTCATGAGTTGACACACCTAGTTCTCTAGATAGTTTGGAATGTGGGGTGGGTTCTGCTAACAGGTAGCTCTCTATTAACAGCTAATTGAGTGTGGGGTAGGCTCTGTCAATAGAACGATTCTTAACACAATTATGGGTGTGGGGTTCTCTACAGACTCCCCAGGGTGATGGTTCCTACAATAATCCTAGAAGGAAACGGCTCACAGAGAGCCATAAAGGCATGCACCACCGCACCCAGCTTCATGTTAATCTTGGTGCCTCTTTCCCAAAGCCTTACTTACTCTTCTGTATTACAGACTGCTTGAGATGTCAGTTTCTGTCTATTAACCACCATTTTGTTCTAAATTTCTGCTGTTATGGTTCTGAAGCTTATTTAGAAATCTGAGACTGTGTTATCTTCAGCATTGTTCTGTTCAAGACTAATGGGGCTATTTGGGATCCTTGTACTAAATGTGCTGCTGAATTTGAGTTGGATGCATTTTATTCGCTTGCTTATTTATTTATTTGCTTTCATTTATTATATTCATTTATTGTATCTATGTTCATCAAGAAAATCAATCTATAATTTTCTAATTTTTCTTTTTTGACTGAGTGGTATCCAGAATATCCTGGCTTTGTAGAATAAACTTGGAAGACGTCTTTTCTTTTATATTCTATGGAATTGTCTGAACAATGGTGTTGGTTCTTTTTTAAAAAATCTGCTAAAATTTAGCAATGAGTCCACCGATAATCTTGGGCTTTTCTACGTAGGAAGACTTTTTATTAACACCTCCACCTCATTCAGTACTTTTATTAGAGATGTTTACTTTTTAAATACACTTTGAGTTCTATTTGTTTTCATTTCACTTGTACTTAAAATATGCCAGATTCCCAGCAGAAGAAAAGTGTGTTCTACACAGGAGTGAAGTTCTTCTCAACTAGACTCAGGGAGCAGCTCTGTGGAGCAAAACCCATCAAGTGCCAAGTTTGTCACGCAACATTGCTCGTATAAATAATCCAGAAATACATTACATTAAACTCTGTAATTGAGGCACCTAGTTTTAAAATGAGGCAATATATGCTAAAATGTTTCTTTTAATGGTAAGAATACAAAACAAAAGAAATGTAAGAGAGATTTACAAAGAAGACTTCAGAAGTAGTTTTCAAAGAGAGGAGAATAACAGAGACTGAAGTAATAATATGGGTGAAATGAGAGAGGAAAGAAATCACAGTAACATCCCAGGATAGAAACAAAGGAATGAAACAGTTAAGCTATAAAAATGCGGGGAAAAAATGAAAATTAGACTAGAGAAAAAGAACAAGAACAAAGTTAGTTAGTGCAGGACACCTTGTCTAAGCTCTGGTCAGGCTCTGAGTAGAGGTGCTGTGTTCCAGATTCTGTCTCTGCCTGCTTGGAAGGAGAATGGCAGGTAGTTATCTTCCCTTCCTCCAACTTAAGGCAAGCGGTCAGATCAGTTAGGACTCTTGCAAGCCTCCCTGAAGCTTCTCACCAGGCAGGTTGAGAGACTGTTGATCAATCAGGTCAGGGATGTGTTTCCTGGAGACCTCAAGGCATCACAAGCAACTGAACCAGTTGGGAGCACTCTGGTTTCTGCGTGTTTAGATCCCTGCCGTGGTCATTTTCTCCCAAGACTAAGACTCCAGGCACCTACTGCGTCCCTAACCCTTGGGCCACAGTAAAGACTTTTTCTTTTAAATAAACCCCTTCTAAGAGTTACTAGGGCATATTTTATAGGCTGGATGAGGTTTCAGCAGATGAGTCTAGACTCAGCACCTGGGTCCCGGCTAACAAACAAGCCCCAGAAACCAGAGGGTGTGGCCAAGGCGGGCCAGCTGCTCCCTCCAAGTGTACTTTCCCCTTAACAATAATGATAGTAATATTGTTAATTTTTGAAATCACAATGTAATTGCACCATCTCTTCTCTTTCTTTCCTCCCTTCAATCCCTCCTATGGAATTCCCCTTTGCTCTTTCTCAACTTCATTGTCTCTTGAATCGTTTTTACATTTGTATCCATATCCCCAGTTGGTTATCCAATACCAAATGGTCTCTTTCTCAGTCTGTGATAGCAACAGGAGCGACCTGCACATCCCACCCTGCGCTGCCCCTACCAGGCACTCCCCCCACCACTGAGTCTCTTGGAAGACACCCTCATCCAGAACTACCTAACAAGATGGCTTTCCTCACACCACGATCAACACAGGCTGCCCGCTGGAACTCAAATATGCGACTTCTAGTGTCTTCAGGTCTACAGAGGGGTTAGTCCTCAAAAAAGGACCATCTCAAGGTGACCTCTGGAAGAGTCCTCTAAGAGGTTACTGAAGCAGGAGATGGATTTCTTCTCCAGTGCTATCTTGCTGTGCAGGTCACAGAACTCTCAGAATAAAGCCCTGAATTTGAAAGGACTCAGGGCAGCTGCCCATGTGGTATGATGGCAGTGATTGTATTCTCATCTTGTGCTATGCTCCTACCGTCTCTTCCCGTCCCCTGCTTCAGCACAGGAGCCAGGACAGAAGCTGTGAACTGTCGTGCAGCCTGCTCTGTACACGGGTCTGGTTTTCTAAACAGTTTTAGGCTTTCCAGACTCTTCTGTATTAGTTCCCAAATTTATCTTCCCCTCCAGATACAGTGTCTCCTTTGCTGCACTGGCGTCTCTCAGTTGCAGACACAGGCACAAAGGGCTTCCATGCTCCCTCAGTTCCACCTGTCAAGATTTCTCCACAGACAGCATTTGCTGCCATCACCTCTGCCCGCCCCCTTTCTGGTTCGCTGTCTAAGACATTTGTAAGGCGGCCTCTGCCACCGTGAAGGCTAACACAACCTGAGAAGCCCCTGCTTTCTGATTGAGAAATTCTGCCCATTAAGAATTTTCGCTGTAAGGACTTTTTTTAAAGAAGCAAAAGTTTTGTCAGTGTTCACAATCAAACAACTTATGCAGACACAGGGAAGCCAATAAAATATGCAAATATTTGATGCCCTGAGACTTCCAGATATCACCTGGGGTGTTTCCTCAAGATAAGAAATCGCAAACTAGAACTGCCGCTGAAGGGAAACTACCTCCTCAACAGGCTAAATTCCTCGCATAGTATCATCTCTCTGTTTCAAATTTTCCCATATTTTCTTGTCAATCATACACCCGAGCCTTTTCCATGGAATCACTATGGCTTACTTTCCCTTGGTCACGTCACCACACATTCTTTGAGAATCTGTTCTTCAGACAACATTCCAATAGAGTCATCTGTGTCACTATTCCTGTTATACAGGAAGAAAGTACCAAGTTTTATCCAGTTGTGCATCCCTATTGGCTAGTTCACTTCCTGATGCATGTGGGCTGAGTTCAATTCATTGTATTTTCAAATTTTTTTTCTTTATCTTTTGCAAGACACATGCTTGCCCTTTGCATTGAGGTTTGAAAATGGAATGTCTGTCTCACACATGAAGAGAGGTGTTGGCTTCCAAGGAAAAGACTGATATATGAACAGCATAGTTTGTAAGACATAGTTGCTTGAAGTTCAGGAAAAATTTTGATTCAAAATAGGGCATAACTGCTCAGGGGGCAGGGCCAAAAAGGATGCTGGAAAGTCCAAATCAGACATTACTGCTTGAGTTTGTCAGGGCAAAGAATAAAGAGGGGAAGCTGCATGGGAAAGGTCAGAGTGGAACCACATTGGGTCATCATCCTATGTAAGTCCATCTTACTGTTAAAAACAAAAGAGTAGAAATGCATGTTGGGTTGTCAGGAAAAAGCAAGTGATCATCCAGACTTGAGAAGAACAGGAGATCAACATCCAATCCAAGAGACCAAGGGATCCTGGTTTCTGAAGGACCACAGAAGAACTTCCTTACTGTTTCTGCTTTCAAATGTGGTACTTAAATAAATTCTATCTGGTTCATGCAGGACACATTTTCCTGTATTTCCATTTTATAATCTCTGTCCATCAAGGTTTGGGAAGAGTAACAGAAATTAGGGAGACAGAGGAGCAGTCAACTCCCCTTGCCCCCAGAAGGCACCCAGAAGAAGCAGGCTGACCTAGGCACTAGGGAAGGGGTGTGCCACTGCTGTGTTTTAGAAAACTGTTAGTGGATATTCTCATTACTGATTTGAAAATGTTCATTAACTCAAAATGGGTATGTGTCCTGTGCAACAGTCTTGCCGTCCTCCAGAGTTTATAATCTAGGGGTGGGGAAGGACGGTCTTTTCTGGTAAACGATGAAGGGATGGAGGGAGACAATAAATTCATGCTTTATCTTTGGCATGAGTTATATGTGCTCACTCTATTGCACTGACATCAGGTGTTCACTGACATCATGTGATCCTCCCAATACTTATGTGGGATGAAGGTGTAAAGCCATGACCCGCAAAGGTTATCCACAGCCCAGAGAATGTCAGCTAAGCCTCTCGGTTGCAAAAAGAGAGCCATTCTTGTTAGTTGAAGCAGACAAAGAGTTGATCATTCAACTTTAGCTCCTCCAGAAAGCCAGAGAAATAAGCTTATGTTTGAGTTTCCCAAGCCTGCTTCTGGAAGCTCACACATGATGTGATTCCCTTGAACCAAACCACCACCTACTCTCATGCTTTTTTTATTTATGAGTCTGATTGGTAAACTCTAGACCATATGTCAGCAATATCTTAACCCCTCCCCCCAAATAAGGATGCTACCTTAGTCGACTTTCTGTTAATGGAGCAAATCTATGAGGTCATCAACTTATGCAGAGAAAAGCTTATTTTGCTCTCACTTTATGGGTCTTTGGTTGATGGGTCCCATTGCTTGTGGACTTGTGGCAGCACATTATGGTGAGAGTCCATAGGAAGTGAAGCAGCTCACCTCATGGTCAGCCATAAAGAGAGGCAGAGGAAAGAGCCTCTTCAAACACATGCCACCAGTGACATAAGGTCTCCCACCAGGTTCCACATTTTAAAGGTTCCACCACCTCCCAATAGCGCCAAGCTGTGGACTAAATTTTAGCATGCAGACATTTGACAGACATTCCAGATCCAAAATACAGCAGGCAGGAATAGTAATAGACATATTACTATTTTAATAGTACATTTAATAGACATATTTAATAGTAAAAGACATCTATTTAGAGGTTGTTAGGCAGCCTCAATAACAAGATCAATAAGAAGTATGATTCCCACACTGATTTCTCTTCCAGTCTGTTGCCACAGAACGAAATGCCTTCTTGTTCTCTGCCCCCAACCCCAACTCTGATAAGGAAGGGCTGGGTTTAGCAACTCCTTCACAGTAGGAGCTGTGTCCCTGACCACAGTCCACACAGACTGCGAGCTGCAGGTCTGGCCACAGTGCTTTCACTTTTTCAATAACTTGGAAATCCTAAAGGTTACTAGTGGCTCACCACATACACGAAATTTTCTCAGAAATTCTGACGATGGCCTCTCCTTGTCTACCACTGCCGCCACTCATGTCTGCTCTTCACTTGCCCTGGATTCCTGTTACTTACCTGCCATTTATTCTCTTTATAAAAAGCGACTGAAATAAAACCAAGAGAAATTCACCCGCAAGTGTTTCTCATACTTTCATGTGTCTATTTTCCATGCTTAACACATCGTAATAAATACAATAAGTCATCAGGAAAAATGTCCTCTCACTGTCTTCTGTGAGCGCCACATCATGTGGTAGTCACGGACAGTCACTGGATAGAAAGCTTCCGAAAGTCATTCCAGAATTACATGGTCTAAGATTTGTCACTTTCTCAGCATGCATCCGCCCCTACCTAGTGTTTATGAGAAGGCTACCCAAAGGCTGTATGAACTCAGTGCTTACCCACAACCCCGTCATCTCAGTATCTTGGCCCACTCCAAATTCTACTCCAGAATCGTTACCAGCTGCCAAACATTTCCATGACTCTCTGATAAGAACTCCATAAAGCGTGAGTAATGAGTCTTCATCAATAGCAGGATGTGCAACTCCTGATGTAATTCACAGTTCAGTAGTTTTGGGACTTAAATCCTCACCTAGGTCTGGGTTAGGGTAAACTCTCCTTTTTCTCTGATTTCTTCTTTCACATGCAAGTTTCTTCTGGCATAGAATTTTCCAGTCATAGGGAAAGGTTCTATTTCTTGACTTTGGCACCTCTTTGCCATGGTGTGGATTTTCCACCTTGAGGTTGTCCAGCTTGAGGAACATGACTTGGGCTTATCTTCTGGATAACCTCACTTGCCTCACATCTCTGTGGAGGAGAATCCAGATGTGCACCTAAACCTTAGCCTTGCATGTCTATACCTACACATGGTACAGTGACTCCTTCCTGTTTGGCACATTGCCCTAGTTACATCCAACACAGACTCAAGTTCATCACACTGATGAGGCATCTAAGACAGTGGTTCTCAGCCTATGTGTCTTGACCCCTTTGGGATCAAACAACCTTTTCACAGGGGTCTCCCAAGACCGTCGGAAAGCATGGATATTTACATTATGCTTCATAACAGTAGCAAAATTACAGTTATGAAGTAGCAATGAAAATAATTTCATGGTTGGGGTCACCACAGTAAGAGGAACTGTCTTGAAGGGTCATAGCATCAAGAATGTTGAGAACTGCTGTTCTGTGCTCTCCTAAGAACTTTTGTCTTGGTGAACTTTAGTGTTAGAGGTCCCAACAACCTCTGCTTTCCAGCTATTTTCTCCTATCTGTGATTAGGTCTTTATTTTTAGTGGACTGGTCACATTAAGGGCTTTCCAGCCTTCCAAGAGTTCTCAACATTTCACATACACCAGAGTAATGATGGTTTCAATGTTTGCTACAAATCAATAATCTCTTGATCTTAAGTTTCTCTAACACTTCATAGTTTACAAAAAAATACTCTTTGGGTAATCTCATTTAATTCTTTTTTTTTTAATTTATTTATTTATTAAAGATTTCTGTCTCTTCCCCGCCACCGCCTCCCATTTCCCTCCCCCTCCCCCAATTAAGTCTCCCCCCAGCCCGAAAAGCAATCAGGGTTCCCTGTCCTGTGGGAAGTCCAAGGAACCCCCACCTCCATCCAGGTCTAGTAAGTTGAGCATCAAATCAGGAGCAGAAGGAGAGAGAGCACGAGCATGGAACTCAGGACCGCGAGGGGTGCACCCACACACTGAGACAATGGGGATGTTCTATTGGGAACTCACCAAGGCCAGCTGGCCTGGGTCTGGAAAAGCCTGGGATAAAACCGGACTCTCTGAACATAGCGGACAATGAGGACTACTGAGAACTCAAGAACAATGGCAATGGGTTTCTGATCCTACTGCATGCACTGGCTTTGTGGGAGCCTAGGCAGGTTGGATGCTCAACTCATTTAATTCTTGCATGGGTAATCTGTCATGGAATTTTATATGTGGGGATACAACAGCTCAGAGAACAGTACTGACCTGTGCAAAATCACAGAGCCCCAAATGAAGATGATACAGCTTATATCATACTGGTAAGCTACATGCTGTTCATCCTTGCAGCACAAAGTCAGCATTTCCTTCTACGTTTCCCCAAACCCTCGAAACAACTATCTCATAGGCACACGGGCATTACTTTGTTTAATGCCCCTGCCATTATACTTCAGTGACAAACCTTTATCTTGTTAATGCCAATCAGTGTGAATGTCTACTCAGAACACCAGGTTAATAGGATTTCTGAAGCTAGAACAGCAAAAATAAAAGGGAAAGTCTAAGTCAATTAGTGCGGCTTGGCATGCAATAAGGAGATGCTGGCAGCCTGTGGAACACTTCAACCTGTTCCTTCCCAACTCCACCTGCCTCCATATGTCTTCTCCATCTTCTCTGCTTTCTAAGTTTGCATCAGTGGGTGTAAGACTCCACTGCTTATTTCTGATATTTTGAAAAGGAAAACTGTTCTCATGCTCCCAAGGCCGGCTCTCCTGCCTGTGGTGCCAACGTTTCGGGGTGGGGGTGGGAGCAAAGGCATATTTCCCTTACCCTTGCCACCCCACAATATACGAGTGAGGGGGCAAGGCAGCGTTCCTGGTCTTACTCCTATAGACCCAGCTCAGCTGGGCCCCTGCCAACAGGGTCAGCTCTAGCGTGCTGCCCAGGCAAGGGACCATGCCTGCTCTCTCTTGCGCTGCAGGTGGTAAGGGTCAGGACCAGCTCTCTCCACTGCTGCTGGAGCGGGAAGTGCTAACCACTCTCGTGACCTCAGGGCTAGCTCTCCAACCTGTCACACTGTTTTGTCGGGGAGGTTGCAAGGACATAGGGTGGAAATGATGGGATGGGAAGATGAGTAGGATCAGGATGCATGATGGGAAAGCCACAGAGAATCAATAAAAAGGGAAAACCTTGTTTTCAACATAACCACTTCAAGGGTGTCTACAAAAGTTTCCAAGTTTTTGAGTGGTTCTGAAAACTTTTGTTACAGCTCATAAAAGAATTAAGACACTGGTGTAGGAGGTTCTTCTGTTCTTGTGTTGCTTTCATTGGTTAATGAATAAAGAAACTGTCTTGGCCTTTTGATAGGGCAGAACTTAGGTAGGCGGGGAAAACAGAACTGAATTCTGGGAAGAAGAAACCAGAGTCAGAGAGATGCCATGGATCCTCTGCCTGAGACAGACTCTGATTAGAACTCTTCCCAGTAAACCACTGCCATGTGGTGATATACAGATTTATAGAAATGGGATAAATCAAGATGTGAGAGTCAGCCAATAAAAGGCTAGAGCAGATGGGCCAAGCAGTGTTTTAATTAATACAAGTGTAAGCTAGCCAGGAGGCTGGGACGAACAAGTAGACCCTCCTCCCTGCAACAAGACACACCATGAATTTTAGTTGTATCCCATTGTGTTGGGACATTAACCATCAAGTTAAAAGTATTTAGCTGTTGGGGGAATTTTTTTCTAAAAGCTCAGCAAAGGTGAGAGATAAGTCTCAAAAATGTAGCTTTTCTGGTCCACAGTTTCAAAATTCCTATTTAGAGGTTCAAAACTCTATCTGAAGACTATTTTAAAATAAGGGTTTTTTAAATTCAGTGACATAATATAAAATCACAGAAATAAAGAAGTAACTTTACAAACTCTTAAAAGTTGATAACTTCTTGGTCATCTTTGAAGATAGGCATTTTGTTATGTGGCAGTCTATCTAGTAATGTTTTTGCACAATGAACAACTAGAAACAAATAATTAGTAGTAATGTTAATAGTAATGGAACAATTACAACAGTATTCTAGAAAAATAAAAAATATGGACTTTCCCTCTTGAAATGTCTTACTGTATATTGTACTGCTCTGACTGGCTATCCCCCACCCCCACACACATTTGTTTTGTTTTGTTTTTGTTTTGTTTTGTTTTTTGAGAGACAGGGTTTCTCTGTATAACCCTGGCTGTCCTGGAACTCACTTTGTAGACACGTAAAGATAATAAAATATTTCAGGCAGAATGATTAGAGCAACAGTATTGGGGAACTGAAAGTCATTCATTCTGTTTAGGATGTAGGGCTTTACCAGCAGAGGTCAAAGGTGGGTAGACATATTGAGAGAGGAGTCTAGAAAGAGAGGCCAAAGATAGACCAGAAAGCCACAAATATAACTTAGAGATGGTGTATGATGTAGAAGTGGAAATCACCAAAGCAACCATTTAAATAAAAGAACTTAATTATTTTCCCCTGAGATAAAGCATTGTCCAAGCTTCCTCCATGATGGAGAGTCTCCAGCATTTCCACACATTCTGCCTTGTTTCTGCTGTCATTACTACAAGTGCTCTTTTCTAACTCTGCTCTCCTAAGGTCATCTCGAGGTCTCAAGTTGGCTGTCTTAGCTTTCTCTAGTACTTTGCTAGTCAGCAAGGCAAAGAACAAATAAGAAAAGCAGGAGCAGAGTACACTCTTGAAAGTTAGCCCCACGTTAGAGATCTTTTCTAGGTGCCCCACTCTAAATTTTGACTCCTAATTCCATGAATTTAACTTGGTCTTATGATCATAACTTCTGTGAGGGATGTCAGGAAATGTACATTATTACCTATTCAAGATGGCTTTCCATAATAAAATCACATTTCTGATCATAAAGAAGGAGAAAGGGATTTTTGTAGCAACTGCTAGCTCACCACACCCGTTTAACACTGTGGTCTTCTGTCCACACTCATCAAGTTAAAAAGCTGCAGGCTTGCAATACATGGAGATCATTGTGTTGAGGTACATGTATTCCTTGCACACTCTTTAGCTGTAGAAGGTTTAAAGCATTATTATTATAACTTCATGTGTATGCATGTTTTGCTAATGTGTCTGTCTGTATACCATGTGTGAGCCTAGTACCTTCAGAGGCTAGAAGATGGCATCAGGTCTCCTGGAGATGGAGTTACAAACAATTGCAAGCCACCACATGGGTGCTGGGAATTAAATCCAAGCCTTCTGGAATAACAAGGAGTACTCTTAACTGCTAAGACATCTCTCTAGTCCCTAGCTATACAATCATATTCTCTCTCTCTCTCTCTCTCTCTCTCTCTCTCTCTCTCTCTCTCTCTCTCTCTCTCTTTCTGTCTCTCTCTCTCTCTCATATAATCATAAAGGGATGTTTAACATTATCATTATTTTTATTTTATGTCTGTTGAGATGTTCACGTATTTTTTGTCCTTCTCTTATTGCAATGTGATGTGTGTGTTTGTGTGTGTGTGTTGAATCATCTTTGCATCTCTAGTATAAATGCCTCTTGATCTTAATGAATCTTTCTTTTAATGTACTGATAATTCCTTCACTATGTTAGTGATAATTTTTTTCTTGTGTTCATCCAGAATAAGGACCTGTAATTGTCTTTCCTTATAGTATCTTTGACTCTGGTATGGGATAATGCTGACTTTATATATAATTTTGGGAGTTTTCTTTCCCAGTTGATTTTCTTGAAGAGTGGAGAAGCATCGAGGTTATTTCTTTAAATGTTCAATATGATTCATTATCTGTCTCTGAACATCTCTCTGATGAGATTATTTTTATTACTGATTCAGTCACATTACTCATGATTTGTATATATACACTTTCCATTTCTTCATGATTCAGCCTAGATAAATTAGTTCTTGGAGTTGAAGCCTTTGTTTCTGCCATGTTACCCAACTGGTTGTAAGTATAATCATTTCACAGTGTTTATCATCTTTTGTATTTCTGTGGTTCCTTTTGTAATGGTATCTCTTTCACAGCTGGTCTTCTTTGTCTGAATCTATTAATTTAGTTAAAGATTTGACTTTTTTTGCTTAAATCTATTTTAAAAACTCAGTTTCATTGAATTTTTTTTTCTTTTTGAGGTTTCAATATTTTATTCAAGTTTTATTTTAAGTGATGTTAATTACAATATTTGAAGGGGAGGAGTTAATTCCACACAAAACAGAAAAGTCTATAATATAGCCACTAAACTACTAAAAAATAGAGTGGAGTGACTATAACAGAAGTCAGTTTAGATCCCTAGTGTTGTCATGGTGTGACTGCAATCACCTACCTAGCTCAGAGCTGGAGATACAGGAAGCTATTTTATACTCTGGTGCAACAGCAATAATAATAATAATAATAATAATGAATTGAAGAAGAGAAGGAGGATGAAGAAGAAGAGAGAAGAGGAGAAAAGAGAGGAGAGGGGAGGGGAGGGCAGGGGAGAGGAGAGGAGAAACAAAGAAAAGAAAACCATACCACCACGCAAGGAAAAATTAAGTCCTGAATGACTGTCTGCATATAACCACCCTCTCTACTCTAAAATGGCACAAAAGAAGTTGCTAACACACCCTAAGACTGACTACTCTTAGTATAAAACTTAGTATAGTAACTGATGGGCTAGGATGGGAACAGGGCATGGAGATCTGTCTAAAACAGTTCCTTTCACATAGGCGTGCTCATGCTTGCTTCTCAGCAGTTAGAACCAGAACACCAAGGCTGCTCAGTAAGTAACAATCTCATCTGTGGACTCGATATAGATTCACACAGGGTCAGCACACTCCCAGCTTCCACTTGCATGCGCCATCTCTGGAGGGTCACCACGACTCACATCTACAGCTAAAAGGACCTTTCTGGAATGGGGTTTCCTTCTATTGCCTTTCTGGTCTTATTCCCACTCTGATCCTTATCATTTCCTTATTCTCTAGTTCTTTGGGGGTCTATTGTTCAATTAAAATCATTCTTTTAAATATAGGCATTTATATCTATAAATTTGCCTCTTATTAATTGAATTACTTTTGCTATATCCTGTAATTATGTTTCTATTTTCATATGCCTCAAGATTTTTAAAATTTCCTTTCTGATTTCTTTTTTGACCCATTTGGATTTCCATGAACATATCCTTTAATTTGCACACACTTGTCTACTTTCCATTTCTCTTCCTGATAATTCACTCTAATATGATACCATTATGGCTAGAATTATGGGATCTCTGATTTCCGTCTCTTAAATTGAGAAAGTCTTCTTTTGTGCCTAATATCTAATATACATTCTATCTTATATTTTCCTACTGGAGATGAAACGGCTTGTGAAACTGGCATTGTGCCCAGACTTTGGACCCCTAAAGATCACCAAGAGAACAAATCCAATGCAAAAGCGAAGAGTCTCTTTTTTATTATTCCTGCATGCTGGGGCTGACCATCCTATACAAAGGCAAGAGGCACACTGAGAAGGAGGTGGAGGCTTCTTTCAAGTCTTACTGAGTGAAGTGCAATTACCCATGTCTATGAAGCCAGGGTCTGGAGTTCATGCCCAGTGAAGAGCAGGAAAGTAGTTACAGCACCCAGGGTTAAAGCAGCATAACAGAGGCCTCTTTTACTACAGATAATGCCGCACCACCTCCTCCACAGGTCCATGGGGTGGAAGTTATTGATACCCCAACGACAGAATCTGTCAGTGTCCTCTGACCAACACACACCAAGGAACAATGGTGGCAGGGTCCTATGGCTCAAACTGATATTCTCAACTTTTCTTGGTTCCTCGTCAATTCCAAACGTCTCAAGTATGCTTTCTCCAGCATCTCTCTCCCTTATTCTCCAGTTTTCTTCTGTCTTCCTGGAAGTACTTATCGAGATCTTTCATCCCTCTGAAGAACATTTTCCTTTGTTGAGAGCTGGCTAATTGCTACTATTAATGACGGGTTTTTTTTTTTTTTAAGGAAAGTGAAAATAGCAACTTCTACCCTGTCATCTTGTTAGTGTTACTTCCCTTGAATTTTAAATAAGAAAACAGAAGCCATTTAGTGACAAAGTAAGAAATACCATCTTCATACTCATCTTGGGGGGGGCCCATAAATTTTAACTTTCTATACTTTTTTTACAAGTACCTATGTCTTTGGTGTGTATGAAATAAACTCTTTTAGGGTAGAGACTGTGGTTTATACAAACAGTAACTACAAATATTAAATGCTGAAAATATCACAAACTATGACTTGTTCTCAACGTCCCATTGAGTCCTCACAGTGACCCTGGGAGATATTTCTCTCTTCTTATTTGCACAGATTGGCATTTAGTATGAAACCCACAATTAACTGATTAAGCAAAGTATTCGGTTGATAAGTGAAAGCAAAAGTAAACCCCACCTTGAATACACACCAAATCATGGGAACTTTCTACCAACTATATTGTGCCTCCTGAAGAAAAAAATAAACTTAAATCTGAGGGGAATGCATCAGATGAACGCAAATAAAGTAATCCCACACTAGCTCCAAATAGGGCATAATAAGGGGTTCTTTATTTAAGGGGGGCTCACAGATCACAACGGGGGAACAGGAACGGAATCTCAAAGCCACACCCAACCTGGTCCAGCCTCTCAAAGGCCGTTGACTGAAGGAGGTGCCCCATCAAAAATCTTGCTGTGTATTCCAGACTGGACTTTCCATCCTCCTGCCTCTGCTTCCTGAGTATTAGGATTATAAACCTATATTGCCACATCTGGTCCTCTCCCACCTCCCTAATCTCTCAGATGCTCTAGATCAGCTAGAAGAAATAGGTGCATCTTAAAAGAAATTTAACAAATATCTGCTTAAATAAGTTAACTTGAACTTTTGGGCTAGTCATCTTTTCGTCACTATAACAAATGGTCAATTTAAATTAACTTAAAAGAAAAGGTTGCTTTGGTTCACTTTCTCAGAGTTTTCAGCCCTTGTTCAGTTGGCCCCATCGCTTTGGAGCTGGTACCCAGGCAGTCTATCACAGCAAGAGCGCATGACAAAGCAAAAACATTCACTTTGTGGCAGGAAAGTGAAAAAAATACAATCCCACCATTCCCCCTGTGCTAGATAGTTTTCTGTCAACTTGACACAGGCTAGAGACATCTGAGAGGCGAGAACCACACTCAAGAAAATGCCTCCCTAAAATGAGGCTGTAGGCAAGCCTGTAAGGCATTTTCTTAATTAGTGATTGGTGGAGAGGGCCAAGCCCATTATGTGTAGGATAATCCCTGGGTTGGTGGGCCTGGGTTCTCTAAGAAAGCAGGCTGTGCAAGTAATGAGGAGCAAGCTAGTAAACAAGGCCTCTGCATCACCTCCTGCCTCCAGTTTCCTGCCCTGTTTGAGTTCCTGCCCTGACTTCCTTAGAAAACAAACAGTGGTATGGACATGTAAACCAAAACCCTTTCCTTCCCAACTTTATTTTTGGTCATGGTGTTTCATCATAGCAATAGAAACCCTAATACACCCTTCAACTGGACACACCCTCATGGCTTCAGACTCTCCCATGAGGCCCCATTATCTCCTAAAAGTTCCACCAATAGCATTATTGCGGGGAAAGAGCATTTAACTCATGGATCTTTGGGGAGCCATTCACAATCCATATCTTAAAACTTAAAAAGCTCAAATATGAATCTGAATTCATTAAAACTACTTGCATCAACTTTTTTTGATTTCTTTTCTTTCTACACCTACTTTATCCTTTACTTTCCCTCCGTCATAGTCCCTTGTTCCTTTTCCCCACGCTCACATGGCTGCTGAGAAGAACCGATGTTACTGAGGTAGGTGTGGTGCACATTGTTCTTACTCACTTGAGAATTTCTGGCAGTACTCTCCAGAAGAGCATGGCTTATTGTAACTTGGGAGAGGTTACTGACTTAAGTCTCTGGTGGCAACAGTCAGTTCAGACTAGAAATTCTTGTAACATGTGGATCTAGACACAATTGTCTGCATGTCTAGACTTAGATTAGTTTGGAATTGCATTGCTTTTTCTTCTCCAGACTCCTGGAGATTTTATTTCTCTTCCAGAAAAATTCCTGTTGAATATTACATGAGTTATGTTTTTACTTGACATTAGACTAGTGTGGAAGTCTGCCAAGGTAAGAGGAAGTTCTGCTTTTGATCTAGTCTGAGACCAGCTGCCTTGGCTCCTATCATAAATGTCTTCCAATTATAAGCTTATGGCTTATGTGCAACTCAGAACGCATCCTACATCTATCTTCCTCATGTCTTAGAGAAGGTACTGTACCCTATGCATAGAGAGTTGTAGCAGGTAATTAGTAATGATGCAATTGCTCTCCTCGTGGGTAGATAATTGTGGTTTATGAAGCGTGTCTTACAAATGTATACTTAAGAACTAACCAACTTTGGAAAATGAAAAAATTACAGGCCCCCAGGGAGCTATTTCATGCTACCAGTAAGAACAAAATAATCCCCAGGGTAAGATCTGGATTTTTACAAGAGAATTTTACTATTTGGCAATAAACTCCTATTAATGAGGATACTCATGCTCCAGATATTTCATTATTTTGGGAAAAAAATAAATAAAGGCCCTGCATGAGAATTTTTTATTAACATGTCTTTGTATTGACCGGTCACTCAGGGTCAGTATGTAGTATGTCTGTTCAATGTGTAGTTTCAATTTTTTTATTATAACATCTAGAATCTTTCGTTTATAATACTAGCTTCAGTCTTAGAAGATTCATATCCTCTTATATATCAAGTCTTCCCTCCTTAGTTTCAGTGTTCTCACTTTTCTTGAACTCTGGACCCACACAGACAAGTTGGAACCCATACTGAACTTCCAACTTTACAGACACTTCAGACTTGCGGAAGGAATTAGTCCCCTTGCCTGAAAAGGTGGACACACCTGGACATGACTTGGATAAGCTGAGAACTGAGTTAGGGAAGCTGCATAAGCCAGATGGGTTCAGGTAGCTAGGAGAGCTGGGTTCAGATGTTGCTTCACGACAACAGAATGAGCCAACAGCAATAGGCTTGCTTGGCACTTACCTTTACACTAACAACATGGCTGCCCTTTTCTTTATACTTCCAATCTCAGGCAGAGTTCTACTGTGAAATAACCCTTCTGTGAAGATGTGTCTTTGCCAAGGCGCCTCCTGATTGGTTTTATAAAAGAGCTGACTGGCCAATAGATGGGCAGGAATTGATTAGGCAGGAGAACCAGACTAGGAGGATGCTGGGAAGAAGGGTGGGGGTCTCAGAGGGCACCAGCCAGAAGCAGAGGAAGCAGAAGATGAACCACATGCAAAGGGTAGAACACAGATCAAATATGTGTTAATAAGATATAAAAGCTAGTTAGTAACAAACCTAAGCTATAGACTGATCATTTAGAATTATTATTAAGTCTCTGTGTGATTATTTGGAGAGCTGGCAGTCCTGATGAAAAACTCTGCCTACAGAGTTCTCCCTATAACTATCAGAGAGAAATGATTCTAGGAGTAGGATTTCCGTTTTAGCTAACTTGTACTGGTACAAGACCACCACATTTCTGCATTTATCACCTTGGCATCAATACAAAAATCTTTAATTAGATTTAGCTTTCAACTCACTACAATAGTGGACTGGTGCTTATTCTCAATGAGGCAGGTGTCTCCTAAGTAAACAAGGCCATGTTAGTTTTCCCTCCAGATAAGAAACATGAACCTTACCCGTCTTCAGATGGTGTTTTTTTTTCCTTTTACCGGTGTTATAGCCATTCTTTGATATCCTGTAACTTATACTGTAAACTATAAATTTAGTTCCATTCACTTCATGTTATATTAGATGCAAACAAATTGGAGAGTTGAAGGAAAGTAGCAATTAATACTCATACATAAGCATAGTCAGATTGAAATAGTGAAACTATGCTAATAATGACAAATCTTCACATCCAAAATTGACTTTAGTGTATTAGGTGGTATTTTGAACTTCTTCTCCCTTTTTTCTACTCTCATCTCATTGGTAATGTTTCACAGAGCTGGTTTCATCTCATCTTGAAGACTTGACTTAAATCATCTTTTTTCTTCCTAATTTATAGTAGCTAACTTAATTTTTTTTCTCTTAACATTCTGTTCTTCTTTCAAGATGTATATTTGTGTGTGTGTGTGTGTGTGTGTGTGTGTGTGTGTGTGTGTGTGTGTGTGATTTTTATTTTTTTAGATGGGGTCTCGCTGTGTAGCTGACTGGCCTGGAACTCCCTTTATAGACCAGGGTGATCTTGAACTCATAGCAATTCACCTGCTTCTGCCTCTTCCATGCTGGGTTTAAACGCAAGCTTATTTCTATTTCTCTGTACCTCTGAAAACATTATTTTGAATGAACAAATAAATTCCTTCTTTTTTTTTTACTGCCTGCATGTATCCATCGCCAAGTGCCATTAGCTTTTGGTTATTCATGTCTCAGATCCTCTTCTCTCTTTCCAGTCATCAGCACTCAGCTTTTATCGATCATTTATCCTCTAGCTCCTCTCTACTTGATCTCATAGTAAGCACTGTCGTAGTTAGAATGTCTATAGCTGTGAAGAGACACCTTGACCACAGTATCTTTTTTTCTATTTACTTTATTTCTTTTTTAACGATTTACTTTTATTTTATGTGTATTGGTGTACCACCTGCCTGTGTATCCATGTGAGGGTGTCAGATTCCTTGGAACTGGAGTTATAGACAGTTATAAGCTGCCATGTGGGTGTTGGGAATTGAACCTTGGTCCTCCAAAAGAGCAAGCAGTGCTCTTAACCACTGAACCATCTCTCCAGCCCAACCACAGCAACTCTTATAAACAGTGGTCAAATACATTTTATTATTATTATTACTTAGAAAGTAGACATTTGAAAGTATAAGAATGATTTCATCTATGGATTTTCAGCTTAGGGTATTGAATTGATTAAATACCCAGAGTTAGAAACAGTAGATTTCTTAATGCATCTTTTATGTAACTGATATTATTGTATTCATCTACAGACACTTTTAAATTCCTGCTTCGTGTACCAGCATGCCAACTGTACTGTATACTGGAAATATAAAGATGTTATGACAATTTGTTCTCACTAAGTATTGAATATACTACATGTGGTGGTTTGAACATAAATGGCCCCCATAGACTCATGTGTTTGAATAGCTGGTCCATAAGGAGTGGCACTATTGGGAGGTATGGTCTTTTTGGAGTAGGTATGGCCTTGTTGGAGGAAGTGTGCCATTAGGGGGTTAGCTTTGAGATCTCAGATGCTCCAGCTAGGCCTAGTATGGCATTCACTTCTGTTAGCCAGACTTTGCTGCCGGCCCCTGTTTACACAGGCGCCAGTAGCAGGGCTTCACACTTGCAAGGGCCGTGGGATGGTCAGCTACGGTGGAGTGTAAGCGGGACGTACAGCTCCACACTTCTGCCTGCAGAAGCCTGCCGAGTTCTTCTCACAGGCTTCCAGTAGTAAAGCTGGAATGCTGGACTTTATCATAGAAAAGATTTCTATAGGAAACAGAGCTGGAGTTTGTCATCGGGAAGCGATTTTACATAGATTTAAGCACAGTGATCCAAAGAAAGGTGCTCAGGCGAAGAAGGACCTTTTCACTCTAGTGTCTCAGCAATAACCATGTGGGGAAGGGGAACTTTTTAAAAAAAATCTTTTATGACAAATGAGGATTCTTGTGGAGTTCCTAGAACACTGCAGGTTTACAGTTGGGAAAGGTCAAAAGGCATAGTTAGTATAAGGCTTAGCCCTTTAGCAAGGTACATTGATATTTTAGCACTCTTATTTGAAATATGTCCACGAAAAAGAATATTGTCTCTGTGTTGATAACATTTATAGTAAATTGTACGGAGATCTTAATTTTGGGCTGACAATGACTTCACCTAGACTCTAGTGTGAAATGTCTCTTTTTAAATTTATTTTATTTTTTAAGATGTATTTTTATTTTATGTGCACTAGTGTCTCCTCTGCATATGTGTCTGTGTGAGGGTGTCAGGTCCCCTGCAACTGGAGTCACAGCCAGTTGAGAGCTGCCATGTGGGTGCTAGGAACCGAATCTAGGTCCTCTCGATGGGCAGCCAGCGCTCTTAACGGCTGAACCATCTTTCCAGCCCCCGAAATGCCTCTTTTGTTCCCTATGTCCTCTAATTATCCCCTATTCTGCTCGCTTGACTCAAAATAATACTTTTCATATTCTTCGTCCTCAGGCAACTCTTTGTCTCTCTGTTTCAGGTGCTGCATCGACTGTCCCCAATTACAACCCCAACTCCTCGGTCAAAACTAATGACCCCACACCCCACCTCCCAAAGTCTGGATGCACCCTCGGACCAGCTTATAGGAGTCTGGTGAGAGATTAAGCACTAGTAAACCTCCACGTAGCTTTCTCCTAGCTCGCATTTGTGGTTCATGGCACCTTCCCAGGCTTTGATACCGTAGAGTAAATGGCTGGCTTCAGTAACTGCCGTGTTGGGTTATTAGGAATTTTGAGAGAGATTCCAACCACATAATTAGTATGTAATGGGGACACTATGGGAATAAAAATTTTGAAAGTGTTTCCTCAAACTGAGTTTTTTTTTTTAAACAGGATATGTTGCATTAAGTAGTTTGTATGTGGGAATGTTTGAAATCCCGGGGGATGGTTGTAGCAGTCACAACATCATCTACCGAAAGCCACACAGCCTGGTCTGCATTAAACAAACAGTCTGAATGTAGTAAGATCTGAATATCTTATTATTGTCAATAATGATGAACTTGGCTGCTATGCCACTTTCTTTTCCTTTTTCTTGTCTAGCAAAAAATAGCTCAGTGCTTTTCAATTGACAGAAAATAAAATATTTAAAGTAACTTTAAGTCAAAATGAAAAACAGAATATTGGCAAGAACTTAAATTTTTCCCCAGTTGCAGTAAATCCTCTTTACTGGAAAACTTTCAGCATCACATTCTAGGGTATGGCCAACATCTTTTCAGTTATATTAATCTGAATGTAATTGGTCCCCATAGTCTCCTAAGGAGTGGCACTGTTAGGAGGCGTGGTTTTGTTGGAGGAGGTATGGTCTTGTTGGAGGAAGTATGTAACCATGAGGGTGGACTTTGAGGTTTCCTATGCTTAGAATACTTCCCAGTGTCTCAATCAACTTCCTGTTTCCTTCAAGAAGTAAGACTCTCAGCTATTCCTCCAGCATCATGTCTGCCTGCATGCTACCATGCTCCCCGTCGTGATACTAATGGACTGGACCTCTGAAACTATAAGCTGCCACCTCGGTTAAATGTTTTTCTTTATAAGAGTTGCCGTAGTCATGATGTCTCCTTACAACAATAAATAGTCTGAGAAGCCCTGAGATCCTATCTCCTCGCACCCCATCACTTCCACTCCCCACCTCCTGAGTGCTGGGATTAAAGGTGTGAGGCTCCCAAGTGCTGGTATTAAAGGTGTGTACTACCACTGTCCGACTTCCAGGTTAACTAATGGCTAGCTCTACCCTCTAATCTCCAGGAAAGTTTTATTTATCAGAACACAAACAAAATATCACACAACCTGTACCACACAACAAATGTGAAGTTTGCAAACTTCATTGTGTCCTGGCAACTACAACTGTATTGTTCCTGGCAATTATCTTTATAATTTGTATCTGATTAAAGAATAAAAAGTCTGTTATTCTCAGTAAAATAGTCACAGCCTCAGTCTTTGATGTGGGATATCCTTCTGTATATGCACTGTTTTTATTGGCTAATGAATAAAGCTGCTTTGACCTATGGCAGGGCAGAATATAGCCAGGCCAGAAGAAATAGAAAAGGAGAGAGGCGGCAGAGTCAAGGAGATACCACGTAGCTGTCAAAGAAGAAGGATACCCTGGAACTTTAGGAACCTTAATGGTAGGGCAAAGCCTTGTGGCAACACACAAATTGTTAGAAATGGATTAATTTAAGATGTAAGAGCTAGCTAGGAATATGCTTGAGATACTGGCCAAACACTGTTGTAATTAAGATAGTTTCTGTGTGATTATTTGGGTCTGAGTAGCCAGGAAACGAATGAGCAGTCTCTGCTTACAAGTCTTGCTGTGCCCCCTCTAATCTAAGCCTGGCTTTGTTATTTATGGCCATATCAGGTGACCTTGACCACGTAAGTGAGTGAGGGCGCTTACACCTGCCTATCTAGATGTAGAACCCTCTGTTGCCACTCTAACACCATGTCTGCCTGTGTGCCACCATGCTTCCTGCCATGACAATGGACTTAAGCCCCAATTAAATGCTTCCCTTCATAAGAATTATTGTAGTTATGGTATCTCTTCACAGCAATGAAACCTTAACTAGGATGTTTGTGGAGGCTGCTCATTCATTTTCCAGCAGTCCAGACCTGAAATAATCACTCAGAAACTGTATTAATTAAATCACTGCCTGATCAATCATTTAAGTGTATTGCTAGCCAGCTCTTATATCTTAAACTAACCTATTTCTATTCATCTGTGTTTTGCCACATGGTTGTGGCCTACTGGTAAGGTTCCATCTGACGTCTGAAGTCTGTCTCCTGCAATGGCTACATGGCTTCTCCCTGACTCCTCCTACTATTTCCTTCTCTATCTGCTTGGAATTCCTGCCTTGCCCTATTCTGCTAAGGCACTGACCAAAACAGCTTTATTCATTAGCCAATAAAAGCAACATGTATATAGAAGGACTTCCCACACCACTAAGACATGTATTAATACCTTCAGATAGAAGAGGAAAATAAAATTCTGAGTGGTTAGAATAAAATTTGCCAAAATCCCTCCACTATTAAATGAGAGTCTTTAAAGCTGTATTCTCAATACTGTGTTTTCTCCATTTTCTGCCTTGTTTTGTTTACACATTTTGCTCATTCATTGAATAATGCATATCAAACTAGACTTCTGAAGTAGGCCTTGTGAGCACTTACTGCAATAGTACAAAATAGGATTAATAGGGAGAATAAATGAAACCATAATCAATGGTTTGAAGAAAGGGTGAAGGAGGGAAGATGGTAGATTCAGGAATGATTATGATGCCTTTGGTCAACACCATGGACCAGGAGGATGAGCTTAGCTAGGAAGGCAGATCTTTCTACAGTGAATGTGCTTTGAGAAGTGCCCACTCCATCCACATAGAGATGCTCATGAAGGCCTGAGATACAGAGCTTAGGAACATGCCCTTTGGTGTCAGTATCTTTGGTCTTGAATTTGTGCACTTTAGGCAAATTTACCTGAGGTCTCTAGTTCTTGGGTTTAAAACAGGAATCATAGTAATGCCTACCTAAAAAAGTTACTGGGAGTACAGAATTAAACAAGTTTCAGAAGATGGCTAATACAATGCCTAGAATAGGTTGAGTATTCAATATGTGGGGGTTTGTTAGTTAGTTTGTTTGTTTACTAGTAATAAAAATATTATTACATAATTAAAATGATAGAACTTGGAGAAACTGAGAAAGAAGAACATTCCTGGAGAGAGAAACTGTCCCCTCGCTGGAGATGGTTACTAGCATGCCAAAAATCAAAACTGTACTGTTGCTTTATTGTTCAAAGCATTGAGAAAGTTCTCAGTGTTTAAATATTGGAACCAGATCATGGCTTGTTGAGTACCTAATGGTGATCTTTGTCACAGAGGGGAGAGGAGACTGTGCAGTCCCAGACAACACCAGTGCCAGAGCAGTGGACAAGAAAGAGTGTAAATACCAAGAAAGGCAGAGCATAAAAAAGGGGAAGGGAAGAGGAGATGAGGAAAGGGGAGGAGAACGGAGGATAGAAAGAAAGGCAAAGGGAAATAAAGAGAAGGGAAGGAGAGAGTACGAAAGGGGAAGGGAGGGGGGAAGGGAATAGGGGAGAGAGAAATGAAGAGAAGGAAAGGAGAGAGTAAGAAAAGGGAAGGGAGGAGGGGGAGGGAAATGAAGAGAAGGGAAGAGAAGGAAGAAGAAAAAGAAAGAGAAAAGGGGAAGGGAAGGGGAGTCCAAAGAAGCTAAGGCTAAAGAGCACTTAGGGAAGAGACAGTCATAAATATCAAGGTGGCACCAAGATTCCTGTGGCCATACTATTTCACAAAAGCCACTCATACTTGTGACCTCCTTTTGAGACAGCAAGTCATTGCTACCAGGCAGAGGGGACCTAATTCTCAGATTATCCAGGGCTAGACATGAGATGAAAAGCCCTGTATGCCCCTGTATGCTTGAAAGGACCCTGCATAGCCAGAAACCTTGAACTGTGAGCAAGGGCCCTGACTTCCAGCTCAGCCATCCCCTGGACAGAAGCAGGTAAGAAAGCCAGAAAGCTTGCCCCCTCCTCGTGCTTATGAAAAATTAGCTAATCAGGATATGTTGAAAAGAAACACAAAGAAAAACAACACTCTAAGCACCAGTGGATTCTAAGGTCTTTTATTCTATCCATGTAAACACCAACAGTATTATTATCTATATTGTTAACATTAACATTTATACTCTCTGAGAGTCAGGAATGCACTGAATACAAAATTATGGCTTAAAACCAGGAAACCACTTGATAAGCTTAAGAACATATTATGATTGACATTCCAAAACTGACTTAATACAGTGTGTAGTTACAGTTAATATCTTAAAAATTAAAGGAATTTTTTTACCTTCATTAAGAAAAAAAAAATTCCTCCCTATATCATCCTGTAAACAATGCCATTAGATAACCGTGGGTAACTTTTCAGGATGGAGTTATCAAGAAGCCTAAGGGAGAATATGTAGATTGCAAAGAGCAGACAAAAGAACAAAGAACAAAAACCAACCCCCCACAAAATTCCCAGCTTCCATTCAGTCAAAGAGAAAGTTACCCAGCACAGAGACATTTAGCATGTGGGATATCCTAGGCTAATATTATGACCATAATGTTCCAAACTGTTAAACATTTCATGTTTTGTGGGTTTTTTCTGTTTGTTTTTGTTTGTTTGTTTGTTTGTTTGTTTGTTTTTGGTCAGGTTACTAGGGAAACTTGAATGCAGAAATAGAATGCCATTTCTCCACGGTCACTTGCTTTGCGACTGAGTCAAATTTAGATTTCCTGGCTCCTGTTTTCTCACTCAGTTCCCATTCCATGAATGTCTTCTTTGTGTAAAGTACAGGGTTAATTGTTCCTTTGGAGGAATTCATAAGAGAACTGAGACACAGACCACACATGGAGGCAGGTAGGTGACTGAGTCTGGCACATGCTCACAATATCCCAGAGTGGTTAACAGAAGCCAGCACAAAAGGAGCAGGCCAGGTGTGCTCCAGGGGATGGAGGTTCCAGAGCAGAGGCCATGGCACTCAAGACAACAACCAACAGAACAGTGATGCTTAGACTAGGTCTGTGCACTGCACATCCATAAAAATAGACAGACTTAAATCCCAAACTTACAAAGCAAAACATGCATTTTCTTAAATATTAACCCATAGTTATAAACAATTGTGTTTTCAATTGTCACTTATTAGGTAAGAACAATTTTACAAAACATAGTCAATAACCAAAACAGAATACACACACACACACACACACACACACACACACACGCACATAAATCTCCTGAGTCACCAAGACAAAGATCACAGAATATTTTACCCCAAGTAACTCATGTAAAACATTCAGCCCAATGTGTGTTCCACAGCAGGCTTTCCAGTAGTAATACCTATGGTTATCTGATGCTCAAACTCTTTTATGTAGCCTTTTTATTCAACTTCTTTTCATAACAGATTGAAACAGAGTGGGAATATAATTATAGATAGATGTTTAAGAGAAAATATAAAATTATCAGACAAAAAAATCCAAATATAACTGAGCTAGCTTACTTAGTACAAAGATTAATAGACTTCAAACTTCCTGGAGGTTCAAGAGATAGTTGCTTTGTTATAACACAGTGTAATCCTTAGGGGGCTACAGAATCATCTAGAGAGATTTTGTGATGTGTTGTATCTGCTATTGAAAATGGCCAGAAAATACTACAATGTAAAAATTTATCAAAAATTTATATGGACGTTTTGAAAGAGAGAACTTATAAACCAGTCCTCAGACTGTAAAATCCTGAGACATCCATTTCACTATTATTCTGTATAATAAAAGTAACCTTAGAGGTGAACTAGTCCATCATTGATGAGGTTTTTTTGGGTGGAATCATAGACCCAGGAGAGTTCTTCCAAGGGAGTTTTCTATTATATGTGTTTGGAGGCCAAGAAAGAAATGCAATAGCAAGAGCCCCAGAGTGTCACTTGAACAGCTGTCTTCCAGTCCTGGTTTCCACAGGGTGCTCTTCCTTCTGAGCTCCCATGAAATGAGAGAGGGCTTTAGGCAACATGTAAACATTAATCACTTTAGCCTTGGAGAGGGCACTTCACCTGTTACTGGTTGGTGGACACAGCCCTTTTCCAGAATCATAACCTCCCCCCCAATTCCTTGCTCTTTCTTTTGACAATGCCGAAAAGTCTAGAAAATAATAGCCAAGTGCGGTTTTCAGTGACAAAAGTTTTTTACAATAATCTTCTGACCAGCAGAAACAATGCATCTTGAAGAGACATTTATTTTCTCATTCCCAGAAGGTCTCTTAGTAGGCTCAAGGCAATCATGGGATTGTGAGGTCAACTGTCATGCAGGACAAGTTTTAAATATCCCTGAGTGTAAGTGGGGTAGGATCTGCATTTGGTCACATCTCCTACAGTTGAACTGGATGGACTCATCTCTCCCAAGAAGAAATCTGTGTCCTGCCCACCCGTGGAGTGGAATTCACAGTGGCACCTGGTTCATGGTGTTACTATAAGATCTTCAAGGGGCACAGAATCCACCAGGTGTTAGCAGGACAAGAAACAATTCCCCATCATTTATCTGGAGGTTTTCGCAGGAAGTACCAGAAGCATTTATAGTCAAGTAAACTATATCTTTGAAGCCCAAAGAGGCTACCAAAGTGAAGTCAACCCTTTGACCATTGTTAATCATGGGCATAGAGATGGAACTTCGACCCTTTCGGAAATGAAGGTTGATCTTGACCTCCTGGAAAAAAGAGCCCTTCAGGTAGATGAGATAAAGCCCATCACAGGTGATGACAATTGAGTTGTTCTTCACCTCCATGGTTTGATACTCATTCCTGGGTAGGCTGATGAATAGTCTCCCATTCTCACATCCTAAAAAGAATTGAAAACAAGATTATTCCTAAGCAAAATATGAGAAAAGAACCTTCCAGTACAGCTAGATCAGGTGAAGAGAAAACTAACAGGGACAGAGATTTTGGAAAGAAAGCAAGGAATCACTGTGGTGTACCAATGTCTGGAACTTGCTGTACCCGTGCACAAAGTAGAGAGGTTGCAGCCATTGTCACCTCAGACATGTAGCAGGAAAGACAGGTTTTGATTTTCCCTGATTTTTCAAAAACAAGAAATGCTGGCCTCTTCGGTGTTTACTTTCCAGTTGAGTGGATAGACTGCAGCAAAGGTTAGCCGTGGGACAACAGCGCCTTCATTGCCATGGTCCTGCCAGCTCTTAATTAGCTCTCAAAGCAACTACACTTAACCATTTCCTACGCCTTCCCATCCGACCATGAAATACAGATTTTTCTATATAGCACCAGTAATCAGACTCACTGACAGCATGTCTAGTGGTCTTTGCCAGCAGTCAAATAAGCTTAGGAATACAGCCAAGCACAGGTGCTTGTGGGATCAAAGTGGGCTCAGTCCCATGAAACAGGGAGCCCGGGGACACAGCCATGTTCCTTGCTTCTTCCTTCTATCTCCTATAACCAGCATTTCCTGGAAGGTAGCTTGGAAAGAGTCACTGCCACAGAGAAAGAAAAGGAGGAAGAAGAGAGGGAGAAGGACGAGAAAGGGGGAGAACAGGACAAGCAACAGCTTTGGTAGCTTTTTGCCAGGCCTCTCCAGAAGTAAGCCTAGATATGATAAAGGTAGATTATTGAGTCTACTCTGAAAAGAAAAGGGGGGATATCAACATAAATAAAAAAGTAGATTCAATCTGAGGTTTCGAGGAGCAAGCATTCAGTCTGAGGATTCATAGGGACAGGATCGTCCTTTTGGTCTGAGTTTCAGCAGAGGTCAGAACTAGTGTCTGGCTGCTCTGATCTTTCAGTATTAACGCCTATATCTGACTCCAGGTTTTTATTATGAAGACCAATTAAAATTCGCACTACACAAGCTCCAAAGCCTAAGTTTCTCATAGCTCTGCATCAGCCTGAATATTATCTTGAAGGGCTAACCAACTACATCTTATATACCTACTCTGGCTCATGCTCCTTGATGATAGGAAACAACAGGCCCCCAGTGTAGACCCCAGCTCAATGATTCTTACTTTGTACCAGACCCGGGAGCTGTACTTTGAATCGAAAATAAGAATGACTTATTAAGACAAAATGTACTTCCCATTCAGCTCGGAGAACTCAATAAATACTTGACAACTCATATAGAAACTTCCAGTGGTTGGCAGAGATCAAGGACCCAAACGATACTCTCTTGATCAAAATATCAGTGTTTTCTTCATATAGCTACACACACACACACACACACACACACACACAGCTCTCACTATGATAGAGTAGAATAGAACTGTCAGGGGTCTTTCAGTCATATAGCCTTAGAATTGTTAGATGAAAACAAAATAAAATTCCTACCCAAAAAAAAACTTTTCTGGGAAGAGTAAGAATGGCACATTAAGTACAGAGACAGGAACTGTACTGGTCACTAATCCCTTCTTTT
Organism: Microtus pennsylvanicus; assembly: GCF_037038515.1. Lineage (NCBI taxonomy): Eukaryota > Metazoa > Chordata > Mammalia > Rodentia > Cricetidae > Microtus > Microtus pennsylvanicus. The sequence goes on along the minus strand of NC_134588.1, from coordinate 54,373,765 downwards.
TCCCCTGAAAAAAATATTCAGACTCCAACAATTTAGGGGATGTAACACTTGCCTAAAGGAAATGGCAGATCCTGTCTTCTAGGAAAGTTAAGATACCACAGAAAAGAGCCTAGGGAAAGCATGGGCGTGAGACTGTGGAGACAGCTCAGTCAGTAAGCTATCTGCTGCACAAGGTGACCTGAGTACAGTTCATCGCGCCAAAAAGAAAGAGAGAGGGGAAGAAGAAGAAGAAGAAGAAGAAGAAGAAGAAGAAGAAGAAGAGGAGGAGGAGGAGGAGGAGGAGGAGGAGGAGGAGGAGGAGGAGGAGGAAGAGGAGGAGGAGGAGGAGGGGGGGGGAGGAGGAGGGGGAGGAGGAGGAGGGGGAGGAGGAGGAGGAGGAAGAAGAAGAAGAAGAAGAAGAAGAAGAAGAAGAAGAAGAAGAAGAAGAAGAAGAAGAAGAAGAAGAAGAAGAAGAAGAAGAAGAAGAAGAAGAAGAAGGACAGAAAGAAAAGAAGGAAAAGAGAAGTGCCAGACACAGTGACACAGGGATGACTACAAGCACAGCCCTGAGGAGGCAGAGACAATGGATCCCTGGAATTTGCTGGCCAGTCTGTTTGGCTCCATCAGTGAGCTCTAGTTTCAGTGTAAGGCAGTCTCAAAATATAAGCTGAAGAGTAATTAAGGAAGACACCCAGTGCCAGCCTCCATCTCCACAAGCACATGCACACACATGCACTCATAAACACAGGTATACATGTACCACACAGATATACAAAAGAACTACATGAAGATAAATTAAACTTTTGGTAATACTTACTGGTAACTTGTGCTCTGAGATTTTGGATTGGAGGATACTTCACCTAAGGAAGAAGAAAAAAATGAATATTTAAAAAAAAAAGAAAGGTGAAATGGATACAGCAGCCCACAGGAAAAATACTTGACAAAAGAGAGTAGCTTTTTTTAACTTTTTAATTTTTTTTTTTTTTTTGAGGATTTGACCCAGACTGGCTACACAGCTCTTGGTTTTCTACAGCTACAGCATCTCTTCTGATAGGGAATGGCAATTCTGATCTATCATGCGAGAATCTGAAATCTGCCTGCCAAACTCTTTTTTGGTATATTATGTGGGTTCACAGGGCCCCAATCCTCCATTTAAATAGCAGCCCTCATTAGAAAGTCCCTCAGAGAATCACTCTACCAGGGGCACAGACTCCCAGAACATATTAAGAGAAAGTTCTGGAAGTTTTTTGTCTGCTTTCTCTTCCACAGGAGTAAACACATCCTATTTTCAAGGGGCTAAACAACCTTCTCTAACCCTTAAAAGCGCAATATGTCTGCATGTAACCAGCTTATTTTATTTATATATTTATTAATTTATTTAGTGTGTGTACATGCATGTGTGTGTGCAACTGTGTGTGCATGCAAATGTGTGTGTGTGTGTACGTGTGTGTAGAGGTGTGAAGTCAACGTTCAGGAGTCAGTCTCTCATTCTATCATGTGAGTTCATCATATCAATCTCTAGTGCTTACGCTCAGTAGCAACCACCAAGAACCCACTGAGCCACTTTGCTGGACCTTTTTTTAAAACATGTAGCTTCTCATTAATTAGCTTTATATATTTTTTGTGGTTGTGTGTGTGTGTGTGTGTGTGTGTGTGTGTACATGCCATGGCCCATGAGTGTATGTCAGAGGACAATTTTATAGAATCAATTTTCTCCTTCCAACTTAGTTTCAGGGGATCAAACTTGGGTTGTCATATTGACGTCAGTGCGTTTACCCACTGAGTCATTCTACCAGCCAATTAGCTATTCAAAAGCCTTGAATCTTTCTGTTCTCTTCAACAACTTGAAAAACCTAACATGAGCCAAGTTGACACATGAGAGTAAGAAGTAAAACAGTAAGGACAAGACGCTTGGAGATAAAAACACACAGGATTTGATAGCCATAAAGACAAAGAAACTTAAATTGGAGCAAGGTTAAAGATCTATTAGTGAAGGAACATGGGGCAGAAACATCCCAGTGCACACTGAATAATTCCCAAAGAAGACACCAAGAAACCAGGCTGTCTCTGGAAAAAATGATTAGAAGCCTGAGGTCAGGAAAAATAGGGACCCTTTTTTCAATATGGTGTATTCCCTACTAATAAAAAAAAATAGAAAGAAAAAAATGCCCACTGTTCCGGCCAGGAATAACAGCCACAAGGTTATTTTTGGCAGAATGTCCTCATAGAAGGCATGGGAGAAACTTGTTTTTATGCCCTGAGCAGTGGAATCCCTACTTCCCACTCTCCTGGCAGACTACTAGCCTCAGTCAAGAGGATTCCACTGGGGACTCCCACACACCAGGAGGAATCCCCTACTTCTCTTTTAAATATTATCCTGGGCCTTCCTGAACTAAAATCAACAGGCTGCGTAGGGAGGAAGGGCGGCTTTCCCGAGCCCTGCAATCCCTGGGCTGCAGAACAGCAGTGATGCAATGTGCTGAGCATGTGGAGGGAAGCAGACTTGGATAGAAATGGGAGTCTTGTCGGCCACCCCTTGCCGTGCTACTTTTTTGTGCTCTAGGAACTGTTCTAGAAGAAGACCCCCAAAAGACTCGTTACCCTCACGGCTATAATTCCCTAGACAAATGTTCCTGTGCTCTGGGGCTGGCTGGTACCAATACCCATTGTCAGAAGCAGTCTATCCAGAGGCCCAGGGCTCAACATAAAGTGCAGTTCCTGGGTTTTGGTGCCAGACAAGGAAGTAATGAGTAGTCATAGATTAAGTATCACAAGCTCCCGAGGCATCAGATTGCCGTCTTTAAAAAAACCACAACACCGTGGGCATCCATTTCAGGACCAGATTTTCATGGTATGTATCTTTAAACTCCCTCAAACAACAATAACAGCAAATAAGCAACCAAGCAAATAAAGTAAAACTAGTCCATTGTGATAGCGCACACCTTTAATCCCAGCACGGGGGGCAAAGGCAGATGGAGTTTATCCTGGTCTCTATATTGAGTTCCAGGTAACCAGAACTACACGGTAAGACTGTGTCTCAAAACACAAAAGCAAAACTAAAGTGGCAACTCCGAGTTAACGAGTTACCTACAAATGAAGAGAGCAGGAAGTTTCCCAGTTCACAAACCGACTTCAGTCTCTCTGATCTCAAAGTCCTTAGAGTTGATTTCTTCTCTTCTTTCTTCCTTTTTTTTTTTATGGTGCTAGGCATTGAGCCCAGAAGCTTTCACATTCTAGAAGAGTGCTTCCCCAGTCCTACCACTGAGCCACACTTCTAGGCCTTCCAGAAACCTTTTGGTTGGTGTGTGACATTGTCTTTCAACTTTGAACTCACTAGATACATGGTTTAATTATTTTGACTGGCTTTGCAAAACACTTTTATAGTGTGTGTATGTGTGTGTGTGTGTGTGTGTGTGTGTGTGTGTGTGTGTGTGTGTATAGATTTCTATCTTTTTGACGTCCTGATGTTGTAGGGGTAGCAATGACCAAAAGGGCATCTTCTGGGACTGAGATACCAAGAGGCAGCCAGGAAAGCACACGTGACTTCCTCCACTGGTTTGATCTACTGCAGCCCTGAACATCCTGTTCCTTCTCCCAAAGGTCACACAGAGTGGAAATTTGCATATCCTCAGAAGTCTCTTAGAAACAACAATTTAGTGAATTCAGGTAGTCTTATGAAATGCAAAAAGGTGATCCTTCCTGCTCCCAGAACTTTCTGCTCTCATTCTGCACTCCTCATACTCAGCCCAGAGACCAAAGATACTCCCACACTGCCCAGAGACATCCTACATTATCCGGAGATACTCCCACACTGCCCAGAGACATCCTACATTATCCAGAGATGCTCCCATACTGCCCAGAGACATCCTACATTATCCAGAGATGCTCCCACACTGCCCAGAGACATCGTACATTATCCGGAGATACTCCCACACTGCCCAGAGACATCCTACATTATCCAGAGATGCTCCCACACTGCCCAGAGACATCCTGCGCAGCTCAGAGATGTTCACCCACAGCTCCTAAGCCAGCATCATGCTTGGCCTGGCTGCAACCTCGTTCTCAAGTTTTACATAGACCTTTTGCATATTATGATTAAATCAACTCTTTTCTTTAATCCCCTTCCCCTTGAATGAAGAACCAGATAAAACAAGACAAAGAACAGATTGGTTGGCCTCAGATTTGATTCAAATTGTGGCTTTTTTTGGCTTTGCGAATTTGGAAAAGATACAAACCATTTCTCAAGTTTTATACAAATGACTATAAGGCTTCATACTGCAACTGGAAGGCACCAAGAGCTAACAGTATAGTTTAAGGAAAATAAAGTTAACCACCCAGCAGTTTGCCAGTCACAAATGCTCAGGAATCCCTGCTTATTCTCTTCTCTATTTCCAGAATGTCTACTTATCAGCTTCTGCCCATCGGAATCACAAGCCCAGTCCCAAAACAAATCCTTGATGATTGACAGTTTTATGGCCATAACAAATATTTTAAGACACTTTGTCCATACAAAAACTTACAGAAGCTGCAATAATAACTACCAATACTTGGAGGCAACCAAAAGTTCTGGAAAAGATAAAAGTATGGAGCAGCCACAAGGTGACCATTATTTTCAGTACTAACAGGAAGTGAGTCATCTGGCCATGAAAAGCTGTGGAGAAAACTTCACTTTGTATATCTGTGTAAAAGAACCATCAAAGAAGGCTCCACTCAGTGTGACTCCAGTTGTAAAACATTTTGGTTGAAGCAAATTTATACAGACTAAAAAATCTGGGGATGTCCAGGGTCAGGACCTGGGGTGGGGAACATTGAGTAGGGGCAACACAGGAGATGTTTGGGGATAGTAGAGTTATAATTATGGAATATGTGTCATTATACATTAATTAAAGCATAGAATATAGAAAGTATAGTATCAAAGGTGAACCTTATAGTAAAACAAAATCACTCTTGACTGATAATATCTTCAATGACTATAAATCTCATTTCCCCTACTTAGAATATTTTGTTGTAACCTATAGAAAATTGCTTTCAGCCTGCTGATTTTCAGTTTCTTATCTGTAAAATAGGAATAGAAAAAGTATTGTCTCTGAAGGCTGGTGTTAAATTGATTGAGATTTTGTGTGTGAATGGTAAACACTTGACATGACATATTTAAGGGGTCAACAAATATCAGCTATTGTTCTGAAAACACAGAAAACGCGGTCAATGTCATTTTTATGATCTATTCTCCATAATACTGTATTTGATATATGAAAAATGGAAGCATAAATTAAAGAATAAAACAAAACTACCAAAGTCCTTGAATGAAGTTCTCTCTGTGTAATCCAGAAAGGACCTGAGACCAATGAGAAAGTGTTCTAGAAGCAATCCAAAGACATCTGGTCTACCCCCACATATTAAACACCATGACTGAATACCAAGAAGAACAAAAACCCACAGAGCATTTCCAGACACCAGGGAAACTGGGAGATATCAAAGAGCCAGAGGCTTTCCACACAATCACAGCTTGCAGAACAGCATTTCCTTACTCTGCAAAGTGTGAAGGTCTCTCATCACCTTCACAATTGAAGATCAAACTCCAGAATTATCCAGCACTGAGTACACTGGGGTTTATATGGAATTGTCTCAGAAGCACAAGAAAGGTACAGAAGAAGTCATCTTCGTGTTGAAGATAATGTCTCAGAGGAAAAAATTAAAACCATGGAAGTGAAGGGATTTGACTCCTGCCCCCAACTCCACTACAATTTTTATATCATCCCATGATTTTTTTTTCCTTTTTCCCTTGCTTAGGTTGCTAGGGATTGAATTCAAGGTCTTGTCCATGTAAGGCAAATGCTCTATCACTGATCCATAACCTCTGTTCTTTCTTTCTTTTTTCCTCTCTCTTTTTCTTTCTTTCTTCCTTCTTTTCTTTTTTTTTAAGAGAGGGTCTCACTAAGTTTCCCAGGCTGGCCTAGAACTTACTTTCTATCCCAGAATGTCCTTGAACTTTGAGCTTCCTGCCTCAGCCTCCTAACTGGAGACTGAAACTCTATGGCACCAGATCCGACATAAAGTTTTCTGCATGAATGAACATGAAATGAAGAGAAACTGCCTTGAAGATTGTATTATTATCCCATGCCTGTGTTCTTGTATCCACTTCAGCACCAGTGCTGAAGAGAAAAGTTGCCTTCCAGCAGATTAGCAATAACTTTATTGTGATGACACCCAGGGAAAACCCAGAACCCATGCTTTCTCCTTAGGTGTCAGATCTGCTACAGGTGAAGAAAATAAGAAGGAAGGAGACAGAGAAGGAGGGAGGAAGGGAGAGAGGGAGGGATAGGCAGGAAGAAGGGAGCAAAGGAGGAAGGGAGGAAGGGAGGAAGGGAGGAAGGAAGAAAAAGCAAGTGTTCCCAGGGCCAACTCAGTACCTAGGTGGCAAGTACAAGGTATTTGACAACCGTCTATGTGATGTATAGATCATTTCTGGGGACAGCTAATAACACCACAGGAAGTTAGTTTGGTGGTTCTTAAATTCTAAGATACATTAGAATCTCCTAGGAAATTTGTGAAAAACAAAAGTAGAAGTGGTCAACTTAGTCACAAAGCCCCAACTCAAAAGGTCTGGGTTGCCAGATGTGGTGGAACATGCCTTAAACAGCAGCAGAGAGGCAGAGGCAGGTGGATCGCTGGGAGTTCAAGGTCATCCTGATCTATATGGCCAGTTCCTGGCAAGTTAAGGGGCTATATAGTGAGACCCTGTCTCAAAGAAAGAAATAAAAAGGGATTCACAGTTTGGAAATCACTAAATCGTCAACTTCTGAAGGCTGAAATGAAGAGAGAAGACTTTTAATAAGCACTGTGGTAGGTAGTGGGGGACTGGTGCTTAGGAAATGCTTGCTATTCCCAAAGAGCTATCCAATAGTTGATGAATGTTATGATTATCATATTATTTGATGGTTTGGCTAAAAGCAGCAGCAAGTTATTAGGTGTTGTTTGACATAATGAGATCAGGTTATATCCATTCTGAAAAAAGCATAATTTTGGTTTCCTTTATCTCTGGATAGAATTCCATACTATACATGTCCTTTGCCTTTAATCTCTCATCTGCCTTTAGGTTAAATGAAATAAACCAGATTCAAAGAGAGAAATACTGCAAGTTCTCTAATAATGTGAAATCTATATTTATGTGTTTCTCATAAAAATAGAAAAAGGGCTCGGGCAGTGGTGGCGCACACCTTTATTCCCAGCCAGCACATGGGAGGCAGAGGCAGGCAGATCTGTGAGTCTGAGGCCAGTCTGGTCTACAGAGTGAATTCCAGGACAGCCAGGGATATAAAAAGAAATAAGGAAGAAGAAAGAAAGAGAGAGAAAGGGAGAAAGAGAGAGAGAGAGAAGCAAAGAAAGGAAGGAAGAGTATAAAAGAGAGGAGAAAGAGAACACGAGACAGTAAAGCAATATATATATGTCAGAAATTGGGACCATTTGGGAATAGGAAAAGGACCAGCAAGGGGTAGGAATGGCTAATGGTCAATGAGTGAGGTAAATGATAACAAAGTATAATAATACAAATACATAAAAAATTTGAAGTGAAACACTTTACTTGTATGTTAACTAAATACTTTAAAACTAAATATTACTATATGATACCCATGATACTCAACTTTGTGAACACAAAGTTAGAACTTTCACACTATTTGCTTTTGACAAATTTGTATTCCATTCATAAAAGTAGTCTCTCTACATGAAACCTTTAGGAACTATCAACAAGCAACACATTCCCCAGAGTTCCAGAAAATGCAAACAAAATTATCTCATGGTTTGGTAACACATGGAGAAAACACCTAGATCTAGCTTTTGAAAGAGCAAAGATTGAGATCAGCAGAAGATACTCTACTATGAACTGACGGAAACACCTCCAAATAAGGCCTTTCTCTGCATAGTTAAGAAAAGGGGAAACAGAATTGAGAATTTCTGACAGAGCCATGCACTGAGATAATCTTGTTGAATCCATCACCTTTTTCTCCCCTGCCTGAAATCACCCTATGACACATAACAATTACCTGTAGTTAGAAATAGGAAAATGAGAACCAAAGCTGTTTGGGGCTGGTTAAGGATTAAAAGGTACTTAGTTCAGACTTACAGTACTCACTCTTCCCTTTGTTCTACGATACCTTAAAAATAGTTCATAAAAAAAAGCATTTATCTGGCGTACAAAACTGATTTAAACTGTTTTAACTATTACTAAATATGATTAAAATTTCAAATTTGGGGATAACGGTCAAAATACTCAGATTTAAAAATACCTCGAAATTCTCCAAAAGTAACTCCTCAGACAGACAACCCTGTAGGTTCTCAATGTAGATCCCAAGGACAGCACCATCATGTGGGCTCTGACTGGGTGTACCTGTCCGAGAAGGGGATAGCAAGCCCACAGACAAGCTCAAGCAGGAGCGTGGAGGAATTGGAATTACATAATTTCTTGGCATGTTCAGTAACATAGATGAAAGAATTCAATGCATGATCCTTCTCCAGCTGCTCATGCCCCATCCCCAGGAAGGTGACAATGTCTGAAGAGATCATCTTTGGAGAGCGTGAGCTTCTGATTCTGACTCAGTGGGATATGACATAATGCTGTTGACCTTATACTCATCTGGCATTTTTCTGGAAGAGTGGTAACTGTGCCAGGAGCAAATGTTACTCATCCAATATGAAACCAGGAAGTAGGCTCTGCAGTCATATTTGGAGCTTGCTATTCCTCACTCAATATCAGGGCACAATGTAAAAATCTTGAGGGGGCACATGAATGACCTGTGAGTCACTTAAGGAGACTGGGAAATCTGAGACAATTAATGCACCATGCCACCTCCACTGTGACAGAGTTGCTGTTCCCACCTTGAACTTCCACCATGGGAGGAGATCTGAGAAGTCGTCAAAGCACAGCCTAGTAAGTTCTTAGGCTGCTACTCAAAAAAGAAAAGCGGGATTTTTCACACTTCCGCACTACGGTGGACTTGGAGAGTAGAATTCCCAGCTTGAGGAGTTATTATGTATTTCATGGAAGCAGCCTGCTGCAAAGAGTGAGTTCTGCTTCTGATCAAAAGAACTCAGAACCTCGTTTAGGGAAACAACTGGGAAGAGGAGCAGGCAAAATCTTGGCCAAGAAATCTTCAGTATTCATAAAAACTTATCCCTAAAGTTACATTCTCTTAAAGACAGAAGCGTGGCTTTGTAAACCTTGCTTTGAAAAGTTTGTAGAACTTTTTGTGAACATGAATTCCTTCCCCCAAAAAATCTTCTTCATGTTCACCCTGAATCCACTGACAGTCTTAACCCAGCTTTGCCTTCCTCCCGACTGCACAGCCTGCTATAAACCTGGTGGCCTCCTCTTCTAACCATCCCCAGTCCTGTCATCCAACTGCTTAGTGCCGGCTGCATGTGACTCCCTAGAGGAACTCACCACTCTGTGTCCCAGAGAACAAGGACTGGGGTTTCATTATCTCTGGTTCCTAACAGTAATCTCAGATATTCAACCAAACAACAAAAACAGCCAAAAGTATGCATGTGACCCGAATATTAAAATACATGAAGAAGTCTGTGACTGAGCTAACAAACTAATTCTTTGTATCCTCAAAGGCAAGTTATTCTTGTAGTAAGATTTCCCACTACAGATTAGCTGGGGGATTCTTCACATAACACTGATAGAGGGATTACCAAAACGTGTCTCTCTTCCTTCCCCCTCAGTGACTGAGAAAGTCTCCACTAAAATATTCTTGCACTAATTTAGCACCTAAGCACCTGTAAGAGCGCATTTCCAATGCCCCCACTGCATCAGCACACTTCCTGGCAGGCCTCAAATATGACATTCTGTAATTAAATTTGCTGAGATGCTCACTTCATCTTTCAGACCAGGCTGGACCTAGGCCAGCAACTGTGTGGTCACATAAAAGATGACAGTGTCTCTTGTGACACTGTTTATCGCCCACGATTGTTGGAATTGTCCTGGATATCTTTGAATATAAGGAAAGCAGCAAAGCCCTGCCATTGGTATCTTCTACTGGGAATCACCCATTTCTTCATATTATATACGAAGGGATCACTGCTTAAAAAGGCAACCTAGTAGAGAGGGCTGGGCATCAGACTGGCAGTAGGGATTTCCTGGTTTCTGTACTGAGTCTAGAACAAATCCTTTCCCTTTCTGGCCTTTTAATAGCCTCATCTCTATGTCCAACCTCAAACAAAATGACTGCCCTGCAGAGTCTCGTGACAGCTCCATTGCAGAAGTTCATCAAGTCATGTCACAGCATCCCAAAGACTCGTCTCCAAACAGTATGTCACAAGACCTTCTGGACCACAGATCGTAACACAGACTCTGCGGACTTAAGAGAAGCTGCAACCCCCTTCCTCCCGAGAAGAGAATTCCCACTGGTAAGTAATGAACAGTCAGGGGCAGGGCATACCTAGTGCAGTGAGCTGCCGAGATTCATCAGCACAAAGCTGAACTCTTGGCATGTGCTCTGGGGGAAAATGAGGCTGGCGAAGATAAATAGTGAAGGATGAAATCCCGAGATTATAGCAGCAGGAGACTGGTGTTGGAAAGACTGATGAGAATGCCATTTGAAACTAATGCTTTTCAACTAATTAGCAGAAGAGAGACCAACTGCCGAACGCCAAAGGAAAGGATTCTCACTTTTTAAATATCAACTGAAAAGAAAAGCAGGTGTAGCCTCCTGCAACATTCCTTACTGAATATCTCTGCCCTGCTTGGCTAAGGGGTGCCTGTCTTACGCCCCACTATTCTCATTTAACTGCCTTCTTGTCCACTGGGTAACAAACTATCAGAACAAGGAGGACTGCGTTTTTCTTGGTCACCATTGAGTCAGTGCCTGGTGGAAACCAATGCCCAGTGATCACTAATTAAAAAAAAATGAATAAAAGTTTCTGTAGTGGCATTTTACTTGCATTTTAATAAGTAAAGCTTGCCTGAGGATCAGAGAGTAAGACAGCCCTACTGGTCAGCCTTATAGATCAGACAGTGGTAACACACACCTTTAATCCCAGTAGCCACACTAGTTGCCATAGAAACCGGGCGGTAATAGTGCATGCATGCCTTTAATCCCAGCCCCAGAGAGAATTATAAAACGGGAAGAAACAGCTCTCAGACACAGTCTCATTCTGAGATTCCTGGAGGCAGGATCACAGTTTTCAGACTGAGATAGAGGTAAGAACCAGTGGCTTGCTGTTTTGCTTTTCTGACCTTCAGATTGAAACCCCAATTTCTCTCTCTGAGTTTTTATAAATCATACCTCAAGTTTTAGTGGGTTGAACAGCATGCCCTTCAAATGCAAGTCTGCCTAAAACTCAGAATGTGTCCTTATTTGGAAATAGATATAAATAAAATTGTTACAGATATAAGTAGTCAAAATGACATCAACGGCATTAGGGTAGGTCCTAAATCTAACATGACTGATTCTCTTCAAAGAAAGAGAGAGGTTCCCCAAAAACAAGAAGGCAGCCATGTGAAGGGCAGAGGTTGGTGTGAAACCAAAGAACCTGAAGGACCTTTGGCAACCATCCAAAGTGAGAAAGAAGTAAGGAAGGATGCCTGCCTAGAGCCTTTAGCGAGAGCATGACCTTTCCAGCATCTCCAGCCCTCAGGACTGTGAGAACCAAGTCCTGTGGATTATAGCCACCCAGTTTGTGATACCAAACTGCGGACGCCCCCAGAAAACCACTGAGCAGTTGATTGTGCATTTGTAGGTAGTGTAGAAATCACAGACATATCATCACATTAATTACTTGACTTGGTGTTTTATAGGCACTAAACACATGTTGTACAATTTATTTTATGATGCAGCAAGGCCTTATTTTCCTCCCTTGCTGATAATGCTGATGTTCCTTTATACTTTCTAATATTAACTGTCACTATTAAAACCTTTGTCTGTCTACTTATCTGGATTCCAGGGTCCTGCTGTTGCCGCCTGCGGGGAAGCCCTGCCCTCAATGTCTGTCACTTAAACACACCGGAGTCCTCAATGTGTTTCCCACCAACACAATGCTATACTTTGTAATTAAGACTTTTACCCATAATATTTATTAAACAATGTGAAAATAATTAATTTGAAAGTCTCTTTTTCTATCTTAGTTAGTGGGCATACTTAAAAGTGTTATTAAGAGCCAGGTGGTGGCGGCACATGCCTTTAATCCTGGCACTCTGGAGGCAGAGGAAGACTGGTTTACAGATCAAGTTTCAGGACAGATCCAAATCTACACAAGGAAACCTTGTCTCAAGAAAAAAATTAGAAATTGTTATCAAAGGCAAAATTGTACAACTTGACGCACCTATGGGACATCTCAGATGAAAGATCTAAAAAGAAACCAATCACTCGAGCATTTCAGTGTTTCCAATGTTGTGAGCCAGACCGCATAATCTTCTGCTGCTCAACAGCCAAGTCTCTGGAGAATTGGAAAACTAGAATAAACCTCAACAAAAACTGAAATAACATGGTACATGTATTGTAATCCTGTAACTCTAGATTTTTTTTCAAAAAATATTGACTTATTTATTTATATGTATGTGCCTGCCTGAGTTTTTGTGCACCGTGTATGCGCATGTGCCCACAGAGGCCAGACGAAGGTGTCAGATCCCCTGAAACTGGAACCCCGGGTGGCTATGAGCCACTTGGTATGGGAGCCAGGAACCAGATGAAGTCCTCAGAATAGCACTAAGCACACTTATCCACTAAGCCATCTCTCCAACCCTGAATTCCAGACTTCTGGACCACATTTAACCAGACCCTGAACGTAATAACACTTCACAGCTTCATAAATTCCCCATTCTGTCTGCTTTTATTCTCTACTACAGCCATAAACAATTCTTAATTAGAACTCTACATTTAAAAAAAGAAAGAAAACAGAACTCTTTCCAAGGTGAATTTTTTAATTCCCAAGCAGAAATCAAGTCTGTGAAGCTATAATTAATCTTAACATGGTATGCTTGCTGAGTTATGGGTTGTAGTTGAATGCAGTTGAATGTCTGTGTTGACATCCACACACACCCACTACAAAGTAAATGATCATGCAGCAGTGTGGTTATGTAAATATGCCCACGAATAGCAATAATAATCTTGGCATATAAAGCTTGGTTCTCAAATGGTGGATCCTCCCAACCAAGTTCCAATTTCAAAAGTCTTAAACTGACATGCAGGGAATTGGCTCAGGGTCATGAAGCTAAAAGCCTGGAACAAGCCAGAAGTCAGGTTCCTGGTTCACTGGGTACTCCGTTACACTTCAACGCCTTTGCCCGATGTCTAAGGTGATCTTCTGTGTTTCTGTACAAGGAAGTATTTTTGCTTCTTCATTTAGAAAGCATCAAAACTAGCAAAGCACAGGATGTTAGAGAGTCCGGTTTCAAACTAACTCTTCTGTCTAGTTCATCAGTGGTGATGGAGAGAGACGTGTGCTACATCGCAGCCTGGGGTTTCGCTGTCATCATTTTCTTTTTACCCGTTAAGTCATAATAACACTGCGGTGGCTCCTCTGACTCACATAATCACAAAGGATTAGTGCTTATTTTCCATGAGCACAAAAGCCCTGACATGGGAAGAAAGTGGCATGCTCTTTGAGACTGCAGAGCACAGAGGTCATTGTCACCAAAATGAAAAGAAGACGCAAGGCAGGTTGCTAGCCCCTTGGCAAGCCTGGGTCTTCAGTGCTAGTAGTTGTGGGCAGTGGTCAACAAAGATAAGGTAGGGAAATCATATCCATAGGCCGGCATGTGTTTGTGTCTCTATATGCATTTGTGGGTGACACTTTTCAACCCAATTCCCATTCGCATTCTTCTCTCCTAATTTAAAGACTTGGGTCAGAACATACATGTACGTTTAGAAAATACTATCACTGTAATGAACAAAAATAATATTTCCCAATAATGTTCCTCCTCATCTATGTGATTCCTGGGAAGAGGGTTTTATCTTAGATCAGCAGAGGATACTAAATTAATTTGGTTAAAAAGGAGAGCAGGCTGCCTTTAAGATGTTAGGGGATGGTTAGTTTTACTGTGGTGCCCCCTAGTGCCAGGGAAGAGTAGGTTAGTTTCTGTATTGCCAGTTTTTAGATCCCATGCCCAGAAGGAAAATGTGAAGAATCATCAGTGTTCGTAACTGCCCCCTCTGGCATAAAATAGAAGAAATCAAGCTTTCCAACACGATTTACAAGATCCTGTGCCATCCATGCCTGCCTGGATCTTCAGCTTCATCTCCTCCCTCCACTCTCTATGAACACTCAAGGTCAGCCGTACTGAATGATTTGCTAGTGTGCCTCCCTCCCCCATCGCTCCTGTGTGGGAAATTCCACTCTTCTCTCAAACATCAGTTGAATTATTTAATCTCTTGCTTCAGCTCTCCCAACTCCTCTCATACATACTCAGACATCTTGGACAAGCCTTCATCTTCCTCTCCTCTCCTCTCCTCTCCTCTCCTCTCCTCTCCTCTCCTCTTGCCCCTTGAGCAAGTTTCCACATGTCTGCTGCCTTTTTGCCTCACCTTAAATCTGACCATTAATCCAAAGAACTTAAGACAGAAACAAACTCTTGTCCATGCAGTTACCCTATACTTCCAATAGTATCCTATATAAAAAGGCACTTAGAACGAAGGTAAGGATGCCCCAGCTGATAAATAGAAGTCTAGTATAGGAGTCAAATTTGTCTAGTTAATTAAGTACATAGCTGATCGTGCGCAATTTACCCACCTTCTTTTGGCCTCTATTTTTTGTTTTTATAAAAGACTAGCTAATACCTCCTCAAAAACGCAGAGTCTTTGGGCCATTTCATTAATACCCACTATCAGAGCCTCAAATTCTTTATGATAAATTAATTCAACACTGCAAATGTTCTTTTATTAATTCTCAATGAGTTGCTCCAGAAAAGCAAATTTTACTTGCATTTGAAGTTATTTTATATATATGGTTGAATAATTTCTAAGAAAAAGACATGTTTGATTACATGTAGTTATTTAAATTAAGCTAATTCTAGACAAAAAGTTAAGGCAAATTCCTCTTTCCGGTATTTAACAATACAAAAATAAATTGTTGAAGTTATGATATGAAACATCACCAAGAAACTGAATTCTAATTTTGGCTCTCCTTGACACAAACCACTTCTGCTTTTCCCAGCAGAAAAAAAAAAGCAACAAGAAGGTGGGATTTGTTAAGGAAAAAGTCCTTAACTCTCAAAAAAAAAAAAAAGGTCACAATAAAGGTGACACAGAGCTTGAAAGACTTCAACAGCCCCAGAACACACAAATATAATTTACAAAAGTGTCTCACAGGCTTGGGAGATAGTTCAGATGATATGGCATTTGCCTAGAAAACATGAGCAACAAAATTCAATCCCCAGAACTCACATAAAAATGCCAGGCGTAAGAGTGTGTGCTTGTAATCCTAGTTCTGGGAAGGTGGAGACAGGAAGATGTTTGGGTTCACTCGCCAGACAGTCTAGCTTAACTGGTGCGCTCCAGACCAATGAGAGATGTTGTCAAAGAGAGGAGGAGGCACTTCTGAAGATGACATTCGAGTTCGTTCTCTGGCCTCCACGTGCGACTGCCGAAACACACACAGCCTTGTACACCAAAGCAAGCACGCACTCATAAACCCATACATATACACCCCCACAAACACTGCAATAAAAATAATAAAGATAAAAGGCTTCTCACCCCCTAGACCAGTTTTCCTTCTGCTATTGCTTCCTAGTTAAAGTTCCAGATAAGACCGAAGCCTGGCACTTTACGGAGCACCTCATGGCAACGCCCAGTGTGTAGGGCCAGCAACCGCAGCCTTTGGTTTTAGAATTCAAGCCACTGATATTCTAGAGTCTTCGTGTCCTTCCTCATTCTAAATGGGGTATTTTATGAACTCAGAATAGGTTATTTACATAACTACAGAGAGCATAAATTAGAAAGAAAGTGTGTGCAAGAAAATAGGATTTCTTCCAGGCTAGTCTTAAAAACCAAGAAAGCTGTGCATTTGGGCACAGAAATCTGCTAACACACCTTTTCTGTTCCTTCAGCTCTCGGCCTATTCTTTGAAATGCCATGTTCATTATCTGCTGGGCTGAAAGAGACCTCAATGTCCATCTCATACAGTCACCTACTCTTACCAAAGAGAAAACCAAGACCCAAAGGAGAAAGTGGACTAACTGCACGAGATGTACGTCAGGACTGTCCTTTTTTTTGGTGGTGGGTATGGGGGGAGTACATTCCAAAGACAAAAACTGCTTTTCATATATGTGAATGATATTTAACCCAGTAATTATTATTACTAAATAAACTTGAAAGAAAACTTGACAGCCAGAGAAAGTTTAAAAGCTGTTACTTCAGAATCTTGAATATAGATAATAAGGCTTAAAAGCAAAGCTAAGAAATAAGGGAGAGAGACAGGATTTTTTCAAAATACTTTGCTCTCACAGTAGAAAAAAAAAAAGGCAGTTTTCCTGGTATAGAATACGCTTTGCAATTCAGTTTCCCCTGACACAGCACTACAACATATGTCTCCCAGGAGAGCTTTAATTGCATCATCCCCACCACCTGATCCACCCGCAACCACAACACCAAACATTAGTGTTCTCAAGTGTTCCGGGCCCCTTTGTCAGAGATATTATCTTTCCCCTCTCATCTCTCCTCCATCAATACAATCTGACCAAGTTCCAGGGCAAACACATTCAACCTATCCATGCTCTCCTCCCCTTAGTAAGTAGACTAAAAAGAATGCTTCATAGCATTGCCCAGGTCCTACAGTGGTGTAAACGTTCTAGATAACTAAGGCCCCAGATCATCTCTATCAAGAGCAATCAGGCTGCTTATTTCATGAGCAGACAGCTTCAATGTTCGATGTACCTCTCCTAACTTCTGATTCTACTTCTGAGCCAAGACCCCAGAAAACAAATTTTCTCCTAGACTGCAGTTTAACTTAAGGCCCTAGAGATGTGGCTTTCGTTTGATTCCCCACCTCTGCTATAGAGTTGCTGGTGACTTGAAGAAAGGACCCCTATTCTTTCCATGCCATGGGGGACACTGAATACAGAGGCCCCAGGCACCAGCCCTTTATGCCTCTTTCACTTTTTGCTCTCTCTTGTTCTTCCTTGATGCCCCTGTGTACCTGGTTACCCTAGACTGGGGCCTTGTATCCTGTCTTCATCATCCCACAGAGTAAGGAAACACACAACCCTGCGGTTTGAAATGGCCCAAGACTCCCTGACCTATTCAATGCACTCAGTTGGTCTATTTTTGGTTACTCTGTTTGCTTTCTTCTGAAAGGAACCTAATTCTGGTCTGTATCTTAGGCATCCTACCACAGACACAGTACTCTACCCTGGTGCCTTCTCCCTAGAGTGACTCCTTGTCATCCGGAGTCCTGTGTGGAGTGGAGGAAAGAAAACGGCGGTACTCTAACTGGTAAAGCAGACTTGAACATACACTTTCTAATTT
Source organism: Microtus pennsylvanicus (assembly GCF_037038515.1). Classification (NCBI taxonomy): domain Eukaryota; kingdom Metazoa; phylum Chordata; class Mammalia; order Rodentia; family Cricetidae; genus Microtus; species Microtus pennsylvanicus. Next base: position 54,356,327 of record NC_134588.1, on the reverse strand, counting down.
ATACTCTCTGAGATTGTTTAAATAACCTTTTCTGAGTTCATAAAATGCCCCATTTAGAACAAAGAAAGACATGCCAGCTACATTTCTGGAGTTTGTAGGCACAAGTGGCAAGCACCCGACACGGTTCAGCGGTCGTGAACACATACACTCCCACTAGCTTCTATATACTGAAAACCCCACTTCCTGTAAACAAAGACAAGCCCAGGCATTTGCCTGGACTCTTCATCATATCCTGGTTTAATCTGAGGTAGCTGTACCTCTGACATGTCCATTAAAAATAAGTTCCATTTTGCCTGTCATCGATCACGGAAAGATTTCCTGAGATAAAGCAAACACTGAGGAAATAATTATGATGCCAGATCCAACAGAAGGTTCAGGGAGACTACAGACAGTTACCTTCTACAATGAAGAACATTTAAAAAAAAAAAAACACAAACACACACAAAAAAAGCACACGCACAAAAAAAAAACCCCTCTGGGGTTTTAAAGTGGTTATCAGAAAACAAACGGCTATAAGATGAAGTTATATGAGCACACACACCAACAGATGTGCACACACATGTTGCAGCCCTTCAGATAAAAAGCCAGTGATGGGAAAGGGCTGAATATTGACACCTTCAGGGTTATCAAAAAATCAGGTCCCTTGAATATCGGTAGATGCGTATGATAGGATCTGTTACTGATCTCTTTTTTGTATTGATTCCTTGATTTGATAGTTGTTCCCAGAATGGATAGGCAAAGCAGTGACCCAAAGCTTCAGGGTGACAACTCACCAAGACACATTCGGATTTTTGCATTACAAAGAAAATGACAAAAAAAAAACTAATCTAAAAGCAGGGCTTCTCTGCCCTTCAGCCTGCCCTGCCTCTGCACCTGTTGAGCTAAGAAGGGAAGGAAACACCAAAAGGGCATCTGACCACACATTACAATCACCTGGTGGCAATGGCAGGGCCCTCACCAGTTTTAACATTCGATTATTTCCAGGAAACTGCAGCTGTTGTAACTGCCATTCACCAAGAGTTGGAGAAGAAGCAACACCCAGTGATGTATCTTACCGGAGCAGGATAGAGATGCAGGCAAATGTAGACCAGGCACAGGAGCAACCCCACTCCCTGAATCCCAGAGATCACCTTCGATAGCTTCTTCCACTTGAACCTTGTTTCCAGATTCTCATTCAGGGGCTGAACCCCTTCCATCTTCACAGTCTGTGTGCAGATACGATGCAGATGTGGGGAAGGGGAACCTGGGGAAGACTGATCTTTACCACAGAGAAGATAAGGGCACAGCCAAGCCTGCAGGTCAGAAGATAGACAAAGGTTCCAGAACCTGAGACAACAGGCAATTGAAGGAGTGAGGCAGACTCTCTCAGTTTTAACTCTGCAGCTTTTGCAGGCGGGGGAACTTCTATGTGACTAATCTGAATTTCCCCTTTACTTTCTTTCTTTTTTTTTTCCCTCTGGGCTAACAGGGAGTTGTTTTTGTGGCATTCCAGTTATGAATCGAGTGACTTCGAAATGATAGTCACAAACATGTGCTATTAGGGTTTTTATTGTAGTTTTTTATTGCACCAGTAAAGATAGATAAAGATCATCTTTTGTTCTTTTACCCCCACCCCTTCTTTTTTAAGCTCAGCTTCTTTATCAATCCCTCAAGATGTCTTAAACCACAGAAGAGATTTGAGGAAATTGCCCTGACATCCTTTCTGTATTATGCAATTAATCTCCCAGCCCTTTTTACCGACCCTAAAATAAAACTCTTGCAACTTGCACTTGAGATGAAAAGGACAAAGAGGAACATAGGATGGTGGATTATGCAGACAGGCATAAAGATGAGGTCTTAGAGTTACATAATGCTTTGCGTTAAACCAAATAAATTAGTATTTATTGAACAACTGCTATGTGTCAGACACTGTGTTAAATGACCTTGCAACCATCATATTTATTCATTTCAGGGAAACTCAGTAAACACATAATTATTTTCTTACTATCAGAAAAGATACAGAAGAAAATTCTGCCCTCCCCACTACTCAACTTTTTATTTTCCCCACACATAATCTCTGCATGAGCAATTCGAGTTACCTTTGAGTATTGCTCTTTTCTTCCAAGTGCTAGCTGGACTCAAAACCTGCTAAGTAAGAATATCTTCCCAGGGCTGGAGAGATGACTCAGCGGTTATGCTCTTCCTAAGGACTGGGGTTCAAATCCCTGCTCTTACATGGTGCCTGACAAGCCATCTGTAATTCTACTTCTAGAGGAGCTGACTCCCTTTTCTGACCCTTGTGGGCACCAGGCATGCAAGGGATGCACATGCATGCAGACAGAATATCCATATACGAAAAACGAAAACAAAAAACCTTTACGAATATACCCTTCCAATAAACATTGGTCACCCTTTCTCACTGGCATGCACTTGGAACTAAATAAATGTGAAATAATAATGTCAGGTCCAAAATGGTAAAATATTTACTGAATACGTGATGTGAAGTCAATGCTATGTAAGATAGTGAAGGGATGCTAGACATTATTCTCTCTCTACCTATCTCTATGGGAAAGTATGTCTTATGGATTCTCATGGAGCCTTCAATGGATAGCTAAAGAAAGAATTGAGAGAAAACATATTCTGAATGCTATAAATATAAGAAGATACATAAAACTTCAAATTTTTCACAATTAAAAACAATTATGGATATGAGTTATATTCAAAAGAAGAACAAGCATAGAAAATGGAAAGTACTTTGGCACAATATTCAACAATTTAAATAACGAGGCTTTGCCTTTGAAGAACATACTGGAACTAAGGCATACATCCAAGATTTAAAGCCAAAAGTGGGACTCGGGTTCTTCAAAAGCTACCCTGCCGTAAAGAGATTCCCTCAGCAAAGTGTGAGCGAGGCACAGGGTGCGAAGACAAAAGGTGAAAGAAAAATCTGTGTGTTACTCCTGCCTAGCATAATACACAGTTAAAAATACGGCTGAAAGAGATATTAGGGGAAAAGCCCTAAACTCTAATCGAAGCTAGACACAAGCTAAAACAGTAGAAAATGCATTCATGTTGAAAATCACAAGGGATAGTCTGGCTAGGCGTCAGTGTGTGAGTGTGTCTGTGTGTGTGTGTGTGTGTGTATGTGTGTGTGTGTGTATGTGTGTGTCTGTGTGTGTGTGTGTGTCTGTGTGTGTGTGTGTGTGTGTCTGTGTGTGTGTGTGTGTCTGTGTGTGTGTGTGTGTGTCTGTGTGTGTGTGTCTGTGTGTGTGTGTGTGTGTGTGTGTGTGTGTGTGTGTGTGTGTTCAAGAGCATGAGTGCAGGTATTTGTATGTGGGGGTGGCATGTGCATGAGGGGGTGGCATGTGCATGGGGGGATCCATGTAGGGGCACATGCATGTGTGGCTAATGTAGTGGCTGGAGGTCGATGAACAGCAAGTGTCTCCTTCAGTTGCTCTCCAACTTAGTCTTTGAGGAATGGTCTCTCGCTGAACCAGGAACTTGCATTTTGACTAGACTGGCATGCATACAAAAATCCTCCTGTTTCAGTTTCCCTGGCTCTGGGGCTATGAGCATGCTCCACTGCAACCAGCTTTTACACGGATGCTGGTTCAGAACCTCATGTTTGCATGGCAAGTGCTTGACTGACCGAACCATTTCCCCCAAGTCTTGGGAATATTTTAAATGACTGCCGAAAGGACAAAAATAAACAAACGAACATCTATGAGCACAAACCTGTGCAGCACGCACGTAGCTTCCCTTATCACTGGCATCATGCTTCTCTGAAGAAAAATTAATACATACTTTTTTCTTCTATACAGTGGGAACTGTAGAATTGCTTGGTATCTTGTGCCAAGAAAGTAGAGCACAGTTATGCTGTAACTCTCCCTCTTGACTTCCTACTGCTGTTTTGCTTCCTGTGATCTTTATTGAAGTTTAAGTAGTATCTTACTCTTGTTTCTTTTTTATTGACCACAGTCTCTTGGCTTCTTCACAGCCCTGATGAAAGGGAGGACACACAAAAAGTGCATACACATACACACCACACATACCACACAAACACACCACACACACATACACACACAAGAGAGAAAGAGAAGTAGAAAGCAAGCTGGGCATTCTGGATGAGCTCTGTTGATAGACTGTGTGAGTGTCTTAAAGTCACCATTGGGCTGCTCTAGCATTTGAACATGACTCTTACTGGCAATTACATCATTGGTGGCCTTTCAGTCCTGAGCAGATGGGCAGATATCTTGAAAATACTTTGTAATAAAACGTAGTTGAAAGGTTTGTAAAGAACTCGAGTGAATTACTAACCCTGTGAGCAGTGTGTTTTAAAACATCTTATACAAACGTGTCTGCCAGAATAAATTAGCTTTGAATCTAGAAAGTAAAATAAACCAAGGTGATTACTTATCATAGACATTAACCTCATATAGGAAGAACCAAAGCTATAGAGAAGTATGGAAAATAAAAATACTTCAAAAGTTGACAGAACATCTCATGTTCAGAAAGTAGCAAAACTTTTGGGGGCTTTTTTTGGTTTGGGGGATTTTGTTGTTGTTTTGGGTTTTCTGGTATTTGGGGCTTTTTGTTTGTTTGTTTGTCCATTTGAAATGTCTACGTATGTCATCATTTTCCACTCAGTAAGCCTGGGCCAGGTGCCTTAATACTGGTGCTGGGGAAAAACACGTGAGTAAAACATATCCTGAAGAAGAGGAGTTACAGAAAAGAAGGTAGCATGGCCATAGCCTGGAAGATGTTAGAACTGAGGTATCAAGGAAAGGAAGAAGCATGCAGCAAGAGGGTACCACTCTACACTGAAATTTAGAAAGGTAGCTCCCCTGAGATGAGTTGGGTAGATCTCAGAGAAACCAGAGGTCTGATCTTCTAAGGAAGCAGGGACAGGCAGCGAGGACAGAAGCAGCCAGTACACTCTGGGTAAATCTTACTTGTGCCTTGTGCATTCAGGGAATTGCAGCTAGAGAGGTGCATGGCGGGTGAGATTCTGGGAAGCTTTCCTGAAATGAATTTTGTTACAAGTCAAGGACTTTAGAATGTTCCTTGAAGGAGCCAGGGAAACCCTTACAGGCTTAAGCAGAAGATGATGTGACTTATATTTTAGACTTTTTAAAATAAGGACTTGGAATACGTCCAATGCAAATTGAAGGGTGGGGTTAAATGTCTTCCACTCGGGAGACCTGTGTAGGGTGTTCTGTGCCAACCAAAAATGTAAGCATGCTCTATAGAATCACCTCTGTTTCAGCTCCCCAAGCCCTTCATCTTTTATCTTTCTACAATGGTATAATCTGCTTCCCAAATACTGAAGGGCTGCTCCATGCAGATTAATGTTCTTTTTCTAGTTCTTGAACCCAGAGAGGGTGCCTTGTTCCAATCCACACAATTATTTAAGTGAGAAATAGTATGATTATAAACCAAAGTAAAGAGACCAGTGAATGCAGAGATATTTACAGTGGCTCTTCACGCACCAAATACTTGGAACATTCACAAGGAGTTATAACCAAGTGTCTTGAGTGTTTGAGTAAGATCCGTGGGAAGGGATAGAGTTAAACGCATTTTCAAATACTAGGTTTGCCCTCGTTGTTATCAACCTGCTGTGGACCCTGATGTCCTGGTTTGGCTGCCCAGGACGCTCTGAGTCATAGAATCAGTACTGGCTTTTCTTTACTCTCGATCAGTCAGACTTTGCAGAGCTTCTGTCCCCAAAGTGGGGCTCCTGGGCTCATGTTATCTTACTCTTTCCATCCCTGCTGCTGCTGCTTTGACCCAAAACTGTATTTCTTCTTAGTTGAACTCCCAAATTAAACTTTCAGCCTCCCTCTCTACTTCATTCTCATTGATTCTCAAACCATTTGTTTCTTATGCTCAGTGAGATCATAACCATATGGAGAATTGAAATTCTCTGGGCAGGGAGATGACTCGGCACACAAAGGACTTGCTGCCAAGCCTGACGACCTAAGTTCAAACACGTGCAAAGTCTCTCTCTCTCTCTCTCTTTCTCTCTCTCTCTCTCTCTCTCTCTCTCTCTCTCTCTCTCTCTCTCACACACACACACACACACACACACACAGACACACACACATACACACACACATACACACAAACATTTAAGAATGAAAGAGCTAAAATTCTCTAACTCCACATTAAGTCTTTCTAAGTTTCCTCTCCACACTTACCTTCCTCTTTCTGTTTCTGATATCCACTCTGCCTCAGAAACCTTTGTGTTTTATCGCTCGCAGCCAAACCCCTACGCACTTGCCCAAGAAGGATGTCTTGTAAGGTAGGGGCCTTCAAGTGTAATCTAAACAAAAACTTTAGAAGATGGGGCTGGAGGGATAGCAGAGAAATTAAGAGTGCTTCCTGCTCTTCCAGAGGACTCCAGCTTACTTCCCAGCACATACCCAGTGACTCACAATGCTTGTAACTCCAGCTCCAGGGAATCCAGCACCATCTTCCAGCCTCCAAGGGTACTTTCACTCAAGAGAACACACACAAAATCACACATACATACACACAATTGAAAAATCTAATAAACCTTGCAAACAATAACATTGGAAGAACACTGTGGATGGAATTCGAGGTTTGAGTAGAGAGTTGTTAGCACCTATGGCCTCCAAAGCCTAACTGATCATCAGAGTCACTAGAAGAGCTTGAGAAAGACTCAGATTTCCCCATGAAGAGTCCAGAAACAACATGTTGAAATAAAAATATAAATTTATAAGCCTAAAGAAGTGGGTACTGACAGTCATCACTCTGTCAGCAACTAGGGATTGGTTTTTAACAATGGTTTTCTTTGCTTACAACCAGCAGCTCTGGCCAAAACCAAAGGTTAGCTTTTTCCAATGGCTCTCTGCAGCTAGGGGTTAGTTTTTTATGATAACTTCCCTGCCTCTTACAACTGACAACCGCCTTGGACCAACGTTGACTTTAATAAAGGTTTGTGCAAAACTCCTCACATACATCCCATCCCATAAACTTTAACCAAATGTTCTTACCTGACTTTTTTTTCACATTGTTTCATGCTATGGGAAACTGGTTATGCCAGAAAAGCTGTAAACTTCTTTGCAAACACTATTAACTACAAAGAAAATCTGCAAGCTTATGTAAACGCAATTTAATTCAAACCTTGTTATTGGAAATTATAAATCTTAAAATGCAGTATGTCTCTAAGCTTAACCTCAAAATTGTAAAAATGTCCGTGCCTAATGCTTGCTTCTTACTATAAAAAGAGGGTCAGAACCCACCCTCATTGCCACAATTTCAGATGCCCAAACTCTGGCTATGGTCCTGGCTAGCTGGTGAGCTTTTTATGCCCCGTGGTGATTTTTGGAATAAAGTTCACCTTTGGTTTCCCAGACTTCAGTGGTCTGTCCCCCATTATTTGCATGCCCCCGGACCCAAAACCCATTTATTCCTCATTCTGACCCAGCACGTGAGGAGTAGGGTATGATAAACTATATTTCTGAGAGATCCTGTCAGAACCAGATCTTGAGTCTCCCCAGAAGCAAATGGAGATCTGTTCCACCTTTACACCTCTGTGATAAGAACTCTTACCAGGGCCCCAAAGAAAATGCAAGTGTAGGGAGCTTTGGTTACACTTTGTTGTTTCTCTTAAAGCTTCCTAAAATTATTTCAGTCTTCCCCATGGTGACTATCCCTGAGCTCGGGGATGTTGTCCTGAATTCCCACAAGGCCAGGAGAAGCTTTCTATAAAGATCTGCCCAATTAATTTGAATTGCTTGCTTGTGGATCTGAAGTGCAGCCCTTCCAGAAGCAGAAGAGAGCAGTATTGAAAATGGCAATGTTAAATATTGAAGTCTCCTGGTGGCCCAGACTGTGATCTTCGATTTGAGGTTAACACAGCTGTGATGCGCGCTGCTAATTGAAACCAGACTAGCAGCAGCAGTTCAAATGCAAATGTGAACTCATAGAGTGATGTTCCACTTGGGTTTCAGAACCACTAGTCCATTTTCTTCAGAGGCTAATTTTCCTTTTCAGTCTTCATATTAGTTGATGCTTCTTTTTACAGCTTGAATTGACCACTGGCAGCTATTTTAGGGCATGATGATACATTATAAAATTCGGGGGTACAAAACAGTCGCAGTAATTTTTCCCTGTATGAGAGAGAAGCCCATTGTGTAGCCTACCCTTATAGGAAACAACCAGCTAGATAAAACTGTTGGTGCTCACAAAAAAATGTGTCAAACTGTATATCCAAAATATGTATGCAATACCAAGAGAGAAGGGAAAATGTGAGCATCTTAGCCAGTAATACATATTTATTTTTTAAAGAACTTTATCACGCTGAAATAAAATTATGTACAATAAATTCATCTATTTAAGGCATACAGTAAACAAGCTTTGGCAATTCTATACAGTCATGATGTCACCCAAAATAAAAACTTCAAAATCTAACCTTCTTTAAATCTAACAATTGCAAAAGCTAGTCTACGTTGAGTTCATAAGAAATCTGATAGACCCAGAAGATAGATTGGTCCCCTAAGAGATAATTTGACAATATTTAAGTTATTTTTGGTCATTGAGACTGAACATAAAACACGACAGCTAAGGATGCTACTAAACATACCACAAGATACACACACACACACACACACACACACACACACACAAGTGACTGAAACTGAGGAAGAGAAACCGTGGTGTCAATGGACCCTTGTCTATAACTTACCAGGAACCAGGCATTACAGCCTTCACTCCAAGCCTTTGCGTATGTTTGTTGCTCCATCTCTGTGATCACTGTGCCCACGATCATTATGAACAGGCACCACCCTCACCTTGACAACTACGTACAATTTCTATACTATCCTTATAGTGCCACAGACAGACTGACATCTGGAAATTATAAGAATTGGGCCAAAATAACATGATTTCTTGACTATACCTTCAGATATATCCACTTTATGATAGAAAAGGTTTTATCCTATCAGCTTCAATTTCTTTGTCAAAAACCCATTTCTTAAATGTTGTTCTTATGTTGAGGATTGAATGAAATCACCAATGTAATAAACATAACCAGCATGTCTAAATAGATCAGTCCCTAGGCAATTGTAGCAGTGTTATTTGGGTTTGGGTGTTTTGTTTTGTTTTGTTAACCTCAAAGGTCCTTTTAATGTTAACTCTCTGGGTCCAGTCATCAATTGTTGTTATCCTTATGCAAATCATTGAATCAGACAAAGAACCTTGATCACTTTTGGTTTCCTCACTTTCAAAATGGAGAGTAGGATTTTCTTCTGAGATGCTGCAGGATTTATATGAGCCAAAGTCTGTGCCTTGCATGTAGGAGTGTTTAACACCTGCAGGGAGTGTGATCCGTCCACCATCAGGGGCTGTTCACCCAGAACTTGTTAGAAAAAGCAGAATCCTAGAGTCTCCTTCAAAATAAATATACATATAAGAAACTTGAAAAGCACTAACCTAAAGCAGAGAGAGAGAGAGAGATAGGGGGAGACAGAGAAATGAGTGAAGGCTCAGGCAAATCCCTAACAGGCTGCTAGAAACTCCCAAAACAAAATCGTACATCTTACAACACACTGAGGGTTTGGCAAAACCCCACCTCCACCCCCATCATCAAGGACAGGGCTTCCCACTTCCTCAGGAATCTACCTTTATCTAGGCATCTTAACTTCATCTGAGTGGCAGAATAGCCTTTCACTTACTCACCCAACACTTCTTTGTTTTTAAATCATTGTGTGTGTGTGTGTGTGTGTGTGTGTGTGTGTGTGTGTGTGTGTGTGTCTACATGCTTATTTGTGTGTATGTGTGTGTTCTTGTATATGATTGCAGGTGTCTATGTTTCATGGCACATGAAGCGGTCAGAGGACACCATCAGGAGTGGGTCCTCACCTTCTACTTGCTTGAGACACAACTCTTGTTGTGGACTATGAGCTAGCCCATCCCCGGAAGGGCTTTTCCTGTCTGCCTTCCACCTCACCAAAGAGTGCTGAGATTACAGAAAATTGCACTCCTCATCTACCTTTATGTTGGTTCTGGGGATTTGAACTCAGGTCCTCGAACTTATATAATAAGAACTTTACCCACTGAGCTATCCTATCAGCCCCTCATCAAACATTTTCTGCCTTGCTCACCCCCCTGCTCCCCTCTAGGGCCTGAGCTTTTAAATTCAAAAGTTAGGGAAATCTTTCTCTCTCATTTTACTTACACTTTCATTCTTTTAAAGATAACGAAGTGAGATTGGGGGAGGACAGCAGGGGGAAGGAAATCACCAATTTTAAAATGTTGCCATAAAAAAAAATGTTGCCAGAAGTCATCAAGAACAGCCAGCATGGAGTGACTTCTTGGCTGAGCCAGGTGAAAGGAACTAGAGAGAATAGAGAGTGATGAGCTAGACGTTTCTTTCTCTTTGAAAATGATACTGCTTATCTCCTCACCCAACACTATTCATTTCTGTCTCCTTAACCTGGAAGTCTTTGGAATGTGACGTCTCTGCAAAAGTCACACACACTCATCAGGACACTGATAGTTTATGCAAATCAGCCTGGGGGATTGCTATGGGCTTTTCCTTTCGAGGTTATACTATAATCCTTTGTGGTTTTTTAATCCTCTTATATTGACTCAAGGTTCTCAATTTGTCCTGGTAAAATTGGGAAAGATTTCACTTCACTGGCCCAGAAGTCTGTTCCCCACATCCCTTTGCCTGTGTTCCACCTCGTTTCCCTACTATACATTACCTTCCCTCTGCTGTAGGCTCAGCCGGAGCTGGGGGGACAGATGCCTTTCATCTAGCACAGATCTCTCTGTTGTATGTCAGAGTGATGCCCATATGTGCCTGTCTGCCCTTGCTAGGGGAACTCTAGGCCCCATTCATCTTCGTACACCCCTATGTACACCTACTATCAATCTAGCCCAATATCTGAACACTATTAGATTATATCACAGGCTGTAGTTTCATTCTTGTCTATTCAGAGCATCTGTGTTCTGGCTCCAGCACTCCCATCACCATGGCCACCAGCCCTTTAATCTTACCTTACTATTCTTGACACTTGGCAAAAGTCAGAGGTCTGTGTGTAAATCGGTTTCACTGCTTCTCATAGGACAAACTAGTTGACTCTTAGCTTTCATTATGCACTATAAAAAGAAGGAAGGGGGAGAGGGGGGAAGGAGGAAGGATGGAAGAGGAGAGACAAATACAAATGAGTCTACCACTTATTAGAATTCAATAATTGTTATTTATTACCATTTGTATCATTATCTTAGCTTGAAGTTGACTATGGCTAGGATGCTTATAGCCAGGAAATCAGCAAAGGAACAAATGGGAATTGTTCTTTTCCAGAGAGCTACCCATCAGCATACAACAAGAGCCACAAATCAAAATGTTAAGATTTGAGGTCTATTAAGGTAAATGTAACATTATTAAATTAATTTCACTTTCTTCTTTCTATTACTATTTTATGTGACTGCTAAAAATCTTAAATCATATTGTAATATTTGTATTGGTCAATTCTGGTTTAACCCACGTAGTAGGATGATCCCATCATACCCAGGAGAATGTGGTCCTCGAGTATTTCTGGGCATCACGGGGAAGGTTTGTGGGCCCTACAAATCAGTCTGGGCTAATGCTGGTCACATCCATCACGAGTTCTCTCTGGACCATTTTCCTTCTTGGGTCCTCAGGCCCTTGCATTGTCTAACTGCCTTGACTTCCACACCGATCTGCTTCTCTGTTCCTATGTGTTGTGAATTAGGTACGTACACAACCACTAGAAATGATTATTCAATAAGGGTAAACTGTGGGGTTTGAACTTTATAAAGTTAGCACATAAAATATTATTTCTTGTCATTTTCCAGTAATATTTTAGCCTTTTACTTATTGCTGAGAAAAAGAAAATGGGATGAGAGCTAACTGATTAGTTTTAGTACATGTGGAGGGAAACAATTCACGCTACTGTGTAAGTAGTAAGAAGCACTTAAGAGGCCAAATAAACCACAGTTCAAACATACACAGTGCTCAGAGATGGTTAACTAGACCATCACTAACCTCAAATCACCTCCTACAAAAAGAGTCTGAGCTTCATTCTCTCTGCTGGAAGGAAGAGCTAGGCAGAGGATGGGAGCTGACTGTTGGGTATGGCATGGACACATACATCCTCTACTGCAATAAGGAACTTGTTATAGGGACATAAGTAAAATCCAGAGTCCAATGAGAAATATTTGATTTTAATTATCATTTAAGTTTCTGTGTATGGGTGTTTTGTCTGGATGTATATTTGTGCATTGTGTGTGTGTGTGTGTGTGTGTGTGTGTGTGTGTGTGTGTGTGTATAGGTTGCCCAAGGAGGTCAGAAAATGGCATCAGATGCACTAAAACTAGAGTTACCAATGCTTTTAAGCCATTAAAACTGTGTGACTACCAAAAGAGAAACATAAACACAAACCCAGCCACAAAACCTTTGGTCTACAATATGTCCTGCTCATTGCTAGGGCAGTGGTAACACAAAGTTTGTGAGAGTAACCAGCCAATGTTGGATTTGACTTAAGGTCCACTCCATGAGATAGAACCCATACCCAACATTTCTTGGGTTATCAAGAATCAGAGACTAGATAAGCCCAGAGACCTAGATAAGCCCAGAGACCAAATACTACTGGTTTAAAAAAAAAAAAGGAACAATACAATGACTGCTGATGACATTCTGCTGTACTCACAGACCAGTGCCTTATTCAGCCACCATCAGAAAAGCTTCCTCCTGCAGCAGATGGAAACAAATACAGAGACCACAGCCAGACATTAAGCAGAGAAATAGACTGTGGAACACATAGTTCTTATGGGATATTGCCATCAAATCCCACCCCTCAAGCCCAGAGAACCAAAAGGAAGAGGAAGTGTAAAAAATGTAAGTGCCAGAGGGGATGAAGGACACCAGGAGAATAAGGACCCCTCAACCAACTGAGCATACCTCAGATGAACTCACAGAGGCTGAAGCAGCAAGCTCGGGGCCTATATTACATTCTGTACCAGGTCCTCTGCACACATATATTATAGCTTTCAGTGTAGTGTTTTTATGGGACTCCTGAAAATGTGAAGGAGTGGTTCTCTGATTCGTGTGCCTTATCTTAGGTCTTTTTTTCCTTCTGTGGATCCATCTTGTCCAATTCTGATGTGATCATTTTGTTTTATCTTATAGTATTTTAGTTTGTCCTGTTTGGTTGTTATCTCTTAGAAGCCTGTTCTTTTCTAATGGGAGACAGAAAGGGAGTGGATCCTGAGGGGATGGGTGGTGGGGAGGGACTGGGAGAAGTAGAAGGAGGGGAAAACATCATTGGGATGTAGGGTATGAGAAAAGAATCAATTCTCAATAAAAGTGGGGGAAGGGGGAAGAGATGCTTAAAGAAAAGAAAATGAGCACCACACACAGTAAAGGCAAAGGGTGATCATAACAAGAGGAGGAGAAGTCTAGGATGAGGGGAGCTGTTTATCATGTAGTTAACGGAAAGTTGCTAGAAGCTTTCAGACAAGGAGCGATTTCAAAGCAGAATTGGCATCCGGAGCGATTTCAAAGCAGAATTGGCATCCGATTTGCGCTTTGCGAAGTTAGCTGTCTGGCTTGTGAATGGCAGGTAATCACAGTGAAGCAGGGGTTAAAACAGGAGGATGAGTGGGGAGTCTCTCACCATTCAGGAAAGATGTGAAATGCCTTGACTTCTGGATGTGGCAACAGAGGACACAAATGATCACTTTCAATGGATCATCAAGCTTGAGCCTGGGTATGGCAACAGAGGACACAAATGATCACTTTCAATGGATCATCAAGCTTGAGCCTGGGTATGAATACAGAGGACACAAATGATCACTTTCAATGGATCATCGAGCTTGAGCAACAAGATCAACTGGATTAGACATGCAAAGGGAAGAAATCAATGTCATTTCTAATATGCTGGGGCTGAGCTGCTGTGAGTTGGTACCACAAGCCAAGGTTAGACTGCAGAGGCAGGCAAGGGGATGCACTGTGCACGCTGAGAGCTCGGTTTTACACATCTCATTCAAGCACACCATGCTTTCCAAGAATCGCTTTCCTCTTCCCATTTCATAGGCCAGGAAACAAAAGCAAAGAGTTTATGCAACTTGGCTGGGATTACCAGTACACTCAGCCTATGTGACATTTCCCTTTCTACAGTACCATAAGGTTAGGATCCCTGAATTCTAATCCCAGGCACTGTTTACTGTTTCTGTGACCTTTCTCCTGCCTAATTTCTCTAGGCCCTAATTTCTCTCCTTTTGAAAAATGAACATTTTTTCCCATGAAAGTTAAGTGGAGCTATATAGGCACTATTCAAAACATAGTGTCTAGTAAATGTTCAAGAGCAGTTCATGAATATTCAGCAGCTGTGGTTACCTGTGCAAGCGCTACACAAGATGGGGCCTATGAACATTCCATCTTGGATTGGGAAAGGCTCCTGCACCACTCACTCCCTGAGGTGCTTTGGCAGTTCATGATTGCAGGGAAGTTCATTTGCTTCAGTGGTGGAGTGATTTTTAAGTTCCCCATACTTTTTTTTTCCAGGTTTTCCAAGACAGGGTTTCTCTGTGTGGCCCTGGCTATCCTGAACTCACTCTGTAGACCAGGGTGGTCTCAAATTCACAGAGATCTGCCTGCCTCTGCTTCCTGAGTACTGGGAATAAATGTGTGTACCACCACAACCTGGCACCCATACTCTTCTAAGTAAGCCCCAGCCATGCACATGCTAGCAATTCTAATTAAACTCAATGATCACAAGAAAAACAAAAGGCATGAATAAGCCCCTTTTCTGGGGGGAAAGAGGGGCAGGAATAAGAACGTAATGAGAGGAGAGCAGAGGTAGGATGAAAATGATGCATACACACACATATACATACAAATACATATATATGAAACTGTCAAAAAGTTTAAAGCTATTAGCATTATAGCAGTTCATCTCCAAAGACTATAACAACATTATCATCCTGGAATTACTCTTAAAAAATAATAATACCTAGTTGTGTTTTCTCCATCCAGTTGGCCTTAGCCTATGGTCCTTGTCTTATTTCTCATTGTTATAACTGAATATCAATATGAGAATCTGATTGCCTATGGTGAGTGGTCTTTACAGGTGGGAGAAGGTACTGACTGATACCTGAAATAAAGTCTGACTAAGTCGAAGAAACATAAAAAGCAAAAGACAAGATAGGAAAACTCCACTGCACGGGTCTGAAATGAGCAGAGGGAAAAGTCCCAACCATAACCAGGGAAAGTTAGTTGCATCAGCAAAGACAAAAAAAAAAAAAAAGCCACAGGCACTGCCATCATCACTCATGTCATGTCATAAGAATCTTGAAACTGGAAGTCCAAAAGGAAAAAGGAAACCTTCCCTGAGCCCAAACAGGTACAGCAGCCTCTGCTGCGCTGTAACACTGCACGCCCTGACATAAGGAAGCTGTGTGTACTATTTTCTCCTTCTCTGCTGTAGTAAGTGCATCCTTTGGCAAGAGCCCTCCAGTCAGTCAGTGGTCAATGTGACATCTTTTCGATGACTTTTAAAGGTCAAATAAGAAAGTAATGATTAAAACGGGCACGGAAAGCAAAAGTCAGGCGTGGTGGTATGCACCTATAATTCCAGCACTTGGGAAGCAAGATGAAAGCCAGAGTTCAAGGCTAGCCTTGGCTATATAGTGAGCTAGGGGCCAGCCTGGGTTGCATGAGACCCTGTTGTCAAAAATGAAAGAACAAACAACTGACAAGGGATGTATCAGAAGAAGCAGGGTAAAGGCAAAACCATGCAGACACGCAGCCATGGGGAGTTGTCTTCCTGTGTTTTGGAACATAAGGCAGTTTCTACCCATCCTGTGCCTTTCCCACAGGTCTTGTGCCAGCCTCAGCTGGCTTTCTCCTGCTTCCATCCAGACAATGCCACTGGGTCCTTCGGTCCCTGAGAGACACCAGCACAACAGGACGACCTTGAATCCTAACTTGCCTTAGCCTTTCAGCCATAATGGAAGAATCATTGGAGGAACTGAGTAAAATACTTACCTTTTTAAAACCTTAGTTTTCTCATCAGTGAATATGGAGAAGAATATGAGAACCCCCTCAGCCCAGTCTCTTCTGTGTGCTGTGCATAGACACCTGCGAACCAAGACAGCGCCTCCTGGGAACGAACTATGTCCACACCTTGGGCAGGCACTTCTTTCCTCCAGACCCAGGAGAAAATTGATTTCCGCAGAGAGAGAAGGGTGGGGACAACGATTTCACTTTCTGCCTCACCTCAGAGAGTTGCTACTAAGTGACAGTAAGACAAGGCCTGTGACACATGGCCTTTAATAAACACATTTGCTTTATAATCTGGAGTTTCTGTCTCACTGGAACAGGGTTTTTGTTTTGTTCTGTTTGATTGTTTTTAGTGGGAATGAACCTTTAAAAAGAAAAAAATGCTAAACTGGAAAAGGTGGCTCAGCAGTTAAGAGCATTAGCTGTTCCTCCAGAGGATCTGGATTCAATTCCCAGTACCCACAGGGCAGCTCACAGGGGTCCATAATCACAGCTTCAGGAGATCTGATACCCTCTTCTGGCCTCCTCAGGCACTGCATCCATGAGATACACACATGTGCTGGCTAGTTTTATGTCAGCTTGGCATATACTAGAATGACTGTAGAAGAGGGAATCTCAGTTGAGAAGATGCCTCAGTAACATTTTCTTAATTAGTGACCGATGTGGAAGGATTTAGGATATGTAAGTCAAATAAACCCTTTCCTCCCCAAGTTGATCATGGTGTTTTATCACAGCAGTAGAAACTCCAAGACAACACAAATGTAGAAAAAAACAGCCATACATATAAAATTTTATATATATATATATATATATATATATATATATATATATATATCCTTCAGTGAGAACTTTGTTCTAATTCATCCAATTTCTGTTGCTTGCTATCAGCCTAGAAAAATATATTGAGCAGTCATGTAAAAAATTCTAAATAAATTGATGAAGAAAGTTATATTATGGGAGGAGAGAGAGAGAGAGAGAGAGAGAGAGAGAGAGAGAGAGAGAGAAGGTAAAAGTGGATTCAGAAATTCATTGGGAAAGACAATGAGGAGGGCTGGCTAAAAGAAGACAACCCTAACTTAATTCAAGTCTTCAAGTGTGACGGTCAGGATTGCGTCAAACTGGTCAAATTGTGGTTTCCTCTTGTATAGAATTTCTTCTTTCTGCAGACATCTCTTAAAAACAGGCCACCAGGAAAAATCATGTATTGACGCAGGAAAGTGGGGGAGAATTCTATGTTTCTGCATCTTGCCTCAGCAAGAGTCCAGGGGGAAGAAAAGGTGTTAGCCAGCACAAAGAGAGAGCAGTTGATCCCATAATACCTCAGCAAAGAGGGCTTGCCTGGAGCAGGAGGGGGCAATGTCCATCAACTAAGCAGAGACTGCAAGGATATGGCCCAGCCCAAACCCAGGGTGATTTCCTCTAAACTGGGAAACAGGAAACAATACAGATGGAATATAAACTCAGACGCCTCTAAAACTAAAACACATCATCATTTTTTAAAGATTTTATTCTGTTTCTATTTTAGTGTGTGTGTGTGTGTGTGTGTGTGTGTGTGTGTGTGTGTGTACCAGTGAGAGGGTATGTGCCTGTGAACACTGGTCCACGGAGGCAGAGATGTCTGACCACCTGGAGCTGGAGTTGCAGGCAGTTGTGAGCCAACTGATGTGAGTACTAGGAATCAAACTCAGTTCCTCTGGGAAAGTAATAGGTAGGAGTCCTTAGCTACTGAGCCATCTCCACAACCCCCCATTTCATCCTTTTAAACCATGCTACCACCCTGGTCCCAACACCCATCCCCTCATGGGTAGATCTCAGTGATGAGAGCTATTCTTATTGAGTTCTTTGAAAACCCCCACTGGATACTTTGCATAGAGTAGCTTGTTGAGTCATCAAAAACATCAAAACAATGAGGAAACGGGGGTTCACGAAAGCTAGATGACGTCTTCAGAGTCACACACGAGTGGGGCCAAACTCTGGCTGTCCCTGGCTGCAGTGCTGGTGTTGTCACACACAGGTTATAGAGAAGAGTCATGGGACTGAGAACCTGGGGGTATGCTTACTGTATGGTGCAGCAGCAGGTAGAAACAGAACCTGAGCACAAGACAGCTTTCCCACCCAAGCCTCAGCTCTAGCCAAGCCTGTCCCCACTGCCACCTATCCTTCCTGGCCACCAGTTCTTTGGCACCCCTTTGCAATGAAGTGACCCATCTGTTGGCAGAGGCCACTCATTCATTCCCAGCTGCTTAGACCCAATAATCATTCAGAAGCTATGTTATTTGCAATACTGTGTGACCAATCACTTAAGTGTATTGCTAGCTAGCTCTTATATCTTTGATTAACCCATTTTTATTATTTTATATTTTACCACGAGGCTTGTAGCCTACCATCAAGGTCCTTACTGGTGGCTTGCATCTTTCTCCTTTAGTGATCCCAAGGCTTCTCCTGACTCTGCCTTCTTTCTCCCAGCATTCAGTTTAGTTTTCCCGTCTAGCTCTATTCTGCCCTATCACAGGTCCAAAACAGATTTTTTATTAACCAATGATATTCACAGCATGCAGAGGAGAATCCCACATCACCCATCCTGACACCATCTTCTGGTTTTCTCTTCTTATCTATATATAAGCCCTTATTTCTATTTCTGGGCTTTAATAGTACCATTCTGTTTTTCATCGGTTCTCACTGTAGCATTCCTTTGCATAGAACCACCAACCAGCTTTCCAAATAGTGTTTTTTCCTATCCTTGTTATCCATAACAACTGGGAAGCAAAGGACCTGTGGGGAAAGGTTAACTAAATACCACTGGTTAGGTTGTGGCAGAGGTCTCCTTCCTCCCTCACAGTGAAAGAGGAATTTGCAATGAGAAACAGAAGTCACTGTTTCAGGTACGTACACATCTGCTTTCCTTTCTTTTTTTGACATCCAAATACCACCAACACCTGATTTTCATACACTAATGATGGAATGAAAACTTTGTTGAAGTAGGAAAATCATAAATTAACCCCCAAATATCCATAGAAAGATTCTACATGGCAAGAAAGCAATCAACCAAATTATGGTGGTCAGACTGTTTGTTGCCCTAAGTCAGTCTGTATTACGTGACACTGGCCTTTAGGCTGCACCTTTCCCTGGGTGAATTCATTTTACAAAGCAGAATTTGACATCATGCAATGCACATAAATAATCCTACCTGTCCACCATCCAACCAAGAGGCACTTAAAAGTAAATGTGTGAAACCGGCCTTCAGGCCGTGCCTTGCTCTAGATGACTTCCTTTTGCAAAGCAGAATTTGCTATCTTGCTTGTGCATATCACCACCATCACCTGCCCAGTACCAACTAAGAGACACTTAAAAAGAAGTTACCACCTATAAACTTGGTCAAAAGAGATTGGAAAAGCATGGGTACGTGGAAACACTAAAGCCATATCAGAAAAACCAGACCTAGGAACTTAATGAACATACTAAAGGCCATCCCCAAAATAAATGTGTTGAACACTTGGTCCCCAATTGTTGGTGGTATTGAGGGATGATTAGATCTTTAGGTTCTAGCTTCATCAATGGGTTAACCCACTGAAGAGATCATACTGGCAGGTTATTTGCTGATAAGTCTTGGCTGGAGGAAACAGATCACTGAGGACGTGTCTTTGAAGATATATTTTGTCCCAGGACCACTTTTTCTGTGGTCCTTGGTGACAGGAGGGGACCCGTTCTTCTCTGTCACACCTTCTATCATGATTCTTCTGCTTTGCCATGGGCTTAAATTCACCTGCACCAGATGATCATGGACTTAGACTTTGAAAACTATGAGTCGAAATAAGTGTTCCTCTTAATAACTCTCGAATATTCTATCATCGTGATTCAGACCCTCTCAGAAAGGCGTCTACAGATGCGCCTATCTCAAGCTCTGAATCTTGCTTCTGAACCTAACATAAATCGACTTGCATCTTTGAACTTTTCTTGGCTTCAATCTCCACATGTTCGGAGTGGAAGACCCTTGGTTAGATAGCATGGCAAGGTCCTATTGCTACAACAACAGGAGGCAAACAACCACCAAACCTCAGTCGTACAATAGAAACAGGCAGTTATATGTCTGATATTTGTATGTCAGCTAGGGACCAGCTGACTGAGGCTTGACATGGCTGCATGATTCTATCCAGTGGGTCTCCTATTCTTTTCCAGAGAATAGAAGGAGATTCTGGGCATTTTGTTGGTGTAGGAAGTTCTTCTATCTATGTGTTGCTTTCATTGGTTGAATAAAGTAACTGCCTTGGCCTTTTGATAGGGCAGAACTTAGATAGGTGGAGTAGACCAAACTGGACGCTGGGGAGAAGGGCAGTGTGGCAGATACCATGAAGCTCCTGCCTGAGACTGATGCTGGTTAGAATCTTTCCCTGTAAGCCACGACCTTGTGGTGCTACACAGATTATTAGAAATGGTTTGAATCAAGATGTGAGAGTTAGCCAATAATAGGCTAGAGATAATGGGCCAGTCAGTAATTTAATTAATACAATTTCTGTGTGGTTGTTTTGGGTATAAGCTAGCAGGGCAGGACAAACAAAGGGCCCGCGCTCCCTACTACATTTTGTTGTCAGGGCAATGACAGAGCGAAACAGAATGATGTCAAGGTTCTGTGATAGACTGCTAGAGCCAAATGCCTCTGACAACTGAGTAATTTTTAGATGCTGAGTTTGTTTCTTACTGCTCTGGAGAATAAGTACAGGGAGCCGGACAGAATCGCCATTACAAGATGGTGCTGACATCCTGTCTTGTTGGAAATAAACAACTCCATATATGGCTATGCCTTTGGGAGCTGCGTGTCCCTGTTTCCCGCATGAACGGTGGTTTAGAGTCCTTGGGCCTATCCTGATGCAGTCTAGTGTCAGCTGATGGTGGCAGCCAATCACAGGGCGACCCGTGTGCCTACTCCCTATATAAGCAGCTGCTTTTGTGCTCTCGGGGCCTCTCGCTTCCTGTTCCCCCTCAACCAAGAGGCACTCCAATAAAGCATGATCTGAGAAGAATCCTCGTGTGGTGGTTGTTCTTCCTCTCTGGTCTAGAAGTTCGCCGCAATAAGAAGTACAAAATCAATGCAGTGACAGGTTCAACATTTAACAAAGGCCCAGCCACTGTTCGCAAGATGGTAACTCACAGTCATGCAGTAAAGAATGTGGTTAAAGAAAAGAGCTATAATAAAGAATATAAATATATATGATAGGGAATATATAATAAATATATATGAAGAATATAATATATAAACAGACCTCAACTGAGAATGCTTCAAAAGTTTTCAGCTTAATAATGGCATGAAAGCCCTGTACATGCAATAAAATCAGAACATTTTATAAAGTACATGTAACACCTTCCATAAGGATAGGTTCTACCTTTGATGGAACTGAGAGAAACTAATTTAGGGAAAGGGTCTCAGGGAGAGTCCGATAAGGTCTCTGGCCACACAGATTGCATAAAGGTCACCAAGCTAGGAAACACATTCACTCCAGCCTTCTGCATGGAAAACAGATTTTGTATCTCTTTCCTTGAAGGAACAACCCTGTGTGCTTGATATCCCCTAGTGCTCTTCTGTGAGCACAAAGACCTCTGGTCCCCTACAGAGTAGGTCCTTAAAAGATCTGCATTATGATTTCATCTCAAAAGCTCTAGTTGAGACCTGGAGTTTAATATATACCCTATTTTAAACTTTCCTTAAAGCTGATATATAAAAGATACCTAATGATTTTAAATATTATTTAAAGATCATCATATCACAAATCAAATTCCTTAGTTTGCCCAGGTGTAAAAGTTAAAAGTGAGACTCTAAATCACGCTTTTTAATATTACTGAGCCCATTTCCTACTATCGTTTCCAGTCATATTTTCTGCCTCATCTTCCCACATTTACTGCATATCCTGTGGGTGCTGGCACTTTCACACTCAGTCACTCATCTGACAAGGATTCAAAAGCGTTTCCAGCATTTTGATGTGTTATTTTCATTTTCTGTGTTTCCTTTATGTTCTGTGCCTTCTTTTTAATTACTTTCTACAACACAATTTGGGGCTTAGAAGCAAAAAAAAATTTTTTTTAAAGATCATGTAATTTAATAAAAAAGAAAGAAAAACATCCCCACTGCAGTTTGTTTAATTACTGATCTGTTTATTAAATGTCATAGTAAGCGTGCTTTCGTGACAACAGTGAAGAGATAGTTACAGCTGAGGAGATAGAAAGGCATTTCATCTGTAGAAAACAGCTGAGAATACAAAAGCTGGAGATTGATGTTTTCCATCTATTGAGCCTCTGACCTCTGGAATCACTGAAAGCAACTTGTGTTTGTAAACAAGCGAAGTGTGGGAGGTTAGAGCACAGACCAGGACAGCCACCTGTGGGCTCCTGCTTGTGCTGACTTACCCAGGCAGCCACCCTGACCTCTGGCATGTTTCTTGCTTTGCCTATAAACAGGTAGTAATCAGAAAATCAAAACTTCTCAGAAACCATGACTTATAAAATATTTCACATATGAATTTCACATAATATTCTTATTATCTTTCTGCCACATTTGTTCACTAAAAGCATTGATATTTTGCAAAATTTATTATCATCAAATACCAACTTAATTATTTTTCAGTGGTATTCAAAACATTTATTAGATGAATATTAAATAATAATTTTTTTCCTCTTGAAAGAAATAAAAGCTGGAAATTTTAAATCTATTTGATATGGCAGGTTCTGCGCTAGGTATATGTAGACAATATGCTATTCTGTCAATAATGAAACACTTCAAGGAAAAATAATCTCAAAGGAATTTATTATAAATTATTTATAAATGCTCATCTGCTAGCTCAAGTTTATTACTAACTAACACTTACAACTTAAATTAACCCATTGTTTTTATCTATGTGCTGTCCTGAGGTCTATTGACCTCATCTGTGAACTTCTCATGTTGTTTTTTCTGTGTCTGGCTTGTGACTCCTCTGACTTTGCACTTCTTCCTAATATTCTTAATCTGGCTCTCTCACCTAACTTTATCCTGTCCAGATATTGGACAGTCAGCTTCTTTATTAAATCAATCACAGCGACATATATTCACAGAGTGTAAAGGAATATTTCACTTTCTCCCCTTTTTGACCAATTAAAAAGGGAGGTTCTTAACTTTAACATAGTAAAATTATATACAAGAAAAAGTTATTAGGTAATAATTACAGGTACAATACCCAGTCCATTTGTATTTGCAAAATTGGGGGAAATGCTCTATAGTTTATCTCGTCTTTCAGAGTCTAAAGTTTTAAACCTAATTTACCTTTTATCATAACTAAGGAAAACTTAAACTGTGACTATCGAGTCTTCAACTCCATCAAACACCCCAGAAGATAAAATGTTACTAATAACAGGGATATCTGGCTGCCTGAACAGTCACCCAAAGTTCTTTTGCAGTGTTGGAGCATCCATCTTTGGCATACAGACCTAGAATATCTGATAGACATTTTTGAGAAACAGGGAATTTTGAAGGACTGCCCCTGTCTTGGCAAACTTTAGTAGTCACTTTCTTTTGCATCCTGCCGGTCCAGTTTGGACAGTATACTGTCAGCAATTGAGGTGAGGACGTTTTCTTTGCCCAAATGGCTAGCTTTTGTCATAAAGAAAGTAAACTCCATACAGAGTTTTTTCAATGCCCATCATTTTCTTTGAAGTAAATTGACACTGCCAGAAGCAGACATGTCTCAGTGTCAAGAAAAACCTAATGTTATTAAAACATTTTAAATGCCATATTCTGTAGGTCTTTGAAGTGTTTGAAGACTAAAACTTCCTCCCCAGACAAATCAGTCAGTTGCTTTGGAGTTTGGCTTTGCTCTATCAGGACACAGGCAGAACCAGATTGGTTTTTTGGTTTGTTTTCATTTTTGTTTTGTTTTTGTTTTTGTTTGTTTTTTCCCCTAAATAAATGAGAAAAGCCTATAGTCAGTCTAGCTCCCAACAGAGTCATCATTCTCCATGGAAACCTCACAAGCCTAACCTTTACTGTCTACATTTTAACTGACTTCCTAGTCTCCTGGGTCCCCCCAGAATCATCCATTAAGCTCTGTTTGCAGCATTCTATAGATTCTCCAGCTTACAGCAGCTTCAGACTCTTTCACCTTTTCCCATACTCTGCTCAGAAGGCCTAAGAGCCAAATGAAAACATTTATCATTGCAACAGACCCACTTCTCTGGGCCAATATTCTGTGTTGTTCATATTTTCTCATTGGTGTGAAATACCTCTCAGAAGCAACTTAAGCAAGGAAGGATTTATGCCAGCTCAGTTTAATAGTGGGGAAGGCAAGTAGTCATGGGAGTGGGTGCCTGTCCATGGTATTGGGGTGTAGTGCACTCACATCTTAGCAAAGCAGAAAGAAAGAAAGATCCTTGAGGGGGCGGTGAGGATCTATAAAGACCTGTATCCAGGTTACCCACTTCCTTTAATGAATCTGTACTTCCTAAAGATTTCACAACATCTCAAAACAGTACCACCAACTCTAACACATGAGCTGTGGAGACATTTGACATCCAAACTGCAACGTGCATGTCTGTGGTATGTGCACATCTATAACATGTGTGTTTGTGGTATATGCACATCTATAATATGTGTGTCTGTGGTATATTCACATCTGGGGGAGGGCAGGTGGTGCACATGTGTGAAGGTGTCTACGCACATGCATGCATACATCAGAAGTTGACATCAGATGTCTTCCTCTATCACTCTCAGCTGCACTAGGGTTGCAGATGCATGGCCTGGATTTTACATGGGTTCTGTGAATCTAAACTCAGGTCTTCATGCTTATAGAGTAAGCACTTTACAACCTGAACCATCGTCCCAGCCCCAACCTTAACCCTTCTTTATATAAAAGAAATGCAAAAAGTAGAATTATGTATTACTTTTCTCATTAACAAGAATGGTAATATTAGAGGGCCTTACTGCTCTGCTTTACTTTTTCAATTTATACTTTTGGAGTCAGAGAGTCGTGGCGTCGTAGGTTGAGAAAGAACTTTATTCTATGATACATCTCATTAGACTCCATCACCATCCATCCATCTTCCCATTGTCCTGCCGCAAAGAGCCAATGCAAACTCATGGCATTGTCCAATGTCTTCAGAACAGATCTGCTAACGTCAAATACATCTATTATAGACCTCAACAGCCAGTCTGAAAATCCAACAGCCAGCTTCCAGAGAGGTGGCAAACTGATTAGCCGCCCTTTCCATAAGTCAATCTCTCCTCATGAGTGAAGCCATTTTATTCCGTGTCTGTTCCCACCAAAACCGGCCATGAAAGTTTCTATTTTCATCCTTTTGCAGATCTCCCTTTGGCCTCTCTGTGTAATGCAACCTTCCTTCCTGAGAGGGAAGGATTTCTCTCAGACTCACATCCTCTTTCCATGTTTTCCTCTCACATTTTTTTTCTGGTTAAGAACAATGTCTTCTCCCTGGGAATTTGTCTGTCACCTACTTTTCCTGATAAGAAAGACCATCAGATTCTTTATAGAGTTATTAAGCTGTCATGTCAGCCCAAAAGACTATCACAGGATAGGGGAAAATGGAAAGTGAGATGGATATAATTTTTAACCTCCTCTAATATAGTAGAATCCATATCCTTAAAACACAAAGACATAGTCCAAATGTCCAGTATCTGATGGTACCTTAAAGGAAGCAGAAGTCATATAAAATACAGAATGGCTAATTGAGGCTTTCAAGCACCACTGATATGTTGATATTTCTACTGAAGAACAACTTCCTGCCTATGTAACTTTAGTTAGGTTTAAAATAAAATATAATCCATATAAATTTGATCACCCAGGCAGACATATTCCCTAGCCCTCTGTATATTTCATCACATTTGACTATTCCTGCCAAGTGACCACTGAGTCTCAGTTCTTTCATGAATCCAATGGCCAAGACACAACATCTTCTAGAAGAACCATATCACCCCTGGATTAATCTGTAAGAAACATCCTTGAGTGCTTTAAATCCAGCCTGTAGCCCTTGGCTCTTTAATGTTTGTAGATGTAGATCTAGAAACTCCCAATCATGGGTGTTTTCTGAAGATCTCTCTACAAAACACCAAATTTCCCAAAACCATGGAATGCTGCAAGCTGGCATGATGAACGGAGCCTGGAAGGGCTAGGAACGGAGACATTAAGAGATATAGTAAGCAGGGGAAAGCACCTGCTGTCAAAGCAGTGCTTAAAATGTTAGGTTTTTATAACATGTGCTCATCTTTTCCCAGTAAGTTCCTCCACTGACTCTGGAGAGATGGCTCTGCAGTTAAGAGCACTGGATGCTCTTGCAGGACAGGGCTTCGATTCTCAGCATCCACGTGGTAGCTCACAACTTTCTATAACTTCAGCTCCAAGGGATACAATGCCCTCTTCTTGCCTCCATGGCAAGAAAAACATAATTGTGCATACATACATGCAGGTGAAACACTTATACATATAAAGTTTAAGAATCTCTAAAAGAAAAAGAAAAATAGTTAAAAGGGGGGGGATGATCCTCCTTGTGCTATTCTGTGCTTGCTTAACTTTAAATACAGACACACACAGCTTAATGATGAAGATACTTTGTGAGAAATGTATTTTTGCACTACTTTATTATTGTCTGACTATCATAGAGTATACTTAGACAGGGTAAGATTGCTATGATGATGTCACTACATAAGATATTATTGGACCACTGTCATATGTACCATCGGTTGGTGACTGAGATATTATTCTGTAGCAAATTATTGTTAAATAAATGTTTGTTAAATTGGGGGGAAATGTACCATTCACAGCTTGAAATGAATTGCTTGTGGTGGTAGGATAGCACCACAGGGTTAATGTTTTGCATGATGGAAAAATGAGAGTGGTATAAACACGCATCTCATTCCGGGATCATCACCTAGTGAAACTTTTTAAGATTCAGTTGCTTCTGGTTTGTCATCTTGTCACCTTTAAACTCCCAGAAACTGAACTAGTACTTAGATCCAGGACCATTCAGCTTCTTGGAGACTCGCCTCTTTAGACAAGACAGAAGAAATACAGACAACACCAGGGTACTGCTTGACAATCAGTTCCTTCACAAGGAAATAGGGAACAGAATCCTTTCAATGAAACTACTCAGGTGAGTCTTCAGAGATAAAGAATCTCTCCACGTGGGTCTCTAACTACAGCAGAATATCGGTAAAGAGAAAGGTGGATTTGCTGGGTTTGAAGATGAAGGAAAGGGCAGGAGCTAATGAACTTGGGCAACCTCCAGCAGTTAAAACGGACAGTTCTGGCCTGAGGCTCCAGAAGGAAAGGTGCCCTACATACACCTTGATTTAGCCCAGTGGGACTAGAGGCAAAGTTCCTACTTTCTGTTCTTTTTTAGGTGCTGGGTTTATGGTAAGTTATTGAAGCAACCATAGAAAGCTGAAACACATTCTTCATTTTGGGCAGTTCTAAACTAAATAAGCATCTATCCACTCCCAAATCAAAACATGGAAAGTAAATCACAACTCTTCCTGACAAAAATGCTCCTAAGTCCCTAGGGCTTCCCCCTCTTTTTCACTGCCCTTTCCCACTGCCTTCTCACACCTCACCCACCAACCCACTGTGGTGACTTCTGTCTCCTTTGACCCCACGTTCGAGGACATAAGACCTGCCCACTCTTTGCCTGTCCCTGTTTTCACCTTCCTCTTTTGA
This sequence comes from Microtus pennsylvanicus, assembly GCF_037038515.1. Classification (NCBI taxonomy): domain Eukaryota; kingdom Metazoa; phylum Chordata; class Mammalia; order Rodentia; family Cricetidae; genus Microtus; species Microtus pennsylvanicus. The sequence goes on along the minus strand of NC_134588.1, from coordinate 54,328,610 downwards.
TTTTGTCCTCTCCTACTTCTACCCACAACAGGTTTAGTCATGTTACTGAGAGTAAGCTCAGTAAAGTGAGTCTGGACAAATACCGAGAAATGTCTTCCAGAATTGGGTTCGGTCACTTGCAACCTCCAAGTTACATCAATCCACTAACGTAACTTTAGAAGCAGATGATCTAGATAAATTCTGTCTCTATGCACTCTGTAAAAGTCACGTTTTCCTCTTATAAACGTTTACATAGTAATGAAGAGGAAACATTTAAATCTGTCCAAGTATGAAAACGATGCACTTGCAGAAGAAAATCGCCTGTCCCTTCGGAAGCAGTAATACAAGACTCAGACAAAACATTCTAAGTGAAATGGATTCTTTATTACATCTTAGAATTGAGTCTTGTGCCCAGTATGACATGACTAGAAGCATTGCCTAGATGATGCTGCAGTTCATAAATACAGCTAATGACACTGAAACAAGAGCTTTGGGCCAGAGCCAAACAAGCTCTAGATTCAATAAATTTCCTAGGGAGCACCTAGAATTTTCATAAGGGCCCAGATGACTCCAGCTTCTGGGAGGCATGTGGATAGGTGTACACACTGAGTTACTTTACACTGTGCAATACAGAATTCTGTGGAGATGTAATATAGAATATATATAGAGAGAATACAATATACAGTTTTGTGGAAGCAATCTGAGGCAGGAACTGAAGCGGAAGCATGGAGGAGCCTTCTGATACTACCCATGACCACCAGCCCAGGAGGGCCACCACCCACAGGGAGCTGGGCTCTTCCACATCAATCATCAATCAAGAAAATTCACCACAGGTCAGTATTATGGGAGCATTTTCTCAGTTGAGGTTCCTTCCTCCCAAATGACTCTAGCTTTTGTCAAGTTGACATAAAACTAACCAGTACACCTCCTTAGCCCAGAATCTAGTTTCTAAGTGTTGAGGCCTGGAAAGAAAAAAAATCAAGATGATATTTCTGGAGTCAATTGCCATCTCTGCAAACAAAGAGGGAAAATGAGAAATAAAACTTTGACCACACTTTAGGCTGGTGAAAACACTAAGCACATGTGACGGCTGGGTCTTCTTTGCTGTCAGTTTAACTCTAGCAAGATGGGAAAGAATTTAGTTCTCTATAAAGAAACACATCACAGGAGAGGTCACAGGAACTGTGAATGGAGACAGAACTATAAAAGGAAATGTGACCTCAGGTGTCTCAGTAGAAGCAGGAATCTAGTCATTTCTCTCTCCATATATGCCTCCAGATACCAGAGGAACTGACTCCTTAGAAAACATGCTGGAAGCTCATGGCTCCTGATAAGTGTTTTCAGATACTAACTGCTTCAAGTGTTTCCAAACATTACTAAACATTTAGGAATTTGTATCTTTTGGTATGTTAGGAGTCTAAAGTGAAAAGTTCAGAAAAGCTCCACACCCAAAGTCTACTGCTTAAGCCAAGAATTCTAAAACGCAGTTCATCTTGTCTGTACATGTTTACATAGTAATGCTAACCCCATGGCGTTTCCATCTGGGGAGAAGGGAGCTTGAATTTTACCTTATCTGAAACAGGAGCATTTGTCACTATGTTGCTGATGGCTCCTGGCCCTTTGATTGTGGTTTTAGCACAATTTAATAGTCCACAAAGTAGGGTGGGGACAGCCTTTGGATTTCTTTCTTCAACTTAGTTCTCTTAAATCATTTGTGATGACTTTAGAGTTACGTCATGATGGGCGAGTGAGGAGTAAATCCAACCCACTGCACTGTCAGTTCCTGGCTGCTTTCTCTGTTACGTTATTATAAAAGGACAAACACATCTCCAGGAACACAGCAAGTTCAGGCAGGGATATATTAAACCTCAGCTAGACTTTGAGGCAATAAGAAAATGTGTGAACATGATAATTTGATCTGGATATCAAGAGAGGTCTTTTTTTACTTTCCTCTTATCAAAATGGGAGCTTGAGGGAAACGTTGAAAGACAAAATGTCCATTCAATTTTGCCAAAATAATTTTAATTATTTCTTTCATTTTTTGAGATTATAATGTAATTATTTCATTTCCCCCTTCCCTTTCCTCCATACAGAATTCCCCATATTCCCCTCTTTGCTTTGGGGGAACTATGCCCTTAGTGTCTTTAGTGTCTACATGTCCTGTCTCTGATGCAGTATGCCACATCCCGCATGCCAGCGGGTGGGAGAACCCAAAATTCAGTGCGAGAACGTGAGCAGAGCACATGCGGCTGCCAGCCTATGAGCTGAGTCCATCCACTCATTTGGGAGTGCAGTTCCTGTCCCCACAGCACAAGCCTGTACACTGGGGACACCAAAGCTCTCTGCCCTTCACAATGACACCACCACGCACCACCAACAGCTTAGTATTCCATCCTCTTGACATTTTAGCAAATTGGAAATAACAGCAATACCTGCTTAACAGATTCTGTGAGCAGTAAAAGATAAAGCATTAACAATAGCCATAGCACTTCCTGTTTTGCAAGAACATTAAATATTAATGATAGTGCTGGGAAAAATGTCACACTGATAACTCATGACCGCAATATGATACCAAAACGCTTAAGCAATCAGATACCCATATTTATTCCCAAAAGTTGAGTATGAGCACATGTCATCATAGTCTAAACATTTGAAAGTTGACCAATACATCTATATATGGCCTACTACCATGCACCCACGCAACCATATATGGATAGTCAATAGCTACTCTCTGGATGGCGTCAAGCTGGTAAGATAGTTCATTTCTGTCTGTTGATTGAGAGTTTTTATTTAACTTTTGAATTATTTAAGTAAGTTTTATCATCATAGCACATTAACAGAATTTAGATGATTTTTTTAGTTTGAGTTATAATTTAATTCATCATTGTGAAATAAATTTAGAGCATTATCTTTTTTAAATTATTAGATTATGTTGATAATGTGAAGAAGGAGAAGAGCGGAAATTTGTCTTATATACACAAAACCTCCAAGCATAAGGTTATTCATTTTAGTATTTACATTTTCTTAACAAAGATCTCAATAAATATTTTTGGAAGAACAGAAACTGTGAAAGTGGGCGAGATCTTGGGATTTAAAACAGGTTAAACTTACTAGCGATCCCGCCAGAAAGACTCATTATACGCACAGAGCCCCTGACAAGGGCTCTTGACGTATAGTCCCTACGCTGGCACTGTCCAGATAACCAGGGAAGACATTAGATGTGTAAATTCTGAGGGTCCACCCAACATTCCTACAGAAACTGGTATCAAGCAGTATAGCTCCACAGCCCATCCTGAGACACCTATATTCTGCAAATCTTTGAGGAGGATAGCACAAAGGGAGCCCAGAGATTCACAGAGACCTCAAGTATTTAGAACATCAAGAGTTAGGCACCTGTGGAATTGGTCAGGTGACTCTGCTCCCAGAGATTCACAGAGACCTCAAGTATTTAGAACATCAAGAGTTAGGCACCTGTGGAATTGGTCAGGTGACTCTGCTCCCAGAACTGTGCATTCACCCGAGACAGTCCCTACCATTTCACCACAGGTTCCCTGTACACATCACAATTGCTACTTATAGGCTGCCCAACAAATATCTCAGTACCCTTCCAATGAGCAAATGGACACAGGGAAAGGGCTCGCTCAGGTGGCTCCTCCAGCAATCTGAGCAGAGTGACGAAAACATTAGGTTTGAGTTGCGGCTTCAGCCATGGCACCTTGTGCCAGCTAATCTCTTCTAAGCTTCATTTTCCTTGATAACCACTTACAGGTCATAGTACTATTCTGTGGATTAGAAGAGAAACATATGGAGGAGACACGGACGATGGAACACAGCATCTGTGCGGTTGTTACAACAGTAGCAATTTTGAGTATGCTGTTTTAAGGCCTCCGTGTCTTTCAATCTGTCTTATAAAATCTACACCGTGAGGAAGGAACAAAACTGACCCTGCTTGTTGGTGGTGGACTTTTGTTGTTGTTTTTCTCTTAGTCTTTTGGATATTTTGGGTCTCCACTCTTTTGGGAGCCCACCATCTAGCTCCCAAATAAATCATACACTGGAGCTTATTCTTACTTATGAATGTTGGGTCTTAGCTTAGTTTGTTTCCACTCAGCTTTTCTTAACTTAAATTATCTCATCTACCTTTTGCCTCTGGGCTTTTCCCTTTCTCTATTTCTGTATATCTTTTCTTTCATTCTTACTCCATGGTGTCTGGGGTGTGTGGCCCCTAGCGTCCTCCTCTCTTTCATCTTTCTTCCCAGGTTTCTCCTCATATTTATTCTCTCTGCCTGCCAGCCTCTTCGATCCTTTCTCCTGCCTTGTGATTGGCTGCTCAACTCTTTATTATTATTGTTGTTGTTGTTGCTGCTGCTGTTGTTGTTAGTCAATCAAGTGATTTAGACAGGCACAGTAACACAGAGTTAAACAAATGCAACATAAAAGAATGCAACACATCCTTGCATCATTAAACAAATGTTCCACAGCATAAACAAATGTAACACATCTTAAAATAATATTCCACAATACCAACTAGAGTTCTTCCTTGAATAATGAGATCCAGTTTCTTATGTTAAACTCTGAAAAATATCCATGTGCCCAGTTTCCACTCCATGTTAATTCCACTTCTTAATCTTATGATAGAAAGAAAGCCAAAAAGGACGTGAGGGGTAAATCTTCCTGAAGTTATTTTTGTCTTAATTATTTAAAGCACATGGGTTAGAGGAGAGCTGGATTAACACTCAACAGCTTCATTTCAAAATCAAAACATCTTTATACATTAGTTATTTATGTGAAACCTCACCCAGAATTCAAAATTGTTGATGTTGTTGAATAAACACAGGTAGATACAGAGTCCTCTCATAAGCGAGTTTCTGATTTTTCTCTTTAGAATAGCTGTTTATAGGCTATGAAATGGCTGCTTGCTGTTGCCTTGTCCTGAGTCCAGGTGGATGGATGCTTGTTTGGTTTGCACAAAGCCCTCACATCTTCTCTATGCTGCAAGATAGCCTGGGCTCCAGTTAGGAAAACTGCTCGTCCAAACAGAACAGGCTGTGTGCTTGATCACTGGAAGCAGACCCCACCAAACCCTAGAAAGCAGCACTTGGGCATCAGGGGGAGAAGGGAGCAACACTGAGACCAAGAGAGATTCCTCTAAGCTTAGAAGAATCTGCAGGCCTGTAATTCTCTTTCTTGGTTGGGTCTTTGTGTGGTTTTGGTATCAGGGTAACTATAGCTTCATAAAAGGAATTTGGCAATGACTCTTCTGTTTCTATATTGTGAAATACATTAAGGAGTATAGGTATTAGCTCTTCTTGGAAGTTCTGGTAGAATTCTGCATTGAAACCATCTGGTCCTGGGCTTTTTTTTGGAAGGGAGATTTTTGATAACAGTTTCTAATTCTTCGCGACTAACAGGTCTATTTAGATCGTTCACCTGGTCTTAGTTTAGCTTTGGTATATGGTACTATCATACAACAAAAGTATATGCTCAACTATGTTCATAGCAGCATTGTTTGTAATAGCCAGAACCTGGAAACAACCTAGATGCCCTGCAATGGAAGAATGGATGAAGAAAGTATGGAATATATACATATTAGAGTACTACTCAGCAGTAAAAAGCAATGACTTTTTGAATTTTGCATGCAAATGGACGGAAATAGAAAACACTATCCTGAGTGAGGTAAGCCAGACCCAAAAAGAGGAACATGGGATGTTCTCACTCATATTTGGTTTCTAGCCATAAATAAAGGACATTGAGCCTATAATTCGTGATCCTAGAGAAGCTAAATAAGAAGGTAAATCCAAAGAAAAACATATAGGCATCCTCCTGAATATTAACCTTCATCAGGCGATGAAAGGAGACAGAGACACACATTGGAGCACCGGACTGAAATCTCAAGGTCCAAATCAGGAGCAGAAGGAGAGAGAGCACAAGCAAGGAACTCAGGACCGCGAGGGGTGCACCCACACACTGAGACAATGGGGATGTTCTATTGGGAACTCACCAAGGCCAGCTGGCCTGGGTCTGAAAAGGCATGGGATAAAACAGGACTCGCTGAACATAGCGGACAATGAGAACTCAAGAACAATGGCAGTGGGTTTTTGATCCTACTGCACGTACTGGCTTTGTGGGAGCCTAGGCAGTTTGGATGCCCACCTTACTAGACCTGGATGGAGGTGGGTGGTCCTTGGACTTCCCACAGGGCAGGGAACCCTGATTGTTCTTCGGGCTGACGAGGGAGGGGGACTTGATTGGGGGAGGGGGAGGGAAATGGGAGGCGGTGGCGGGGAGGAGGCAGAAATCGTTAATAAACAAATAAATAGATAAATAAATAAATAATAAAGTAGCATGTTTAGCAGGTCAAAAAGAAAAAAAGAAAAATCTGCAGGAGGATGAGCTCAGTGGTGGAGCGCTTACTTGCCTAGCATGCTCAGGCCTGAGGCTTAGCCCCTCCCCTTCAGGGAGGAAAAAAATGCATTTCACAGAACATCATGGAGTCAGCAAATTTCCTATACAAGTTCTAATTACAATGTGTCTGAGAAGTCACAGATGAAATGACTACAGGCTTCCAGAGGAATACATTTCAGAAGAGCCCCCAACATTCGTATTCCTTCTGTTTATGGACTCAGCTGCAGGAAGCTATGAAAGATTCCCTCCCTCTGCTTCCTTGCATTTAGGAATGTTTCCAGTTGTTTTGTTTGTTTGTTGTTTTTTCTCTTAAACCCATGTGTTCTGTCTTGTTTTGTTACTGTCAACTCCTCAACTTTATTCAATGTCTTATTTAAACCTTTTGTTCTCTCATAGTCACCAGACATTGGTTTTGGTTTTGTTGCTATTTTGTTGTTTTTTCTTCAAACTCTTTATGTGCATTGCGCTCACATCCATTCTGACCACAAGGGCTCAGCCCTGAAGTGCATTTGTTTAGGATGGATGGCAAGAGCAAGGACCCTGAAACATGAGTGAATGAACTCACTCAGAAAGAATGACATTAGCCACGTGTGGTACCTCACATCTGTAATCTACACTAGGGATGCTGGGGCAGAAGGAGTTCTGAGGGTATGAAGCTATCCCAGACTACATAGCAAATTTTGGGCAAATCTGGGCTAGAGAGTGAGGTTTTGTCTCAAAATAAATAATCAAACAAGTTTTTCCTCATTACCAGAGATTCTGATTTTACTGTCCTGAGAACAAAGAAAAGTGAATAAGACAAGTCTTGTGTTTTGTTTTGTTTCTTTATGCAACCAGTATTATATAGAGAAAATACACGGGCAATCAAGATCAGCAGGACCATATTATGATGCTTCTAAAACGAATCTAATCCACATATAATTACAATGCTACCTTATACCTTTCTTCTTAAAACCTGCTCTCAATTTACACTTTCTTTTTGATTTCTCAACTTATTTCAATGCTCCTAAAAGTAGTCAATAAACTTTGACAGGATAATTGGAGTAGGAAAATTGTAAGCAAAAATCAGTTTTATAATATAAACTTTATTTATATTAAGTTAATGCTGACAGCCTCTAGGAGGTGCTCAAGCCTCCTTCTACCCACTTCCTTTTGCATTCCCTATGGAGAAGCATTTGCTTACTTTTCTGATGTCATTGCTTAGTTCCTATTCCCCAGCACTGCACTGTCAAGTTTACAGTTGTCATAATAAGGGTGTGGCCTTCTTTGGATTTCTTTGTTAGTAAGCTCAGTGGAAAAGAAGGTAAGATGGCAAGTGGATTTTTGTTTGGGGACAAGTAGTTCAAACCATCGACTAATTAGACATATCATCAATGGAGCACAAAGTTCTTCCCAGAACCTACTGAGACTTCTTGGAGCTCTGTATTGGCTTAGTCCCTAACCTCATAGCTAAGGGACATATTTTCTTTGTTTTCCTTTGTCTTATATCATTGTCATCATCTGTCAGATATTTCCCCTTCCTTTTAATCCACACCTTTTCAGCATCTACTTTCCAGCCTCCAGAGAACACATACTGTGGGAATGTAAGTCAGGAGCTCTTTAATGAAATGTTGCTGTAATGGCATTGCCATTTTTACTTTGGTTTCATTAAAAGAAAAAGGTAGAGATATCAAAGAGAGGCTACTTCTCATGACTCACCTTTGAAAAGATAAAGGAAGTACCAAACACCAACACTGAATCTCTTAGTTTGAATAGTAGATCAATAACAGTGCCCAGTAACATGTCCACAGAGACTTAAAGACATATTCTGCATGTGCAGAAATGGGGGCGGGGCAATCCCTTTCCTGCCTTCATGATAGGTGGTGTGGCTGGTACCTCTAAAACAAAAGCCAGGTTAATAAAAGAAAAACATAGCAAATTTATTCAATCATAGTTTTACTTAACAAAGGAAACCAGGCTGAAGGCCTATAGAATCAGAGTCAGGATGAACTGCCCATTTAATGCATAGGTTAAATGAGATATGAGCAAAAGTGTAGACATGAGATGCCTGCACGAAGGGGAATATGGCAGATGGCCGGCAAGACCTGTCTGTTTCAATTCTTCATGACGTCTCTCTGTAGCATTTTTTCTTCTGGGTGGAGTACAAGGTGCTTTGGAGAGTGTGGGAGATCTATGGTGTACAACCACACAAAGAAGCTCTTAAATTTTCTTTACTGCCAATCCTTCCACAGAAAGGTGGGACCAAAACTGAGTCATAATTTAGGGGAACAGGGTTGTTAGTTTTTCTGTCCTGCTTTGGGGAAAAAAAACTTCTATTACTATGTCTTTTAACGGGGGGTGGGGGAGAGCTCAGAGAGAAACTTTGATCCTGAGTCCTCTTCAAAAGCTTTCACTTTGGGTTGTCACCTCCTGTTCCCACTTCCAAAAACAGACAAAAATGTCCATCTGAACTATTAGTAATCGATTATCAGATTTTGGCCAAAATAGCATTGGCCAGACTTCAGTCAGCTTAAGAACTGATATTCAGCTGTGTCTAATAGATCACACCTGTAAAGCCAGCGCTGCAAAGCCTCAGGCGTGAGTCCCACTACATGTGAGGCTGGTATGTAATGCAGAACCCCAAAACAACCCAGGGTACAGCATAAGACTTTGTCTCAAATTTTAAAAAAAGAATAGAATTTTATTTTCACAGTTCCAGACACTGGAGGCAAATCAAAGTGCCACCTAACTATCTAATTTCCAAACTGGGCCCTCTTCCAGACTTGCAGGTCCCTTCCTGCCATGTCCTGATATTGCAGATGAAGGCGCTGCTATCTATCATAAAAGCACTAATTCCATTAAGAGGGCTCCACCGTCACCTCTTCTTTTAAATCCAATTATCTCCCAAAAGATCCATCTCAGAATATTCGCAGTTCCCATCACATTAGGGGTCAGGACTTCAGCACAAGAATTTTGTGTGGAGAGGCACAACTCAATCCATTCCAATCATAAAAGAGAGGGTCAAATCAGAAGCCTTCGTAACCTGCTCTAGACTCAGGGAAACAAGAGTAAACTTGGATAAAAAGACTCTACAATAAGGCCTCAACTTACCTATTCTTTCTTGTTATCTTCCACTTCTTCTGATTCTTCACCTTAGAAGCCTGATTTGCAACAATCAAAAACACTGTTGTAGATCTTCAAGCCAACCAGGCCACTCTTTTTAGCCACACACTTACCTCAAAACAGTTCTCAAATACTTGAACACATCCATTCCTCTTGAGTTCATAACCTTCCAAAGAAGAGTGCTGTTATGATTTAAATATTTTATTAGAGTCCAATGTATAATTGGTTCATATTAAAACTCTTGCTGGTTGAGTAGAGGGAATAGAATCTTCTTCAATGCCTGCTACCTTTCTGTGGTTAATTAAACTTATTTCCCACATGGCTGGGGTGAGTTTGTAAATCCTAATCTCATTTGAGGAGAGACCATCCAACATCTCTTCGAAAATCTTGGAAAGAAATTCTGCATCTGAACAGAAAATCTTTCCTTGTTCTCCCTCTTTGTCCTTCCCCCATCTCAATCAAGCTGTTCCCTCATGTTCTCTTCCTCCCTCCCTTTTCACCTCCCTTCTCCTTCAGCTGTTCCTCCCTGCTCCATGCTCCCAATTTTCTCAGGAGATCTTATCTATTTCCCCTTCCCAGGGGGAATCCATGTATGTCTCTTTTAGGGTTCTCCTTGTTACCTAACTTCTCTGGGGTCATAGACTATAGGCTGGTTATCCTTTGCTTTATGTCTAATATCCACTTATGAGTGACTATATAGCCTGTTTGTCTTTCTGGGTTTGGGTTACCTCACTCAGGATGGGTTTTTCTAGTTCCATCCATTTGTATGCAAATTTTAAAATGTCATTATTTTTTTCTTCAAAGACTTAAAGTTCTTGTCAAATAGATCTTTCACATCCTTGGTCAGAGTTACCCCAAGATATTTTATGCTATTTGTGGCTATCGTGAAAGGTGATGCTTCTCTAATTTCCCTCTCTGCATTTTTCTACATGTAGACATACAGTTTTTTCATTTCATAATTTTAGCTTCTTTGTCAAAAATCAGGTATTCGTAGGGGTGTAGATTAATATCAGGGTCTTTGATTCTATTCCATTGGTCTACCTTGATCATGGTGGATGATTTTTTTTATGTGTTCTTGGATTCAGTTTTGTAATAGTAAAAGTAAAATGCTTCAGGTCCCTGAGTGACTGCAGTGAGCAGCGGGCCATGAGACCATGCCGCAGGTCTCCAAAGTGGTAGCTGGCAGTGGGCAGCAGGTCCTGAGAGCAGCCATTTCCAGTCAGGGATGGTGCAGTTCCCCAAGTGGCTGCAGTGGGCCACGAGTCCCAGGCAGGCAACCATGTTGTGGGTTAGAGACCTCGAAGGGGGAGCCAATTCCATGATGAGAGACAGATGGATGAGCACACCCCAAGACCACACCACAGGTCTTTGCAGGTCTCCGAAGGCAACTGGTCCCAGGCAGGGAGCCACTCATGAGCAAGAGACAGAGACATGGATAGGCACACCATGCAGAGTGGGGTTGGATATTTATTTAATGGGTTATGGAGGGGAAAGGGGAGAAGGGGAGAAGAGCAGAGAGAGTCAGAGAAAGAGAGAGAAAATCTGAAGGGGGAAAGGGAAGAAGTGGGGAGAAGAGAGAGACAGAAGCTGCCTCTTTGAGAGGGAGATGAAGGGACTTGGGCTGGAAGCCAAAGATTAGCTTTCCTCAGCAAACTGGGGTGGGAGTGGGCATGGCTTGTCTCTTAAAGGGACAGAGCAGACCATTACAAGTTTGCCAGTATTTTATTGAGTATTTTTGAATCAATGTTCATGAGGGAGATTGGTCTGTAATTTTCTTATTTAGATGAATCTTTGTGTGGTTTGGATATCAGGGTAACTATAGCCTTGTAAAAAGAGTTTGGTAACATTTCTTCTGTTTCTATTGTGTGGAACAATTTGAGAATTATAAGTATTAGCTCTCCTTTGAAGTTCTGGTAAAATTCTGTGTTGAAACCATTCATCCCTGGGGTTTTTTGTTTTTTGGTTTTTTTTTTTTTTTTGGTTGGGAAACTTTTGAAGACTTCTTTATTTCCTTAGGTCTATTTAAATTATTTATCTGGTCTTGATTTAATTTTGGTATGCGGTACCTACTTGTCAGAGACCAGTTTCAAAAATAATACCACTTGCCAAAATAGGGAGATGGGGATTAGAAGAGTTAGTAAAGGGTACAAAGACACAAGTGAAAATAATAAAACAGAAAGGATAGTACCAGGAAGGAGCTCCAGGGAATACTGAAATCCACCTGCTGCATTTAATTTTCCATACATTTTTTTACCCCAATACAACAGGGGTAAGAAGACAAAAGACTGCTTTAATGTGATACAAAGGACAACTAGAATAGTTACTTCTTCAATAATTTGAGCCATCAAGCCATTAATCCATGATAAAAGCATTCTGTTGTTTAGGTAGTAAACCCACCCTAGACCAAGTATTCTGAAGACAGTCACTCCCAAGGTCAAACCTCCTTTTTCAAAAGAAGGAGCAGAAGTATGCTTGAATTTCCTGACCCTTAGTCAGGGGGGAGTGGATCTACCTGTATGAGCCATCTTAATGTCAAAAAGACCAAGTAACCACATCCTAGGTCAGAATGTGTAGCATGGGTTGTTGTCAACAATTTTGAGCAACCTCAAACTCTCTGACCTTCAGACAAGATAGGCTCACATTTTTGGGGGCCTCCACACTTATCCAAAAAGTTTTCCACTTCTTTTAGATTTTCCAGTTTTGTGGAATACAGGTTTTTGAAGTGTGACCTAATGATTCTTTGGATTTCCTCAGTGTCTGTTGTTATGTACCACTTCTCATTTCTGATTTTCTTAATTTGAATATTCTCTGTCATTTGGTTAGTTTGGATAAGGGTTTGTCTAACTTGATTTTCTAGAAGAACCAGGTTTGTTTCATTGATTCTTTGTATTGTTCTCTTTGTTTCTATTTTATTGATTTCAGTCCTCAATTTTATTATTTCCTGTCATCTACTCCTCTTGGGTGAGTCTGCTTCTTTTTGTTCAAGAGCTTTCAAGTGTGCACTAAAGTGAGATCTCTCCATTTTCTTTATGTTGGTACTTAGTGCGATAAACTTTCCTCTTAGCACTGCTTTCATAGTGTCCCATAGGTTTGGGTGTGTTGTGCACTCATTTTCTTTGAAGTCTAGGGAGTCTTTAATTTCTTTCTTTATTTTTTTCTTGATCCAGGAGTGCGTGAATTGAGCATTGTTCAATTTTTATGAGTTTGTAGACTTTCTGCAATTAGTGTTGTCAAAATCTAACTTTAAGCCATGGTAATCCAATAAGATAAAGAGGGTTACTCCATTTTTTTTATTTGTTGAGGTTTCCTTTGTTTCTGAGTATGTAGTCAATTTTAGAAAAGGTTCCATAAGGTGCTGAGAAGAAGGTATACTCTTTTGTGTTTGAGTGAAATGTTCTATAGATGTCTGTTAAGTTCATTTGAGTCATGACATCTGTTACTTCTCTTATTTCTCTGTTAAGTTTCTGTCTAGCAGACCTGTCTATTGGTGAGAGTAGAGTGTTGAAGTTTCCTATTAATGTGTGGGGTTTTATGTGAGGTTCAAACTTTAGTAATGTTTCTTTTACATATGTTGGTACTCTTGTATTTGGGGCATATATATTCAGAATTGAGACTTCATCTTGTTGGATTTTTCCTGTGATGACTATGAAGTGTCCTTCTCTTTTGATTGATTTTAGTTTGAAAACTACTTTATTAGATATTAGAATATCTATACCTGCTTGTTTTTTAGGTCCATTTGATTAGAAAATCTTTACCCAACCCTTTACTCTGAAGTAATGCCTGTCTTTGAGGTTGAGATATGTTTTTTGTATGCAGTAGAAGGATGGATCCTATTTTCATATCCATTCGGTTAACCTATGTCTTTTTATAGGTGAGTTGAGTGCATTGATATTAAGAGATATAAATGACCAGTGATTGTTAATCCTGTTATTTTTCAGTGGTATTTGACATTTTGTATGTTTCCCTTCTTTGGGGTTTGCTGGTATAAGGTTATCTGTTGCCTGGGGGTTTTTCTAGATCCAGGTTTCTTGCTAACCCCAAAATGGCTCCCTCAATCAAGATATCTCTTTCCTTGCTCTCATATGTGTCCTTTTTCCATCTCAACTATCCCATTTCCTCAAGTTCTCCTCAACCCTCCCCTTCTCCTATTGAGTCTGTCGTTTATGATCCTAGAGAAGCAAAGTAATAAGGTGAACTCAAAGAAAAACATTTATAGGTCAACCTGGAAAGTGGAAACTGACAAAATCGCCTCACAAAATTGGGAACATGGAGGCAGGGGGAGGGGTAGAAGAAAGGGGAGAAGGGGAAGAGGACACCCACATCTTTCCATGCCCTCTCTGTTGCATCTTCCTACCATCCTGCTCTGTATGCCAGCTCTGTCACATAGGCCAAATTAGCATCTCTATCCCAGGCATTCTCCAAATTACAAAAAAGGAGCAGAACCTTAGCATATCCTGACCCTGGTGACAGCCTGTCTGTAAATGCTAGGTGACCACCTCCTGTGCAGCAGGTGTAAACTGTGGCTTAGGATTCTGGTTACCATACCATGTAAAAATATGGGCCTTCATCCATGGGCAGGCAGGCCCAAGACTCCATGGGACAGAGGTGTGGTGGTGGATGGTTGCAGATGCGGAGAGGATGCTCCCAGATCACTGGGGCTTTGCTGGGTGGGGGTGGGGCACAAGATGTGCCTAGGGATCTAGGGTCTAGAGAGATGGGCCCTCCAGCTGGGGACCCAGACACTCACCTCTCCAGGTGCAGTCAGGTCCAAGGCTCTGGTGGTCTCAGGAGTGGTGGGTGCATGTTGTATTCTTTTATGTGGCATTTGTTTAGCTTTGTGAAGTTGTGTTACTTTGCCTGCCTAAAGCACCTAATTGGTCTAATAAACTGAATGGCCAATAGCTAGCAGAAGAAAGGATAGGTGGGCTGCCAGGAACAAAGAATAAATAGAGGAGGGGAGAAGAGGAGGGAGGAGCAAGAAATGGAGAAGGAAGAGAGGACACCAGGGGCCAGCCACCCAGCCACTCAACCAGCAACAGAGTACAAAGAAAAGAAAAATATATAGACTAAAGAAAGGTAAAAGGCCCAGAGGAAAAATGTTGGAAAGTTAGCTAGTGTTGCAAGGAGGGCCTGCTTGTTGGTTTTATCTGCCTGGCTAGCTTAGCCCTGAAATAACCACACAGAAACTGTATTATAAATCACTGCTTGGCTCATTAGCACTAGTTTCGTATTGGTTAATTCTTAACCCATTTCTACTAATCTGTGTATTGCCACGTGGCAGTGGCATACCAGGTAAAATTTCCAGTGTCTGTCTCTGAGGGATCCATGGTGTCTCTCCCTGACTTTGCCTCCTTTCTCCCAGCAAGTCATTTAGTTTTCCCCACCTACCTAAGTTCTGCCCTATCAACAGGCCCAAAGCAGTTTATTTTATTAACGAATGGAAGCAACACAAAGACAGAAGGACCTCCTATACCAGGCTAGAAACAAGACAAACTAAGGACAAGTATTCATAAATAAACATAAGCCTCCATGTATTTATTTGGGAGCTGGGTGTTGGGCCCCCAAAGAGCAAAGAGTGGGGGAAGGACCAACTACATGCACAAAGTAAGTTCTGAGAAGGTTCCAGATTTGAAGCCTCTACTGTTTTCTCCCCCACATTCATGTTATTTTTCTCCTGCCATTTCATGTCTGACAGCATGCAGAGAAGTACCAATTAGTGAAGCTCATCCATTTGCCACACTCCAGAGTTTTATTATAATTTCAATCCATAGGCAACACTGATAGGGAATACTGTCTAGTTCATGTGTTTGAACTCAACTCCCTCCATTGTTTTCCAGAGACCTGGCCAATATCACTGTGGCTCAAAACCCCAACCCCTCTAATTACGTGGTTGGCTTTTCTGAATGACCAGAACCATATCCTGAGTCATTTCACTAATATTAACAACCAAATGTCCCACCATGAGTCATTCTGTTAAACTCTCAGGGTCTATCATGAATCACAAAGAGATGGTCCTTATCACTCAGGAAATTCCAAGACAGAAGCACTATACACAGAGAAGACAAGTTCTTGCCTGGTCTTTTCGGTGGCTATTTCAGCAAGGAGGAAATGCTACTTCTTTCATGATGGAAGAAGCCAAATAAAACAAACATTAGAGCTACTAATTGGTCTCAGCTGCTGACAAGAGTGGTCACACAGCAGCAACCATGACTGGGTCAACCTTGGCGAGCAGAAGTCAGATTGCTGAATTCATGAATCTCGATCCTGCTGTGAGGACCACTTTGCTCCTGAGATCATTGGGTGACAGTAGAGATTTTGGAGGAAAGACTAACTGATACCCAATGGATGAGTCTCCCCATATATTTAATTGTTGAGTTCTCTTCCACTGAAGTAACCCTTCAGTGAACATTTACATGAGACTCAGATATCTTCATGTTTCCCCCATTCATGAAAGCCTACTCACACTCTAAATTTCCAACTCTTTAGTCCTGTTCATCCCAGTTGTTGCCTTCCCAGTGGCACTATAAACTATAGCCCCAAAACTGGTGTGGGTTCATTTGTCTGGCCCCTAGTTCTGCAAAGTAAAGTGAACAAGAAACTGTACTGCTTGAACTTCTGCCTACTTGGATTCCCTTTCACCATTGTCCTTCAGATAGGTCACTGCAAACGGGCTGTAACACAGCCACAACCCACTTGCAGAATAAAATTTTAGCATCTCTAAAATAGGTCAAACATTTTCTTACCTTGTCAGTTTATCAGAGGGAATTCCCCTAGGAGACCATGGTAAAGGTGGAAAAGAACTATTCTAACACTATAGTCCATGGGCATTTGAGCTGCTTAATCCTTGTAGTAGACTTTATGGCTTGGGATGGCTAATAACCCTCAGTTCATGATGGGACACTCAGGATGCATGGTTACTTGGTGATCTGTAGTTAACCATTATTCTCTTCTGAGGTCCAGTATAAAGCCAAGACCTACTTCTTGGAGGCCATTGTCTAAGAGAATGCCATGGTCTTGCCATCTACTGAAAATAGAGCTTTTCTGTTTTGGGGTTTTTTTGGGGGGGGGGGTTGTTGTTTTGTTTTTGTTTGTTGTTGTTGTTGTTGTTTGTTTGTTGTTTGTTGTTTTGGTTTTTCGAGACAGGGTTTCTCTGTGGCTTTGGAGCCTGTCCTGGAACTAGCTAATAGAGCTTTTCTGATGAGGATTGAGAGACACATTAATCTATGGGTATAATGATAAATGATTAGGAATCAGCTTATTACTATGCCCATTTATCAGAATAAAGTCATAGGCTTTCCCCCTAGTGACAATGATCTGTCTATCAAAAAGCTCTTGGCCTGATAATGATGCCTGGTATAGGTTTAATTTTGTTGAGTGGGACTTAAATCCAATCAAAAATTTTCGTTTACTAACGTTCATGATACATTGCCCCAGTGAGTGTGTCTTATCAAGCCAGTCATTATTGTAGCTTGCAGAATTCACTGATGGATAAGAATGATTATCACTTTTCTCTTCCAGTACCATGTAAACAGATTCCAGCACTATGAAAATTATTCAGTAGGGTTGAAGTTTGCAGGTCAGTATCAGTTTGATATCTCCATGCTATGACTCAAGTGTACGATGTCTTCAGAAATAGGGGCTTACCATAAAGTTCTAGGTGGTAACCAAGAGCATTGGCAATAGCCTATACTCATTGAGGGTCAACAACTCTAAAAGTAGTGACCCATTCCATATATGTCACTGTGAGATGAAACGTGATTTGGTAAAACCCAAAAGTGTTTTGGATATAAAAAGCCTTAGAAAAAAACTTTAGGGAAAATTGAGTGGAAATACACTTTCAAGGAGAAAAAGAAGTGATGTAAAATTTCCAATCGCAAAGCAAATACTTGTGTATTTTAAACAGTGGGTGACAGTAAGAGTAAACTTGGAGAGTTTCTGAACCAGCCATCACATAAAAGTAAGATATATAGAAATATATAGATGTTATATATATATATATATATATATCTTTATATATATTTATATATCTAAAAGACACATACATCTATAAACTAAGGGATATATATATATGTATGTATATGCACATATATATCCTCCTCCTATAGTAGTAGCTTCCCATGCAACTTTTTGAAAGGAATTCATGTTATCTGTCCCTCCCTGGGTTATTTTCTCTACTAGCCCTCCCACTATATTTAACCCTTTCTAGAGGTAAAATTATAAGAAAGAAATCATTTCCTCTCCTTAGATACTATATTTTGCTAACAACTATGTCAAATTACACAGTCTGAAATGAAATTTAGGTGATTACAAGTTTTCTGTAGAATGTAGCAACCATCCCTAGCTGGGGCAGTAGTCACCAACCTCTGTTTGTATACCCCTTTAAAGGCACTAAAAAAAATAATCTCTCTTCAAAATATTTAACTATACAATCAAAGCTTTCATCAGTTAAATATTTGGTGATCTAGTTTCATTTCTGCTGCTGTAATCGAACACTCTAAACAAACAAAGCTCAGAGGAAAAGGGAGCTGATTTGGCTTGCACTCTGGTCACAGGCAATCGCTGAGAGCAGTTAGGACAGAAAATTGAAGGACCACTTGCTACTCCACACATTAACTCTGGCCAAGGAACTCTGGAGGAATGCTGTTTGGAGGAAGGCTCACTGACCCATGCTTAGCTAGTTTTCCTACACAGACCAGGACGGCCTGCCGAGGGAATGGTGCTGTCCACAGAGGGCTAAGCCTTCTTAACACTGATTAATAATCAAGATAATCCGCCACAAGCATGCTCATAGACTAATCTTATCTGGATAATCACACAATAGAGACTCCTTTCTCAGGTGGCTCTGTCCAGTTGACAGTTAAGTCCAACTGCGTTATAAATATTGACATTTGACACTAGAGCAGCAGCCGGTACTTCTGTGTGATGGCTCCTTCAGAAACTCTCCAAGTTTACTCTTACTGTCACCCACTGTATGTGCATGAGTATTTGCTCTGATTGGAAATTTTACATCATTTCTTTTTCTCCTTGAAGCGTATTTCCATTCAAGTTCCCCTAAAGTTTTTTTCTAACGTTTGGTTTTTACCCACTCACATTTCCTTTCACTGTTGACTACAATATCTTTTCTATTTTGTTTCCTGTAACTATAGGGCTCTGATTATCTCTTGTGTTTGTAGTCCTGGATTACAAGGCTGGAGAAGTGGCTTTGCAGAGCCTTCTGCACTGTTCTTGCAGATGGCCCAAGTTCAGTTCCCAACTCAACTGTCTGTAACTCTAGCGCCAGGTGGTCTGAACCGTCTTCTGGTCTCCATTGGCTCCTACGCTCACATGCACATACTCACACACAGACACACGTTCATAGACATACTTAAAATAAGATAAACCTTTTGAGGTAGATTTGTTCTGAATGAAATTATAATTGTTAGTAGCATGCAATTTGTTGAGTAACGTATAAAATTGTTTGTTGTAATTGTACAACTCAGATAGTGTGATGGTTAATTTAGATTGTAACCCATTGAATAATACATAAAATATAATTTCATTGTAATTGTATGACTCAGATAGTGTGATTAATTTGGATTGTCTACTTGACTGAATTAAGAAACCAACCCCATAAGCCATTAATGATGCAAACTATTTTGTGTGTCTGTGAGGGTGTTTCCAGAGATTACCTGAGGAAGAGAGACCCACATTAGACATGAAAAGTAAAATCTCATGGGTTATGATCCCAAGCTGAATAAAAGGAGAAACCCCAGTGGGCCCCAGCATTCATTTCCCTATGCTTCTTGGCTATGGATACAATGTGGACATCATGTGTTCAGCTAGGATGGACTCTGTCTCCTTACACTGTGAGCCAAATAAATCCTTTCTTCCTTAAGTTCTTTCTGTAAGGTATTTTGGTCACAGCAGTGAGAAGGATAACTAATAGGGTAGACAGAAAAAGTTTAAATGTATTTCATTTATTCTATGATGTATAATATTTTACGGTAAAATGAGAAACGTCATCATGAATTTTATTCCGATTTTAAATTTCCCATGTTAAGCTGTAATGCTCCTGAATTTTGTTGGAAGCAAAAACTTGATAACTACATAACCTGCTCAAAAGAATTACAGTTATTTATTTTTTGAATTTCTGGGAGATAACCCCCAAAAGGCTTTCAACAGTGATTAACAACTGTTCATTAGTTGTAACTGTTACTCTTTTGTGAAGAGTCACTTCCTTTAGTGTGAGCCCAAGATGTTCCAAATGGACTTTTAAACTCCGACATGGGACATCACTGAGTATAGACTGATCCAGGAGCTGTAGCCTTGGGGATGATGGCTCCTTCAGCAGGCATTCATAGAGAGACTGGACCTGAGGGCTCCCATTGTTCTAGACAACTTTGTTTTAAAGGCCTTGAAGGGAAACTGTGTGGCACACTATTCACATATTTCAATATAAACATTTAAGGCAATGGACCTAAACAGACACTTTGCAAAAGAAGACATCCAACTGGCCAGCACGGATATGAAACACGCTCTACATAACTGACCATGGTTCAAACACGAGTTGTCACTTCACTCCAGTAGGAATGGCTGTTATCGAACAGACAAAGGATCACAAGAGCTGGCTAGATGGTTAGAAAAGGGAACGCTTAGGCACGATAGGTGGGAATGTACACTAGTCAGTGAAGAAAACAACATGGTAGGATTCTCAAAACTTAAAAGCAAGCGTTTGTGTGGTCCGCAGTCCCACTCACCGGTCCATAACCAGGAGCAATAAGACCATTGTGTTGAAGAGAACCAGTGCTACCATGTTCAACACAGCACTATCCACAAGAATAATAAATGGAAACAACTTAATGTCCAGCCAATGACTACATAAAGATAGTGTGGTACATGGACACTATGAATATTGTTAAAATTAAATAATAAAAAGTGTGCTACTTGGAGAAAGGATTAAGCAGTCCACTATTCTATTGAACTATATGGCAAATATAGTAATCATAATGTACTCTATATCTTAAAAAAAAACTAGAAGAAGGATTTGGGATGTTTGTACCACTAAGAAATGGTAAATATTTGACATCATGAATATTTGATTCTTAGCCTGATTTGAGAATGGCACAATGTACACAGCACCCCAGAACCATATAGAATCCTTATGTATTAATTAAATAAGTAGTCTAATGGAGTCCTAAAAATAAATACAAATAAGTGATCATATTTAAGTACTTCACTTAATCCTAACATTTTCATATGTTTTCCTCCAAATGTTGATGTTTCAGATTCAAGGGCTATTTATAGAAAATGCCTTCCATGTAATTGAATGAACAAAGCAAGCTGTCATTGCTAAACCCATCAGTCAAATCAAACACAGCTCTGACATTATTTTTTTCCACTTAACAAAAAACTCATGTCAGTAATAACCAGCTCTCTTCTGAGCTACATTTCTCAGAAGAGTAAGAACAGGACTCAAACCGCAGCCACTGATTGATTGCTAAATACACAAGACCAAGCTGAGTCCTGGATTCCTTCCAAAGTCTGTGTGTGTCCTCACGTGACCTCTCCAGGAGCTTCTGTAGTCAGCAGCAGGAGTTGTGGGCGGAAAATCTGGTAAGGTGGTTAAGTAACAAAATACCGGGATAAAAGGATAAAAGAAGGATGTTTCCGCAGCATACTTTGCTTTAAATGGAAATCAAAGAAAAGCAAAGGATGTTTGAAAAGAAATCAGTGTCTACTGACTATCAGAGACTTTCCTAAAAGCAACATTTCAACTGGGCCCTTCATTCTGAACTCTCGGGAATTATTACATCCCAGCAATGTGTTACTATAACATTCAGAATGGGTGAGAGGTTTGACTTCACTCTTAAAAAGAAAAAGGAGGCTGAGAAAGAAATCCAGACTATTCCTAGCCCCGGGTGATGAAATGCTACAGGTTAACTTTAAGGGGGGAAAAAAATCATTTAAAAATATGAGGACTCAAAAAACATCTGTCATGAAAAGTCCTTGTGATGACTCCCAGAAAATGCCTTGGTCATCTTCTGAGGAAGGACACCTGGGCTTCAGCCAGCAAGGATCAGGAAGGAGAGTTAGCGGTGATCAGCCGCAGAAGCAACAGGAGCTGGGTGCAGACGGCCAGTTCCGACGGGCTCTGTGTTTTATGAGCACAGCTGAGACCGCAGATAAGGCTCTTGAACAAGGTATGTCAGCAGCCTCGTGAACGTGAGAAGTGTTTGCATAAATGCTGCTGCGCTGGTGCCTTTTCTTCTCTCCTCCTCAATTACTCTAACCACGCAATCTATTTATGCAAACGTTTTCAGTTCCCCAAGAACAGTTGACATCTAATCACGTGGCTTCCTTCCTATCTCTGGCTTTTCTCCTCTGCTCACCTGGGGATGGAACGCTTTTTCACTAAATTCTCTTACTGTCTGGCTTTGTTCCAACTCAGGGTTTTAATCTGGCCCATGGTTATATCTTTTTACTTCCTCTATACCACTTCCTCTACAGCGTTTTCCCTGCCATAAACGTCATGATTTCTAGACGGCAAACCTAATCTTTAAACATCCTTCCTCTGAACTTTAACTCTTCAATTACTGCCTTTGGTAGAATAGAAAAGCAGCTTAGCCTTCAAAATCACGCTCTGCTAACAATTCTGGCTTCATCTCTCCCAAGCTGTCCTCCCCTCTCCCATCTTGTCTCTGTATTGAACGAATTTTGCTTTCCCAGGGCTCAGTGGCCATTCATGTCTGCAGGCCTTTGCATATACTTCTCTGGTCTTCCTCCCATTAAAATTTAATTCTACTTTAGAATCAATTCAAGTTATTTTCTACCTAAATTCCTCTCCACATATCCTACCATAAAACTGGCCTTATTCAGATTGTTCTTGCCAAAATATATCTTTATTTCTGCTGTTAGACTATGGAATCTTAAGAGTAGTTGTAGCCTAGCAGCGGCAAGGACTAATTACACTGTACCCACAAACTTTCACGTTCGAGATTTATTGGAAAAAAATGACCGGACTGGGAAGAGAAAGGCGCAAAAGCTTGTTGACCTCTCTGGAGGGTCAGGAAAGGAAAGGGAAAACTGGCAGAGGTCTTAGGGGCTTAGAGCATGTGCTCAGACTACTTAGCTACTTAGCGGCCATAGGACAATGCATGCGTGCAGGGGATGTTCATAGTGGTTACAGTTGAAGACCCTGAGGGCAGGCTAGAGCGATGCCCGAAATGTTAGCAGGTGCATGCGTGTACGAAGTGGTTGTGGTTGGTGACGTGTGTGCTAGGTCCCGAAGGACAGCACAACAGCGTAATCTAACGGTAGTGACTGTACTTGATTGTTTCATACTCTTCGTACTTGGCACATAGTAGGTCTTTGTGACAATGAAAACACATAAGATGATCACATTATAATAAGGGAATGTTCGCGTTGGTTCATGTTTTTGAACATTTCAGACTCTGGCCCATTGCTTGTGTGCCTATAGAGAAGCACTACAAATGGTGGGGACAGCAGGAGACAAAAAGTAGAGAGGTGTCAGGGTTTCAATATCTTCCTCATCTCCTGCCCAGTTCCTCAAGATATGAGTTAGAGGGGAAAGGTATTCAAAGCCCAAACTATAACAGTATTAACTATTTTAATTATTGGCTGGTTTGGAAGTTGGCATGACTGTTTTATTGATTGATTTATTTTGGTTTGGGGTTTGTTGTTGTTATTGTTGTTTTGCTGTTTTGGGGGTTTTGAGGAGGTTTTGTTGAGACAGGGTTTCTCTTTATAGCCCTAGTTGTCCTGGAACTTAGTGTGTAGAGCAGGCTGGCCTCAAACTTGTGGCCACCTTCCTGACTCGCCTTCCAAATATTAGGATTACAGGCATGAACCAAAACTCCTATCTTTTAAATGCATAAAATAGATTTTAAAACAAGATAATCTTAATAAGACGTAAGGTAAAACTATGTTGAAGCATATGCCAAGATAATTAGTGAATTAATTAAGGTCAGTACTTCTAAAATGAGGTGCTACAAAGTGAGCATTTGAAAACAGGCATGAGTTAGTACAGGAGCTGATGAGTAAGAGTGTGGATGATGGCATAAATAACTTTTGTAGACATACAGAAATGAAATGTAGAGACCGGGAAAACTAGTTAACGTACCACAATCAGAATACACACATGCATGTGTATGGCAAGAAAAAGTATAGCCCAATTTTGTAGAAAATGGGATAGCCTCCCATAAAGTAAGAATCCTCTTCAAAATAGAGGGAATGCACACTCGCTTGGCTGACACCTCGCAGATTCAGCTCAGGTATCACTCCTACAGGAAGCCTTCCTTCTGCCAAGCCAAACTGCAGCAGGAAACTTCAGTCATGCTCTCTTTGAGTTCCCCCAACACAGCAATACCTATATGGTTTTCACAAGATTCATTTATGTGCCTGTCTCCCTTTCTAGACTTTAATCTCCTTCAAAGGCACATTTGCTTATATTTCCCTAGAATCTATGATAGTGTTTTTTAGAGAGCAGTATCTTTGGAGAGTACTAAAAAAAATACAAATACGTATTTTCAAATAATATAAAGACTGTCAAGATGGATCAGTGGGCAGAGGTACTTGCCACCAAGCCCGAGGATCTGAGTTTGACCCCCACATTCTAGGAGAGAATTAACTGACTCCTGCAAGTTATCCTCTGACCTCCATACATGCACCATGGGTCATGTGAACACATACACACATGCACTAAAACTAAGAAAAAATGTGAAAAATAAAAACCGTCATTTATTGTCTTTCATGTTTCAGGTGTTATTAAAATTTGGGGGAATCCAGGAACTAATTGGAAGTTCAAACTATATGAGATAAAAGAACTAGTCATTACTATTGTTCTCAATTCCACACTGTCATTAAGAAAATAAATAAAACTCTTACCTAAAACTCATATAAACAGCTTTCCCCTTAATACCTAGGATTCACAATGTGGTGATGTGAGATTTCCCTCTGTATACTGTGATTACCATTAATGAGTAAAGAAACTGCTTTGGACCTATAGCAGGGCAGAACATAGCTAGGCAGGGAAAACTAAGCTGAATGCTGGGAGGAAGAAGGGCAGAGTCAGAGAGAAGCCATGGAACCCTGCCCAGAGAGATGCTGGAACTTTATCCAGTAAGCCACAGCCTCATGATGATACACAGATTACTAGAAATGGGTTAGGCTAAGATGTAAGAGTTAGTCAATAAGAAGTTAGAGCTAATGGGCCAAGCAGTGTTTTAAATAATATAGTTTCTGTGTGGTTATTTTGGTTCTGGGTACCGGAACAAACAAGCAGCCTTCTCCTACAATGTGGACAGGGCTGCTCTACTCACATGCTAACTTTTTATGTGATACTGTTTTGGGGGTGAATACTGTCATCTGCTGGTATCCACAATTTCCATTATTACTTTTAACCATAAATTAAAATCCTAAGACATATTACTGATCAGATATGCATCCCTGTGAAAAATTAAGGGATGGAATATAATTTATAGTCAAAATACAAACATGGTGACTATTTTAGAATTACCTATCAAAATCATATTCGCTACATTAAAGTCTGTAAGATCATTAGTAACCAAATAAAATATGTCTTTTCTTAGAACACGGAATTTTGGAGATAAAAAAGAAAAGGCTTATTCCCTTTTCCCTCAAATATGTACAGCAGTATGGTAAGTTCTGTTCCCTAGACTGTATCTGATCATAAAATGAAACAGCTAGCCAGGCCTAGGTACAGGCCTGTAATTCTAACTACTTAGAAGTCTGCGACAGTAAAGGACTAGAGATAGAGACATAGGTCAGTGCTAGAGCATTTGTCTGGTCTGTATAAAGCCCTGGAATCAATCCTTAGTTTTACAGAGATGGTGTTTATAAAGGTGATCAAGTCACAGGGCACTAATCTTATTAGTGGTATTTTGTATTCATAATCTATCATTGCATAGTAAATTGCCTCCAAACTTCGTGACTTCAAAGAAGATGCATCTGTTAGCTGACATTTTATGTGGGTCAGTAATTGTCTTGGTTGTTGTGGCTCAAAGACTCTCAGGAAATTTCAATCATTCTTTTGCCCATGCTATCATCATCTGAAGGCTTGACTGAGCCTAGAGGATGTGCTTCCAACATTACTCACTGTCAAAACAACAGGATATAATTTTCACATAATAAACAAAGAGCAGTAGGAAGGGAAAGGAAGCATTCCTACAAGAGGAAACCAATTTGAGTGGCAGATTTTTTTATTGATTTTTATTGAGCTCTACATTTTTCTCTGGCTCCCTCCCTGCCTCTCTCCTCCCCTTCAATCCTCTCCCAAGGTCCCCATGCTCCCAATTTTCTCAGGAGATCTTGTCTTTTTCTACTTCCCATGTACATTAGATTCATGTATGTCTCTCTTAGGGTCCTCATCGTTGTCTAGGTTCTCTGGGATTGTGAATTGCAGGCTGGTTTTCTTTGCTTATGTCTAAAAGCCACTTATGAGTGAGTTCATATGATATTTGTCCTTCTGGGTCTGAGTTACCTCACTCAATATGATGTTTTCTAGCTCCATCCATTTGCCTACAAATTTCAAGATGTCATTATTTTTTCTGCTGTGTAGTACTCTATTGTGTAAATGTACCACATTTTCCTTATCCATTCTTTGATCGAGGGGCATTTAGGTTGTTTCTAGGTTCTGGCTATGACAAACATTGCTGCTAAGTTGAGCAGGTGTCCTTGTGGTACAGTTGAGCATCCTTTTGATATATACCCAAAAGTGGTATTGCTGGGTCTTGAAGAAGGTTGTTTCTAATTTTCTGAGAAATGGCCATACCAATATCCAAAGGGGCTGTATCAACTTGCACTGCCACCAACAATGCAGGAGTGTTCTCTTTACCCCTCATCCTCTTCAGCATAAGTTGTCATCAGTGTTTTTGATTTGGGCCATTCTTACAGGTATAAGATGGAATCTCAGAGTTGTTTTGATTTGCATTTCTCTGATGACTAATGATGTTGAGCATTTCCTTACATGTCTTTCAGCCATTTTAGATTCCTCTGTTGAGAGTTCTCTGTTTAGGTTAGAACCCCATTTTTTATTGGATTATTTGTTCTTTTGATAACCCATTTCTTTTTTTAATTTATTTATTTATTAAAAATTTCCACCTCCTTCCCTCCTCCTATTTCCTTCCTACTTTCCCCACTCCCCCTACCCCTCCCTCTCCAGTTCTAAGAGAAGTTAAGGTACCCTACCCTGTGGGAAGTCCAAGGCCCTCTGATGGAGGAAGGTCATTGGTTAAAAAAATAAAGAAATTGCTTGGCTGGCCCTCATAGGTTAGAACACAGGTGGGTGGAGAAAACAGAACAGAATGCTGGGAGGAAGAGGAAGTGAGCTCAGACTAGACAGCTCTCCTCTCGGGAGCAGACGCCTCAGCAGAGACGCCATGCCCCGCTCCCAGGCAGACACACGCGATGAAGCTCCAACCCAGGATGGACGTAGGCTAGAATCTTCCCGGTAAGACCGGTGCTCACACAGATTATTAGAGATGGGTTGATCGGGATATCAGAATTAGCCAGTAAGGGCTAGAGCTAAAGGGCCAAGCAGTGATTAAAAGAATACAGTGTCCATGTAATTATTTCTGGGCATAAGCTAGCCAGGCGGCCAGGGTGCTGGGAACGCAGCCCCGCCACTCTTATTTCTACAGCCCTTCCCCTTCCATCCAGGTCTAGGAAGGTGTGCATCCTAGACACATCCTAAACAGACTAGGCTCCCAAAAAGGATATGCAGTAGAATCAAATCCCAGTGCCATTATCATTGGCTTTTCAGTCTGCCCCCATTGTCAGCCACATTCAGAGAGTCCAGTTTGATCACATGCTCATTCAGTTCCAGTCCAGCTGGCCTTGGTGAGCTCCTATTAGATCAGTCACACTGTCTCAATGGGTGGACACACCCCTCACAGTCCTGACTTCCTTGCTCATCTTCTCCCTCCTTCTGCTCTTCATCTGTACCTTGGGAGCTCAGTCCAGTTCTCCAGAGTGGTCTCTGTCTCTATCTCCACCCATCGCCAGATGAAGGTTCTATGGTGACACAAGATATTCATCAGTGTGGCTATAGGACAAGGCCAGTTTAGGCACCCTCTCCTCTGCTGCCCAAGGACCTAGCTGGGGACATCCCCTTGGATGCCTGAAAACCCCTCTAGAGCCAAGTCTCTTGCCAACCCTAAAATGGCTCCCTTAATTAAGATATCTTCTTCCCTGCTCTCATAATTACCCTTCCTCCATCTCAGCCATCCCACTTCCCCAAGCTCTCCCCAGTCCTCCCCTTCTCCTTTCTCTCTCCCCCTCGCCCCTTCCCCCCACCCCACTCCAACTCCCATGTTCCCAACTTTTGCCCAGTGATCTTGTCTACTTCCAGTTCCCAGGAGGATAAATATATGTTTTTCTTTGGGTTCACCTTATTATTTAGCTTCTCTAGGATGACCCATTTCTTGAGTTCTTTGTATATTTTGGGTATCTGTCTGATGTGGGGTTAGTGAGATCTTTTCCCCTTCTGTAGGCTGCCATTTTGTTTTATTGACTGTGTCCTTTGCTTTACAAAAGCTTTTCAGTTTTAGGAGGCCTCATTTATTAACTGTTTCTCTCAGTGTCTGTGCTATTGGGGTTATATTTAGGAAGTGGTCTCTTGTGCTAGTGCATTCAAGTGTACTTCCCACTTTCTCTTCTATGAGGTTCAGTTTGGTTGGCTTTATGTTCAGGTCTTTGATCCATTTGGACTTGAGTTTTGTGCATGGTGATAGATATGGATCTATTTTCATTCTTCTATGTATTGATATCCAGTTATTCCAGCACCATTTGTTGAATATGCAAGCAAGTTTATTAAGAAGTGTAGTACCTTATATACTCTTGGTTGGGGAAGGGAGATGGACAGACTCATTAGAAAGCTCTCATTAGAAAGCTCTCATACCATAGGATGACATCAGTTGGAAGCTAAAGAAACAATGTCGCATAAAAAGAACACAGATATCTCAAGTACAGACCAAGCACCTAGGGACCTTAGGACTGATAACCATAGCTCTATATGGTAGGAAGAGTTGGGCTCTCAGCAACTGAAGCCACAGCTCCCCACAAGGGCCTGGCCCCAGGCTGTTACCAGCTCTGCTAATCATAGTCCTGGTTTTTGAGAATGAGCTATATTTCCTCTCCATACATTAGAACCTTGGAGAAAAGCTCCCAAGGCCCTGACTCAAGACAATTACTGGCTCTGCCAACCATGTTCCTTTCCCACATGTTAGGGCCTCAAAGAAAGCCTTGGATCAGCCTCAATGAGGCTGCAAGAAAACTTGTCCTCACTTAGCTCCACAGAGAGACTTTGGTCTAGGTCAGGAAGCAAGCATGCTGTCAGACCCAGAGAGAGAAAGAGAGTTTGTCTTTAGCTTTCACACCAGTGTGCAATGCATTTGTTCTGAAAAGGAAGTTTAAAACTAAAATTGTCATTAGATGTATTGGGGAAAAGTAAACACTGGAAAATTTCTTCTGACCAACCCACTTCTTATTTCCTTATCCCTACATCATGGTATCCAGAAGGTTATGCAGTAGATCAACTGACATTTAGAAGGCCAACCCACCAGAGATGTACACATCTGATAGAGGATAAATTCATGTAGGCACACCCCGTGAAAATATTGCCTTTTGAATAGCCATCTGTCTCTAACCGCAAATGCTCTGGTATGATAACATGCTCTCTTTACGTGTATTCCTCATCATAGGCTGGGCAGAATTTTCCTGTGTTCTGTTAGTAGGATGACTTTTCCCCCAAGTTCTGTAATTCTGGCAAATAAATTAAGACAGTCAAACCGTTTGTCCTACACTGCAATTAAAAAAAAAAACTTAGAAGCCTGTTCTCTGTAAGAATGAATTGACCACACCAAGGCCAGCTGGCCTGGGTCTGGAAGATCCTGGGATAAAACCGGACTCTCTGAACATAGCGGACAATGAGGAATACTGAGAACTCAAGAACAATGGCAATGGGTTTCTGATCCTACTGCACGCACTGGCTTTGTGGGAGCCTAGGCAGTTTGGATGCTCAACTTACTAGACCTGGATGGAGGTAGGGGTTCCTTGGACTTCCCACAGGACAGGGAACCCTGATTGCTTCTCGGGCCGGGGGGGGACTTAATTGGGGTAGGGGGAGGGAAATGGGAGGCGGTGGCGGGGAAGAGACAGAAATCTTTAATAAATAAATAAATTTAAAAAAAATGAATTGAGAGAAGTCCTTATGGAGAGACCACAGGAGGAACTTTCACAGAGCAGAATGGCAGATGTCTGTCTTTGTTATATCATAGTCCTTCAAGAGATCAAGAGCACCGATGTTGTCCTAAGCCACCTGCACTGGAACCCCCCTGCTCTGACTCAAAATAGCAATTAATACTTGTTTTTGACACAAGATTTTAGTTGGCTGTTTTTGTTTAGGCCCTGAGATTCAGGTGGTAAGAAAGGCTTTTAACTGACTAACTAAGTTCAGATATTATTAATCACACTTAAGAAACATAAAATAGTACACATATTCTTTGCCTCTTCCTTAGACCCCCTCATTGGTTTAGTTTCTTCTTTTTGTAACCTTTGTAGCTGTCCCTTTAAGAAATAAATCAAACTTTTACAACCTGCAGCTGTTGTCATTCACTAATTAAGCTGTCCAAGTCTTTGCCTTGTAGTTTTTTCATTACTAACAAGTTGCTATATATATGAATGGATGTGTGTGTGTGTGTGTGTGCGCGCGCGCGCGCGCGCGCTTGGGAATTTGTAATGGCAGCAGAAATAAGATTGGAAGAATAAAGAATATAGAAGGATAAAGAATGTAGAAAATGAAGAAGGAGGAGGAGAAGATGAAGGAGAAGGAGAAGAAAAAGAAAGAGGAGAAGAAGACGAAGAAGGAGGAGGAGGAGAAGAAGGAAGAAAAAAGGAATCAGAGAATTAGAGCTAAGAAATTAGAGACCCTACTGGACCTGCAAGCATATGAGTTCATTCTGTTACCTCTTAGACTGGAAATTTTCTAAGTCCCTGTCACTATGCTGAGGCAACTGACCTGAACCTTGGCAGGAAGTCAGTAGAGCTCCTGAAACCTGGGAATACAATGCTGGCCATTCAAATGTATCTAACCAACAGGGTCAGAGACCAGGTCTGCTCAGTGGGCAAACACCTGCACATCCTTTATATCTAGTGTGTAGGTTTGTTTGTGTTTGCTTGTTTGTTCATTTCTTTTTTTCAGGGAGAAGCAAGTGAAAGTCTCCTTTTAACATGAGAACTATAATCCAGAGGAAAAACATAATTGGAGAAAAGATGCTCACCATTCTGGAGGAATCTTTTCTTTTGGAAAATGTATCTGTCCGAGGCATAAGTTGACAATGACTTCTAGGTTAATTCCAAGAGTGTAAAGATGAATCATCATCTCTCACTTATTAAGATGCCATTCTCCACCCAATATAATAATAATGCCTAACATTGTAATACTACTTAAGCTTTCATACTTAACCCACTAAAATATCACTACAGTATAGTTAGTACCAATAACATATTAATAAAAACAATGAAAGTGTTTTAAGGAATTGTCAAAAGAAAAAACTTTAAAAAAATCTTGATTTAAAAAAACTCTTTTAAATAGTCATAATACATGTTTCCTTAACATGAATATGGATAGCAATTTCAAGCTGTCAGTCAATGTCATACCTGCAAATGAAAAAACAAGGAAAAGGGTGTGGAATCTATACATTTCAGGTCTTCTCCTAAAGAGAAGTGAACGAAAGTCTATGTGCCCTAGATAAAGTACCCACCACATCCCAAAGAAATGACCCCACCCAAGTCTGCCTTAGTGAGTTTATTGGGATAACTTACAAAAGTATGGATGGAGGGTTACTTACAGAGTAACTCAAATATAGCTGCATCACCAAAAACTCCACCCGAGCATGGGTGACCACTCATGAAATCTGCATCTCCAGAACTCCCTATGCAACTCTGAACGTTGGGCCACTGTGCCATAGCAAAAGTCACTGTTTCCAGCCATTTAACCAGTTATGATTCAGTAGCTACTAAGCACCAAGAAGGGGATGGGTTCCTTCTGAGGCAGACAACAGCAGTAATCTATACACATAAACATGAATGTTTAGAAGATAACAAGCATACCACATCCGTTTAACATGAAAATATCAGTTGCTTCCTCGCTGGGTCTATGACCTCCCCAGCTATGGAGTAAAGAGCTTTAAAACACTGTACCAAAGATAAAGGTGACAGGGGATGCCAGTGTCATGCTTTAGTTTATGGTGGTGGGCGTGGTGGCGGCTTTGGTATTGTCGATGCTTATTTTTTTATCTTATTTTGGTGTTTGAGACAAGGTCTCTCAACACGTAGCTCAGCCTAGCCTTGAGTTCCCAACCCTTCTGCATCAGTCTCCTGGGCATGGGGATTATGGGCATGTGTCACCATGTCTGGACTGGCTAGAGATAGATAGATAGATAGATAGATAGATAGATAGATAGATAGATAGATAGATAGATAGATAGATAGATAGATGATAGATAGATAGATAGATGATAGATAGATAGATAGATAGATAGATAGATAGATAGATAGATAGATATAGATAGACAAATAGATGGATGATAGACTTTTTAATTCTTGCTACAAGTCTCTTGAAAGATTAATACAAATCTACCTAGCTTCTGCATGGAGTGTGCCCATAGGAAAGACACTCCCCAAGTTGCAAGCCCCAGCCCTCTTGCATTATCTGTTTTTCCTCCCAGTTGCCTGGCTGCCATGGAGATCTTCACATCAACTATGGTTAATTTCTTTTTTTTTCTTTTTTTTATTTTATTTATTAAAGATTTCTGCCTCCTCCCCGCCACTGCCTCCCATTTCCCTTCCCCTCTCCCAATCAAGTCCCCCTCCCTCGTCAGCCCGAAGAGCAATCAGGGTTCCTGAGCAGAGAATTCTCAACAGAAGAAGTTCAAATGGCCAAAAGACACTTAAGGTCATGCTCAACTTCCTTAGCGATCAGGGAAATGCAAATCAAGACAACTTTAAGATACCATCTTACACCTGTCAGAATGGCTAAAATAAAAAACAACAATGATAGCCTTTGCTGGAGAGGTTGTGGAGAAAGGGGTACACTCATCCATTGCTGGTGGGAATGCAAACTTGTGCAACCACTTTGGAAAGCAGTGTTTCGTTTTCTCAGGAAATTCGGGATCAACTATGGTTAATTTCAAATTCCCAGAACTGGGAAGAACTCCTGACCACTGGATCACTGCAATCACTCATCCACTTGTCCAGAGGAAAAGCACATCAAAATGGAAGTGGGCCAATCTTCCCCAGAAGCATCAGAGAAGACTGGCAGAGTCCAAAGCAAAGTCAGTGATCTGGAAGCCTATGGCTAGAGGAAAGGTGTTATCTCTGCCCCTCCAGCACCTCTGGTTTGCTCTTGTGATCATCACTGATTTGTGGACTCAAGCTCAGTGGTGATTTTCTATTTTACACTTCAAATTTGCAAACTTAATTGAATGTTGCTGAGAAAATTACTATTAATTCAAATTTTGAGGAAAGAGATTAAGCCAGGCTAGTGGAAAATTAGAAGTCAAGAAAGAACTTTATGTCCTTGGTCCTTTCTATTTGAGAATCAGGCACTTCAACCCTAACAGCAGGCTCAATGTTGGTGCCATTTGTTTGGAGCTGGTAGCTAGCTGTGACATCTAGCAGTGCTATGTTAGAGCCTTCACAACCAATAGCAGCATACCTCATTCTTACAAGAATGCACAGTTAGAGCTTGGCTCGAGAAACACACTTATAACCCTGCCTACTCAGGAGGCAGAATGATGAGTCTGATACCAGACAAAGCAACCAAATAAGATATCCTGACTCTAAAATGGAACAACAACAAAAGACATGATGAACATCTCTAAAATAAGAAGAGCCCTAGTTCTTCGGAACACATCTGCTAAAATGGTGCCTCAAAGGTTCCAGACTATTGTAAAGCCATCAGAGTGAAACCTTCTTTGAACTTGTTCAACCAGAGTGAAACTCTACCTGTGGTAAAAAGAAAACTACACATGGTTTCATGGTACTCACCCTGCCACCTTCCATGGGTGAGAGACAGAAACCAATCTGGGGTGAAGACCATGGGGAAATTTAAGGCACTTGGTATCTGTCATGAATGTAACCATTACAGCATCTGTGCTAGTGAACCAGCTACTGAAGTCTCCTCCCAAAAGTCAAGGGAGGGTAGAGCCTGAAAGTCAAGAGTCCGAGCTATTGGAGACCTGAAATGTCTCACATAGTCATTTGGATTTTCTCTGACTTTCCCAGACAACTTTAAAACTAAGAAAATGTTTCTATAGCCTCCCAATACATGCATCTAGAGAGCCTGTCTATCTCATCAGCTGTTACATTGGTACAATACTGCATAATGTTTGCCACAAAATAGATATTTAATTCACTCTCCAATGAGAAGGTTATCTACTAATATCCTTCCTCTGATCCTTTAAATGACATATTTCTGCTCCTCTCTCACCTCCCTAAAAAGCAAGAAATGGTTGTTTTTCTTCCTAAAGCCCATTTGTTTCCTTTCCAGAGTGCATGGACTATTTGAACAGCATTTCTATTTGTCTCCAAGAAGTGACTTTACCACTATTGCATTTGTGCACCATTTCCAGAAGCAGTAGGGAAAAACTTTGCATCTGTTCAGTGAAACTTTCACTAGACTACAAAGCCCTCCACAACCCACACTAAACATCTTAATAAATCAAACACAATGGCAAGTCCCAGTCAGCATATAAACAATTTCATTATACAGAAAAAGCATATTTTCAAGAAAATGACACTTCAATTCTAATTGGAAAAGTGGTGTCATGGTAGACAGAGCAGAAGGAAGAAAGCCCCAGGGCACACATTGCAACTACCAGAAAGTTTCATAATAAATTGATATCATGATAAGAGTTAAGGGGATGGCAGGGCAAAAACTGTACAATAAAGCACTGGCATTTCAGTGTAAGGCCAACCAACATGACTGTATAAAAGTGAATCAAGCCACCTATCTGCCAAGAAATCCCAAAGAAAACTCTGAGAAATTCACATAGTCCTCAAGAAAAAGTAGCTGTCTTCTTCATCTAACAAACATAAATTGCTACAGCCCGAAGTTCCTTCCTCCTGACTGTCGACTTGAATATTAGCCATAGTAAACAGTAGGTCAAATCACAACTTGGAGTCTGTGTGAATACATGATGGTAACAAGGGTACTCTCACATGGATCTGGATATCTACATCAGAATACAAGAGATAGAAGAGAGAATCTCAAACTCTGAAGATACAATAGAGGAAATAGACTCAAGAGTAAAAGAAAATATTAAATCTAACAAAAGCTTAACACAAAATATTCAGGAAATATGGGACACCATGAAAAGACCAAACCTAAGAGTAATAGGTATAGAAGAAGGAGTTCAACTCAAAAGCACAGAAAATATGCTTAACAAAATTATAGAAGAAAACTTCCCAACCTAAGGAAAGATGTGCCTATGAAGATACAAGAAGCTTACAGAACACCAAATAGACTGGATCAAAAAAAAAAGAGTTCCCTTACCACATAATAATCAAAACACTAAACATACAGAATAAAGAAAGAATATTAAGAGCTGCAAAAG
This sequence comes from Microtus pennsylvanicus, assembly GCF_037038515.1. Taxonomy (NCBI): domain Eukaryota; kingdom Metazoa; phylum Chordata; class Mammalia; order Rodentia; family Cricetidae; genus Microtus; species Microtus pennsylvanicus. Next base: position 54,293,490 of record NC_134588.1, on the reverse strand, counting down.
AAAAAGGCCAAGTAACATATAAAGGCAGACCTATCAGAATTAAACCTGACTTCTCATTGAAAACAATGAAAGCCAAAAGGTCCCGGTCAAGTGTTATGCAGACATTAAGAGAGCACGGTTGCTAGCCCAGACTACTCTACGAAGCAAAACTTTCAATCACCATAGAAGGACAAAACAAGATATTCCATGACAGAACAAGATTTAACCAATGCCTAGCCACAAACCCAGCACTACATAAAGTACTAGAAGGAAAAGTCCAACCCAAGGAAGTTAGCCACATCAGCAAAAACACAGACAATAGATGATCTCACAGCAGCAAATCCCAAAGAAGGGAAAAACCACACAAAATCACATCACCAAACAACAAAAACTAAAATAACAGGAGATAGCAATCACTGGTCATTAGTATCTCTTAATATAAATGGACCCAACTCACCTATAAAGAGACACAGGCTAACAAATTGGATACGAAAACAGAATCTATCTTTCTGCCGCATACAAGAAACACACCTCAACCTCAAAGACAGACATCACCTCAGAGTAAAATGTTGGGAAAATTTTTCCAATCAAATGGACCTAAGAAACAAACTGGTGTAGCTATCCTAATATCTAACAAATTAAACTTCAAACTAAAATCAATCAAAAGAGACAAAGAAGGACATTTGATATTAGTCACAGGAAAAATCCTTCAAGAGACAATCTCAATACTGAACAACTATGCCCCAAATTCAAGGGCACACTCATATGTAAAAGAAACACTTCTAAAGCTTAAATCACTCATTACACCCCATACACTAATAGTGGGAGACTTCAGCACCCCACTTTCACCATTGGACAGGTCTGTCAGAAAAAAAAAACTAACAGAGAAATAAGGGGACTATTTTATAACAGATGTTATGACTCAAATGAACTTAACAGACATCTATAGAACATTCCATCCAAACATAAAAGAATATACCTTCTTCTCAGCACTTCATGGAACCATCTCAAAAATTGATCACATAAGCTGGGCGGTGGTGGCGCACACCTTTAATCCCAGCACTCGGGAGGCAGAGGCAGGCGGATCTCTGTGAGTTCAAGGCCAGCCTAGTCTACAAGAGCTAGCTCCAGGACAGGAACCAAAAGCTACGGAGAAACCCTGTCTCGAAAAATCAAAAAAAAAAAAAGTTGACCACATACTAAGTAACAAAACAAACCTCAACAGATACAAAAAAAAATTGGAATAACCCCATGTATCTTATCAGATCACCATGGCTTAAAATTAGAATTTAACAGCAACACTAATTCCAGAAAGCCCACAAACACTTGGAAATTAAACAATGCTCACCTGAATCATTAATGGGTCAATGAAGAAATAAAGGAAAAAATTAAAGCACTAAATGCCTACATAAAGAAGCTGGAAAAATTCCACACTAGTGAATTAACAGATCATTTGAAAACTTTAGAACAAAAAGAAGTAAACTCAACCAGGAGAACTAGATGGCAGGAAATAACCAAATTGAGAGCTAAAATCAACAAAATAGACAAGCCTTTATCTAAACTAACCAGAAGGCAGAGAGATAATATCCAAATTAACAAAATCTGAAATGAAAAGGGGTACATAACAACAGACATGGAGGAAATCCAGAGAATCGTTTCAAAAACCTGTACTCCACAATATTGGAAAACTTAAAGGAAATGGATAACTTTCTGGATAAATGTCACGTACCAAAATTAAACTAAGACCAGATAAGCAAATTAAATAGACCTATAACTGCTAAAGAAACAGAAACAGTCATCAAAAGTCTCCCAACCCCGCCCCCCAAAAAAAGAAAAAAAAGTCCAGGACCAGACAGCTCAGAATTCTACAAGATGTTCACAGAAGAACTAATACCAATACTCCTCAAATTGTTCCACATAATAGAAACAGAAGGAACATTGCCAAACCCTTCTTAAGAGGCTACAATTACTCTGATACCCAAACCACATAAAGACATTACTAAGAAAGTGAATAATAGACCAATGTCACTCATGAACATTGATGCAAAAATACTCAATAAAATACTGGCAAATTAAATCCAAGGATATAACAGAAAAATCATTCACCATGATCAAGCTGGCTTCATCCCAGGCTTCATCCATCTCAGGCAGGGATGGTTCAACATATGAAAATCTGTCAACATAATCCACCATATAAACAAACTCAAAAATAAAAACCAAATGATCATCTCTTTAGATGCTGAAAAAGCTTTTGACAAAATACAACATCCCTTCGTGATAAAGGTCTTGGAGAGAGCAGGGATAAAAGGATCATACCTAAACATATTGAAGACAATATACAGCAAGCCAACAGCCAACATCAAACTAAATGGAGAGAAACTCCCAGTGATCCCACTGAAATCAGAAACAAGACAAGGTTGTCCACTTTCTCCGTATCTATTCAATATATTTCTTGAGGTCCTAACTAGAGCAATAAGACAACAAAAGGAGATCAAGGGGATACAAATCAGAAAAGAAGAAGTCAAACTCTCACTATTTGTTAATGATATGTTAGTTTACATAAGTGAGCCCAAAAATTCTACCAAGGAGCTTCTACAACTCATAAATACTTTCAGTAATGTAGCGGGATACAAGATTAACTCAAAAAAATCAGTAGCCCTCCCTTATACAGAGGATACATGGGCTGAAGAAGAAATCAGAGAAACATCACCCTTCACAATAGCCATAAATAGCCTAAAATATCTCCGAGTAACCTTAACAAAACAAGTAGAAGAACTGTATGACAAGAACTTTAAATCTTTGAATAAAGAAATTGAAGAAGACACCAGAAAATGGAAAGATCTTCCATGCTTTTGAGTAGGTAGAATTAACATAGTAAAAATGGCCATCCTGCCAAAAGCAATCTACAGATTCAATGCAATGTCCATCAAAATCCCAGCAAAATTTTTCACAGACCTCGAAAGAACAGTACTCAACTTCATATGGAAAAGCAAAACACCCAGGATAGTCAAAACAATCCTGTACAACAAAGGAATTTCTGGAGGCATCACCATCCCTGACTTTAAACTCTACTACAGAGCTACAGTACTGAAAACAGCCTGGAATTGACATAAAAATAGACAGGAGGACCGATGGTATGTGTATGTTTTATATATGCACACATATATATGTATTTTACTGAATCATGTTAGATTAATGTTTATGTGTACATGTATGTGTTCAGGGATGACCACTTGGGATTGAGCAACTTGTTTGGGAGTTTGTCCCTAGAAGAGACTGATTCTCTCTCTCTCTCAACAGGCATTGATTGCTTGTACCACTTCATGTAGGAGTGCAACCATGTGGAATTTCTCTCCACACTGGCATGTCAACCGATGCTGTCATTATACTGTTCTTGTTCATGCAACAGTATTGTTCAGGGTCCATGGGTACAGCTTTCCTATCATACATAGAAGACACTATATCAGCAGAGGTCCTAGCCTTCTAGTTTGCACAAATTTTTGTCCCCCATTTTGTGATTTACATTGGGGGAAGCATCATCACCCCACCAAATGGCAAAACTTCCTTTAAATTACTTACATATGTATACATATGTACTTTTGTATGTATTTTAAGGAAACATAAAATACTTTTCCTATTGCTTTTCAGCACCCATTAGTATTCTTCTTCCTCCTCTATCCCTCCCCCTCAGTGTTTCTCTCCTTTCCCTACCCCAGAGAGAGTCCACACACACACATTTTCTGCACTTCCCTCTTCACAGCACCCATGTTTGGCTATCTGCTTCTCTACAGCTCTTTCTTCCTGCCACCCAACATGCCATGGTCCTACTTTACTGTCCTGGTTCCTGCAGTTACTCCAGGCTCCATCCTGTCAGTGGAGCTAGGAACAGCAACTAAGAGGGAACCTACAGTCTTTGTTTGTCTAGAACTGGGCCACCTCACTCAATATATTCTACTTCCATCCATTACCGGCAACTTTAATAATTACTGACCCACGTTTTCTTAATTGGTTTTTCAAGACAGGGTTTCTCTGTGGCTTTGGAGCCTGTCCTGGAACTAGCTCTGTAGACCAGGCTGGTCTCAAACTCACAGAGATGAACATTTTTGATAAATTTCTGAGCCATTTCTATTCCTTCTTTTATTACTCTATTCCAATTGATAATATCCACCTAACCCCCTTTTTCAATGTGGTTTGCCAACATGCATGTCTGTGCACCATGTGCATGCAGTGTTCGTGGAGGCCAAAGGAGGGAGCGAGATTGCCTGAAACTAGGGTTAGAAACAGCTGTGAGGCACCATGTGGGTATTAGGTTGCTTTTTGTAGGAGATCTCTTCATCTTATGATGTCTTCTTCAATTTCTTTTTTCAATGTCTTAAAATTTTTATTTATAAGTCTTTAAATACTGGGTTAGAGCTAAGACAAGAAATTTTGTTGTTGAGGCTGTTGTAAAGGGTATTTCTGCTCTGATTTCTTTCTCAGGAGTTTGCTATTTATTTATAGGAAGGTCACTGATTTTTATGTGTTAACGCTGTATCCTGACACTTTGATGAAAGTGTTTGCCAGCTGAAGAAGTATTCTGATGTAGTCTTTAGGGTGTTTTATGTTTCTCTCCATTTATAATTATGCTGGCTGTGCACATGTAGGTGTTAAGAATTGAACTTGAGTCTTCTGGAAGAGCAGCAAGTCTCTTAACTGCTCAGCTCTCCAGCTCCATAACCAATTAGGTCTTTTTTTCTGGAGTCTTTGTTGGTTTTTTCGTTTTGTTTTCTTTCGAGTTCTTTATATATTCTGGATATTAATCTTCTATCAGACATGTAGCTGGCCAAGATTCTCTCATTCAGGGGGATACCTTTTCACTAGGTTGGTTGTTTACTTTGCTGTATAGAGAAGTTCAGCTTTTTAAGGTTCCATTTATCAACTGTTAATCTTAACTCCCGAGTGAATGGACCCTGGCACCCAATGTCCTTGCATTCGCCTGTATCAGAGCATTGTCCATGCTTTCTTCCAGCAGTTTCAAAGCTTCAAGTGTCATTCTGAAATCTGTAGTTGATATTCATGCAAGGTGATAGTTATGGATCTAATTCTGTTCTTCTACATGCGGATATCCCACTTTCTTAGTGCCATTTGAAGATGTTATCTGTCCTCTGGCGTGTACTTTTGGCATCTTTATCAATATCAGAGGGCTGTAATTACATGTATTCATACTCAGGTTTCTAGTTTGGCCCATTCATCTACGCCCATTACCATGCTTTTGCTTTTCTTTTCTTTTTTTAAACTGTACCCCTGCAATAAGACTTAAAATCTGAAACAGTGATCCCACTAGCATTATTATTCTTATTCAGGATTACTCTGACTCAATTCTTGGGTTCTTTATGATTCTAGGGTTCTTTATGAATTTGGGGTTTTTTTCCATTTCTGTGATAGATGTCATTAGGATTTTTACTGAAGGTGCTTTGAATCTATAAATTGGTTTTGGTAGGATGGCCACTGTGGCCACACTAGTTGTTCCAATCCATGATCATAGGAAGTCTTCCATATTCTGGTGTCTCCCCCATCTTCCCTCAGAAATTTAGTTTTCACTGACACATTTTTATTGCAAGAGGATAGGTTAATGTTATTTATAAGGGAATTACTTATGAATGCTAATAAATTATACCCTGGAGGTTGAACTAGGTTTATTATTTTTATAAATATACAGTATTACAGCAAAGAAATGTCATTTGTTTACATACTAACGCTGCAGAAGCAAAACTGACTAATTCTAATGGAGATAATAGTCACTGTCGTTTTATCAGAATAGGTTTGCTGACTTCTGACCTAAAATAAAAAGACATGGAAAAGTTAAACTTTTCTACACCTAGTCAAGTAGGCTTCAAAAGCAGTAAAACATGTTAAGGGAAAAATGAAGACATGATTTAATAGAAGAACATACTAACAGACTATAAAAATCAATATTGTGAAGATATCATTTTATTTGAAATTATACTATATGTTCAGTTGAATCATAATTTAAAATGTCATCAGAGGTTTGTTTGGTTTAGTTTGATAAACTCTTATGTCCATCCTAAAATTATAGAGGAAGAAGATTAACAGAATATTGATGAACAGCTGAAATCTTCAGTTTGGAAAAAAATACTGAAAATCAAAAGGACAAACAAGTTAAGGAAGGAAACAGATAAGACAAAAATAATTAGAAAGAAATAATAAAAGTAAGAGAGAAACATATTCAAGTAGAAAAGACACAAAGTAGAGCACTTATAAAGCCAAGTTTGTTTTATTAAAGAATGATAGAAATAGCCTTCTAACAATGTGCTCATTATTCAATACTGTAGCCATTAGTCACCTGTGGCTCCTTAAATTTAAATGCAGGCGAGTTAAAAATCAAATGTAGTTAACGTGGTTCCTCTTTCACAGTAACTACAGTTCAAGCATTCAGTAACCACATCTGGCTTGAGGTCACCTCACTGAAGAGGGCAGAAAAACATATTTCTACCATCACAGAACAACGGCACTCCATAGTCCAGGAAGTCTACTCACAAAAGAGAAGGTACATATGACCTTCCTATCCCCACATCTAACACAAGCAACAGAATATGATAGAATTGTATAATATTTCTTTGATAAATAAAAGTAAAAGGCAGCTATAAGCAACCAACCCATATTTGCATTACCCTGGGGAGCCCTTTAGAGGAAGAGATTTTGAGGTAAGTGTGAGCTAACCACACAGAGCTGGGAAGCCAACACGCCTGGGGAGAAATCCTAACCTCGCGAAGACAAAAGACAACAGTGACAAGTTCATCCAACTATTCTATCCTGAATGCCTGGTTATGTGACTTTTGAACTACCAGACAAATAATTATGAAATTCCTAGTGTAGATAGCCTTTTATTGTAAATACTAGAATAAAATAAAAGAATTGAGATGAGCCATGTCTTCAAAGAGCTCACATTGTGTAACAGAGATAGAGTGTAAACATACACACACACACACATCTTACAGTGGTTTAAAACAACCTTAAAAGCGACTTGTGCTGCACTCAAGTGAAGGAATCTTCATGTAAGTTCTATGAGGTAGGATGGCTTTGTTAGCTAGTGAGAGACAGGGCAGGGCAGAATTGTCTTTGGCTATCAGCAACTATGCTTGACCTTGGGGAGAAAACTCTTTGTCTAACATGATTCCAGAACAGACAAGCAGCATGGTGTGCATGAACCAAAGTAGGAAAGAGTGAAAAATTATAACCAACGTACCCTCAGCACTGCATCTCAATGAGGTACAAAACCCTGGGCAAAGCGTGCCCCCCAAAGCAGGCATTATCACTTCTCTTTCTTCTCAGAAAACTGATGAGGGGAAGCCCCTCTTTCTGAAGCTTCATTATGGAACAAATATGAATTAGCATTTCATGATCTAGGTTCTGGAGATACAATAAATGAGCAAGAAAAGTCTAGTCCTTGTGGTATCTGTTAGGAGAGAACAACTCAGAAGATACAGGATGGAGGGCTTGATATGACACGTAGAGCAGGAGAAGGCTCCTCAGTCTGCTTCTGGAGGCTCAGAACATATCCATAAGCAAAATGCTTCCACTGTATTGGCACACCATCTAGTGTGATATATATCTGACACTACGATTTGCTTCCTTAAAGAAATCTTAGAAGCAGTGAGGAGACAGTTGCTCAGATACATGGAAATAAATCATTGGTACAAAAGTCACATTTCTCAGGGATCAAGCAGTTATATTTCCCAACCATTGTGCGTCTTATAATAAAATTAATGGGTTGTTGTCAAGGATGTGGATGCTAGCGTCACACGGTCCACACATTTGGACATAAAAGAAACCATGAATCAGACTTGAGCTCCCTCTGTCCTCCTGGGTTATTTGAATAATCCCAGCCAAACACCAACTCTCAGAGATGGAGGTCAAGCAGAGAAAAAAACAGTTTGGCTCCCAGGAGCAATTATCAGAGCTAATGGAAGAGCTGTCTGGATGTGTGTCCCCTGCAGGGAGGTTGTGAGGAAGATCATGAAACACACAGTACAGCCCAGTGCCTTCTTTTCCAGAAGAGAGCAAGAGATGTATTTAGACCGGAAACCCTCCAGCGTTGGAGAAATTTGGTCTCAGTCCAGCTGCCAAATAAATAGCCTTCAACTCAGAGGAAATGATCCCATTTCACCTCCTCGGGGATGACAAGGGATTTTCTCCAGTTTTTGAATCAAAACCAAGGTTGTAGCATCAAAGTTGAAGTGGCTGAGCCCTCAAAGGAAATGTTTCTGATGCTACAAGTAGGGTCTGGGGAAATCCACACGAGCTCTGGGCTGGCCTTATAGGATGCTAACTTCTGTTCAGGACAGGGACTGGGAGAGGGCTGATAGCCAACGATTAAACAATGAGATCACGACAAAAAAAAGAGAGAACAAACACAGAAACACAAAAAAATTAATGCTGCTTGCTTTCAAATGAGTCACAGTGGTACCGGGAAGGTGATAAATCTAAGATTTGGGCCAAAGACCCCAGAACTAGATAAATGCAGTTGGTTTTCCTTTCTTCCAGAAGCCATGGCTTCTCTTTGCCTGGCGAGCGGACAGGTGGTAAATAAGGTTTGGTTTTTGGGGGTTTTCTGTTTTTACATCTATAATTATATGTCTCTGTCTCTTTTGTGCTTCGTCTGTTTCATTTTGAATTTGCCTTAGTCAAGAGGGGCTTACTAGCAACGGTGGAGGAGAAAAAGCAGTCTTTGGTACTGGGGGGAAAAAATCCACCTTTCATGCCAACTCTCGCTTTGACAGCCCCTGCCCATTCCCCTCGGTTTGTGCCGCCCCTACTTCACTCTGCCCTCCCTTCAAGTTCTGCAAGTTCTTCACACTGAGGTTCTTAGCTAACCACAGCTAGAGCTTCTCCAGACTGGCATTTTTAAAAGGCTTTGACGTCTATCCTTTGTTACCGAACCCCTGAGCCATTTAAAAATATCATCGTTGCCCATTTACCGATGAGAAAATAAAATGGCAGTATACTGGCAATGATCCAGGTGGGTCTTTAACTCAAGTCTCGGAGCTTTTGAAACAGATCACATAAATAAACACATAGTTTCTGAAGAATACTATTCATATAGAAATTTAGTAGCTATACAGCAAGTAGTAGCTACATAACTGGTACAGATGCTTCTAAACTAGCAGCTGTACACTACAATATCTTCCTTTTGGTAAAATATTCCGTTCATATGTGAGAATTTTTTAAACAGAGGCACAGGGAACACAGTTGGGTCATATTGTCTCTTAACCCTCGAACTCACAGAGATCCACCTGCCTTGCCTCCCAAGTGCTGGGATTAAAGGCGTGCGCCACCACTACCCAGATGTTTGTTTGTTTGTTTTTACCTTTACTGACTTAGTGTCCAAGAAAAGGAATGCCAACAAATTAGATTAAAGAAAAAAATAATATTTCCCATGATTTCAGAAAACTAAGATTGCTTTCTATATATTTCTTCAAGATATTTTCTACTGTTTTAAAATAGCAAAGTTCAAATTTGTGCCGTATTTTACCAAAAGGCAACCCATATGTGTCCCTAGTGTTAATTATATGACTTAAGAGCCTGTGACTAAGATCTTTTGTTTCTGAAATAATGCATAACAGAGGTTTTTTCCAGAAATGATAGAAATTTATAATCATAAGTGTAGAGTCCATCTGTTTCACGCCCTGCAATAACAACTAGAAAATGAATGTTCCAGCCTGACAAAAATGTGGGGTTTGGAGGTGACAGACAGAGAAAGGAAATGTGGGAAGACATTGCCTTGTTAGGGACAAGCTGAGGGATCCTTAGCCACAGAGCTGATGCCAAGCAATTGTTTTTAGACCTGTCTGTCCCTACCTCTGGAAGACATATTTTACTGATTTTTAAAGTAACCTTTTAATTTTTATTTATGAGAGGAATATTTTGTGCCCATGTGCAAAATGGAGGCCAGAAAGAACATCTAATCCCTCAGAGGTGCAGTTACAAGCATTTGTGTGATGCCCAGCTTATTATGTGGGCGCTGGGATCCAAACTCTGGTCCTCATGGTTATGCAGCAAACACTCTCAACCGCTGAGTCATCTCTCCAGCCCCTATTTTTTTTCCAGAGCTTAATAGGCTCCTGGGTTATGGTGATTGTTTGACAGCTATTCATTTTAAGCTTTATCTCTCCCTAGATGGACATATGGGGAAAAGAAAGAAAAAAAGGAAGGAAGGAAGGGAGGGAGGGAGGGAGAGAGGAAGGGAGGGAGGGAGGAAGGAAGGAAGGAAGGAAGGAAGGAAGGAAGGAAGGAAGGAAGGAAGGAAGGACAGAATGGTGAAACTAAAGCTGAAAACCTCGAAGTCCTTATTTCAGCCCCCACCCCCACCCCACCATGCTGGGGGTTTCTCCAGCCAGGAAGCTCTGTGAGGAAGAGGAGAGCATTTCAGAGGCAGAAATCCTCAGTCATTCAGAGAAAACATGAAAGATGGTATCTGCCATGGATGCTGAGGTTGCACCTTATCGGTTCATAAATCTCGGAGGTCCCTGGGGCACTTTGTTGTCATAAAAAGAAGTTTCTAAGTTTAGGGATTTCCCCCAAGAGTCTCTGTTACGGTTTCATATTTGAGCTGTTGGGAGCCTGCTAATTCTTTCTCTATCCAAATGGAACTGCCCTTGATTGACCGTTGAATGTCTGATGCTGACGGCATTCACAGAAGCAAATTACACATTTTTTCTGCACTTTCCCTCCAATGAACTCATTTAGGCAAAAGCTTGCATTCACATACAGAAGTGCCAAAGACTATCAAACTGATGATTGCCTTCATGGGATAGTTTCGTGAGAGGAGATACATTGTGGGATACTTAATCTATCATTCAATTCTGAATTTTAAAAAAAATCCAAAATAAGAAGATGTCTCAGTGTATAAAAACACCGACAAGCCTGACACCCAAGTTTGAGCCACAGAACTGCATGTAAAAAGTTGGGTGGTAGCATACATCTGTAATCTCTGCATTTCTATGGCTTGTATGGAGGCAGACACAGGAGAATCACCCAGGCACTTTCAAGCCATCTATCTTGGAGGAAACGGCAGAGACAAGAGAAATGCTTCAACAAGGTGGAAGCCACGAACTGACTACTGAAAGTTGTCCTCTGGCTTCACATGAACAGCATGATGTACATATATCAGTACTCACTCACACATACATGCATGCATGCATACATACATACATACACATAACTAAATGTAATTTAAGTATAAAACATATCCTCTTATGGTTTAAAGACTATAGCACCCTTTATAAGAACCAAGAATCACAGAAACCAAGAACCTTAATGTAATACATATCCTTCTGCCTTCGCATGAACTCTCAGATTCTCCTGGAATGATGGGAGATCTGATGTGGGGGCTTAGTCACATCTTGGAACCATCTTCAAAGACACATGATCGTCCCTTACTCAGGGTTCTCTAGCTTTTTTTTTAAGTGTTCAAAGCCAGTGATACAGAGCAAAAATTTTCTTTTCAACAGCCATAGACTAGATAGATACATTTAAAAACTTTTTAAAGAACAGTATTTTCAGAATAAATACATGTCACCCCGTCAATAGGTTTCTATTTTTGTGTCCAGTTTCAACTGCCCATGGGGGTTTCATTATTACAACTCTCTAGCTATGAAAACAATCACTTCTTTCTATCTTGGAGGCTTTAGACATTCTATGTCTAAAGGCATAGATTCTATGTTGTGAGAAAAATCACAAAATAGTCCTTTTTAGAACAAAGTCTCCAGGTAACGGTGCTTGTTAAAAACAAAATATTGCATGAGATTCAAAGTAAATATTACTCTGTAGCCACAAAAAAATATGACCACAATCTCACATGATGGCTGTGCTAAGCTGCCATATAAACTAGTTAATCTACATTTTGTCAAAATTCCTGAGGCCAGATAACTAAAGAGGTTTACTTAGCTGACAGTTTTAGTGGCTGGAAGATTCCAACACCGTGGTGTCTGTAGAGGATTTCCTGACTGCATCCCGGCACGGCGACTTGAGGAAAGGGGGAAAGCACGTGCAAAGGGTCTAAAGGCATGCTTTCTCCAAAGTTACTTCATCACAGGAAATTATCCGTGAGGGTGAGGACCCTTGTCTGTTACTTTCCAATAGCCCCCACCTCCTAAAGTTTCCTACGATGTCAGACTGGACCTAAGCTTCCAGCACACAAAAGTCTTTGTATGTTACATTTAAAAGGTATCCAAGCTATAGCACCAGATAAAAGATTTCAGATGTTGTTCTGGGAAGCAATGAGAATAGGTAGGGGTGTCTTCCTTTTTTTTAACTGGAGGAAAACATGATCAGATGAATAATACATGAAAAACTCCACTGGATAAGACAATGGTTTAGAAAAGGGGAAATTTCAGAGCAGAACATTCTACTTGCTCATGAAGGGAAAGTCCTTCAAATGTTTGGTATCATTACAGGAGAATCACCTGGGACCTTTACCATAGAAAGTTTTTCCAAGTTCAAGATATTAAGGGACGAGCTTACGGAGGAAGCCATACATCTTCTAGCGTGTCTCAGAAGCCACACACTATTGCTTCAATGGTATTATTTTCAGTAGAAGTTAATAATTCGTTTAATCCACGACACACTCAAAGGGAGAGACACTACGTACGTGTCATCTCCAGAGCAGGCACATTCCTGGGCGCACTTTAAATCACACTTTTTTACTGGGTGGGGACACTCAGGCCACGTGCACATACGGAGGGGATAACTTGTGAGTTTAGTTTTTTCCTTCCACTGTGGGGATTGCTGGGGGCAATACAGTTTCAAAGGCAGGCAGCCCCTTTCCCTGCTGAGTCATCTCCCTGGTCCTAATGGCACATTTTAAAGGACTCCACAGTTGAGACACTGAAGATGGAAAGGTTGAATTTCTGAAAGACATAGCTCTACAGAAACTCATGAAAGCAACAAGGAATGCCCCAGAGATTCATCAGGTACAGACCTGGGAGGGCTGCTCCCTGTTTATCTAGATACCTGAGAGGCAGAGAAGCCGGATGGGACTTTCATTGTACTGCATCCCGATTTTTACTTCTAACCACAGAAACTAGTATTCAGTCCTTCTGAATAATGTAGATGCATGTACATCGGAGAAAGGGAGCCTTCAAATGAGCCCTCACAACTTCCTCCCTCTCTGTCCTGGCGTTTGAGAAAGGCAAGTTTGACTCCAGTCACTTGATCATCTGATGGGGGATTACAGTTCCTGCCCATTTATTGAACGAGGGCATCCTTGGATGCCGGGAGGAAGCAGCTCTGTCTTTGTAGTCACTGTGCTCCTTTAAAACATCTGCATTAATTTATTTACTCTCCCCTGGAGGACATTTCAGGCAAATCATACTGGTTTCCCATCCAGTCTCAGGAAAGAAAAATAGTACAGCTGTTCTGAGGTGAATATAATTTTCTGGTTTGTTTTTGTTTTTGTTCTATTTTGGGGGGATTTGGGAGGTTTTTGTTTTTGTTTTTTGTTTTGTTTTGGGGGGCTTGGGGTTTTTTGTTTTGGGAGTTTTTGGGGGGGTTGTTTGTTTGTTTAGTTGGTTGGTTGGTTGGTTGATTTCTCGAGACAGGGTTTCTCTGTAGATTTGGAGCCTGTTCTGGAACTTGTTCTGTAGTCCAGGCTGGCCTCAGACTCACAGAGATCCTCCTATGTGATCTGCCTCCCAAGTGCTGGGATTAAAAGCATGTTCATGGCTATATATATAAAATTTCCTGTTTTAACACATCCTCTTTGAAATTTAAGCTCCAATATCATCTTGCAATCACAAGTAGAAGACTTCTTTTTCATTTTTTATGACATATGAAAATAATGACACATTATATAAAATAGCACTTACACTAAATGAAATGTGGTAACCCCAGCTTTCTGTGGGCATAAGAGATTGTAGTTGAGAACAGTAATTAAAATTATTCTCATTAAATTGCAATTGGCATAACATCTGAGAAGGCAAAGGTAGCTTTAAAAAAGTCATGGCCGGCTCTCTGCACTTTTCCTTCAGCCCCTGACTGGCGCACTGGGACCTTCCAAGGTCTGCAGCATGCAAAGAAAGACGAATAAACAAAGTCATTCTCCCTCAGCACTTCTACACGTCTGTGGGCATCTCCTCTGCAATGGATGTTCTAAATGTCAATTTCTTTCCTGGGCTGGTTTTGTGGTATTTTTTCAAAGATGACTTCCATCACCGGGTATTTCTTGCTTACGGTTCCTCCTCCAGATGACCACTTCCAATTTCCCCTATCTTGTGACCCACAAAAAAAATTCAATATAAATCTTCAGGAGCTCATGCAAACTCGAGCAACAATTATTTCAAATACTAGAAGTTGTGGTGGATTCCAGCAGAGCCACCTCCCTCACTCTGCTCTATCAGCAGATGTCATGGCATTGTTTCTATGGTCTTTGTGTAGGAGACTACACAGAGGGTGGACAAATCCCACAGGTTTTAAGGCCACATCAACCTTAGATTTTAAAGGTATAAGGCAAATTCTAGTCTATCCATCTCTCCAACTCCAGAGAGAATACCAAAAACTGTCTGAATGGTCCAGAAACATCCTCTTTGAATCTGAGAACACTACTCACTAACTTCTTCTTGGAATGACCAGTCTACAGCAATAATTTCACTTCTTTTTCTGGTTTTATCATCAACTTTAGACAAATACTTTATAAAGAAATGAAATGTGAGGATTTTGTGTTTTGGTTGTTAAATCAACTCATTCCCTACTTTTGCCTCACAGTACTGAGAAGTAACTTTCAACACCCGTTCATGTATGATCTAAATCTAATCAGGAGGCAATAGCAGCCACTCCCAGGTTCAGCGACATCATACAAAATAACTGGCTTATGTTCTCCCAATATGTAAATGACTTTAGGTGACAATGAAAGGCTAAGGGACCATTTCGAAATTGATGAGAAGTTAGAAATTTAAATAAGCACAATGCATGAACACGTACAGGATCTTGGATTGGGAGAAAAATTCTGCTAAGCGCAATTGAAAACATGAGTAAATCTTCCAGTTTGATAGCACACAGCAGTCATATAGAAGAATGTGATTTGCTCTTAAGAAATATTAAAATATTTAAGTCTAAAATGACACACTTCCTAAGACTTTCAAATAGTTCAGTAAATAAATGGGCATACACAGATGTGATTCTGGATCCTATGAGAGAGAAGAAGGAGAGAGAGGAGAGAGGAAGGAAGGGAGGAGGGAGGAAGGAAGGGAGGAGGGAGGAAGGAAGGGAGGAGGGAGGAAGGAAGGAAGGAGGGAGGAAGGAAGGGAGGAGGGAGAAAGGAAGGGAGGAGGGAGGAAGGAAGGGAGGAGAGAGGAAGGAAGGGAGGAGGGAGGAAGGAAGGGAGAAGGGAGGAAGGAAGGGAGGAGAGAGGAAGGAAGGGAGGAGGGAGGGAGGAAGGGAGGAAGGAGGAAGGAAGGAAGGAAGGAAGGAGGGAGGAAGGAAGGGAGGAGGGAGGAAGGAAGGGAGGACGGAGCAAATACGACAAAATGTTAGCGCTAGGATAATCAGAGCAGGATACATAAACTGTAAGGTTGAAATTACTTCAAAATAAAAATTAAGTTATTTCTCATATTCTTTACAAACCTAAAAGTATATCTGATAGTGCCCGTTTTATAGAAAAAAAAAAAGCCATGAAGGCTCAGAGATAACTGTAAGATTGTGTTCTCATATTCTTTACAAACCTAAAAGTATATCTGATAGTGCCCGTTTTATAGAAAAAAAAAAGCCATGAAGGCTCAGAGATAACTGTAAGATTGTGTCTAAGCAAATTTATCCCCCAACTGTTCATTAACACAGCCCTTACTCTTTTCATCAAACTATATTGTCCTCCAAAGCATAAGAAAACGTCAGAGCAGATCCAGATCTGCCTGGGTTAGAAAAACTGCCGTGAATCATCTTGAGGGGTAAACCCTGAAAGCCGGAATGTCACTTGAAGACAAGCAGATTAGTTAACTCCGTTTCAGAAGAACAGACTAGAAAAGACCCTTCAAAATGACTTGCTTTTCTTTTCACTACTGAATTCCACAGTAAACTGCGTATGTGATGTTTGTGTAGGAGACTAAATGTGCAGGGGGTGGACAAACTCCACAGGCTTTAGGACCGAGATGGGGAACTTGTCTCTGCACAGACCCAGGAGATGGGAACATTAGTTTGCTGTTATTGAACAAAAATATTAGAACAGCTCTTGCCTGTGTTCCATCAAAATCTGATTGTCACTAGACTTCAAATGGTAAAATACTTATGTTTGGTTTTTGTGAAGCCTTCCTGATTTATTTTTTCTAACATTGTATTGAATGCATCCATGTTGTTAAGAATAAATAACATTCACTCACTCGCATTTGTTGCTGTTTAACCTCAGTTCTGCACGTGTACCAATGTGCTCACTCTAGCGATGATTAATATTTGGGTTGTTTCCCGCTATTTGGGACTATCATGTTGCTATGAGCAATCTTTTTCTATTTTTTTTCCTGCATTTTCTAGACAGGGTTTCTCTGTAGTCCTTTTGAAGCCTGTCCTGGAAGTAGCTCTTGTAGACATGCTTGGCCTCGAACTCACAGAGATCCTCCTGCCTCTGCTTCCCAAGTGCTGGGATTAAAGGCGTGCGCCACCACCACCAGTCTTTTTCATAATCCATGAAACAGAAGAACACAAGTTTCCACAAAATAAACTCCCTAGAGGGCAAGTGCTGGGCCAGGGGTACCACATCTCCTGTTGTAGAAGACATACTAATTTCCGCTCCAGCTGTGCCTCCTGTTCATGTCGCCCCGTTCTTCCCAGAACTTAGAACTGTCTATATCTTCAACTTCAAATTTAGTCATTATAGTGAGTATTAAATGTCACCTAATCATGTTTTTATTTGAAGTCTCTTGGTTGATAGCAAGTAAGTTTGACCACATGTTGTATATTTCTGAACTTTGCATAGCCATTTTAATTAATTGTGCTATTTAAATTGCTTGTGCATTTTGAATTATGTTAGCTTTTCCTTGTGGATTATGAGTTCTTTGATTTCTGGATATTAGCTCATACAGATCTTTTTTATCAATTTTTTAACTGTTTAATGATTTTTTTTAATAAGTAGAAGTTCTTTGCTTGGAGTCAGAATTATCAAATGATTCATCCCTTCTTCTCTCCCTCCATCCCCCCTCTTCCTCTCTCACTACCATTCCTTTCTGTATACATGCATTCATGTCTTATGCAGAGCTTTCCCCTACATCAAATCCTGAAGAGAGTGTCCTAAGTCATCACCTAGAATCTTTACTACTAGATTTTTCACATGTATAGCAATGGTCTCTTGGGGGTTGATGTCTGTATATGGTGGGGGATAGCAGTCAATTATCACTTTTCCATATGGACACAGAGTTTAAATATTTGAAAAGACAATGCTGATGTCCCCAGTGTTCTACGCCATCTCTGTGAAAATCAAATGTGTTTAGTTATAAGTCTGTTTCTGAGAGCAAGTCAGTAAGCAGTGTCCCTTCATGGTCTCTGCTGAGAAAAAAAAAACTACATAATTGGCAGGAAGTCCAGCTCCTGGAAAAGACCCTTTGTGAGCATCCAGAAGAGGCTGGTCTTGTCAGCTCCACAAGGCATGCCCTCTGTTTCCCTTTTGTTTGCTCCCTGAGAGGCCACAGTTCCTAGAACACACAAATAAGGCACCAAGAGATGATCATTTGATATCAGCGCTGACAACACAGCTCCAAAACTCTGAACTTAGAACCTGTTATTTGAGCATAGCTGACAAGGATTTCAAAGAAGAAATATATCTTGATAGGAAATGGTGTATTTCAAATTTAGTTAAAAGCTCAAGTTTAAGTGGCATTCTTGCCCCTTCTTAACAAACTTTCGTTCTTTCCTGTTGGAGACTATCAGAGGTAATGTTCTTCCCTTCCTCCTCCATCACAGGAAGAAGAGAAATTATTTGTAGCTCCAGAAGTCTCAGCCTTTCAAGTTATGTCAACCCTGCTAGTCTCCTGAACTAGACTCAACCACAGCAAACTTCTCT
Organism: Microtus pennsylvanicus; assembly: GCF_037038515.1. NCBI lineage: Eukaryota > Metazoa > Chordata > Mammalia > Rodentia > Cricetidae > Microtus > Microtus pennsylvanicus. Next base: position 54,275,474 of record NC_134588.1, on the reverse strand, counting down.
CTTTGAAGGTAGAATTGTGCTATGCTTTTCTTAGGAAATACTGCCAGAAAAGTTGCATTCACTCTGTTACCACAATGACAAATCTCTAAAAGGAATAAAGTTTGTTTTATTAGCACCTTTCCCCTTGTCATGAATAAAAAAAATTAGGGGAAAAAAACACAATCAAATAAAAATTGCACATAAAAAAGAAATCTAAAAATTTGTCCCTTTTTAAAAAAAAGTTACAAGAAATCTCAATGTTAAAATTTAAAATGGAACATAAGAGGCCAGCAAAATGACTCAGTGGCTAAGAAACCACATCTCCTTGAAGAAGGAGCCTAGCAAACCCCAAAAATTCACATTAAAGTACCTACTGTCTTCTTTCACAGTAAATATGCACTAGGAAACAATAAATTACCAGCTATTTCCAGGACTATTGGACACCAGCTTTACACCAGCAGGAATGCTATTTTTGCCTACCCATCACAGAAAGGTTTTGTGGTGGTCAGATGATCAACAAAGTTCTTACTTCCTACACTGGACCCCATTCATGGGAATTACCCAGGGAGATGATAGATGATAGAGATAGATAGATAGATAGATAGATAGATAGATAGATAGATAGATAGATAGATAAATGTCTGGTACACAAGTCAAGTTTGATAAGTAAATAAGCATACTAAGCGGTACTTAGAAAGAGCTGAATGGTTTATGGCAGCTGTAGTCACCAAAGTCACCACCAGAAATCCTCCATCCCCCACCTCCCATCCCTCATGCCCCACTTCCCAACTCCCCCACCTCCCACCTCCCATCCCCCCACCACCCACCCTAAAATGGTCACCAAAGTAGTAGGACACAAAATCAACACTAAAAAAAGTCATTGACCTAAAGATAAGGAACTTTCCAAGAATTAAACCAGGAAAAGAAAATTCCATCCACAACTTAACCAAGGTAAAACCCTACACAATAAAATCTTCAACATACATACACAAAGAAATAGGATTAGATACTAGAGAAGATAAAGACCTCATTGTTGACTGAGGTTTTCTGTCCCACCAGGCCCCACAGCCATTTAGCCCCAAAGAAATGCACAGAGGTCTACATAGTTATAAACTGATTGGCCCATTAGCTCAGGCTTCTTATTGACTAATTCTTCTATCTTACATTAGCCCATAATTCTTGTCTGAGTTAGCCACATGGTGAGGCAGTCACATCTGGCTTCCTCTGAGGCTGGGTCACAACTGCAGAATGAATTTTCCTCTTCCCAGAATTCTCCTATTCTCATCGCCCTGCGTCTACTTCCTGCCTGGTTGTTCTGCCTCTACTTCCTGCCTGGCTACTGATCAACCAGCATTTTATTCAAATACAATTGACAGGGTACAAACCATTGTCCCACAACACCTCATACTCATGACTCATGACATAGCAGGTGTAATAGTGTGTAAATAGAGACTTTTTGGGAAAATGGTGAAATCGAGGCTGCCTCCGTGTGACTCCATAAAAAAAGAATCAGTGTAATCAGGGGGGAAACAGGAAGAGATCAAATGGGTACTGACTTAGAAGTTTCATTCCTGCTGTGTAGCTTCCATAATGCTGAAAGGCACTACACACACTATTATGGGGGGAAGTAAAGAAAAGCAATTATTGATTGCACACAGCTGCAAACCCAGTGAACTACAATGACTGTTCTAGCAAGATATATCCACTGGTGCAATCGTGTCACAAATGTTCTGAGCGCAACTAACCCCTTTCGTATTGAATCTAGGCCAGTTCATGAGATGGAACCTATACTTGGGACCATTATTGGGGCCTTGAATCTGTAGCTAAAAAGGTCATGTCATTAGGGGAAATTCTATTGTTCTTATTTGTTAAATGGACATAATATCAAACTAACTTCTAATAACAAACTGCTACACCCATAAGTTAGTGCATTTCTCTCAACCTTTATCAGTGAAGTTTCTTCTCCAGTACCTGGCAATTAACACAGAGGCCCACAACCTGTCAATGTGCAAAGAATTAGAGGGTGTGGAGTGTTCTGCCCCCACTTAGGGGACATCTGTATCTTCTCCTTCCTCTCAAAGCTCAGGGATCATCACAGAGGGGTGGGTAGAAAGATAATAACCAGAGGCTGTGGATGATTACAAGGAAACAGTCTTTTCCAAATACAACTGGGTGGTTGCATGTGTGAATTCACATGCATAAGGATCTAAGCAATCTCAAGCCTGATAAACTCTCAGCATGGAGGGGGCGACGGTCACAAAATCTCACCTGTACCTGGGAATGAGTTTTTCCTTAAGGGTGTGGTCCCTGGTAGGTCAACTACACTCTGGGACAGACCCCATAAACATAACCTAGAGTTATGGCAACACAAACTGTATTCAGTGAGTAGAGAAAGATAGATAGGCAAACAGAAAGACAGAGGCAAAGAGACAGAGACAGACAGACAGAGAGAGACAGAGAGAGAGAGAGAGAGAGAGAGAGAGAGAGAGAGAGAGAGAGAGAGAGAGCAGGAAGTAAAGTTGGGTGGGTAGGAAGGCGGGATGTTGGGAGTTGAATATGAGCAAAATATATTGTGCCAAATTCTCAAAGAATTCAAATATAGCTTTTAAAAATAATAGAATTCTCTGTCCCAAAGAGAAGAAAGGAAGTACTTTAGAAACCCACAAATACAGCCACTGACAAGAAAAAGATGGGTAACCACAGAAGAGAGGCCAAGCTGAACACAGCTCTAACCCTGTGCTAGGGAGCGGGAAAGGGTTCCAGAAACCACAACCGAGATGTCCTCCAGAAGGCCCCGCTGAAAAGAGACTGGTAATTTTATGGAGGGGGTGGAGCACTAGAAGTCGCACAAGCCTCAAACCCAGCTGCAGATTTTAGTGAGAAAGTCATTTCTCAGATGAGTGGGTCAACCATGTCAGGAATCCCATTTTCTCACTCTGTGTGACCTGAAGGTCACATCTTGAATGAGATCTTATGGCTTCAAACTAAACTACCCTGGTGCTGGAGAACAGAGAACAACCACAAGTCAGAGACCCTAACTTTACACGCCTCGAACCAGTTTTACTTCTGCTCTTCCTCTTGCCTTCTCCATCTCCTTTGTCTACTATTTTCACACTTACAGTAATTAATGTGCAAAACATATTATGCTTTAATTCTGGCATTCTCTGTTGTCTGGTGATCATTGCTAATGTATTAGTAGGTTTCATATTCCTAAATTTTTTTCTTCTCCTTTTAGAAGATTCATTTTATTTTTAATTATGTGTATGTGTGCATGTGAGTATGTGCTCATGATTGCAGGTACCCTAGGAATCCAGGTGCCTTGTCGAATTCCCTGGAGCCAGAGCTAAAGAGCACTGTGAGCTATGGAACACGGTACTGAGAACCAAACTCAGGTCTTCTGTAAGGGCTGGATGTATTTGTTCTTAACCACTAAACTATCTCTCCAGCACAGTTTTTCTTTTGAAGCCTTTCAGTATTTGACTTTCTGATTCAATACGATTATAAGAAAGAAACGGGTTTTGTGGTCAATCAATAACAAAACTGAACTCCAGGATCAGATAGCATCACCAGTGAAGCGAAAAGGTAAGCGGCTTATATGAAACAGATTTTTGAGAGGAGATTATCCCAATCTCGAGACTAAGTAAGATTCAGACTCACTTCATTTACTGACTCTGGCTTTTCCTAGATAACAAAAGAGTAATGTAACAAATCACATCAGGGTACTACTGTGAACCATATCAAAACCCCAAAAAGCAGTTTTGAATGTAAAGAGTATTCACTTCCTTAAAAAACAATTTTCCTATCTGGGTATAATATAAATCCACACAGTAATTCCAGAATACTGGAGGCAAAGACCAGAAGAATGAGTTCCAGATAATCCTGAGCTACAGAGTAAGGCACTGTCTCAAGGGGACACACACACACACACACTTCTTTATTGTTGTTTGAATATAATATTTCCTTGGCATACATATACATATATACAAACATAATGAAAATGTTTAAAATGTCTGTAATACAATAGAGATTAACTATAAGAATTCTTGGTGTAGTGGGAGATTATAAAAACTAAAGGCATAAAGAAAAGTCAATAAAATCGCAGACTTTTTTTCCAAATTAAGAGGAAGAAATGGATATCAAAACCCAGGGGGTATTTAAATCTGAAATAATCATCACCAGAGAAGGACATCTCCATGACATATTATAGTTAAGATGTCAACATGGGAAGCACAGAAGCAACATTAAAAACTGTAAAGGGGAAAATACCAATTCACTTACAAAAGCAAACAAATAAATCATCAGACTTAGAAGACAAGAAAAGCAAGGGGTGATGTATTTCAAACCTAGAAAGTAAGTAACTGCAAACAGGATTACTATATCCAGCAAATATTTTTTTCACTTTCTTATTTTTAAAATTTTTACACAATATATTTTGACCATATTCTTCCCCACAATTCCTCCCCAACCCCAATTCCTGGCCACCCTACTTCATGTTCTCATATTCTCTCTCTCTCTCTCTCTCTCTCTCTCTCTCTCTCTCTCTCTCTCTCTCTCTCTCTCTCTCTCTCCTGAATGTGAGGCCTGTCCTGGAGAGTGGTTGACATTCCCAGTGTCACTCCATGAGGTAAGCTGGTAAATTGGTGGAGAAATAAGGACACTTCAAACACAAACTAAAGACCTCCAAGCTAACACTGTAGAAAATATTTAAAGAAACACTATCCACAGGGAAGGAAGAAAGCCAGTCTTAATAGTATAGGAACAAATACATTTGACAAGAAGACTAGATGAACAACAACAAAAAAGACCTGAGAAATAATCTACCTTATGCAGCCTAGAAAATCAGCAAGCCTTTGATAATAATAGGCAAAAAGTTTAAAAAATTAATAATCAACCATAAACACAACCATCAAAAATTACAGGAGTTTGTAAACCTATCTCAGGATTTTCTTAAATACAAATAAATTCAACTCACCAATAAAAATATAAGTGAATTTAAAAAGGCTTAGATTTGTGTTTGTTATTCTTGTTTCATCTTTTCAAATAATACCTTTTCGTTTGGTTGAATTTATGTATAGTTCTCTTGGTCTGTATTTCATTAATCTCTGCCCTAATTTTTCTTATTTTTTTTCTGTCTATGGCTTCTAGGTTTGGCTTGATTTTGTTTTTCTACGACTTTGATTGCATCATTGTACTAACTGGTTTTGTATGTCAATTGGCACAAGCTAGAGTCATCAGAGGAAGGAGCCTTATGAGATCCAGCTGTAAGGCATTTTCTCAATTAATGATCAATGGGGGAATGCCAAGCACAAGGTGGGTGGTGCCATCCTTGGGTTGGTGGTCCTGGGTTCTATAAGAAAGCAGACTGAGAAAGCCAGGGGACGCAAGGCAGTAAGCAGAAACCCTCGATGGCCTCTGCATAGCCCCTGTCTCCGGGATCCTGCCCTGTTTGAATTCCTGTGCTGACTTCCTTTGGTGATTAACAGCAATGCTGAAGTGTAAGCTAAATAAGCTCTTTCCTCCCCAAATTGCTTTTTGTCATGAGGTTTCATCAAAGCAATAGAAACTCTAACAAAGACAATCATTAAGTTATTTGATATCTATTTTTTCAATATCGACACTCAAATTTTCTTCTTAAAACTGCTTTATCTTTACATAAAATAATACAACCAATGTCTTCCATGGGGGGAAAAACTGCTTTATCTATGGCTAAAAGACCTTAGTAAGCTGTATTTCATTTTCATTTGATTCCAGCAACTTTTAAATTTACTCCCTGCTATCTTTAATGACACACTAGTAATTCAAAAGGGGAACTTAAGCCTCCAAGCATTTGTGGAGTGTCTGTAGTTTATCTTGCTGTTGATTTCCAATTTCATTACACCATGATCTGACAAAATAAACTATTTTCAGTCTTCTGTATCTGTTAAGGTTTCTTTGTCACCTAGAATGTGATCAATTTTAGAAATGGCTCCATAGAGAATATGAGAATAAATATTCTGTATCTGTAAGCAACAATACTAATAGAGATACATTAAGTCCTTTTTTCCTACAATGTAGTTTAGCTCTCAGGATTTTTGTTGACTTTTATCTCAATTTAGTTGACCTACCTGAAGATGACAGCCAGGAGTTGAAATCACTCACTGCTGTTGTATCATGACCTGTCTGACCTGCTGTGCCCTCTTGTTTTATTCTAAACATTTGGAGCTCTAACATTTGGTGGACATACAATTACAATTGTTATAATTGTTATACTCTTAATAAATGAGCTCCATAATGATATGTAATGTACCTTTTATCTTTCCTGACTAACTTTGATTTGAATGCTACTTCATCAGAATAACAAATTAACTATCCCAGCCTGGTTTGGGCTTCTATTTTCTCAATAGGCTAACTTCCATGCTTTGACTTACACTCTATGGGTGTCTCTTTTAGTTAGGTGAGTTTTCTAGAACAAGTAGACAATTGGATCTAGCATTTGAAGCCAGTCATCTAGTCCGCATGTCTTTATAACTGAGTGGAAGCCACTTACATCTGGGGTTATTATTGAGAAAGGTTTACTGATTTCTATCCTCTTGTTGGTGGTTTTTATGGTTACCTAGAGCATATTTGCTCTTTTCTCTCCCCATCCATATTGGTGTTTTGCTCATCTACTGTGTTTGACATGACAGATTCTTTTTTTTTCCAGCCCTTGTCTGTTAATCTATCCCTCTTATCAAATCTCACTGTTTCCTGTGTTCTTTTGGCAGAAACTGTTGCGTCTTTCTCTGAGCACACCATTCCTTTGAGAATCTTCTGCAGTGCCGGCATGAGCTGGTCTAGTTTGTGCTTGTCTTAAACTGCTCTCTAAATAGTTATGTTTATACCCCTTGGAACTGTGGCACTCTCTACCCTTGTCAGAGAAACATTTATTTTTGTAGTGGGGAGCAGTCAATTAGAGACTCTCAACTAGTGAATAATGCTAAAAAACAATTGACTGCGAGTGTTCTGCCCTAAGTGGGACACTTAAGTCAATACGCACACACACACACACACACACACACACACACACACACACACACATCTGCCAAGGCTCAGGGCACATCACAGAAAAGGAAGCAGAAATAATGTAAGACCTGTAGGATAGGAAGTTGATGTGAAATCCTTTCTGCAGAATATGGTACGGCTATTTCACTCATAAACCCACAGTATCTGTGGTCACCTGTACAAGACCTGAATAAGATCAAGCCAGTCAATATTCTAGCATCACTAGAAGACGCTCAAGCTTAGAATTTATTGAAAAGTGATGACTCCTAGGGGAGAGAATGTCATTTTTCCTGGGGGTATGTCAACTGGTGGGTAGGTGGCAAGGCTTCCAGTGAATGACCCCCAAACCATGGGCATTAAGCCAGCACTAATTGGACTCACTAAGATATAAAATAGAAAGAAGAGGAAGAGAAGGAGGAGGAATAAGAGAAGGAAAAGTGAAATTGGGAGGATGTGTTGGAAGGATTGGGGGATAGAAGGGGAGAAATGGGAAGGAGTGGATATAATCAAATATCTTGCACACATTTTTTAAATTCTCAAAGAATAAATAAAATATTGTTTTTAAAAGTTAAAAAAAGAAATTTCTTTATTTTTCCTCTCAATTTTAAGAGATAGATTTCTGGATATTACCATCTTAATTGGCAGTTCCATACTTTCTGGACTTGAAATATATCATTTCATTTCTTTCCAGCTTTTAGGGTTGGTGCTGAGAGATATGATATTCTGCAGTGTTTAATTTTGTAGATGATTTGGTGCTTTTCCCTATAGGTTTTTATACAGCTTCTCTTCTTTGTATTTTTGACATCATAACTATTATATGTTACAGACTATAAATAGTTATATATAATAAAAACATAAGTATGTCCTTATCTGGTCATGACTATTAGAGTTCCAAATGTGCTTTTTGTTTGGATATTTCCTTCTCTAGACTTAGGGGGTTTGGCTATAATTTCTTTAACATAGAGTCCATCTGCCTCCCAAATGTTTATGTTTCTACTCATAGATTAGTGTTTCTCTCCTTTTTGGTTAGAAAAGCTTTTTGCTGTAGGCAGTGGTTAATGCAGATACTCATAACGACTCCAAGTTCTGAGAATAAATGACTTTTGAGGGCTGAACCCTAAATGAGACATCTCACCCCCTTGAAGGCTCAGGGAATGTCATGGAAGACAGGGCGGAAAGTGTGTAAAAGCTAGAGAAGAGGGAAGAGGGCGCTGTGAGACACTTCTGAGCAAGGCACTGCAACTGCAGTTACCAGCACAAACTGCACACAATGGGACCCTTCAACACTCCATCATGGATGAGGAAGGGCTCATGGGGCATTACCCTTCCCAGACAATCTATTGGCAGCTAATGGTTGTTAGGGGAAGAAGGAGCCCATACTCCAGTAAATAATCCTTCACCCATGCTCATGTAGACAATATTTTTGTTTACTTTTTTTATTCTTTAAGAATTTCATGCAGTAAATTTTTATCATATTCATTCCCATCCCCCAACTTTTCCCAGCTCTCCCCACTTCCCTCCCCATCCAATTCTTGTTCTTTCTCTTCCTTAAAAAGAAAAGGAAAGGAAAAAATACTAGTAATCATGGATCTAATTGTGTTAGCCAACATCTCTTGAGCATGGACACTGGAGTGTGGTTGATATACCCAATGTCACGTCATTGAAGAAAACGTGTCTTCCCCCTTCTAGCAGCTATGATTTGGGAAGATCTTCTTGGCGAGGGGAGGAGGATGGGACTGTACTTTGTGTTCCCTTCCTCTCCGTGCTGGGATTCTGTCTGGCTTAAACTTGTGCGTATCTTGTGTGTGCTGTCTCAGTCTCTGTGAGCTCATGTGCATCTATCCTGTTGTGTCTAGAAAACACTACTTCCTTGAAGCCACCCACCACCTCTAGCTCCTACAGTCTTCCCACACCATCTTCCATGTGGATCTCTAAACCCAGAAAGGGGTGTGATAAAGACTCCCATTCAGAGCAGAACACTCTAAAGTCTTACTGTCTACATGTTGTCCAGATAGTGCAAAAGGAAACTTCTCTGGGAGGGTTGAGTGGTTCACTGATCTATGGATATAGCAATACATCATTAGGAGACATTTTATTGCTATGTTTATTAGTGGTATAACGGTACCTGGTTTTCCCTTGGACTCATGACTTATCTAGTCTGGGGTTCTTGGTCTCATTATAACAGTGTCAGATATGTGTTCCATCTCATGGAGTGGGCCTGAAATTCAATCAAAAGTAGTTGTCACTGCCATACTATGTGTACCACTATTGTACCAGTGAGCCTGTCTTACAGGCAGGTCACTATTACAGCTTGCAGAGCTTGTAACTGGCTGAGACTGATGATCACTTTTCTCTCCAGTAGCATGTATAACACCTTCTAGCACTGTGAACACTAGCCAGTATTGGTGATGCTTACTTCTCCCTGTTTTAGACTGTAGTTATATAGTGTCTTCAGCAATGGGGTCTTACTCTCAAGTTGTGGAGGGTAACTAATAGCATAGGCAGTAGCCTCTGATGTTAGGGGTCTGTGGGATCCCTTTGGCTGATGACACAAAGAGGTATAATCCACCACTGGTACATACTAGGGCTTTTATGTGGTATTATACGATGTCTAGTTAGGGTGTTATATCCACCATCATATGGTGATCGCATTTAAAGTCCTTTTATATGTGTGTGTATTTTAGGAAGCTTTTACCGCAGTAGGCTTTCAAGGGGCTTTTCAGAAGACCGTTCATGTTCATTATCCTCCCTGCCTTCAGTCCTCCACTGTGCTCTCCATTCCCCAGTCCTTTAATCCTGCCTTTCTCGTTTCTCCTGTCCTTTCTTACACTGTATTGTATATTATTCAAACCATTTTAACTAAACTGAGTGGGTCACTCGCAAGTGTCAAAAAAACAAAAATAAAAAAATGAAAGTGGAATGAGGGCTTATTAGGAAGAAATAATTCAACAGAAGTGGGAGAATCACAAGAAGGGCAAAGGGGGGGTGAGTATGATCAAAATACACGGTATACATGTGTAAAACTGTCAAAAAATTTCAATATTCTTAGAAGAATAGCAAACCTATCCAACATTTAATTCTTTTCTACCTTTTAGAATGTTTGTCAAATCAGAAACACAGTTTTCAGGCTTCAGAATTAGAGGACTGTGTTTTAAATGAATTAAGAACTGCAATCAAAATGTCTAGTGAAAGACATGCAAGTACCAGGATGGCCAGGGAAGAGAATGGGCTCAGGGAGGGGAGTAACAGGGAGTGATGGGGGAGGTGAGTGTCATCAAAGCCTGTGATAAGCATATGTGAACCGGCCACAATAGAAGGCGTTGTTTACACAATAAATATACGCTAGGGAGAAAAGGTGAAGCAGATAACAGGGAAGTTTCTTAAATCGTAATTTGTCATGGTGTGTGTGTGTGTGTGTGTGTGTGTGTGTGTGTAAAGATGCCCCACAGAGGCCAGAAGATGGGTTTACAGCTGGTTATGAGCTAGCCAACGTGAGTGCTGGGAACCAACTTCAGATCTCCTGAAAGAGTAGCAAGTGCTCAACCACCGAGTCACCACTCTGTTTCCACCCCCACTTCTCCACCGCACAGAGTCTTACTCTGACCCATTTCCCTCTCAACTCCATGCATACCGCACTGAGCAATCTCCCTCCGGCTGAACATATGAAATGGTAAAGGCTGGCCATAAGCTAGAAGAAACCTTAAGCAAAACCCCTCACTTTGTAACACCATGAACTTGCCTGCTGAATACCTGTGTTGTGTGAGCTGGGATATAGATAAGACTCCACTGTCTCAGAGTTAGAATCTGCATAGGACCTGCTACAAACTCACGCTTCTCACCTTAATGCCTGATGGGCTTGGCAGTGAACTTGACTCTGTGGTGATGCTGAGGGTGAGACCAGATTGGGTGATGATTATTGAGCAGATGGGTGCCTGCTTCCCTAACGACATTTCCATTGAGATTATTCTCTATAATGGTCAAATAAAACAAGCATCATAACTTGCCAACAATAAGGCCTTTATTTAACTCCAAGTAAATAAAATAAGTTTAGCTCTCTGTGCATTTTCTATGGAAAGCAAGACAGATTTGCATGATGGCAAATACTCATTGCAAGAGAAGGATGCCTAGCCTTTCGGGGCAAAGCAGCCAAAGCAGGGCACTACTGTCAGTGTCTCTGCCAAGAGTTTTCAATGAGGAGCTCAGATCTTGGAAAAAAGCAGCTTTTCTGGCTTGTGGTTACCCAAGCAAACCCAAGTTCCACCTTGACGAGAAAAGCTATTACAACGAGAAGAGAAGATTAAATCTTCTATGGAAAATCTTACAACCCAAAAATAGAGTTAAAAGAGTCAGGTTCGGCACATCCAGGCAGAAGTCGATTGAGTGGAACTGATTTATTAGAAAATTGCTCTTTCGTTTTTCATAATGCCTTCCAGAAATCACATGTCATAAACTGTATGCTTGTTTGACTAGTTGAGGGTTTTGGGTTTTTTTTTTTTGTCTAACACCTAACTTTGATCCTTGTGAGGAACTCAAGTCCAGCTGTGTTCTTTGTATATGACACTTTTCAAGTACAACTAAGTTTACATCCTGCCGCAACCTTTTTTCCATGGCCCCAGCTATTTGTATTTAATGTTTTGCATGCACCCTCAGCAATATGTTTCATATTTCTGATTATGTCTGTTTGAAACTTACTTTCAAGAGGGTTTTTCTAATGTATGGGCCCAGGGGTAAATAGTAGGTGTGGTTGCTATGCTATCTGCGTATAAGAAGTGGTACGTTCTTTCTAGAGATCAACATGGACTTGATGGTAGGAGCACAAGCTTTTAAATAAAAGAATAGTTATAAATCTAAAGAGGGCTGTGTGGCTTAGAACTCATGATGCCCTGGTTGTAATGACAGAGCAAGGCTGTTGCATGAGCAAAATATTCTCTTCATATTTTCAGGAAAGTATCGGGGTTATATAAAGTATGAGAATCATCAGACCCAGGAGAATTTAAACGCTTTTTCCAAGACCTCATAGCCACTTAGAAACAGCCCTGTGACTTTCTAGTGTGACAACCCTAGCCAGAATTCTTCCCAACATTCTGCCTCACGCTGCCCCACATAAATAACTCAACCCAGACAAAAGATGAAGCTATGACATGTATGTGGTAGGCTGCAAAAGGACTCCCAAAAGGTATTTGTCCCCTGGAACCTATAACTCTGTGACGTTACATAGCAAATTAACTTTCTAATGCTGGGAGCACAAAGGTCCTCACGCTCATGGATAACTCAAGAGAAGTCAAGAGTGTTAAACACACAGGGTTGTCTTTTCAAGGAAAAATAGGTATAACCTGTTTTTCCACCCGGAAGGCTGGGAATGGAGGTGTCTTATTGCCTGGTGTTCTGTAGTTTTGGAAAGAGCCAGGTTATAGCGAGCTCCCACAAGCAGGACCAGAGGGAGCTAATAGTCTAGGAGCTCTTTGCATGGTCTGCATGGCCAAGAGCTCTTCAGAGCTCCCACAAGCAGGACCAGAAGAGGCTGATAGTTCAAATGACCTCTACACTATCTGTATGACCAAAGCCATACCAGACCCTTCCCTGACCCTTAAGATAGCACTTGTAACCTATTTGTAGAACCCATCTTCTTGGAAGAAGTGACTCGTAGTCTGAGTTTTGATGTAATTATGCCTCCTTGTGCACAGTGGAGAGTATTACACCAGAAAACTTCTTTCCAAATAGTTCTGTGCTTAAATATGTTTACAATAAACTTCTCAGGATCAGATTGTAGAAGTTCGAACCAGCATCCACTAAGTCATTCCAATCAAATTCCCTTCTTGCTTCTCATGGATCATTTTTCTGTCAACCATGGCATTTGCTACAGTTAAATAAAAGATTTTTGATATGGGGAAAGGTCCCAGATTCTTCTGTCAAATCATGCAATCACAGAGATCCTTGTGAAAGAAAAGTAGGATTGTCGGCACCAGAAAAGAGTCTGTAATGATGAAAGAGAAAGTTAAAATAATATAGAACTGGGAACTAAAGAATGCGGGCCACTCCTGATGCCAGAAAAAGACAAAATAATAGGTTCTACTTAGGCCCAAAAGACACAGATTAGGCTTGCTGACACCCTGATTTTAGTCCCATGAAACTGATTTTGGACTTCTATCCTATGCCTGATTATTACAAATCTGTTGTAATAATGCATATAAGTTGTTATAATAGCAATAGGAAAGTCCTGGAATGATCCTCTTGCACTGTTTTAAGCAAGAATTTAACTAAAAAAGGGAACAGGGGCCAGCGAGATAGCTTCCTACTGAGCCTGACAACCTGAATTCCATCCCCAGGACCCACAAGGTAAAATGAGAAAACTAACTCCTGAAAATTGTCTTCTGGCCTCCATACACACATGTGCACAAACACACACACATACACACACAGAGAGACAAACAGGCAGACAGATAGATGATAGATAGATAGATAGATAGATAGGTAGATAGATAGATAGATAGATAGATAGATAGATAGATAGATAGATAGATAGATAATAGAAATGAGGAGAACAGTATCAGATCTCACATAAGTCTTATTCTTATAACACATTATGAATAACTATAACTACTGGGTAGCCTTCATTCTTAAAAGTTCATGTCCTTCCTTTCTATATTCTAGTTTCTAAGGTAAACTTGGCTTTTCCTAACAAATACTTACATTTAAAATCATACTGGACTACATACAGTAGGGGAAATAAGACAGTGTAACAAGACAGAAGTTGTTTTCTCAGTGACTGGTATGGCTGCTCCATCAAGTCAGGCATAAATTTCTTTTGTCATCCTCAGCATGTCTCTCCAACATGGTGTTTCAAGATGGCTGCTCAGTCTCCAGCCACCACATCCTCACTGAAACCAATAGGAAGGCAAACAGAAGTGTAAGGCCATGTCCCCTGCCTAGAACACAGTATGCAGCATTGGCACCTATGATTACCTTCTACTCTTTCCATCAGCTGCTGGGTGAAGCCTCTCCGAAGACAGTTGGGCTAGGCACCAATCTATGAGTACAGCAGAACATCATTAGGAATCATTAATTGCCATTTTTTGGCACAATTTCTGTGCCACCTTTACACCAGCACATCTTGTAGGAAGAACAAATTGTGTGTCGAAGGGTACATGGCTTGGTTGGTTGTCCCAACACCTACACTGGAAGTCTTGTCTGATTACAGAAAATGGCCAGTTCAGGCTCCATATCCCCCATTGCTAGGAGGCTTAGCTAGGGTCATCCTCGTAGATTCCTAAGAGTTTCCATTGCACTAGGCTTCTAACTCCTCCCTAGGATGCTCCCAGTTCCACTTGTCTCTCCCAGTACTCTCTCCCTCCATCCTTCCCTACCTAATTCCTCTTAATCCAATCACCCCACCCCACCCCACCCCTTCATCCTCAATGTCTGTTCTACTTTTCCTTCCCAGGGAAACTCATATGTCCCCCCCCCCTTGAGCCCTCCTTGTTACTTAGCTTATCTATGTCTGTGGATTATAGCACGGCTATCCTTTACAGCTATCTACTTATAACTGAATACATACCATGTTTATCTTTCTGAGTGTGGGTTACCTCACTCCGGATGATATTCTCTAGTTCTGTTAATTTCCCTTCAAATTGTATGATGTCATTGTTTTTAACTGATGAGTAAATATCCCATTGTGTAAATGTGCATTTTCTTTATCCCTTCTTTGGTTGAGGGATATCTAGGTTGTTTCCAGACCCTGGCTATTATGAATAAAGATACTATGAACATAATTGAGCAAATGTCCTTGTGGTATGATGAAGTGTCCTTTGGGTATATGCCCAGGAGTGGTATAACTGATCTTGAGGCAGATCAAGTGACAATTTTCTGAAAAACCACCATATTGATTTCCAAAGCGGCTGTACAAGTCTGTACTCCTACCCACAGTGGAGGGTGTTCCCCTTGCTCCACATCCTCGCCAGCATGAGCTGTCACTTGTGTTTTTGATCTTAGCCATTCTGAAAGGTGTTAGGTGGAATCTCAAAGTCATTTTGATTTGCATATCTCAAAGTTGATTTGATTTGCCAAGGATGTTGACCATTTTTCTAAGTGTTTCTCAGCCAATTGAGATTCCTTTGTTGAGAATTCTCTATCTAGATCTGTACTCCATTTTTAAAATGGACTATTTAGTTTGTTGATGACTAGTTTCTTGAATTCTTTATTTATTTTGGAAGTTAGCCCTCTGTCAGATATGAGGTTGGTGAAGATCTTTTCCCATTCTGTGGGTTGGCATTTTGTCCTATTGATGGTGTGTCCTTTTCCTTACAGAAGCTTTTCAGTTTTGTAAGGTCCCATTTATAAATTGTTCATCTTAATTCCTGCACTCTTGGTATTCTGTTCAGGAAGTTGTATCCTGTGCCAATACGTGCAAGATTATTCCCCACTTTCTCTCCCATCAGGTTCATTGTGTCTGGATAACTAAATAAATTTTATAACACTATTTTTCTATGTTTCTTACTGAATATTCTAACAATGATTTTGTGCTATTTTCTACATAAGAAACAGACTAGTCTTTCTTCAGTGGAATTCGTGGGAATATGTTTTTCTAATTATTGATAGTTACAAGTTGCTTTCTGTACCCATTACTGGTAACGGTGTGCAAAATATTTAGGACTATCGTCATGTAAAGAATTCTCCATCAATTCTCTCTCATAGTGAACTTTACATTTCAAGCCATATAAAATTTTCTTGCAGTGCCTGATATTAAATTGTTGTCCATCAAGATCATGAATGAACAGTCATTAGCCAAGGCCTTTGTCATCAGTGTTCTCACAACTGTGGCACACGGTAGGTTTTAGTTTACTCCTATCGGCTCTTCTTTTGTATCAAATCAGCAAGAAATTTTCTTTGTTTTCAATATGCCAATAGATTTAATTCCTCTTCACTAATTCAATTTTCAAAGAAGTTGAAAAATGATTACTTCCTCTCTCTAAACACATATTTTCCTCCTCATGAAATATTTATTTGAGATACGATCTCACTGATGTTTCATAAGGAACCTCCAAGCTTTGTCAGGATGAGATTCATCAAATACACTATGTATTGTAATATACTCATGTGTGTATAACATCGGCTTCATATAGAAATATACTCCTGGCTTACCATCTGTTCATGTGTCCTGTAAACACTAGAATTCTAATAAGTTTGATGTCACACCCCTCCTCTGAGAATAGTGGATGTCACACACTTGTCTATTCTGCCGTGCAAATATATACTTAACATGATAGAATTTCTGCTGTGTGGATTTTTGTACTCTGGGCCTCTTATATCTAGGTCACTCTTAACCCCCGGAAGGACTCCTGCCAATAGGTATGCAGGATTGTTTTTTGTCAGATTTGGAAGGGTGAAATGATTTCAGCACAGTGCTTAAGAACACTGTATCTCCCAGACTGACCTCCCCAAGTTCTTCTTCTCTTCCTATTGGATAGATAGCATTGGCAACAGTCAGTTTTGAAATTTGGAAAACTTCCTTTCCAATGGCTCAGGAGGTGTGGGAAAACAATACTACACCATCCTTGCAAGTTTTCTTCACTTTGGAGAGTATTTGAAAATAAAAGCGAAATTCAGTTGAAAACTCTTCAAACTTTTCAGCTACATTCAAAGCTGACTATATTTGCATTGAGCTATTTATTGCATATTCCCTGAAGGATGCTTACTTTTAGGGATTTAAAATGGTTTTTTATTTATTTATTTATTTAAGATTTCTGTCTCTTCCCCGCCACCGCCTCCCATTCCCCTCCCCCAACCAAGTCCCCCTCCCTCTTCAGCTCAAAGAGCAATCAGGGTTCTCTGTCCTGTGGGAAGTCCAAGGACCACCCACCTCCATCCAGGTCTAGTAAGGTGAGCATCCAAACTGCCTAGGCTCCCACAAAGCCAGTACGTGCAGTAGGATCAAAAACCCATTGCCATTGTTCTTGAGTTCTCAGTAGTCCTCATTGTCCACTATGTTCAGCGAGTCCGGTTTTATCCCAGGCTTTTTCAGACCCAGGCCAGCTGGCCTTGGTGAGTTCCCAATAGAACATCCCCAATGTCTCAGTATGTGGGTGCACCCCTCGCGGTCCTGAGTTCCTTGCTCATGCTCTCTCTCCATCTGCTCCTGATTTGGACCTTGAGATTAAAAAAAGAAGAAGAAGAAGAGAGCAGCAGGAACTGGCACATGCAACTAGGGAGAATCTAAACTGATACCAAGCACTGTGAGAACACACTGGGAAGTGGTTCCTAAATACATCACACATGCTAAATTCCAGTAATCCCATTCCTAAAGACCTGCCTTCACATCAGCACAAGGACACAGGCAGAATGTTGCTCATAATTGCCCTGAAACACAAATAATCCAGTTGTCTTGCTATGAGGAAATAAACCTAACTGCCCATCAAAATAATTCATCCCACTGAGGTATTTCATGTGTAGTCTGTCTCATAACTAAGAAAAAGAATGAAGACATCAACACCAGTGAATCTTAGAAAGCATCTTAACAAAATCTCAAAACTCTGAACAATATATTATCTAAAATTTATTTGTATATGGCAAAACTCAAAATAAAATAAATTTAAAACCCAAAAAAATAAAATAAAATAAAATGGTTTTCTAAATTAAAGTTTTTGTTTTTGTTTTTACATTAGATTATGGTTCCCCCATGAAGAACTAATCTGCAGCGTGAAAAACAAAGACATTGGTTGCTCTGATGGGAGGGGGAGTAGTAAGTAAGAGATTGAACTTGGAGCTCCTATAGTTCTGATTTTATCTGCTTCCTGATTTCAGGGCAAGGCTAACAGGTACATATTCTTTATATACACATATCCCTTCAAGCTGGTTGTTTAACGTTTATGCTATTTTTATGGGTACCTTATGTGTCAGCAAATAAATTAAATTTAAAAGCAGTGTTTTGACTTTTAAAATCCACTGTAAATACAAGATGATGATAGTGTTTTGATGTCTTAATCTCTAACACCCACAAATCAACAGTGAATCATCAAGTTAACCTACAGAGAAACTGTGGTTTAACAGGAATTCAAAGGAGAAGTTCACAGAGGGACACACACACGCACATACACACACACACACACATACACACACACAACTAGTGCTCTATGTAATCTTGTCATGCAAAACAGTAGGTGATTATCAATATGTAAATTGACTACCTCATTATTAATGTCCCTTTAAATGTGTGTGGGAAGATTCAAAAGAGGTGGGGAGATTTGGTTATTATAACAATTCCAATGATATTTTTCGTGGAAGTCAACTGCTCCCCTACTAACAGCATGTGTGATGTCTATCAGAAAGTTAACCTGGCACAAGATGTTGACTTCATGGCCACACCCTGGTACTCTACTGCACTGATAACCACCTGGATCAGCCTTGTCTATTAATCCCATCAAATTGTATGCCAAGCCCTGTCTTGTAGAGGCAAGAACCCATATTTATACCTGCTCTATCATCTGAATGAACTGTTCCAGAGATGTACAAAATTGAGTGCCATCTAAAGACAGACATATGTATAGAGTGAACA
This sequence comes from Microtus pennsylvanicus, assembly GCF_037038515.1. NCBI lineage: Eukaryota > Metazoa > Chordata > Mammalia > Rodentia > Cricetidae > Microtus > Microtus pennsylvanicus. The sequence goes on along the minus strand of NC_134588.1, from coordinate 54,256,927 downwards.
AGTATATGAACGGCATAATCGTGAACAATGGCAATGTGATGGGCATGAAATAAAGGAAGAGGCGACCTACTGCAAACAACTGATCCTGTAATCCCAGATATCCCCTGCCAATTCACTTCTACACAGCCTTTCCTCTTTCATTCAAAAACTAAAAAACCGGTGGCGCACGCCTTTAATCCCAGCACTCGGGAGGCAGAGGCAGGTGGATCTCTGTGAGTTCGAGACCAGCCTGGTCTACAGAGCTAGTTCCAGGACAGGCTCCAAAGCCACAGAGAAACCCTGCCTCGAAAAACCAAAAAAAAAAAAAAAAAAAACTAAAAAACCACACAAGAATTCCTCAGGGCTAAAGCCAGAAATGGGAGCATTAGATGAAGCTCCTTTGAGAGCAGGGTCTTGCATGTATGGACCAGGCTTACAGCGGCTGCCAAGGCCTTGGGTACCACTCTGCATCACACAAACCTGCCAGCCAATCTGAGTTCCGTTCCTGAATCAATGTCACCTTCTCCACAGGCTCTTCTGTGGCTGTGGCAGGCTAACCCAGTTATCCGTGTCATCTGTGTTCTTAACCATCTATCAAGAGCATGGATACTCTGCTAACTCATCACCCCCAGAATGAGGTCAACAGGAAGTCAGACATCTGTGTGTGCATGACCTCCTCTGCACACAACATGGCCACACAAGGCACATTGCCATCCTGTCACCAGCACCACAGTAGAGACTAGAGAACTGGAAAAGGAGGCCAAGCCTCCATTGAAGTCACCTGGACCCATTGACTGGAAGTTTGTGACTGTCTGTAACTTGTCTGGGCACACTGATAATGGTTCTAAGATCCATGTTTCCTTTCCCTGCCCCTATGATTCCAGTACATATTTGTGGACAACCTGCAATGGCATCAAAGGTGTTTGCAGATGCATGGCTGACTTAGCCTTTGATTTTGAGAACATGACACCCAAAGAGAATGATGTCTTTGATAGGAGGTGAGCCAATGCTGAGCCCTCCCTCCAGCTGCTGCTGCCCTCTGCCTGACCTACTCTCCTGTGAAACTGAGGAGATGCTACTGCTGGGCTCCTCCGCTTCCAGCATCTGCTGCCTCCCGGATCACATTCCCACCATGCACCTCACTCTCAGTGACCAAATCCTTAAAACTGGCCAAATTCTTATCCTTAGGAACAGCTGGGGAGAAGGGTGGAGAATGTCCTCTCCTTGTCCCTCCTCATCCTCATTGCTCTCCTGTATGTCTCCCCGGCCTCCACTCCAAATTCTACTGTTTCAGAAGGACAGGGAGGAAAAGCTGCTTCCTTCCCAACTTCTCTTACTCCAATCTCAGTGGCCTTTGAAGATACAGCCTGCCCCCCACTCCTCTCTCTTTCTGGTTGGAGACAAGGGTCCCTACCAACACAAAATTACATCCACCACCACCAACAACAACAACAACCCCTGTAATGTATTCTAATTTATTCAATTTGGCTCACCTAGTCCTCTGGTACGTCTTGGAGCTGTAAAATGAATTGGCCCAGACCTAACAGAGGGGATTAAGGGATTGCTATGGCACCTTGGAAGTTGGTCTATTTTTATTCCTTGTCTCTGTGTTTATGCTCCCCTGTACTTGGCAGAGAGAAAAACAAAATGTGAGCAAGACAGAAGGTCGGGAAATGGATGTGAGCCGCAGGGTTCCCTCCCATACCTTCCCTTGGTGCTGGGAAAAAGTCCTTGTCTTACAAAGTGAATGTGTCTCTTGTCACAGCCTCAGGTATATTTCAAAAGAAAAAAAGAAAACCCTGCAGCAAATCTTTTTTTTTTAATATTTATTTATTTATTAAGTGTACAGTGTTCTGTCTGCGTGTATGCCTGCAGGCCAGAAGAGGGCACCAGATCTCATTACAGATGGCTGTGAGCCACCATGTGGTTGCTGAGAATTGAACTCAGGACCTTTGGAAGAGCAGGCAGTGCTCTTAACCTCTGAGCCATCTCTCAGCCCCCTGCAGCAAATCTTGAAAGATGGGGGAGGGGTGTGCCTTTTTCTGTTTGTCCTAACTAGGGGTTTCATATAACTGAGCAAGGTTAATATGTAATATTGCATACCATGTGTTAATAGGTGAGAACAGTGGAAAAACACTGTGAAGGAGATATGTTGGTGGTAATAGCAGTTAGTATTGTTACGATCCCCTGGGTGAAGCGTGACTGGCTTTACATGCTCAATTCTGTGCCGTTTCGCTCGCTCTGTATGCTACACTGGAAAGGGCAATACTAACTATCATCCCATTTTACAGACCAGAAAACTGAGGGCTCAAAAGGCAAACTGTGTGAGCAAGAAAATAGAATTATTAGATGGCAAAGCACAGCCAAATTTAAAACCAGATTTGTCAGAGTACAGCAAGATGAGTTCTCAGTTGCTTGTAATCACTTTTCAGGCTTGATGAAGGACAGATCCCCAGCCTTGTGCCAAAAGCTGTGAGAGCAATTCTTACACGGCCTAGAACCACACCACCCGTCTGAACTTAGTGACCACCACCAAAATGTGCTGTCTCCCTCTTACCATGTGAGGGGACTTTCGAAGATGCAGATGTGTATAAAGACTGGGCCACTATGGAGACCTTAGGATGCATTAGCAGGAGTCTATGGGGAGCTGGTTCCCTATCTCCATGTCACTGGTCTCTAGGTCCTCCCACAAATGTCTTCCCACCGCTGCCAGTGCAAACCCACAGATGCTCCCTGATCTGAGCCTGCTGTGGGACTTGCAGTTTTAAATGCTCCCCAGAAATGATTCAGGGTTTCAGTGTAAAACCTAGGAGTAATAACCCACTAGGGAATAATGTATCCAGACCTGAATAGTTCTTGAGGTGATATTTTGTTTGGGGGGAGGAATATTTGTTTTGCTCTGATTTTTGTTTGTCCTTCGTGAAGGATTTTTAACAGGAAGGGTCAGAAAAATCCCTCTGATTTTCCACAGATAAGGATATTTTACTCTGCCAAGAGTCAAAAAAAAAAAAAAAGGAGAAGACAAGTCTAGTCTGCCTACAGCCTGAGGAGAGACAAGTGTCATCCCTCACCACTTCCCCTCAGCCTTCTGTGTTCCTTTCCCTGGTGGCTAGAGGGGTGGGGTTCACTCCAGGAGACTCCAGGAGCCAATTGTTTAGCTGTGGTGTATACCATCCACATGCTGATAAGCAAATTATTGATCGTTTTTATTTCTTTTTTTAAAGATTTTTTTATTTTATTTACATGTATGTGTGTCTCTGTGTGTGCCACGTGTGTGTGAATACTCACAGAGGCCAAAGGGGTTTGGATCCCCTGGAGTGTAAGCTAGAGTGTGGTTGTGAGCCTCCTGACATAGGTGCTGAGAACCAAAGCTGGGTTCTCTCCCAGAGCAACAAGAGCCCTTCATCACTGAATGTTGTGAGTAGCATGTCGCCTTGGTTTCTTTTTTTTTTTTTTTTTGGTTTTTCTTTTTTTTCCGTTTATTTATTTATTAAAGATTTCTGTCTCTTCCCCGCCACCGCCTCCCATTTCCCTCCCCCTCCCCCAATCAAGTTCCCCTCCTTTGTCAGCCCATAGAGCTATCAGGGTTCCCTGCCCTGTAGGAAGTCCAAGGACCACCCACCTCCATCCAGGTCTAGTAAGGTGAGCATCCAAACTGCCTAGGCTCCCACAAAGCCAGTACGTGCGGGGTCTTTTAAAATAATTTCCAAAACCCTGTAGAATCGGGTCATGACAGTGAGCATTCAGTAAACACTTGACCAAAGGACACCGAAATGAATCTTCCCAAACGCTAACTGCCCAATCACACATCCTCTCGGGCAGCCTCGGATCGGTAAGTACCCAGGAAGCTCACGCTTGCCTTGCTATGGCCGTGGCCCACCTCAGAGTCAGATCCGCACATCTTTCTGCTTTATGACTCCACGTCTTTTCTATATCCATTTTTACTGTTGCTTCCGTGTATGCAAGCACACACACACGCAAACCACAATGCAAGTGTCAGAGGTCAACTTTTAGGAGTCGAATCTCTCCTCCCACCATATGGGACCCAGGGACTGAACTTGGGTCCTCAGGATTGGTAGTATGCACCTTTACCTGCTAAGCCATCTTGCTGGTCCTCAGTCTCCATTCTGACTCAGCCTCCCCTTCTCAGAACCCTCTAATGCAACAGTAAGAAGGAGCCATCTGCCCCTCTCTCAAAAGTCATTAACTAGGGCCGGGTGGTGGTGACACACTGGCCCACACCTTTAATCCCAGCGCTCAGGAGGCAGATGCACGTGGATCTCTGAGTTCAAGTCCAGCCTGGTCTACAGAGCAAGTTCCAGGACAGGCTCCAAAACTACACAAAGAAACCCTGTCTCAAAAAAACAAAACAGAAAAAGTCATTAACTGGCTCGTGATCTGAGGGACCAAAGATTTTGAAAGCAGAACCACTTACAAACAAGACACAAGACTGTGTGTGACGGCACACACCTTCCATCTCAGCCCTCAGGGGAAAGAGACTGTCAGAGCTCTGAGTTCAAGGCCAGCCTGGTCTACACAGCTACACAGCAAGTTCTAGGCCAAGCAGGACTAGGCACTGAGTCAAAGACAAGACCCAGGGGACGCCCTTAGGGAGAATTGGGAGGTGTTTCTGGAAGAACAGAAGGTCAACAGCAGAGGAAACAACCGACGTCCTGCAGTGAAAACGAGAGAAGGATGGGAGACAGAGGAGAAGTAAAAGAGAGAGACAGAGACAGAAAGATGCAGCGGACCATCTCTGGCCTTCATCTCAGGTTCACCTATGGCTGGGGCTCCACTTCCTTCTGCAGACTATGAAAGATTCCCCTAAATCTATCAGGGAATTTATCTTTGAGCTGACTATCAACTGTTCAGGAAGTCCCCTGCCTCATGAATCTTAGCAGGAGGCAGATTCAGTTCCCACTCTCATTGCTGAAAACTCTGCCTGCTCACCCCTTCCCTGCCTGCTCTACAGTGTGGATACCATGGGCACCCCTCTCTGCCAAGGAACTGCCATTGCTCCAGAGTCTTGAGGACCGCAGGAGCAACTGTGTGGGACAATCCAACAGTGCTAATACACACACATATACACACATTAAAAGATAAGGAAAATAAATGTTTTTTAAAAGGCTAGACGTGAAGCCGGGCGGTGGTGGCGCACGCCTTTAATCCCAGCACTTGGGAGGCAGAGGCAAGCAGATCTCTGTGAGTTCAAGGCCAGCCTGGTCTAGAAGAGCTAGTTCCAGGACAGGAACCAAAAAAGCTATGGAGAGACCCTGTCTCAAAAATTAAAAAAAAAAAGGCTAGACATGCCTGGGCTGTAGAAGAGGAAAATAGCAGAAGAATAAGAAGCTAGGGAGGGGTACTGACGGAACCAGTACCCCTACCCCATCCCTGTTGTGGTTCAGAAAAGCCCAGAAGACAGAAGACATAGCAAAATGCTCTTGGGGTCAGAGCTGCCAGGCCACAACTAGACTCCACTGACATCCATGTTGTAATAGACGCAGAGTTTTGGAACACATTTAAATTCTTTTTTTAATTTTTTTTATTGAGCTATACATTTTCCACCCCCTTTCCTTCCTCCCTTCTCTCCTTCCGCCCTTCCCCTCCCCACTCCACGTTCCCAGTTCTCTGGAGCTGTGGGTTATAATCTGATTTGTTTGTAGTCCTTTGCTTGGCTTTTACACTTCTATCCACTTATGAGTGAGAACATACCGGGCTTGTCTTTCTGAGTCTGGGTTACCTCACTCAGGATGGTCTTTTCTAGTTCCATCCATTTGCCTGCAAATTTCATGACATCATTGTTTTTTACCACTGAGAAGTTCTCCATTGTGTAAATGTACCACATTTTCTTTATCCATTCTTTGGTTGAGGGGCATCTATCTAGGTTGTTTCCAGGTTCTGGCTATGACAAATAATGCTGCTATGAACATTATTGAATAAGTGTCCTTGTGGCCTGATTGAGTATACTTTGGGTATATGCCCAAGAGTGATATTGCTGGGTCTTAAGATAGATTGATTCCCGATTTTCTCCACCATACTGATTTCCAGAATGGCTGTACAAGATTGCGCTCCCACCAGCAGTGGAGGAGTGTCCTCTGACTCCACATCCTCTCCAGTATAGGCTGCCCTCAGTATGTTTGATCTTAGCCATCCTGACAGGTATAAAATGGTATCTCAGAGTCATTTTGACTTGCATTTTCCTGACGATGAAGGAGTTGAGCAATTCTTTATATGTCTTTCAGCCATTTGCGTTTTTTTTTTCTGTTGAGAATTCTCTGTTTAGCTCTCCACCCCATTTTTTAAATTGGATTATTTGATATTTTGTTATCTAGTTTCTTGAGTTCTTTATATATTTTGGAGATCAGCCTCTGTCAGTTGTGGGGTTGGTGAAGATTTTTTTTCATCTGTAGGCTGCCGTTTTGTCTTGTTTACCAGTAACATGTTTATTTTTCTAATGGAGATTTATTATAAACTCTGGACCTGACTCAGTTGAGAGGTTTACCCTGGACTCACGCTGTCCTGATTTCACAGTGCCAGTTTAGAACCCTTGTCCTTATTAGATGGACTAGACAGAAACTCTGCTAGTGAGCCACATCCCTTGCCCTCCGCCTCCCTCACGTCAGCCTTACTTGGTTCATGAGTAAAAAGAGATACCGTGATTCAAACACAATTCAATTGCTCGTTTTTTTGTTGATGTCTCTGTACTTCTTCCCCCCCTCCCAATTTTTGCTTCATGATATATTTGTGTATTTTAAGCACATCTGCTGAACGGTATGATTCAAATACAAAGCTTTTTATTTTACATATTTCTTTTGTTTGTCCCTTTAGCTCCACTCTCTGAATTTGTTCTGTCCTGGCACACTGGATAAAATACAAACAACACCTCAGATATTCTAGAAGCCACTCTTAGCCATTAAACAAAAAGATCTTTGCCTTGACTCAATGCTGAACACGCTACCTGATCGCCTCTGCATTTCTTCAGTCCCAAGGAGAAGGGCATAGATGATGTCACCACTCTCCTTGCTACACTCCCTTAGCCAGCAGCAAGTCCTCACGCCTCAGGTTTGGGAGAGAAGAAATCTGAGCAAAGACACAAGGCCCATGGACCTTACTGTCTTGACGATGATTGTCCTCTAAGCGAGCTCTTGCTTATGTTGCAAATAGAGTTCATGGACACCAGAGGGCAGCAAAGGCTCTTTTTTTCCAGAAGACGCCACTAGTTCATTTCCCATGGCCGCATTTCCTTAGAACACAGTAAATTTTCCCTCACTTCAAAACAAAACAAATAAAATAAGCACCTAAGTCACAAACATGTCAACTTTAGTTACAATCCATATTTCTCCAGTCTAGACTTAGACATCTTTCCCCAATGGCTTCCTGTATAGCAAATTGCCAGTTAAAGACCACCATTCACTAGTTCCAGGACAGGAACCAAAAGCTACAGAGAAACCCTGTCTCGAAAAAAAAAAAAAAAAAAAAAAAAAAAAGACCACCATTCATATTACACTGCCAAGGGTACGCCAAGTCAGAAACAGATAAACATGCTTGTGTCTTTCCAAGACATAAGAATTTTTTGAATGAAATAAGTTATGTCAGTTGCAATTGGCAGACATGGTTTTAGTGTTTCCAGGTGTCCATATGTCCTGGTCCACTTTTATAAGTTTATGGGTGGTAGTTTTTGCTTTGAGGAATAAGTTTTTGGTCTGTGCCTCATGGTTGGCGGTGGAGGGCACTGTGCCTGTGTGCACAAGGCGCAGTATCTGCATCTGAACTCAAGATGGAGCCAAATTCTGCTTTGTAAAATGGAGTCACCCAGGGCAAGGCACAGCCTGAGAGCCACTGTTTCACACAGGGTGAATGGAGCATGCTACAGTCTGAGCTCCACAATACTAATGTGTATTAATATTCTAGTATTAATTTATGCAGACTACTTATTAGTATTGTAATAATAAAACCCATCGGCTGTTCTAAATACAAGTTAAAAACTTTACTAGCGGTACTAAATGTGATACTACTTTATTATCGCAACACCCCTAACATGATAATTCAATTTATCACCAACACACCCCATCTGGGAAAGGCATCGAGTGGCTGGTTAACTTTGGATTTCAAATACACAACATATAATAGTTTAGTATATAACCCATGTAACATTTAGATCATACTACATGGAACTTCAATAAATTTATACTAAAAATTGCTTCACTAGACCAGGCGGTGGTGTACGCCTTTAATCCCAGCACTTGGAAGGCAGAAACAGGTAGATCTATGTGAAGTCAAGGCCAGCCTAGGCAATGTGAGCGAGTTCCAGGACAGCCAGGGCTATACAGAGAAACCCTGACTCAACCCCCTTCTCCAAAAAAGAAAAAAAAAATTCACCAAAACTCAAATTTAGCTAGCCTAAATTGGACAAGTGGAAAAGTGTTTTCTGTATAAAGAAACTGATCTTGGGGGGAAGGAAGTGGGGAGGAGGAGGGAGGGGGAAGCGGGGTAGGAGGCAAGTAGCCTGACCTGAGTAGCAGCTAGAAAACAGCTTCCTGAGCTCTAAACCCCAGACATCTGGAAATGCTCTCCCACCATGCTGCTGGCTCCTTGCTGTGCCGGGACTTCCCATCAGTCAGCTGCTTCCATCACAGGTAAAATAACCCTTGCCATTGTTCCCAGCTTACTAGAAAAACAATTCTCCCTGGCCAAGGACTCACCAAAAGGGTACACTCCCATAATGCTTTCCAACTTGCTAGCTTTTGTTTATTCAGAAGCACAGTGAAAACCTCCCTCAATCTCCGTTCTTATTTTCGACACTGATAGTTCATGCTTCTGTAACTCCTTTTCAGGCTAACTCCAGTAAACTGAGATTTAAATACAATAGTCTTGATGACTTGGTCCTGTGGCTTAAATTACCTGAAGCTCATTAAGGTAATTTAAACAGAACATAAAGAAAAAACAAGATAAAACTATTGTGGATAAGGATACTGGATACTTTGTAGACTTATAGTCGTATCAGCCAACTTGGATTTCGTTAAAGGATCTAGTGCACTAAGGAGGGATTGTAGAAGGGTAGTCTTCCCTTCTCCCTAAGTTAGGGTTAGTCCCCAGTACGGAGGTTCTCAACCTGTGGGTCACAACCCCTTGGGGGGTGTACAATTACAAAGGTCACATATCAAATACCTTGCATATCAAATATTTACGTGATGACTCATAACAGTAGCAAAATTATAGTTATGAAGTAGCAATGAGATCATTTTATGGTTAGGGGTCACCACAACATGAGGAATTGTATTAAAGGGTCACAGCATTAGGAAGGTTGAGAACTAGTACCCTAGCAGGAAGAAAAATAACAACAAAGGTTCATTGAAAATATTGTATACAAGTAAAGCATTCAGAACAGTGTCTGTACATGTAAGTTATTGTTGTCATTTTTACTAACACCTAGGAATGTGTTGTCATGTCTGGAAGGGTCTTCATGCCTGACCAACCCATAAACATCGCAGAATGGAGCGTTGGGGCCCAGAAATAAAATGATAAGACTGAGAGGCAGTGGAGAAAGTCTACTCGTTCATTCAGCAATCACACCATAAGTACTGTGCACCAGTTTTGAAGGTCTGGGGAGTCTAATAAAATAATTTGATGATGGAGAAACAATGCCTACTACATGGTGGAAATACAGAGTGCAGTTAAGTCAATCTAGGAAGTCAAAACCAATCAGAAAAGCTCCTACAGGGATATTCCAGCTGATGCTCACTGGGCTGGTAACTGCTGACCAGGCTAAGATAGTGCCTTCCAGGTAGAAGAGATGCTTCAAAACAAGAGTAGAGGTATAAGATACCACAGTGTGTCTGGAGGAAATGGAAACAGCTCATTAACGCTCTCCTGGAAACCCGAGACTGAGCAAGCCACAGTTCCAGTAATAATGGAACATCATCTATGGTACCCTGCAGAACGAAGTCCAAAGGAAAAGTTCTTCCATCTTCAGCAGACAAAAAGGACACCACAGGACAAGAGACTTGGGAACTTGGAGAAAAGAGATCTTTGTATGCTGACCACTGAAGGTGCGATGTCACGTTACATTCTAATTCATCTTAATAACATTGTTGCAATGAAGAGTTTCTAGCCAGTGTGTGGGCTTTCACACATCTTGATAACCATGCTGTCACATGGGTCTCCATTATTTCCATCTTATGTCTGAGGAAACTGATTGCAAAGCAATTGGATGATTTTTCTCAAGACGCCATATCCAGTAACAAGAAACCTAAGAATCAACATTTTTGTCACGAGTTATTTTATCCTCCCTTCCTTACTACCTCTTCAATCAAAACAAACCTTTTATCTCATCTTTTATTAAATCAATACCCTGAATTCCATACTTCTGCCAAGTTTTCCCAAGCCTCCCCCATTGCACAAAGTATGGAGCCTTTTTGTCTACCAGGCAGGCACTCAGCGCCACCTTGACAATGGGTACTGACCACTGACCATCAGTTATTAACCTGGGCAGACAGCTGTGTCCCCAGCACTAAGGAATCACAGTCATCTAGACCCATCTAGGAAAGATCGAACTTTGATCCAGGTCTTGAAGAAATCAGCAACCCTTAAACAGGAAACAGGAAGTGGGGGGGGCAACTATTCCTTGCATGGTGGAGAAGAAAGAATTGGTACACAGGCCAGGTCATGACCCTCCCGTGCCTTTGGCTTTAAATCAGGTATGTGTCACTGAATAACAGGATATGCCCCGAGAACTTTATAACTGGGCAATTCTCTTGTGCAAACATCACACATCATACTTTCTTAAACCCAGATGATATGGCTCACCCTCTGACACAGCAATCAAGAGAAGGAGTAAATACGGGCTACCCATGGCGGCTGCCATTGTAGCATGCACATCGTTTCATAATAAACCTTTCTTTACAGGTAAGAGTAGACTCTAAAATTATAATGAAAGTATAGCGTAGTAAATATATAATCCAGAAACAAGATTTGTCACCACTATCAAGCATTATATACTATCATAATTATATGGCTGTACTTTCACCTGTCAGCACAATGGGCTATTTAAACTGCAGTTATCACAGACACGTGACCAATGCACTTCAGCTCTGTCATTATGATAGCTACTATGAAAGGACAAAGGCTTTTCAGCACCACTGTAATCTCGTGGGACAGTCGTGGTATGCATGGTCCATCATTGACCAAAACGTTGATACATGGTGTGTGGCAACACCATCATGGCAAACATCATTTATACGGTGTTTAGTCCATGTGTGCCACTACAGCAAAAATACGTATGACCAGGCAATTTACAAACAATAGAAATTGATTTCTTACATTTGGGGGGGACTGATCAAGATCCAAACTCCAGACACTAGCAGATGTGATGGCTGCTATGTGCTCACAGGGAAGAAGTGAAGAACAGAACAAATTCACTCCCACAAGTCCTTGTCTGGGCGCTCTAATCCAGTCTGCAAGAACTCCAAACTCACGGCGTGATCACCTTTCCCATCCAAGCACTAAGAAAGTTTATCTCACGTAATAAAGTGAGATTGGACACATTAGAGGTGGTAAGGTAATAAATGTGCCTACTTCTTAACACTTCCACGTTGGTGATTGAATTTAGACATATAAATTTGGGGGAACAGATTCTGACCGTGGCTGACTTATATTTTGTGCTACACATATGTTTTAATGTCTCTTATTAACAAGGCTATCTGGGAAGCACAACAATGAATGGGACAAAATTCATAGCTCACTAGGAGAGGAAGAAGAGACACAAGTGTCGAGAATGGAAGGCATGACATGGAAACATCCACGAACAGTAGAAAAGTGCTATTAGTCAGACACAAACAGCGGCAATCCTGGACAGCTCTCTGGAATCCATGTGTTGCTTCCAGGCTTTCCAGGAGGAGATTTTCAAGAATCAAGATGGATTCCAGTCCATTCCAGGCAGAAAGAACTATAGTTAAAAATACAAGGCCTACTAGCTCAGGTCAGCTGTTTCTGTGGGTATCCCAATCATGATCTTGACCTTTTTGCTCATATTATCGCTCCTTCCTCTCTTCGACTGGTCTCCAGAGCTCGGCCCAGTGCTGAGCTATGGATCTGCATCTGCTGCCATCAGTTGCTGGATGAAGGTTCTATGATGACAATTAAGGTAGTCATCAATCTGATTACATGGGAAGGCCAATTCAGGCCCCCTCTCCACTATTGCTTAGGGTCTTAGCTGGGGTCATCCTTGTGGATTCCTGGGAATTTCCCTGGTGCCACATTTCATGCTAGCTCCATAATGGCTACCACGATGAAGACATCTCTTTCCTTGCTTTACACCTCTGTCCTTCCCCCATCTCAACCTTCCTGTTCCCTCATGTTCCCTTCTCCCCTCCCCCTCCCCTTTCACCCTCCTTCCCCCTCCCATGCTCTCAGGAGATCTTGTCTCTTTTCCTGTCCCAGGGGAATCCACGTATGTCTCTCTTAGGGTTCTCTTTATTACTGATAGTGAGGGATTCTGCATCAGACCAAACTAGGCTTTCTGAATGTGAGTGACAGTTGTGTGGCTGGGGCAGTCTATGGGAGCATGGGCAATTGGACCAGAATTTATCCCTAGTGCTTGAACTGGCTTTTTAGAGCCCATTCTTTTTGAAGGGATACCTTGCTTAGCCAAGATATAGGGAGGAGGGCCTTAGTCCTTCCTCAAAGTGATATGCCAGACTTTGTTAACTCCCTATGGGAAGGCTTACCCTCTCTGTGGAGTGAATGGAGGGCTGGGATGAGGAGGAAGGAGGGAGGAGTAGGGGAGGGAAGGGAGTAGTTACTCAAATAGGTATGTAAAATGAGAAAAGGTTGTTTTAAAAATAGAAAATAGACAAGGTCCAGCAAAGAGTGTGGAATTAGGTTTTATTATAGCATTGTAATCTAGAGAAAAGGTTTTAAATTAACTTTTTAACATGGATGATGATAAACTATCCTATGGAAAAAATATGGAACTTTGGATTCCTAAAATAGAAGTCTGATTCTGCCACGGACTTCCTTTGGAACTTTGGATAATTTACTCAATCCTGAGCCTCAGCTACCTCAGCTGAAACATAAGATCACACAGTCAATCTTCGGGTACACATAAAGTGGTGTCTGTTCAGCCAGTTGCCCAAGTATTTATTCAACAGTTTTGAAAGAAAGAAAAGATGAGCACTCCCTCAGGTAGCAATTCCCAGGCTTTCTTATAGCACTTCAAGCATGTTCAGTATTCACCCACTGAACATTATCCTGTAGTTAATCCAGTAATCTGAGTGCATCCCTTTCTTTGTACTTGGCACAGACCTTCAGCAGGGATTTATGTTAAATTTCCTTACTAATCATGTCTTGTTTCACCTCTACGCTGTGACATTGAATCTCTGGCTTCTGGCTGCCCCTTGAATTAGCTTGGCTCAGAATGGTAACAAGGATTACATGTGCAGACTATTCTGTTAAAATTGTTATATTACCATTGACACTAGAGCCATAGAGGCTGAGAAGAGGTAATTTAGGAAGACTGTTTCATAACGCAAGCAAAGGGTCTAAAGTTCTAAGATAAAAGAACGGCTCTGGGAATAGGGAAGAAAGAATAGATTCTTAAAGTGCATGTAGAAATGGGATCCCAGGTCTCAGCATCTCACTGCTGTGTAGGAAGGAAAAGAGGGGCTGAGCTCCGTCTCTGGGAAAGCTGGAAGATCATGAACACTCTAACTGGAGAAGAGGAGAGGAGCAGGTCTGAAAGGGAAGCCAGCGGCTCCATCTGGGTCACACACAGTTTGAAGGGCAAGTCACAGAGCAGCTAGGCAGAGAAAGACACCAGGCAGTTATAATTTCAATCCATTCAAGAAAGAAATGAGTGCCCATGCAGCCTTGGTGTGCCCTGTGACTCTATGGACTGGTCTCCAGGAGGCCAAGTCTCAGCACTGTGAACACAGTGAAGCTGAACAGAAGGATGGGAAAGTGAGGGGACTGGGAAGGAAAAGAGGCCCAGGATTGTCCAAGGATCTGGTTTGCCTGTTGGGCTGACAGTCGGGAAACTTCAGACATAGAAAGTCAAAATTGCCTACAGAGACAATATGTGAGTTCCTAAAGACACCTCAAGGAAGAACGTTAATGACAGTAAATAAACCGGGATTACTGGGGAGCCTACATTTGGCATTTTTCTCTCAGTCCTACACCTAAAACATGCCCCCTTATAAATCCACATCACTTGGGTATGTTCTTTAACAAATGCCTATGCTGCTTCATACTGGCTCAAACCTGAAATCCTTTTATTACTTACTTTTTAATGGAGAAGCCAAGAATCCTGATTTTGTCTGAATGGAGATTCCTAAAGTGGAAGGCAACACCTCAGACTGCAGCTTCCGTAGCATCTAGCCCTATGTGACTGATGAACCCTGGGGCTAATCCCACACTCTACATCCTTCTGTTAAGGGTCTATGAATCACTTGGTAAGTTCCCATACTCCTGACTTTTACTTACTGAGTATGGTAAGCAGAATACTTGCAAGACAAAAGACGCCCACATCCTAACCCTGCAACTTATGAATGCTCTGTTCCATCCCCTGGCTCTTGGGAACAAGACCCCAAAGAGAAACATCCTCAAAAGATTCGCATGCAGTAGCAAGCACAAGTACCACATCCAGTGGCTGCAAGGAAGGTCAACCACATCCTCCCCCTGGGAATCACAGCACCTCACGCTGTGCCTGGCACCATAGTTGGTACAACATAAATATCTGAGAATGGAAGGAGGGAGGGGACTCTGTGGGTTTGCATTTTTTCATTGCCATGCAAGAAAAATTTTATAGAATTTTTCTAATATCCTCTAACTCTCCTTAGATTTTTCTGGAAGAAGAAAAACTTCTCATTTAAAAAGGTTGTTGCCAGGGAACCTACAACACGCAGCAGAGAGAAAGAACTGCCGTGCAGTGTTTCAGTGATGTGCATTTACCCCAAGAGGCTGTAATGTGCCCAAATGTATATCCCTTTGCAAGGCTGAGTTACAGAATTCAAAGCTGCTTTGTGGGCTGGATCTAACAGTTTGAACACATGCGTGGCTGCTCTAACTGGCTGAGACTCAGGAGGCAGGAATCAGGAACAACTGTTCGCTCTTCCATGTCCAGACACTCCTTGCCAACCAAGGGAAATCCCCAACCACATTTAGCATGGGTAAGTCTCCAACCAGCCCCCTTTTCTAATTATGAGTCAGGAAGTGTAGGGAAGGTGCCCAGAAGATGAGGCAACCCAATTTCATACAGTTAAACAGAGAGGGATTCCCCCTACCATAATATGGGGAACCTGGGCAGGAGCTTATACTATGGAGCCAAGGGACGGCACTCTGAGATTCTAAGGAGAACTTGGTATGGCCAAATCTTGAAGACTAGTCATGGCCCTCGGTCAATGGGCAGACTTCTTCACTCATCATGCCTGGACATACCCTCTGGCCCTGAACAGAATGGGAACATATCTTTACCCATGCCTGGGGTGGAACTCTGAGTCAGGTCTTCCTACTATTCATCTGTTACCTAAATATCATCCCTAAATCTTCAGTTTCAGGACAGTTAAAGGTCTGTAAAAAATAAACAAGCAGGTTAAATATGCTTCTTTTCCATTTCACAATTTTTGCTTCTTTGTCAAAAATCTGTAGTTCATAGGCATGTGTATTGATATCCAAGGTGGATTGATAACAGTTCCCTTGGTCCACATATCAATTTTTATGCCAATATCAAGCTGTTCTCAGTACTGTGGTTCTGTAATGAAGTTTAAAGTCAGAGATTGTGATGCATTCAGAAGTTCCTTGATTGTATAGGATTGTTTAGGGTTATTTAGGTTATCCTGAGTTTTGTTTTTCTTATGAAGCTGGGGATTGTTTTTTCGAGGTCTGTGAAGAATTTTGCTGTAATTTTAATGGGCATTTGCATTGAATCTGCAGATTGCTTTGTAGCTGTTTGTAAAGGATGATGTTTCTCTGATTTCTACCTCAGCTCATTTATTTATCTGTGTAAAAGGGAAGCATTTGGGTTGTTTTCAGATCCTGGCTATGACAAAATAATTCTGCTGTGAACATAGTTGAGCACGTGTCCTTATGGTATGGTTGAGCATCTTTTGTGTATAGGCCCAAAAGTGGTATCACTGAATCTTAAGGTAGATAGATTGTTACCTAATTTTCTGAGAAATCACCATACTAGAATCCAAAGCAGCTGTGCCAGTTTGCACTTCCACCAGCAATGGAGTTTTTTCTTTACCCCACATCCTCTTCAGCATAAGTTATCAACAGTGTTTTTAATCTTGGTCATTCTTACAGGGATAAGATGGAATCTCAGAGTTTTGATTTGTATTCTTCGGATGGCTAAGGATGTTGAGCATCTTTTAAGTGTCTTTTAGTCATTTTGGGTTCATCTGTTGAGAGTTTTCAATTTAGGTCTGTACCATATATTTTTATTGGATTGTTTGTTCTTTTGATGACTAATTTCCTGAGTTCTTTGTATGTTTTTGGAGTGGATTAGTGATTAGTAAAGATATTTTCCCATTATATAGGCTGATATTATGTCTTGATATTATGCCCTTTGCTATACAGAAGCTTCTCAGTTTTAGGAGATCTCATTTATTAATTGTTTCTCTCAATGTCTGTGCCGCTGAGGCTGTGTTTGAGAAGTGTCAATGCATTTTAGTGTACTTTTAACTTTTCTTCTATGAGGTTCAATATTGTTGGTTTCATGTTGAGGTCTTTCATTCATTTGGATTTGAGTTTTGTGCATAGCAATTAATATGGATCTATTTTCATTCTTCTACATGTTGATACTCAGTTATGCCAGGATCGTTAGTTGAATGCGCTTTCTTTTTTCCATTTTCCTGTAAATGAGGCAGTCTTACAACTTAAAAGGAAGATAGTTTACAAGCTCAATTAGATATACAATGGCTAAAGCCTAAATATAATATTCTTATGGTAAATCTTGAGCTAAAAAGTAAAATTCTTAAAGGGAGCAATGAGCCAATTTCCAATAGACAGCTAACAAAAAATGCCAAACAGTACTCAAGCAGGTAGAGTATATTAATGTGATCCAGCTATAGCAAGTGTGTATATTACTTATAAAACTTATCCTAGAGTAGTTTTACAGAAAAACAGAATGTCTTTTATGAGTGCACCTTCCCATTTTGCCAGTTAGGATATTAAACTCTTAATTTAAAGCAGTAGCTTGTCTAACACAGAAGAGCAGGATGGAATCTGGTTCCGCTAATGCGTCATTTCTCCACATTTACTTGATTCCATTTGAGACTTGTTTTGTTGAATGCTTAGATTTTTTTTATCTCTTCTATTTCCCAAGGTGTCAACCAACCCTATATCATCTTTTGAATATGTTTTCTTCATTTCAGTCACATGCTAGATTCTCACATATACTGTTTCCCTCTGTCTGTCCCATCTGCATACCCCATTCAGAACCATCCTTACATGTGTGTGGCTTTATAAATTAACATTCCACTGCACACAGCTTTCCTACCTATTGCTTCTATTTTGATCTTCTTGACTTTATTTCCTGTCTCTCCCATGATAAAATTTTATGCAGCTCAGGAAAACACTTAACTCAGAACATAAAAGGGAAGTTTAAATCACTTTGTCAGTGTACTTGGAATTACATTAAACAAAAACTGATTTGGGGAAAACTTGCATGAAATAAATTTGTTTAAAACCAATTTTCTAACACAGGAGCACAGTATGCCCATAACCCAAGAAGAAAAACAAGCATTTTGAAAAGTTCATATTCCTCATATAGGTCCAGCTAAGATGAAGGAAATAAGTTTTTTGGTTTTTTGGTTTTGGGGTTTTAGTTTTTGGGGTTTTTTTTTTTGCCTCCAGAAAGCTTTTCGCTTCTACCAGCATCATATAACATCAAGTATGCCCCCCAACCAATCTGAGAAGGTACAAAAATATCTTTGTAATTTTTAGGTGCACATCTTTGACTTCCAAGTGCATTCACCAGACACATTCATTCCTTTCTTTTTGAATGTACCTTCTGCGTCACAGCTGGGGATAAGTGGTTAAAAATGCTTGCTGCACAATCCTAAGAGTCAGAGTTCAGATTCCAGCACCTACATAGCACCCAGCTATTCCATAAACACTTATAACTTCAGCTCCAAGAAATCAGATGCCCTTTTCTGGCTTCTGTGTGTACACTCAAACCCACGGGTGCATATATACTCACACAGATATGCAAACATAAACAAATACAATAAATATTGAAAAAAGAATCATATGGTTATGGTATGGTGGCACACTCTTTTAATCGCAGCACTTGGGAACAGAGACAGGTGGGTATATCTGTGAGCCTGAGGCCAGCCTGGAGTACATGGCAAGTTCCAGGTCACCTAGCACTTCACAGTGAAACTCTGTCCACAACAAAAAGAGCAATATTTCACTATAGACATATTTTGCTGCACATATTATTTGTATCTTAATTTTATTTGTTTTCTGACATGTAGATTTTAATTTTTCTCATATTTTCAAATCTGTTCATTATGGTTTCTTTAATAATGTTTATACTTAGGCTACCAATTCAAATATCATATAATAATCAAATGTTCTTCCATCTATTGATTTCTGTTCTGTTTGTTTTATATCTCGCATTTAATTTTAATTCCCTAATTCCTGTGGAATTTGTATTGGTTTATTGTCTAAAGAGCTGGGTTTGTTTTGAATGCTAAAGGTTGTCTGATTGGTCTCTCTGTTGAACCCTGGCTGCCTGTTTGGAGTTGTTTCTAGGCCAAGACCATTTGGTTTTACTAAGCAACATCTTGGCACATGCTGTCCAGTAGAGTAACAGAATGTTCTCGTTCTGGAAGAACTAAGAAATTACAGCTGAAGACCCCTTACCAGCTGCTTTAGCTCAGATCTGGAATGTCCTTTAAAGGCCTGTGTAATGTGGCTTATTCGCCAGCCTGGCACTATTGGGAGAAGTGGGATCTTTAAGAGGTAAAGTCTAAGAAGTTTTAGGTTCATGAAAATTTGCTCTCAAAGGATGCCCTCTTCCTCCCTCTCTTTCATACCCAGAGAGATGGATGATTTGTTTACTCCCCACATCTCTGCCATGGTAAGCTGTCCCCCCACCCGAAGCTACATGGTCAGTTGGCTATGGACTGAAAGCTCCAAGACTAAAACTGTTCTTTTTATAAATCAGCACACTAGTGTGTAAGACAAAACACATTTTAGTTTAAAGGATAACAAATACTTCAGTCTGCTAAAGTTGTTTGTGAGTCTGTAAAAGTCTAAGGAGAATTAAACATGTTCTTTTACCAAGCACCATGGTAGAAGTGCGTTGTTAAAATCCACAGAGATGGATCAACTCCCTAAAAGTACAAAGTCACGAGTTTCACATTCTTACCAGAAAGTTGCTCAAGCTGAGAGAAGTATGAAACTCTGATAATTCCAATGTGTTTGACAGGCCTGATGCAAGATTTCCAGCTCCATGCTAACAACATAGCAAACATAGGAGCAAGAGAAACGGCTCCCAGAATGGCTTGTGGTAGAATGCACGCTGATGTCCTTGCTCTGTCACCAATAGTTTGACTTCAACTAAATTATCTGATGAGTTTTAGTTCGCTTTCTTACACACTGGGTAATTTTATAGGACTGTTGAAAGAAGAAAGGATATTGGTATGAATATACTATGGAAGCTATGAAGCACTATTCAAATATTGGTAGCAATTAATTATGTGGTTGTGTATGTAACATAATATTCTACTCTGTGTATGTGTGTGACAGAGAGAGAGAGAGAGAGAGAGAGAGAGAGAGAGAGAGAAAGAAAGAGAGAGAAAGAATATTCTACTTCCTTCTCTTGTTCAGAAGGAGACTTGGTAACAACTGTCTTGCCTAAAGAAACACTATCAGGACTCTGACTCTCTCTCTCTCTCTCTCTCCCTCTCTCTCTCTCTCTCTCTTTCTCTGTCTAATCCATTAAAAAAGAATTGAGCATTGGCTCTAGGCAGGGGTGGAATGACCCTATTCTAGCCACCATGTATCATATGCTGAAAGATTATGATACTGCATAGAGAGAAGTGAGGACAGGGCCTTGTCACTATTCTATCCTAATTCTCTGCTTATACTATGATTGTGAAGTTTGTGATAAGCCAGCTTTTGGGAGAGACTAGCAGAGTGTGGGAGTGTTAACTGCATTTCCACACTTGGGCAGAGTTAAGACCAGGGTGGGGGAGGATATTGTGGGTAATCGAGAGGAGTCAATGGGAGCCTTGCACAATGATTCAAAGACTTCACTGACTCAAAGATGTGTTTGTGCAGTCTATCAGATGTTCTCATTCTTCAGACGACAGAAAGATGCATTCCATCTCTCCTTGTTCATCCGGGATGCCTTTCATATCTCCTTCATTTTTGATAGACTTTATCCTTCTAACCTTTAAATCCAACATCTCCACAGACCATTTTTAAACTGATGCATAATAGGTGTACATACTTTCAGGGCATAGTGTGATAACTCAACAAACGCATATACTGCACAATGATCAAATTGGGGTCCTTAGCATTTTATTATCTTTAAACGCTTAGTCTGTGTTGAGAACGTTTGACCCCTTCTAATTCCAGATAGGGAATTTAGAAACAGGAAATTATCAATGCACTTGAGCATGTCCTGAAAATCTAGAAATTAGGGCCACCAAGTTAGCAGGTAAAGATATTTACTGACACAACTGCTGGCCTTAGTTCAACCCTAGGACCCACATGGCAGAAGGAGATACTGACTCTAGCAAGTTATTCTCTGACCTCTCGAAGCACGCTATGACACAAAACGCATGTGCACGCACACACACGAGCACACACACACGTAAATAAATTAGCACAAGGAAAGACATAAAAATAGAAAGTATTATGGGAAAGCAAAAAGAGATCTCAAGGAAGATAGAAAATAGAGCAATGGCCGGGCGGTGGTGGCGCACGCCTTTAATCCCAGCACTTGGGAGGCAGAGGCAGGCGGATCTCTGTGAGTTCGAGACCAGCCTGGTCTACAAGAGCTAGTGCCAGGACAGGCTCCAAAGCCACAGAGAAACCCTATCTCGAAAAACCAAAATAAAAAAAAAAAGAAAATAGAGCAATGGATTATGGGAGGGGAACAGTGGAGAGCAAAGTGAAGTGACATATGCATGAATATCCCATGAAAACCCAATACTTTGTATGCCAACCTAAAAAAAGAACTTTAAAAATAAAATAAACAAAAGTAGAAGACAATCATGCCTATCAGATTATCTTAAACCTAATAATCACCTATAAAATGAACATTTGTCTATATTTCAAATTAAGACTGTGTGGAAAATAAAAACACCTGGAAGCATTTGAAATTAAAAATTGTAACTTAATATGATTAAAATAAAAAATTTTAAACTCCACCATCAATTAACAAAACACACTTTTTCCTAATTCAATATAAAATGTAAACAGCAACAGCTAAGGCTGCTTCGGCATCCCTACACTGGTTGCTACCGTTTGGGTCTTAAGTCCCCCACCCCAAATGCCTACTTGTTAAAGGCTTGAGCCCCATTTTGGTGTTCCTTGGAGGAACCTTTCATAGTAGAGCTGAATGGAAGCTGTTTGGGTTATTGGGAGCAGCATGCTGGTCAAAGAGGATTGTAGGAAGCGGTTTCTCTTGTTTCTTTACCTCTTGCTTCCCAGCCACGAAGTGAGCAGTTTTGTTCTGCCGGGAGTTTTCTGGCATTGCCATCTGTCATTTCCAAGAGGCCTGCTACCAGCGGACCTGCCTGACCATGGAGTCACACATCCAAAACTGTGAGCCAAAATATATACCCTCTCTCTACAAGGTGATTGTGTCGGGTATGCATTACAGTAATGGAAAGCTGGTATACACACCCAGTGTCACAAAGAAGCTAATCCACCCTCCTAAGAGTTGCTCAAAGACTTAAGGTTAAGATTTGCTTGTTAATTCAGGCTTTAGCCAAAAATTCTCAACAAGTACCTAAGACCAAAGAGCCTGACATTTCTTGATGTCTCCGGCCAGTTCGTGACAAAGCCAAAAGTCATAACACAGTATATAGATGGCACTGAGGATAAATGATCAGCATGCAGCTCTAAAAAGGTTATTCTGGGTGTGTACTGAAAGAAAAAGTAGACACACCCAGGTGATGGCATAGTGTCGCCAGCTTGTTAGGGTATCAGAAGGTCAACTTGTAAATCTTCCCGATGCCATGTTTAAGAGCACTGTGTTGGTAGACAGATAGTCCAGGGTGTTCCTTGACACCAAGGAAACTTTCATGTGCTACAAGTTAGGCCTTCCCCAACGCCGTCACCATGAGGCTTTTGCCAAGACACTGCTACCCAGATGTCTACAGTATCTGGAGCAAAGGGAACAACGGCTTCATCGAGGGTAACAGAGATGATGTTAAGATGACTGAATGGATTTACAAAGATATTTGAAAACGGTACTGGTAGGTTCTGGGGACTGGATATGTAGTCCAGTATTTAAGCAGGTGGGGGAAATAAGGCTATCTCCCATATTGATTAGAAAGTCAAATGTAGCCGGGCGGTGGTGGCACACGCCTTTAATCCCAGCACTAGGGAGGTAGAGACAGGCGGATCTCTATGAATTTGAGGCCAGTCTGGTCTACAAGAGCTAGTTCCAGGACAGGCACCAAAGCTACCTTGTCTCGGAAAAAAAAGGGGGCGCAAACGTTTTGAGGTAATAATTTGAGACAGGAACAGTGAGATGATCTTGAAATCCCATACTCCACAGCTTGGCTCACTCCACTCCTCCCGGCTCACTTGGACCACTGTCCTCTCCCCCTTAGCCAGCTTTCATTTGTCTGTTAGAAGACTCCTTGAGCCCCAGGGTCTTCCCACACAGAGTTCTCTATGCCTAGAAAGTTCTTATCTCAGATCTCTGCGTGGGCAGCTTTTCTCCCTCAGGTCCGTGCTTTTGGAGGCCTCACAGCGCCCGAAGTAAATCTCCCACCTACTCCATCTTCCACCACAACTGGTTTGTATCTATCCTAGCACTTACCACAACCTTCAATCGGTCTGCTTATTTTGTGTTCTATCTCCTTAACCAGACTGAGGCTTCTTAAAAATAAACAATAATTTCTGACTCCCTAGCATCTAACATAATTCTCTGGAAAAAATAAATATGCAAAAGAAGTAGCTAGCAGGGATCAATACTCCAGGCCTCTGCAGTATAGATCTCTAGAGGCCTGTCTTAAAAATCTAAGGAAAATAGGCAAGATACTGCAAGTCGTTCCTGTTCAGAAGAGAACAAGCAGAGGCAGGTCCAGGCTTGGTCCCGGCTTGGTCCCTAGTCACACTGCGTGGGCTCTCCTGACCCCGAGTCTGACCCAGCTAAAGAATGGGGAAGTTCACTGTACAGAGGCAAGTGTGTAAACACCTGGAAGTCTCAGGTATTACATTTCTATAGCAGTTACAGCTCACAGAAGATGGCTTACATTCTCTGTGAAGTCTTAAACTGACCCCGTAAAGACAAGAGGTTACTCACCGTTTTCTGGGTGGATATGAGGAAGCTGAAAGGCCAAAGTTTTGTTCAAGCTCATGGGTTTAACAAACATAAAACTGAATTGCAGTCTAGGTGACCGGCCTCCAAGTTCACAGTTCTGTGCACCGTGAGGTTCCATTTAGTATGAAAACCTGGGCAAGGGCCCAGGATCTGTTCTCAGTGCTGTGAGAAAACAAAGCCTATTACAAACAGCTTAGCATGCATGCTTTGTGAAAACAAACAGGGGTTTCAAAGGAAATACAAAACCCCATCCTTGATCTAACACAGACAAGTACACCCCCAAAACAATGTGAACCTGCCCCAGCCCACCAAATGTATAGTTTATAAGCCATGAAATTAGTCCTCTTCCTGGCGGAGGAACACAGTATGTCCGTCCTTGATTCCATTTTGCTTGAAGATGATGCTGTTCTTCAGGACGACATGAGGCAACACTGTCCAACAGCAAACTCTTCAAACAGACACTATTGTCTTCCTCATAGAACGCTGGGCCTTGTTCCCTTCCTCCTGCAAATAAGAGTCAAGCATTGTATTCAGAGCTCTTTAATAAACAATACACCCATATTTTCTGCAGAAATGAAACTTCTCATTTTACCTGCTTATGTCTTGTGCTTTTTATATCAAGTCCTAAAGAGACTAAATGGAGGCGTTGGTGCCTCCATTATTCGTGATGGTCTCCTGGAGGTTAATAGACTTTAGAAGAAAGAGTAGTCCCCACTCTATAATTGTATAACTTTGGCTGAGCCATCTGAGATCTGCTAGGACTGCGTGTCTGTACAAAGATTGCACTTCTTTTTTTTTTTTTTTGGTTTTTCGAGACAGGGTTTCTCTGTGGCTTTGGAGCCTGTCCTGGAACTAGCTCTGTAGACCAGGCTGGTCTCGAACTCACAGAGATCCGCCTGCCTCTGCCTCCCGAGTGCTGGGATTAAAGGCGTGTGCCACCACCGCCCGGCAAAGATTGCACTTCTACCCGCGGGAAATGATGTCTTTGGTGTCTGTGACACACTGAAGACCACATCTACCACCCTTTACCTGCCTGGGCTCTCACATTTGACAGAGCCAGCACCTGGCCTCTCCCCCAGGAAAACTTCCACTTTATGCAAATTGACTCAAGCCTTGTTCCCAAGTATAATTAGTCTCTTCTTCCTTTACTCAAGCTGCTCTTCCCTACAGAGACACCCGTTTGCCTTCCCCTCTCCCATGTTCCAAGAGCTCCCTTCAATCTTATTTCTCCCCTGAACCCTCCTCTGAGGTACGTTTCTAGCCTCGGGATCAAGGTTTCCTAGACTGAAATTTAGCTATATGTTTGTTAACCTGCAGTCTGTGTGTACATGCCAAGTATATGCTGTTTTGTTTGTGAGGAAGTACAGTAGTTTTTGTCAGTATGAAAAATAACTGAAAAATTATAAAGAGAATGGTTTGTTTGGTTCCCAGTTTTGATGGTTCCGGCCCATGATGGCTGTTGTTTGGGGTCTGTGGTGAGGAAACACATTGTGGCAAAACTACTCACTTCACGGCCAGAAGAAAAGAGAGGAAATGCCTAGAGTATCACTGCCCCCTTTGGGAACATCCCCCCCCCCCCCAAAGACCTGAAGATCCCACTACGTCCTGCTCTCTGTAAGATTTGAACACCCCCCAACAATGCCATCCTGGGGACCAAGGCCCTTGGGAAAGGGGGGACTCAAGAACCAATAGAAAAGGGATCTGCAGCTGCTACTCCCTCTACTCCTTATCTGCACCTACCTCCAGCCCCAGCTCTTTTGGACTTAGACACTAATTGCTTAGTGAACACCTTCTGGCACAAAAGATTCTCTTTTCTGAGAAGGGAAGAGTGACAAAGGTCTTGGCGGCCTGTATTCTAGCTTTACCCAAAGCTAATTCTCAGTTTCTCAGCAGATCACAGAAAAAGGAAAGGATTATGACAGGGCTGATTTCTGTCCGGCGTTTATCCCTTTATTTCTACTGGCTGCTAAGCTCCTCAGCTCCTACCCAGTGTCTCCGTCACCCAGTGTTGCCATCTGTCCGTCTTCCATTTCTCACCAACATACCAGCTAAATGTATCTTTTAGTGCACCTGGGATTTCGTTCTTATTCAATTAGAGTGAGGCGACATATCACTGGAAGAGGGATGGAGAAACAAACAAACAGAAGAGAGACTCAGAAAGCCTATCTAAGTTTTCAAAACACTGCATATGACTTAGAGGTTAAGAGCCCTGACTGCTCTTCCAGAGTAATAAAGCACAATTCCCAGAACCCACATACAGCTCAGAACTGTCTGTAACGGACAGGCACCATGCACAGACATACATGTGGGTGGAATTTCTCTATGCCCCAGCAGCCGCTCCCACACAATCACACAGAGGCTTATTAATTATAAATGCTTGGCCAACAGCATGTGCTCATTTTTATCTAGCTTCATAACTTAAATTAACCTATTTCTATCCTTCTATGTGCTGTCCTAAGGCTCATTCACCTCATGTATGCACTTCCCATCCCGCTCGCTCTACATTTCATGGCATCCCCTTAAACTACACCCCCTTCTTCTCCCCAGCATTCCCTCTGCCCCGAAAATCCTGCCTAGCTATCAGCCAATCAGCTTTTTGTTAGCGATGAGCGGAACACATTTTCAGAGTGTACAGAAAGATTACTCCACAGCACATGCGTGCAAGCATTCACGGATACTTACCAAATAAGTAACTAAGTAAATGAAGAATTTCAAGGGGCAGTGGTGCTGGAGTGATGGTTCAGGGGTTAGAGCATTGGCTGCTCTTCTAGAGGACTCAGGTTCAATTCCTAGCACCCACCTGGCAGCTCACAACTGTCAGTAACTCCAGTCAGCTCAAAGGAGTCAGGTACCATCTTCAAGGCCCTGTGAGCACCAGGCATACACACAGTAACAAACGTACATGCAGGCAAAATACTCAGACACATAAAACAATATATATGATTTTCAAGTCACTCCAAACACTTCTTATTGCCGCTAGACCCATAGCTGATTGGGTTAATTTTCAGTGTGCCCCCGTGGCTGGAGGTGGCAGGAAGTCCTCGGTTATATCTCAGGTTTCCAAATGTACCTCTTATCCCAGGGATCCTCTACTTGTTCTGCAGAGGGAATGTAGTCCAAAACAGCCAAAAGGTTTTATCCTTTCCAAATTCTTCCTATGAAGCAGTCTGGCATGGACCTAATATCTCATCTGTGTCCTTCTCTGTTGCTTCCTCCTTTGACCCACAGTCTCTGGCTCTGATTCAGCACCAAAGACTGAAATACAAAAACGCTGGCTTGTAAAGAAAACTAGAAAAGTCAATATTATTTGCTCATGCAGAGCTCACCTGACCCCTTAAATGCCAAGCCTTGTCTCTTGAGTTCCCCTCATTAGAATCAGCAAATATTAGGAGAGTTCAACAGATGATGTTGAACAAATAAAAGAGACCATGTGATAGGCAGCTATGGGAACAACAAAACTTGGGTCCTCCAGTGCTCAAGGTCTGTTCTAGCTTTACAATAAGCACGGGGCTTTGCATTTTCATGGATTGGCCTTACTGGGGGAAGTTCCAAGCTATTTTCTGTTGAATGACATAATTGTATGTAACTAGACTTCTCGTGGGAATGGTAACTGGACAGAGACAATCCCGAAAACTAAGGTTGTTTCGTGGGGAAGTGAGGCTTCTACTTATGCCAAAGGAGGATTAAAAGTCACCTTTGAAAGAGCATGTTGTGAGAACTATGGACTTAACCTGAGTGGGAAACCTAGCTTTGCCTGTGTTATCCCCATACCTCCAGCTGTCCCACACTGTATTATGTTCACCTGACCACTAACATACCCGGCCTAGTAGGTTTTGTTAGTGACAAAAGCAAAATGCAGACTCTACACACACAAAGACGACTCAAAACCTGAGCCTTCCTGATTTGGGTCATCTAAACTTAATAGACAAATACTTGCATATGGAAAGGAAAGAAAGAAAGCAAGAAAGAGAGAAGAAGGGAGGGAGGGAGGGAGGAAGGGAGGGAGGGAGGGAGGGAAGACAGACAGAAAGAGGAAAATAGAGGGAAAAAGCAGGTTTTAAAGAGGGAGAAAAGGCAAAAGAATGGAAAGAAGATAAAAAGGAGAAAAAAAAGGAAAAGACTATTTAGCTAAAAGTTTGGAGGAACTTTATACCAGTGTTTTGTATACTTGGGCAAACTAGTTATTGGATGGATAGATAGATGAATTGGTAGATAAAGTATATGAATAATTTAGTTTTGAAAATAGTTTTAATATCAAATAATTCAGAAACTCTGCTGAAATATTAAGTAAATCTATCTGTATATAAGAAGTCAATACCATTGGCATTCCCTCCTAGACCTTTAAATAGAAGTACGTTCTTCCCATTGTCTATCCTCCACTAGAAATGTTTGTCTATAAACCAGACACTTACCCTGCCCAGTTACCTTTCTACAAGAATACTGATCAGAGATGGGCCTGTCATTCAGCAGGGCAAAATTCACAGGTATGCATGAGGCCTGTACCTTTGGTTTGGTTTTCAGAATCCAGGGTTTTCTCTCAACTAAGATGAGATGCAAATGAAGACTGCGTGCTCACTGATGAGAACTGACTACACACTAAGATACAGCAAAGTAGAACCCAACAAGAAAAATAAATAAATTCTGGGCTTTCGATCTACCAGTCAAATTTTAGCAAAGAATTGTAGTTGTTAATTGTGAAATAGCTCTACGTGCCGAGGAGACTCTTGGGATGGAGTACTGCTAATGGATACCAAATGTAAATACTCTGCTTACACAACTCTAATTGTGCATCCCTCCGTAAAATAAGAAATTTTATGTTCGCAGCACTTAAGTTCAGTGGTCAAGACCAAGGGCAAACACAAGCTCTGGCTCAGAACAATAGCTTGATACCAGACATTTAATAAAGATGACTCAGCACTCAGAACACTTAGAGCAAATCTCGGAGATTAAAGAGACTGCCTGTGCCAGATGCCCTGTTTCTTCCACCAGGACTTTGTCAAGACAGTGAAGTACCAGTGATGCAGCCGCAGCCGGAAAGCTACAAGTGTTTAACTTGCTAGTGGCAGTGCAGGGCATGATGCTGACAAGTGCTACAGAAGACAACCGTCACCATGGATATGTTTCACTAAACTGAATTCTTCTATTTAAGAGTCTTAACATTAAGTACAGGACCAACTTAGCCACATTCCTCCCCCCCACCCCACTTTGGAGCCTGTCCTGGAACTACTAGCTCTTGTAGACCAGGCTGGCTCGAACTCACAAAGATCCGCCCACCTCCCAAGTGCTGGGTTTAAAGGCGGCGCCACCACCACCCGGCTCTTAAGCACATTTTTTTAAAATCTATTTATTTATTATATATACAGTATTCTCGGTATTCTGTCTGCATGTATGCCTGCAGGCCAGAAGAGGGCACCAGATCTCATTACAGATGGTTGTGAGTCACCATGTGGTTGTTGGGAACTGAACTCAGGACCTTTGGAAGGGCAGGCAGTGCTCTTAGACACTGAGCCATCTCTCCAGCCCCTTAAACACATTCTTAAACAAAAACTATTGTGTTTAAGAATTTGGAGTCTGTTGATTGGTCAGGATTTCTTGGCCCACACTCCTCTGCAGGGCAGGCAAGTAACTCCTTGAAGAATCGCCTGGTAATCTGAACTCAGCAACTGAGCAACGCTCATAGGAACTTGAACCTCCTGGTGTGTATGGTGAAAACAGGAAGGCTTGGGAACTACTTTGAAGGAAAGTATGCAACCTCATCTTTTGTGTGGTACCTGCTTCAGACTCCTCAGAGAAAGACAAGCTCCCTCTACTTCAGGATTCAAGGTTGTCAGTTCATTTCAGTCCAACTGTATGCCCCGGTTTTAAGTTTGAGGTTCTTCTTTCCAGGATCAAAGGCTTAACTTTCATATGAGAAAATCTGCCAAGCTGTGATTTCCAATGATGCTATAATCTGGCAATTAGACAGCTGAACTCCAACTTTTAATAGCACCAAATCTTATTAGGCCAAGAACTGAGCCAAGCATTTAAGAACCTTAGCTTTTCATCTTGCCTGTAAAGATTCCATTCCACTCAGAAATGTCCACCACAGTCCTTACCACGCCCCTGGCTGCCCTCAGGGTCAAGTGCAGCAGCTACTTGGACTGCCAAGTACATGCCTCTGTTGGCATTTCCTCACAATCAACCATCTGTGATCATTTGATGCCATTGAGTGCCATGGGTTCCAAGTCTTATGTTTTCCATTAACAATGGGTTCAGGCCTAAGCAATAAAAGTATAGGTATTAGAGTATCTCTCCCAGGACTCTTTCTAGCATAAATTTTGTCAATCAGGATTCAGGCAAGAGACAGAAACACAGTCACTGAAATAACAAAATTGCAACTTTAAGGAACTGTTAACCTTGTAAAAGGGTAATTCATTGCTAAGAGAGGAAATTTTAAAGTATGCTAGAAAGGTAGTGGCCATCACAAACTGTGGGTACCACTTCTTAGACTAAGGGACAAGTAAACGGAGGTAGACTCTGGAATGTAGAAGTGACTACAACACACAAGATTCAGGCCTTTTAGGAAGTGGCTCAATTGCTTTAACATGTCACCCACCACTGGAATGAAGTCACAACCCCCATGTCACTTGCTGGAGCCATGGGAGCAATTTACTCCCTAGAGAATGCTACCAGGGTCACACCACCTGAGTAGGTTTTTTTTTTTCTCTGTTCCTGTGGAAATTATAAATAGGCAAGATAGAGTTCCTTCAATATCGGGAGTCCAATGTCCAAGGGCTCTTCAACTCAGAGGCTTGTAGCTCTGGGCCTTGAGAGTCATAGACTTATGACTCTAGGCTTTGAAACTGCGGGGTTTATCACTCTGAGCTTTCTCAGACTGAGGCTTTTGGCAGTAAGCCTGTGAACTAGAAGCTTATGACCCTGAATACTCAAGTCACAGGCTTAATTCTCTGGGCTTTACATACAAGTGGCCTTGTACCCAAAAGCTGGTATTCCATCTCCAAGCTTTCGCTGTCAGGGCCCTCTCTAGAACTTTCCCGGGGGGGGGGGGTGCATGGAGGGGAGGTTCTGCTAATCCTTCCCTTGGCGCTTGGCAGTCTTTTGTCTTCTACCTTCTGAGGTCTTCTCAAACTTTTTCTCTTTCAGGTTTTCTACAGTCATTTGTAATTACAGTTCCCACCCGTTCGCTGGAACTCTCCAGTGGCTTCCTGTCTGAGGAAGCCAAAACCATACATACTCAGGAGTTTCCCAGGGCCCAGAAACCTGAAAGAGATACTACCGAGTACCCCTGCTGAGTGTCTGGAAGCCCCAGGGTCTGTCTGCTCTAAATGGAACCAACTCAGCTACTCTGTCTGTTATAAAGATAAGCCAGCAATAAAGAATTATTCCGAGGACTTTTATTGGGGCCTTCTATTACAAGAGAGATAGTATTCAGGAGGGAAGCCTCCAAGACTGGTCTGAGGAGAGAAGTGGGTGTTTATCTAGCCAGAAAGGGCAAATGATATGTTTGTATCCAACTTCCAGTTCTACCAATTCCAAACTTTTAATATACAGTCTGCCAATCGCTGCCTTGTTTTTCATTAAATTCAGTAGCTGCCCCTTAAGCGACTGCTATCCTAATCGGCAATTGCAAGTCCACATCTTCCAGCAGCAGTTTGTCTGGGCTGGCTGTAGCCAGGCAGGAATTCTGTCCCCTCAGATACCAGCTCTACCACAGTCACTAAAGGAAGCTTCATCTAGATCTCTATAGTTCTATAGAACTCAGGATCCAAAGGTTGAGGTGAAATTCTGCTCACTCAGAGAGGCCAAATCAAGTAACTAATCTCCTCTCCTAGCTGGTCTCCTGATAACGGGACAGCCTTCTGTTCAGCCCCCACTTCAGAACCCTAGTTCTACATGGTTCCTCCCTACCACTTCCATTTAGCTCAGCCTCCCGACCGAAGGTTAATTTTATTTAATCAAACAAATGTAACATGTCTTTGCATCATCAAACAAATATTTCACAACATAAATGAATATAACACATCTAAAATTAATATTCCACAGCACAGCCTTTTTTTTTTTTTGAGACAGGGTTTCTCTGTGGTTTTGGAGCCTGTCCTGGAACTAGCTCTGTAGACCAGGCTGGTCTCGAACTCACAGAGATCCGCCTGCCTCTGCCTCCCAAGTGCTGGGATTAAAGGCGTGCGCCACCACCGCCTGGGCAGCACAGCCTTTTTGCTGAGTATTCAGGGAAGTGTTTTCTTCCACTAGCCTGAATAAGAATTGTTGAAAGATGGGCGGGGCCATTCAGAACAACTGCCATAAGATCATGGTCAAAGAGAATCTCTAGAAGCTGTTAGGTGTTGACTAGAGCAGCTATGAATGGAGCAAGTCCGCTCAAGCAGATGTGGTGGCTTCTGACGGACTGGTTTTCATGACTGGCGTGAATTTTTCTCAGGGCATCCATGAAGGGTTCTAAGCAACCATGATCACCGTCTGGATGATTGTCAAATAAAAAGGTTTCTTGATCGACAGGCTACCACTTAAGGTGGCTGGGAACAAGAAAAAGGTTTGGTAACAGTCAACCAAAAGTCAAAAGAGTCACTCCTAAAGAGCACATTCAAAAACAGCTGGGGATAAAGGCCTCCTGCGACGTTAACACTCTGAACAATATTTAACAGTGTTTAACTCCCAGGCAAATAACCCTTGAGGAAAGCTGAATCCTAGTGATCTGTGTCACCAAAGCCAACTGTGGGCTAATCTGCTCTCTGTTGTGTAAAGGGGAAAACAGAATAGGAAAAAGATAAAGCCCTTCTTTCTCCAATCTTGATGATCTTTTTCAGCACACGCTGGGCTCCCGAGGACAGACCCTAACACATGGCCATCTGCCAGAGGGGATGTGATGTTCCAATCCCTCTAGGATGATGAAAAGCAAGTATGCAGTTAAGAGGGAATGACGAAAGAGTGGACTTCAGTAAAAAGCAAAGGCAAGACAAAGGTCAGTCATGTTCTGAGACACACTTTGCAGCAAGAGTCCTCACCTTTGAGACAGAATATGTCAGGTAAGTTTGTGGCAAGGGCCAGCCAAGATTGAAGAATTTATTGGAATTGCATATTGGAAAAAAAGGCAGGGTAGTGATGGCACACACTTTTAATCCTAGCACTCGGGAGGCAGAGGCAGGCGGATCTCTGTGAGTTCGAGACCAGCCTGGTCTATAAGAGCTAGTTCCAGGACAGGCTCCAAAGCTACATAAAAATGCTGTCTCGGTGTTCTCTCCAACTGTTAGGTTTCTTGAAAGCATTTTCTCCCTGATACCGGAACCTTCCATCCTTCATAGTAAATGTTTCCTTCCCCTAGCCTGGGTCTTCCTTTTCTACATTCTGGCCTACCTGTGGAATGCCTCTCCCACAGCACTTCCTTTCTCATGATCTTCTCACTAGCCCTTGAGAAAATGGTCTTTCCTCTTGGGACTCCCTGGCAGCACAGCTGTAAGTCAAGGTCAAACTCACTTACTTACAAGGGTCAACACAGTGTTCTTCCAACTTTATTCACATACTAAATACATGGGAACATTCTTTTGTTTGTTTTGTTGTTTGGTTAGTTGATTTGTTTTGTTTTTTTGTTTTTTGAGACAGGGTTTCTCTGTGTACCTCTCTGGTTGTCCTGGATCTCACTGTATAAACCAGGCTGGCCTTGATATCACAGAGATCCTCCTGCCTCTGCCTCCCTGAGTGTTGGCATTAGAGGCATGTTCCACCACCATCCAGCAATGGGAACATTCTTTACTTTTACAAAAAAAAAAATGTACTATGTCAGGTTTTTGCCTTGAATAAAATAGCTTTCATCTTTCATGTTCACAATATGACAAACAGAAAGGAGAAAAATACTAAAAAATAAAGAAAAAGCTGAGCATGAAAAGAACGCTACTTTCTGTCCCGTCTCAGAGTGGGCTACAGCCTGTTGTTGCTAGATCTTCTGACTTTTCAGAAGACAGAAACTGTAGTGTTCTGTGGGGAGAGAAAAGCGTGTTCTTAAAAATGTTAATCTCTACCTTAAAAGAATTTCAATTTTTGTTAAGACTAAAACAGTTTGCTGGATCATCACCGGCATGCTACTTGTGGCACTACAAATTGGATTAGGTGTTTATCTTATTGTATTTGCTTAATTTACAACTGGAGGCTATGTAATTATGCCTTTGATAGCAATCAATCATCTGTTTCTGTACCCATTCACTGTATTGTGGCGTATCTGATTTAGCCCATCTGTGCAACATGTTGCTCATAGTGCCTTAAACTGGATCCATTCTCTGTATTACGGGTGTATTTGGTTCTCAGCCCAACTTTGCAACACATTGCTCACAGTGCCCTAAAGTCGGGCTAGTTTGCTTTCCCTACTATGAAAGCAAATGAAGTTGAGATATGTGGAAGGGTGGAGTCAAGCTAGAGACTTATTTTAACTTTAAGGTTTTTGCCAGTAATCTCTCTGTAAGTCTGTGCACAATGAAGTAGGTCTGATCAGCACGCACGTAGACACAAAGGCAGAGCACATCACTGT
Source organism: Microtus pennsylvanicus (assembly GCF_037038515.1). Taxonomy (NCBI): domain Eukaryota; kingdom Metazoa; phylum Chordata; class Mammalia; order Rodentia; family Cricetidae; genus Microtus; species Microtus pennsylvanicus. Next base: position 54,222,902 of record NC_134588.1, on the reverse strand, counting down.
ACCAAGAACACATGTCACAGTGAGCCACCACACCCAGCACTGCCACAGAGTTCCTTCAAATCTCCTAAATCTGTTCCGAAGGATTTCTCACGCTGAATCCCAACCATTGCAGCCTCCCTATCAATGTTACCTTACATTATATCATAATTGTATGTAATTCACTTTTCCTGTAAGAGCTGGGACAATCCCTCACATCTATCAAGCAAGCAATAAGGAAAGAGTTTTTGCATGAATTATTATCATCATCTAAATAATAGCTACCACTTCCGGAGCACCTGCCATGTGCTGAGCAGTTAACCATGTTATCCTCCGTGCTTTCCCAGACTGGGGCACACAATCTGAAGCCAACCACCATTACCCTTACCTTACTTATGCAACCTTAATTTTGTTTCTCCATCTAGGGCTTGGTGCTTTATAACATATCCTTCCCCACTCCACCCTAGTGCTGGTGACTGAATCCAGGGCATGGTTCTCAACCTTCCTAGGTTCCTTCAACCCTTCACAACAGTTCCTCATGTTGTGGTGACCACCCCCCCCACACACACACACACACCATAAAATTATTCCGTTGCTACTTCACAAGTGCAATTTTGCTCCTGTTATGAATCACAATGTAAATAACCTGATATATGACCCAAAGGATTGCGATCGTAGGTTGAGAATCGCCGACCTGGGCCTCCTATAGTCTAGGTAAGCATTCTACCACAGAGCTGCTTCCCAATCCCCTAGAGGCGCTCTTAGTTCCCAGGTTGACCTTGAACTTTCTCTGTAGCTCAGAACTTAACGAACCTCATTTCTCCAGAGTAGCTGGGGTTTCAGGCTTATAATAACCAGGACCAGCTTCTGACCGATTCTGGTTTCTGGGCAAAATGTCTGCCATCTATCTCTAACAAAGGAGGCATCCTCTCTACTTTGTGCTTGGGAAATAGGAAGTAAGTGGACCAAAACCTGCCACTTTCCCAGGTGAAAACTGACTGGCATACACGTTCAATCTCAGGAAGCACATTGTGAAACTTGTCTTTAAACTTTAGGATTAATGTGTTGAATACTTTATAGTTCATCCCCTCCAGGGATGGGGAAGCAAAATAAAAAAGGTTGTTTCCATTGTCCTCTTACTGACGTTGGTACAGAATTTTTGCTGCAATAGCCACTTCCTCTGGCTTTCATCCCCTCACACATCTGGTCTTGCCACATCCTGAGAAACCTCTGAAGCCTAGGTTGGCTGAGGAGTCAGCGCTAGATGCTCACAGTGAAAGAGGGGTGCACCACCAGACCCCTCAGTTGGAAGTCTGACGGGAGTGGGGCGCGGGAGAGCCTGGGCTGATCGCCTAGAGCGTCGTTGCAGAGCCACGGGACCCTATGCCCCCCCCCCCCCCCCCCAGCAATTCTCCGCCTTAAGCTACCTTCCGATAGCACGAGGCCTCCTTTCGCTCCTGAATCCAGAAGGCTCCACGTGAAGCTTGACTCACGACCGTCCCGGACGGCCCCGCCCCCGGCCCCGCCCAGGCTCGCCCCCTGGCCCGCCCACTCGGCCAGCTCTGAACTAGGCTTCTTCGGAGCCCGCCGGCTGCTTGCTGCTGCGGCTGCGCCTCCTTGTTCCTCGCGTCACCGCTGCCGCCATGCCGGGAGGGCTGCTTCTCGGGGACGAAGCCCCCAACTTTGAGGCCAAAACCACCATCGGCCCAATCCGCTTCCACGATTTCCTGGGAGACTCGTAAGTGACCACCGCGTCGTCCTGCCAGACGTCAGGTCCCCAGAACTGCCTTCCCGGCTTTTGTCTTCCCCGCTGCGCTCGGCCCCGGCGCGCCGCTGGTTTAGTCCCTCACCGGTTCCCGCACGTGCCCGCTGCCGGGGTTCCGCCGAGCATCCCCCGGCGTTACTGGGGACCTACGACCCCTGGCCTGCCCTTAGCTGATCTCCGGATCCCTTTCCTGACTCAATGTGGCTGGACTGGCATGGGGGAAGGGGTCCTTACCGCGGACTGTTTGTTGTCTATTTAACCTGGCTTTATAAACAATGCTCATTTGTAACGCTGTCAGACCGAAAACCCAGGGGAGGTGGAGCAGGGGTGTGCGGTGTTGGAGGTCACTTCCTGGGACGCTTGCCCAGGGTCGCGCTGCCCGTCCTCTCGCCGCTCTAGAATTTGCACCCGACGGAAAGTGGGTGCAGAAAGCCTTAGTCAGAGTACACAGCCACAGATTAGCGGGATTGTTCCGCGTTATCTAAAGTCCTGCTTAACTTCTGAAAGTGGAAGTTTCGGGCTTCTGAAAAATTTTAAAACTACCTTGTGCCAAATAAGTAGCCAGAAGACTTTTTGTCCAGAGTCTACGTCAGTGGTCAAAATAAGATTTTTGTGTAACGGCTTTGGGAGGAACCAGGAACACTGTGGGTGTGGCTGTCATTCCAGAATAAGCAACAGTTTGAATGTAGTGGCATTTCATTTTTATTTTAATAAGTAAAGCTTGCCTGAAGTTCAGAGAGTTACAGCCGCACTGGCCAGCCTTACAGACCAGGCCGCTGTAACACACACCTTTAATCCCAGTAGCCACACTAATTTGCCATAAAAATCGGGTGGTGCACGCCTTTAATGCCAGAACTAGAGAGGTTTATAAAACAGCTCTCAATCTCATTCTGAGATTCCTGGAGGCAGGATTGCCATTTCGGACTGAGGTCGAGATAAGAGCCGGAAGCTGGCTCCTTTGCTTTTCGGATCTTCAGCTTGAATCCCAATTTCTCTCTGAGTTTTTATTAATCGCGCTTGAGTTTGCGAGAGGGCGTTGTTCAGCGCCTGAAACTATTTTGCCACCTTAGGCCATTCCAAGGCCAGGACACGTGCGTCCTCACTTTGAGACTCTTTTGTTTCCCAGTGGCTCCCTCCCCCTCTGCCTTTGCATCCCGCGCCTGGCCTTGTGGCTGATAGCCACAGTGGTGGCCTTTAATGGCGAGGAGTACACCAACGTTGCCTTCGTTTTACAGCTCCTGGGGGCTCTAATGCTCTGTTTCCGTCAACATTTTGCCTACGTGTCAGGTTCCCTTGTAGTTCTGGAGTTTCAGTGCCCCTGCTCCATTGTGTGAACAAACTCCTGGGTTTGTGTCCTTTTTATATCCAGTATTCCGGTGTGTGTATGCGGGAAGTCTGTACAGTTTATGAAACTAACCGGTAATCAGCATTAGAGAACCAGGTGAGGATTCTTGCCTGGCATCCATTTTCCATCTGCTGACCATGGCCACGCAGACGGAGCTTTTCAAAGAGAAGGGCAGGCTAGGAAAAAGTAGCAAACGAACTCTCAGACCCCGCAGAAGAAGACGAGAGTTGAGCATGACTGCCTGTCTCGTTCCTAGAACCTAGGTGTTAATATTTATCCAGGACTGCAGAGAGGATTTACACAGTGTTCTTTCCCGTTCCTGCCTGCAGCCACACCCCCGTGAAATGTGAGACCTTGCTGGAACTCTTTGTGGTGTGGATTACAGATAACTGTGACTCTAAAGCACGTGCTGTGGAGATAACTATGTGGGGAGGTCTTTTGTGGTTGTTTATTGACCTACATCTATCTAGATTTGCTTTGAAATGCTGTTTCCCATCTGCATCCAGATGTGTACGCCTACTTATTCCAGCAACTTGGGAGACCGAGGCAGGAAGATCCTAAATTCAAGGCCAATCTGGACAGCTCACTGAGGCTCTGTCTCTAAAGAAAAACTCAAATCAGTAGCTGGGCCGGTGGTAGGCACGCCTTTAATCCCAGACAGAGGCAAGTAGGTAGAGGCCAGCCTGGTCTACAAAGTGAGTTCCAGGACAGCCAGGACTGTTACATGGGAAAACCTGGTCTCAAACAAACAAAAGCTAAACTATTTAAATAAGTAAATGAAATGACCTCCTCTTAAGAAGATGAAGTAACCTTCAAAGCAAGCCCAGAAGTGGGCTTAGAGTGACACGCTACACCCCTGTCATACCTGAGGAAGGCTTTTCCGCTCTATGTATCATTACAATACGTGGAATTTGCCGATTTTTCCCTAACCCTAGCTCCACTCTGTAGATAATCTCAAGTCAAACTGCCAATTACGAACTCAAGTATCCTTTGGAGGGAAAGAAAATGAACTTTAAACATTACAGGTGTCTGCTCTGCCTCTTACACTTGGAAACAAGGATTTGGGTGCTGTGTGAGTTTGCTTAGCTTCGTGTGGCCTCTGGATGTGGAAGATCATCTTCGTAGGGTTCCTCGCTAATCAACACCTGTACCAGAAGTTTTCTGGCAGAAGTAGAGACCCTTCTCTTAGGAGAAGAAAGCTTTTTTCCTATGAAAGTGAGGAAGAAACGGGATGATGTAATTGAATTTCTCCAGAGAGCAGGGCAGGTGGGCCCCAGGGAGACAGTCTCGGAATACCCTGAGATAGACTGGAGTGTGTGAAGGAGCATAAGACCAGTCCCTCAGCATGACTCAGCAAAACACACTTGCCTCACAATTTAAAAAAAATCCAATTCGTCTCTCCTAGATAACACATAAAGAAATGCCCTGTTTCTTTTCTTTCTGCATCTTCTGGAGCCTTTCTCTAAGTCGCATCTGAACCTTACATCGGTTCTTTTCCATAGAATCTAGGGCCTAAGTGTCACAGCCAGGTTAAATCTTGAAAGATTACTGCCCGTATTAAGAATTCAGCGCTGCGTCACTCCACAGTCTTCAAGCATTGCCTGGCTCTTTTGCAGGGCCTTCCTTCCTTTTAAGAAGAAGGCCTTGCATTGCCCTGGGAGCCGAGTGGCAGGTGTCCGTGGGAAGCAGTAGCTGCGCCTGCCTTGCTTGTGCTCAGGGAAAGTTAGCAAACCCTGAGTGTCTAGGCCAGATTGAGCAATCTGCTGGTTTGAGACCCTTGCCCCTGGGTGGCTCAAACAGTGGGAGCGCACAGAACCCAGCGCTGCGTTTTCCTTTCACTTGTAAGAACGTTTCTGTTGCCAAGAAGGAAATAGTGCTCCCCAGTTTCTTGGGAGCCTGAGTCAGCCTCAGGATCTGTACCTTAGACCTTTACCTCAGAATTGTAGAATGGAAATCTATGTTGTAGGGTATCTGTATTTTCTACGTGCTTGGTCTAAAGTGAATCTGCACCTGTTGAAGTATTGGCATGGTGTAAATATGGTGTAAACCTTGCTCAGCAGGTTAGCTCAGTCAAGTGGCTTTCTGAAAGATTTTGTATCCAGCTGCTTCCAGAAAGCCAAGTACCAACCTAAATTCTACCTAGAAATCGAGGCTAGAGCCCTGTCCGCTCTGGATTACATAACCTGTTTATTGCTGTAGCCGGCATCTGTTTGGATCTGGGGCATCGTAGACGCTGAATATCAAAGTTTGTGCCAGAAAACAAACAAAAGTCCTAAGAAATATTTCAATAGAGCTCTTGGCTTGAATAGCACACATTTTATTGACTGAAAAGGAGTCATGGTGACTTCATAATTAAGGAGGGGGCTGGGTATGGTAGTGCACGCCTTTAATCCCAGCACTCAGAAGGCAGAGGCAGGCCCTCTCTCTGAGTTTAAGGCCAACATGATCTACAGGTCAAATTCCAGAACAGCTAGCCAGGGCTGCACAGATGCCCTGCCTCAAAAATAAATAAATAAATAAAACGAGTCCTTTTGAACCATTTATCATGATTTTTTTCTATATTGGATATATAAAATTGTATATATTGATAGACACTTGCTGTCCACTTGGGCTTCTCTGGAGGCAAGGTTGGAACTAAATTGTTTAAAAGTCTTCATTAAGCCGACATTTGAAGACAGAAAACCTGTTTTGAATGCAGGTATTGTTTTCATTCTGCATGATGACAGTACCTGTTCACTAAGTTGTGACCCTCTTCTTCATTCCAGATGGGGCATTCTCTTTTCTCACCCGCGGGACTTTACCCCAGTGTGCACCACAGAGCTTGGCAGAGCGGCAAAGCTGGCGCCAGAGTTTGCCAAGATGAATGTTAAGATGATCGCTCTTTCGATAGACAGTGTTGAGGACCATCTTGCCTGGAGCAAGGTATGGTTCTATCTGTGATTTTAGATGTGTGTGTGTGTGTGTGTGTGTTTGTTCTTCCTTTCCTGTTGCCTTCCACACAGTTCCTAATAGCCTTAACTTCTTGGTGACCAGCAATGTCACGGAAGTCTTTGTGTTCCTTAGTAAGGGAATGGGCACTTTGCTTTCTTCCCCCTCTGTATCAGAAGTATTGATTGGCATTTGACTTTGATTCTGAGGTTTTTAGATCTTAGTTACATAGAGTGTAACTTGGTTTCCGAGATGAAAGTGTACATAAACTTGGGGATCAGAAAGTCAGACTTCAACTTCGCAGGATCTCTGGGTTTCTATGTCCAATGATGGATTCTCAGTCACCGTCTTCCCTGGCTCACCAATAGCATTCAGCTCAACTGATCTCTCTAAACCCTACCTCTTTTCCTAGCATTCAGGATGTTGCTTCCAGCTGTCCATGCGTAGAATCATTCTTCCTTGTCTTCCAGTTCCTAATTTGTGCAGAACTTAGCCCAAGCTTACTTCATAGGCCACTTCCCTTTTCTATCTGTACTTTCTCCCTTGGTGAGCTCTTTCTTCCGCTCACATCTTCAGGTAACACCCATGAATTGCTTCTCAGAGTCCCATATCCTGGCCTCCAGGTCAGTAAAAGCCAGCCTATTCTGCATTTCCCTGGGATATCTAAACACTCTAAACTTAGCATATCTAAAATTGGGCCCCATTATTCATTCTAAGATCGTTTCCATCTCCACTATTAGCAGCAACATTTTTGGTGTTGCTGAGTTGAAACTCCAGAGCCATTCTTAACTCCTTATGTTTTCACATCCCACGTCTGGTTTATCCACACACTCCTCGGCATTCCACAGGAAGTACGTCCATCTGCCTTGCCTATACTGCTTTGGTGCACCTCAAATGCACCTCATTAAAACCCTCTTTTTGTCCTTGTCCAAAATTAGGAGGCATGATGACTCTCTGTGTCACCATCTTCCGTGAGGTAGATTTTTTTCATTCTGCACATCTTGGCAGTAAATGGTAACTGGCATTTCCACAGCTAAGCCCTTTATCATAAGCTGTTTTTGTGAATGAGTATTGGGATGATTCCTCGAGCTCAGCCGGTTGAAAAGGGGGACGTCAGTGTGATCTGAACCTCAGCCGGTGTTCTTCCAGTGCTGGCTGGTAAAGAGTGAAAATAAAGACCAAGTCATGTGGTGCTTTGATGTCCGTGAGTGTAATGCACTGTCACAATTAAGCAAGTGACAAGGTCAAGAATTAATGACTATCAATATTAAATCACGGATTGCCAAGAGTTTAGAGCTCGCACCTGTATGTACAGGAAGGAACACATACCACACACCTGTAGGTACAGGAACATACCCAGGTTCATTTTACCTGCCCTAAAAGTTTCCAGAATTGTGATTGTCTGGAACAGAAAATAAATGCAAACTTCAAAGACAGTGCGAGCTTCAGCGTGTGACAGGCCACATAGGAAAGCCCCAGGTGTGCAGGCAGGAACCCACATTGGTCATTATTTATCTGGGGACTAAACAATAGGCAGCCAGTGACCAACAGCCGCAGGCAACGCGGGTAATAAAATTAATGCATGTGTTCAAGTCCGCTGCTGTCCATTTCAGAGTTTTAATGTCACTCTTATCTCCTCTCATCTCTGAGAAATGCAAACTAGGTTTCAGGTCTGCCCATGAGCTTCACAGGGATAATAAACACCTTTTTCTAATCTTAAATCTGCTTTCCTGTCACTTCCTAAAATCTCACTTTCCTACACTGGTTTATGTGTGGACTTCCTGCATGCTTCCTTAATGTTGACTTCCCCAAATGCCTTGCTTTTCCCAGTGAAAGCCTTCCCGTCTTTCAGAGCCCAGGTAGAAGACATTCCACCCCTTTCTTGCGGCCTTCCTCCCTTCACCCCCAGGGTCAGTGTGGAAAGGGCTTTGGCCTATGTGTGCCGTACTCTGCTAATACTCCTGCCAGTGAATAATGGCAACCACAAGTGTCCGCTTGTGTGTCTGACTGAGACCCCGGAGAACATGACTGTGGTGGTTCCTTAGCCTGCAAATTGTTGATTCTTCACTGGTGAAATGCAGAGAACTGCGTGAGGTTTAAAATTCTCTTTCCTCTTTCTCCTTCTTTTCAGGACATCAATGCTTACAATGGTGATGAGCCCACAGAAAAGCTCCCGTTCCCCATCATCGATGACAAGAAGAGGGAACTTGCCATCCTTTTGGGCATGCTGGATCCGGCAGAGAAGGATGAAAAGGGCATGCCCGTGACGGCCCGTGTGGTGAGTCCTACAGCCCCATGTGATTGTCTGAGCTGACTCAAGGAAACGGGAGGAATATCTACTGTTCTGAGGCAGTGTGAGCCAGTGGCTGTCCTTTATTATCCGGATGCTGGGGCAGAGTGGCTGAACTAGTCAGCCCAAACTTGTTTAATTTGTAGCTGTTGGATGTATCTACGCATCAATGAGTAGTTCATCCAAAACTGTTTGCTAGTGTTTAAAAAAAAAAAGAATCTGTATTACCTCCTGCCGGCCATCTTTAAAGCAGTCTGACAGGCCAGTCCTTGGCTCACTGGGGACCAAGCCTGATGGCCCCGATGCTCAGCTCACGTTAGCAATACGTTCATGATGACCAGCCCTCGGTCGCCTCCCACAGCTCCCTGGGGCTCATCCCTGAAAATTTACATGACACTTTCTTCTTTCTGGGACAGCAAACTTTGAAGAGTAACAGAAAAGGGAGTGACCTGTGTCTTGGACAGCTTTGTCTACTCTCCCCCCCGCCCCCCTTTGTTCTCTTTCTGTGTTTTTGCATCTTTGAACACTTAATGACGGCAGAGCTTTCTGGAGACTTTGGGACAGGGACCTTAAAACAATGAACTCCAAAGAATTACAGTTTCTCCAGGAATCCCATGCTAGAAGGGAAAGGTGAAGAAGGCATCTGTACCAAGATAAGAACTTTGTTCCCACAGCTCCGAGTAAATGGATATGTATGTGTTCCTGGCATCTGCACTATCTTTTCTATAGCAGTGTTACGCTGAGTCAAGCAAAATAGCTTAGGCAGGTAAGGGCGCCAAACCTGAGGATCTGATTGGCTTCCTGGAACCTATGCAGTGCTGGAGAGAACCAATGCTTGCAAGCTGACCTCTGACCTTCACTATCACACTGGCGTGTGTGTACACCCACACCCTCACACGCAAAATAAATAAAATTCTTTTTAAATTACAGAGGACTGAGCCGGGCGGTGGTGGCGCACGCCTTTAATCCCAGCACTCGGGAGGCAGAGGCAGGCGGATCTCTGTGAGTTCGAGACCAGCCTGGGCTACAAGAGCTAGTTCCAGGACAGGCTCCAAAACCACAGAGAAACCCTGTCTCGAAAAACCACAAAAAAAAAAAAAAATTACAGAGGACTGTTAGAGCAGCAGTTCTCCACCTGTGGGTCGCCACCCCACAACCTCTCACAGGGGTCACGTATCAGATCTTTGCATTACTGTTCCTAACAGTAGCAAAAGTACAGCTGTGTAGTTAAGTAACAACTAAATAACAATAAGTATTATTATTAATAATAGCAACTAATGTAGAAGCTACAGCTGTGTAGTTAAGTAACAACTAAATAACAATAAGTATTATCATAAATAATAGCAACTAATGTAGAGCTAAATAAATAATTTTATGGTTGGAGGATCACCACAACATGAGGAACTTGTATTAAAGGGTCACAGCCTTGGGAAGGTTAAGAACCACTGTGTCAGAGGAATTGAGGACAGACTAGGAGTCTTTTACTCCCTGGTTTGGCTGCCCTATAATGAAATCCATTTTCCTTTGCCAGTTCTGTCTTCTCCTCTGGAATAGGGGGAAATGAGGCAGCGAGCTCTTGAACCTGAGCATCTGTCTGTTAACGGCTTTGCTGTCAGACTAAAGAGCCCCCCGCGTGTCTGCTTTACAGGTGTTCATTTTTGGCCCTGACAAGAAACTGAAGCTATCTATCCTCTACCCAGCCACCACTGGCAGGAACTTTGATGAGATTCTCAGAGTAATTAAGTCTCTCCAGCTGACAGCAACAAAACAGGTTGCTACCCCGGTTGATTGGAAGGTAAGGCTGTTCCAGAACAAGCTGCCCCACTTGCCCCTCGGGAAGGTTGAGGGTCAGTCTCTAATGGCCACCTTCAAGATCTGGCTTTCCTGGGGTGTTTCTATTGCCCCGGTCTGGTATACCTGGAGGATTTGTTTAAGAGATCATTTACACTGTCTACATAAAACAAAACTTTATGATTTTTGCTAACTGTTACAAACTTTCAACACATCTGTCACAATGGTCCCTTTTTTTTGTCTAGAAGTTAAACATCCCTAATCCCAAATATCCCAGGTCCACAGCTCCAAAATCAAAAATTTCTCGATGCGTTTCATCACGTCAACTTTTGGAGATCAGAGGCGTTCAACTGGATGTGCACATGCTCCATATCCAAAAACGTCCAAATGTGGAAGAAACATTTCCTCTTTAAATACAGGATACTCGACGTGAAGGATTCGATAGGAATCCCTTCATCTAACCATTACCTGATGAGCAAATATTTATAGTAAAACCTTGTTGGATCTGGACACTGCGGGACTTGTGATCCTAGAGGCCGGGGCTGGGGCATCACAAGTTCAAGCTCAGCCTAGCTACACAGCAAGGAGAGGAGCTGAGTCGGCTGCTTCACGCCTGTCGTGGCGGCTCCATGACTGTGGTGTGCTGATGTTACAGCCCTTCTTTCCTCCAAAGCTCCAACCTTGTGCACTTTAGTCTAAGGGAGCACATTCTCGGGCTTGTATGTTTGTGTTTGAGCATTTAAGATAAAGTCTCAAGGTCCCCTGTAGCTCGGGCTGGCCTTAAAGCTCACCAGGTTGCCAAGAATGACCTTGAGTTTCTGATCCTCTTGCTTCCTCTCAGGTGCTAGGATTTCAAGCCTGTGCCACCATGCCCAGTTTTATAAGATTCTGGGGGACTGACTGAACCCAGGGCTTCAAGCATGCCAGTCAAGCACTGTGTTTTATTAGTTAAGCCCTGCCCCCACCCCTTTTAAAATAGGATTTCAGTATTTATAATAGGCTGGCCTTGGATTTTTAATCTCCTACCTCAGGCTTGTGAGTGCTGAGATTACAGGCATGCACCACCACACCCAAATTGTTCATAGACTATTAATACCTAAGAAAGATCTCTGCAGATTAATAGGACAAGATACACCAAGAGTATCTTAGTATTGCTAACCTGTGTACTGGTTTTTGATTTGCCTGACAAATCATCTGCAAGTCATCTGCATTTTCAGGAAGTTGAGTGGGGAATGGGAGGTGAGGGAATGTAGCTCGATCCAATCCTGTAAACCAAGGAGTAGATTTAGAATTACATTTTAAGGTGTGATGGCTGGAAGAGAAAGTATCAGCTCAGGACCCCCAAACCAAGTTCTCAACTCAAAGGAGATTTACCCCAGAGAGATGAAGACCAGGGAATAAGAGACAAAGACAGGAGATGAGGGTGAGGGGGAAGGGGACAAGAGAAAGGGGCGAGCAATATTTGTGAGGGGCACACAGACAAAGGACTCCCTCTGAATAGAGAGGAGACAGACATGGCACATATGAAAATGGCGGTTTAAAGGGGGAAACCTTGTGTCCGGCTGGATTGCTTAATTTTAGTTGGGCATGTTAAGGTAGCCGGGGGGGGGGGGGGGGCTTTTAGTTGCTGGACTTCAATGCTATGAAAGCTGAACCTTGGTAGTTGGTCTTAGAAGAAGGAAGTGGCCAAATAAGGAAAGAGACCTTGGCGGCTAGCTAAATGTTGTTGGATTGTAACCTAAGGATTTTTAGCAAAGCAGAGGGAATGGAGGAGAAGGGCAAGGCCTGCCAGAGCCATGCCTGTCAAGCTCAAGCTGGCTAGAGTCCCTTCTCTGCCCAGCTATGATGGGATTTAAAACCGCGCTGTTTCTACCTAAGATGGAGAAATACTTTCCTAACAAACATGTCAGAAATCAATTTGTAAAACTGTAAGTTCCTCAAGAGAAGAAAGAGTTCTAGCTTCCCTTCATTGCCACCATCCTTCGCCAATCTCCCGTAGCTAATTCTTATTAAAGACCTTTTACCCTTGCTGTAAGATTGAATTGCACCATCTCCCAACAGGAGGGCGACAGCGTCATGGTCCTGCCCACCATCCTTGAAGAGGAAGCCAAAAGTCTATTTCCCAAAGGAGTCTTCACCAAAGATCTCCCGTCTGGCAAGAAGTACCTCCGTTATACCCCACAGCCTTAAGTCTTTGTGGGAGCTGGCTGCAGCTGCTTGGACACAGTGGACCTGAGGATACCAGCTGACCGCCATCTGTCCTCGCCCAGTTCCATAGAAACCTCCTGCTGTGTGATCACAGCCAAAGTCATTAGGTCACTTTACTACTGGCTCATTAAATGGAAATGGCACCAACACTTTCTTGGGGTTCTTTACTCTGTGCCTTCACCAGCATTCTACCCCTCCGTCCATCTCAGGGTTCTGCTGACTAGCTTTCTCTGAAATGCATTCTGTAGTAGAAACTCTGACCTCTGCAGGGTTCTGGAGTGTCAGGTAGGGATGGGGGAAGCTCACTCGGCTCCATGGTAGAATGACTATCACCTTTTGTAGCCTCCTTGGAAAATAATGAAATGGGGGAAACTTTCAGTTCTGTATTTTTCATAAGTAACAAACTTGGGAACAGCCCGGGGAAATTTCTAACTATTGTGCTATCAGGAATCTGATGCGTTTCTGTCCAATGGGGGCTCAGAAGAGGCTTCCTTTGCCCTGCCAAGGAGGGAAGTGCACCCAAGACGGCTCATCCCTCCAGGGGTTCCTGTTTGTCTGCTCTGGTGCCATGTACATGCGAACACACCTTGTAAGGACAGGCGGTGACAGAATGGTTCGCCACTAAACTGTCCTAGCAGTAGGTTGCCACTTTCCTGAATTCTGCTTTTTGGGGTTCAACAAATAAAATCCTTTGTTGAAACTGATCAGAAAATTGTGTTGTCACGTTTTGAAGTCCTAGCCTAGAAGACTTAGCCTAAGGAGCAGAAGCAGGCTTCCTTCTTGCTAGGATTGACGTTGGTGTTTTTCTCCAAAGACAAATAAATTTCACGTGAAACAGGAGCCACTGAAGGATAGGTTCTCTCATGTGTGTTGGGCCACGTCGTTACTTCCTGTTTGCCTAGGGTCTCAGGAGTAGGTATGTAGATTACAGCCTTAACCTAATGTCTCAGCAGTACAGGGAGACAGAAGAAAGCTTTGCGGGGCTGGAGAGATGACTCAGCGATTAAGAGGAGGCCCTTAGTTCCCAGCAACCACATGGTGGCTCACAACCATCTCTAGTGGGATCTGCTGCCATCTTTTGGCATAAAAGCATACATTTAAAAAAAAATGCTTTTGAGATGGTGGTATATATATTTTTTCCTACTCCAAACTGAATGGTTTGGGGAATACACAATGCGACTAGACAGGGTAGAAAGGCTACTGTGGGTCTAGGTCTGGGTTGCTTGAGCAGTGGATGTTTAAGGCAGTGGTGGATCCTGGGTCTGGTGAGGAGCCCCTTGTGTTGTAGACGTTACCCAGACAGTTCATTTCCTGACTTCCTTGCCGTTGTCTCCTGTCATTCCCTACCTATCAGGTACCTCACAACTGGCTCTGTTTTAGTGCTTGCTTTCCACGGGAAGTCTGGCTTCAACTTCCTGTTGAGGTTTTTGCTTTCTGGTTGTGATACTATCTTGCTTTGCCGCCCAGGCTGGCCTTGAAATCAGTCCTGCTGCCCCAGCTTCCCAGGTGCCAGGATTTGCGAGAGGACGCCACCATGCCCTGTTAGTTGACACTACAACTAAATCTAAATTGCCATTGTTAGTTGCTCAAACCTGAGTCTAGATTTTATTGATCAACGGACTGTTTACCACTGAATTAGTAAATTCTAAGCCAGATTCATTGCCTTTTCCCTCATCTCCATGAACGTGTTGCACCTCCTCACGCAGGCTTCTAAATCTTGGCATTGTTCCGCCCACATTAATAATGTCAGTAAAAAAAATTCTTTAAAAACTGAATTCTGGTACTTCTTACTAGACAGTTTTGAGACTGAGGCTTGGTACAAGTATCCTTTACCAAATACAAAATACTCAATATTAGATGGACATTTCCAAGGCATGAGTGATCCTGAACACGATTTTAAATGTTGGGGGGTAGGGATAAATTTTGGACTGAATCTTTTTTTTTTAATGAATTTTATTATCCATGTAAAGATTTGTTTCTTGAAGCTGAATAATGACTGCAGGAAATTTTTTTGTTGGTTTTGACTTGAAACGGAAACTCACAATGTAGCCCAGACTCCCAACTGCCAGGATTAAAGGTGTCTGTGCTACCTCTGGCCCAAGAAAGTAGGAAAGAAGAGGCAGCTTGAATGGCTCTTCCAGAACTAAGAAATGCTCAATTACAGCAGTCGGCCTTCTAGGTGAGCACAGTGACAAACTGAACTCTAGGGGTGCTTGCCAAAACTGGTTTCACCCCCACCTTCATAAAGAGGCCAAATCAAGCTGTCAGTTCCTACATGCAAGCTGAGGAAATAGAATTTTGACTCTGGCTTGAGTGTATGTTAACTGGTTTTTTCTTTTAAAAAAAAAACAAAATCCTTACCTGGGAACTGGGAAGATATTTAATTGGTGAAATGCTTGCTGTGCCAGGTGTGGTAGGGCAAGCTTGTAATCCTGGCGCTGAGAAGGCAGAGACAGGTGTATCTCTGGGCTCCCTGTCCAACCAACCTAAGCTAATCTACAAGCCCCAGCTCTTGTGGCTAACTAGTTCAGAAATGGGTGTGTGATAATTCTTGCCCATGAGACACAAATAGAAGGTTTCTAGGGGTTTCTAGAATTTCTCTGCCCACCCCCCCACACACACAGGGAGAGACAGTGTTGTGTAGGTGAGACCGGCCTTGAACTATTGAACTCTTGGTCTTTCCTCCCAAATGCTAGGATTCTCGGTGTGAGCCACC
Source organism: Microtus pennsylvanicus (assembly GCF_037038515.1). Classification (NCBI taxonomy): domain Eukaryota; kingdom Metazoa; phylum Chordata; class Mammalia; order Rodentia; family Cricetidae; genus Microtus; species Microtus pennsylvanicus. Next base: position 54,207,883 of record NC_134588.1, on the reverse strand, counting down.
CACCATGTCAGGCTTCTAAAATAATCCTTTAGCTATAGAATAACTCAAAAGGGTTTGGGTTTTGTTATTCGTCTGCTATTGGTTGTGATCAGGAAAACATGCAACCGCAGAATTAGGACAGAACAGGTGAATAACAATAGAAGGGAAAAAAAAGTAGTCTGATAATTTCTACCTTCTGAAAAACCTGTCATTGGGTTACGTAATGATAATAAATGTCTTTGGTGTTTACAGCTTTTGAGTTGTTTCCTAATCACCTGAAGCACAAAGCATTCTGTAAATGAAGTATCATCCTTCCGGTCATTTGAAATGCAGGCTAATTGACTTCCTAAGCAAGACTGTAAAGCTGTACCTTTTCCAGTACATCTGGACCACCTACACTTGACTGCAAGATTAAATATGCATTTAATCATTTATGTACTGAGCGGTACGTTCAAATGAAGAGCCCAGGATTGAGAACACAACCATTTACAGGACAGGCCAAGCAACACTGTTGTTGCTCATTGATGTTTCCCTCTCAGGCCTGACAGGTCAGAGTAGCAAGGGGAGGTTCCAGCTCATCTCAGGGTAACAAGCATGTGGCCATGTGACAGTTCTGGTCCAGGAAGAGGACCCTTAACTGCAGAAAGACAAAGCCATCTGTTGTGTAGTGAGAAAACACCCTGGCCAAAAGTGACAGAGAGAAAGGTGTATTTCACTTATTGACTAGGATATAGTCCATCGTTTTGGGGAAGGCAAGGCAAGGAGTGGGCACTTCACATCCCCAGTCAAGGACAAAAAGAATAAATGTATTTTTGCTTAAAAGATACTTAATTTTTTTTCCCACTCTTAAACAGTTCAGGGCCCAGCCTATGAAATGGTACCCCCTCCCACACACACACACACACACACACACACACGACAGGCTGGATCTTCCTACATCAACAGTCAGGGCAATCCCCACCACAAACATGTCCACAGCCCCCCCGATCTAAGTCATTCCTTAGCAGAGGCTCTTCAGGTAAATTCTACGTTATGAAAAACTGACTATTCCAGCTAAGCAGCCTTCCATCAGAATCAGAGTTCTTCACATGAGAGGCCAGGGCCACGGATGAGGGAGCGGGACACTGGGAGGGACTTGGCCCATGACACTGTCAAGTGGCAGCACCATGTGCTGCTATTCCAGGCACGTCACATCAGAATGTGAACCCATGTTGTCAGTGCAGTTAGGTTTCTGTAAGGGTGCAGTCACACCTGGCACTTCCTGACACAGTGAAGGCCACTCAGGACCTGCCCTGAGAAGTCTGAAAGCTCAACTTTTTCCCCCATACATTTTTCCTATTCTTACCTGTATTACGATTTTCCCAAAACTATTATATATTCTGAGTCTTGTTGATAAGAAATAATGGCTTCTAAAAAGTCATTCATTGACCCATAACATTCAACTTTATTTGACTTTTAAAAAGAAAATGGAAAGTCACATCAAGCAGGACTATGAAACGTAAGGATGTGGATTTCTCCTAAGCTTTGCTCCCAGTAACCAAGACTGTGGACCATTCCCCCACTTTTCAGCACACGCTAAATTAGAGGGGGAAGATACAAAGTGTCGGAGAGGCATCGGTTATGGACATTTCATGAGTACTGCGCTTCAGACTCCGACATAAACTGCACACCTCGTTTGCCAACTTGCTCTGTTACCGTTTGTGCTAAGCTAGGGGAAGGTTTCCTTCCCTCCGTTTTAAAGAATTTTGTATTATCCTGAAGAATTTTGAGTATCTTAAGCATAATGCAGCTACTCAAGATCTGAAGTGTCTGTGGTCACCCACTGATTGCTTTTGAAATGAATGCAGCGGCAGATAGCTCGAGCAGGGGCTAAGTCAACATCGTTTGTGCCGGGTGTCAGCTCCACCGTTACCTGACTCCACACATCATAACGGCCGTGCTAATTTGTCTTTCTAAAGGGATGGCCACCTTCAAACTGCAAAAGAAAAGCAAAAACATTAGACTATGAACACTTCAGGAAAAGATTCTTACCAACTAAATGGAATCAAAAATTGCTGGAAGGCTTCTATCTTATTTTTGCTTAAAAGAGCTTAAATACTAAAGTCTCTAAGTTAAGATACAATTAAGATGAATGTTTATAATTTTTATTTGTTTATTTTTACTTTTTTGCTTTTAGCATTTTTTATTGATATTTATTGAGCTCTACATTTTTCTCTGCTCCCCTCCCTGCCTCTCCCCTCCCCTAAGGTCCCCATGCTCCCAATTTACTCAGGAGATCTTGTCTTTTTCTACTTTCTACTTCCCATGTAGATTAGATCTATGTGAGTCTCTCTTAATGTCGTCATTGTTGTCTAAATTCTCTGGGATTGTGGTTTGTAGGCTGGTTTTCTTTGCTTTATGTTTAAAAACCACCTATGAGTGAGTACATGTGATAATTGTCTTTCTGTGTCTGGGTAACCTCACTCAAAATATGTTTATTTTTACTTTATATGCCTCAGCATCTTGCCTGCATGTATGCGTTGTTTTTTCTTCCGTGCAGAGACCACACTTTGACTGCTCTTCAGCCAGTCATTGCAGCTCCACAGTTACTGGCCTGCTTCTCTGGCAGAGGCCTGGCCACTTAGGTCATGGCCTGGCAGGAATTCTGTCCCCACAGGCACTGGCTCTGTTGCTGTCACCAAATACAGTTTTTAATTAAATCCCTATCGCTCTATTTATCAATAAGGCATGGGAGTCAAAAGCTGGGGTGAAAACCTGCTAGCTCAGAGAAGTTGAGTAGCAACTAGCTGACCTTCTCTCTTTGCTGGTGTCTCTGAAAGGGAGTGTCCTTCCTTCTGCCAAACAAAAAAAATCAAAAACCCATGTACTCAAAGCCCCTCCCTACTACTGTCTGTGTGTATCTCTATCATCTTCCAGATATATGATTACTTTCTGTCAATTAGTGGCTAACTCAGCCAGCCACTGACCCAAGGCTGATTTTATTCAATTAACGCAAATGCAAACTTGGGGTTCACAGTGCTATCAAATATCCCGCAACATGTATGTATGTGCACCATGTGTGTGCCTAGTGCCTGTAGAACCTGGATTCCCTGGAACTGGAGTTACAGATGGCTGCGAACCACCATGTGGATGCTGAGAGCCAAAGTTGGGTCCACTGCAGGAGCAGCAAATACTCTTAACCACTGAGCCATCTCTCCAGCCCCTGTGTGTAGGGGTTAAATCAGCTCCCTTTAGAGGGCGGGGTTTGCCTCAGGCGAATGCCTGCCTATAAAGGGTGCGCAGAGAGGCGGCTCGTCCCTTTTGTTCCTCCCTACCTGTGCTACGCTGGAACTTTGGTTCAGTAAGTTTAACAATAAACTGGTAAATATTCTTTGATATCTGCATTGCCTTTATTCTGTGCGGGTCCACCTGTGTGTATTTCTATACTGTAAAGAGATACTGCATTAATTTAATTAGCAGTTGATATTACATTAATTCAACTATCAAAAGCGTGCTTAAGGAAAAAGAAGGGTAATGAAATTTAAATTCTAGTTAACTTTATGACTGGGAACTTTTTCCATAAATAGTGGAAGTGAAAACTTTTTCAAAAATCACGGGGCCTGTGGGCTGGGACTATGACTCAGTGGTACTCTGCCCCTGGCAGTGCTTTTAGGCCCTGGGTTCATTCAGTTGCTCGGCCCTGGGTTCATTCAGTTGCTCAGCCCTGCAAATAACGGAGATAGTGATGACACCTAGAAGAAAGAGTAACAAGTGTGGAGCCCAGATGTTTGATTCTCCGGATCTCCACCTGTGAAATGAGGTTCCTTTAGAGGCAAGCAAAGGATGACCCTAGACGAGCCACCTTAAGAGAGCTGAGTTGTTTTAAAGGAACTATTGCCCATGACCTTGATAGGAGCAGCTTCCTTTTTTTTTTTTTCTGACAAGCACACTGCTTATCACTTTGATAGTAAATGTAGGTAACAGGACTAAATTTTCTTTTAGAATAGCCTCATGGACATCTCCTTGAATATGGAGAGAAAGAAAAAGAGTGTGTGTGTGTGTGTGTGTGTTTGAGAGAGAGTATCATATATGTGTGTATCACATGTATCAGGTGTGCGTACCATGTGTGTGTGGTACTGTGTGTGTATCATGTATGTGTGTGTCACGTGTGCGTGCGCCACTTGCATGTCTGTGTGCGCGTGGGTGTGCACATGTGTGTGTATCACTTTTGCTTAGAAGACAGGCTTTTTTAGGGTGAGCTGGTATCTAGCCATTAGAAATCAAAATGAGGGAGGCTAGTGAACTCCTATACCCTGTCACCCTGTGAGATCTGCTCATGCACCCCACCCAGAAGTACGCATTGCTTCAGAAGAGCTATTGAGGGACTGAAGAGAGACCCTATCATCCTGGGCACGCACACAGTTCCTCCACCTGGACTCTACTCTATTCTGGCCTGGGGTTAATAAGTCCCTTGTCTCCCCAGATCTAGGCATGGCTTCCAGCGTTGTTCAGATTTCTCCACATCAGCTCTGGCAGCTGAAGAGATCAAGAAAAGCGAAAGCGAAACCACACCTGGCTTTGAAAACCGTGTTTCAAACTTTCTGGTTTTTACCGTGATGTCTGGGAACCGCAGCAGTGATCAGCACTGAAGGGTATCCCTGAAAGTGTAATAATGGCCTTTATGAACTGGCTGCAACTAGCAGCTGTCTAGTTGTATTTGAGGCCCACGCGATGTCTGATGGTGTAAACCTAGCCATCTCCATGTGCCTGGTGAGGTCAGCCATCTCAGAGGAAAGCCGGCTACTGCCCGTTTCCTAAGCCAGTTTAATGGCCAACCGCACTTCAAATACTCGTTCTTACACCTACAGCTAAGCATAGCCTTCCCCTTAGTCAGGGAAGCTTCTTCTGCAGCAGGCAGAGACCAGTACAGAAAGCCACAGCTAGTCAAAATGCAGAGAACGACTGACTGTGGGCTGCCTGGCTCCATGGGATACATCTACAATGCAGACCTTCTATCCAAGGCTCAGGGAGCACCACAGAAGGTGGTGGACAGAGATGGTCAGAACCAGAGGAACGGGAAATGTGCTGCAAGATTGTGTCCTACATTCGTGAAATCCCAGCAATCTGGCTGCCTAACAAGACCTGAGCAATGACTGCAGTTATCGCAATGCCCCTGTGGATTGGAGAAAACATCCCTAGATGAAGGACTACAGGTAATGACAGACTGAGGAGGGAGGAGAATTAACCCCACGTGGAGGTGAACACCCTAAATGGTTATCTGATCACCAAGTGGTCAGGCCCCTCAAAAAATACACATGGAAGCAACACTGAATGGACTCTTCGGGTGGCACGTGTGTGTCTATTTACACATATGTGAACAACAATGATTACAAAATAAGAGGCCATGAATTTGAAAGGAAAGGGGACCATGAAAGGTGTTAGAAGAAAAAGAAGGGGCAGAAATAATGCAATGATATTTTAACTAAAAATAATACTTTTTAAAGTTTTTGGCTTTATTTTTTTAAGGTCCAAATAAATTTGCCATCCTATTCAATAATGGTTAATATAAAACTTTTAGTTCAAGCAAACTAACAGTTAATTTGGTTGCTACTCTAGGAAGCTGCCTGTGATTGAACTGTGGCTTCCCCCAGCTCAGTTGTCCAGCCACCCAGATAGCGCATTCTGAAAGGGAGACGCATGGACGCTCAGACAACGATACCTAAGTCTGACTTGATGGATGTCCCTCCTCATCACACAGATCCTTAGGTTCTGAATTATGAGCAAGGAAGGAGAATGAGGAGAGGAAGCCAGGGTGCGTGTGTCCATTACACATTTCAGTGTTTGGACGTGCACACGGGTACACAGGCACACTCCACTGCGTGCGTGCCTGGAGGGTAAGGGAAGATGATGCACACTCCACTGCGTGTGTGCCTGGAGGGGTAAGGGAAGATGATGCCCTCCACTGCGTGCGTGCCTGGAGGGGTAAGGGAAGATGATGCACACTCCACTGCGTGTGTGCCTGCAGGGGTAAGGGAAGATGATGCCCTCCGATGTCTCCCGTATTATGTCTCTGATTTTTACTCTTTTTCTTTCTTTTCTTTTCTTTCTTTCTTTCTTTCTTTCTTTCTTTCTTTATTTATTTATTTATTTTTGTAATTTTTTGTTTTGTTTTGTTTGTTTTGTATTTTTGTTTTCCAAACCAGGGTTTCTCTATGTATGTATCCTTGGCTGTCCTGGAACTCACGCTGTAGACCAGGCTGGTCTTGAACTCAGAGATCCACCTTTTTAGAGCAACTGACCAGTGAGCCCCACAGTTCACCTACCCTCTCTACCCACAAGCCACAGCTCAGTTGGGCTTATGGAATATGCACACTCGCCACTGAGCCATTTTGCCAGCCTTCCAAGTTACACAATTCAAAACAATGGCCCCTGACTTTAGTTTGCAGGTAATACCGTTAGCTTTGTTTCAGTTGGTCCAGTTTAGTGAGCTGTAAGAAGCTGTCTTTTCCTGCTGCTGCGTTTTGCTCCTCCATCCCACTGAATATTTATGTATTTGCTTACAGACAGGGTCTCCTACAGCTTATCCTACCCTCAGTCTTGCTAGGTAGCTAAGAATGACTTAAGCTCCAGGTCCCAAGTGCTGAGATTATAGGAGAAGGGACTCTGGCCAGTTGGAGTGTGGTGGACACAGCTCTGGCCGGCCTTACCCTTCTCTCCATTCCCTTTGCCTTGCTGAAAACTGCTAGGTTGTATTTTTAACACTAGCCAATACTAGGCCTGCTCCCTTATTTGGCCACTTCCACCTCCTGGGGCTGACTACCAAGGTCCAGTTATCAAAGTATTGAAGTCCAGCAATCAAAAACCCCCTTTGGCTCACCTAAATAACATGCCCAATTGAAATTAAACAACTCATGCCAACACAGGATTTCCTTTGTACCTTTATAAACCACCATTTGCCTATGGGCCAGTCTGTCTCCTCTCTATCCAGGGACAGTCCTTTGTCCCTCAAGGACAAACACCCTACCCCCTCTCCCTTGTTCCATTCCTTATCCCTGCCCTCTGTCCCTCTGGGGCAAATAAATCTCTGTGAAGAGAACTTGGTTTTAGGGATCCTGAGCTGATACTTGTCCCTTCCATAGGTGCATGACATCACGACTGATTGCAATTTATTTTAGCTATGTAGATTGATATTCACAATGAGAAAAATCTGTTCCACCAGGCTGTGGCGGCACACACCACTAATCCCAGCATGCAGGAGGCAGAGGCAGGCAGATCTCTGTGAGTTCAAGACCAACCTGGACTACAGAGCGAGTTCCAGAACAGACTCCAAAAAAAGCTACACACAGAAACCCTGTCTTGAAAAAAATCCCCTCCCCCCCCAAAAAAAAAGAAAAAAGAAAAATCTATTTCAAGTGCCCAATTTATTACCTCGTCTTTTCTCTTCCAGTTATAGTCTTTCTTGGTTGTTCGAAGATCACCACTGACTGAGGTGAACAGAATTAAAAAAAAACAGTTAGGAGTATTGGAGTACCAGTCTGCTCTCTCCACAAGCCTTCCACTTGTTTCTTCCTTTGGAGCTTTGTAACATGCTCCTCAAAATCTAACATCCAGGCTGGCAAGCAAGTTCCCCCAAACAAAGCAGGCTGTATACAGCCTAGAGCGTACAGTGTGGGCTCCAGAGGAAGGCCTGTTCCCCTGCACAAATCAGTTGATGTCTCACTGACTCTTGCTACATGTAGGAGTGAGGGCTGCATACTGGTAGGTCTCTTTTTTTTTTTTTTTTTTGATGAAGACCTCAAAATCTACATTTGTAAACGTGAAACTTCTACATGTTTTCCCATGGCAACTCACTGAAATTTTTCAAAGCAAAATATGTGTCAGGGTCCCAACTCAAAGAACTGGGTTGAGACCTGGTCTTAACCATTTGTGAGTTGTGTCTCAAACCCACCAGAGAATACTAATGATTGTGCTCTCCTTTGTCCAGTACCCTCCAGAGAGCCCGAGGCAGGAGAGAACTATTCTCAAAATAGCAACTCATTAAGAATTGCATGTTCTCATGCTCTGTACACTCAGTTATGTTTCAAGGCTGATTCTGTATTCAAGCTGGGACAGGTGGGATGGTGTTGACAGAGCCCAGCAAGGCAAGAACAATGAGCACAGGATGAAGTCCTTGAGTATGTTTCCCCAGAACAAAGCCTTCCTACCTCCTCTTCTCTGTAAAATCAGCGCTCAGCGACATGATTGAGAATTGCCATCTATTGACTTCCGTTACTTAATGACCTCCAAAGTGTAACCAGAGCAATCCAGTCCACTTGTGGCACTGAGTACAGTTTGTAATACTAAAAGAAGGTGGGTCAGGTTTCATATTCCCTTCAGTTGCTGGGAACAGACCAGCTCCCCGCCTTTGACCCCAGGGTGGGAGTCGCTCCTCTCCCCATTTTAATAGCACCCCAATAGCACTTTGTTGGCCCACCCGACCAGGGCTGGTTGTTTGTTATCAAGGTGTATGCAGGGAAGGACAGAGGAGAGGCCAGAGCCACATGGATTTTAGTGGCTGATAGGTACACTCCCAAAACCAAAGTGGCAGCCAGCGTGGGCCCTAGAGTGGGGACCACCTTCAATCACTTTGCAGAATTAAAAGACTTTGGCATTTGTCCACATACTTCAAGTTAGTTTTCTCACCACTAAAAGGTTATCATCCCTTACCCATGGCAGGGGTAGCTGTGTCATTTTTGACAGGTTCGGATGCCAGGATTATCAGAAGCTTGCTTACATCTGAAATTCCCTGGATCTAAAGGCAAGAGAAATAAAAATTAGTCAAAAGAACATCGATCCCCAAGGGCTGCTTCCCAAATGTCTTTGTAAAGAATGCAAGAAACAAGTTGAAACTTAGCACTAGGTCTCCAGCCTAAGCCGTGTGTGTGTGTGTGTGTGTGTGTGTGTGTGTGTGTGTGTGTCTGTCTGTCTGTCTGTCTGTTTCCTTGTCTTCTGAGACAAGGGGCTTGTAAGAGTTAGCCAATAAGAAGTTAGAGCTAATAGGCCAAGCAGTGATTTAATTAATATAGTTCCCGTGTGATTATTTTGGGTGTAAGATAGTCGGGCGGTCAGGAACAAACAGGCAGGCCTTCTCAGTCAGATTGGGAGGTCCTTCTTTCTCCCAGCATTCAGTTCTGTCTTCCCTAACTACCTAAGTTCTGCCCTATCAACAGGCCAAGGCAGTTTCTTTATTCATTAACTGATAAAAGCAACATATAGAAAGAAAAACCCAGCGGGGCGGTGGTGGCGCACATCTTTAATCCCAACACTCGGGAGGCAGAGGCAGGCTGATCTCTGTGAGTTTGAGGCCAGCCTGGCCTACAAGAGCTAGTTCCAGGACAAGAACCAAAAGCTACGGAGAAACCCTGTCTCAAAAATCATAAAGAAAGAAGGACCTCCCACACTAGGGGCTGGCCTCCAACTCACTAACATCTCTCTCAGCCAAACAGCTGGGACTCCAACACTTATCATACAAACCCAGGCAAGCCCTATTCTTTTACTTCGAAATCCCCTTCCATGTTGTTTCAAAGAAATATTAGGCCAGAAAAATAATTGTCTTTTGCCTATTTGTCGAAGCCAAAGCAAAAATGTCTACTTTCCTTATAACCGGACTAGAATGCCTCGTTTAGAAAGAAGGGAATGGCCAGCAAGCCGTGATTGACTGTTACACCTACAATGAAGATCAATGACTCAAGACCAGCCTTCCCACTGGCTTCCCAGAATGCTAGGAGAGGAACAGTGAGTGCACTAAGGTCTCTAAAATCTGAATTATCTCACTGAGTCCTTGTGGTGCGGGTGACCTTGGCAGGACGCGGTGGGAGGAGTCGTGGAGAGTGGGAAACAGACAGATACTCCTTGCAGAGAGAGCTTGGGTATAGAGTTTATTTAGTGGGTATTGTGTGGGTATAAGGATAAGGAGTTATGGAGGGGAGAAAAAGAGGGAGAGATAGAGGGACAGAGAAAAAGAGGAAAGAGGAAAGGGGGATGAGGAGAGGCTGCCTCTTTAGAATAAGGGATGAAGAAAGAAAGAAGAAGAGAGAAAGCATGAGATCAGATTGGAAGTGGGCAGAGCTTGTCTCTTAAAGAAACAGGGTACCCAGGTGATTGGGCAAGCCAGCATATTTACCATTATAACACTAACAGCATGGCTGCTGCCTGCATCCTCTTTACATTAAGTAGCAAGCCAAAGATCAAAACAATTGGGCAGCGTGCTTGGTTCCTGCATCCAGTAGGTACCAGTCCACTGTTAAATCCTGGCTCCAAACTTTACTGTCTTAATGACTAGCTATTTTAAGCACACAAATAACTGTTGTCATCTGAGTTTTAAAGCTCCTTATGGAGCACAATGCAAAGCAAATAGCTCTTTAGAAATTATACTTTTTACCTGATCACAGGACTTAGGAATAATGCTGGGTGCAACAAGCGATTCTTCTGTCTTGCTATTAATCGCATTGCCGTACACAAGAATAACGATTTTCATGGCCACATGATTAAGAGTCATTTCATTATAGCTTGACAGAGTCTCCACATATGCATAATTGGACACCACACACTTCTGAAACTTTAAATCCTACAAGAAAATCACAATTCTTTATAAATCAAACAGACGAATTCATGCTATCAGGAAGGAAACAGGTGCCCTTGACTGAGTTCCTTGAGGATGTCAGAATGCACGTAGATTCTGGAATTGACAGAATCTATCTAACGTTTAGCATGGCTTTTGCAAATGTCCCTGAATTTGGTTTCCCTGTTTGATAAACAAGCCATCAGTATCACTGTGTGGTCAGCCATGTGCTACTGGACTTCTAGGCTTAACCAGGCTGAAGACGCATAGGTTTCTTCTAGCAGTAAGCAAATGTCTCACTTGACAAGTGAGTGCAATAATAACAAGCCCCAAATCAAGGCAAGCCAGGCATTGCATCTGGGCCATACAGCAAGGCTCAGAAACATAGACTTTTGGAACGGAACAGCAGCTGTTGTGGATATACTTGAGTTCGTACCCCAAAGGTTTAGATGAAGCCCCAGTGTCTCCGAATATGACTTTATTTGGGAGTAGAGTCTCTATAGCCAGGGAAGATGAGGTTATGTACGAGTGGGGGAACTTTGTAGACCAACTTGAATACAGGCAGAATGCTACATGAAGATAAAGGCACCCAAGTCCAACCCAAGGAAAGAAGGCTGAACCAGATGTTTCCTGTCTGCAAGAAGCTTGCCTTGCTTTTGGGGAAACCTTTGGTTGTCAGTCACCGACAGGCAAGCGAAGGGCTTATTTTCTGGGGGCATCATCTCAGCCAGGTCACCAAAAACATAAGAAAATTAGCAAACAGGTTATGGAAAATTTTGCAACAAGTAGGGGGAAGAACCTAGAAGTATGGTATCAGGGTTTGAAAATGTGAGAATATTTCAATAGAGTGGAGAAGTAAAGAGCATTCATGAATGTCTGGGGTGCTAAAAGTCTTCTTTGGTTAACTCTTTCATGGGGTTATCAGAAGGAAAAGAGTCCTAAAATCTTCTCACAATTGTTCTCTCTTTTTGTTGCTGTTGTTGTTAGTGTTTTAAAAAAAAAAACCAGCTTCCCTCTCTCATTTCAGGTTTTCACACCTAAAATTATTTTTGTTTGTTTTGTTTTTGGCTTTGTTTTAAAGCAGATTCAGTCTGTAGTTGAGGTTGACCTCTCGCTCTTGATCCTCATGCTTCTACCTCCTTACCCTCAGTTGAAAGTGACGTTTTTAAAGGATTGCTTATAAAACCACAATGTCACTAATGAATTAATAATAACTAATTATGAAATCCTTAGTATCACCTAATAGTCAGGACACAATCAAGTTTCTCAAGTTGTGTAAGATGCGATTTAATACCCAAAGTACTAAATTTGTTTTTTCTGTATTTACATTATTTCATTCGGACAGTCTCTCCTCCCCTTCTTAAAGCCACTGAGTTATTGGGGGAAAAAATGAAATGCGTTTTTGCTAGGCAGAATAAATGAGGTTCTGAACTTATCTGATGGGGTAGGGGGGAATCTAATAGATATTCCTTGAGGAGTAAGACTGGAGAGGTCATGGTTAGTGCTGTCAGTTTGAAAGAATCTCGAATCACCTGGGAAGTGGCCCTCTGGGTGTGTCCATGAGGGATTATCTTGACCTGTGAATTAACGTAGAAAACTCCATCTTCACTGTGGGCAGGACCATTCTCTGGGCAGGGGACCCTGAACTGGCACAGAGTAGGGAAGGGAGGCTGAACACTAATCTACATTCATCCCTCTCCATTTCCTGACGGCAGGTGTGCTGTGACAGTGGCATCATCCTGCATCCTTGACTTCACTGCCAGCATGGGCTGTGCCCTTGAACTGTGCCCTCAAATAAACATGGGTGTTGCTTTTGTCAGAATATTTATCACAGCAATAGTGTGGCTAAGTAGAGTGTGGATAAACATTATTGTCCCTGACATTTTATATTGGAACATTCTTATTTACATCATGAATTTGCAAGGCCTGTGAATCAACATGTAAGTATAAAGAACAGTTGTCCTGCTGTTGAAAAAGTTCAACATCCTGGTCTTAATGGCTCATTCTAGACGAGCAATTGTCTTACTCCTCTGGAGAGGCAACATAAAAGGAAAAGGCTCTTACTCGCCTTACTCCTCCGCCAAGGTTTTCCTGAAAGTAATTATCGTTTGGAAACAAAACCTGACTGGCTTGGAGGATGCACTGTTTCTAACCCAAGGTTTACAGTAAGCGGAACTCGTTGAGCTTTGGGTCTTTCACCTTCTAGGCTTCTGACTCACAGTAGGGGTGAGAATAAAGACTAAGTCACTCACAAACACAAGACTACAGATGACGCTGGCTAGGGGCCGACTGGAACCACTACACTTAGGAGGAAAAGCTCGCCGACAAGTTCTGTAAACCTAAGAGATGTGTGTCCAGGGTTGTTCATTAAGTTCTTCTGATTGGATTGATGATAAGTTCAGCTTTGGGGGTATCTACCTATTCAAAAGCTTCTAAGTCTATTCTTTAGAAGGATCTTTGAGATAGCCTGTGACAAGAAGATTAACGGCTCACAGGGATTTAGGATAAGACAGCTGTTAAAACCAACTTTAAAAAATCAAACACCACCTTTCTTTCTATCTTTGTTTGAAAAATATGGGATGTACTTCATTTAAAAAAAATTAGTGCCTACAAATGTATTTACATTTTCTTCATATAACTTACCTCACCAGCAATAACTTGTTCAAAATACTGATTTGCGATACCAAGAGCAAGCTTGAGCCATATTTTATATTCCAGAGATGGCCAGAAGACATCAAAACCTTCATATAAATCCTCCAAGGAGATGAAGAAAGCCTGAAATAACAAGGTACCAGGACACAGACAGCTAAATTAAAATCAGTCATTAAACAGGATGGCCACCATCTCCTCAGACAATCAGTTACCAACTCAAGGATACTCTAGCATCAATATGGTACTCTAATATTTAAAAGAATTGGCGTTGTGAAAAGATTATATAATATGATAAAAATCTGTGGTCCAGTGAAAGGTATACACTTTAAAAGTAGCCCCTGAGGGGCTGTAGAGATGGCTCAGCAGTTAAGAGCTCTGGCTTTTCTATAGAGGACCCAGGTCTGGTTCCCAGAACCCAGGTCAGGTGGCTCACAACCATCTGCAACTCCAGCTCCAGGGATCCAATGCCTCTGGCCTCTGCTGTCACCTGTACTCACTCACATACACACACCTGCACACACACACACACACACACACACACACGTACACACCTACACATGATTAAAAATAAAATCTTTTTTTAAAAAAATGTATACCCAGATATTCATCATTCAATAGTTACATTGAAATTCTGGCTTATGAGCCTGAGATTCGGGAAATGGGTTTCTCACCGCAGTTCATTCACAGTGCTCCCGACTTACAGGGTCCCTTTTCAGAAGCAAACTCCTTCCTCTCTGCCAGGACTCCAGCGTAATGAATTGTCATGAGCTCATTCAGATCTGTGACTAAATACATCCCTTCTCTCCTCTCCCTCAAACAACAATTGGACAATTGAACAATTCCTTCCTGCTTCTCCACATCCCCCTAAGACTATGCTCCTTCTATCAGCCTAGAAAACTGAGAACAATTTGTAATAGGAACTGCAGATCTTTTTGGGAGGGTTGTCCACACCAAATGGTATTTCAGTCACTTTTTTGTTGAACCAGTAACTAACGTGATACTTGGCAAGTGTAAACAAAAGGAAGGGAGTTTGAAAACAAATGAGTATTCTTCCATGCTTTCAGAATGGTGCAATTCACACAGCATAACACTGCAGACCATAACGTCATCTAATCTCCATGGCATCGAAGGACAGGCTTCCTCTCAACTTAAATACAAAGGAAACCAAGACTCAAGGAGGCTTAGTAACTTATCCACAGGCAGGATGCAGCAGAGCTCAGCAGAGATTCATTTGTGAGAGATTAAGTCTCTCTTCTCTGAGCTAGTCCATACTGCTACCATCGGCTGATCATGTGATCAAATAAAATATCACACCCCAACTAGAGAAAAGATACTGGCATTTCTTATCAAGAATTAACTAATAACCTACAACTGAAGTATTTTGTACCTGCAAAGTAGTTTCACAGATGGCAGTATATTCAATTTCACGCTTAAGCAAGCAGCTGAGCTCACCAAGTACATCTCCACTGGTACAGTACTCTGTGTACATAGTCTTGAACTGTCTGTCAGTCCCCCGGTTTGAGTCTAACCCAAAGGTGGGAGATGAGCTATGCAACTGTAGGGGAGAGATTATGAAAAGGGAAACAAAAATGTTAAATTCTTTGAGTATTCCAATAGCTTCGACTCTGTCTTACGATTGTTCTAGAGCAAGTCAAAGATTTTTTTTTTAATGAGATGTGTCGAGAATTAAGGAAAGAGTTGACTTTCACAAAAGTCATGGTTTAGTCCGTATTTTAACACTTCAAGGCAAAGGTTTTCCTCACATAAAAAGTCAAGTTGTTGACCTAGGAATGTAGCTCAGGGGTACCAGTGATAGAGGTGGGTCTTGTATCTTATCTGTTGCTTTCATTGGTTAACTAATAAAGAAAACTGCTTGGCCTGATAGGACAGAAAATTAGGTAGGCGGAGTAGACAGAACAGAATGCTGGGAGAAAGAAGCCGAGTCAGGCAGTTGCCATGATTCTCCCACTCCAGACAGACAGACGCAGGTTAACATCTTTCCTAGTAAGCCAGCTCGTGGTGCTACACAGAATATTAGAAATGGGTTAGATCAATATGTAAGAGCTAGCCAATAAGAGGTTAAAACTAATGGGCCAAGCAGTGTTTAAAAGAATACAGTTTCCGTGTAATTATTTCAGGGCATAAGCTAGCTGGCGGCCAGGAGCCGGGCAGCAGGAACGCGGCCCGCAGCTCCTTCAAAATAACAGCACTGGCCTAACATGCTTGAGGCCTCAAGTTCAATCCTTAGCACTGAAAAACAAAACAAAACAAAAAAAGATTCTTATAAGGATTAAATAACAAATCACATTGCCTTTCTCAAGTACTTTTATAAACCTTAAGAGTAACCTCTTCCTTTCTCCATCACTTTTAACATACTCCTGGTTGGAGAGCCCTAACCTAAGCTAACTGAAATCTAAAATGCTCCAAAATCTGAAAATTTTTGAGGACTGAAATATCACCATTGATGGAAAATTCTACGCTTGATCTTGTGGGATGGATCACAATAAAAATACTGTATACAACTGCCTTTAAGATATGTAGAAGGCTTACAAAGAAACAAAAATGAATTTCATGTTTAGACTTGAACATTACTCCAAAGAGATCTCATTTCCAGGCTGAGAATAAGGATGAGCCACCCACAGAATTCCTGGTGTCAGAAGAAAGACTCATCTATCAGGAGAAGAGCTACCATGTGTATATTTTCTGACTCTTGTTTACATTCTGTTCATTTTTATGAGAAATGCATAGAGAGATAGAGAATTGTCCTCTTCCCAGTTATAGACAAAGCTGCAATAAATTATTTTTCCCATTCTTTATGCTATGTTGTTTTCTTCATAGGCAGTGAGAGACACTAACACTTTGAGAGAAGGGGAGAGACAGACAGACAGACAGACAGGCAGACAGAGAGACAGACAAAATGGTGGCACAGTCCTATAGTCCCTGCACTTGGTAGGCAGAGGCAGGTGGATCTTTGGATTCGAATCAAGTCTGATCTCCAGAGTTCCAGGACAGCCAGATCTATACACAGAAACCCTTTCTCAAAAAAACAAAACAAACAAAAACCAGATAGCCACAGGTAAGATTCTGGGGGTGCCATATCCAAAAGACCCAACATATTGTCCCTTCATGGCCACCAGTTTTGTTACCAGAAACACACACACACACACACACATATACACAAAGTCTGTCAACTTCTCATAACCTAGAATAACCTGAGATGAGTCTCTAATGAGGAATGATCTAAGCCAGGCTCTTCTATGGAAATGTCTGTGAGGGATTGTCTTGATTTTTTAAGTTGACCTGACCACTGTGGGTAGCATGATTCCCTAGGCAGAACCCTGAACTTTACAAGAGTGAAGAAAAATGGTTGAGCACAGGCAAGCGATGATGAGTTTGCTCAGTCTTTACATCAGAGGTCCTATGGGGGCATCTTTATCCCTGGCATGAGAGTTTCCTGGAGAAATCCTTATTCCTAGGACACCTCTTTTACAATACTAAATGTGTATATATTTAACTTATTTTATATACCATGTCCTCTCCTTTTATCCTTCCACTGGAAAATAAGTTCCAAATGAGCTGAGATTTCTGTCAGTTTTTTCAACCTAGTGCTTACTCATGAAAGCAAAAAGTAATCTGTTCAATCAACGAACTAAACTGCCTAGAATCAAATCCCTGGTATTACATTATATCTTCATATTATTTTTATCACAGTAGCTTATTTTCATTAGTGTGAAAGTTTCTGAAATACTTATTTTAAAATTCAAATGCTAAATATACTCTTTTCCCTAGGATAAAGGCTTGTCACATAAAATCATCAGCTGGGAACTAGGAACTGATCAGTGTATAAGCCACGCTGACCACTGTAGTCAACTACTAAGATACCAGTATGAAGGAGGAGACAGGATTCTTGCCTCCCATCACACTACAGAATTCATATTCTATCTATCTGTCTGTCTGTCTGTCTGTCTGTCTGTCTGTCTGTCTATCTCTCTGGTGTGGGACAATTGTATATATTCTGTCAATTATGTTTTAAATAAAACGCTGATTGGTCTGTAGCCAGACAGGAAGTATAGGCAGGACAACCAGACAGGAAGTAGAGGCAGGTCAATGAGAACAGGAGAATTCTGGGAAGGAGGAAGCCCATTCCTCCCCAGTCCTGTCCAGACATCGAAGAAACAAGATGTGACCTGAGAGACATGTGTACTGAGACATGCGGCTAACATAGACAAGAATAATGGGTTGATGTAAGTTAAAAGAGTTAATAAGAAGCCTGAGCTAATGGGCCAATCAGTTAATCACTAATATAGACCTCTGTGTGATTTCTTTGTAGCTAAATAGCTGTGGGACCTGGTGGGAGGACAGAAACCAGGCAGGAGAGAAACTCAGACAACATCTGTCTGTCTGTCTGTCTATCTATCTATCTATCTCTATCGCCTCAAACAAATGTCTCCTCATTGATCAACTGAAAAGTTTTGTTTTGTTCTTCATCCAACTTGACCTGTGAGACTCTGAGCTGCAGCCAAGCTCTTACGCCTGAACGCTCATTTAGGTAAATGAGTTCAAGTGCTTACTGGTTTCCACGCCTGAACTACTAATTCCTCCAGCTTTTTTGTGAAGAGTAAGTAACAACTCTGAGTGCACTTTGTAAAATGGGAAGCACATTCGAGTATTAATTGTGAAGATTCTGTCTCGGCCGCCATCCTTACTCTCCACAGGAATGGTATCATGTGGAAGAGACATACAATTTCAAACTTTTCAGCTCCAGAACTTACCCCTAAGTTACAACTGTATATTCAAAATGCATTTAAATGAAGAAAAATTAGTTGTTCTTACACTTGCCATTCCTGAAATAATTAAGAAGATTCCTTGGGGCATTTCACCTTCTCTACAGATGATATCACCGTAGTCAAAATAGGTGAGTTGAGTTCTTTCCTGAATGGCAAAATAAAGTAGGGGAGAGCTCAATCCTAAAATTTCGTAGACCACTTGTCTAAACAGAAATAAGGTTTTAAAATTAAAAATAGTTTTCAAATAGCATAAAAAAAGGAAAACATCTTCTGGGATTCTTAGTTATAGTATATATACAAATCACATCAATTTGAAGAAATAAAAACACAGGCAAACAAGAAAAAACTTCATGCTGAGTACTTATCACAGCAAATAATGCTAGCACCCAGTAAATGATCAGGGGATGACTGAGTAAATGAACAAATAAGAAAGTGTCTAACCCTCACTGGGGCTTGGGCTGCAAATGTCAAGCCAGGCAGCCCACTCTGGACCACAGAAGGGCTTTTAGGTGGGACAGGTGTTGTCAATAAAGTGTGGTGGTTGTGGCAATGGAGATGGGAACGGGGCACTTGGAGACGGTGAGGAAAGGAGACGGGGTTTTTCCCAGTTGTTTGTGATACCCTCACCAGCAAGGTGGGGATAGCTAAGCTGAATCCCAAAAGAAGAGCAGCAGATAGCAGATACATGTGAAAAGACCTAGTAGCAAATACAATGTATACAGTTGAGATAACTGCAAAATATTAAGTATATCTCAAGCAGAGACAGAGACCAGACTTAGCAATCCCTAGGCATCAGAATATTGTAGGTATCTGGGGCTCCACATACTTTATATACTCACAGAAATGTTTAAATTCTTTTAAAACAGTAATGAGAATAAAGTTTTTTATAAAGAAAATGCTTTGATATATTCATTTTTAGTGTGTATGATGTGTGAGTTGATATGTATAATGTGTGTCTGTGTATGTGTTTGTGTGTGTATTTGCGTGTGAAGTAAGAAGACAATCTTGGGTGTCTGTCCTGGCCTTGCACCTTGTTTGAGACAGGGTCTCTTGAGACACTGTGTGCACTAGGCTTCCTGGCCACAAGCTTCCAGGAATTTTCCTGTTGCCTTCCATCTCACCACAAGCTGGGACTACAGAGGCGTGCTACCGTGTCCAGCTTTACGTGCATTCTAGGGACTCAAATTCAGGTCCACATGCCAGCCATAGCAAACACTTTCCCATCTCCCCAGTGTAATATCCTTATTTTTATAATAACACCAACAGATACAAAGTAGAATTTTCTACATATTTTTGTGGATGAACAGGCCTACAAAAGCAAAATTGCTTAAGTCCCCTCCCCACAAAAGTCATAGCATAACCAAGTCCAGATCCAGGTCTTAAAGACGCTCATGAGCGTAGAAAAGAGTTTGGGCTTTAAACAAAGTGAGCTAGTGAAGGGATTGTAATAGGAAAACTATGGTGGTAGTTGTCATTTGAGAAATAAATGCAATCAACAGGTTTCCAAATCACCCATACTGGCCATCTCAGAGCGTGAAGTTGAGAAAAGCAGCTCTCACCCCGCACTCTACGCAGTTCTCAATTGTGTGATGGCGCGCAAGCACTGGCAAGGCTACAGCTAGAAATCCAAGGGATCTAAGGTTAATGGCTTGTTTATGTATTATTTCAGCCTTGGTTTTCTACCAACCTGTTTACACTGATCTTTATAGACTATTCTCGTGTGTGTGTCTGTGTGTGTGTGTGTGTGTATGCACAGTCCATGTATGGAAGACAGAGGACAGTCCCAGGTCTTGATCCTCACCTTCTACCATGTTTGAGACAAGGTCTCTTTTTCATTGTTCACTTCTTCATACTCAAAGACAGCTGATCTAGGAGCTGGCAGGAATACCTGTCTCTGCCTTCTCTCTCACCGTGGGACACTGGGACTATAGACATGTGCTACTACACCCCACTTCACACAGGTTCTGGGGATCTGAACTCAGGTCCTCACGCTGGCACGGCACATGCTTTACCTACTGTGCCGTCTCCCCAGACTGATAATTGCCATTGTAATTAACTGTTGGGAGTTGGAAGCAGGGAGCAGTAGAGAAAGTTAGCTTTGCAATTTTGGCTCCTTGTAGCTAGGACAGACAGTGAGGATGAACTCATCCACAATAAGAGATGCTTCTGCTCTTTTGCCTTGCGGATTTGTCAGCTTAGGCAAGAGTGCTGGGCTGTTGCTGATTAAAAAGACAACTACAAGTTTCTAACTCGGTGTGAGTTTTAGCCTGGTGAAATCTGACTTAGATGGCAAAACTTAGGAAAGTTAGAAGCCACCTAACCAGCGCATTGCATCTGTAGGCAGAGGGGGAAAACCCACCAGCCCTGTAGAGTGTGACTAACTGTGGAGGGGAGAAAGGCCATGCCCGAGCTGTCCATAAAGATGTTTGTGAGTCCTTAGCATGTGGAGTTATCTTCTCGTCCTTCTCTTTGGGCTGACAAGGGAGGAGGCAGAAATCTTTAATAAATAAATAAATAAATGAAAAAAATTTTGGTTGTTTGAAAGCCACTTGGTCTGCAGTACTTTGCTTTAGCAAATCAACCTACAATAGCCAAATGGCTCTTCACTTGTGAAAGCAACCACATTCTTCAGAACATTTTCTCCTTGTTTAAATTGGATTTCTGATGCCTTCAATAAAAAAAAAGCTTATTTAATTAAAGTCATATTTCTGATAAGCATTTCTTTAGTCATTGGTTGGGGCAGGGGAAATGTTTACATCCTGTACCAGAACAGAAGACGTTATTACCTTGAAGAACTCAATGAGAACATCTTTATTTTCCATCCAAACGATGTTAGGTAGGTATTTGTCTGGGGTTGGAGGTGGGATTGCCATTGGAAAGTTATTCAAGGCTTTTATTTTTGTAAGAAGTACCTAAAAATGAACATGAGAAATTATGGTGATCATTTCTGTGACAAAAAAAAAAAGGCATGAAGTCAAAACCAAGGAAATCTAAATGCTAAATACGCTTCTGCTGTACGGACTTTGACTCACAACCCCTGCTCCCCACTGCCGTGTGTATTATACTCTTCTTGTTCCTGTTACCTTCCTCTTATTTCACTTATTAACTCAGATCAAACTTCTCATCTTTATAATTCAACTATTACATCCTACCCTCTCTTACACACACACACACAGAGAGAGAGAGAGAGAGAGAGAGAGAGAGAGAGAGAGAGAGAGAGAGAGAGAGAGAGAGAGAGCCCTACAAATATGTTATGGTCTCCACAAATGCCCCAGTCGGTGGAATTGTGCAATACAAATTTTACCAGTAAATGGAGAAGAGGGAATCAATCAATCTACTGAGTCTAGCTAACAAGCCAGAGGAATGTTTCAGAGACAATCCTGATAAGAAGTAAGGAATCTTGAAATTTTTCTAAGTCTTTCTTCAAGTCCCTTCCTGAAGCCTGGGCACACAGCCTGCAAGTCCTCTGCGTCCTGTTTTTTTATTAAATCTCCACACTTGCTTCTTCACTGAATTTAACTGAAGTTGGCTTTAGTTGCTTGAGTCAAGGTGTTCCAACTGCTGGAGCATGCCGGGCAGCACTGGCTTTGATTGCCACTGGCATTAAGAATGCCCGGAATTGTCAAGGTAGCTCCTGTGGTTAACCGCTTTCCCCAAACTCCTCCTCTCATTCCACCCTGGGACTCCTGCGCTTCCAGAGTCACACAAGGTGGGGACTGCATTACTACCTTATTCATTTCAATGCCCTCGTGCTTGTCAATGATGCCTCTTGACCAGAGGAAGGTGAGGTTTTTCAGGGCTTTAGCAATCACATGGCGGATGGCCTGCTTTGTCTTCAGGGCAATGACAACATCGCGTCCTTCGTGCTCTAGGAGCCCTGGGAAAGAATAGACTTGGTAAGCAACCTACGCAGTAACCACAATAACAACTAATATTGTACCATAGCCTTTCATTCTCGCAGAACTCCTGGGGCTAGTAGGGTGAATTTGCATCCCATCAAATGGATGAGAAGATTGAAAACTAGTTTCCCCCACCACTACACCACTCTCTGTCTTATACCCATGTTATCTCACTACCTATTTCTGTATCAAAACTCAGTTCGTTAGAGTATTGTTGTGACATCTCTGCCTCATCCTCTATGTATTCTTTGGTGGTTGGATGACTAAACGCCTTTCGTTAGAAAGAACATCTGGACTTAGGTGTGTCTTGTGAGATCAAGTGGCATTCTCATTGCTTTGTAATAATACAAGAAGTCAGGGACTAGACTCTCGGCCAAAATTAGCATTTTATGTGCCATCTTTACGTTGAGCACCATGTCTGATGTATGTATGGAAGGTACTTACACATCTTTTTTCACTAAAATGAGGTGACCAGTAAAATAAAGGGTAGCCACGATCTAGAGCATAGATTTTTAGTACCAGATCCACCAAAGCTAGAGATCTGACTGCCACCTATTAGCCACGTGGCCTCAGGCAAGCTAACCACGCTAAGCAAAACAACTTCAAGTCAAAGCTAACCTTCGCGTGTTTCTTCCTAAAAACCTTGAGGGCCCTGACCTTGCATCTGAGCAGACACCCCTGCCTCCACCTTTTCCCTACACTGACACAGCACCTGCCAGGCTCTCTCTAATGTTCTGTACCAGGCTTCCTTCTTTCAGGCTGCCTGCCAGACCCCAAACCATGACATGGAGACTTCTTACTAGTTATGAGTGTGTGGCCTAACTTAGGCTTGTTTCTGGCTAGCTCTTTTAACTTAAGTTAACCAGTTCCTCTTTATCTACCTTGTGCCTGAAGCTTCTTGCCTTTCTTTCTTTCTGTATGTCTTACTTTTCTGCTACAGAGCCCTGAGGAGTATCTGTCAAGAAAAGGCTCCCCCAGGGAGACAGGGGTTGCATCTTTGTGCAACCTTCCCTATTACAAAAGGACAAATGCTCACTGAAGAGTTGAAAAGCTTAAATAATAGAGTGTATGCCCACAGAGGAAGGAGAAAATACCCATCTGTGGTTGAATTCCTCCAGTGAGTTCTCTGGCTCTTTGGAATTTTTTCTTCCCAGAACTTTTTCACTCTGACACCAACAGAATTGTGTTGTCAGTGACCCACAATCAGAGCGGAAGCTCTAATTCATGTGACCAGTGTCACATGCGGGAGCTCTAATCCATGTGACCATATTTAGAAAAGGGCCTTCATAGAGATGATGAGGCTTAAAGGGGGCCATAACGGTGGAGTCCCCACTGTGTAAAGATGGGTTCTCATCCTTATAAGAGAAATTGGGTACCAGAGTTCCTCTGTCCATGCAGAAAAGGTCAAATGGGGACACAGCAATGAGGCAGCCATATTTACCCCCCAAGAAGCCAGGCTTCACCAGAAACCAACCTCGATAGCACCATGATCTGGGATGTTAGCCTTCTGAAGCACAGAGAAATAAAATCTATAGACTCGCAAAACAAAACAGAGAAGCAAATGCTCCAGCCACTCACCTAGTTCTTTAATAGCCTCTCGTTTGTTTTTTTCTAAAATGTCATACAGTTTCTGTAAGAAATTAAGGAATGGTTCTTATTACGCCAAGTACAATCCTGGTTTTATCACCCGAGAAAAAGTTAAAGAAGCGTCACAAAGGAATTCTCGCTTAGTTTGATTTAGGGGAGCTTTTGTCTTCCAGAAGAATTTCACTGTATTCCCCAGACTGGGACTCACATTGCTATGAATGGTGCAAGGCTGATGTTTTGCATAAGTACCTTGCTTTACTGTAACTGTTTTTATTTTGAAAGAAAGAAAGGAAGGAAGGAAGGAAGGGAGGGAGGGAGGGAGGAAGGAAGGAAGGAAGGAAGGAAGGAAGGAAGGAAGGAAGGAAGGAAGGAAGGAAACAGGGAGGGAGGGTAGGAAGAAGGAAAGTACCCTTCACTCCACTGTGCACCACTAAGAATTCTCATTGGCAGAGACCTATTTGAATGCATGCCTAGGGAAACAGCTATTTGGGGATCTACTTTGCCAAGAGCACATTAACAAGTGGAATGGTGTGGACATGCTCTGTAAATGAGTTCATGCTCCTAAAGGCCACTCCTTAAATAATCGGAGAAGTAACTCCACACTGAGGCAAACAGATGGTGTGATTGCTTTTTCAACCCCACGACAGCTACTGTGGGCTGCTCACTGTGTCCCAGGCACTGCTCCTCATAAAGCTCACTCCGGCTGTCAGTCTTTCTGGAGCGTTTTCTTAGCCACACCAACTCGGAGGCAACAAAGCACAGTCCTCTTGGTTGTCACATATGGGTGCCTGCAATGCCCTCAGATACTGCATTGACGCTGAGACAACAGTGCATAGTCCCCTGGGTTATCACATATGGGTGCCTGCAGTGCCCTCAGATACTGCATTGACGCTGAGACAAAAGTGCATAGTCCCCTGGGTTATCACATATGGGTGCCTGCAGTGCCCTCAGATACTGCATTGACGCTGAGACAACAGTGCATAGTCCCCTGGGTTATCACATATGGGTGCCTGCAGTGCCCTCAGATACTGCATTGACGCTGAGACAAAAGTGCATAGTCCCCTGGGTTGTCACATATGGGTGCCTGCAGTGCCCTCAGATACTGCACTGACGCTGAGACAACAGTGCATAGTCCCCTGGGTTGCCACATACAGGCACCTGAAAGTCATTCAGATACTGCTTATCGGAAACAATAGATCTGTTATCTGAAGCTTAAACAAAAAGAAATTGTTTTTTCCTGTTTGTTTGGACTTTTAAAAAATTACACCTAGTAAATCCCTTTCTTTGTATATGCAAATGAGATATGTCATCTTTTATGAAACACTTCGATATTAGTAATAGTATTAGACATCTTATGACACCAACATACTCACGTCCAGCCCTTTTTGAATTATACTAAGTCTCCTTTGTGCAGAACTGAATTTATGTTCACACTGAGATTCTGGGCAACAGTACCTCCTGCCTTCAAAGACACCACTACCAGAGAGGCAATGTCGGTCGCCTCACTGCAGGTAAACTGCCATAGGCCAGTTTCCAGAAACACCCGGTGTTGTGGAATTTAGTTTAAGATGTGTTACATTCGTTTATGCTGTGGAACATTTGTTTAATGACGCAAAGGTGTGTGGCATTCTTTCAGGCTGCATTTGTCTAACTCTGTGAAGCTGTGTATCTTTGTCTGTCTAAAACCTGATTGGTCAAATAAAGAGCCAATAGCAAGGCAGGAATGAGGACAGGTAGTGCTGGCAGACAGAATAAATAGGAAGAGAAATCTGGAAAAGGAAATCAAGGAGGAACAAGAAAGATGAGGACTCCAGGGAGCCAGTCACCCAGCTTCACAGCAAGCCACAGAGCAAGAAGTAAAGAAAAGATATAGAGAACAGAGAAAGATAAAAATCCAGAGGCTACGGGTAGATGGGATAATTTAAATTAAGAAAAGCTGGCTAGAAACAAGCCAAGCGAAGGTTGGGCATTCATAAGAAAGAATAAGCCTCCGTGTATTTATTTGGGAGCTGGGTGGTGCCCCCCCCAAAGAACAAAGAGACAAAAAAGTAAAAAACAACCCAGTCACTTCAGAAGAAGCAGCTACCTAATACATATCTCAAAAAGTCACTGAAGTCTTTACTGAAGTCCTCTGTTTCTGAATTTTTATTTTCTTTCATGTGTAGGGGTGTTTCATCCAAGTTTATGTCTGCACCATATGAGTTCTTGGTACCTGGGGAACTAGATGCCAGCATCACATCCCTGGAGCTAGAGCTAAAGATGACTGTGAGGTGCCATGTGCTGCTGAGAAATGGATATGGAGCCTCTGAAAGAACAGCCAGTGCTCCTAACCACTGGGTCATGTCTCCCTTTAAAGTGCCAATGGAGGCTTCTTTTCTACCTTAGCTATCAAGGCAACTCCTCCAGATCCCTCTGCCAGCTCCTAAATGTCTCCAAACGTCCTTAGCTCCCTCCCCGGTTTGTCTTCTCTCATCTTCCTCCTTCTAAAGCCTTTTCCCCTGTGAACTTCTCCACATTCTCTGTTTTGTTTCTTTGTTTTCTGTTTGGGGAGGACTGTGGCAGGGGAGGGAAAGAGTCCCATTATGTAGCCTCAGCCAACCTAGAACTCACTGTGTAGTCCAGTATAACCTAGAAACAATTCCCACTTTTGAAATGGGATGTCAAGGGAGCAGGAGGCATGCAGGAAACAGAAACTTTTCAAATAAGAGATTCAAGAGACAGAAAGAGGGGGAGAGAGAGAGGGAGAGAGAGGAAGAAAGAAGGAGGGAGGGAGGGAGGGAGGGAGGGAGGGAGGGAGGGAGGGAGGGAGGGAGGGAGGGAGGGAAGAGAAATCATTGCTTGGAGAAAGAAATAATCAAAATGATGGTCAAAAAAATTAAAGCAACATTCTAATGGGTCTGCAAATGAACAGAAAGAACGCGACAGAGGACTAGAGAACACGCAGAGGGCTAAGCATTACATTTAACAGGGGCTGTTTCTGGCTGGGCGGGAGCAAGCTGAGTCACTTTTACTTGCCAACTCTTCTTGGACCAGTGACTCATCGTGACTCACTCACTCTTTACACCCATCTCACTACCAGTACTGTTTCCACGACCACCAGCTTCACCATGAGGCTCCGTAAGCGCCCAGCTCACATTTGTTCAGCATTTTCAGTTCTCTTTTTGGTGGGTAATCATCATCATTATCATTATTGCTTTTGCTTGTTGTGTCTTGTCTTGTTTTGTTTGAGGTAGGGTCTCACAGAGCACACCCAAGTGCATACACACACAACCATACACCCACATATGTGCGTATGCACACACATACACACATGAAAGTTTACACTGTTCTCTGAAGAACCTTGTATAACAAACATTTGAACCTGTTTGACTACTGAGATCTGTCTGTTGGTCACATACCTGACAAGCTGATCCTAAAGACATGAGTATACCTAGGTAAGGTAATTCCCATCCACCCCGTCCTCTGCCTGTTTCTCACCTGATAGATTGATTCACGACCAGAAATTTGCCTGACCAAAAGTTTGGCATCTTCCTGACTTTTGACATAGCCTTTTGTAATACTGTACATCAAACTGAGGCTCTTCTTGATCTGTACGTCCGCAATATTTATTAGTATTGGTATTATAATCTGGAGCAATAAGGTGAAGGAAAAATCATGCATTTAATTAAGTGTTTTCTCTTTCATGAGGGTCAAGTTTACAATGCTATGGGCATACACGTAAACAGGAGAGAGTGTAGGTACAGGCTGTGGAGACCAGAGAAGGGAATTAAAGGCATTGAGCAAGGCAGAGGAGGCAACAGAGCCGTGGGACAGAAAAGTGGAAAAGAGACTGGGGTGCACAAGAAGAGGCAATGGGGTGGTAGAGGAGGGAGCAAAATTAATAAAAATATAGTTTTATTTGAAAACCCTAGATTGAAATCTAATACTGTGTGTTAATTTATTTTTTTAACAAAAAAAATTATGAGGAAAACACCCATTCTGGCAGAAATTCTTCAAGTGTTAAATGTAGGCCAGCAAAAAACATGTCCAGGAACTTTCTAGAAATGCAGAATTTGGTCCTGTCCAGAAGTTCAGTGTCAGACACCGTGGTGTGTGGTCAGCGGGGCCACTGACTGCATCCATACGCACTTGGCTTTGTGACCACTCCCGAAAGTCAAAGCTCTGTGAATAACTGACTGTAGCTTTAGGTGGAGTCCCAGTCCCTGTACCGCAGTCTCTCTCCTCTTCAATATCAGAAAGCAGAAGCAGGGCGTTGAGTAACAGCTTTGAGGAATAAACGCTCTCTCTGCACCATGCAGGCCTCCTTCCTTCCTTGTTCTACATTTCTCTACTTTTAGGCTGCGGCCACCTAATGCAGGGACTTAAGAGGTTGAGATCTCTTATACCATCTCTCCAGTCACTATCTCTGTGACCTTCAGCAAACTCCCTGTGACTCTGAGGACTCCGTTTCCTCCTAAGCAAAATGAAACTAATATGTAAGGCCCAGGAACCCAATGGAGCCGCTGCTCCAAAGCCAACTGCCACAGCAAGGTGCTTCCCATAGAGACAATGCTGGGTCAGAGCACAGGAGCATTTGGTGAGAGACTCGATATCAATAGAGGAGAAAGTAACAAGAAAATAGTACCATGGTGCCGGAATTAAAAGAACAGAGTTAGAACGTATGAGCTGCCATTTGATTACAAACTTGGGTGTAGGGGGATTTTGTTTAAAGAAAATGTTTTCAAAGTCTTCACTGAGCTGACCACTGATGCCTAGGGCATCTAAAATAAAGATCTCCAATGTTTTCCCAACCTTTGCCAAGGCAGAGATGTTTCTTTTTGAAGTCACCTTGGACTGAGTCTAATTTTTAGGGCACCTAACTTTATGTAGAAGTTACACCTACCCCAGAAGGTTATTGTAAGAGTTTAACTGGATAAAGTATATAAAGTACTTGCCGCAGTTCCTGGCAAAAAGTAAGTGCTTAATTAAAAAACCCAACTATATAATAATATTGATTTATTAAATACACTTTACTATGATTTTGTTCAGGCAGTACAAGACAGAAGGGTTAACTAACTGATTGAGAACTGCTGGGCACACTCTCAATAGATTTGTGTTTGTTTAATCATCTCCTCTAAAATGAAACATTCTATTCTGGAGGAAGTCTCCTTAAGACTCAGAAAGTAAACCACTCACAAGTATCAGAAAGTCCCTGAAACTTACAAGGCTCACAAAGCCTCTTCCCCAGATTATGTAATGGTGAGGACTGCTGGGGAAAGAAACTGACCTGCCAATTCTGAGTCACCTCTGTAAGTAAAGCCTCACCCATACTTCTGTTAAGTAACCCAGGAAACTCTGCTTGAAGAACATCCTGAAAGAGGCAGCTCCTTCTCTCATTTTCTCAAAAGAGTGAAGCTTACTAACTCACTTAGTAAACCATGCAGCGAACCAGTATTTTAGCATAGGAAGCCTTACCTTAAAGATAGGAAGAAACCTAATTATTCTTAAATATCCTATCACCACTGTAAACTGGATCAGAATCAAGCTGTCTGGTCTCAACTTGACAAAGTAGATGCACAATATATCAACGATTCCTATAACTATGATGAAAAAATCCAAAGTATTCCAATTCTGAAGAAAGTACTTTTTTTTTAAAATCATTATCTGTTTAAAAACACAAACAGAATATATGTTACTCCATAACAACTATATATTGACATAGGGGAGAGGGAAATATTTAAACTTGTAAGTTAGCTAGAAGTGAGTTACACCCTAGGTGTGACCTTTTTGTTTTATGTGTATGTGTGTATTCACCTGAGCATATGTTTACGCACACTACCTGTGTGCAGGTGCCCATGGAGTCCAGAAGAGAGCATCTGATACCCTGGATCTGGAGTTACAGTTATGGATTTCTGTGGAATAATCCTTCTGTGTACTGTGAAAATGTGTTGCTGTCCTTTTTAATAAAAAAAAACGATTGACTGATAGCTAGCCAGGATTTAGGGGGCAGAGAGAAGACTGGGGAGAAGAAGGATGGAGTCAGAGGATCACATAGAGTGATAGAAATGGGTTGACTGAAGTTACAAGAGCTAGCTAAAAATAAGCCTAAGCTACCGGCCAAGTTTTTATAATTAATATTAAGTTTCTGTGTTGTTACTTAGGAGCTGGCTGACGGGACAGAAAAACTGTGTCTACAATGGCTAATTGTGAACTACTCAGTGTGTTTGCTGGGAACTGGACTCAGACCCTCTAGAGGGCACTGCCCCTTCTTAAGCTCTGAGCCATCTCTCCAGTCCCATGAGTTGTATTCTAAAATCTGAATTTTAAGCTACTTGTCTGGAATTCCCCCAAATTATTAATATACATCAAAATGTTTAGTGAGACTCAAAATATAGCATCTATAATGGAGCTGCAAAACCAAAATAATAATTTTAAGGCAGTAGACAAGTTTGCTGCAATACTATTAATAACGAAGCACCATCAATTACCATCACTGAGTCTCCTGTCCAGGCATGTGACTCTCAAGCCAATTCATTTGTATTTGCTTATACATTCCATGAATCATCTGAGGGAAGCGTTTATGCCTGAAATACCAGTTTTCTATCACCTAACCCTTGGGAGTCTCTCTACTATGATGAGATGCAGCCGATGGCCAAGACTGACACTAAGGCTGTGAACATCCCAGGATCCATCAGCTGCAATAACAAATAGCTTCTGGTATCAAGTTATATTGATAATAAGATAACAGAAAATGGATTCAAAATATCTGAATTATTCTTTTTTGTACAATATATTTCTATGTTCCACAGTACCTTCAGTGTTGATTCTAATGTGTATAAAAACATAAAATAGTAGTTTATGGATATCAGTGCTGATATATTTAGCTCTCTTGCAGTTGGCCATATGTGTATTATCATTGGGAAAATATACATTACTGCTACAACATATGTGGCATATTCAAATTCTTCTGAAATTATAATGCGATAGACAAAAATCAGAAATTTATTATTCCTGAAAAAAATAAGAGCAAATAATATCAAGTCATTTAAAGTATAACAAGTAAGCAGTGAAGGCCAACATCAGTCTAAACAAATCAAACTAGACATAATATTAAATACGTAAGTAAAAAAAAAAACAAGCCTATAGTCAGGCCTTTAGTCCCAGCACTTAGGAGGCAGACGCAGGTGGATCACTGAGTTTGAGGTCAGCCTGGTCTACAGAATGAGTTCCAGGATAGCCAGCGCTATACAGAGAAACCCTGTCTCCAAAAAACAAAATACTACTACTAATAATAATAGCTAGCATACTTTACATAGAGATTATAGTAGAGGAAGAGAAAAGGCTGACTCTGTTAATGTATATAATAAATTAAAAGCAAGAAACAATAAACGTAGAGGAATATGTGTTATTTGTTAGCATTGTTTAAAATTTTTAAATGGGAGAAATATTCAACAATTACCATATTCGTGCCAGGCAGTGGTGGCGCACGCCTTTAATCCTAGCACTCAAGAGGCAGAGGCAGGCGGATCTTTGTGAGTTCGAGGCCAGAACTCACAAAGTTCTGGTCTACAAGAGCTGGTTCCAGGACAGTCACCAAAGCTACAGAGGGAAACCTTGTCTCGGAAAAAAAAATTACCATATTCATTTCTTAAAACTTTCTAATCCATCCAAAATAGAAATGAACAAAAGAGGTTTCTGGATATGATAGCTGTTTACTTGGTCAACTTGATTGGATTAAAAAACATCTTGGTTGTGAGATTTCTTCCTTATGACTTCTTGCCTAGGTAGCTCCCAGAGGCTTCCAAAACAATATAAAGGCTATTGTCGTTGTTCCTGCTTAACCACTAGAACTAGATATTCTACATTTCTAAATCCTTGTCGCTGACGACAACATCTACTCTGGACACAGAACACAGGGAGGTGAAGCTGAAACTGAACTGGACTCTTCCTCCCTGCGGCTCGCACTCACAATGATGGAACGTGCTATCTAGGCTGTCAACGGAGAAAAGCCATCAACAGTCAAATGCAACTGTGGACCTTGAGGGTGTTCGTGATAAACTGCCTGGCAAGATATGCCCACTGGTTCAATATTGGCATGGATGTGCTGAGAGAAACAACCACATCTTGATTAGATTGGAGGCCCACTCCCCTGGACGTAATATATGCCTACCACTATAGATCAAGCCAAAAGCCCATGGCCAGGAGCTCCCAGTCCTCCTAGTGGACATGCACTTGATGCTTTGTCAAATGCCTTCCAGTTATATATGTGTATTCTCATAGACTCACACGGCTCTCAGCCTCCATCTTTTACAGTCCAAGTGGGACTCATGACTGGTCAAAATAAGGCACTGCTGAGTGTCTGGCCTCAAATGGGACACTGATGCCGCCTTCTCTGAGGCTCAAGGAACATCTTGGATGGGAGGTTCAAGGACTGTGAGAACCAAAGGATGAAGATGGATGTTGTGGGGCGCTGTCTTCTGGATATGGCATGGCTGTTGGAATCATCAACACACAGCAGGTGTGACTACAGTGGGTAGAGCAGTGCACAGAGGAAGAGACAGACAGACATCCTCTCTCACTGCTCCCAGATCTGAACAAGCAGCCTTACTCTCCCAAGGTCACCCTTTCTCTGCCATGACCATCTACGCCCCTCAAACTGTGAGCCAAAGCTATTCCTTCTTGAGCTGCTTTGTGTCCAGAATCCCATTACAGCAATGAGAAACAATGCTCTTGAACATACGTCAGGATGTTAAGGGTTTACTTTTTCATGTTCTCTTTAAATTTATTCAATGGAAGAAAGCAGAAAATATTCCCTGTATGTTCTTGTTTGTGCGTCCTCTTTTGGAAAAGAGAAGCTGTTTTCCTGCTCTAAAACTATATAAGTGCACGGTCTATCTAACAAAGTAAAAACTCTACCCAGGCTAAGCAAAGCATGTATTTAATAATATTTTGGAAAATCAGGCATTCTTAAGGTACAGTTGATTTTCCCTTAATTTTAGACATTTATCCGACAAACAAGGTTGCCTTGGGCTAGATTTGGGCCACTGCAGGTATGGCTCACGCTTTCCCAGTCCTCTACCCAGATGAGTAGTGCAAGAAACCTGGTGTACGAGCTAGCCCTAAAATGCCGTCATCTTCTTCTATAAGGATGTCAGTGAAGTTGCTGAGCTACAAGAGGCAAACACACCTGTTCAGTCACTACTTAACCTGTAAACATCTGTCACAAAATTAGTTTAAATAGGAGGGGGATCTACTCTAAAAGTGTTGCAGTGGTGATATTCTGGGTATGATGCTCTTAAAGGTTCGTAATACTTACCCAGGTACAGTGAAAAGTATCCTTTCTTTGTGATATTCCAAGTAAGTTAACATGTTTTTAAACTTTATAAGCCAACTTCTAGCTCTCACATAAGTTGAAACATCAGAAATACTCATGAATCTAAGAAAAACACATGTGTGTTGTTAAAAATAGTATCTTCAGTTAGGACAATAAAAGGGGAAGTTATACTAAATATCAATGTCGGCTTACTGAATATGCTGTCTTAGCCCTTTGTTCCTGCACCTATCCATATTTGTGGTCATATTTCAGTAACACTTTTAGCCTGAGACTCCTGTGCCCATGTTCCTAGAACCCTTCCTGACCTGAGACAGGACCTAATTAAAGTTTCTCTAGACCAGCCTCCTTAGGAGTTTTAGAATTAAGCTTCCTTTTTCTCATGTTACGCGACCCTAAAGGCAACTGAATGCCCCAGCTTTCCCAAATATAATCCCCAGGCCAATGATAGGTCTCCCATAGAGATGACCAGACTGCTGATAAAGTAATCACTACCCAGTTGTTATCTCTGCCACTGACTCACAGTTTTGTCTCAGATACCCACTCACTAATGCTAGCCAGAACAGTGACCGGATATTGATACATCTTTAAGACAATGAGCCTTTCCCACCACACTGCATGGCATCTAGCCATACCATCATTTAGGCCAACTACTCCAGAGCTCACTCTATCCCCGGAGAGCAATCTATGAACAAATTCAGGCTGCTGTTCTTTTTCCAATAACTTAGAGAATATGATACAAAAGCAAAATACTTAGACGAGCAATTAAAGCTCTCTAGAATCTTATTCATGGATTCCTTTGTCTCTTATCGAAGCCTGATCATCTCCAAAGTTATGAAAGTCATGAGTGTGGGAGGCAGAATAAAGAGGGGCGTTCAGAGTAGATAATGCGGGGTAGGGATAGAGAGAGTGATGAGAGTTTACCAAGCATGTTCAAGACCCAGCGTAGAAAAAAGAAAGGAAGGGGGAGACTAAAGGAGGGAGGGCAGGTAGGAGGGTGGGAGGGAAGAAAAGGAGCAGGAGTAAGAAGAGGGAAAATGTTATTGGACAGATGGATGAGGACACAGGTGGACAAATAGATGGACACAGAGAGAGCCAAGATGATAGATTGGTTAATCCAGACATTTAATTCTCAGTTTGTTCATAGCCACATATTCATTCAGTCTGGGGAAAAAAATAAAGAAGTGTCTCTCTCACTTACTTTCCGTGGATGGGGCAGTAGCTTTTGGTTGCACCAATTAATATCCGGGCCGCCTCTACCCCAAGGACCCCATCATTACATTGCTTTTCAAAGCTGCTCTGAAACAGTTTTTATATTTTAGTATTTTATACTTATAAATATTTACATATATTTATATTGAAATAAAAATTACAAAGGATCAAAACATTAATGGAATGGCTGAGAACTGCGGCTCACGCCTGTAATCCCAGCACTTGAGAGGTGGGAGGATTATCATGAATTCCAGGACTGCCTGAGCTACAGTGAAACCTTACTTCAAAAGAAAGAAGAAAAAGTATAAAATAACTTATGCTACTCTTACAATTTTATTCCATTGTTTTTTAAATTTATTTATTGTGTGTGTGAGCACGAGAAGGTCAGAAGACAATTCATAGGAATAGTTCTCTCCTTCTCTCCTCCACTAAGTGGGTCCAGGGGATAGAACTCAGGTCTTCAGGCAAGAAGACAAGGGCCTTTACCCACTGAGCAGCTGGCTTGCCAACTCCCATCGTGGGCTTCCTGGTTCTTGCATAACTCACACTATAATTACTAACACCAGTTCTCAGCCTTGGCACATCATGGGCTCTGTCAATTTATTACACTACTAGAAGTTAAATAAGCAGCCAGGAGAATCTCAAATAAGAGGAACACAATGTATTCAGTTTCCAAAAAGCAGTTTCATCTGAATGTGGTGACAAAAGCCTGCAATCCCAGCACCTGGGAGACTGAAACGGAAGAATCATGAGTTCAAGATCAGCTTGGAATACCTACTGAGACCCTGTCTCAAAAACAAAATAAAACCTTTCAGCTGTTTAAAGGACCACAAAGTGACAGATAAAACTTACTAGTCTTAGAAACAAAATTTTTGTAACCTGAATTCAAAGCCCAAAGAAGGAAGACTTGGTTTTGTTAAGTTTTAATAACTCAGGCTGCAGAGATGACTCCATCAGTAAGGCATTTGCCTTACACACACAGGACCTGAGTTTGGATCCCAGCATCCCTGTGAAGGGTTCAGTTCAGCTCAGCTCCAGCCTGTACTCCCAGCAATGGGGAGGTAGAGACAGGAGGATGCCCCAGGCCTGCTGGCCAGCCAGCCTAACCAATCAGTGAACTTCAGATTCAGTAAGACAAACTGTCTCCAAAAATAAAATTGAAGAGCAATTGAGAAAGACACTCATTGTCAACCTCCAGCACATGCAGGCAGAGTTTTTGTCTGGCCAACAGCTCCCAAATAAACACACTGGGGCTTATATTAATTACAAATGCTTGGCCGATAGCTTAGGTTTGTTACTAGCTAACTCTTAAACTTATATTAACCCACATTTTTTATCTATGCTCTACCATGTGGCTTGGTTCTCAGTATGGCATGCTCATCTTGCTTCTCCCTGTATCTGCTGGCGACTCCTCTGACTCTGCCCCACTTCACCCCATCTCTCTCAGTTTGCTTGTACCACTTAATACTTCTTGCCTGGCTACTGGACAATCAGCTTTTTACTAACCACTGAGAATAATACATATTTACAGTGTATAGAAGGTTTATTCCACAGTGCACACACACGCACGCACGTACACACACACACACACACACACACACACACACACACACACCAAATAAATAAATTTCTGTAACTCAAAGACTAATTTTGACAGTCCATAGACTATTTCAGAAGACAAAAAGGTTTTCTAATTACCCAAAACTATAAGGATTAAAGGCTTGTGGGACAAAAAAAATAATATTGTTTGAATAATACCAACCATTTGTATTATAGCTACATGCAATCTGGCCTCTTCTATTAAAACTTCATCTGTTGGGGACTCTTCTTTTGGACCATGAAAAGAGGAAACCTGAACAGTGTGCGTCTGTTTTAAAATCTAAAGAGACAAAGTTGAAAATAAGCTAAAACAAGATAATCATCGTACTTAACAAAGATTTTAGTAACTCGCTCAGAATTGCTACAGCAATAAGCTGTATATAACTTGATTAATGCTTTGCCATATGTGTCTTAGTTAGAGTTCCTATTGCTGTGAAGATACCCCATGACCACAGCAACTCTTATAAAGGAAAATATTTAATATGCAGCTTACAGTTAGAGGTTTAGTCCATTATCATCATTGTGGGAGGCAAGCAGGTAGACGTGGTGCTGGAGAAGGAGCTGGGAGTTCTACGTTCTACCTCTTGCAGGCAACAGGAAGTGAACTGAGACACTGGGTGTAACGAGCATAGGAGCCCTCAAAGCCTCCTCCACGGTGAGACACTTCCTACAACAAGGCCACACCCACTCCAACAAAGCCCATACCTCCTAATAGTGCCATTCCCTTTGGGGGAGCATTTTCTTTCAAAGCATCACAATATTAGACCATTGATTTCAATTGCCATGAAGGAAATATTCCTTTGGGAGATTTAGAAGCCAGTTTACCCTTTAAGCCTGT
Organism: Microtus pennsylvanicus; assembly: GCF_037038515.1. NCBI lineage: Eukaryota > Metazoa > Chordata > Mammalia > Rodentia > Cricetidae > Microtus > Microtus pennsylvanicus. Next base: position 54,171,441 of record NC_134588.1, on the reverse strand, counting down.
CTATACTTCACTACTCTCTACCTTAGCCTGTGGTTTCTATTTTTTATAAAACACAGAGAGAGATCTCTCAGGATCTCTACCTGCTGGAAGCATCATCTTAGCCGAGGTCATTGCTTGGAATTTAACCAGCCATTTTGAACAAACATCCATTTTCCTTGTATCTAATATAAAGGCCAATCATGAAGACTTTCTTTTAAGGACAGAATTCAAAGAAGTTGCTTCACCAGGACATCAAAGTTAATAGATTTACCCCTCTATTTTCCAGTATTTGGTTAGTAGACTCACGTTTGTGCATATGTGTATGTACACAGATGTAAGTTTGTGTATGTGTGTGTACATGTGTGTGGAGGAGAGAGATCACCTCAGAAGAGCCACTTTGGTTTTGGTTTACTTTTCAAAGGGATTTTTACTAATTAAATTTGTTCTTTGACAATTTTAGACATTTACTTTTTGAAACAGTCACTCACTGGAAGCAGAAGCTCACAGATGAGGCTAGGATGGCTGTCTTGTGAACTCCAGGGCTCCCCAGAACTGAAATTACTAGCAAGTACCCTCACACCGGGCTTTTCCATGTATGTTCTGGAAATCGAACTCAGGTCTCCATGCTTGCGTGTCAAGCACTCTACCCACTGAGCTGTCTCTTCAACCCCAGAATAGTGTCTCTAATACTGAGTCAGGGAAGACAGGAAGACCCAGAGGGGGAAAATAAGATGACCATCATGTCTATCAACTCACAGGATTATATCCAATATTTGCCTTTTCTTCTACTACATTCCAGTTAACATTTGTTAAAATTTTTTCTGTTTTAAATAAATTTATTGCATTCTGTATATTCTGTTGTATGTGTTCAATGGCATTTCGAACAGCCATTTGTCTTGGGAGGGAGAGAGCACACAAACCTGCGATCAAAAAGAAGAAATGAAGGCATTAGCATAGTTCCCACCCCAGCTTACACCCCTCCCCCTTGTTCCCACTGCTACCAATGCTCTTCTGCTGGATTTCTCCATATGTTTGTTATTTTACCGTTCTCATGTAATTATATTATACATAGGTTCAGATTCCTCTTAGATGTTATTAAATGTCCCTATTTGTGATTTTATTGTCTCTATGTTTACATTTGTCTTTGAATACAATTTTTTTTTTAAGATAAGCAGCTTCAGCAGAGCTTGGGAAGCATCTCCCTATGTCCTTTCTCTCCTTCATCCTTCTGCCAACAGAATTTCTGACTTCTGACTAAAAACATGGCCAGCCAGGGAAAAAAAGTGATTTTTGAGGTTCTGTCACTCCTGTGTCTCCCGTAATTAAGCTCGAGCCTATGGAGTGTGCATTAAAATGATACATCTGTCCTTAAAGAAGAGCTGCTTGTCCTCCTGTCCCCACATTCCAACTTCTTCTTGCTAGCTGGTTAGACTGTGGACACGAGCAATTTCTCTCGTGTTAGTTACGCTTCGGTACAGAGCAGTTTCTACCCTGCAAGCACAAAGGCAGCCTATGGACTAGAGAAGCAGTAAGAGAAAGGGGGCCTGGGTCTCTGGACGACCAGACCCAGCAGAATCATCCTATTATTCTAGGCATACTGGTAGAAGGGAAAGACCTGGCTTTTTTGGGATTCTTTTCATATATTTTTATTAAATTATATGAACCAATAATGCAGTTAAAGAATAATTTATATGCAATTCATTAATAAAAAGAAGTCGTGTATGAGCCAGTTCCTGCAGTCCATAAGACATGTCTACACAACCTTCCATTAATACTCTATTTGCATTTTCTCTCAAACAAACCTCTATATAATACAACATAATATAATATATAAAGTATATAATAATACTTTACCTAATGTCTTGGCTGATCGAAGCATCATATGTGAATTTATTCCTGTTGTCAATATTGATAGTATTTGTATATAGAATATAAACTAAAACCAAAACATACAGATGTTAGAGCCAAATATCAAATACTCTTCCCAGGGATAAACAATGTTCATTTAACCACCTGTAAAACTCTAACTCAATCCGTATTTTTAAATTCTGTCTCAATAAGCTAAAGTCAAAGGGTTGTTTTGTGGACAACTGTTTGGCCAGAGTACATGAGGCAAAAATTAATTTTCAATTTGAATAAGAAAAAAGAGTTAATCATGTATATTCTGGGCTAAGGACACTGAGAGAGAGAGAGATCTTTCCAATGCTTTGGACCAGTTAAGCCCTCCAAGCCCCAGTGCCCTTCACTGAAAAATGAAGTTGGTAACAATATCTCCTCCAAAATATTTCCCCAAATTGATCAGAGTCATCCAAGGTACTTGCCAAACATTCTTACTCCCCGGTGCCTGCCCAGAGTTGTGACTATAGGTTTGGAGTACAACACAGGGAGTTCTTAATATCATGTCGACTTGGGGAACACAATAAAACAATACCCAAATGTTAGCTCACAGCTCATTGGTTTGATTTTAGGCCAGTTCATTGCGTAAGAGAGAATCTGAGAGGCTAAGCTTTTGGTTATTGTACTTTTCCTTTGAGACATAGGAAGACTTTTAATGTCTTTTTTTTTAACTTTTAATGTCTTTAGTGAAACCACAGACTTCATTCAACTCCAAATTAACTTCCAGACCAAGTCCACAGATCTTAGTCTGTGGAAAGACCGGGAAGGAACACAATTCTCTATCAAGAACAATGATTCCTCTTTGGGGAATTTGGTCCCTGGAGTTTCTTTGATTTCCCCACGTACAAAATGAAAAGGTTGATAGTTAATCTTTTTAAAAAATGGGTATTTGGGTGGGTGCACTCCTCGTGGTCCCGACATCTTTGCTCATGTTCTCACTCCTTCTGCTCCTCATTGGGACCTTGGGAGCTCAGTCCAGTGACCACGAGGAGTGCACCCACCCACTGAGACAGTGGAGATGATCTACTGGGAGCTCACCAAGGCCAGCTGGACTGTTACCAGAAAAAGCATGGGATAAAACTGGACTCTCGGAACATGGCGAACAATGAGGGCTGATGAGACGCCAAGGACAATGGCACGCGGTTTTGATCCTATGCAATGTGCTGGCTTGGTGGGAGCCTAGCCAGTCTGGATGCTCACCTTCCTAGATATGGATGGAGGGGGGAGGACCTAGGACGTACCACAGGGCAGGGAACCCTGACAGCTCTTTGGACTGGAAAGGGAGGGGGAGAGGAGTGGGGGGAAGGGGAGAGGGGTGGGAGGAGGGGGAGAAGAGTGGGAGGAGGGGGAGAAGAGTGGGAGGAGGGGGAGGGAAATGGGAGGCTGGTGGGAGGAGGTGGAAATTTGTTTTTTTTCTTTTCTTTATCCTCCTTTTATCAATAAAAAAATTAAAAAAAAATGGGTATTTGTACCCCACAGGCCTCTGAGACAGGAAGAAAATAGCAACAAAGAGAAAAATCCCTGGCCAGCAACCAGACATCAGGACGCTCTGCGTTCACTTCCAGATTTCCCAGCAAACAAGAAGGTGGCTGTCTTGCTCCTTCCGGGAGAAGATTTAAAGTGTGTTTCATGGGGAGGTTGTGGGAAATTAGTTCTGAAGGTTTCTAAGAAATGTCTCTACCTTGTTCAGTACTGCCATATACACAGAGGTGCAGGGCCTAGGGCTGTGTCAACATATTTGCTTAGCATGTACAAGGCCCTTGGTTTGATCCCCATCACTGCAGAAACAACAATGGTGAGGTCCCCTCACACTATCAGCACATATCAGGGGTGTCTGCTTCAGACCACACCTCTGGACTGCTAGAACCCACTAGCGAGCCCAAGGCTTTGAGAAAGAGGAAAGGAAACCAAGTTTTGTTTGTCACTACAGATCACAAAGTCTTCATCCAGACTTTTTTGAGACAGAGTCTTTCTACAAAGCTTTGGGTGTTTGGGAACTTCCTATGTAAACCAGGCTGGCTTTGAATTCACAGAGATCTGCCTGCTTCTGCCTCCCAAGGGCGGGGACAAAAGGCATGCGCCACAACTGCCTGATTTCAGCCAAACATTGTTAAATGAGTCTGAAGACTAAAAAATATGCTTAATGCAACAATTTATAAACTCAAAAGATATATATTCCTTTGGTACACCTCACTAGCATCTCCAGTTTTGTTCTGGCAGCTACATGAATTTGAATGTCCTAGATGAAGGCATTTTATTATCACTTTTCTGATAGTTATTAGGGGGAGATGGCATTTGTATGCTTGGTAAAACTTACTGAGCATTTATTAGGTGTCAGCTATTTTTACAACCCTCAATTAGAAGCTGAGATTCAACGAAGCAAAGGTATATCCCCCAAAGTCAGCCCGTCCGTGAATGGTGGAGTCAGAATTGGAAATCAAACATACAAATAACCCTATTAACAATCACTGTGTGGATGCTGGCCCCTTCCACATGATCAACATAAACTTTTTTCTGACAATGTCCTTTTCTACTGAAAAGAATGCATTTAAAAAAAAACCCTAATTCAAAGTTGGTTAACTTTAAGATGAGGTATAGTATGCTACATAGTAAGTAATAAATGAGCCAATAAAAATATTCGTAGCACGTGATCATTTTCCTTACCATATGCGGTGCCTCTATTTTACGTTCAGAGAACCTATAAATATCTGGAGCCAGGAGTAAGCTAAAAACACCTCTGATTCCAGACCATGCGATGACAACACCCCACCGCCAGTCATACTCATAACTTGAATGCATCAAAATGGGGCTCACGAAGAGAACCGTAAGCAACCTGTGCACAGGAAAATGGTATAAATAAATAAAACGTACATCACAGTAATGTTATACATGGTTAAAACTGTGTACTCAGCACAAAACTTCACTTAAGAGTTTCCAGGGATGAGAAAACAGCAGAGGTTACCAGTAAGTCCCTGGAGCTAATCTGAAGTTTGTGCGCACTATAGTCTGTGTATAGTGGAAGAGTCTACACAAATGTAAGGATTTATCGCTGACACCGTGGTGTATAGTTTGCAGCTAGGTAGTAAATTCTTATATGGACAGTTCTCCAAAGCATCTTGACAAGTTTATCTGTTCTGTGACAAACCGTTACAAAATGACTGAGAAACTGGAATTGGAAGAAGTGATGATCAGACCCCCCCCCCAAGAAAACAAAATTACTATAGACACATTTATAAACTTAACCAGGCAAATTTTTTTAACCTCCAACAAGAAGCATACACTAGGCCTGGGGAGATGGTTCAGGGATGAAAAAAATTGCCGGAGAAGTATGGAGACTGGAGTTCAGATCATAGAACCCAAGTAAACACCTGGTGGATGTGGGGGTCCACCTGCAATTCCAGCCTCAGGAGGCAGAGGCAGGAGATTCCCTAAGTAGACTATGAGAAGAGCTGTATCAGTGGGCCTGAGCCCTGGGCCTGACTGAGAGACTACCTCAGTGAAGAAAGTGGAAGATCAGTAGAAGTAGAGTCTCAAAATCAACCTCAGGGCTCCCCCACAAGCATGCATACACACACATGTGCATGCACATCCCTCACACATACACCCACATACATGTAAAATATGTACATATATGCACTATATACATGCCCACAGATACACACACACAAATGGGTGGAAAAGAATCCTATACTTCAATGTGTTTCTGCTTATTTTAAGGCCACTTTTCAATAGGATCTTGTGAAAAAATTCAGAACCTAACCTTCTTTTAGTTGTTTTATTATGTGTATGGACATTTTGCCTACATGTATGTCTGTGTATCACCTGGTGACCTAGTGACCTCAGAGCTCCATAGCTCCCGTGTATCAAATGAGGTCCAAGATAAAATTATACTGCGTTCATCTCCTCCTCCTATCCAGAACTGCCCCCTCATTTGCCTCATTTGTCCATAAATCTTCTGCTAACAACTCCTCTCTCTCTCTCTCTCTCTCTCTCTCTCTCTCTCTCTCTCTCTTTCTCTCTCTTTCCACATGTGTGGGTGTATGTGTGTGTATCCCTCTCTCTGGATCCATTTTTCTTGAATATGTAAATCTATCACAGAGCAGGCATTTCACAGAAATTCATGACTAGCTGTGGACCCCCAGGGACTGAAGAGATGGGTTAGTGGTTAAGAGCACTGCCTGCTCTTCCAAAGGCCCTGAGTTCAATTCCCAGCAACCACATGGTGGCTCACAGCCTGTAATGAGAGCTGGTGCACTGTTGAAGAAGAGACCTGGTCAGTTATCCTCATCAACTTAAACCATGAAATCCAGTATGGACAAGTTCAACAAATATACAGGCTGCCCATGTATGCTTCAGCATTGCCAGGGCATACATTTCGTTCATTTTTTCACATTATAAAGCTTAGTTTCCTTATGTTACAATCATCTGAATATTTCTCTTATCCTACCAACAAGGTGGCAGACTTCTTGAAGAGAGAGGCACTGTACTTTCATTGCCACTGTGACCCTTGAGACTTTTACCAGAAGCTCTTGTGTTTACCTAGCCTCTTCTTTGCAGATGAAAAGATGTGGAACTGCTGTTTGCCTAGAATGCAGCTTGTGGTGAGGGTATCACTAGAGAACAGTTAGGAGAAGCACCACCTTCTGGAGACTCTAAGTGAGAAAGCAAATCTGCATAGCCAAACAACCAAACACCTTGGAAGAGCTGGCTGACCCAGCCCGTCCTAAGACAGTAGGAGATGGGTGTTTCTAGGCCACTCTCAGTTTAGGGGGCTAAACAAGAGGAAGGGACAGGGGACATGGCAGGAAATTTCCCACTGAAGTAAAAGCTTGATGGCTTCCTACAGGTCTAGAGTCAGGGATTCAAAGGGGAGACCTTTAAAAATGGGGAAGCTTGTGAGGAAATGTAGTTCCTGTTGATGGCCCAACAGTGGGTGGAAGGTGAGGCGGTATCTAGGGGTGTGGCAGTAGCCCAAAGAAGCTGGATAGAGCAGAGGCCTGACCAAAGCCTCCAAAGGCACTGTCAGTTCCTGATATCAGAACAGACCTGGCTAGAGAAGACCACAGCAGTTTCCGTCATCACTACGATTTGCCAACCACTCCCATCTATTCCCATAAGGACCGGCCATTTACATAAGGGATCTCCACAACCTTTGAGTTGAAAGAAAAGTATCAGAGTAACTGTGTGTGTGTTTTGTGTGTATGTGTCCACATCTGTGAGTGTGTTTGTGCGTCTGTATATGTCTGTGTGTATGTCTGTTTGTGTGTGTATGTCCGTGTGTGTCTGTGTGTGTGTCTGTGTATGTGTGTGTTTCTGTGTGTTTGTGTATGTGTTCCTCTGTGTGTTTGTGTGTCTGTGTATGTCTGTGTATATGTCTGTCTGTCTGTGTAAGTCTGTGTGTGTGTCTGTGTGTATGTGTCCATATCTCTGTATATCTATGTGTCCGTGTGTGTGTCTGTGTGTTTATGTGTTTCTCTATCTGTGTGTCTGTGTATGTCTGTGTATATGTCTGTGTGTGTATGTCTATATGTGTATCTGTTTGTGTGTGTGTCTGTGTGTATATGGTGTGTAACGTCCTAATGATTCTGATATGACCTCCACTTACATGATAATATGTAACATAAAGTTACAGAAACAAAGTTTTATTTTTGAGGCTATTATTTAATACCTAATTTATTACAGACATATAAGGAAAACGGTTTCATATTATACATGTCAGTGTCCAAGTCAGAAACTGGACCATGTGCCCAAGGCTGTTGTAGAACATTTAAAGCCATCCCGGAGTCTCAGAGATGGCAAGTATGAGAGAGTGATATGAGCCCAGAAATAAACTTGGACCTACAAATTCAGGTAGGAAGCAAGGACTGATTTGCAAACCAAAGACGGTTAAGAGACCTACTGATTTAACAGCCATGTGTAAACAGTAAATGTGCATTAGATGTGGCACATGCTGGACAGAGTGTAGGAGTGGTGTGTTAGATTGCATGGTAATGATTCCTGAATCATAAGACTGGATTCAAAATAGCATCTTATAAAGCAAGGTCCTTTGGCCACTGCACTGTATAGAAGTCACGCTGTCATGAATCCTTATAGAAGACATGCTATCAGGGGAGGCAATGGCATTTGGGTAGGGAGTTCATTAAGTCCACCTTTCACCCCAGCTCTGTCCTTGCAGGCTGAGTGGCTGACTCCAGGCAAGTTTCTGAGGTCCCTGGACACTTCCTCTGTAAACTGATGCAATGACATCTCTTTCGTGGAGCTGAGTTAATATCAGTAGCTTAGTCCACAGGGCAAGTGCTTAGACAATGACTTTACCAAAGGTTCTGATTACCACACGTGATGAGAAAGTTAGCAAGATGGGGAATGCCATTCATCTCGTCCTGTGTGCTCTAACTTTGACCTTGAATCCAAAGGACCTGACAATACACAAAACTGCTTTCTGTATCTCCCCTCTGCTCAGTCAGCAGAATCAGGAAGGCAGGCCTGGGACTTGGCATTTCTATCACACTCAGGGGTAAGAAACCCAAAAAAACCACTCACCCAGGGCTTCACAGCATGCCACTGCCAAGGCCCAGTCAACAGCGCACATTCCCCAGCACAGAACATTTCTTCCCCAGACTCCACTGCTTCCAATTCTAACCTGAGCTTAAGAATCTAAGTGTGGGCGGGAGGGGGGCTGGGAGATGGCTCAGTTGGCAAAGTGCTTGGGGCACAAAAGTGAGGACTTGAGTTCAATCTCCAGCACCCACATAAGAGGCGGGAGTAGTAGTCTGTACCTGTGACCCCAGTGTTCAGGAGGCAAAGATGGGACTATCCTTGGGGCCTGCCAGTATGTCAGTTGAGCTGAAGCAGAGAGCTCCAGGTTCAGGTAAAGACTCTATCCCGAAAAATACAGTGGAGGGCCCAGTGGAGGTGACTCAGCAGATGAAGGCACTTGCTGCCAAGTCGGAAAGCCTGAGTTCCATCCCTAGGACCTACGTGGTGTCAGGAGGGAATCAACTCCTGCGATTTGTCCTCTGACAGCAAAATGTGTGAATATATGTGCGTGCATGGAAATATATATCAATAAATAAGAAAGCAAATAAACATGTAGTTTTTAAATAAGATAGAGAAAATGTAAAGGAAGATACTCCACATCAGCCTCCACATGTATGCACACACATGCACACACACATGCACACGCATACACACCTGAATACATAAATGCATATATATACAAAAAAATCTAAGCCCAGCAAAGAAAACTTTAAAATGAATCATTACCTTGCAAAATTCACCGTTACAAATAAGGTGACAGTGAAAACTAGTGAGTGGAATCTGAAATATTTGATTTCTCCACAGCCAATCACAATGCCAAAGAAGCCATATATTAAATGTTCATACGCAGATGAACACATTATTAAGAACCTAGGATGGATAAAAAGGAAATCACATTTTAATTGATTCACTTTCAAAAATATATGCTTTTTCACATAAAACTACCTATGTTATGACTAACTAGGTTATAACACTGTTATCTCAGAGGAAACTGGGTCCTCCATCCCGGTTACGGTCAACCACCTAGACAATCTAAGACATGCAGATCACTGTTTACATCACACCACAAGTCCTGGTGTGCCTCCCACAAGGCAACAGTATGAGCAAAGAAGAGAAATAAAACCATCCCCAAGCTGGTGATACACCGATTTCTATGGGGTTAACCAGCGGTTCATCTAATACTGGAGCTGAATGTCCTGCGTGAGAATGGCTACAAAGAGCCACGCGGGCACTGCAAAGTCACCGTTGAGGATGATGCAACGCCACTTCACCACTTCTGCTGTGACTTGCATGTGGAAAGCCTCTCTTGTCTGCTTTTCAGTCTGCTGAAGTCCTACACACCTGGGCAACCTGGTTCTTGCCCTGTGTTCTCCATCTGACGCTCTCTGATTAGCCATGACCTCTTCTGAGCCCCTGCAGTGTTGGTTGCCTACACCACCACAGTTAAGCAAGGGAGACCAATAGGTTGTTCTCAGGTTGCTTCTGAAAAACCTGTGATGTGGCATATGTAGGATATGCTGGCTTGCATGAGCCAGGACCAGATCTGACGTCTCCAGGCAGATCTCAAGTCCTGCCTCCTCTTGATTCCCTCTCTGAGGACTTTGAGCTGCTTTGCCCCAAAGCCTCACCACTGGCTCTCAAGGTCTACACCGGGGAAGAAGTGTTAGGAAGCCACATTTTAGCTGCAGATAAAGCATGGTATCTGGTATAACTAGGACATAGTATGACTCCCCAAGAGATTCCCATCTCCTGATTCAAACCACTCAGAGCTCCTGTGGGGAAAAGCATGAATGGAGGACCTCAAACCCCAGTGCTTAGTTCTCAGCTGTCATAGAATAACTAATGAGTTGAATGCTTTTTAAATGATTTCCATAGAGTCTAACAATGCCTTTGCATATAATAGGGCCCCCAAAATACATAGTTTTAGAATACTTATCACTAGGGTTTTTTTTTTTTATAAAAAACAAGTACACCCTTTAACAATAATGGGTTTTTTGGGTTTTTTTGTTTTTTAGAAAATGTCTTTTTCCCATTGCTCAGGCTTAAAATTCAACACCCAGGCCACAGCAGCAGAAAAAGATTGGTGGCTTAAATGAAGGAATAAACAATGGAGGGGCTGGAGAGATGCTCTTCCAGAGGTCCTGAGTTCAATTCCCAGCAACCACATGGTGACTCACATCCATCCATTTTGAGATCTGGTGCCCTCTTCTGGCCTACAGGTGTACATGCAGGCAGACTATTGTATATATACAAAATCCTATGGAACCTATACTGAATATGCGGCAGAAAACTCACTTAGTAATTATGAACTCCATCCTCGGTTTAAAACTTAATGAATCTAAATTCAGGCCCACTGTAACCAAAGCGACAATTCCTGACATTCCAAAATATTCCACTGGGGAGAGAGAGAGAAAAAAAGAGTTAAAAGTAAATGCATTTAAATCTGCACACTGGTGTGCACTGGGTAAAGACAATAGGAAAGTTGAAAGTGGTGTTTCTCATTTAGAAAGTTGCTTCAGGGAATTCGCCTAATACTGTAGATCGGGAAATAGCAAGGTTTCTTCTGTAACGGGCCGCCCCATAATAAAAACCTAACCTTTGTGAGCTGTAGGGGACCTGTCACCGCATGTCCCTCCGCAATTATCCTGTAAAAGAAGCCAGAGCTAGCATGCAAACTAATGACTAGCCAACAGAGCTCTGTGGGCTTTCAACTTCATATGATCTCCATCTCCATGAGCTACCTGTATTTTATTCTGCTCTTTTTTACAAAGCTATTTTCAGCTAAGAGCAAATTTGACCCAGTTTGCTAATCCTACGTTATCACCAAGGCCAGGGTTAGTGGGGAAGTAGAACCTCAGGGACTTTGTGCTCCACGCCCCAGGAATTGCTGACAGAACTTACAGCTTCCTGAAGCTTCTGCCTCCCCCATGCTCCCTCCCCCGCGCCGACTAAAGGTTAATTCATGGGCTCTAGATGTTGAAAAACCTAGTGTAGGGAAAATGTTTGAATATCGTAAATACCATTGATGCTGGTCTATAGACAAAAAGAGCCCAGTGTGACAGCAGGCAGAAAGGAAAGGAAAGAGCATGCAGACAAGAAGCAAAAGAGACGACGGCTTTCTCCACCAGAGTCTGCACATGCATGAAACAGCAGCCCCTCCCAAACCTACTGCAAACATTAGATTAGATAAGATAGTGCTCGGCACGTCCCCTGGGACGACACCGTCGTGACTGTGGCCTCTGCTCTCCAGCCACTGGTTCTGCGGCTCGTTAACAGTGAGGAAAGATTTCCCTGTTCTCGTTCATCTATTCACAGCTTCACCCTAGACATTCTCACCTACTTTCCTAACTGAATTTCACTTAAACAATCAAGTCAAGTAAAGCTAATGGTTCCGCAAATGTGATGACAGGGAAAACGTCAAACTCTTGTTTCCAGCTTTTATCATAAGTACATATTAGTTTTTAGTTTTGATTGATTGATTTTTTATATAGCTTGATTTCTTTCGTGCCGAATTTTGAACACATTTTTGTCAAGTGTTTGGGTTTCGTTGACTTGAGCTGAGCTGATCAAGCCCTTTGATCCCACAGTTGAAGGAAAATAAGGAATCCACACTGTTAATTAAGGGACGACCCCAACTCAGCTTGAGAATTCTGTGTCCAGGCTGGGGATCTTCTAAAGTGAAAATGAGGCTAAAATGGTCTTGCCCCCTCTACCCTCAGCTCTCATCCATTTAATCTGTTTAAAGGGGCACCAAGCGTTGACTGAAAACATCTCCATTCTAAAAGAAAGAGGAAGGGAACCAGTGTTTATGAACCTCCCTGCCTGGAACCCAGCCAGTGGTGAGCTGGCAAAGGCTTAAAAACTAATCTCTGGCGACTGGGGACTGGGATGGGGGGGGGGGGTGGAGAAAGACTTGCTAGGAGCCATAAACTGTCACTCAAATGAAGGTAGGAGGAGATTTGCATAATGAGCTCCTATCAGCCCCTAAGTACCTCCAGCTCCCAAGCATAGCGAGTCCCATCGCAAACCTTCCTTCATTAATACCTGCAGTTCCCTGTACAAATGAGGTAATTTGAACAGATGAAGAAACAAGCTTTGGGCTAAGTATGTCCCAAGGTTGCTGATTGATGAAGTATATCTGGAGTCTGCTTACTCAAAAATTAAGTAATATTGGTTTATTCAACCATCGTGTATTAAATTATTGTCAGGTATTTAACAAGCTTGGCTGAAAAGAGGCAAAGCGGAGAGCAAGAGTTGACTATGAGCCGCACTCAAGCTCCAGAGGCTCACAGTCTGGTAGGGAGATGGAAAGATGAAATGGAATCTTCTTTGAAGATAAGGAACCCACAAAACTTTCACACAGGAGAAATATAATGGAGTTTAAGGAAATGAGCTTCCTGGGGGGGGGGGGGATCTACAAATGTTTTCTCTAGTTTGACGGGCTCACAGCGCTGAGCAACCACTAGGTGGCGATCTGTCCGTTGGGAAAACAGTGCTTTTCCACAACCAGTCCTGTAAAGAGCTCTTGAGATCTGAGATCTTGCCTGAAAGTCACTCGGTGACAGCAAACGCAGTTTGGTCATAGTTACTATGGCTCACGATAACTGTAACACTCCAAGTCCCAATTTTATAGGATTGAGCTGACTGAAGGCCCGCACGGATGGAGCTCTATTATATTACTTCGGCAGTTTTCCCGCCCCCAGCTTCTCTGGGGACAGAAGCACCTCTGATCTCTCCTTCTTTCCTGCCTTCTAGATTGAGGGAAAAAAGGTCGGCATCTCAGTAGCCTTCTCGGCTTACTAAGTGAAGGCTGTCGAGCTGGGAAAGACCTCGGGAGCTTCTTCGCCAATTTCCCCTTTTTTACAGGCGAGCTGCTCAAGAGTCAGAACTCCATGTTCTCCTAGGGGACAACCAGGAACTGCCTATCGGGTTAGAGAACAGAGCGCAAAGGGGTAAGAGAGTAACCAGGGGTGGGGATGCAAACAGGAAGGGATATGGAGTTACAATAAAGAGGATATTAAGAGAGGGCGGGAGATAACTAGACGGAGAGGTGAAGAGACAAAACAGAAGGGAAACCACAAAGAGGCGGGAATGGTTGCGAAGTTTCTGGAGTAAGGAGCAGAGCAGAACCAAGATTCCTGCGCTTTTCCGGAGAACAACAGTGTTTGCATTCCTTTGCCTTACCGAGGTAGAAAGTCATGTACACCAGAGAAAAACAGAGAACAACGTTAGTCAGTGTGTTGCTAAAAAGGTCGGTCAGTATAATCCGAATGAATCTCGTGCACCAATATCCACATATTGCGCTTCCAAAAATGTCAAAGCTGAGTCCAATGATGACATGTAACTCTAAAAAACAGAAGAAAGGGAGAAAGAAAAGCTTGAGTTTAACGTCTCGGGGGGTTTGTTTGTCTTTGGTTTACTCTTGAGGCTTGTGAACAGGGAGCCTGTTCTTCAGCAAAGAGAGCGCCCCCAACAAACTTGTGAAAAAGAGGCTGTCTAGGAGTAGCCTTCCCGTCTAGGAGTAGCCTTCCCGTCTAGGAGTAGCCTTCCCGTCTAGGAGTAGCCTTCCCGTCTAGGAGTAGCCATCCCGTCTAGGAGTAGCCTTCCCGTCTAGGAGTAGCCTTCCCGTCTAGGAGTAGCCATCCCGTCTAGAAGTAGCCTTCCCGTCTAGGAGTAGCCTTCCCGTCTTGGAGTAGCCTTCCCGTTCAGTCTACAGCTTATGATGATTTCTCCAGGGATATAAACAACTCCCACCCACACTCCTATCAACAATCCCAGTGAAACTCCTTGGGTCACACACAAAGACAATAAATAGAGGGGCTAGTTGAAAAGAGGATTAATGGGAGTGAGGAAGAGACAAGAGAAAATAACAAGGGTGAAGATAATTGAGATACATTGTGTACATATTCAAAAATATAACAAAAACCATTCATATTTAATTAGTATATGCTAATGGATCATTTCTAAACCGTCTACCCAAATTACCGGGGCTCCTTCATTGAGAAGGACTGTGAATGTCTCTTTTCCACCCATATTTTTCTGCTTTCAGGCCTTGTCACCCCTCTCCTGTAGCTGTCACATAACAAGAGGACACTTTCCCCCATTCATGCTATATGGCTTGACTTTCTCTTTCTTCTCTAGCTACCAGGACGACATCTAGAAACCTGTCAGGGGAGCATATTCCACCTTCCAGTGATCATTAGCCACACAAACCCAGCTCTTTCCGTTCTTAGGGTTGTTCTATCAATACTATAGGAATCAAGTTTTCAGCATCAAATCTATGACCAAGTCAACTCATTCCGTCCACTGAGAAACATAGTGATCCTAGCTCAAGAGACACCCTGAGCCAAGTGATGTAGTGATGTATATGTGCAGGCATGCTAGGGGAGGGAAGTGAGGGGTTTCATTACTATTGTCTGAATTACTTTTTTATTCTTTGAGATTATAAAATTATATCATTTCCCCTTCCCTTTTCTCTCTCCAGCTCTCCCATACACTCTTGCTTGCACTTCGCTTATCATACACTGTATACTTTGTGTTTTAAGTGATCACTAAAGTACCAAGATGGTAGTTATTTTCCTGTTATCTAACTTACCATTTTAACTGGCCCCAGAGCAATGAATAGAGAAAGATGCAAAGACGAACGCACTTTCATTTCAATACGAATGATTTTCGAGAAAATACGGACAAAACACTTACCCCTGAACATGGAAACGTTAGTTGTATGGCCCCGGAAAATTCCAAAGAAAATGCATGTGAAGCTACAAATGATCAACGACTCTCCTCTGATAATGTCCGTGTACATCTTAGAAATGCCTGGGGAGGGGAACAGGAGCGAGAGTTGAATGTGGTGCGATGGTGCTCTTGCGTAGAGAACAGGGAAGAGCGAGTATGTGCTAGGGAAAACACAGAAAGCAGGCAGTCATAACTGGCATGCACCCGTGAAACAATCACAAGCAACACTTTTCATTTTTGTGCTAAGCCTTCTGACTCTTCAGCTGCAAAGGAACACAACAGAAGCAACCCTTGTATCACTCTGTCCTGGTTTTGTTTCTGTTGCTGTGATAAAAAAAAAATATCCTGACAAGCTCACCAAGGCCAGCTGGACTGGAACTGAAGGAGCACGTGAGCAAACTGGACTCTCTGAACGTGGTGGACAATGAGGGCTGACTGAGAAACCAAGAACAATGGCAATGGGTTTTGATCCTACTGCATGTACTGGCTTTGTGGGAGCCTAGTCTGTTTGGATGCTCACCTTACTAGACCTGGATGGAGGGGGGAGGACCTTGGACTTCCCACAGGGCAGGGAACCCTGACTGCTCTTTGGACTGGGGGGGGGGGAATGGGAGGAGGGGAGGAGGTGGAAATTTTTAATAATAATAATAATAATAATAATAATAATAAGAAGAAGAAGAAGAAGAAGAAGAAGAAGAAGAAGAAGAAGAAGAAGAAATATCCTGACAAAAAGCAACTTATAGGACAAAAGGTTTATTCTAGTTCACAGCTCCAGGTTATAGTCCATCATGGCAGGGAAGTCAAGACATCGGGAATTTAGAACACCCAGTCACATCACACACACTATCAAAACCAATGCATGCACACTTCCTTGTACTCAGCCACCTCTCTATACTAATGTATGGAGTACTTATGTACACTTGCACAGTCCAATATCCCCTGCCTAGGAAATGGTAGCACCCTCAGTGACCTGGTTTTTGCTATATAAATTAATTCGTAATCAAGACAATCACACACACACACATGCCTACAGACCAACTTTATTAGACAAGTCCACATTGATACTCTCTTCCCAGGTGACTCCAGAGTGTGAAAGTTGGCAGTTAAAGCTGACCTTTAGATGCCCACTGCCCCTGATATTTTCTCATTTCCTTTTACTTTATGTTTGCATATGCATGTGTCTGGTTGCCTATATGTATTCACACCTGTGCACATGGACACACGTTTGAGGGGCCTGAGGTTGACGTTAATTATCTGCCTCAATGACTGTCCCCTCATATTTAGAGGCAAGGTTTCTCACTGATCCCAGAGCTCTCTGTTTCAGCTAGTCTGGCGTGCCAGCTTGTTCCAGGGATTCATAGTCTCTGCTCTCCCCACACTGGGGTTATAGGGAAACCACTGTGTCTGCCTGGCTCTGAAGTGGGTGCTGAAACTCATTTTAGAAAAGCGCAAAATATCCAGATGTTGTAGCACACCTTTAATCTCAAAACTGGGAAAAGGATCTCTGTTGAGCTGGAGGCCAGCCTGGTCTACATAGTGGGTGAGTTCCAGGACAGTCAGAACTACAAAGAGAAATGCTGTCTCTAAAGGAGAGAGAGAGAAAGAGAGAGGAGAAGGAAGGAAGGAAGGAAGGAAGGAAGGAAGGAAGGAAGGAAGGAAGGAAGGAAGGAAGATGTAAACTATAACCTAGCAATAACATATACATGGTTGTTTGCATATGAATGTTTAATATTATTCACAACAGTTTCGTGTTAATCAGCTAATGGGTGCATAAATGCCAGGGGTATACCCCTCTAGCTGGACATTATTCCTCCACAGAAAGGAATGCTAATCCAATCACAGCACAGTGAACCCTGGGAAACCTTATAAGTGAAAGATGTCAGACACGAAAGCCGTGAACAATAGCCTGGCCTGTCTGTGATCCTTACTCTCCACCGCTTCAGTCCCAAAACAGAAAATAAAAATTGTAGAAATAAACAACGCATAAGTTTTTAAGAAATTAATTACAATATGTTGTGATAATTCTACTGGTTAGTTATTACACATTGTTGTTACTTTAATGAGGCTAACTTATCCAGTAAGTCTTATCATAGATGTGAATATCTATGCATATCTAGTATATCTAGGTAGGACTCCATCCTATCCGTACTTTCAGACAAGCGCTGAGGGTCTCGGAACAGACCACGAGTAACGAAGGACCACTACACTGTTCAGTTTGATTTAAACCACGTCCAGAGCAGACAAACCCTCAGGCAAAAAAAGTACATTAGTAGTTGCCAGGGGCTTGGGTAGGTCAGATTCCACATCCAAACTTCCACCTGATACAATTTTCTTTCTGCCTGGAGGCTTTTTTTTTTCACATTTTATATGGTACAAGTCAGTGAATGAGAAATCCATTCAGCCTCCACGTATTTGAGAAAGCCTCTATTTCATCTTTACGTTAAGATACGGAGTCTAACCCGACAGTAGTTTTCTTCTAAGGCTCTAAAAAATGTTGCTGTGCTGTCTTTGGGTTGCACCCTGTGTTTCTGAGGAGGTTTCTCTAATCATTATTATATAGTAAATATTTTTACCGTTTACCTCTGACTGATGTTCAGGGAAATCAAATCATTGATTTTCAAGGATTTTATTTTGATTTCCCATGGAATGATTTTGTTTTTCTTGGACTTGGGAAATTTTTTTGGAGATATTTGAACCTTGGAGTTTTCACCAAATGAAGAGGTCTGCCACCTTTGGGGAGTCATATATTGGGTCGCCTGTGTTTGTTCCACAGCGTATCGAAGCTCAGTTTTTCCCAGTCTGTCTTTCACATTCCTTCTGGATTGTCCCCATTGCTGTGTCTTCAAGTTCACTGGCCTTTCTTTGCAGAGTCTGTGTCTCTAGAAGTTTTGATTGAGCCTCTTGTATTGCCCATGTTCAGTGGTATACCAATAAACCAGATCTCCAAAACTAAACTGGACCAAACTGGGCTGGAGATCTAGCTAAGGGGTAGAGTTATTGTCTAACATACACAGGGCTTGGTTTCTAGGCCCTCTTTTTAAAAACAGACGAAGGGAAAGCCTGATTTGCCGTGTTTGTCATGTGTAAACACGCATTGATTTAAAGCTCCTGCCCTGGTCTGGTTTCTCTTGCTGTGATAAACACGACAACCACAAGCAACAAGGGTAGGAAAGAGCTCACTTGGCTTCCCTCATTGAGGGAAGTCAGGGCACGAACTCAAACAGGGCAGGAACCCAGAAGCAGGAACCGAGACAGAGGCCATGGAGAAGTGCTGCTTGCTGCTTGATCCCCCTGGCTTGCTCGGTTGCCTTCCTTCATTTTTTTTTAATTTTACATATTTTCTAGTTTGCTTTCCTATGCACCCACCTATTTTAAAGCAGCTGATAGGCTACACTCAGGAGGCAGAGGCAGGCGGATCTCTGAGTTCAAAGCCAGCCTGGTTTATATAGTGACCCTTGGGTAAGCCAAAGCTACATAGTAAAACCCTGTCTCAAGAAAGAAGATAAACAAAAGCAACTACTTAATATAAACCACTGAATTAAAAACCCAAACTGATCACAATAAGTGACATATTATCATCATTATGATTACAGAGACAACTGGACCTGTCTAATGTTCTTTTACCTTGGGGTTTTGAAACAACAATAACTGAAAATATGTAGTTGAGATGCTATCACCGTCATCATCATTGTTGTTATTCCTAAGGTAGTATATCTATTTTGTTTGAAGAGGAATCTGTTTTCCAGTTTTCAATCTGGATGTGAAGCAATGGAATGCTTCCACGTGACCTCGGAATGACAGGTAAATACCAGCTTACTCAGAAACTGTGAATGGATTAATATTTAGGTTTGTCTCCAGGGACTGTCTTATCTGTGTTGCCTTTAAGTCGGTCATCTGTCCTTGAGAAAACAAAGCACTAATCCCTACTCTGAAGAAGACGCTACAGTCCAAAAGAAACAACGTATCCTCACTTCTGCCAGGTGAGAAAAAGGAACCTGACATGGGGGAATAACAAGGTATCCTCACATCTGTGGAGCGAGAGAAAAGAACAGACGTACCAATTGTTTTGAGCGAGTTGACGGAATGGAGAGGGTCTATTATGCAAAGCGTGATGGTGAAGAGTAAACAGCACTGCAGATCCCACGAGTCTTCGTTGAATTTCAGAACCACGTACGCAATGGTGACAAACGCTATCCCAAAGCTAATCACTCCCGTCAGCAAAACCTGTGAACCAGTTCATCACACAGGGTCACATTTACCCAAATATAACAAGACTGCATTTACCCGCAATGAAAAACCATATCCTGGGGTACAGATATTTGTTACTTTATTATTTTTAATAATGTAAAAATTTATTTATTCTCTGAGGATGTCATGCATGCATACGATGTATTTTGGTCATGTTCACCATTTTATTCTTTTTAACTTTGTTTCTTCTTTTTTCTTCCTTCCTTTCTTTTTTTTTAATGTTATGTGTCCTACCTATTTGTATATCAGTAGCATGTGTACAACCTGCCTACCTGGTGCCCAGGGAGGCCAGAAAAGGGCATCAGATCCCTTGGAAATGATGTTACAGATGGTCGTGAGCTGCCACGTGGGTACTGGGAACCAAACACAAGTCCTCTGGAAGACAGTCAGTGTCTTAACTACTGAGCCATGTCTCTAGCCATTACTTTATTATTTTTAACTGGCATAGAATTGTATAGAGTTTGAGGGTGCCCAAAGGTATACCCAGAGGACTCTAAATCAACACACCACAGATTCACACCCTGTAGACATGGTTACATGCCCTTAAGCCTAACAGGCAGAATGTAAATTCAAGACTGGTTTGCTCTACACGGTGAGTTCCAACCCAGCCAAGGCTACATAACTAAAAAGAGAATAAATGTACCCCCCCCCCCGAAAAGCATTTAAAAGTTAGAATTGAATAATAATGAAAACACAAAACATCAAAACATGAGATCGGGTAAAAGGGGAAAAAATAAACATTGAACATGCAAAACACCATAAAAATGCCACAAATCAACTAATTTTAATTCAATATGCTAGAAAGAGCAGAATTAAACTAAAATAAGGAAAACGTTCTCTGAAAACACAAATAAAATCGTGAAAGGAATGTAATTACAGAAAAGAAGATATGATAAATACAGTCCCAGCAATTAAAAGAAGACACCATCATGATGAAACCAGGTTAGGACCAGCACCCAGACCCAAATATTTCCAGACCCTCTTGTGACTTCTGAGCTTCCGTTCACTTATGGGCAAATCTAACATGTTGTTTACTCAGATCCCAATGTAGCAGTCCCTCAGCAAACACTAATTCCACCCCCCCACACACACACACACAGCCTGCCCCTCAACTCTTTTAAATTAGTTCTACAGAGCACTAATTTAAAGTGTTTTCTTACCTGCCATAACACATTCTTTACTATATAAAAGTCCACGTCCAAAGCAGCCACAAATACAATTAAAGGTAAAAAATAACAATAAAGTGAAAAACTTGGTGTTTTTAGAAGAGGGTAAACAATTTGGTGCACCTAAAGGAACAAATGCATGGAAAAATTAGTCTGTTGCTTGTGGTGGTTTTAAAGTGTGCCCCTCCGCCTCCGCCTCCGCCTCCGCCTCCCCCACACCGCCCCCCCCCCCCACACACCGTCACCCCCACCGTCACCGCCCGAAAAGATTCGTGTTTTAAGGACTTTGTTCCAGCAGGTGGCGCTATTGAGAGGTGTTTGGATCGTGAGGGTGCTAATTTCATCCTTGGGCTTTTAGGGTATGGACGCTGCAGGAAAGAAAGTCACAGATGTGGCCTTCTAGGGAGTATACTGTCCTGACCCCGGCCTTTTTAGCTCTTTCTGCCATGATGATGATCCATCCATCTCCCCACATACCACAGACATGAAGCCAAACAACAAACGACTGAAAATCATAAAACCATGAGCCGAAAACCATCTTTCCTCCTTCTGGAAAATTGTTGGTTCATTTGTTTGTTTGTTTTATGTTTATGTATATGAATGTTTTTGCTACATTTGTGTACATGCATACAGTGGCCCAGGAGGCCAGGGTTGGGTGTCAGATCCCTTAGAACTAAAATTATAGAGGGTTATGAGCTGTTATGAGTGTGTGCTGGGAACCAAACCCAGATCCTCTGCAAGAGTAACAAGTGCTCTTAACCACTGAGTCATCTCGCCAGCCCTTTCTTTTCCACTCTTTCCTGCTTTTAAACTGATCTTTCCTGAAATATGTTACATGAACATGACTTAAAATCTAAAAGTGGTCCTTCCAAAAATGATATAATATCCCTTAGCACTGATGTTACCTGAGATAATACTATGAAATTCCAAGAAAAAAATATTAAGCTATTAGGTATTTATTTTAATATATCTATTATATGTTCTCACACGGATATTTGTGGCTTTGCAGTTATCTGCTTGGAATTGAAAAAAAAAAACCATTCCAGTTAGTCAGCAGAGAAATCTGATGTTTAGATGGTGGTATAATCAGTTATATAAGGCATGGATGATGGAAGGGGTACATAAGTAATAAAAAACACAACAGTTGTGGGAGTGCTGTAAATGTTCCAATCTAACAACTGCATTATCTAATTTCTCTGTGCCTCCATCTGCAGAGGGCTGGAGAGTTTACTGCCATCAAGTTCCTGCAAGAAAGAGTGAGTTAAACTCAAGGATTAATAAGTTGAGTATAAAACACTTAAAAATGGGTGCAGCACACGGTAGGCACTCAAATGGTGTTGGCTAGTGGGAGCGAGGAACTTCAGGAGGGTGACAGGCTTCTGCAGACCTAGATAAAGGTGCTGCAGGTGTTATTTTCATCCCAAAAGATAAAACATTGGAGACGACCTGTTAATGTACATTGCATCGCTGTTAAGGCCAGGCATTAGTAAGTTAAAAAAATGGAGGAACATTTTCTTGTGGCTGTATTGTGTATAATGCGTGCTTTATATCTGATCTGAGAGAAAGGGGCAATTATGTTTTATCATTAAATAACTGCTGCAGGGGATGGCAAGATGGCTTAATGGTTAAGAGCACTTGCTGCTCTTGCTAAGGACCAGGTGAAGTTCCCTTAATGGTTAAGAGCACTTGCTGCTCTTGCCAAGGACCAGGTGAAGTTCCAACATCCACATGGTAGTCTGGCATGCATGCATGAAGCCCTGGGTTTGAGTCCCAGGACTGCAGAAGAGGAAAAACTTACATATTTGGAGTGGGTCTTGTTTGAGGTGCTCAACCTCTAACTTAGTATAACTTAGTAGGTATACAGTACCTCGACAAAATGGTAAGCCAGCTGCCCTGTCACAAATCCTGACACAGAGAGAATCATCAAGGCAAAGACCTCGGAATTCTTTAAAAGCATCTTTGAAAACCCTAAAAAATAAAAATACAAGTTATAATTTCAAAATAGTAATTATCCTATTTGATCATTATGCATTATATGCCTATGTCCAGTTGTACTGTAACCTACAACTATATATATATATATAGCATGTCAATTAAAAATAAACCTTATTGAAAGAGAAAAATGATTATATTTTCAAAATGATGTAATTAATTGTTAGTCTAGTTATTTAATTTTCAACTTCTGAGTCATAGTGTGTGTGAATAGTTAATAATTATTACAAATGCTATTTGGGTTTAGGAAATTCTCTCTCTCTGTGCACACACTTGTTGAACCGGTTCTCGCCCTCCACCTTATGTGGTTTCTGGGGATTGAACTAACGTAGACAGGCTTGTGTGGGAAGTGCTTTTAACCCCTGAAATCACCTGGCTGGCCCACAAATACAATTTATTAAGTGTCAGATACACATAATTAGGCACCGCTGACAGAATAATATGAAAAATGCTGAGGTTTCACAAGCCTTACACTTGCTTGCCCAGAAACGTGTTAGGGTCGTTCTATAGGCATCTTACCAAGGGGTTTGTTAGTGACAATTAATCAAAAGGCTGGACTTAGTATCCATGTACTTCATTTTATGTTAATAACCATTCATCCTGTGCTAAAAATACATATACACCAGAATTTTCCTGGAAGACAGAGATACGTGAAACTGACTGCGGCACAAGGAACACCTTCTTCACAGGACAAGTCATGAGACACTTGCCACTGTCTTGCTGCCTGTAAGTCTATTCTGTCTGTTCTTTCCCCTAGAGACAGGAGACAGACTATAATCCTATGCATCTGTGCATAAAGCAAGACCCACTGACAGCTCAGCTTCTTGCATCCTGCCTCCCAGCTTGAAGTTGAACCAAATCAGTAAATAATTATTGAATACTTCTTATGCTTAAGTTTAGGTAAAGCGATGGTATTACCGCTGTTTCTGAAATGCCCTTGATGCTGGCCACTTAACCGTTACATCCTCAGAGTGTATCTAGAGTCAGCAAAGCTCACGGTCACCAGGCCATTGTGGGTATCAAAGGAACCAAAGTCCTTAGATATTATATTAAAATCTCTAGACAAAGCAATTCACTCCCTAATAAACCCTAAAATGAAGATGCTCTTTGTACATATTTGTCTCATTATTTGGTCCTAGATGATCTGATCCTCCTGACTCCAGAAAAGATTTTGGAGCAGGTGGTGTTTTTGCTAAGTAAATATTCTTTTACAGAGACCTAGAAACTTTCATCACAGGAGTTAACTGTGGAATAAGGCACCTATGTTATTGAATAGGCTACTTCATCTGGTATTCATGTAGGAATACTATTCACTACACCTGCTGGATTCTTAATCAATATTTAGGAGGCCTTTGTTTACAAAGCCCTCTCCAATTTTCTTCTAGGCAGGAAAAGTGGGTGGAGTAAAGAAAAATCCCACCAAAAGCCAAAATAGGGGTTGGAGGGATTGCTTAGTGGTTAAGAACACTTGCTGATCTTCCAGAGGACCCAGGTTCGGTTCCCAGCACTAGCATCCTTGGCAACTCACAAACAGCCATAAACTACATAGTTTTAGGGACTCTACTGCTCTCTTGTGGCCTCTGTAGGCACGGCATGCACATGGTACATAGACATGTGTGCAGGCAAAACATTCCTACACCTATAATAAAATGAAATGCTTTTTTAAAAGCCATAATATGACATCAACTATGCAAATTGTGTCCTCTTTGTCTGTTTGCCAAGCGGTCTCCCCTCCTTTCAGATGTTTTATCAGGGTCGGCCTGGTCATGCAGGCAGCATCAGGATCTCCTTCTTCCTTATTAGTAGAGAATCCTGGTAATATCTTTATGTCAACACTCAACACATTGCCTCATGGTTATTTGTTTGCCTGTCTCCCCCATGAGAAAGTTCCGTAATGGCAAAGACTGTCTCGGTCTCTTTAATGTACCACCCCCTTCCCGTGTCCAGCTAGTGTTACTGAATAAAGGGCTATACACAAGTGCTCCTTAGAAACTGAATGAAGCTGGCCTGACAGTCTCCACCGTCCGCTTAAGGTTTCCTTGGCTACTCTTGTAACATAGCTGTGATCTCCTGCTATGGTGAGAAAAGTCTCTAATGACAGAGGAGTTCCGCATGACGACTTACCTCCCAAAACAATAATGGCACTTATGATAATTGTGAAATGCTTCTGGACCACAAAGTAATCGGCTGGCCTCCCACAGAGCAAGTCAGGCTTGGTGTCATCTTTTGCTGCCCAGAAAGAAAAATTGTTGCTTGGCATTGCTTTTCCAGAAGTAAATTGCACTTATGGCAGACTACCCTGCTGTAAAATGGGGGAAAAAAAGAGGGGGAAGAGGCATGAGTCCTACTACGGTTCAGTTTATTCACGTTCCACATACTGAGGGAGTAGCACACTCAGATATGAGCACATTTATGCCCTCACTTGCCTTCGTGCTCCAGGGATATTTACAGGGAACTAGCAGCAGCATTTGTGTTCCTTCATCATCATGCTACCTACACATGGGAAGGAGTGGGTCGGGACTGGACTGGACTCTTTTTGTGGTGACCTGATCGTGTGCTTGCTTGGAGCTGTAAGTCTCTCAAAGGCCAAGACTGAGTCTTTGACTTTCATTAAGGCCGTAAACATGGTTCGCAGCACAAGCCAGGTTCACCATTAACACTGGCGAGTGAACTCTCTGAGGGGGAAGGAGCAAGGACAAACGCCACGCTCCTCATTCTCTGTGAGTACAAGCCACTCTGGAATGCCACTTGGCTACTTCAGCTTCAAAACGTATTGCTCCTCTCTCAGCAAATGAGAGGCAATGTAAGTGGCATCGCGTCAGCTAAAGTTGGGAGGGAAGACAAGGATAAACGATATTTTTTTAAAAAAAGCTAAAAAGACGGAGGTTGAGGTTTGATTGTGTGAAGTCTTTGACTGAGGTAGAAAAGGCAGTTCTTGCTCCAGGCCATGAAGCCTGACCACGGGCAGGTGGCTTGTCATGTCAACAACAGGCAGGATACCGTTCCTAATGGCCCCCACTGAATTGGTGTCCTGTGTAAGACATAGCCTGCATAAATGACCTGACAGTCCTGAGAAGGGCTTGGCTTCGTCTGTTTTCCCTTATAACTAGCCTTAATCTAAGAGCTCCTGAAGATTCCTGAAGTCATCTCAAGAATAGCCTTCATCTTTTGCCCCGTTTTATACTCATTTGCTATCACTCACAAAGATTCTAAAGTAAAGAAGGAAATAGTCACTACATCTTTAAGTTACTCCCAACCCTCAAGCAGCTCGTCGGGTCCTTCTCTCCAAGCCCTCATTCCCATGTGAATGACCTTAAAATCAAGTTCTTTCCCAGAGGTGTGTTCTTCCAAGCCTAAAATGGCTCAGAGTTGACATCAAACTGTAGCCTTTCAAAATCTCAAAGAACAGGGCTCAGTTGTGCTCAGCTCTGCCTCTGTTTGCCAGAGCCAGTACCACCAACTGATACCAAAGCCAAAGCTGTTTCCATGCTGACCTCCCATTGGTTTCTTGCCAACCAGCTTTTGTTCTGATTGGCTGCACTCATGATTCCCACCTCCAATCCCAAAGGAGTTATTGAGTTGCAGAGAAGCAGGCTTTTAATGGCCACACTGTAGTCTACACCAACAACTGTTTTTAACTGATTTCCTTTGCTTGACATAACAGAAGAAAGGGTCAAAGATAGCCACATAGACAGAACCTCTGGGGTTTTAAAAACACACGTGATGTTTTTCTTATGCCAATTCTTTCCAGTTCAGCCCTGATCCCCTTCAACACTACTGCCTTCTCGCTCATTTCTGAAATTAGCTCTTAGCTGGCACACAAAATAATGGGGTTCATTGTAACATCTTAGTACACATGTATATTGCTCACGTTTGTGCTTCTCACTATCCTCCCACATCCCTACTCCCACTTTCTGCCTTTATGTTGTATCCGTCTTACCCACCCATCACCCTTCTGGTCCCTTTAGACTTCTTCCCCTACCCAGACCCCCTGATTCATTCTTATTTACCATTTTCCTTTTCTTCCTCTTCTGTTTACTAACGTCCTCATTTTTCTCCATTCAACTCATCACTGAATTTCAGTTCTTCACCTGAAGGAACAATGTCACCCACTCTCCTGAGGATGTATTCTTCAACAAATTCTTGATGCCTAGTATGTGAATCTAAATCGCTACAAACAAACACTGTTAAATATTTCTTCGGTGAACGCTAGTCATCAACTTGCAGTTTGCTGCTGTGGAGGAGTTACACTGTGTGCAGGGAACTCTTTTTCTTCCTGCTCCTTACTAATCAAGGTTGCTGTGTGTGCTCTTCCAGAGAGCGCCAAGGGGAGCATCACACAGGAAGCTGGCTGAATCCGTCATCTGCATCACTTCTGTGGTAAAGAAGCTCTGAAGGATGTCTCGATTCTTAGAGACTGAATTTCAGTCAGAAGTTCTTTATCTGCCCCTGAATTATAACTAATACATCCATGCCACCCTAAAATGATCTCTGCAACTTTCTTTGTATCGATGTGTGGTTTTCCCTCACGTGATGCTCACCTCACCAGGCTAGCCCTCGCTTTCACTTTCCATTGTTGGTTGTCACTTTGGCTCCCGGGCTGCACTGCCTCAGGTCATTTTAAACAATGCCCTTCCCTGCTGGGTTTAGCTCCTGTTTCCCGTTGTGATTCCCCTGCCCCCAAGCTCTCT
Source organism: Microtus pennsylvanicus (assembly GCF_037038515.1). Taxonomy (NCBI): domain Eukaryota; kingdom Metazoa; phylum Chordata; class Mammalia; order Rodentia; family Cricetidae; genus Microtus; species Microtus pennsylvanicus. The sequence continues at coordinate 54,144,197 of NC_134588.1, read as the reverse complement.
TGGTTCTCCCAAACCTTGTAACTACAACTCTTGTAGTTTTAAGTTTCAAGACTCAGGTTCTCCAAGTCCACATACCTCAAGAAACTTGGACAAAATGTATATTTAACGTGGTTCTGAAAGTCAGAGGGCACCTAATTAAGCTGCAAGGATGATGGGGCTACTCTTCATTATAACCACCCTGGTGGAGAACCTTTTCAAAAGCAATAATACATTTATATTTTGCAATTGGAAAGATCTCCAAGTTCGAGGTCAGCCTGGTCTACAGAGCAAGTTCCAGGACAGCCAGGGATACACAGAGAAACCCTGTCTCAAAATAATAAATACATTTTATATTTCACCATTCTGAGTAAAGCCAGCAGAAGTAGGTGTTGATAGCCCTGGAGAGCCCAGAGGCTAAAGTGTGTTTTCCCCCCTCGTGTCTTCTGACAACGGACTATGCTATGTGACTGAGACAGGCCTGTAATACAGATGAGTCACTCATAGCTTTCCATCTGCCAATAAGTTGATTTGGTCAAGGGTGGACATGGGACTGCAGAAAGGTGGGTCAGACAGGTCCTTGGGCTGGCATATGCCACTGCTGAGAAAGGGAATGGACGTGGCAGTTCCATCACCATCTGGGTAGAGTCGTGGTGACCATCCCAGGATACCCGGAAACCATCTTCCTGGTCATAGGGAGAAAAAAAACCAATTATCTAAGAACCCCGAGGTACCATCTGAGGTGTTTCCGATTTCTTAACAGATGCCCCTGTAGTTCTGCCCTGGGTTTTATCTTTTCCCAGAAATCACTTCTTGGGTTAATAACTTTTGTCACCTATTTCTAGGTGACAAAAAAAAAGGCTGGAAAATGAAGAGTAACTTCGATTTCAAACCCAGTAGCTACTGGCACATTTATTTACTTGAAAGTTGGTGGGTTCCTTTCTTCAGCTCAGATCCTTCCCCTCACACTTTAGAAAAGGCAAGGTGGCACTGGGACCAAGTTGGGACATATTCACTGAATCTTTGGGCCATTATTTAACATCATAAAAAAAAAAAAAACCTTCCTGTGGCCTCATAACAAGAGCCTTTTTCTCTAGCCTGCAGGGACATTCCCCTTTCTCATCAGCCCCCTCTAGTAGCCTCACAGAGGATCTGAAGGCTTCTGATCGGGCTATACTTCAGTCCTGGAGGCTCTCACTCATGCTCCCTGCTAGACTTTTGCAGCTTCAACCCACCATCCACTTTCAAAACCAAAGCCACAAATTCTAGGCTTTGTTATGTCACCTGACATTTCTGAGTTTCAACGTGTGTGTTATATTTTACTGTGTAACCAATAAATATAAAACTGGGTGACTTAAAACGAAACATTTATTTATCTCAGAAGTCCGTGATTCTGGGAGGAGTCAGCAGAGAATGTTGCCTCCGCTCCATACAGCATCCAATAGTGGCTTGATTGGAGGATCCACTTTCAAGATGACTTCACTCCTAGTCAGGCAGGCTGGCAGCAGCAGTTAGATGGGTGGAGAAGGAGTCAGAGCTGCAAGCTTGAGAACCTTTGAGAGACCTTTCCTTGTTGGTCTTCTCACAGGCCGGTTTCTAAGGTTACCGGTATCTTAAGAGATTGAGGCAGAAGCCACATCACCTCTTATAACGTAGCATTGGAAAAGACACAGAATCACTTTCAACTGTAGTCATGGGCTCCCCAGATTCAAGACAGCTCAGAGATTCCTATTTCTACACTAGGAATGACAGGACCACGCAGCGAGAGGAGTATGTGAAATGGGAGACTAGGTGATCTTGGACAGTATAATCCGCTGCATATTAGACAAATACTGGGTAACTGTCAGCCTTTTACAAGGGGTTTTCTGCTAAAATAAATATCAGTCGGCCTCCACTGGTCAAGTGCAGTAGTTGTCAAAGATTAGATACTACCACCATACTGGTGTATGATAAAGTTTTATCATCTGTGGTAAAATGAGAAAAGTAAATCTCACATAAAGTCCTCTGCATCATCTAAGCCTAAGTATGGCTTAGAATGAAAATAACAGCAACAAAGAAGGGCACCTGGCCTCTTCCCAATGACGCCAGTGCTGTGCACAGTGTCCCGGAAAACACACATTAAAAGGGCCCGAAACAGATCTCCTTCTGCCAGCAGTGAACGCTCAGGGTGTCTTGCAGATAGACTAGCGTCAGTGCTTCTGCTGAATGGGAAATGCTCACAGAGTGAAAAGATCTCAAAAGTGAGATTTGGGGACACATTTACACTAAGATTATCTCAATGCCGTGACCAACAGAACATGGCCTGGCGAGTGTTACTAAAAGGCTTCCTTGTTTTCTTTCTCCTATTTTTTTGCTGTTAAAACATCTTTTGTTACATCTTTTGATAAGGGACAGAACTTGCCATTTTAATAATGTTATATTAATATCCTACCTTTATATTTTTACATTTTTTATGATCAACGAAACATAAACCTAAAGAACTACCATCTAGAACTAATTATAACACTGAATTAGCCTTTGCCTACCTTTTGAATACTATGGAGGCATTCCTGAATTGTTAACATGAGCTTTTAAAAACATAACTACCCTATGCAAGTTCAGAAGACACCATGCAGCTAATGAATAACATCAAACTCACAGCATAAGTGCATTGAAATCTATTAATCTAGCTATAAGTCAGTGCAACAATAGGTAATAATTGATATCGTCTCTCGCAAAACAGAAGTTATAGATCCACAGATATATACAAAGCTGAGGGAAGGTGGACATAGACCCGCAATGTTCGATGTGGGCGTGGCTTGTCTGCTGGGGGAGTGGGTATTGCAATAGTGCACCGATACAGCGTAAGATAAGGTTGCTATCGTTTCTACAATGCAATCAGGCTCTATAAATGAATGGAGATGTAATGAGTTCTAGGAGTACTAGGTAATGTTAGGTACGGGGAGTAAGGTGAATCAATTCAACTTTTAGTTAATAACTTACTATTGTACAAGCTCTTTAGGTATGACAAAGAGCAAAAAAAAAAAAACAGTCTTTCAGAAAGATCATTGCTCATCCACATGGCGAGGCAAGCATGTTAATAGTTACACTGAGCACAGAATGAGGCTCTGGCAACAGAAGTGCCCCCAAAGAAGGAAGGAAGGGTTAGATCTCTAAAATACAAGGGAGCGGGACAGTCATGGGGTGAAGAAAAACAATTGCCCTGCCAAGAATCAGAATTCAATTCTGAGAGTTTCTGACAGCGAGGGCCTAGAAGAAGAGACGCTAGAGGAGAGTTAGAAAAGTAGATTATAAGAAAGTTGGGGTATTGGTATAAAGGTGCCCAATGCAAGGGATTGTAAAAATACAGTGTGAGCAAGTGTATCAAAGGCTATAAAATGTTTGAGGACAAAGATTGCATGAAAAAAAGAGGGAGAGAGAGGTTATTCTAGTAGATGGTAAAAATGTTTCTTTCTTCCCTGGGAATAAAGGTGGCTTACGGGTCTCCTTTCCTACTCACCAGGAGCACAGGCCTGGAAAAGCACTGCTGCCTTCATGATCAAGGCTCAGAAAAGGTGGCTTAGAATGAAAATAACAGCAACAAAGAAGGGCACCTGGCCTCTTCCCAATGACGCCAGTGCTGTGCACAGTGTCCCGGAATACACGCATTGAAAGGACAAACACAGGTCCTCCTGCTGCTGCCAGCAGCGAACACTTGGGGTGTCTCACGGATGGGCTAACATTAGTGCTTCTGCTGAAGGGAGCTGAATAGAAATCGCTCATGGAGTGAAAAAGATCTCAAAAGTAAGACGGGGACATATTTAAATCAAGATTATCTCAATGCCATGGCCAAGAGAACATGGCCTGGCGAGTGTTAGTGAAAGGCTTCTGTTTTCTTTCTCCTCTGAAGGGAAAATAGTTTGCATAGCAAGGCAAAGAGGAGGAAGTGGTAAGAACGGGGAATATTCTCTCTCTCTCCTCTTTTTTACATTTTATTTTCTATAAAAAACTTTCCCATAGAGTCACAAAAGAATAGGAAGTTTAGGGTCATGCTTAACTTGACTAGAAAAGGGCTTTCCAAAGACCTTTTAGGTAACCATGACCTTTAAAACCTGGGCAATATGAAAGAGAATGGCAGGAAGTGGCATGGTGCCAATTACAATATCTGTATTACCAAACCTCCTGGGGAGGGAAGCTAGGCAGATTTGTGTTCATTAGGGATATTAAAGGTAACAGTGGACTTCTCTCAGAAACTGTCTCCACCTTCCAGGTGAATTTTAATTCAGACATAAAAAGTAGCAGCCAACACTAGAGGACCCTGCCCCAAACAGTTCCTAGTATTTTGAGAATCCTTTAGAAATGGCCTAGTACATCATTTTAAAAAATGGATTTCCCTAGTCTACTGGAAATTTCTTGCCTCGGTTACATAGAAAATTATTAGCTTTTCCGTGTGGCTTTAAATCCTTGCTCAGCTCTTCTGAAGGAACACAGGAACTCATGAGGAGCCATGCTTGGAGGACTCGTGAGGAGATGTGTTTGGGGGAACAGAGGCCCAGCCTCTGAGCCAGGTATGAGTGTTCTGAACAGCCTGCCACAAGGTCAGGGTGACTGAATTTGTACCCAAACATTTCTGCAAGACCTGAGTCTATTTCTTGAATTTGGCTGGCAGGAACGGTTTTGTCTTATCTAACACTGTGAAATAGCATGGCCGTCTACACCGTGTGGGGTCTGTAGAAGGCGCAATCTTGACTTCTTTGCTGATCACAGCTTAGGTTATCGATTTGGCGCTTTTCACTTGCCCTGAAAGAAGCACATTTTAAAATGACATTTGATTAGCTTGAGATATGGAACACGATGAAGCCAGTTTTTCAAACAGTGGACATGGAATACATCAGTATATCCTAGCCTGAATCAGCCATTAATTAAACCCTGGCACTTGGGTACATCAGTTCCAACAGTCTCCGGCTCTCCTGTGGTGCTAAAAGCCACAAGGACACACTTTTCTTTTTTTTTCTTTTTGTTTTATTTATTTAATTTATTTATTTATTAAGGATTTCTGCCTCCTCCCCGCAACCTCCTCCCATTTCCCTCCCCCTCCCCCGATCAAGTCACCCTCCCTCATCTGCTCAAAGAGCAATCAGGGTTCCCTGACCTGTGGGAAGCCCAAGGACCGCCCACCTCTATCCAGGTCTCCTAAGGTGAGCATCCAAACTGCCTAGGCTCCCACAAAGCCAGTACATGCAGTAGGATCAAAAACCCTCTGCGATTGTTCTTGAGATAAATCCGGACTGGCTGAACTTAGAGGACAATGAGAAATACTGAGATCTCAAGAACAATCGCAAAGGACACACTTTTCATGTCCTCGTTTTTCCTGGTGCTTCTCAAACTGCTGCCTAGAGGAACTCTGATTAAAATGCTGACCCTCTTTCGTTTTCATTCCTTTGTTATAAGGTGAAGGATCATTTCAGACATTCCATCAAGACCCAGCATCGCATCTTATGCTCTGAAGGTGTCTAGAGGGGACACCTGTTAACATAGGGGACCTGGGGAGAGGGGCAAATCTTCTGCAGAGGTGAGGGGGGTAAGGAGGGCTGTTGGGAAATGGACTGTGTAGTCAGTCACTGAAGTCTTAATCATCTCACATCTGAACTGTGGGGCTTGACTCCCTCTAATTTCCTCTCCCTCCAAACCATTTCATAAAGAAAGCCAGATTATTCTCCCTTACCTGATCCCTCTTCTCTGCCGGCCTAAAGGTTTGTTTCTTTGTGTGTTTGCAATAGGGCCTTGCTATGTAGCCTCAAACTCCTGGTCCTCCTGCTCCAGCCACCCAAGTTCTGGGATTATAGGCACACAACACTGAACACCTTGTGTGTATGTGTGGTGTCTGTGTGTGTGCATGTGCACTCAGGGGTGGGTAGAGCTTGTACAAGTGCACCTGTGTGTGCTGTGCATGTGTATCCACATGCCTTTGCAAGTTACAGGACACCGTCACGTGTCCCACTTCAGGGCATGCCCATATAGTTTTTTTGAGGCAGAATATCTCATTGGCCTGGGGCTTGCGGATTTAGCATGACCAGCCTGCAAGTGAACCCCAGGAATCTGCCCGTGTCCACCACCCACCCCAGCATAGGAAAAAGCACATGGCATCCTGCTCGTCTACGTTAGTGGCATCTAGGGATCAAACTTGGGTCCTCATGTTTGTGAGGTAAGCATTTTCCTGGCTGAGCTCTCCAGACCTAACAGCCCTGTGATGGCATCCCACTACCCATAAAGCTGAAAGCTGTCTGATAACTTCCAGTAGTCTTAGTAAAACGATCACAAGCTAATTCTGGCCCTATTTTCCTGCTCTGCCTTGACACAAGGACTACAGCCAGCCAGATGGGCGCTCTCCACTCCCTTACTCTCTAATCTGAACCCGACATGGGCAGCCTGTGTGTCCACTCTAAAACTGTCAAACTCTACCCTGGCTTCACGACAATTCCTGCTGCTTCAGGGAACTTTCTCTATGTTCCTTTGGCCTTCTCTAAAGTTCACCTTCCTGGGTATACACGCTTTTCTCACAATCTACAGAAGCAACTGCTTAAGAGGTGGGGGGGGGGGAGGCACTCTAAAGACTCTGTTCTCCCTTCAAGGTACCTAGGAGAGTGCCAGCCACCTGCTCAGTATATATTAGTTATATAGATGGCAAGGGTGAGCCCCTCTACCACCTATACTAGCCTAATTGTCTCAACCTCTTAAAATCTACAAGCCATCTTGACAAACACAAAAAGCTTAGGTAATAAATGCCACACACACACACACACATACACAAAAGTGAAGTTGAATTCTAACCCATTCTATGTACAAGAAAAAAGGAAGGAAGGAAGGAAGGAAGGAAGGAAGGAAGGAAGGAAGGAAGGAAGGAAGGAAGCTCAAACTTTATCAGAGGACTAAATGCAAAAACTATAAAACTCCAAGAGAAAATCATTAGTTTACATCTTGATAACTAGGCAAGGTATCTCAGCTACGACACTGAAAGACTAAGCTTTGGGGCTTTAAAAGATACAACCAAGAAAATGAAGACATGCTCACCCAGTCAGACAGCGCCATCTCATTACATCGATCAAGGCACAAGAGGAGTGGACAGCTGTCCGCAGAACCCCGGGCTCTGTTACCTCACAGCACCACACATTACACTGAGTGGACAAGGTATCGTTGGCTCAGGTTGTGGCAAAGCTGTTCGTTAACTGAGCCGTAACCCAGACAAGTGCCACCCACATTCCTATTGGGGGCTGGAGACTGGAACTTAATGTCACTCTCTCATCTTCAGCTGCAGTTTGGATGTGCCTGCCTGGATGGCCAGTTTCTTCCTTCTTTCACAGGGTGGAAATAATTCTACTTAGAGCCTTTTGCTAACTCAAGAAAATGCCCTCACAGACGAGGGCAGTTAGCCAATTTGTGCCTTTTTCCTAATTATTCTGGGCTGTCCAAGTGTGTCTCTGGAGAAGTTCTGGAAACTTCCACGAAGTCTCTTTTGACATTTAAAACATTGTCTCTCCAGCAACTGACTTGAATGAGAGACCAACAAGACGAACCCCTTCTTTATATTCCTGGCCCCAGCTCTTCTTCCATACCCATCCTTCCTTCAGCTCTCAGGGAACACAGGAACAAAGTGTATTTGTCAACAATGGGTAGTGAATAGCCTAAGGTGACCTGAAACTCGTGATCCTCTTGCCTCGGCCTTCCCAGGGCTGAGATTGCAGGCATTTGTCACCATGTCCAGCTCAGAGTCATTTCTGATATTAGACTTGTATCCAGAATATATAGAGAACTGTTATAACAAGATACTTTACTTTTAAATTTTAGAGGAATCAAAATGAATAGTTCTCCAGAATAATCATACAAATGAACAATAAGGACATGAAAAGATGTCTATAATTAATAGTGATCAAGGAAATTCAAATAAGAGTATGATGTCATACCCACTAAGTATGTCTAAGATATTTTAAAGACAATAATAAATGTTAACAAAGGCATGGAGAAATTGGAATTGTCATATGCTGTTGACGAGAACAGAAAAGAGTAGCCCCCTAGAAGACTAGACACAGAGTTACCTATGACACAGAAATTCCACGCCTGTTTATATACCAAAGAAAAAATAAAAGTATATGGCAATATCCACAGTTCATAAATATGTTATTTATCCATATTAAATGACAATACATGTTGCAAAATAAATAAACAAGCACTATGCCAAGGGACAGAAGCCAATCACAACGAGCAATGTGTTGGTATAATTCTTTCTATGAAGAGTTCAGATCTAAACTGGGCATGATGTCTCACATCACATCCACCACTTGACTAGATGAGGCAGGAGGATTATAGCAAGTTTGAGGTCAGCCTGGTCTACACCACAAGCTCCAATCCAGGTAGGGTTACATAGCAAGACCCTCTGTCGAGCAAATCCATAAAGATAGAAAGTAGAGCAATGATTGCCAGGGCTTGGTGGGAAGGGATAGAAGGCTACTGTTCATAAGTGCCAGACTTCTTATGGGGTAGCAAAAGGCCTAAAACTAGAAATGGTGATAATTATACAACTTTCTGAATATACTGAGAAACATTCATTGGTGCTTTCAGGGATAAATTTCATGAAAATTGCATAACTATAATCCTGCCATTTTAAAATCTTAGATATAGCTGCCAATGAGATTTGATGTGTGCATCTCTTCTGGTCTCAGGGTATCATTGCCACAGTGGTGTTCCCCAACCAAAACCAGAATTATAATACTGAGAGTCTTTTCCAGACTGTGATAAGCTGTCTCCCAGAAGAGTATCCCCTCTTGGGTGAGAATCTCAGGTCAAAATCTGTGGCATTAGTTGGGGAGATGGCACTTGTGACCCAAGCACTCAGTGGGCATCAACGGCATAAGCTTGGAAAGGAGGCAACAGTGATCCAAGCACTCAGTGGACATCAACGGCATAAGCCGGGCAAAGTGATACCTGTGCTCTAAGTACTCAGTGGGCACAAGCAATCTGAGCCACACAGTAAAACCTTATTTCAAAAGACTCAAAGGCAGGGCTGGGAAGATCATTCAGTGGCTAAGAGGACTGGATGCTTATGCAGGGGACCTGGGTTCAATCCCCAGCACCCACATGGTGGTTCACAACCATCTTTAGTTCCAGTTCTGAGGGATCTGATACCCTCTGATCTTCAAGGGCCCCAGGCACGCATGAGGGTACACATACATGCATGCAGGAAAAACACTCATAAAATAGATTAAATAAATCATAAAAAGATATTACAAACATACAAAATTTAACAACTGATAAATGCAATATCAGGATTAGAATCAGGCATATCTTACAAAAATAATTCAGTTATTATTAGTTGAATGAAGATAGTTAAAATCATAGATATTAGAAAGAACAACACTGAACTGAATTATTCTATATCCTGACACTCAAGCCCAAAACTTACGTGGTGTAGACATTTTTGTGAGGATGGGAGTGATAATCTCCTCTAGCTGCTGTTTCTGCTCAAAAAGCTCACTGATAGAAGCTTCTGGATGGGTTTCCAACCACTCATTCTTCATACGGCACGCATTGAGGATAGTGTTCTAGGAAAGAAATAGAAAATTTACTTCTGCTTATGTATTGAAAAATAAGACTAGTATCTCTGGGATCAGCAGGACAGCTTAGTGGCTAAAGGCACGTCTATCAAGCCTGATGACATGAGTTTGATACATGGAACCTACACAGTGGAAGAAGAGAACAGATTCACCCAACTGTCCTCTGACCTCAACACCTTGGCATTCACACACACAGGCACATGCACACACACAATAAATAAATGTAATACTGTCTTTACAAACTGGAGTATCTCCAAGACTGTGCTATCTGAACTTTATCCAACAGAGTAACCCTTAGATATACTTAGCTCTTGAGTATTTGAAGTCTGGCTAGTATGACTGAAGAACTGAATTTTGAATTATATTTAATTTTAAATAATTAAAATTGAAACAGCATATGGCTTCTGACTACTGAACTATCTAACCAGTAGAATGAGAAGCCATGAAATTCACCACTGAGCATCAAGAAGCCTTAAACCAAGCTACCCTTTCTCCCTGATTCTCTGTTTCTATTGAGCCCTCTTGATGAAAGAAATGTTTGCAAAAGTTGAAAAATAGGTGGATAGTAGGGCTGGAGCTATGGCTCAGCGGTTAAGAGAACCTGCTGTTCTAGCAGAGAACCTGAGTTGAGGTCCCGTACCCGCATGGCAGTTCACAACCATCTATAGCTTCGGTTCCAAGGGATCCTATGTCCTCTTCTGGCCTCTATAGGTACTGCACACTCATGGTGCGCATATATACATGCTGACAAACACTCATGCACATAAAATAAAAACAAATAAAACTTTGGGGAAATGTCAGGTGGGATGAGCTACAGGAAACTCCATGAAGATAATATTTTACTTCCTTTCAATAGTGTGCTAGAGGAGGAAGTTCAAAAAAGTTCTACCAAACAGCACACCCACACACATTCCTGATGTCTGCTTAAAGACAATTCTCACATGTGCCTCACACATACAGACAGAATGTGCCAACCAAAATTAAAAATAGAAAAGTGTTTGTTACAGTAATATTTATAATAATGAATAAAAATTGACAGCCTGTTGATGTATGCTTTCCATGGCGCTAAATAATAAGCCGTAGATAAGAAAGCTTGCCAAAGAGACAGATTCAAGGAAGTGTCCTTAAGATACCCAGAGAGGGAAAAAGCAAGCTACTAATAGTAGTCTATATAGCAAGATCCCACTTTTACAGCAATAGATGCCCTTTATAGACCTCTATTATCTGTGCTTATAAAAATGAAGAGGAAAATATGATAAAAATAACACAAAATTTCTATCAGAACTCCAGGGCAATTAAACTGGAAATAAGAAGGGAACTAAGTTCATTCAAGATCACTTTTTCCTAATTAATTCTGTGTGCATAGTACATTTTTTATTGAAATTTAAAGGTTTTTTTTTTAAGCCACAGTTGACAAAGCACTGTTCCTTCCTAGTGAGAACCCCATGAGTTAAAGGTTCAACAGCCCTCGTGCCTGCTCCAATCAAATGCTTCCTGTACTTTCTTTCACAAGAAGTATTGTAAAATAGTTTATGAAGAGATAAAGTACAATGTGTGCCTTAGTGAGATTTGGTGATGCCCACTAAGCAACAGCTAACTGTCATTTTCACCAAATAATGTCAAAACAAATTCTCATGTCTCCTACACAGAAACACAGAGAGCAATTTAAAGCCCTCACACATTTCTAATACCTGGAACTATTCACTTTTTTGATACAGGGTCTTATCATATAGCCCTCCTTGGCCTGGTTCTCAGAGTGCAGCCAGTCTTGCCTAGAACTCAAGGCAATCCTCCTGCCTCAGCTTCCCAAATGTTGGAACACAGGCTGCCACTATGCCCAACTTATTGAGCACAATTTTAATGTATATCCAAACCGATTTTTTTTTACTTTTTTCTCATTATGGAAGATTTTATACATGCATTATATACATATACATACATAGAAAAGTGTATTATGTATGTCTTTTTTAATTTTATTGATTTTTATTGATCTCTACATTTTTCTTTGCTCCCTTCCCTGCCTCTCTCCTCCTTTTTAGCCCTCTCCCAAGGTCCCCATGCTCCCAATTTACTCAGGAGATCTTGCCTTTTTCTACTTCCCATGTAGATTAGATCTATGTATGTCTCTCTTAGGGTCCTCATTGTTGTCTAGGTTCTCTGGGATTCTGTATCATGTATGTCTTAAGCTTTGAAGCGAAATATAGAATTGAATATGAGAGGAGCACAGTTCTCTAACAGAAGAATAGAAAATTAACATCTCCCAGTTCTCCTCACCTACCTTCCCCAAAGACAGAAGCACAAGCCATACTTCTCCCTTCGTAGTTTGACTATTAAAATAGGTATCCCTGACAATATGTGTTGGGGAGTGGTTAGCTTTCTAAAAACCTTTGCAAGTCTTAGTGGGTTTGTTTGTTGTTTGTTTTTCCAAATCTTCACTCAATACAACATTCGAATACGCACCCATGTGGTCAGGTGTGATATTGTGTACATCGGCCTCATTTACTTTTATCATCTCTTCTCTTATCAGAAGCTTACTAAAGAAGTGAGAGGAGGGAAGGAAGAAGGCGAAGGAAGGAGTAGGAGGAAGGAGAGGAGCATTAAGGAGAACCGTCTACCTCCAGAACATCAGGACAGGTAATAATCACAACATAGTACCTTGTCTTCCTTGAGGAGTTTCCCTGGTCCCTTTTCTGGGTCAGTAATGATGAGAGAGGACTTCGTGATAAACTTTTTCAGAACCAGCCTTGCATCTGAAAGAACAGGACAGAAAAATGTGAGACAAGGCAAAAAACAAAGGGCAAGGCATCCCGACTGTGCAGCCACCGCACAGGCAGAACTGGGTGCGGTTTGTGTAGAAGGTCCACCGGCACTGTCTTTGAGGATTCCGAAAACCAGCACTCAGGGACACATCACTTCAGAGCACTCAGTGTGTCCCTGGAATTACAATAGGATTTTTGAAGACCCAAAGAAATATAAAACATGATACCGGGTCCCAAATTGTCATATTTGTTTAAATGTTCATTCTGGAGAAAAGAGCTACAAGAGAAAAATATTTCCAACAGACAGATTGTCACTTTCTTGAGCTTTAACACACACACACACACACACACACATTAAAAAGAAAATCTCCTCTTTTTAAAAAATGTTTAAAATACTTTAATTTACTTTAATACCCGTAGTCATCATACAAACACACACACACATCACAAGATCTGCTTAAAAGTATACTAATCTGAGAGAATTAAGAGCCTGAAATAAATAAAAGGGCTTACCATATTCTTACACAGAATTACTGAATGCTAGAAATTGTAGATTAGTCCCAAATTACATTCTGCGTAATAAAATAGTTTTCTGTGGCTGCTGTATCAAATATCCAGAAATCAGGTGGGTTAAGACAGTTCAAATCCATCCTCTCACAGTTCCAGAGGTCGAACAACTGAATCCAATTCTGCTGACCTGCAGGCCCTGAGCAGAGACACTGATCCTTGCCTTTAACTTCCACCGAGCCACCCGTATTCCTCGGCTTGTGGCCCTTCCCCCGTCTTCAAATACATCCTTCTGATCTCTGTTTTTATCATCAAGCTACCTTCTCTTCTGTGCCAATCCTCCCTCTGTCCCTAGCTGTGGTAATACTAGCGACGGGGCTGCATCCCCAACACCCCAGCCGCCTGCTCGGCTAGCTTATGCCCGAAATAACAACACACAAACTGTATTCATTTAAACACTGCTTTGGCCCATTTCTATCTAGCCTCTTCTAGGCTAATTCTCACATATTAATTTAGCCCATTTCTAATCATCTGTGTAGCGCCCCTAGGTGTGCTTACCGGGAAGATTCTAGCCTATGTCCATCCTGGGTCGGAGCTTCATTGCTTGCGTCTGCCTGGGAGCTGGGAGCATGGTGTCTCTCTCTGAGGTGTCTGCTCCCGAGAGCAGAGCTGTGGAGTCTGAGCTCACTTCCTCCTCCTCCCAGCGTTCTGTTCTGTTTACTCCACCTACCTATGCTCTAACCAATAAAATGGGCCAAGGCAGTTCCTTTATTAGCCAATGACCTTCCTCCATCACCTAGCTTATAAAGACACAAATTACATGTGGGCCCAACCTGGATAATCTTCCTAATCAAGGACTCCAAGGATCTGCAACATCTCTTTTGCTATATGATTCAACAGTCACATGTTTCAGGGATCTGAATCCAGTTGTTTGGTAGCCATTATTCAGCCTTCTTTCTCATCCACTTACAATTCACATGCATCTCACAGGCAAAACACATTTACCCATCCCAATACCCCCAACACGTATGACCACATCAACTCAAAGTTGAATTCTCATCTAAATCATCACAACTCAGAAATTTCAAACCTCAAACTCTCAAGCATGTGCGTAAGGTTTGGGTGAGACTCTATGTGATCCGTCCTGGGCCAAAATTCCTCTCTATCCATGAACCTGGTGAGCCAGAAACAGTTTATCTTCTTCCAAACTATAATAGTGGCACAAGCACAGAACACAGTCATAGACACTGCCGCTCAAAATAATGTCAAAATATAGCATACAGATTCCACTTGGCTTCAGACCTGGAGATACCTTTCTAATCCTGTAGGCCTGTTTCTTTACCCTCTGGACCCAAGGATCCACCCACTGAATCATCTCTCCCTTATCGTGAATTATATCATGTCACCTGACCTGGTAGATTCAAAGCTATAATTCCAAAACTTAAAAGGCTGAGACTGAAAGATCTGTGGTTTCAAAGCCATGCTGGATTATAGAGTTCCAGGACAGCCTGGACCTCATAGTAAGACCCTAATTGAGGAGGAGGTGGAAGAGGAGGAGAAGAAATGACGAAGGGAGGGAGGAAGAAAAAAGAAAGTGTGTGCTAGCAGTTGAATAGCTTTATCAATCTGTTCCTGCCTACAAAATTTTGGTAGACCAGTACTCTTCTTTTTATTTTAATTCTCTCTGTCCCTTTGTTGAAAAATGGTATTTCTATCTATGTAATGCTCTCAAAGTCCTTGTGAGACTCCCTACATATCACAGAGATTGATCTAGTCATAAAGAGGCTCCTCCTGATCTTTTGTGGATAATTTAATTCCCATCCTGACTTATGCAGAGATGGCTGGGAGTATGTGTGATACATGCACCCCAGCAATTCAGTAGCAAAAAGATGTCCATCTATATTGATGTCTTCCCTCCAAAACTTATTTTCTTGATGGGAACTCTCTTGATATTTAGTACCTATGCTCTTAATAGACTTCTGCCACTGTAATAAAATGACTGAAATATGAAACTTATAAGGAGGAAAGGTTTATTGGCTCAAGTTTCAGGTTTCAGTCTCTAGGTGGTTAGTCCTGTTGCCTGGCCTATGACATGGTAGCAATATCACAGGGAGTGTATGTGAACCAAGACCTTGTAGTCAAGAGCAAACACAAACGACAGGAAGGGACTGAGATCCCACCAGTCACTTCAAGGGCCCATCTCCAGTGACCAGACTTCCCACTAGGTCCCACATCTCACAGTCTCCAGTGATATGCCTTTGGCACAGGGGCTTTGAGGGAACACCTCAAACCACAGGAGCTTGTCCTGTGATCTGTGTGTGCTGCATTCCCACACTGCCAAGCTCTGCTCCCCTTTTGCTTGACAGTTCTTCCAGTAATTTATCCCTTTCCTCCCACATCTTACCATAGACAGCAAGAAAAAGACCAGCCACACCTTTCAACCTTTTGCTTGGAAACATCTTCATCTAAACTTTCAAGCTTTCCCTCTCATTCTGTTTTCCATACAACAGCAGGGTCCAAAGCAGCCAATCTTCCTGCTGTTCCATAGCAAGCCCTCACTACCTTTGGGAGTGTTTGCTTGTTTTCATGAGGTTTATTATTTTGATTGCATGCCTATTGCTAAGTACATTCCCTGGCAAAAACATTAGCAGATTGTCCGTTTTCAAGAAACCTAGGATGATTAGCTGGGTACAACTTTTCACCCCAGTGCATTTTCTTAAATGATGTCATTGAACTTACCCCTGAGTCACTATGACTGACGATGTAACAATGAGCGTCACTGTGTATTTTGCTAGGTGTGCTGGGCTGCCTTAGCAGGATTATCTGCAAGGCTTGACAGAAGCACCAAATTAACTACATCTTCTGCTCTGTCTGACCAATTTTTCAGCTCAAGATTTTCTTCTCACTTAAGACAAAAAGATGTCTAACCAAAGAAGATCTGTGCTTTCTCCCCTGCTGTTCTTCTGTTTTTTCCGAGAGAGCGCCTGCATTTGTGATGGGACAATCTGGACGAAGGTCGGATGGGAGATTTTTCCGGAGGAAGTGCACTCCCTGAAAGCTAAGGCCCCCCCATCCCACTGTCTACCTTACCCTCTGGACAAATTCTGCTGCAACTTTACTAACGTGGACCTAATCCAGAGTTCTTTACGCCTCACGTACATCTTAGTGCAAGCTCTCTTCTTAATTCTGTTTGTTTTATCTGTGCATTATCTATGGATGAAATGGACGAGACACCAAAGAAAGGTGAATTTGCGATGCAGATGGGAGGAGTTGTGACATCTCAAAGGTGGCACAAGGTTACGCAATTCTCTGAAGTTAACCTTCCCTGCTCCCCACTCGCCTGCCCCACTTCCATTATCTAACTGTGCCCTGCACACACTTATGAGTTCCACAGAGGTGTGTTTAATCGGAAGGTCCTTAAAATTATCTCCACCAGCTCCTTCTTTCAAGTTACCAAACACACCAAAATACCGAGATGTGGTAGGTAGGATTGTAGGAAATGAGGTTACCTGTCTGTCCTTCGGTAAGTCACATATTCTTTCTCAGCCTCCTCATAAAATGATCTGAAATAAGGGGGTCTCTTAGAGAACCTGTGAGTCTATCAAAGCTCACTACAAAAGTTGGCATAAACTTCTCAGTGGAATGGGCTTTAAACTGATTTCTAAAAGTTAGAATTTAGTGGGAAACGGGGCTGCGTTCCCAATTTTGCCAATAGATGGCACTATAATTCAAGACAATCAAGAACATTCTTCCTTGACCTTCAGAGTGACCTAAATTTGTGTTTTCTTGTTTTTAAAATATTACTGTATTATGTAGTGATCTTTCTTAGTAAAGGAAAATACTTTTCTGTAACAGGAGGGACTGCTTGTTGGGGTTTCTGTCTTGCCCAGTTCCCACAGCCATTTAGCCCCCAAAGAATCACAAGAAGTCAACATTAGGATATAAACTGATTGGCCCATTAGCTCAGGCTTCATATTAGCTCTTATAACTTATATTAACCCATTCTTTTTTATCTATATTAGCCACATGGCTCAATACCTTTTACAGCAAGGCAGGTCACATCTTGCTTCTTCCGTGGTCTGGGCAGGACTGTGGAAAGAGCTTCCTTCTTCCCAGAATTCTCCTGTTCTCATTGTGCCACCTCTACTTCCTGTCTGGTTTTCCCACCTATACTTCCAACCTGGCTACCAGCCAATCAGTGTTTATTTAAAATATAATTGACAGAATATAGCATTGTCCTATACCATGTTTCTTCTATTTATTTGATTCTGGGACTAAACCCAGGGCCTCCTACATCCTAGGAAGCTCTCTACAGCTCACTGAGTTCTGTCCCCAAATCCTAACAACAATCTTAAGGATTCATTTTATGTTCGAGGAACCACGGAGTGATTTTACTCAGGTCAGCCTGCCAGGAACCACTCACTTAAAGAAAACTAGCTCCCCATTTCCCCTGAAGTTGTCGACTGTCCATAGTTCCTTATGGAGGGGTGAGGGCTTGTGAGCCCTTCCCCATGCCATGCTAGGCTGTGCATTGTCCTGCTCTTGTGAGGATCTTGTGCAGGCAGTCATGGGTGCTGTTAAGTTCACGAGTGCAGAATTCCTGTCCTGGTCAGAAGATACTGTTTTGCTCTCCTCCTCTCTGACCTCTGGCTCTTTCAGGCTTTCTGCCCGCCCCCCATGATGCCTGATGGGAAGGGGTGTGATACAGATGTCATGTTTCTGCCTGGGCACTCACATTTATTTCTGCACTTTGACCAGTTTTAAGTTTCCGCATGAACTATCTGCACAAAGAAATGTCTCTGAAGAAGTCAGAGAGTTGCACTGATCTAAGTGGGGAGAGATACAAGTTTAGACTGCAGTTTGATACTATGCCTACTTAGCAAAATAATATTAGTAGATTCACCAGTGGGACCTGTGAGCTCCACTCCCATGGGTTCGTGGCCAGATATGCAGTACCAGCCCTGTGTTTCCTCCTGTGGAGCAGGCGGGCCTTAGATCCAATCAGAAAGACCAGGTTACTCTAGTAGGTCCATGCCACAGCTTGCCATGCCAGTCATTGCTGCAGTTCACAGGGCTGACAGCTGGGTAAGACCAGGGCAGCAAGTTCAGCACCTTCCAATACTGTGAGGGCTAGCCAGCAGGGAAGAAGCCATCGGGTCAAAACTGACTCAACTTCTCCATGTCTTGAAGGAAAACATCCTAATTTCTCTGGGCAAAATGTTCTAACCCTAGGAAACACTAGCCAGTGTTTGCTGGTGGTGACGTGTAAATATGTGATACGTAGATCTTAGTAGTATTTAAGTTTGCCCTTCCAGAATATCATTTCACTTTGAAATAAAACAAAAATCATTTGTTTTTGCTCTTTCAGCTGAAAAAGCAAGCCTCTTTAGAGAAACACGGTAATGACCTAGAGAGTCCATCCATCTATGACATTGAACAAATCCTCTGCAGACTGCTGGCCACAACATCAATGATGACCAAGTTCCTGAAGCAGGTGTCCCAACATTCTTCCCTTAAAAAAGTTAAGCAACTACATAAAGTAAAGGGGAAGAAGAATAAAGGAGAGGAGCTGAAGGATTCTAAATCTAAGCACATGCAAATGTAGCCCAGTCAAGTACAGAAGCGTACAAAGGCTCTATTTCCAGAACTACCTGAGGGTGAAAAGGGTTTTTTGTTGTTGTTGTTGTTGGGTTTTTTTTTTTTTGGAAGTTGGTGTAGTTTTTTGGTTTTGGGGGTTTTTTGCCATAGCCTTTACTGAAAATTTTTCACATTCAACTGCAAAATAGTCCACACTTACTAATGTGGCTCCCATAATAAAATGAAAACACCTTAACATAAAAGTTATAATCTGGTGGCTATTAGAGCAGCAACATTTTTTTTCCAGCCTGACGATTTTTTTTTTCATCATGACAGGTAGCTGCTATGTGATTTACACTGCACCATTTAGCTTTCCCAAGTCTCAAAAGGAAGGATCCACCACCGGCCCCTCCTTCCAGAGAAGGGAACTTGGGTACAAAGAATTGGAGTACTCTGCTCACACTCACATAGGATTCATACCCAAGCATCCTCTAGGGACCAAGTGCTTACCCTTTCCACCTGCACTCTAGATTACCTATGGAAGCTATGGCATGGGCTCCAGTAAGGCAATCTTGTTCCGTTCATTTCCAGACCTAACATTTGACTTATGCTCTTAGCTCTGCTACTATGTATTCAAAGCCCATTCATCTGGCAAGGTCAAGTTGAACTCAAACAAGTTGGCTTCCTGTTCTATCTCAGGGCAGGGACTGCCTTTCCTGCAGTTTTTCCCTTTAACCTTTCTCTTTATGCTCACATCTTTCTGATACTGTTATATAATTGCTAGATGCCTTCTAGATGATTGTCCAGATGGCAGAAACAACCAGTCGTGCCTACAATATTAGCACATTCAGTAGCGGGCATTCCATCAATGCTCGCTAAGCTCATGCATGCAGATAGCCGTACAAAATAACTTGAAGTCTATAGGCACACAGCAAGTTACACAGGTATGTCTTCCTAAAGGCTTTCCAAGCTGTGGTTTACAGATCTGGAGAATAATAGAGCAAACTGTGAGCAAAATTCAAGGTATCATATAGATTTTTGGACTTTGTTGAAATAGAAAATGCATAAAAGACATGAAAAATTTTAAGTGCATATCTCAATGAATTTCCATAAACAAAATATCCATGTAACCAGGGGCCAAATTTAGAAAATAACAGGTCTCAGAAGTCCTCCTGTGCAATAGGGTAATTGGGATTTGGGTTCCTAACACCATAAGTTAACTTTTCATAAGAAAATAATTTTTTTTTTAATTTTCAATAACAACTTTTTCTCTGGGGGGTCAAATATATTACTGATTACAAATATATTATTTAAATATTTAAACGTCTAGGTAATAGTGTACTTTGCCTAGGTCTTTCAGAGAACAACCTTGAACATATATTGTATAATTTATTGCTTCAATTGTCAGAAGTTGGTAAACCAACAAGACACATGCCGGGGGCGGGGGCAGGTAGTTAGGAGCAAAGTAAAAGAGAAAAGAAAAATGAAGGCAATCTTCATAGATTGACAATAGAAAATACAGTATCTAGTTGGAAGGTAAAAATGTCAATCATCTCATGCTATGGCCTCAAACATCTTAACATCACATGTGCTCCTTACCTGCCCAGTCCAGAAAATGAACACACTCTGTCTGAGAATAGCGAGCGGCCACGTCTCGAGCTTTCTCTCCCCGGAAGTTCAAAGCGTCTATATCGACGTCCAGTTCCACCAGGGCCTTCAAAGTTTCCAGGCGGCCCCAGGCTGCAGCGCAGTGTAAGAGAGTGTATCCTATCAGAGTAGAGATGGTCAGGTCAAACAGATTTAGGAGGGCTTGGCAGTTTTTAACTTTATGGTGGTAGAAAAGGCATTCACATTCTGTAGGGAGCACACTTGAAGACTTGTTTAGCCTTTTCAAGGCCCATAATGTGTGTTCCAATACTCTGATACATTGATGCTGGACAGCAACAGTGAGCAGCAGCCCCCAGGCAACCATGTAATCACATGAATAAATAGCTCCCAAGCATGTTCTCTGGTATACAGAGTTGCTATACTATGATAACCAGGCTAACTAAGTTTCTGCTTACAGTACTTTATAATGGGTCCATTGGGTCATTGGTGTAGGAGGTCCTTCTGTTTATGCGTTGCTTTTATTGGTCAAATAAAGAAACTACCTTGGCCTTTTGATAGGGCAGAACTTAGGTAGGCGGAGTAGACAGAACTGAATGCTGGGAAGAAGGGCAGACAGGCAGATGCCATGGTTCTCCTCCCTGAGAAGGATGCTGGTTAGAAGCTTGCCAGTAAGCCACAGCCAACTCTCTCCTTTCAACTGGTCATGATTTCATCACAAGTCAGGGTACATCTGTATGTTTGTTATTCCGGACTATTTTATGTAGTGGATTGTAAACGTAGCCAAATACTGAACAGTTACTAATGAACCAGTGCTCTACATAGTAAATTCATTGAATTTTAGAGACTCTATAGCATCAGAATTATTATAATCCTCATCTTACAGACAAGAAAACTAAAATTCAAAGATGCTCAGAAACTTGCCTCAAGGAATGCGGCCAGGAAAATGATGGATGCAAGATACCAACCTGGGCAGTCTGACGCCTGAGCTCCTGCACATCTGCTAAGGAAGAGGGCAATCTCCCTATCAGCCGCCCACTTGGGAGCCGCCAGCCTGTACGACTTTAAGGAACTTTTGTCAGACTCTAATTACCCTCACCTTACTCTTAATTGAAATCATTAACACTGTGTATGCTTTGATTTGCAAATTCATCTTTTGCATTAAATCTGACAGTGTGACTTGCCAGACTAGAAAGCAATTTCCTGGACTTAGTGAGGTGCGCAGTAAAGGGGGAAACACAGGGAGCACCTTCAAGAGTTTTTCCCACTGATTTGTTTAAAAATCAAGGATCGCTGTTCTATTGTCCTGAAACGCCCCAGGTAAGTCGGGCAGCCAGGGCTAGGAACACAGCTTCCCTAATATGCACAAGGCCCTGGGTTCTAGAACGCAATTAAAAATTATCTAAATTCAGGTTCCAACACCAAAGCTTCTAGCAGCCCTCACTAAAAGATCTTGGGAGTCAGGGGCTCACAGGGTGCCTTTCACAAGCCCCATGCCTTGCACAGCCAGAAGGTCCTTCACACAGGAAACATGTACACTGGTGGGTGACCTAGGGGCTCTCATTTGGCCCGTATCCAGAGACTACTTGGCCAGCACTTGTCTTAAGAACCCAACCCTTTTGTTCTCGAAGCATCCAGGAATGTTCTGGCTTTAGGCAGCCTCTGGTTTGTCGGAAGTTGCGAACACTATACCATTACCAGGGAAAGGAAAATGCTTTTACTTACAGACCCTGCTATGAGAAAGTGAGTCAGCTTTGTTCACAGGTCACTCAAAACAAAAAATGTGCCAACTGGTGACAAGTATAAGGGAATGGATTGTAACTTTAAATTTGTAACCAATTCCAAAGTGACTCATTTAAAGAAATACACACACAAATACACACATACACACACACACACACACACTCTTGAATGCAGGTGTGGTATGTGCACACACACACACATGCACACACACTGCTGGTAGAGGAGGTGTTATTAAATTCTTATCTCTGGCCATAGGCCTGAGTCATTTGGATGTAGTGTAGACCTGGTACCCAGGGTGACTGAGTCATGCTTCTGATATGAGAAATTTCAAAAGAGAACTTGAGTCAATATAAATTGTAACAGTTCACTACACTTATCCCAAAGAATAGACTTATGACTCCCTTAAATAGCCAAAGAGAGGCAAAAAGAGCTGAGCAAGAATTAGTGTGTTGAAGCTCTTACGAAAGGACTTTGTATGTCCTTAATTTAATCAGTGCAGTAGACCTAGGAGAGAGGTATTAGCCTCTTTATAGTATATAATGGAAAGTAAAGGCCAGCAAGTCTGCACTTTCCCAAGACCACGCTGGTAGTACATCCCCAAGTTTTTAACATCACAATAAGCAAAATATTTAAGAACTCTAAGAGCCAGAGCCTGGCTGGAGCATTGTCTCATGTCTTTATTCTTGACGCTCTTAATCCATTATAAAATTAACAGAATCTCTCACAATGTGGAGGTGTGAGGAGTCTGAGGTCAGAGGATTAGTGTGGACCTTGCTGAGTCCCCACACGGTGGGAAGCAGAGAGATGCTCTCCAAGCCCTTCGTCCACCTGTGGGAGATTCTCACAAGGACTCACTTCCCAGCGCTCCCGCAATGGCATCCATTTCCAGCACATGACTTTTGCAGGGGATATACTCAGACCGCAGACTACGAGATACCACCCTTACCATTCCTGCCTTCAGTCTGAAGGTGGAAATCTTCCATTAGCTGAATGGTCCAGGGGTCCTGATTCACTGAGAGAAAGACACTCTCTATAGACAAGGCACTGTAAGTATGACCAAGAAGCCAGTCCACATAGGAGATAATCTGGACCTCAAAAAAACTAAAATCTGGATCTTCTGAAAGCTGAAATAACTCAAGGTGTCATCTACTCATTAAATTCACTATGACAACTGAAAAGTAGGTGTGAAGGGGGGCTGTATATTTTAATATAATCAGTTTAAAATAAAACTGTTTTAAACAAGCTTTTTACCAAGGAAAATTCAATGTTTTTAATCCTTTGCTGGAAATAGTCCATTTTGTAAAAAAAAAAAAAAATACAAACACTTTGCAGTACATTAACAGCATCACTATTCCAAGAGAAGAAAATCATCTAACATTATTTCAGGCTCAGCAACCTGGCTCAGTGATCAAAAGTGCTTGCCGCCTGACTCAGTCTGACAATCTGAATTTAATCCACAGAATTCGTATAGTAGAACAGGTGCCTAGGAATTGTCCTCTGACCTCCATACGTGCACGTGCACACACACACACACACACAATGTAAAATAAATTTTTAAAGTAGGATTCCAGAAAACATTCAGATAAGAATTGGATCTTTTACCTGGTGCATGTTTTTCTAATCCCTGCACTTGAGAGTTAGAAGCATATGGATCTCTGTGAGTCTGAGACCAGTTCTGTCTACATATCAAGGTCCAGGCAGGGCTACATAGTAAGATCTTAAGAAAGAAAGAAAGAAAGAAAGAAAGAAAGAAAGAAAGAAAGAAAGAAAGAAAGAAAGAAAGAGAAAGACAGAGAAAAGAAAGAAGTAAGGAAGGGAAGAAAGAGAGAAAAAGAAAGAAGAAACAAAAAGAAAAAAGGAAGGAAGAATGAAAGAAAGGAATAAAATAAAGAAAAAAGGAAGGAAGTGAAAATAGAATTGGACTGGCAATGAGCTTTAGATTCCAAAAAGAAGGATACAGACGGAGGATTGGAAACCCCACAGAAAGAAAGAGAAGGATTCTAAGGATGAAAGAACAGAGGCACATAAGAAGTAGCACCCTAGCTTTCTTTCCACTGCTGTGGTAAACACCATGACCAAGAGCCACTTGCTGAGGAACCGGTTTATTTCATCTTACAGCCTACAGCTCACAGTCCATTATGAAGGAAGACAAGACAGAAACTCGAGCAAGGCAGGAACCTAGAGAAAGGAACTAAAGCAGAGACCTCAAGGAGCGCTGCTTACTGGTTTGGTCTCCATGGCTTGCCTTTTTATACAACACAAGACCACCGTCCTGGTGTGAGCAACACCTACAGTGGGCTGGGCCCTCCCATATAATTACCAAGAAAAACGCCTTGCTGTCTTGCTGACAGACCAATCTGATGGAGATACTTTCTTATTTGAAGTTCCTCCTTCCCAGATGATCCTAGCTTGTATCGAGGTCCTGAAACACTAACCAGCACTGGAGGTCACAGTGAGCCAAAAGATCAGTCAAGCAGGAAAAGCAGTCTCCTCACAACTGCCAGGGCATTCAAACCTCATCCTGGGGAATGATGTTGCTCTCAGTGATACATAAGGACCTGAAACACAAAAGGCTGCTTCTAGTTATAGAGTGTGCCGAAGATAAGTTCAACTCAAAGAACTGAAATAATGAAAGGCAAGAACAGAGAAAGCAACCATTTCTACAACTAAAAAGGCAATGGCTAACATAAAAAATAAAATGAAGTGGAGGCTGGAGAGCTGGTTCACTGGCTAAGAGCTAGTACAGGAACCTCGTTTAGTTTCCGGGACCCAGGACAGGAAGCTCACAACTGTTTGCAATTCCAACTACAAAGGATCTGGTGCCCTCTTCTGGCATGCACAGGCAACTACACTCATGTGCACATACCTACACACAGACAGATATAGACAAAGACACACACACATAGTCACTGAAAAATAAAAATAAACCTTTCTAAAAGGAAAAAATATAAAACTTAGCAATAGGAGAGGCTATCTTAGTTAGGGTCACTGCCTCTATGATGAAACACCATGACCAGAGCAACTTGGGGAGGAAAAGGTTTATTTGGCTTACATTTTCATATCGTTGTTCATTATTGAAGGAATTCAGAACAGGAACTCAAACAGGACAGGAACTTGGAGGCAGGAGCTGATGCAGAGGCCATGGAGGAGTGCTGCTTACTGGCTTGTTCCTCATGGCTTTCTTAGCCTGCTTTCTTATAGAACCCAGAACCACCAGCCCAGGATGGGACCACCCACAACTAAGAAAATGCCTTACAGGCTTGCCTACAGCCTGGTGTTTTGGAGGCATTTTCTTAATCGAGGTTTCCTCCTCTCAAATTACTTTAGTGCATATCAAGTTGACATAACGCTATCCAGCACATAGACACACAAAGAAAAAAATGTACCTCAAAACTATACAAATCTTCAAAGACAATATAACAGAAAATAACAAAGGTTATGCAAAAAACAGAAAATAACTAACAAAATGACAAGAATAGATTGTTACATACTACTAATAATCTTTAATGCAAGTAACTTGTAGTCCCTAACTAAAAGATGTGGATAAAAAGACAGGGAAAGAAGAAACAATACCCATCTATATGCTTCTTGCAACAAACTCACCCTACTGATAATAAAACATATAGACTACATGATAAATTAAAAGATGGAAAAGAGATATTTCCTGCAAGTAGAAAAGGATACCAAGCAAAAGTAGTAATATTTAAATCAGATAAAAACCAGCTTTTAGCAGTCAACTTTAAATTATCATAATGATTATGAAAGGATTAATTTATAAAGAAAATAAGACTTATTTGGGCTCAATTCTGGAGGCTCTCTTCTAGTGTGCGATGAGGGGCTGATAAGATGGTTCAGCAGGTAAAGGGGCTTGTTACACAATCCTGACGACCTGAGTTCAATCCCTAGAACCCACATAAAGGTGAAAGGAGGGAACCAACTCCGCAATGCTGGGCTGAATCCAATAGGTGCACTGTGGCCTTGTGCACACTGAAAGTGCCCACTACCAACTGAGCCACTGAAGATACTCTGACTGCTTAATCTTTTAGTGTAGGGAACTACACTAGTTGTTGGTTTTTTTAAACGTTATAACCAATCTTTCATTCGTGGCATAAACACAATGGGCCAATAAGTTTGGGCTTGATAAAAAAAATTAATTTAACTGTTTGTTTTCACTACAAAATTAAAAATGTCTTGAAATAGTTATATAAAGTATAAAGCAGGCACATCAAACTTATCTAGTCACAAAGACTGGGAGACACGTCCTCGGGTGGTCACAAGTGATACTGACGGAAGAGGAAATACCTCTAGCGGTTTTCTCGTTCAGATTCACCCCATACTTTGCCAAGGCTCTAACTACATCACTTTTCCCAGCCATGCAAGCTGCATACAGCAGGTTTCTCCCAACAATGTCTTCTTCCAGAAGCAGTTGCACAGCGTGCTCATGGTGAGGGTGTTCGGGATCCTCGAAAATCTTCTGCAAACCTTCTACATCCCCCGTGAGAGCTGGCTGCAAGAGGGGGTTCTCTGGGCCTGTTTCATCTGCTTCTTGGAATTCTTCATAGTCTTGCTTGGAGGAAAATACTGACTTTTCTGAACCCTCTGATTCTAGAGCTCCTTCTGGCTCCATTTACTCCAGCAATACCTAGCACTGAGGGGGAGGGGAAGAAGGCAATTCAAACATATCAGTGTTTATATATTTACTTTTTTAATTTATTGAGACAGAGTCTCACTATGCAGTTCTGGCTGACCTGAACCTGCTCTGTAAGCCAGCTGGCTTTGAACACTCCAGATCCACCTACTTTCTTCCCAAGTGCTGAGATTAAAGGCTACTTATTTATCTTTAATCAGTTCACTGACAATATAAATGTAACAAAAATATGTACTTGAAAATAATTATGATCATAAAATAAGCTGCTTTAGCCGGGCATTGGTGGCACACGCCTGTAATCCCAGCACTCTGGAGGCAGAGACAGGCGGATCTCTGTGAGTTCGAGGCCAGCCTTGTCTACAAGGGCTAGTTCCAGGACAGGCTCCAAAGCTACAGAGAAACCCTGTCTCGAAAAAAAAAAAAAAGCTGCTTTAGCCATTCGATCAATAAAATCTACAATGAGTAAACATGTGGCCTCAGTATATGACAAAATACTAAGTATATAATATAAATAGTAAATTCAATAGGAACAGATCAAAATGAACTAAATTCATTAGGAAAAAATCAAAAGAGAATTGTTAAATAAATTTATCTGCCTAAAAATGATTCTTGTTAGGGAGAATTAAGAAATACAGTTGGATCATTAGAGCCAAATTATGAAGACTTAAAAAAATTAGGCACTAGCTTTTAAACAGAAACTATTCAAACAGAATTTATTAACTTATTATTTATTGAAAATTTATCAATGTTATTTAAACGTTTATATAAATTAAAAACACATTTGTTTTGTTTTGAGATGTTTTGTCTTGCCACGTAGCCCTGGATGGCCTGAAACTTGCTCTGTAGACCAGACTGGCCTGGAATTTGTGGTGATCCCCCTGCCTCTACATCCTTGGTGCTGGGATTACAGGTGTGAGCTACTATGCCCAGTTTTAAACAAACAAGTTTGTCTTCTTTCCTCAACAATCTCCTCTACACACAGGAGAAAATATGGCATGAACAAAAATCTATGTTACAAAAAGTGACAAGCAGTAAGTGCCATAACATGAAATTCTATGGGACTCTAGAGAAGCCAAAATTAATTCCGGTCAATTAAGGAAATCTTAACAGGGCTCACTCTGATGGAATGTATATCAAACTGGAAATGACTCAGGGAAGAGTACCATGGTCCCCCATACACACCAAATGTTATGACATCACATCAAATATTATGACATCACTATGTACTCAGAACAGCAAAATCCTTAAGGGGAACATCGTGCCCAGGAACGGGAGAGATGACTCGGCAAGCAGGAGCGCTTATGGCTATTGCAGAGGCCCTGGGTTTGGTCCCCAGCACCCACATGGCGGCTCACAAGCACTCTACCTCTAGTTTCAGGTCTGCTCTGGGCTCCTGCATATACCTGGCATATATAAACTTATGCAGGCTCACATACACACATCTGAATAAAAATAACTTTATTTTTTTTAAATAAAAAACTAAAGATAGCAGTTGAATAGGATGAGTTACAGCAGTACACCATGTGACCAGATTCTTCTGCTGTGGCTCACAGTACCCTGCTCCAGATGTCCATGCCTTGTGAATTCCATCACCTTTCGGCATGGGCTGCACATCGCTTCTAACGAAGGGACACAGCGGCAAGAATAGTATCCTAAGGGTGTGATGAATCCCAATAGACTGTGGCTCATCTTTTCTTCCTGGCTCTTCTCACACAGCAGAGGGAGCAACCTTTCAAGAGCCTGAGGGCAAACTCTGGCAACAGCTGGCCAGAAGAGAGGCCCTTAGCCAAGAAGCCTATAAAGAGTTTAATTCTGACAAAAACATTTAATGTGCTTGAAAGCAGCCCTGTCTTAGGTGAACTTTACCTGGCCTGCAGCCTCCTGCGAGACACTGAAGTAAGGGAGCTGGTTAAACTGTACCCAGATTCCTGACACACAGAGACTGTGAGATAACCTGTGTGCTATTTTAAACACACCAAGCT
Organism: Microtus pennsylvanicus; assembly: GCF_037038515.1. NCBI lineage: Eukaryota > Metazoa > Chordata > Mammalia > Rodentia > Cricetidae > Microtus > Microtus pennsylvanicus. The sequence continues at coordinate 54,115,813 of NC_134588.1, read as the reverse complement.
TGGCTAATTTGTTCCTTAGTGCTAACTATAACAATTTGCATAACTCAACACTATTTTGTTGAGAAAGCAAATTCAATGGCACATATAGACCAGAGAGTGTCTTTGCTAAGTCAAAAGCAATTAAAGGTAAATTAACTTTTTAAACATGCAAGAAGATGCAACTAACACTCAGTGATGGTTTGAAAGAGACTGCCCCCACCCCACCCCTGTCATAGGCTTATATATTTGAATACTTGATGCTGTTTGGGAAGGACAAACTTAGTGTTTGGGAAGGATACACCTACTTAGTAGTGTGACCTTGTTGGAGGAGGTGTGTCACTGAGGCTGTGAGATTTCAAAAACCTATGGCATTCCCTTTTGGCTCTCTTGGTTTCACATTAGTTTCTCAAAATGTGAGCTCTCAGCTACTGCTCCAACGGTATGCTTACCTGCCTGCTGCAACACTCCTGGCCATGGTCATCATGAACTGTGACCCTCTGAGACTGTAAGCCCCACATAAGAGCATTCTTTTATAAGTTGCCTTGGTCATCACAGCCATAGGAAAGTAACTAAGAAACAACACGTTTTAAAACAAGAGAGGGCTGGCATGGTGGACTATTCCTGTAGACCCAAGGAATTGAGAGAGTGGGCATGCAGATTGCAAAAGCAAGACTTTTATTTTTGCAAATAAAACAATTGCAAAACAGATAAAGACCCATAGGCCATAGTTTTCTGATCCTATTCTTGAGACAAAACAAATATATTTTCTTTGCTCACATGTATACTAATATATTACACAAACTTCATAAACTATATGGGCATAGAGAGGAGGGAGGGTAGTGGGCCTATAATGCAGAATGTCACTGTTTTAATCTTCTTTATTATTATGTATCAAAAAGAAAAGGAGGAGGAAAAAGAAGAGGAGGGGAAGAGGAGAGGGGAAGTAGAAGGAAAGAAAAACAAAGCTAGATTGACCACAAGGTTCAAGATGTTTACCAAAAGGTTCTTGGCAATAAAGAACGAGCAAGACTGTGTTACTGAGAAGAACCTAGAGAGCAAGCCCACAGAGCCTTTTCATAAATAAACAAACTGAGTGGGGCTATAGTGGTGCACACCTTTGATCCCAGCATTTGGGAGGCAGAGGCAGGTGGATCTCTATGAGTTTGAAGACAGCGTGGTGTACAAAGTGAGTTCCAGGACATGCAGGGCTGTCCCAAAAAAAAAAATTTAAGAGAGAGAGAGAGAGAGAGAGAGAGAGAGAGAGAGAGGAGAGAAGAGAAAAAAAGAGAAATCAACCAGCTTAGTGAAAACCACTGAAAATGAGCATGCGGTACATGCACAGAGACAGGCGAAGGTTGCAGTGAGGAGTCTGAACTGGATTCTGTAGGCAACTGGCAGGTGATTGCTGAAGGAGCCAGTGCTGGGAACTAAGTGTATTTCAATAAAATTGATCTGACAAGCCTTGGTATGCATTAGACAAATCAGATTGGAGAGGCAAAAAGGAATGGCCAATTATACCATTACTGCAAAAGTTCAAACTAATGAGTGTAGCATGAATTCTAATTGGTACTACTAATAAAACCCAGAGTCAGATATAGGGGTTAATGCTGACGATCAGAGAAGCAGAGCCACCTGCACTAGAGAGTTCTTTTACCTCTACCAATGCTAAGACCCGAGGGGTGATCCTGTTCTCAGACTGCATCTCCTGACTGCATCTGTCTCCACCAGACCTCAGACTACCTTGAGCTCCTGTCTCTTCCTGCCTTATATTCCTCTCTCCACCCAGCCATATTACTCCTATCTCCACCTCCCTAGTGCTCGGATTAAAGGTGTATACCACCACTCCCTGGCCTCTAGTGGCTTAGCTCAGCACTCTGATCTTCAGGCAAGCTTTATTTATTAAAACACAAACACAATATCACTAGTTAGACAGCTCTAACTAGTCCCTCATCTAAGTCAGGGCCCACTGAGTTTCTTCCATTTCAAGGTTTCCTCCAATCAGGGTACTTATGGATACGGGCAAGAAACAAGAAAAGTAAACGAGGCCATTTTAGATTGTGATGTGATAATAAGCATGACGAAGAATCAGGAAACAACAGGGAAGGAAAGAGGAGGGAGAAGACTTAAAACAGGAGGGATAAGGAGAGGAGACTGACACAGGGCTCCAGAGGGTACCAGAAACGACAGCCTCAGGAAAATGGTACCTTCCAAGTAGGGGTCAAGGGTCAGATGGCACATTACTTGGCTTGTGTGGTCGACTGTGTACCACGTGGTTACTTCCTTTGTTGCAGGGGACCAATCACAGGTATCACACAAATAAATGGGTATGGCTGTGACTAAAATATTTGCAAAATGGATATCGGCCCACAGGGCATAGTTTTCAGATCTCATTCTTAAGGAGACAAAACAAATTATGTTTTCTATGCCCAGATACATAATAATATGAAACACAAGCTTAGTCATAGAGAGGGGAGAGGAGACTGAGCCTATGAAGTCAGAATGTCGCTAATTTATTTCATCTTCACTTAATTGAATTTTCTAGAGTGATGCTATAACCTGCTCTGACTTACTAAATGGTTATGAAAGGTCTAAAAACTTCTCGACTACACAGTGGGAACATTTAGAGGCTGCAAAGTACCAAAAATAGGAAATTACACAAGTATGGTTGACAGCCCACAGTCTAATCAGCAATGGCAGAGACAAAGGACGTAAGGGCTGTAGGCTGAGCTTATTCTAACTGTAAGGAGGATGTGCTGCAACAACAGATTGGGAGAAGGTTCCAGAAGGATTTTCTTAGAGGGATGATACTTCAGTATCAGGGTGGCAAGGCTTAATGGTGATGAGACTGGAATCCTACAAACAAAGGGTAGGAAGGCAGGTGAGGCTCCCAAAGTTATAGTGGAGTCGACCCCGGAGGCTTTTCTAGCCAACTGAATTATTTCTTCAGGGAAGAAAACAACAACAACAACAATAACAATAATAATAATAATAATAAAATAACTGTCTCTTAAGGATTCCTACGTCCCAGCTCACAGAGGAGCTGGGTCCTCGCCCAGCGAAGTCAGCTCTGAATACCCAGAAATTCAAACAAGAGGGAAGGCCTGAGGATCCACTGACAGAAAGCCAGCCTGAAAGGTCACCTGAAAAGAGAACAGTGATTCCCTGAGTACTCCCTTTTGCCCTCCAGCCCTGCCCTTATGCAGCTTCGGGATGCTCAAAGCCGGGACAAGATGCGCAAGCCCGTGGGAGACACAGGCTGAGGACGCCTTGGTTGACGCCCACACCGGCAGTCCCTACCACACGTAGGGATGATGTGGGTGTATCTTGCCCCATCGCCCCCGATCGCCCACCCAGGACCTCAGCGCCTGGACTCCTACTCACCTCTCCCAGGGCCCAGGCTTCCGCGGTTACCATGGCGACGGCGCACTTTGCGCAGCCGCACCTCACCCCAGCGCCTAGGTTCCAGCTGTGCTAGAAGGTCAGGGATACAAAGGCACGGGACGCTGGAGTGGGAGAAGCTTAGAGGAATTCTCCCCCGAGTGACGAAAATTTGCGTTCCGTGGTGGCGTGCAGATGTTTTATTTTGTAAAAATATTCTGTAATTGGTCTGTTTTGAACAATTTTTAAACTGTAATAAAAAACAAAGTATGTTTGTTGATGGCTCGTTTTGGTCCCCTCTTTTGCCTTTAAATGGATTTCTTTTTGAAAATATGAGGATGAATCCTATTTTAAAAAAGCAACTAAATACCTTGCCTAATTTCCAAGTTATTTGGGGAGTTTATAAAGTTAGTGTTACCTTGACTGTCTCCTGACAACTCACAAATGCCAACTGGGTAGAAGCAGAAGGAACTTGGAAGTTAGATGTGTTAGATTCTTTCTTATTCAGAAATTTAAAATTCAAAACAGCCCTGGAGGTGGGGATGGCCAGGGGAAAACTGAAGGAAAAACCTGCGGAAAAGTTGCCACCTTACTTGTTAAGCAGTACATGTGTTCACGTGATTTGGCAGAGAGAAAACCAGGAAGTCTTTGTTCTGAAGTCAAGTGTGAAGGGAAACATCAATTCTGTTTCTACAGTGAAATTGTTAAAGAGGAGGTGATAGTTCAGAAGGGCTTGGTATTTGAGCTGAAGATGGACACCTCTTAAAGCCAATGCTTGAAGGCTGAAAAAACGTCTTAGTGGTTAGTTGAGATCACACACTCTCGCAGTTCAGTTCTGGCATCCACATCAGGCAGCTTACTACACCCTCAAACTCCAGCTGTAGGGAGCTGACACTCCTCTGACCTCTTTAGGCAAATATACATATACACATATATGCACATACACAAGGATAGATGATAGATAGATAGATAGATAGATAGATAGATAGATAGATAGATAGATAGATAATGTGGTACACACCTTTAATCCCAGCCACTCAGGAGACAGGCAGAGGCAGGCAGATCTCTGTGATTTTGAAGCCAGCCTGGTCTACAGAGCAAGTTCCAGGACACCAGGGCTGTTATACAGAGAAACCCTGGCTCAAAAATACATATATACATACATACATACATAACATGATGCTCAATGAAGTTAATGTATTTTTTTTTATCTTCTTGTTTTTACAACCCAACCGAAGCTTCCTTTCCCTCCCCTCTTCCCAGTGCTTCTCACTTTCACACACACACACACACACACACACACACACACACACACACATGCGTGTGCGCACCATTCACTCCTCCTCCACTGTTTCTCTTCAGATATAGGCGGGCATCCCATGGATATCACGGTTATATCAAGCTGCAATGAGACCAGGCGCCCCCTCCTCCACCAATATTGGATGAGGCAATCCAGCAGGAGAAACAGGTTCCAAGAACAGGCAACAGAGTCTGAGACGTCCCCTGCCCTCACTGCTAGGAGTCTCTCAAGAAGACCAAGCTACACAACTGTAATATATATGCAGATGGCCTAGGTCAGTCCCATGCAGGCTCTCTGGTTGTTGGTTCAGTCTCTGTGAGCCCTTATGAGCCCAGGTCAGTTGATTCTGTGGGTTTTCTTGTGGTGTCCTTGACACCACTGGGTTCTATAATCCTTCTTCCCTCCTCTGTTTCAGGATTCCCCATGCTCCACCTAATGATTGGCTGTGGGTCTCTGCATCTGCTTCCATCAGCTGCTGGGTGAAACTTCTCTGATGGCAGCTGGGCTAGGCACCAGTCTATGAGTATAGCAGAATATCTTTAGGAATCATTTCATTGACCTTTCTTTCTTTTCTTTTCACTCTATTATTCCTATTTGGTTCTATCTGGGGGTATCCCACCTCTGTGTCCTGGCCCTCAGTGGGCAACTCCATCTCAGGATATGGGTCTTCAACTGTGCCAGTTATCAGCTGGTCACCCCCACAATTTCTATGCCATCTTTACCCCATTCGATATGAGTGCACTGCTCCACTTCTTTCTGAAATGAGTTCCGTGGGAAGAAGTGATTCCAGGAGGAATACTATGATAGGCGGTGAGGTTTGGCAGCAGCATTGCATCCAGGAAAGGTAAATTCATACCTAGAATAAGTATCCATTCAAGTAACTTAAATCTCCATGCTTGTACCATGAGCACTTTACCCACTAACCCATATCCCTGCTATCTAATCCTTAAAGAAAACATTCAGCTGTGGTCAGTGAAGGGACTCTGGCCAGCTCTAGCATGGCAAACGTGGCTCTGACAGCCTCACCCTTCTCCCCCATTCCCTCTGTCTTGCTAAACCATTTGGATTTCTAAAACCAGCCATCAAGGTCTATATCCTTATTTGACCATTTCCTCCTCCTGGGGCTGACTACTAAGGTCTAGCTGTCAAAGTATTGAAGTCCAGCCATCAAAATCCAGCCTGGTCTACAAGAGCTAGTTCCAGGGCAGGCTCCAAAACCACAGAGAAACCCTGTCTCGAAAAACCAAAAAAAAAAAAAATAATCCTTCTTTGGCTCACATAATTAACACACTTAATTAAAATTAAACACCTCATCCTAATATGGGGGTTCCCCCTCCTTTTAACCTTTATAAACCATGCTTCTATAGGCCATGTCTGTCTCTCTTTATCCAGAAGCCGTCCTTTTATCTCCCTCTTCCTTGTTCCTGTTCCCTCTTCCCTCATCTTCTAACTCTTATTGTCTTATTTCCTGCCCTTTGACTCTCTAGGGCAAATAAATTTCCTTTGTGCTGAGAACTTTGTCTTGGGATGTCCTGAGCTGATCCTGATCCCTTCAGTCAAAGAGGTATTTTTTCACTCAAGAAATGCATCGGTATTTTCTTACTTGTATATTGTATATTCTAAATACATTTGACTTTTGTAGGGTATAATGACCCAGCCTAGTCATGCCAATTTGAGGCCACTAAAGTTTCATTGTAACCTGTTGGGCAACAGTTTCATGAGCCATTGAAACATTCCATCCTACAGGGAAGCTCCTCAAGCAGTAAACAACCCAAAAATAGCTTCAGGAAGTCCGTGAGACTGACCAGATTCACTAGTCCCCTCCCTGCCTGAAGAAGGGGGAAGAAAAGAAAACTGAGCTGCAAAGAAGACTCTTGCATGAGCCCAGATGCCAAGAAGATTTAGACAAGCTAAGTTACAAAGAAGACTCTCAGAGGAGAAAAGCTACAAAAAAAGTTTTTCTAACCAGATAGATGCCTTGAAGAGATTTAGACCAACTGAGGCTCCTGGAAAGGACACCCTCTGTTGAACGAGAGAGGGCCTGCTTTTGGTCCTGGCCACCCAGCTAGCTTACACACAGAAATTGTATTAATTAAAACACTGTTTGGCCATTAGCTCTAGCCTCCTATTGGCTAACTCTCACATCTTGATCTAACCCATTTCTATTAATCTGTGTTCACCACGAGGTCGTGGCTTACTGGGAAAGATTCAGCTCTATATTGGCTCTCTCTGACTCTGCCTTCTTCCTCCCAGAATTCAGTTCTGTCTCCTTACCTATATAAGTTCTGCCTATCACCAGGCCCAAAGCAGTTTCTTTATTAACCAATGAAAGCAACACAAATACAGAAGAACCTCCTACACCAACCCTCCATGCTGTTGAGCTGCCCACAGGCTCTGCAGTGTACTCCAGGTTCCCAGCTCTGTGAGCTGTCACTCATGCTGGTGATGTGTTGTAATTAGGAGCAGCGGGGCTGCGTCCCCGGCACCCCCGCCACCCGCACGGCTAGCTTTACCCGGAATAATTACACGGAAACTGTATTATTTTAAACACCGCTTGGCCCATTTCTATCTAGCCTCTTCTAGGCTAGCTCTCACACCTGGACTAGCCCATTTCTAATAATCTGCTGTAGCCCACGAGCTGGCTTACCAGGAATGATCTTAACCTGCATCTGCCTGGAATGGGAAAATCATGGCAACTCCCTGACTCAGCTTCTTTCTCCCAGCCTTCTGTTCTGTTTTCTCCACCCACCTAAGGGTGGGCCTATCAAATGGGCCTAGCAGTTTCTTTATTGCTTAACCAATGAAATCAACAGAGTGATATATGACACTCCCACATCAGTGATGCAGCTGTCTTTGAGTCATTTCTGCTCCTGTGAGTAACCCCCTACTCATATGCTGTAAGTAATTCAATAAAACTCATTGGTTCACCAAGGTGGGCTTTGGTGATACCCGTACTATGGTCTGTAATGGGCTCCCTATCTAGGGTGAGTAGACATATGTGTTCCATCACCCCAGAAAAAGTTTTGTTACATAGCACAATCTCAGAACTTCCAATAGGACTTTGCTGGAGGTTGAACCCATAATTCCATGCATACAAGATGAACACTTTAAAAACTGAGTTATATCCTCAACCTCTAAAAATAACCCTCTACTCAGAACATTGTAACATGAACATGTTTCATTCAGAACATGAAACATCATATAGGTAAGAAAACTGAGGTTATGATAAAGGGTTTGCTTGAGATCATGAGATCAGCACCAGGACCCAGGTCTTCTGTTTCCCCATCATAGGGCTCTCTGTGTTGTTATGACAAAATATCTATGCCCAAGGACTTTATAAAGAAAAGAAAAGTTTGCTGAGCTCATTCATCTTTGGTTGGAGTGACCAAACAACATTACATCTCATGCTGGAAAAACACAGCCCACCCTCTTAATATATTTTAATACATCACAACAGCAGAAAAGGATATGACTAAGGTATCAATTACAGGGTCAAACAATGTTGAAGGGTATCTTAAGTGCTGCTAACCACACTTCCCCTATCACTGAGACCAGATTTGGGTTCCCTATTAGTTATTTTGTTAGCATCCTGTATGTCATTTTCAGTTATACCACTATTGTAACTAAACAATCATGTAATTTGTGGTTTAATTTTATAATGTCTGTCTGTTCCTGCCACAGCAGCAGCCTGCCTCTGCTGCCGTAGTTACGTCATCATCACCTGTTGCCAGGTGCCTTTCCATCACCAGCTGTGTGACATGTACAACCCTTAAAAGTGCCCGCCAGGTACAGCTCTCTCTTTGCCTCTTCTTTCCTCTATTGTCTCTTGTTTCTCTTGTCTCTTTTTTCCAAAGCAGCTTATTAAATATTTATTCATAGCCTTGTTACAAAGTGTACATTCATCTATGCAGTGTCCTGACACACCTCATAGAAAATTTAAGTCATCCATGTTTCTAAAGACCAAATTCCCAAATCATTAAGGACACCCCTAAGCCACCTGTTAGCTCCCACGTGTCGTTCTGGAGGTGCTGGTCAGCTTCAGACACCCACCTGCCAAATGAGTAAGAACCAGTTAAAAGAAACCACATTCCCAGGGTTGGGCAGTACATTCACCCATATACACAAGTTAGGGTAGATTTTCTGTTACTCATGCAGCTCCTACACCCAAGATACCAAACTCCAGGGTAAGAAAAGGCTACAAGGCATTAATTTATGCCTTTTTGACACCACATTCATTAGTGACCAAAAGCGAATGGACAACACAAAGGGCGTTGCCTCTTTCTCATCTCTTTGCCTCCCTTTTCCTCTCTTTGCCTCCTCTTTTTCTCTCTTGCTTCTTCTTTCCTCTCTTGCCTTTCATGTCTCTTGCTCCCCTTCCCTATTCTCTGCCTCTCTGTCTGTCTGTCTGTCTGACTGCTTGCCTGCCTCCTCTTTCACGTCACCACTCCAACATGGCCTTTCACTCTCTCCCTCCCCCAATAAACGTCTTGCATTAACTCTGTTGCACATGCCATGTTTGCTTAGTAGCATACCTTGGCAGGGCCTGCCAAGAAGTACCCACTTCACCTTTCTTTTTTATTTATCTTTACAGTGTCTATTTCCTCAAGAATGAGTACTTGACAAAACAAGAATCCCATGGGTCTTGTTTACACCTAAACCTTGGGATCTATGTAGTTCATACATGACAAACAAGATATTATTTCTAATTGAAAGTCTAAAAGTTAAGCTCATTGGTCTCTAAAGTATTAATTGTTACCACTGTCTCACATACTGTAAAACCAATTTTTAAGTATATTTTCAACTAGAAATTCACGATCCCCAAAGATGAAGACCTAGTGGGATTGTAGGAGTTCTATAATAATTGGAAATGCCAGGTTTTGATAATGCTTATTTCTATGTATAGTTTGATAGGTCTTGACATAAACAGGAAGAGCTGATTCACACTGAAATGCTCCCCTTTGAAGAGAGAAGTAGAAGCATAAGCCAGATTACAGTGGGTTGAAGAATGAATCATAGATTGTCAAGAATAGAAACTATTGTTTTTTTCCCTGGCCATAGACTAAAATTCCATCTTTAGTTACTAGCATTGCCTAGTGGTTTTTATACCTCGTTATCGAAATTTATAGCTATAAAATTATAATTCATATTTTGGGAGACTCTAAGGGTCACTTTGAAGATGCCTTTTAGGCAATTCACACAAAAGAAACCTTACTGCCAGCTGCACATATAAAATGACATTTCAATTGATCAGAGAAATGTACATCCAATCCATTTGATAGCCACCAGATTGGCAAAACAAACAACGTAAGTCCAGGCTGTAACCCTGACATGCTGTGTATTCCAAAAGGGTGCTTTGCAGGTGCCCTTGCAAGTTATATAATGCTTTGGTGCCATCAGCAAAATAAGAATGATGGTCATAAATCCTTCAATATTGAAGACCAATCATCTCCACTACAAGTTTATTAATAAAAGGTATATTTCCTCTCAAAAACAACTGCAGCGTCTGTAGATTTCTTGTAAAGAGCAGTTAAAAAATTTAGTTACGTCTACTATAGTTTTCAACAAATCAGCAACAGTCTTTTACTGATATACTTAAAATTGTAACCCTCACTTTCTAACTATTTCGTTGGTTGCTTTCTAAATATATTGTAAAAACAAGACGACCAATTATTGAGAAAAATTTTGGAACAAAATACAAAAAGCGTTTTTCCTCTTAGGATTAAAGTGAGTTCACCAAAGAAGCATCTAAATTAAGGGAAAAGGACGCCATCAGAATCTTGGATTAAACTCCAATATCTTGAAACTGTGCTGAGGAAAAACTAGAGGGTAAAGTACCTGTGATAGCGTCCTCAGACTTGCACATAGTAGGGGACTGACAGAAACTAGTCAGCTCCTTGTGTGCATGTGGTAATCCAATCCACAATCATGGACAACATTTGTAAATCCCCCCCCCCCCCCCAAAAAAAGGCGGAGGTGGGGGAACGCAGCAGCTACAAGCAAATCAAAATTCCTAGCTTCCGGCAACTATTTCCATATTTATATTGCTTTTGCTATGAAACATGTCAGGGGATGGTGAAGAAGAAAGATGTTTTTAAATACATCAATAAATTATCCGGACACACGCTAACGGTTCCAGTACTGGGAAACACATAGCGAGCGGCGCAGCTACTTCCGGACCCAGAACGGAACCACTTGCCCGAACATGGGCAGTTTGGCGGGAAGGATTTAGGGACAGGACTACTTCCGGCTTCTGGATAGGGGCGGGTGCGGAGAAAGGAAATTGCTGCGGGAGCTGCATCCTCCGTGCGCTAGCGGCGCCAGAGGTGGAGACAGAGAGGGCGGAGGAGGCAGCGAAAGGTGCCGCAGAGAAAAAAGTGTCAAAGCCAGTAAGTCAGAGCCTTAGAGCAGGGGATGGAGAGCAGGGCTCCAGGTCTCGCTCCGCAGATCTGTGATCTCAACTTGCCGAACTGCCCAGTGGGGTTAGGGCAGCTCTTTGTAGGTCGCCTGTCAGTCTGTGCCGAAAAGAGACTATTGAGGCGCCTGGGTCGGGCCTTGCGGGGCGCCAGACTGCGCTACTTGCCGGTGTCTTGCCGCCAGGGGAAACCTGTGCTGTGCTGCCTGGGGACGCTAGGGCTCCGCATCCTGGACAGCTTCACTTGGGATTCTGAGGGAGTGAGCACTAATGCCTCCCATTTTACCTTTGGAAGCCAGCGAGATCCTGGTGGTGGACAGTATTTCGGGAAGTAAGACGATTGCTTGGGAGAGCGTTAGTCTGGCGCTGTACTTTCCCTGCCCTTGTTCAAGCTGTCCGGGCTGGTTGGAAACTGAATTGTTTTTTAAAAGCAAATGCCTCGGCCTGCCCCCTGTCACTTCAGAACAAGTTACCTTCAGATCCAGTGTTCCTATCCGACTCATTAAATTACTACTGCTCTGGGTATCTAGTGTTTGCTTTGCAAATACACTTGAAGGCAAAGTTAGAGAGAGAGAGAGAGAGAGAGAGAGAGAGAGAGAGAGAGAGAGAGAGAGAGAGAGAGAGAGAGAGAGAGAGAGAAGAGAGAGAGAGACTCCAAGCGCTTTTCGAACAGAGACAAAACCGACTAGGTATCATTTCCACTTTCACACTTTCCCTCACCCTCCATATAATCAATCGACTTAGCATCCTCAATTAATGATGATCATCTTAAAGACACTGCCTTCCGTTATGATTGTGCGTCTGGACAAACATTATATCGAGATGCAAGATTCTTGATTACAGACGAAATGAGTGGAATGATTATGAAAGTTGCTGGAGAAATTAGAAAGTTTTTAGTAAGTTACTGCTTTTCTCTTGCTTAAGGTACGGCTTTAGAATACGGTGAAGAATACTTTTCATGGTGCATGGAAGGAAAGCCAATGCGCAGGTAAGCCATTTAAGAAGAAAAAAAAACCATTGATTTCACTAATTGAAGTTTAGCGGCTATTAACGGTGCATCATTTAAAATTATTTTATTCACAATCCTTACTAAATCCTGCTTGGAATTAATCATTCTTGTTTCAAATAAAACTAATAATGTCAGAAATTAGCAGCTTCTTTTGTTTGTTTTGGTTTTTGTTGTTGTTGCTTGGTTTTTGTTGTTGTTTTAAACAAGAATTTACTGTGTAGTCCTGGATGTCCTGGAATGTACTTTGTAGACTAGACTGGTCTCAAACTCACAGAGATCCACCTGCCTCTGTTTCTCTAAAAGTGTGTACCAACACACTCTGCAACTTGTTAATGAAATGTTGGAGTTAGGTTTCTAAAGAGAGTTTGAATTTTTTGGTTCTGAATACTTAAATCTGCTTTTTTGCACAGTAATTTTTGTTATGCATAACGATAAGTGTACTGTGATGCTTTGTGTGTTTATTATAAATTAAATTCTCTGTATAATGTAGAAGATTATGTTGCCAAATAAAAGTAATATTTTTAAGATATTGTACTGCATTCCTAGTTATGGTTTGGTTATTATACTGGTGTTCAGTAGTCTATTATGTTTATTTATTTATTTATTTATTTTTGGTTTTTTCAAGACAGGGTTTCTCTGTGGCTTTGGAGCCTGTCCTGGAACTAGCTCAGGCTGTTCTCGAAGTCACAGAGATCCGCCTGCCTCTGCCTCCCAAGTGCTGGGATTAAAGGCGTGCACCACCATCACCCGGCTTTTTTTGTTTTTTGTTTTTTTTTTAATTATTTATTTATTGTGTATACAGTGTTCTGCCTGCATGTATAATTGCAGGCCATAAGAGGGCACCAGCTCTCATTATAGATGGTTGTGAGCCACCATGTGGATGCTGGGAATTGAACTCAGGACCTTTGGAAGATCAGGCAGTGCTCTTAACCTTTGAGCCATCTCTCCAGCCCCTCTATTATGTTTATTAAGAAGCTACATGAAAGGGAAGATTGAGGACTAAAATAGATGTAGGAAAATAGAAGTGTGAGGAAACATTGTACAATTACAGGTTCTCTTGCCTCTAGAATTTACTAATACCTTTTCTCAATCCATCCTAACAAATTATACTAGAATCTTTATTGAAACAAGTCAGTTCTATTTATTCATTGTTTAAAACTCATATTATTGTTATCAAACCCTATTTTGTCATATTACTTAACATCAAAGATATCACAGACTTTTTAAGAAAAGAGAAATTACAGGATAAGGACAGGGTTTAGAACTAGAAAAAGGGCTGGTCATGACTGTGCAGACCTGTAAAACTCAGCACCTTGCAGGCAGAGGCAGCTAGATCTCAGGATCAAGTTCAAGTAAGAGGAGTAGGAATATATGTTCTTTTCCAGATTGCTGTTGATTTATCAGCTTTTTTTTATGGCTTTTAACTGTTAATGCCCTGTTAACTTCATTGGTGTATCTGCCGTGATATTTAGAATTAGTAAATGTTCAGAGATGCTTTAAGACGTCCAAATGAAAAGACATCATAGAGGTGACACATTCCATTACCCTCCTTACATCTTACCATACAATACGAATCATGTAAGGCATGTACTGGGAGAAACCAACTACACAATAATAAGTGCTTTACCACTTCATTTTCTAGCATGATTACAAAAGCCACTGATTTTGCCTCATTCTCAGTTGCCATAAATGTTTTATTTAAGTAATTGGTCAAATATGAACTTAATATTTTTAATTAAATTTATTTAATTTTTTTCATATGATATAGTTTGATCATATTCCTTCCCCTCCTCCAACTCCTCACAGAACCTCCTCACTCCCTATCCATGCAACTTCATGTTCTTTCTCTGTCTTAAAACATACACACACAACAACAACAATAACAGAAAAATGCTGTATGTTTGGTGTTGGCCAGCATACCTTGGAGTGTGGTTGATAGACTCAGGGAAAACTGACTTTTCCTCTCTCAGTAACTCTCAGTTGCAAATAGTTTCTAGGTTAGGGGTGAGGCTTTGTGCCTATATTTCCTCGGTGTGGCGATTTTATAAAGGAAAGTCAGGTTACGGCAATATTTTTAGTTTACTAGTAATTTCTATATAAAATATTCACTTAATCACTCAGTCTGAGGAGCCTTTTTGCTTGTCTTATTTTTATTACATCGTATATACTGTTCTTCAAAATGATGTTGTATAATTCTAATGCCGCCAGTTATTGACTTACAGCTCTTTATTTCCTCGCTTGGCCAGAGGCCAGCCTGCCCACTCTTCTTACCTTCACTTAATGCTGCCTACATTAAGCTTTGGTCGCACATCCCTATCTTTCCCTTCTACTAAAACCTGTAAGGCAGTGCTAGGCCTGTACTCAGCTGCTGCTAAAGAAACTGAATAGAAGTAACTCTTTTTATTGTGATTATCTGGACGCATGCTCATCTTCTTTACAGATTGTACGTTCACCCATCGCACCCAATGCATGACGTCATAGCAGCCATGACCCCTCATGATCAATGCATAACTGTCTGAGTGAGCAGCTTCCAGCTTTTCCCTGGGTGGGGGCAGGTCTTTTGTAGTTTTAACATTCTCTTTAATTGTATGTATTTATGCAGTAAGGTGTGATAATTTAATACACACACACATAATGTGTAATGATCAAATCAAAGTAATTAATCTATCTCCTAATATGTATTTTTTACCCATTATAGAAAACACTATAAAAATTCTAAAAACAGAACAAAAAGTAACACTAGAACTGTCACTTGGCTAGCTGTCCCGTTACTGAATATCCATATCCAAAGGAAATGGCATCACTGTATCAGAGAGATTCCTGCCCTGCCATGTTTATTGCAGCACACAGACATGAATAGATACTTCACCTGAAGTGTCCACTGAATAGAGAAAGTATAATAGTAAGTCTACACCACACCCACGCACTATTATTTAGCACCCCCAAAAATGACACCCTATCATTAACAGCAACCTTCATAGAAGTTTGTTATCATTATGTTAAATGAAAGAAGCCAGGTATGAAAAAAAAGCTGCATATTCTCAGGAGTAGAATACTAAAGTAAACTGATTTGAGATAAGTAAAAAATAGAATATTGCTAGGAAAAGCAAGAGGATGGGGGGTTTAAGGAGGCTGAATAATAGGTTCCCAGATAAGAAAAGTAAGTTTTAATGTTTTTCATCACAATAGGTTAAGGATTATAAGAATTTATCGTATGTCTTATAAAAAGATTAGAATTCAAAGGTTCCCAGCACAAAGAAATGATAAATATAAATACTTAAGGTATTATAATTCATAACTATACAGTTTTATAAAATCGACTGGAATTTTATTAGCATAAGTGTCATTTATTTAACTCTGTGTATTTATGTGTATATGGCATTACATTTAAAAGATAAAATTGCATATTCAAAATTGGGCATAGTGGTGCATGCCTGTGATCTCAGCATGTGTTAAGTGAAGGCAGAAGGATCAGAAATTCAAGGTCATCCTCAGCTGCATAACAAGTTTGAGGCCAGTGTAGGCTATAAAAGATTTTGTCTTAAAACAACAAAAATGACAAAAAAAAAAAAAGAGAATGTCTTCCAACACAGATCCCAGGTCCCACTATTCTTCTCCCAAAGGCATTTGTTTGTTTTTTCTGCATTATTCTTAAGGCCTTGTAATTCCTGTACAAGCATAGAATATATTCTCTTAAAAAAATCTTAGGGCTAGGATACTGGCTCAGTTGGTAGAATTCTTCCTTATTACGCTTAAAGCCCTGTTTGATCCCAAGCACTGAATATACAAAGTTGAGTATCATATTACTGTAAAGTGACTCAGCTATATAGCAGATTTGGAGTCTGGACTATACGAGTTGTTACCTCAAAAATCAAACAACCACCAAAAAAAGAAAAGAAGAAGAGGAGGGGAGGAGAAAGATGAAGAAGAAACACAACAACCACAACAACAACAGCTCTGGGCTTCCTCTCTCTGTAGCTGCAGCTGGACAAACAAAACAAGAATTGTGGAAATCAGACCGTAACCATGAAACAGTTTGTCCTTTATCATTTTATCCCTTTAAGAGTCAATGTGCATTGACGTTCAGATCAGACTCTAAGAGGTTGCTGTCCAGCGCTGGCTAGAGCTGAAGTTGGATTCTGAATAGTTCTGAAAGGAAAGATTTAGAAAAACAAAACCATAATGTCAACGTATCGTGCACATTGCTCTGTTTCTTTACCACTTGACAAATTATCTTGTGAGCCAGTGTGATGGCATAGTCCTGTAATCCCTACTCTCAGGAGCTGAGGCAAGAAGATTGTGAGTTTGAGGCTAACCAAGGCTATACAGCAAGACCCTGTTTCTTTTTTTTTAAGTAACCAATACACATAAACCTCTCTTACTCTTTTTTATAGTTACATAGTGTTGTGACATTTCTACACACCACACTTAAACAAGTTCTATAGTGAACATCCATGTAGGTGATTTTTGCTCAAATGTGTAAGCATAATATGTCTTCCTTCCTATTTTACATGGTTCCCAGCATCACACTCAAGTGTTTGCACTTAAGCAGCAAGAACTTTTATCCACTGAACCATCTGGCTGTCCAAGAACTCTAAAGAAGGGGTTAGGACAGGCAAGATGGGTCAGTGGGTAAAAGTGCTTACTTTGTACAACCTGACAACCTGAGTTTAGTCTGAGGACTCATACGAAAAGCTAGGTACCTTGACACGCACCTGTAATTCCAGCATGTCTACTGTGAGATGGGAGGCAGACAGGAGCATCCTCTGAAAACTGAGAAGGCAGAAACGAGAAACCCTTCCTCAAGGTGGAAGGTGAAAACCTACTCCCAAAAGTTGCCCTCTGACCTCCACACATGCCCTGTGACACCACACACACTCACACACATGCACACACAAAGGTAAATTTTTAAAATTTTAAAAAGGGGTGTTAGAACTGGAGACACAGCTCAGCATAGTGGCACAGCACTTGCCTTGCATGTGTGAGGCCCTTGGCTCGGGTGGGGGTGCAACGTGTG
The DNA here is from genome assembly GCF_037038515.1 of Microtus pennsylvanicus. Taxonomy (NCBI): domain Eukaryota; kingdom Metazoa; phylum Chordata; class Mammalia; order Rodentia; family Cricetidae; genus Microtus; species Microtus pennsylvanicus. The sequence continues at coordinate 54,098,718 of NC_134588.1, read as the reverse complement.
GGCATGGAAGTAAGCAGGGGTAATTAAGGACACTGTAATGAAGAAGAAATGTAGAAGGAAAAGCTTGTGGGGAGGGAGACAGTAAGACTTAAGTGTGTGAGTTATATGCATGGTAAGTGTATCTTAAATTTAATTATGTCATTTGTGAATGAAGAAGGGCAAACAAAAATTGTGGAAATCAAGACCATAACCATGAAATAGTTTGGCCTTTGTCATTTTGTTACTTTAGGAACCAATGTACACTGACATACAGATCAGATTTGTTTGGGCTGAATTCTAGGCAGGTAGTAGATAAGCAAGAAAAAGGAGAAAATAATAGTAGAGAAATTAACATGAAAGAGTTCTGGTAGTTTAACTGAAAGATTACCTGGGGTAGATTTATGTTGAGGAGACGCCAACAACTCCAAAGGTTTCAGCTTGAAAAATTGAGTGCTGCCCTGATGGGATACAATACAAAAAACAAAAACAAAAACAAAACAAAAAAACGAGCAAGTTTCCTAAACCTCCAGCAGGTTCTCATTTGTTTTAGGAGTTTTGTGTCTAAGGAACCAACTAGCAGTGCTTGGCTTATGAATGGATAGAAAAAAGATTTATGCTGGAATTTCATAAATCATGAGTCAATCAATATGCAGAAGGTTCTTCAAGCTATGGTATGAATGAGGGAATAGAAGAGATGACACCGAGCAGAGAACCCTGCGGACCAGGAATGATTGCCCTAAAAAGAAGACAAGTAAACATTCTAAAACAAGTGAAGCTTTAGCTGCAGTTTCCTGTTCATCCCAGCTAGTCTGAAATGCATTCTTAAAAGTAGTAGCATATAGATCTGTGTGATTTGACTGTTCCCCAGGGTGGCATGCATGTGCTGTATGATGCCTTGCTCACAAGCACCTCCTCTTCCTTTCTGGGACTCAAGAAAACTGAGTACTGTGCTTCATTTCCTTTGGAGATTGCGCTGTTACCTGGCTTTCTTCTAATGAAGTGTTGGGACAAGGTTTGAGTGTACTCTAGAACTGTCTTCTACTTCCTGCCTTACAAGGAAGCAGTTTACTTACATGGCTACTTGCCTTTCTCTTTTTTTTTTTCCTTGATCACTGGGGTGGAACTTAGACTTTTATCCGGTAAACGATGAAGAGATGTCTTAGAGTTAAAACATCTACAACTTTTTTCTAATTTTAAAAACAGGCAGGGGCTGGAGAGATGGCTCAGCAGTTACAAGCACATACTGTGCTTGTAGAGGGCCCTTCAAGCTTGGGTCCCAGCACCCGTATCAGGCAACTCACAATCACCTGTCACTCTAACTCCAAGGGACTCTGAGGCCTGTGACCTCTGCAGTACCGGCACTTGTTTGCACACACACCCACACATGCACAAGAATGCATAATTAAACATAATAAAAACAAATCTTTTTAAAACAGGCAGCCAGGCTTTTTGGTCTGGAATTAGATTGAGATCTAGTATTTAGTGGGTGTCCTTCTGGTATGCAGAACCAGCACAATGAGATATTATTTGTTTTCAAGTGTATTTATAGCTATAAATGAGAGTTAGCTCAAACAAATCTTAAAGTACATTCTGTTAACTTCCAAATTTTAAAAAAATTAAGTAGTAGGGGTAAAAACACACTTTTTTTTTTACACTGTTGGCAAAGGTATAAAAGGAGAGATGTACAGGTCTAAGGAAACAGTCCACTCCACAGATCTTTGGTTATAAATGCTTTAGAGTGGAAAGGTGTTGTTTCTAACATTGTTATTGCAATTGTTTTCAAAATTAGCCATTTACCGAAAATGATTTCTTAATGGAGACTGCTGTTAGTATAGTAATAGGTTTTAGGAATATTTGACTGTTTTTCCCAACTCTAGATTAATTCAGGAATTTGTATTCTCTGATCCACAGTAGTGAGTATTGTCAAACAAAACCAGCCACAGAGAAGACACGCTACTGTGTTCATGATAGAATGTCACTTGGCTGACGATGTTACCCAGCAGTTCTGTGAGTCCTTACTCATTGCTTCATCATTCTACACAGCAAATATCCCACATCCTTATCCATTCTTCCCATGATCTGTCACCTCTCTTCCTGACTGCCACCAAATGATCTGCAAATTAATCTCCAAGGGAAACTCTTCCTTCTGCCTAAGAAACTTTTCTTCTGTGTTATAATCTTATACATTATTACTCTCCAATGAGCCACTTACTTTTTCAGTGCCTTTGTTCTACCAGGCAAAGAAGCCATGGGCATATAAATGAGCAAGGTATAAACATATATTTCTAGGTCTCTTTTAATTTCTCATTACAGGTACCTAAGAAAACATAAAATATTTCTTTCATAAGCTCTCTGGTGAAAATGAGACTAGGAAAGGAGGCTAGATTCTTAAATACATTTACAAAGATAAATAGCAGAAACAGGAGAAACATATCTAAATATATAGAACTAAATATAATTTCTAGACCTACACACTTCTAGAGTTAAATACAGCTTCCCAGAATATTTAAAACTAAAATCTCAACCTACCAGTGACCCCTGTTCTTATGCCCTCTTATTTTGAAGAACAGCATAATATAGCCATGCGACTACATGTTTGCTTTTTCTCCTAAGAATAATAGGCACATAGAGCAGATTCCCAAAATCATTTCCATTTTAAATACTTGATCCGGTTGTTCAAGGCAGTTTGTAACAATAAAGATCTGCACTTGGAGTCAGAGGACCTAATTTAGAGAAATTTCAACATTGTCAGTCTTTATGAAGTAAGTATAGTTATTCCCCACATATTCATGATGGACATAGAGATGAGACATGTACTGGCTACTTTTATGTCAACTTGACACAAGCTAGTGTTATCTGAGAGAAGGGAACCTCAACTGAGAAAATGCCTCCAAAAGATCAGGCTGTAGGCAAGTCTGCAGAGCATTTTCTTAATTAGTGGTCGATGTGGAAGGGCCCAGGCTATTGAGGGTGGGGCCACCCTTGGGCTGGTGGGTCTGGGTTCTATAAGAAAACAGGCTGAGCAAGCCATGGGGAGCAAGCAAGTAAGCAGCACTGCTCCATGGCCTCTGCATCAGTTCCTGCCCCCAGCCTCCTGCCCTATTTGATTTCCTGTCCTGGTTTCCTTTATTGGTGGCCGGTGATGTGGATGTGTAAGCCAAATAAGCCCTTTCTTCCCCACTGTGCTCTTTGGTCATGTTTCATCACAACAATAGAAACCCTTACTAAGACAAGACAGGTTAGGTAAATTTCCCAGCCTAGGTTTGACCAGTGTTTGCCTAGTTACAAACCTGGCATTCTTGCATGAGAACTAGATGAGAAGATTTGGAGGACATGCTTTATTTTGACAAGAAGAAAAGTTAATTCATTAACAGCTCCTTAATGGGCTCTGGAGCCAAGTGTTGGGGTATAGCAGCATTGGAAGACAACAGAGCATTTGTCCTCTAAGCACTTTCATTTTAATTGTAGGAGAGGGCCAATATTTTATGTATTTATGAAGAAACGTTAAACAAGGTGAATGATTCTGAGTACTAGACATGAGTTATTTCGAGAGATGCTCTGACAAATTGGTAATCTAGCAGATGCATGGAATGAGTGAAGGAGTGAGCTCTACAAATCTGCGGGGGAAGAACTTTCAGGAAGAAAGAATAAAGGTCTAAAGCAAAAGAAGCCTTGACTTTGTCCCCAAACCAGCAAGAAAGTGTAGCTGGAGACCAGGGAGCAAGGGGACACGAGGAGATGGGTTCGAAGACTTAGAGAGGAGAGATTCCGAAGAGCCTGCAACCTTAGCTCTGCTTTGATGCCCTTCTGTGGACATTTTCAAAGGATTTTGAGCACAGGGGTGGCTCTAAAGATGCGATTTACTTTCCTGAAGGAACTCTGGTTGTAGTTTAGTGAAGGAAATATAAGCTGGCAAAAAGAGAATTAAAACTATAATTCTTAAGTTTGTTGTAATAGTCTAGGTGAGAAAAGCATGGGAATAGCCAAATTAACATGAAAGCCAGGCTAGTAAGGATGTAGGGAGACAGTTGGATCCTGTTTGAAGGTAGGATAGCAGGATTTGCTGATGATTGCGTTTGAGGGTGTTTAGAAAGGGACTCCAGGAGCTTTGGATTGAGCAGCTGAAATTCAGAATGGAAATTTTCTCTATTAATCTGGGGAAGTTTAAGGGAGAGAACCAAGGAATCAGTTTTGGTGATAGTGTGACATTAACATGAATCCAGATTCAGTATTACCCAAGTAGGAAATAGGAATCCTTTAGCCGTTTGTATGTGGGTGATGGGAGCTATTACAGTAGATCAGTTCCTCTAAATTGTTTATCCAGAGGAGAGAATTAAGAAGAATTAAGTGCTTTGGAGAATGACTCCCTTCTTTCACTCAGGAATGGTGTGGTACATGCCTTAGAGCTCAGTAGTAGGGAGCTAAAGTAAGAGGATCATAGTAAGGTGGAGGCCAGCCTGAGCTACTTAGTAAAGCCCTGTCTTGAAAAACAAGACAGAAATAGAATTACTTTCTAAATTTGAAAAGTAGACCATTAATGAGACTATAGAAAAAGGGAGCAGGGGATGGGGAGACCTTGGTCCTGTCTCAGTGAGGTGATGGGACAGACTTAGTTGACTTGGGGGAGGCCTTATCCTCTCTGAGGGAGGGACGGTGGAGGGAGCGGGAGGAGGTGGGGGAGGGGGAACTGGGATTGGCATGATAATAATAATAATAAGGAAAAAGAATATATATTAATACAGTGATCCCAGAACACAAAGTTTATGTATTGATATATGTACGTGTAATGCTAAAATAGACTTGGGATTGCTGTCTTTTGTTGATAGGGCCTTGGTATGTACCTCAGGCTCTACCCTTAGCCTCCCCAAGTTCTGGGATTACACCACACCTCACTTAATGTTATACTTTTAAAAGAACAAAGTAGTTATGCAAAAATTAGTTTATTCACATTTTATCTAGCTGAAAAAAAGACATATTTAAATAAGAATTCAACAATACTATCTCATTTAATTCATAATTTAAGTCGGAGCAGTAACACTTTGGTTTCAACATTTAATATCAGTGCTATGGGAATTTTCTAATTAGTCTTCCTTCCTTAATGGTGATTTTGTTTTTCTTTCAGAAGCTTGATCTGTACGAACGTTAACCATGTCATTTTTTCTTCCATCATCTGCTACATACAAGGCAGTTAGGTACTATTAGAGATATCTTGGTGGTTAAGAACACTGGCTGCTTTTCCTTAGGTCCTGGGTTTGATTCTCAGTAACCACATAGCAGCTCAGAACTCTTTTTCCTCAAGTTCCCGGGACTATGACTCTTTCTTCTGGCCTCTACTAGGCACAGACATGGTACACAGACATGCATGTAAGCCAAACACCCATATTCACAATATATATTGATTGTTTATGTAGGTGGTAAGATTATCCTTTAACCACTCAGCTTTAAGTATCCATTTTTAAATTGTCAGGCACAAACAGTGTTGCTTGTAGCATGAATAATAAACACCCAGAGACAGTTATTGGGATTTAAGCTGAAGATCAGAAAAGCAAAGCAGCCAACCACTAGAGAGACCTTTTACCTCTACCAAAGGGCAAGGTCCTGTCTCCACGAATCCTCAGACTCCATACTCCTTTGAGTTCCTGTCTCTTCCCCTTTATATTCCTCTCTCCGCCCAGCCATATCGCTCCTGCCTCCACCTCCCTAGTGCTGAGATTAAAGGTGTGTGCCGCCACTACCTGGCTGCAAACTATATTTTTAAGCTTTTGATAAATAATATACAACAAACATTGCCCATATTTAATGTATACATTTTGGCTGGGCGGTGGTGGCGCATGCCTTTAATCCCAGCACGCGGGAGGCAGAGGCAGGCAGATCTCTGTGACTTCGAAGCCAGCCTGGTCTACAAGAGCTAGTTCCAGGACAGGAACCAAAATGCTACGGAGAAACCCTGTCTCGAAAATCCAAAAAAAAAAAAAAAAGTATACATTTTGATGAGTTTGAATTTACAAACACCTGTTGTATTAGTTATTTTCTTGTTGGTATGACAAAATATCTACCAAAGCAATTTAAGGGAGTTTATTTGGCTCATATTTGAGGGTACATCTTATCCTGGCAGGGAAGTTCTGGGAAGAGCATGAGAAAGCTGGTTACGCTGCATTCAGTCAGGAAAAGAGTGACAAACGCTGCTCAGCTCACTTTCTTTTTTTTATGCAGTCCAGGACCCCAGCCCGTGGACTGCCATTGCCCACATTTGAGGGGACCTGCCCACCTCTGTTAACCTAATCTAGACAGTCCCTCCCAGATAGATGGACCTGAAGCGTGTCTCTCAGGAGATTGGGGAGTTTATCCCTCATGTCTGTGTCACCATCACACAATGCTGCGTATATCCATCACTCCAAAAGTCACTTTGTCTGACCTGGTTGTCACTCGTGGTGGAGCATTTACCTTATTCCCGTCATCTCCCCCCAAAATAAATAATAAAACATTAGTTTATCAAGTAAAAATGCTTTTGTCTGAACCATATTTTTTATCTGATTTATTCCTTCCTTCCCCTTTTCTTTTTTGTTTGGGTTATGTTTGTTTTGTTGATTGGTGTTGAGTGGTTTTGGTTTGCAGTTTTTCGTTTGCTGGTCTTGGTTATTTATTTTTGAAATAAGATCTATAGTGTCACTGAGTTGGCCTCTAACTCACAGTTCGCTACCTCAACCTTCTAAGTGCTGGGATTACTGCATGAACCTACCATCCCCAGGTTGTTTGCCTTCTTTCTGGTTACCCGTGCATGTCCACTCTTGAGTAATCACGTTTTCCAGTTGCTTCTTGGTGCACATATGAATTTTCTTCAGTTCTGAGTAAAAAGCTTTGTATATTATGTAACAGATAGACATAGGTTCTTTTTCTCTGTGTGTTCACAATATAATGGTTATGAAAATCCAAATTTCCTAATTCTAATTATTTTCCAGTTATATTAACTATTGTTTATCTACCTGCTTTGAGTGGGATAACAAATATAGTAAACAAGGAAGGACGCTTTTCACATTTGGAAACTTGGAGATGTAAGACTTTAAGACAGAGCTGGGCGTTGGTGGTGCACGCCTTTAATCCCAGCACTCGGGAGGCAGAGGCAGGCGGATCTCTGTGAGTTCGAGACCAGCCTGGTCTACAGAGCTAGTTCCAGGACAGGCTCCAAAGCCGCAGAGAAACCCTGTCTCGAAAAACCAAAAAAAAAAAAAAAGACTTTAAGACAGTCCTGAAGCCATTTTTGACAATTCTGAATCCTCTCAGCCTCTGTGCCATAGTGCTTCCCCTCCTCCCCTGGGAACCAAGGACCTAACAGCTACACTCACATGTACTCAGTTCCTGAACAATTACCTATATACGTATGTTTTGGTTCAGTCCCCTGGGAAACGGGGTCAAAATGACCACTTACCTCATCTGATCTGGCAACAGCTCTCCAGTCAATTATTGGTACTAGCCCTTTTGAATAAGCCAATCAGAATAGTCAAAGAACAACCCCCCTTGCTTCTATGGCCCCTTTAAAAGTGGACTGTACCCGCTATTCGAGGTCTCTCGGCTTCCCGAATGCTGAGGGACCCTGTCATGACAAAATTAATAAAATCCTCTTGCTTTTGCATCGGCTGTGGTGTGTGAGGTGGTCTCTGGGGGCGACTCCTTCTCGGTGTTTGGACGCTAGAGTCCAACAGAGACTATCAACATGCAAAAACTGTAGATACACACAGAGGCAGAACCTGTTCTCTAGTGCAGTGGGCATCAGATTGAAGTGACTTATAGATGCTCCCCCACTCCACTTAGGTTATGGGGTTCTGGGTTTGTTGTTGTTTGTTTGAGATCTTAAAGAAAAATAATTTTTGTGGCCTATAAAACATGTCCTTTTTTAAAAAAAGATTTATTTATTTTTATTTTATGTGTGTGGGTATTTTCCCAGAATATACGTCTATGCACTGTGTGTGAAGTGTACTCATATAGGAGCTCACATGCAGAAGAGCACATGAGCATGTCAGATGCCCTGGAACTGGAGCTACGCTTGCATGAGACATACTTAATATACAGGAAATACCCAGCTTACAGGCCTCGGCAGTGGCTATTTATATACACACGCAGTCCCAGAGCTCCAGCTGTCACCCCACCCTGACATATCTACTTGAAAACCAAAACCAATAGCAACAAGTTTTAGAATAACTCTTTAAGAGAGGCGTCCTCTCCCTTCTCTTTGTACCCACATTCCTGACTAATAGAATGCATGTTACTATTTTCTTGCCCATTTGCCTGTTGTTTCATTTTTTAGCTGTTTGTGAGGCACTCTCCATTTTACAACTAAATCTAATCTTATTTATAATACTCTTGTTTTAGAAAAATCCAGACCTCCAAACAGCTGATGTAAAATTAAACTCTCAGAAGACTATGTATAAAGTAAAGACGCCTGTGGACTTACACATTTTTCTTCTTTTATAATCATAGTAAAGCCTGGCTGCTTCTAACTGATCTGACATATGTGGTGCTTTTAAATAATACTTGTTATGCTTAGTATTCCTGGGCCCAAAGTAATCTAATCTAATGTTGGTCTAGAAACTTCTGAGAGTGGTGCAGGGACACCAACCACCTGTCCTGGCCTGTGAGGCAGCGGGTGCCACTATCGATGAACAGATCCATAGTGGAGAGCTGGGAAGAGAGCGTGCTCAGTGGGAAGACGGGAGAGAAAGAAGGGAAGCAGTGTGTGCACTGTGGAGAGAGGTGGAGCTGGGAACAAGCCAGGATGAGGAGTCTGTGCACTCCCCCCAACCGTGGTGATGTCCTGGGGCAATGTTGCCACCGGAGGCCATACTGATCTGAGTAGACTGTGCTGCCACCTGAGGCCATGGTGATGTCAAGGCCCCAGCTACTGCCAAGGGCCATGTTTGGGTCCATGGTGACAATTTGCGGTGGACCACTGGGATGTTTGTTTCCTGGGCCGCCCCCTGAGGCTGTACAGATAAGGGGTGAGAGAGGGGAGGCGTGTTGACACAGTGTGGGGTGGGCAAACTGATCAGAGTATCCAGTGCTGCCTCCTGGGACCATGATGATGTCCAGGCCTGTGCTGCCACCAAGGGTCATGTCTGGGTCTGTGGCCAGAGTCCATGTTGATGATGTGGCCCCAGATTGTCACAAATTCTCTGTGGCCTAGGCTGCCACCTGAGGCCATGGGGATATCTGGACCCAGGCTGCCACTGGGGGTCTATGTCTGGGTCTGAGGTCCTACTGCAGCTGTGATCTGTGTTGATGTCCATGATCTGTGTTACTACCAAAAGCCAAGTGCATGTCCATGGACTGGGCTACCTCCTGACGCCATGTTGATGTCTGAGTGCCGTGAGTAACTGCCCCCACCACTCACCAGCTGCAGGAGAACTGGTCCCCACTCTTCAAGGCATAGGCACAGAAGAACTGGGCCCACCCCTCACTAACTGCTGGCTCCAGGGTGTGCTCTCAGGACAGACAGTGGCAGGTGGCTCAAGTGAGATGGCTCCCAGGGTGTGAGCACAGGAGAGCTGGTCCCTCCACACACTGGGAGTCCTGAAGGCCCGAGATTGGTTGAGCTGGCCCCACCCCTCACTGGCTTCTACATTCTTGAGAGCGGATTCTACACTCGCCTAGGCAGCTTAGTAGAGCTCACCCTGGTGGTCTGGTCAGTGTGGGCAGAGCACAGGAGAGCTGGCCCTGAGGGCCTGAGAATAGGAGAGCTGGCTCCACCCCTTGCCTGGGCAGTGCTGGAGAGCTGGCCCAGGTGCTGTGCATGAGGGAGAGCTAGCCCTGATGGCACGGACAGAATGTTTTTATTCTTCTCTCATACATTTCATCCGACTGCAGTTTCGCCTCCTTCCCCTCTCCCCAGTATCTCTCTGCACTTCCCCTTTCTTCCAGATCCACCTCTATGCCCCCCATCCTCTCCCCACCCCTACCCCATCTCCCCATAAAAAAGAGCAGGCCTCCCAGGGACATCAACCAAGCACAGCAAAGCAAGCCACAGTAAGACCAGGCACTACCATCACATCCAGGCTGGACAAGACAACCTAGTAGGAGAAAATGGGTCACACACGTAGGCAAAAGAATCAGTGATAGCCCCGTACTCCCCTTGTTAAGAATTCCACAAGAACACCAAGCTACTCAGCCATATTATATATGCAGAGGACCTAGGTCAGACCCCTACAGGCTCCCTGATCTCTGCAAGCCTCTATGATTCCCAGTCAACTGACTCTGTGGATGTTCTTATAGCATCTCTGACCTCTATGGTTCTTCTGATCCTTCTTCCCCGTCCCCTGCAGGACTCCCTGAGCTCTGCCTAATGTTTGGCTGTGGGACTCTGCATCTGCTCCCATTGCTAGATGTAGTCTCTCTGGTCTCTTTGGTGATGATTCTCAAAGATAGGACCCTTAACAGAAGTAGAAAACTTTAGATCTCAAAGATGCAGAGCCTAAGAACCACCTCACTGTATCACTCTTGAGGACTCACGTGGTGAAACCGGATCCTTCCCTTCCGAGGCCACCAAGTGGAGGTGAATACAAGCAGAATGGTACTTCAGACGTAGAGTGGTGACACTGGCAACCTCCGTATCCTCTACAGAGTGAAAAACAGTCCCTCCATGTTGGTGACTGCTCATTTACACTAAACCTACAGGAGAGGATAATGGACCAAAACCAGGAAGAAATGTGATTCCAGCTTCTGTTCATTAAATGTGTATGAGTTTTCTTCACTGCTAGTGAGAAAAAAATGTTAGTATGACAGAATTTATTTTACCCAACTGAGATCTGGTTTACTTTATACTTTTGTAGTCTATCACAAATATTACCATAAAGTCTTTTCCAGCATGCTTTGATCAGAAATGGAAAGAAGAGCCCAGCTCTTTGTTTCCAGCTGTTACTGCCTGCAAAAGAGTAAATGCATCACATCACGTGATTGTCACTAAGGTAGACTACTTGATACTTTAGTCAAAGGGAGGGTTATCCCTCATCTCCTTCATTTATGAACAAAACCTTTGCATACAAATAAGTAATGCAAGTAGGAGGCCTGAATGATTGACAGGTTTGAAAAAGAGTTGAATATTAAATCTGCATTGATCACTTAATCATAAAGGACATTTGTCAATTAAAAAAATTAGCTGAGGTTGGGAGGAGGTTACCATTGGATCTCCAATCCTGGCTTCTCCTGCCACAAGTGGATGGATGGGTTCAGCTGAAATTCTGTTCTGAGTATGTCTTCATTGAACCTAGTAAGATTCGGTTTTTAAGGCAATCACTTTAGGTTCTGTATCTTTAAAGTCTAAAGTTTTCTACTTTGTTTCTGTTAAGAACAGAATTTTTAATGAATATTTTTGATTTAAAATCATTTTCTGCCAGGCAGTGGTGGTACACATCTTTAATCTCAGCACTTGGGAGGCTGAGGCAGGAAAATCTCTTGAATTTGAGGAGAGCCTGGTTTACAGAACAAGTTCCAGGACAGCCAGGGCTACATAGAAACCCTCTCTCAAAACAATAACAACAACAAAAAATTTTATACAGTGTATTTGAATCATGTTCTTTCCCATCCCCCAACTCCTTCCAGATCCTCCTCACCTCCCTATTACCCCATCTTCATGTTCATTTTCTTCCTCTCTGAAAAAAATAAAAAACAAAAATCAAAACAAAACAGTAAGACAAAAACAAAAAACACACAAACATGGAGTCTGTCGTGTGTTGGCCAACTACTCCTGGGCATGGGACCTGCCCTGGATTGTGGTTGGTACACCCAGTGACACATCGCTGGAGAAAACTGATTTTCCCATTCATAGGAGAAATCAGTCTCAAATAACTTCTTGGTTAGAGGTAGGACTTTACCCACTTCCCCTTCTCATGCTGGGATTTTTTCTAGTTTGAACCTGTGTGGGACTGGTGTGTACTGTCATAGTCTATGAGTTCATCTGTGCATCCATCCTGTTGTGTCTGGAGATGCTGCTTAAAGTCATCTACCACCTCTGGCTCTCAAAATCCTTCTGCTTCCTCTTCCAATAGATCCCTGAGTCTTTAAGGAGGGGTTTGAAAAAAGACCCATTTAGGGCTGAGAGCTCCAAAGTCTCTCACTCTCTGTCTAGTTGTGGGTCTCTGTGTTAATTATTGTGTACTACAGAAAGCAGCTTCTCTGATGAAGGCTGAGCTATGGGCATAGCAGTATGCCATTTGGAGTCATTTTATTGCTATGTGCCTTTAGCAGAATAATAGTAGTAAGTTTTTCCCTAGGGCCGGTGATCTGTCTAGTCCAATAGTGTTATAAAGAAATAAAAGGGCAAGTAGGGATAAAAAGAGCAAATGGGGAGGAGGATGGGAAATCAGGGTAAAGTAGGGATAGGAGGAGGAACAACCAATAGTGAAAAGCCTTTTGAAAAGCCGCATGGAAGCTTACTACTGTAGAAGCTTCCTAAAAATATATACATATACAAAAGGAATTTAAATGGAATCACTATATAACGGGAGAGACAATGCCCAACTTATGCCACCAAGTAAAACCTCCAGTACCAGGAATGGATTACATCTTGTTGAGTTGTTGGGTCCCATGATCCCACCACTACCACTCAAACATCACGGGCTGCTGTCAAGATACTGGTTTCTCTCTATAACCTGGTCAGGCCCTATTGCTGGAGATACATTACTTATGTCATTGACCATGCCTTTCTAGCTGGTGCCCAACTAGAAATTTCATCCCTACCGACTAGAATGCATGGTGCTGGAAGGTATTTTTTATGCTGCCAGAGAAAAAGAGTAATCATCAGTATTATCAGCTACAAACTCTGTGACCTACAACAATGGCCTGCCTTCGAGATATACTGGTACCGTAGTAGCACAAATGTTCTAGGAGTAACCAACTACTTTTTAATTGGCTATAAGGTCCACTCCATGAGATGGAGCCCATACCTGACACTGTCAAATTGGTCAAGGACTTGCAGAATTCTTAAATCAGTATAAATTTAAATATTAAGCATAGTACTTTTAATTTTTCTATCTCTATATGTACGAATGTGCTTGCCCTAGGACACAAGTAAAAGACAACTTGCAGGAGTTGCTTCTCTCCTTCTCCACTGTAGGTGCCCGGGACTGAACTGAGCTCCTCAGGCTTGGCAGCAAACTCATTAACCTGCTGAGCCATCTTGCCAGCCTTTGTTTGTGTTGTGAGACAGGGTCTCGCTCTGAAATCTACCCAAAGCAATCCTGCCTCCATCTGCTCAAGAATTCACAGAGATCTGTCTGTCTCTGCCTCATGAGTGTCAGCATAAATGGCATTCCCGCACCCAGCTAGAAATTTTTAATATGGCCGGGCGATGGTGGCGCACGCCTTTAATCCCAGCACTCGGGAGGCAGAGGCAGGCGGATCTCTGTGAGTTCGAGACTAGCCTGGTCTACAGAGCTAGTTCCAGGACAGGCTCCAAAGCCACAGAGAAACCCTGTCTCGAAAAACCAAAAAAAAAAAAAAAGAAATTTTTAATATGGACAAATATAACCAACTTATTTAAGAGAAATTTAGATGTTTTTATTACAGTAATGTTTCTAATGTAAAACTGCAAGTGTGTAACAAGCAGGAGATGGGAAGCTTTCTGAGTATCATCCTACCTGTCTTTGTGCAGTGGATACCAGCTGAGAGTTAAAGAAACTAGAAGCCAGGTGTGGTGCCTCACGTCTCTTGTGCCCGTACTTGGGAGGTTGGAGCTGGAGGATTATCATGAGTTCAAGACCAACCTGAGCTATAGAGTGAGTTCCAGACCAGTCTAGGATATAAAAACCCAGTTTCAACACATCAGAACAGAATGAAATAATTAAAATGATTAATCATAGCTAAAAAGTTTGAATAAAGACAAGATTTATAGCAGAATAGTGTTAGTACTTGAGTATTAGACTTGATGAGAGAAAATCCAGATTTAGGCAGGGAAAGGAGCTTTATTGCTTCACACTGTTCATTTCTGCCTGTAAATAAAATAAATGCTTCATTTTATTCTTTCATTTTTGATGAGCAATCTACAGTAGTTTTTTACCAACTGCCCTGTTCATAGGACATACTGATTCCCTAACTTTAGAAATGTAGGCACAATACTAAAGTTACTCAGAGCTTCTCTTACTGGTGAAAACCTCGCACTTACGTAATTTTTCACTATTAGTCACAGTTGGATTTTAAGCTTTCCTCTCACTAGAGATCGCGGCACCCTCTAACTATGTGTGGCTTTCCACAGTTGCCCAGTGTCAGGCTGACATGCTGTTCTTTATATAACTGTGCTCTTGATTTTGTGATTTGGAGTGTGTATGTGGGCGGGTATGTGCTGACTTTTCAAAAAGTTCTTTAGAACCATTATAATTGACAGTATATTTTCGACACATATTTATTAGATTAAATAGCACTGTTTTTGAGACAAGAATTTGCTATGTAGCCAAAACTGCCCTTGATCGGCTTAGCTCAGCCTTAAGTACTGGGATTACAGGCATGCATCGTCATGCCTGACTGATAAGACTTCCTAAGATGAATTACACGTCATTTGTAGTAATAGCTCATCCCTTGAAAGCTAAGTCAAAGAAATAGAGTATTAAATATGCTGTATTAATTTGGGGGGTTACGGCTGTCTTCTTTTCTTCCTGACTTTTTATGTAACATAAACTCTGTGTTACAGACTTTGTGCTAAATTGTAACTAGAAATATAAAGTGAATATAATGAAAAGGAGAAGTCAATGCCAACTACTTTAGGAAAGTAACAAATATCAAGATTTGAATCAAACTAAGTTTAAGAAAAAAATTTTAGGGCCAAGCAAGTAACTCACACCTTTAAACACAGTACTCAGAGATAGAGCCCAATGAATCTCTGAGTTAGAGGCCAGCCGGGTCTATGTACAGAGATTCTGTCTCAAAAAAAAAAAAAAAATAATTAATTAACTTTTTAAAAAATAATTGAAATTTGGGCCCAGCAAAATGGCTCAGTGTGTAAAGGCAAGTCTGATGTTTTGCTTTGGTTTTCAGACTCCACATGGTGAAAGATAAAAATCTTTAAAGAAAATAAACATAATCAAAGTCTTTAAACAGTTTTATATGTCTGATTTGTCTTGTTGGGAGGGGTGGGGTTTTTTTCCAGAAACAAATTTTAAATGCTTTTCACGAATTTTTAAATTTTTATTTCTTATATTCAAACCTTTATTTTTTAAAATCACCTGTTACAATTATATGTTTGAGAAAACTCCTTTTTAAACATACAGAGTTAGTAAAGTGAATACAGAAGAGCAAACTCATTTTAGAGCAAGCTGGCAATGGTGCATGCCTTTAATCCTAACACTTAAGGAGGTAGTAGCACCAGGCAAATCTCTTTCGAAGCCAGCCTGGTCTACAGGACAGCCAGAGCTGTAAAGAGAAAGCTTGTCTTGAAGAAAAAGAAAGCACATTAAAAAACTGAAAAAACTGCTGACTGGGGTTGGCGCAGGTCTTTAATCCCAGCACTCAGGAGGCAAAGGCAAGTGGATCACTGTGAGCTTGAGGCCAGCCTGGTCTACAGAATGAGTTTCAGGACAGCTAGGGCTGTTACACAGAAATCCTGTCTCGAAAAACAAAACAAAACCAAAGAAAAAAGAAAAAGAAAAGGGAAAGAAAAAAATAGGCATCTCTCCAAATTAAAAGAGCTAATGTCATCCTCATGTAGTTGGTACAAGGTTGTTAAGGCAGCTGTAATCATCCAAATTTATAGCTGCCTTCCTCCACTTAGGACTGAAGAAGAAAATTTAGATAATCCAACAAAGGAACAATGTTCGCGATAACATCCTGGTTTGATGTTGAGTTTTTCCATTGCTAGTGGTCCTTGGGTTGTTTCCCCATATGAACTTCTATCATTCACTGTAAATTAAATCTATACTTTCTTCAAACAGAGCATGATATTAGGAAATAAGCTCTGATATCGAAAACCATGGGTTCCTATGAGTGAACTTTCAATGAAGGTGCCCATGGAAGAAATTGTGTTCTGGTGCCACAAGAGGTCAGAGGGTAAATGAACTCTAAGACAGGCAGGACTCTGCTCACAGATGGCTGGCTAGACACAACTCGAAACTCGGGCAGCATCTCATCCGCATAAGGTATTCCTCTAACAGGACATGGAGACAGAATTCCCAGCATGCTATAGGGAAAAATTCCTCCCTGTCTATCAGCCCACCAAGCACCAGTAGGTTCCCAGCACAGAGTCCTTTGTGTCCACAGATCCCAAAGCAGAGGGAAGCAGAAAACAGGCTACAGATATTTTAGTTCTTAATTCATATGCAAAATGACAGATTTGCTTAGGGCTCTCTCAGACAGTCTTAGTTTGTTTTTGTTTTTCGAGACAGGGTTTCTCTGTGGTTTTGGAGCCTGTCCTGGAACTAGCTCTTGTAGACCAGGCTGGTCTCGAACTCACAGAGATCTGCCTGCCTCTGCCACCCGAGTGCTGGGATTAAAGGCGTGCGCCACCACCGCTTGGCAGACAGTCTTAGTTTTGACTGGTTCTTCTCCCCTGTCAGCTTTTCATCAATTTTATTAATGTAAGTAATGTGGACAAAGATAGTGTGATACCTCTGGAAAAAAATCTTTTTCATGAAATTATATAATAAGAGTAGCCTGGAATGGAATTAATAACCTGGAGAGAAATGTATGAATTCTAGAGTTCTTTCTTTAGGCAATTTCAAGTTTTCTTACCACTTATCAGTACCTTAGAGCAAGAAGAGAACTAATAATAATTCCCTCTCTCTCCATTCCCTCATTCCTGTAGGTGTACCAACATTCGACCAGGAGAGACTGGAATGGATGTAACAAGCCGCTGCACCCTTGGAGACCCCAACAAGCTGCCAGAAGGGGTTCCCCAACCTGCTCGCATGCCCTATATCTCAGACAAGCACCCTCGGCAAACCTTGGAAGTGATCAACCTTCTGAGAAAGCACCGAGAGCTATGTGATGTGGTGCTAGTTGTGGGCGCTAAGAAGATATATGCCCATCGAGTCATCTTGTCGGCCTGCAGTCCCTACTTCCGAGCAATGTTTACAGGAGAATTGGCCGAAAGCCGCCAGACAGAAGTAGTGATCCGAGACATAGATGAGAGGGCTATGGAACTACTGATTGACTTCGCATATACCTCCCAGATAACTGTGGAAGAAGGCAATGTTCAGACCCTCTTGCCTGCTGCTTGCCTCCTCCAGCTGGCAGAAATACAGGAAGCCTGCTGTGAATTCTTAAAGAGACAATTAGACCCTTCTAATTGCCTGGGCATTCGGGCTTTTGCTGACACGCATTCTTGCCGTGAGTTACTAAGGATTGCAGACAAGTTCACACAACATAACTTTCAAGAGGTGAGTTGTGGGCTATGGAGATAGCTCATTGGATAAAGTTCTTGTCATGTAAGCACAGAGACCTGAGTTGAGCTCCTGACAACCAATATAGAGCCTGGCATGTCAGTAGGCACCTGTAATCAGCTTTGGAGGCACAGAAACAGAAAGATCCTGGGGCTTGCTGACCAACCAGTCTTCCTGAAACAGTTCCAGGTTCAATGAGAAGCCCCACCTGTCTCAAATAAAAAATAATAATATAAGAATAATAAGAATGATAAAGGAAGAGACCCAACATTGACCTTTGGTCTCTACACAAATATGCATGGACAAAGTGCACCACATACATATGCACACACACACACACACACACACACACACACGTTGTACTAAGTGATTTGAATGTATTCATAATCTGTTTGTTAAAAGAGCAATAGGGGGTGATTTATTTTGGGTTTTATTGCTTTGAAGAGGCACCATGACCATGGCAACTCTTATAAAGTAAAACATTTGATTGGGGTAGAGGCTTACAGTTCAGATGTTCAGTCCATTGTTATCATGATGGGGAGCGTGGCAGCGTGCAGGCAGACATAATGCTACAGCTGAGAATGCTACAGCTTGCAGGTAACAGGAAATCGACTCAGAGTTATGCTGAGGGAAGCTTGAGCAAAAGAGACCTCAAAGCCTGCCCTCACAGTGACACCCTTCCTCCATCAAGGCCATTTTCCTTCAAACCACCACAGGGAGCCAGTGAGATTGTTCTGTTTGGTAAATCTGTATTGTATCGCCAGAACCTATCGTGGAAGAAGAGAATGTTGTCTTCTGACCTCCACACTTGTGCCATAGAACACATACACACAATAATAATAACAACAACAACAATAAATACTTTTTAATTTAAGAGAGCATAATTTATGCTCTCTTATGAACATAAATTAAGATTTATGTTCTCCTAAACTAACTCCTGTCTTGTATTCTGGTTCTTGCTTACAGTATCAAATAAATAGGTTGCTATAAATTCTAAGCCTATTAGTGATTTTTTTTTTCTAGACAGGGTTTCTTTGTGTAACAGCCTTGGTTGTCCTGGAACTTGTTCTGTAGACCAGCTTGGCCTCAAACTCACAGAGATCTGCCTGCCTCTACCTCCCAAGTGCTGGAATTAAAGGCGTGTGCCACCACTGCCCGGCGCCTATTAGTGATTTTTAAAGGCCAATATCGTATTCTACCAGCAAAAGTTGTTTCTTTCTAATTATCTTCATAAAGGGTTTATTAATAAGCCAAAACATGGCTTATTTATGCATGAGAAGACCTGTGCATCAGAGAAGTGATTTCCTATAACATTTTCCTCCTGATTAGACAGTTTATTCAACAGGATAAGTTATACACCAACTATTTGGTAAATTAAAAAAAAAAGAAATTTAGATGGTACCAAAAGAATTTTCATTAAATTCACTTTTATTATTTATTCAGCATGGCAATAATATGAAACAATCCCTATTTGATCTGGAAATGAAGAAGCATTTCTAAGTGATAAACTAGAAAGGCTAAAATTCAAAACCATCAATTTTATCACATATAGAATTTTTTGTGATACTAAAACAAAGGCCAAATACAAATTGAGGGAAACATTTGCAACCTTTATTTACTATCAAAAGGCTAGTCTCCTTAATGCATTGAGAGCACCAGTAATTCATACCAGCAAGCTAGCAGAAAAATAAGACAATACACAGCGAGAGAAATTTAGACTGTCCTTAAATACCTGAAAGTCCACTTGTTTATTCGAAAAAAACGAAAAGACAAATTACAACTCACCAAAGTGCCTTTTCCCTCCAGCTTTGTTTTTTGAGATGCTGTCCTACTTTTCAGCCCAGGCCTTGAACCCAGCATCAGCCATCCTCAGCCCCTTACATGCTAGCATTTGTAGACACACCTAGTATAACTAGTCAAAGCACCATCTTTTGGGTTGCAATTATCCTTAAATGTAATATATCTTCTTGGTGAGGCTGTGGAACATAGGTTCATTGCTGGTATAAATATGCATTGACACGACCTCTCGAAAGGAAATTTGGCAGTATCTATAAAGATAACTCTTTACACCGACTTTTAAACCTGGCATTCTCAGGAACTTATACTATGTGTACTAGAAAGCAGAGAGTTTGAAGAGGTGGATTGAGGTTCTGTATTTGGTACCGAACAGGCAACTCTTTCTATGGATCTATATTCCTTGAAGGGTTAGCCTGAGATTAAATCTTGGTTCAAGTCTCTTTTAAGTGAGATATAACCTAGAAGCCGTAAAGGAAAAAATTAGATTTAGCTTCTAAATATGTGAAGCTTTTTTGTTTTTAAAACAGCTCCATAAATGTGATTAAATAATGCCAATGAGACCCCCTGTGGAGATAGAGGAGCGCCTTGCAGCCTTCCCAGTACTGATGGGTGGTTAGCAATGGAGTGACTGGCATTGGGTGATAGAAAAGGAGAAAAGAAAATTAGAAGCATATGGTCAGCAGTGCAGAGTTTCTTTTAAGAGGGCTTTCATGGAGTTGGAGCATTGGCTCAGCACTCAAGAGCACTTGTTGCTCTAGCAGAAGACCTGGTTACAATTCCCATCACCCACATGGCAGCTCACAACTGTCTATAACTGCAGTCCCAGGGATCTAACATCCTCTGACCTCCATGGGCACCAGGCATGCACGTGGTAACACACATACATGCAGGCAAAACACTCATACACACAAAAATAATAAAATGACTAAGTTTTTTCAAAAGAAAGCTCAACATATATTGCATATACTTCCTACTTATATGTATATTATATTTCCAGGAAACATCTGAAAATTAATATTAAGGTCATTGGCCTTAAGTAAGTATAAGCATTTTGATACTAGAAAACAGTCAGATTAGTAGTGTTAAGGAGCCCAAGTTGGCCTTGAATTGACAGGAATGCTTCCCCTTCAGCCTCCCAAGTGCTAAGATTACTGACAGAGCCACGGTGGGCAGCTAACTTTGTACTCTGTAAGGAAAGCCTTTCCACTGTGTATACCACATTTTCTTCCCTTGTCCATTATGGACCCCAGACGGACTCCCTGACTTGGCTGTTGTGAGCAGTGCTGCATTGAAGATGGCTGTGCAGGTATCTACTCCATGCTCACAGTGACTCCTTTGATTGTGTATCTAAGTCACGCCACAGGATCGTTCTCCTTCAGTTTCTGAGAATTTACGTACCACTTTCCATAGCAGCGAAATTAATATATGTTCTTAGTAACCATGCGTAAGAGGTCTTTCCTACCCTCATTTTTTCAGCATTTGATTTAGCTTGTTTTATTTATTACAGCCCTTCTGACTATGGCAAGAGAAAATCTCAGTGCAGACCTCGTGGTGGTTTATAGTGCTGGGGAGAGAACCCAGGCCCTTGCACACGCTAAGTAAGACTTTTACCACTGGGCTACATTTCCCAGCCTGCTAATATTTGTTTTTTAATCCATATAATAGAAAAAAGTTATCTTCTGATGAAATTTTAAAACAATGTTAAGGCATTTTTAAAGATGCACAATACCAAACTTGAACTTAAATAAAAATAAACTGGGAAATACATAAGTCGACAGTTAAAGGTAGCCACAGCTGAAGTTTGCAGACCGCAGAGGCCGGAACTCTTATTAGAAGTAGGCCTAAATGTTGTTTCTGGACATTGAAGAACCCACAGCACCCAAATTAGAGTTGCCCAGTAAAATGGGCTCCAGTTAAATATAAATTCCAGAAAAGCAGCACATTGCTTGTGATGTAGATAGGTCCTGGTTTATGGGGGGGTTCCCCTAAATCTGGCAGCCCTTCACAGGAAGTGAGATGCAGCCATGTTCATTACTGTTTCATCTGGCTAACTAGTTACTCAGGTGAAGTGTCAAGGTTAACTGTTGAATATCCCTAGAGAGTCAGATAATTTTAATCCTCGTGCCATAAAAGTTAATAAATAACTGTGGCTCCTGACTGCTAATTTTGTGATTTGTATTTTCTCTAATGTTTTTGAAAGAAACATTCTTGATCAAATGTTTAGAGTATTATTAAGCCCCATCATGTCCTGCTAAATATTCTAACCTTTTGATGAACAAGAAAATAGCCCTGTCCCAAAAATAATCCAGTGTGCTCATTAAAGGCAACACAGTCTGAACTTGCAGCAGTATAAGACGTCATGTATAGTGTACTAGAGAAACCACCTAGAGGATAGCAACAGTGTTCCCCTTCCCCCATTTCACCCTGTCCGCTACATCACAATAAATAGATCTTCAAATTCATGGCTGGCTTGCACCAAGCAATGTCCTTATTGCCACACCATTTCCATTCTGATAATTCTCTAAGACTTGGGTAAAAGTAAGCATGGATGTGTGTAATTTCTCACTAGAATATTATCTCATAGTGATTTGGTCCTCAGAAGTTTCCCTCGGTCCAATTCTTCATTATATTTATGCATGCAGTGGTAACTTTATATTCTTGTAAACTGAGTCCATGATGTTTCTGTCCTTTTAGCACCTGATCTTCCTCTAAAAGCTTTTCCTGGAATTTATATACCTCCTATCACTATGAAGTTTTAATTTAGTATGATTGTGTAGCTTATTTTGAATATAAATTTTTATCTTATTCATTAATTTTTTAAAGGGGAAAACTTTTAAACTAACTAAACAAGATTAACTTTGGTAACATTGTATATTTCCTGTTCTCCTTTATTCTCTTTTGAAACTTTTCTTTTCCTCCTTTTTGTTTTAAAGATTTATGTATTTATTATGTATACAATTATGCCTACAGATCAGAAGAGGGCACCAGATCTCATTACAGATGGCTGTGAGCCACCATGTGGTTGCTGGGAATTGAACTCAGGACCTTTGGAAGAGCAGCCAGTGTTCTTAACCTCTGAGCCATGTCTCCAGCCCTCCTCGTTTTAAACATTGTAGAATATAATTTTTCCCTATAAGAACAACAACAAAACAAATAAAGGTAAAAATTGTGCTTATAGGTTTCTTTTTTTCCTACCTAAATCTGAGCAGGTAATGGAGAGTGAAGAATTTATGCTACTTCCAGCCAACCAACTTATTGATATAATATCTAGTGATGAGCTCAATGTTCGGAGTGAAGAACAAGTGTTCAATGCAGTGATGGCCTGGGTCAAATACAGTATTCAGGAAAGGCGTCCTCAGTTACCCCAGGTAAGAGTCAAAATGCTTTTCCGAGAGGCTACTTTATACTAGACACAAGTAATGTGCAGAGACAAAACAGTCCTTGTCTCCACATGATCGAGGCAGTAAATCTTCAGAAGCATTTGCCTGCTTATTGTTGGGAACTTACTGCTCCTTTGCTTCCTGTCTGTTTGGGATTCATTCTGTTCCAACTGTTACACAATTCAGAAATTATATAAAATTACAAAAGAAAGCAGGAATGTATCTGCTCCCTTAGGTTGGAAGTCCTACCACACTTTAAAAAGTAAGTGGGCTCAGCGGTCACATGTATAAGATTCATTCTTGTCATGACTGTAGTCCGCCTTACTCAGAAGAGATGCATTCCAAGATATTTAAAAGATGCCTAAAACGTCAAACCCTATATATACTGTGGGTTTTTTCAGTATAAATATATATATTCTATGATAAAGTTTTTTTTATAAATTAGATCCAGTAAAGACTAGCAGTAACTAATTATAAACAATATTTATAGTAGTACTGTAATAAACATTACTTAACTTGACAAATTTTTATTTCTGGAATTTCTCATTTATTGTTGTCTGACCAAAGCTGACAACCAATAATTGAAAATGCAGAAAAAAAAATTAAAGATAAGGGGAATGTGTATTTTTTTAATATTTTCTTATTTATTCTATTATTTTATATGTGTGAGTGTTTTGCTTACATGTATGTAAGTACACTATGTGTGTGTCTGGTGCCCACAAAGGTCAGAATAGGGCTTTGGAACTAGAGTTACATCCAACACGTGAATACTGGGCATATGACCAGATCCTCTGCAAGAGCAGCAAGTACTTTTTAACTGCTGAGACATCTCTGCAACCTGGAAAGTATAGTCTAAGAGTTTAGAAGTTATTGATGAAAGCATTCTAAAAGTGATACTAGCATTCTAAAGTAGCATTCTAAAGTGATACTAGTATGTATGTGGCTTTGTAGCTAGTCTACATTACTGAATCGATAGAATAAATTTTAGATTTACTCTTTATCTCTTACACCCTTCTAAACTGATTATTAGATCCCAAAACTTCTGGATGCACAGTCAGTAAACATGAGTCAATACTCCTAACAAATTGTAGTGGGAGCTATGCCTTAATTATATTTATTTTCCTGTAGGTGCTGCAGCATGTTCGCCTGCCTTTGCTTAGTCCCAAGTTCCTGGTGGGCACCGTCGGCTCTGATCCTCTCATTAAAAGCGATGAAGAATGCAGGTATGAGTGGATAAGAAAATTCAACAACTGAACATTTCTAATTTCTGTTTTTCTCCTTACTGGTATTGCTTCTGAATATTGTATTTCTTATGCCAAAACTAGGGTAGTCAGTATTTAACAAGTTTTTCTTCTGGACTAGGGTCAAGGGGAGAAGGAAGAGAGGACTGAGCTTTGAGAATTCTGTTACCTTAGGAGTTTTTGTTGTTATTGTTTTAATATTTATTTATTGATTGATTTTTTTTTATGTGCGTTGGGTGTTTTCCCTGCACGTATGTCTGTGTGAGGGTGTTGGGTCCCCTGGAACTGGAGTTACAGACAGCTGTGAGCTGCCATGTGGGTGCTGGGCACTGAACTGGGTCCCCTGGAAGAGCAGCCAGTGCTCTTAACTGCTCAGTCATTTCTCTAGCCCCTTTTGTTTTGTTTTTTAATGTGTGGTGTTTATTGGAGAAGTGGCAAAAAGAAGTAGATTTCTAAGTTTTGATGCAAGTTTGACTTTGAAAAGTCAATTCTATTTTATTGTTTTTCCATGAAATAAATAAATAATGCCGTGAGTCTGTCTGTGAGTACTTTCTCATTGATCACATAATGTCTAACAGAAATAGGATAGATTCACTCGAAGATTATAGACAGTTAAAGTCCTGCCCCTCCTTACATAGTTTTGGGAAGGTCATTGATATAGCTCAATGAAATCATTTCCAGATAGGCTTGAGAATGAAGACCTTATTGATTTACTGAACTATCTCTGTAATAGATAAAGAAATTTGGAATTATCCAGATCCTAGAACGTAGGTAGGGCATATAATCCATTGCATTTCCTCTGTGATCTTGGGCTTGCCATTAGTGAGAAATGCAACATTTGAGATTAGATGTTTGTGTTTTCAGTTTGAAAAAGTACATGTTTGGGGTGGGAAATACTGATGAGATGGCTCAGTGGATCCAGTAGCTTGCCACCATGCCTGGCAACTTGTGTTTAATCCAAAACCCACATGGTAGAAGAACAGAGCTGACTTCTGCACATCCATGTTGTGACACTTGCATCCCATACGCATAAATAAAAAGTTAAATAAAAACTTTTACATTTGTAAACATAGAACAGCATAGATCACTAGCGGTCAGTTCCCCTAATTATATGAATAGCAGAAGGGAAATATGTAAACTAACACAGGATGAAATATAAAAAAATAATACAGAGATATCCCTCCCCCAATTAAGCATAAAACAGATTATATTGATCCTGATATGGGAAGTAAAGTACTTTTGAAGTTGACGCCTGGCACCCTAGCCTTGACACTGGGCAGTGCTTACTTTGTGCCACAGCTTCTTCATCTGTAAAGAGCGAGAGAATAAGTACCTGTTCCACATGCCTATTAATTATATGAGTGCAGGGGCTGGAGAGATGGCTCAGCGGTTAAGAGCGTTACCTGCTCTTCCAAAGGTCCTGAGTTCAATTCCCAGCAACCACATGGTGGCTCACAACCATCTGTAATGAGGTCTGGTGCCCTCTTCTGGCCTTCAAGCATACACGCAGAAAGAATGTTGTATACATAATACATAAATAAATAAATAAACAAATAAATAAATAAACAAATAAGTTAAAAAATTATATGAGTGCATATATTAAGAGCTTAAAGCAGAAACTAGAAGGTCGCCGTATTGTTGCAGTTAATTATTTGTTGGATGCTAAGTGTTATCTGTGCTGCAGTCTTTTTAGAACCTTTGTCTGTAGTAAAAGCTGACTGAGTCAATCTTTCAATTTTGGGGAACCAGAAAAAAACTCCTAATCTTTGGCTTGACTTCCTTTTAATTTTTGTTTTGTTTTCTGTTTATTTTGTTACTAGGATAAATAGATTAAGAGGAAAAAGTACATTTTTGGGTTATGCATAGCACCAATCATGTATGAATTACTCGTAGTGTAAATAATGAGAAATTAAAACACAGTAGTTCAGGGTACATTTGGAGTTGAAGTATAACAGTGTGGTAGAATTTACATAAATCAGGAACTGAATCTCCTAAAATATTCATATACAGAATATTGTACTATGTTAATCTCTAGGCTGTGCTCTTAAAGGAATGTTGGGAAATGTTTTGTTTATGTCTGTGGACTAGTTGTATGAAACCACTCTTAGATACTGCTCTCACTGATGTCCTTTCCAGACACCTTGTAGAATCTCTAAGCAAGCTGGTGATTGTGTTGGTTTTTTAGGGGAAGGGGTAAGATGTCCTCTGTCCTTTGATTGTTGAGCTTTAGCTTAGAATTAGCCTCAAGTATGAAGTTACACTAGAAATGCCCATCAACTCAGAAATCCTAATGTGACTTGCATCATGGTTCATGTCTGTGCCAATTTTAGTATTGACAGGCAACAGGGTTTGGTTTAACTTGTGCTTGTTCCCTTTTACTAACATGTTTTCTTACATCATATAGGGACTTAACTTGCAACATTATTTAGTCATTTGAAATAAATGCAAAGTTTTTTTTCTACAGAGACTTGGTAGATGAGGCTAAAAACTACCTCCTATTGCCTCAAGAACGACCACTAATGCAAGGACCAAGGACAAGGCCACGGAAACCTATCCGATGTGGAGAAGTGCTCTTTGCAGGTGTCAATCTTTATATGTTTGTTTGTTTAGTTTTCTGTTTTCTTTAAGTTAAATCTCACTGTGTTGCCCAAGCCGTCCTAGAACTTTCTATATGGTGTAGGCCCTCCCACATCATCTTCTGTCTATATACTACCATGTCCAGTACAGGCTTAACTTTTTTTTTTTTTTTTTTTTTGGTTTATCGAGACAGGGTTTCTCTGTGGTTTTGGAGCCTGTCCTGGAACTAGCTCTTGTAGACCAGGCTGGTCTCGAGCTCACAGAGATCCGCCTGCCTCTGCCTCCCAAGTGCTGGGATTAAAGGCATGCGCCACCACCGCCCGGCTCAGGCTTAACTTTTAATATACCGTGATTAAACAAATATTCTCAGGTATGTTTGAATAATCATTTACATAGTTGTGATACCTGCGATCATAAGATACACAAAGTAAGTCAACAAGGCTATTCTTCAAAATCTGTCTTTTCAACAGGGTTTGGTGGTACATGCCTTTAATCCCAGCACTTGGGATACAGAGGCAGATGAATCTCTGAATTAGAGACCAATCTGGTCTACAGAGTGAGTTCCAGGATAGGCAGGGCTACATAAAGAAACCCTTTCTCAAAAAAAAAAAAAAAAACCTGAAAGGAAAAAAAAGAAAGAAATCTGTCTTTTCATACTTTTGTAGGTTGAAGCCCAAAGCCAAGGTACCAGCAGTGTTGCTGAGACCTCCCTCCTCCACATGCAGAGTACCTTCCTCTGTGCCCTTGGCCTCACAAGGCCTTTTCTCTGTGTGAGTGACGGATGAGACAAGTCTCTGAGGTCTTTTTCCTCTCATTGGTCCTACTATAATGGTCCACCTTTATGGCTCCATTTCACTTTAATTACCTCCTTAAAGGCAGTCTCCAGTCACAGTGGAACTTTGACTTCAACATATGACTTTTGGAGATCCACAGTTAAGTCTCTAATATCTAATTATGTCATCCATGGTTGACATGGGGATCACAGTGCACACAAAACCACCATGGTCTCAAACTTCTCTAAGTCAATCGGCAAGATTGAAGTTTTGTTCCTGAATGGTCCCTTTTTTCCCTTTTGATATTGAAGAATACCACTTACCAGGTATCATTAATTTGATATGAAATCATCAGTCCAATATAAAGCTGGTTTTAAGCTTTCCACTATTTAGTTGTGCCAGATATTTAATGATTGGTTGATCTCAAAGATTATGAGCCCTCACATTTCCAGCCTAGGGCCATTTTAGAGTTTAGGATGTTTTCTCTGATACTGAAATTCCTTATATATGCCCCATTACACAGTTCACATTTAAGCAAATTACTGTATACAAGAACTTGCTGTGGTTTAGTACTAGGTGACTCTTCTAATTTGAGAGAAACAACAGTAAAGTAAAATTATATCACGGTGAGATTTGGAATAAAGAAAGTGAACTTTTGGTTTATCTAGAAGGTAGTTAATATTATTCTGCTCTTAATGTAGCTCAGGAATTTATTTGACATCCTTTAAAACTAGTAGTTCCCAAAGTGTTTTGAGCATAAAATAATCTTATTATTTTATGTTTCAGAATCACTCTTATTTTATGTTGAAATGGGGATGATTTGAAAGCAACATTTAGTATATCTGCCATTACCACAGCCCCACCCCCATGGTCATTTAGAAAAGAATAATGGAACTTGGCTTGGCAGTTATTTTAAATCATACTCACTATACTAGTCTACCCAGGCTGCCATAACAAAATAGTAATTCAGATCAAAGAAATGGATTTTCTTGCAGTTCTGGAGACTGAAATCCAAGATCAAGGTTACAGCCCAGTAACTGTTGGTGTCTTTTGGTGACTATAACTTGACCTGCTTCTGCCATGTGCTTGGAGAGTCAGAGCTTTAGGTCACAGAGAGGCTAGCTAAGGTAGACTTACCTTAGAACAGGTGTTCTCTTAACAATTTCTATCCCTCCCTAGTTGGTGGTTGGTGTAGTGGAGACGCCATTTCCAGTGTTGAACGGTACGACCCACAGACCAATGAGTGGCGAATGGTAGCTTCCATGAGTAAAAGGCGATGTGGAGTTGGAGTCAGTGTTCTTGATGACCTGTTGTATGCAGTAGGCGGCCATGATGGATCCTCCTATCTCAATAGTGTTGAAAGGTAAGGATAATTTGAAAAAAGTCCCTATGATTTAGTTTGAGATGTTAATTAAGAAACAGATGTGACTTACTATTTTAGTCTTACATCTGTGAGACCAATTAGCAGTGTAGACTCCTTAGAATGACACACAAGACCTTTGTGATCTGATCTCTACCAATCTTTCTGGTCTCTTCCCCATGTACACCATTTTCTAAGTTTGCAACTGCAGATACAACAAATTGCTACAACTCTTTGGACATGCCATTGTCTTGCCTTCTTCAATCCCTGCATATATGCATGTTTTTCTTCTGCTCTGAAATATCTTTGACACTTTAAGGCTTATAAGATTTGAAATATTACTTCCTGCATAAAACCTTCTTTGACTACAGATGAGCTACTCATTTCTCTGCTCTTTCATGAATATTTTAAGTATGCTTGTACATGTTGTACTAGTCAATTGTTGAGGTACCTGGCATATTGGAACTCTACAGTGAGTGATAGTTTTTTAAGTTTCTTATTGCCACACACTCTCTTTCATTAAGCAGTGTTGACCTACAATGATTTTATCATAGTTCCATAGCATATCCATAAAACCTAGTGTAACCAGTTCTGGATATT
Source organism: Microtus pennsylvanicus (assembly GCF_037038515.1). Lineage (NCBI taxonomy): Eukaryota > Metazoa > Chordata > Mammalia > Rodentia > Cricetidae > Microtus > Microtus pennsylvanicus. Next base: position 54,069,657 of record NC_134588.1, on the reverse strand, counting down.
GGTTCTAGATATGACATAGCTAAAAAACAAAACCAGATAGCCGGGGCGGTAGCGGCGCACGCCTTTAATCCCAGCACTCAGGAGGCAGAGGCAGGCGGATCTCTGTGAGTTCGAGGCCAGCCTGGACTACAAGAGCTAGTTCCAGGACAGGAACCAAAAGCTATGGAGAAACCCTGTCTCGAAAAATCCAAAAAATAAAAATAAAAAATAAAAAACAAAACCAGAGGGTTGGCTCTACAAATTGGGGGGGGGGGGGTATGACAGGTAGAATGACACTTAGACATGAATCAGTGGGCTAAATAAATCAAAGTGCAAATGACTAAATATTTATAGATTAACAATTAAATTAATATATCCCAAATGTATAAAATGTAACTAAGGTAGTACACAGAGACAAACATATGAATGATATGCTACATGGGTTTTGTTATTGTTGTTGTTTGTTGTTGTTGTGGTTTTTTTTTTTTTGGCTTCTCAAGAGAGTTTATCTGTAGCTTTGGAGCCTGCTGTCCTGGAACTAGCTCTTGTAGAGTCTGCCCTTGAACTCAATGAGATCCGCCTGCCCCTGCCTCCCCAGTGCTGGGATTAAAGGCGTGTACCAACCACCGCCTGGTGCTACTTGCTTTTGAAAGTAAGAAAAATGAAAGCAACAGGTGGCACACACATGTAATCCCAGCGCTTGGGAGCCAAAGCAGGAGAAATCACAAGTTCAAGGCCAGTCTGAAATACGTAGCGATACCCTGTGTCAAAGAGAGAAAAAGAGAGAGAAAGCAAACCATGCTTTTAAAGAGCAAAAAAATCCGGCAAAATAGAAAAAAAAAATTGAGAAAGAAAGAAAAAGTAATGAAAACTTAAAAAGTAAAAATGGATATAGCTACACAAGGAGCAGCTTGGTATTCTTTTGTTTTTGGTTTTTGGGTTTTTTTAGTGGTTAAGAGTCTTGTACGTGCTAGATAAGCACTCTACTATTGAGCTATGTGCTCGGCCTTATAGTTCCTGATTTTAATTATCAGAGTGTCAGAAACAACCTAAGAATATAGCAATGAGAATAGGAGTAAGGGACTTGAAAGATGGCTCAGTGGTTAAGAACACTGTTACCTTTACAGAGGAACTGAATCCAGTTTCATGCACCCAGTTGGGCAGTTCACAACCATCTCTTGCTCCAGCTTCAGGAGCTCCACCACCCTCTTTGGACTTCTGTGGGTACTACACTCATGGGCACATACACACAGATACACATACACACATATAATAAAAATAAGTCATTTTTAAAAAAAATTGGGTTAAACAGTGCATCTCACATTACAATATAACAAAATAGTTCAAAGGAAAGATCTATACTTATATTAACAAAAATATCTCAAAAATACATCAAAGGAGAAAATTTCATAGTGTGTGATATTATGTAAATAAACATTCCTGCATTTAAATAAATGCACAAGTAGATAATATATTTTATTACAGAGGCTTAAGGGATGTATGCCAAATCCAAATGGAAAGAGACTAGAATTGAAAAAGAATTCTGTAGCATCCTGATATTTTAAAGAAAAATATATTCAAAATAAATGTTAAAATAAATTTTAAAAAGTTAATTAGGTTGGGGTATAGGTCTATAGCAGCACAGTTGCTAGCATGTGAGCCCCCAGTTCAATCCCCAGCACTGCTCAGTTCGGTTTTCATATGCTTGATTATTAGTCAGCCTGTTTGAAGGAAAGAACAGCCCTTAAATAGAAGTATATGCTTATATGCTCCAAATACTGAAATGAATTTTTATTTGGGCCATCAGCTCACAAAAACTGACATGGAGACTTATTATTAATTATGAAAGCTTGGCCTATGGCTTAGGCTTGTTCCAATAGCTCTTATAACTTAAATTAACCCATTTTTATTCATCTGTGTTTTCCCTTGTAGCTTTTTACCTCTTCTGTCTTACACCTCCTGTTTCTTTTCTGTGTCCTTTGGTGTCTCTCTCATGCCTAGATTTGTCTCTTCTTCTCTCTGTGTGTGTCCAGCAGTCACACCTAACCTCTTACTGCTTAGCTCCTGGCCATTCAACTCTTTATTAAACCAATCAGAAAGCACCTTGGACACATCTTCACAGTATACAAAAAGATTATTCCACACAAAATACCATAAACACAGCCAAACTCTAACGTGTAATACAAGCTCTCAATGTGTTCTTTGCAGATATGACCCCAAAACAAACCAGTGGAGCAGTGATGTGGCCCCTACAAGCACCTGCAGGACAAGCGTTGGTGTGGCAGTACTTGGAGGTTTTCTGTATGCCGTGGGCGGACAGGATGGTGTCTCTTGCCTCAATATTGTTGAGAGGTGATTTATTTTTAATCAAAATAATTTTCATTTTTTTAATGAATATACAAAGTTCTTTTGCTTTTTTATATATCCCTAAATGGCCTACTATGAAAGAGAGAGACAACATGTGTGTGTGTGTGTGTTTGTTTGTGTGTGTGTGTGTGTTTGTTTGTGTGTGTGTGTGTGTGTGTGTGTGTGTGTGTAGATCAGATGACTTTGAGAGATTGGTTCTCTCCTTCTACCATTTTGTGCCCCCCCCCACCATCTGTTCTTTAATTGACTAAAAATATATTTGTGGTAAACATGATATGTTCAAATATTTAAACCATGTAGAATGGTTAAGTCAAACTAATTAACTGATTTATTTCCTTACATACTTTGGGGGTTTTGGCGAAAACAGTTAAAATCTACACTCAACAGTTTCAACAGTAACTACTCACCTATTGTACTTTAGATTTCTTGAACTTACTCTTTGACCAGCATCTCTCTGATCCTGCCAACCCCTCATTGCGAGAGAAGTCCGTTCTACTCTTTGCTTCTACAAATGAGACTAATTTAGATTCTATCTTCAAGATATGGTATTTTTTATTCATGTGTCTGATTTATTTTACTTAACAAAATGTCCCCCATGTTCTTCCTATTGTCACAAATAACAAAATACGGCTTTTAAAAAAACTGAATAGGAGGTGTGTGCGCCCATACATTTTTTTAAATCTGTGATAAATCTCTGTATCCGTTATATCTCTTGTGATTTCAGGCCTGTGGAAACTACTTGGGCCAACAGGAATGTTTTTCCTCCCTGCAGGTATGATCCAAAGGAGAACAAGTGGACTCGGGTGGCTTCTATGAGTACTAGACGACTAGGGGTTGCTGTGGCTGTGTTGGGAGGGTTCTTATATGCTGTAGGTGGCTCTGATGGAACGTCTCCACTCAACACAGGTTAGTTCCCCGTAAGGCAGCCTAAGTCCCCAAAGCAGCATGTTTTTCTGGGAAGAATCCCTCTGCACTGGCAGGATTTCTGTGCAAACTTGACATGACCTAGAACCATCAGAGAGGAAGGAGTCTCAGATAAGGAAATGCCTCCATGAGATCCAGCTGTAAGGCATTTTCTCAATTAGTGATCATGGTGGGGGGTGCCATCCCTGGGCTAGTGATCCTAGGTTCTATACGAAAGTAGGCTGAATAAATAAGCCAGGGGAAACAAGCCTGTAAGCATCTCTCCTCCATGGCCTCTGCATCAGCTTCTGCCTCCAGAATTCAGCCCTGTTTGATTTCCTATTCTGACTTCCTCCAGTGATGGACTATGATCTGGAAGTGTAAACCAATAAATCCTTTCCTCCCCAGCTTGTTCTTTGGTCATGGTGTTTCCTTGCAACAATAGAAACCCTAAGACATCCTTTATACAAAATATAAAAAGCTCAAGTTATTTTGTAATTTTCACTATAACATCTTTATTAATTCTTTGAGAATTTCATACAGTATATTTTTATTATGTTCACCTTCCTACTTCTCCCAGATCTACTCCCTCCTCCCCATTCCCTCCCTTTTATCTCTTTTCTTTTTTTAATAACCCACTAAGTCTAATTTGTTCTGCTCATATATTCATAAATGTATTTGATATTTAAGAAAATGTTATGTTTTTCTCTCTAGGGAAATGCAATTCATGACTTCTAGTATGTTTCCCAAAGTTTTCTTTCTCTATATATTTTATAAGCTGCTAAAAACTTATACTGAATTTTTTTTTAAAAAATCTGAGGCTGCAAAGATAGATCAGGGGTTAATGGTTAATAGCACTTGTTCTTGCAGAGGATCTGGGTTCAGTTCCCAGTTCCCACATGGTGGCTGATGACCAGTAACACCAGTTCCAGAGGATCTGTTGAGGACACCAGGTATGCACAGGGTGTGCATACATACATGAAGGCAAAACACTTACACATTAAATAAGTGGATAAATAAATAAGATGTAGGCTACAACTGAAAAAAAATCTACTTTCTAAATAATGACTTCCCTTCTTCCCATAATCACAACCTACCCTTAATAAAAGATAATTCTTTTAATATAAGAATAAATAAAACCTTAGAACTACAAGCTTCTTTGCCTTTTCTGTCTAGACATAGTGGGTATTTTCATCTAAGGATGTGTCAGTGGCACACCCATGAGATTCATTGTTATGCCTCTTCAGAGGCTTAAAAGACACTGGCATGGGAGAGCACTTGGGAGGCAGGAACAGGGGGATCATGAGTTTGAGGCCAGCTTGAGCTATGTAGTGAGTTCTAGGCCTGCACCGCAGAGCAAGACTCCATGAGTAATTAGACGAGCGATCTGAGGAGTACAAGTGCAGAAGCCGTCCATTATTACAATAAAATCCTAGTGCTAAACTGATCTTAGAAATCATAATCTAGTTCCCCACTGGAAGAGAACAAGCACACACAATTAGTTATGTAGCCAAAACTAGAACTTAACAAATGTCCTTTCCTCGGAAGTTGACTGCAAGAAACTGGTTCCCATCAGATTCTATACTGAAAAGAGATGCCATCGTGTTTGGTGGCTATGAAGAGAGCAGATGAGTGGTCACTTACTGGTCTTTTCTTTCCCTGCAGTGGAGCGCTACAATCCTCAGGAAAACAGATGGCACACCATAGCCCCTATGGGGACCCGAAGGAAACACCTAGGTTGTGCAGTGTACCAGGACATGATCTATGCTGTAGGAGGGAGAGACGACACTACAGAGCTTAGCAGTGCTGAGAGATACAACCCCAGAACTAACCAGTGGTCTCCCGTGGTGGCCATGACGTCCCGCAGGAGTGGAGTAAGTGCCAGCTGCCGAGAGCTTTGTAAGCAAGCACACAAGGGGTGTTCAGATGGAATGCTCTGTGAGCTACACTAGGGCACCCTGGAGGTGGAGTGCTGGTCTCCACGTGCTTTATTTTCAATTGTCTCAGCTGTCAAGATGCTTTTAGACAAAGTGAGGTGGGGAACCCCAAACCAAAACAGCTTATATTTCTTTTGATTGCTTCTAACTCCAGTAGCTAGATATTTTCTATCCATTCATATATTTAATTATGTAGTTATTTTTTATTATTTATCTTCTATCAGCTACTTCTCCAGGAGGTATCTTCCCTATATTGTCTACCCCTCTATTTGTTACTGGAACTTTAACAGACTTTTAGTTATATTCCTGTTATTCTCACTGCTTCATGTTGATTGTATTTCCATTCATTTGGAAGGCAGAAATGTCTACAAAATTCTCCTTGTAGAGCTCTTAGTCTGGTGAAGGAAGCTGAGGTGTTTGCCGTACCTGCAGTAAAGATGTGCTGTGGTCGTAGTGTATGTGACAGAAGGACATGGGAGATGGGCTTAATGCACATGCGTGAACACCTGCACGCTAGCTCAGAGCCTAACAGTAGAATGACCAGAGCATAGAGTCCATTAGGAGAGGGAAATGTGGGGGCTGAGGCCAAACATGGTGCCTCTAACAGATTTCTGGCAGGCCTGAGTAACACTATGGACTTAAACCTGTCACTGGGCAGGGGTGACATGTTGTTAGAAAGTGGATTCGAGTGAGCAAAGCAGGCTCAGTCATAGTTTGGAGGTTCTCGCTCACATGTAGTGAATGGCTTTCTAAATTTTACAAATATATGCTCTGATTCTTGTGTACATATAGTAATTTGATACAGAATTTAACGGTTCCCATAATGTCATAGATTACTGCTACTTTTTCTTTCTGAATTCATGTAAACTATAAAATGAAACCATAAGAGGTTTGAGAAAGTTAGAATTCCCCAGTGGTTGTCTCAATGCCACTGTGCTCTGCCCTTACAGGTTGGTCTGGCAGTGGTCAACGGACAGCTCATGGCAGTGGGAGGTTTTGATGGCACTACATACTTGAAGACCATTGAAGTTTTCGACCCAGATGCCAATACTTGGAGGTAACCTTTTCATGCTGCAAGTCTTTTCATTATTGATTTCAAATCATGAGCTTGAGAAGGATCATGACCACCAAAACCGGGATGGCCAGGGCCCTGAAGTCCTCGTGTGGTTTCCTGAAGGGAGCTGAGTTAACTCAGATACAATGATGCATTTTAACTTGCTGTTCTGAAGTGTCTGATAAAAAACTCTAAAATTCTTCTAATAATCATCTCATTTTATGTAAGCAGAGGTGAGGAAAACACTATCATTTCTATTCCCATCACATCCTAATGGCGAAACCAGAACACCATGAAAATAAAAGATGGTGCTTAAATAAGCTAGTGACATAAGTAGACGCAGCCTGAGCCTTCAGTTCTCAGTTTGTCTGTACAGGTTCTTGTCTTTGAGAAGCCTTATTTCTGGGGGAAAAGTGTAGTTACTTTCAAAAAAAAATATTTTAAAGCCTATTCTTTCTTTAGCTTTTAAAAGTGTATTGCTATAGAGTCTTCTGTTGTGAAATCCAGCCTGTTTTAATTTTCACTTTTAGGTAGGAAGCTATACCTTATTTCTGAGAGTTTAGCTATATTGAACTTCATTTTATAGATTTAATGTTTCTTTTAACTCCTCAGGCCCAGGGGTGGGCACAGGGGTAGAGTACATGCCTAGCTGGAGGAGAGCCTGACCTCAACCTCTAGCGCTCTCCCTATCAAAATCCAGAGGTAGATGCTGAGCAAGCACTCCCTCCAGTTCCTGTACAGAGACTGAGAGCACTTCCCTGAGATTCTCTGTTGAGTAGTCGCATTACTGAGGTCAGATTAATAACAACATGGTACTTTTTGAAGGAGACAGCTTCCTTGCAGTCCTAGCTCTGGCATTGTAGTGTCATGCTAGGTGGAGGTGCTGTGTGATTAGCAAGCTCAGAAGGGGGCTAAGATGGCAGGGAGGAATGTTTCTGTAAAGGGCAGCCTGGGAAGCCCCACTGAAATGGTGAGGACAGAGAAGAGCAGGTTTACACAAAGAAAAGCCTGCCGTTTGCAGAATGTTCTTTCCTTTATACAGTTCTCTGTGGGAATTCAGAGTAGGGCACAGTTTAAGAAATAGCTACATTTATTCCTGTCTCATAGCTGCTGTGATTTATGTATAGACTTTTATCAGCAGCCATCACTCGAGTTAGTGGTGTATGGTGAATAATATTCATAAACTTCTTAAAAATAATCTACAGAGGGGCTGGAGAGATGGCTCAGCGGATAAGAGCATTACCTGCTCTTCCAAAAGTCCTGAGTTCAATTCCCAGCAACCACATGGTAGCTCACAACCATCTGCAATGAGGTCTGGTGCCCTCTCCTGGCCTGCAGGCATACACACAGACAGAACATTGTATACATAATAAATAAATAAATTAAAAAAAAAATCTACAGAGAAGTTGATACCTAAATCTCCGTAGTTTCAAAAAGTATGTCAAACTTGTTTGTTGGTTTGAGTTGTTTGTTTTGTTTCATATTTTGAGACAGGGTCTCTCCTGTAGCCTTACTGTTCTGGAATTTCCTATATAGATCAAGCTGACCTCAAACTCGGAGATCCACCTGCCTCTACCTCCCGAGTGCTGAGCTTAAAGGTGTATGTTACCATGCCCAGCCCAAACTTTTTAATTTTGTTTTTGTTTTGGGCTTTTTATTTTTATTTTATTTTTTTTTTTTTTTTTGGTTTTTCGAGACAGGGTTTCTCTGTGGTTTTGGAGCCTGTCCTGGAACTAGCTCTTGTAGACCAGGCTGGTCTCGAACTCACAGAGATCCGCCTGCCTCTGCCTCCCGAGTGCTGGGATTAAAGGCGTGCGCCACCACCGCCCGGCTTGTTTTGGGCTTTTTGAAGCAGAGTCTCACTATAGCCCAAGCTAACCTGGAGCACACTCTGCAGCCCAGGCTGCCCTCAAACTCACAGCAGTCCTCCTACCTTAGCCTCCCGAGTGCTAGGATTAGAGGTATGGAAAATATCCCTCTATAGCCCAGGTTGGCCTAGAACTATGTAGGCCAAGGTTAGCCTTAAGCTCAGATAATCATCCTGCCTCATGCTTCCATGGTCAGTGATTACAGATATGTGTTATCATACCTAGTACACATCCTAAATCAATTTTATCTCATTGCTGAATGAGGAGGTAGGTTTTTTTTACCCTGAAAATCTTCAGCTTTGAAGATGATCTTGTTCACAAATCACACAAACTAAATGCTGCTATGATGCTACATAGACAAGAAATAAACACAGAGAACTGGTGGGTGGAAAGAAAGGACCGTTGGCAAAATGCTTACTGTGCAAGCATGCGGCCCCGATTTCATCCACAGGTCCCACATAAAAAGCCAGACACATAGCAGATCAGGGGAGGCAGAGACAAGGCGGACCCCTGGGCTCCCTGACCAGTCAGCCATGCCTGCTATTTAGGTGCCAGGCCACTGAGAGACCCGGTCTCAAAAAACAAACCAGACTGACGTCTTCTGAAGAATGACATCTTAGGTGACCTCTGGTCTCCAGACATGTGTGTACCTTTGCACAGTATATACAGATACACAAAAAGAAGTGGAAGGAGGGAGGGAGGGAAAAGGAAGGGAGAAACTGAGCAGCTTGTCTAGGTGGCTCATACCTATGATCCCAACCCTCTGGAAGCTGAGGTAGGAGGATTGCCATGGGTTTGAAGCAACCAGACTGGAGTAAAAACAGCTAAAAAATAAAATGAAATAAAAAATAAAAGTAATTGAGGCTGGTACAGTGATACATACCTATAATACCAGCACCTCCACAGCCGTAGGTCTAGGGAGATCCTAGCAAGAGCCTATCTCAGAAAATAAAACATTAATTAATAATTGAGAAAGTTTTAGGCAAAGAGAAAATGTGTCTGGGAAAATAAATATCAGGCATAAAATTCCACACAAAAGCGTGGAACGTAAGGTTATGTGTGTTAGAAGCCGGTCTGTGTGTAAAGCTCTAGTACAAAAGGTGAGCAGACGGCCTCATTCCACGGAGAGCTTTCCAGCTCTGGTCTGCATTAATTCTGCTGCATGACTGTGATCAGTTTGCTTCTAATCTTTGGAGAGTTACATAAAGCTGAAAATGCTGTGAGTGACGTCTTCGTTGAGAAGGCGCAGTGCTTTTTCTGGTTAGAAACTATGCTTTTGTTTCTATCTTTGCAGGTTATATGGAGGGATGAATTATCGTCGGCTAGGAGGTGGCGTAGGAGTTATTAAAATGACACACTGTGAATCCCATATATGGTGAACACAGGAAAAAGTCTTGCATACGCTCCTTTATATTTGGAAGAGCCTTGACTTTGAAGCTTTGTACAGCTCGAGAAAACATTAGAACAAATGTTCACTTTGCCGGTGCCTCAACATACAGAACTACAAATCTAACGACAGAACTCACCTGCAGACGCCACCTTTGCACAACACCTTTCTGCTCTCTGCAGAGAGCGTTTATTTTGGGCTTTAATTTATCATGGAGTTTTGATGGTGATTTATTTTTGTTTTGTTGGTTGGGTTGTTTTGGGTTTTGGGTTTTTTGTTTTGTTTTGTTTTTGTTTTTTAACTTATCTTTTGTACAAGAGGGGGCAAAAAGGAGAAAAAAATTCCAAGCTGCAAAATTTACTTTGCTTTCTAGGTTTGGTTTCGTTTTTGAAAATACTGATAAGGGCAGAAGGGCTATGGTTACTCCAATTAGATACTATCCATCTACAAAGATTGCCAGTGATAAAAACAGATATGCAAAGTATACTCACTAGTTACTATTCTTGCACTAAATATTAGAGCACTCTGAAATGTAAAGGGGACTGGAAACGGTCCGGCGAGAGTGGTGTGCTGCTTTTGCAGAGGACCCAAGTTCAGTTCGCAGCACCCACATCTGGCAGCTAGGTCAGTGGTTCTCAACCTCCCTAATGCTGCAATACTTTAATACAATTAGTTCCTCATGTTGTGCTGACCCCCAAGCATAAAATTATTTTCATTTGCTACTTCATAACTGTAATTTTTGCTACTGTTATAAATTATAATGTAAATATCTGATATGCAGGATATCTGATATACAACCCCTGTGAAAAGGTCATTCCACCTCCCCACACACACACACACACAGGGGTCATGACCCACAGGTTGAGAACCGCTAAGCTAGGGGATCCAGAACTCTCTTCTGGCCTCTACAGGTATCTGCACTCCTGTGCATTCAGTACACACACAAACACACAAGTACTCCACAAGCATGAGTAATTCAAAATAAAATTTAAGTGTAAAAGAAAAAACAAGAAAACATCTCGTTAGATAGGACACTTCAGAAGGAATATTGAATCCGTAAAGGCAGGACAAGCTACCGTTTTCATTCACCAGGTAACATTTACATCTCTAACTGAACTTGCTTTCTACTCCATTTCCCTTTCCTTCCTGTAACATTTTCATAGTTTCTGCCACTTGTACCTAGGTCTCTGCTCAGTGCCTCTTCTAAAAACAGTGTGAGTCTCCTCCGTTGTCTTGAGAACTCTGGTAAAATCAAGTGCAACTCTGTAAGAGTTTTTGTTCACAACTTTCTTTCCTATCTTCTCATTGTCAGTAGGGGCCACCAAGGGGAGGTGACCTCTCTTCAGCAGTGAATTCTATTTTTCAGTTTACGCTGGCTGTTCCGGCTGGTGAATCTGAGCTGACCTTCAGTAACACGCTCTAAATGGAAGCTGTCTCCAGTTCATGTGAGCAGTACAAGTGAAGGGATGTCAGGCCAGCCAAAGCATCCAATCCGATCAGGAGTCTTCATGCTAATCATATCTCACAGTCTTTCATCCTATAAGGCCACCGTTACTGTGTCTCTTAAGTCGCACTTTCTGATGAAAGGTTAACATTTTTAAGGAAATAAATGAAAATTTTAGTGCCTACAGTCCGCCCCATTGTAGTCAGAGACTGATTTTTTTTCAGTGTATTTTGCAGGAAAACCTTTGAATGAGACTTATCCACAACCAAAAGGAATAACCTTGACCTTCTTCCTCTCCCCTACAACAAAATGTTTGGCAACTTTTGTGTTTACATTTAAACATCATTTGCACCTTTTTCAAGGAAAAAATAAGTATTTGGTAAACAATTGTTTACATGTATCATTTATGCTTTTTTCTAGCATGTATAACTTTTTAAAATAAAGGTATTTACCATAAAGTATTTGAAATTTTTTTTTAATTTTTTTACATTGTGTGTGTGTGTGTGTGTGTGTGTGTGTGTGTGTGTGTGTGTGTGTGTGTAAGGGGTGAGGTGGAGCATGCCCCAGCACCAAAGGACAATTTGTAGGAATCATTCCTCTCTTTCCGTCCTATGGATTCCAGAAATCAAACTCAGTTCATCAGGCTCTCAGAGTATCAGCTTCAGTATGATTCAGTATTCTTTCGAAGTATCCATGAACCAAAGCAATTTTCTTAGTAAAACTACACGTTTGGCTGTTCACCGGCAAACTGCTGGTGCCTTAACACTAATGAAGGTGGCGGCACCAAACTGTGACCAAGTATCCCCTACCATCAACAGACACGAGTCTTGTTTATTTGGGGGGGTTTGTTTGTTATTTTTTGAGACAGGCCTTGATATGTAATCCAGGTCCGAAATTTGTGGGTCACATTCAGCTTTGAATAAGGGTAGTAGAGATTTGAACCTAGGTCCTCAAGTTACACCTGTAATCCTAGTTCTGAGAAGGCTGAAACAGGAGGAAGTGCCTGGCATTCAAGGCCAGCCTAGGTTCTATAGTGACTCCTCAAAAAATCCAAAACAAATGTTGAACAAACACTGCTCCTAGGACTGTGAGTTAGCTCAGTTGGAAGAGTACTTGTCCAGCATGCACAAAACCCTGGGTTCAAGCCCCAGCACCACAGAAACAGGGCATGGTGATGTACTCTATAGCCCTAACACTTGGGAGGTGAAGGCAGGATCTCAAATTCATAGGAGACCATCTAAAATAAATAAATATAAATAAAAGTAAAAAAGCTCATTGTTTAATAAGAGCATTGGCTATTCTTCCAGAGGTCCTGAGTTCAATTCCCAGCAACCTCATGTTAGCTCACAACCATCTATAATGAGATCCGATACCCTCTTCTGGAATGCAGGCATATATACAGACAGAACATTCATACATAAAATACATAAAAAATATTTTTTAAAAAGCTTCAAATGTGACACAAAATCTTATGCTCATAAAGTAAAATGACATTGAGACATAACACAGGCAAGTTTCTTAGGTTGCTTCACCTCACTTATAACCTATACAATAGAAGACTTAATTAAAATGTATTTGATCTATGAGTTTTTACTGAGAACTGGTCTAAATATGAGGTTAAGCATGATTATTTCTTCCTGGTAATGGAGCTCAGGGGTGATGTTCCCGCTGCAGTCCGAGATATGATTCTGAAAGTTTGTGCCTTGTGAGCTGAAGCAAAGGCTAACACTACCAAGGCACTAATTGAAAGATGCCATTAATATACACTGGATGATTTTTCAAGTATATATTTAGGGCTGGAGAGATGGCTCAGTGGTTAAGAGCATTGCCTGCTCTTCCAAAGGTCCTGAGTTCAATTCCCGGCAACCACATGGTGGCTCACAACCATCTGTAATGGGGTCTGGTGCCCTCTTCTGGCCTGCAGGCATACACACAGACAGAATATTGTATACATAATAAATAAATAAATATTTTTTTTTAAAAAAGTATATATTGGGCTGGAGAGATGGCTCAGAGGTTAAGATCATTGTCTGCTCTTCCAAAGGTCCTGAGTTCAATTCCCAGCAACCACATGGTGGCTCACAACCATCTGTAATGGGGTCTGGTGCCCTCTTCTGGCCTGCAGACATACACATAGACAGAATATTGTATACATAATAAATAAATAAATATTTAAAAAAAAAGTATATATTTAATTCAGTACTACAATTGAATTAAAAACAAAAATATATTGGTGGCTCAAGACCATTTATTATCCTCATTTTTCAGAAGGTTTTGATGGCAAATTCTCTACAGCAAAATGATGTAAGAAATATGTCTAGAAGATAAAACTGGCTGGGGATGTAGCTCACATGACAGTGTTTGTCTAGTGTGTACCAGACCCAGAATTCGATGCCCAGTTCCATATAAACCAAATACATTGGCTCACACCTCCTATAATCTTTGCACTCCAGGGCTGGGCTCCTCCCTAAAACTACATAGCCAGATTAGGCTATGAGAACCTGTCTCCAAAAGAAGAGGAGGATGAGGAGGAAGGAACGAAGAATGTTAACACAAATCTAAGATGCTTTTAAAGAGATAAAAATTTTTAAATTTTTTTTATTAAAAACATCTTTTTCCTTTATTTTTTTTTTTTTTCGAGACAGGGTTTCTCTGTGGTTTTGGAGCCTGTCCTGGAACTAGCTCTTGTAGACCAGGCTGGTCTCGAACTCACAGAGATCCGCCTGCCTCTGCCTCCCAAGTGCTGGGATTACATCTTTTTCCTTTATATAATCAATTCTGATTATGGTTTCCCTACCCTCTATTCCTCCCAGTTTCTCCCTACCTCCCCTCTTGTCCCAATCCACTTTCTTTATGTACCTCTCTCATTAGAAAATACACAAGGGAGCTGTAGAGATGGCTCAGTGGTTTAAGAGTTCTTGTTGCTCTTGTAGACCCAGGTTCAGCTCCCAGCAACCATATCATGGCTCACAACCATCTGGGGAAAACACACACACACAAACACATGAAGCAAACAGGCTTCTAAGGATAATAATAAAACAAAAACGAAGACATTGGAATCGGACAAAAGGAGCAAACTCAAGGAGAGCAGTGCCAAGAGAAGGCACAGAAACAGACTCATTCACACACTCAGAATCCAATAAATTCTAAACTACCCAGGTGGTGGTGTCACATGCTTTTAGTTCCAGGACTCAGGAGGCACAGGCAAATTGGGTCTCTGAGTTCGAGGCCAGCCTGATCTACAGAGGAGTTCCAGGACAGCCAGGGTTACATAGAAAAACCCTGTCTTGGAAAACAAAAACAAAACAAAACACTAAACTTGGAACCATAATATATTTGCAAAGGACCTGGTACAGACCCAGTGCGCCTGCTTCAGTCTCTGCAAGTTCATATGAGCTTTGGTCATGTTGATTTAGACTCTAAATTTTAGAGAATCTTGATTTTTTGGGTGTTCTCTATCCTCTGACTCTTATACTCTTCCATCCTCCTCTTCCACAGGGTTCCCGGAGCCCTAAGAATGAGGGTCAAGGGGAACCTTAAGGGAAACATTCAATTTAGGCCTGAGTGTTCTAAGGTCGCTCATTCTCTGTGTAATATCTGGTTGTAGGTCTCTGTTATCCCTATCTGCTGCAGAAAGAAGCTTCTCCAATGCTGGATGAGTTAGACACTGATATATGAGTTTAACAGAATATTACTAACAGGACAATGTCTCCATTACAGGTGAGCAACCCTACCATGGTTGGCCCTGAGAAGTGTAACATAGCTGAATTGCAAGACAAAGATTAAAATAGCCTTTATGAATATGATAGAGGTTTCTAAAGAGGAAATGAATAAATCCCTTAAAGAAATCTATGAAAACACAAATAGTGGAGCAGAATTGATAAAAATAGTTCAAGATCTAAAAGTGGAAATAGAATCAATAATAATTAATTTAAAAAAATCTGAGGGAAATCTGGAAATGGAAAATTAAGGACCTTAAAAAAGAACCTTAGAGGCAAGCCTCACCAACAGAATAAATAACCTAAATCAGAAACACCAGATTTCAGATATATTTATTTGATTAAGCTGGATACTTTTATGTTAACAATTCAGCATCTTCTACAGCATTTATACATAACGGGACCACAGTGATCTATGGACACACAAGCACATAACCATGGCTCACCCATGACCGCTGCTGTGTTTCAGATCCACTCGGGCAACTCCAAAGGCACCATGAGAAAACAGGTGCTACATTTCTTCCACTGTCCCGCTTGGAATAGCAACTCAGAAAGTAACTGAAAGGGTTTATAATGCATCACTTAGAGTCCATACTAGAATTCACTCAATTTGAAAAATTGCCAGTTCTGTCATATAGGCCAACACACCAATAAGGTATTTATGACACAGAATCTGTAAAAGAAAAAAAAGAAAAAAATTTACAATTAAGATAGTATTATGACAAAGCAATTTGATATTGGTTTTTTTCTGTTTTATTTTTGCCATGGTTTTTGTTGATTTTACTTATTTAATCACATAGTTGTGTATGTAGGTATACGCATATGAATCCAAGTGCCAGAAGAGGCCAGAGGCACTGCTCTCCCAGAGCTGGATTTACAGGTAGTTGTGAACTGCCTGGCGTGGGTGCTGGGAACCAGACTCAGATCCTCTGCGAGAGCAATGCAGTTCTCCAACAGCCGAGCCTGGTTAAAACCAATTTTAAAAGGCCAGTTCTTCTGGAGCTAAGTTAAAGGTAGTTGTGACCTACCCAGTATGAGTACTAGGAACTAGACTCTCAGGTTCTCTGCAAGAACAGTACATGCTCCTTTAATCCCAGCACTCGGGAGGCAGAGGCAGGCGGATCTCTGGGAGTTTGAGGCCAGCCTGGTCTACAAGAGCTAGTTCCAGGACAGGCACCAAAGCTACAGAGAAACCCTGTCTCGAAAAACCAAACAAACAAACAAACAAAAGAACAGTACATGCTCCTAATCACTAAGCCATCTCTCCAGTTCGAATCTTAGTTTTTTTGAGACAGGGTGAGAAGTAGCCAGTGCCAGCTTTGCGCTCCCTTTGTTGCCAAGGACGACTTTGAACTACTGACCCTCCTGCCTCTACCGACAAATGCTAGAATTAGAAGCATACCCCACTATATTAAGTTCCTTTTGTTTTTAATCCTTAGCTCTTCTTATCAAAATTACTTCCAGCCTATTGTTTCATCTTGACCTCCAGTTTAAAAATGTGAGTTATTCAGTACTCAGTTCAAATAGTGACTCCTTTCTTTTTTATAAAAAATTGTTTGTTTTGTGCCTTTGTGGATGTGTGTGCATGCCACAGCACGTGTGGGAGTCAAACGCTAACTTCCAACATGTGGGGTCCAAGGACCAAAGTCAGCTCATCCTATCGGTTCTGCAGTAAACCTCCTCACCCACTGAGCCATGCCATGCCCACAATGCCAGCCCCATACATCCTTTTCTTTCTGCTCTATCTTGAATGTGTCACTTAAATTTATGCTGGCCTTGATTTCCTTGTTTTAAAATAAAACATAGAATACAGTGTAGTTCTAAAAATTAGAATTACTATCTACTAGGCACAGAAAGACAAATACGGCATGCTGTCATTCATGAGTAAAAGCTAAGAACATTGATCTTGATGAGTAGTGGTACACACCTATAATACCAGTACTTTTGAGGGGAGGCAGGAGGATTGGGAATTCAACATCATCTTCAGCTAATGAGTTCAAGGCTAGCCTGGGCTACATGAAAACTTTCCTCAAAACAAAACAAATCTCATAGAAGAAAATAGTGGTCACCAACAGCTAAGAGATGGAGTGGGGTTACATAATGTGTAGTAAACTACACCCAGTTAGGAGGAATTAGTTCTAATGCTTTTTAGCACAGTTGAGTAACTGTAGTCTATAATTTATTAACTCTTTCAAAGTAATTAGGATAAGATAGAGACAGGAGTGCTAATTACTATAACTCACTTTCTGTGCCATACCACGCAGATAGGTATGTACAAATACGACAGAAAGAGGGTATGGAGCTCAGTGGCTGAGTACTTGCCCAGTGCTCAAGATACTATGTTGAACTCCTACCATATACACACAAAAGGACAAATACACATCAAAAATGTAAAAGTAGAAAGAAAAGGTAGAATTAAACTCTGTTAAGAGTGTTAACAATGACAAAATAATAGCAAACAGTCCCTGGATGTATATAGAAACATGTATTTAAATATGTCTTAAGAGGGCTGAAGCGACAGCTTAGTGGCTAAGAGCACTGGCTGCTGTTCCAGAGGACCCAGATTCAATTTCCAGCACCCACATGACAACTCACGACCAAACTCCAGTTTCAGTGCATCCAAAGGTTTTGTCTTCTGTCCTCTATGGGCACGGCACACACATGGTGCATAGAGACATGCATGCAGGCAAAACACCCATGTACAGAAATAAAAATTTATACATATATATACACACACACATATCTTAGGAGCCAACTATTTGTTTCTTTATAGAACATAAAAACCGTTTCTCTGTGATTTCCTGTCTAATAGCAATTTTAAAAAAATCTAAAAGGCAAAGATGGCATTCTGTCACTGGCTATAATCTTATCCCACACATAAAATGTTGCTACTTTAATAATTATTTCAAAATCTGTCAATTTTGAAAATTTCAGTTGCTTGAGGGTAGTTCACATTATTCAGCTCTACAGTGCACAGTACACAGTGCCCTTCCTCTTTAAGACTGGCTTGAGGTGGTCAGGGGCATTGGGAGGTCATGTATAAAGCAGAAAATATGTCTATTGTCTTGAACTACTATGCAGTCAAGTGTATTTCCCCATGTAAAAATATAATCACCACACATATGGAAAACATGACAAGAAGGAATTTAATTAGATGTGTTCAAACTAACCTTTATTTTCCCATCAGTGTGTGCTGAAGCTACAGATGTCGAGACACGAACCAATCTTGTGGCTGATAAGTGAATTTTGAAATGTCTGTGGAAGTGTGAATAAAGGCAGTCCATAAATAAGTCGACTTCCTCCTGGGTAATCTCCCCAGGTGTTTTGTGGACACTGTCCCATAAAGCTTTTGCATCCTCTGGATGAATTGCATAAGAAATATCCAAGCTTTGAGGGCTACAGGGCACAGACCAAAAAAATTCAGTGGTAGCCGTGTAATGGTCCATTTCGCAAGCAGTCCACATGGCAGCCATCCAGGAAAGATTAAATGCACTGATTGCTAAAGGACTGAAGCAACAGTCAAAAGTCTTCTGAAACCAGCCTCCAATCAAGGATGTATTGGCCTCTGCTCCATTTGCAAGGAACAAGGGTAGACAGGTGAAGTCTTCGGAAGCAGTCTCCAGAAGACTATCTCCAAACACACAGCAGAACCAACCAGTCCACAGCACTTTACCCTCTCTGTGCTCACGTGATGACTGAGACTTTGAGAAAATCTACAAGGGAAAGTAAAACAAGTTCATTAAGTTCAAAAGACCATTTGCTCCTAAATTTTATCTTCTCAAAAATTAATGAGTATATTAAAAACAAGGCCAAGCGTGGTGGCACATGCTCATAATTCCAGGTTGAATCAGGAAGACAAGGAGTTCAAGGTCAGCCTTGGTTATAGAACAAGTTTGAAGCTGGCCTAGTCTATGGGATACTGTCCCAAATGAGAGAGAGAAAGAGAGAGAGAGAGAGAGAGAGAGAGAGAGAGAGAGAGAGAGAGAGAGAGAGAGAGAGAGAGAGAGAATAGACTTCCGATTAGAGGCTGCTCCACAGGAAGCTCATGTCTGTACTATAAACATAGGCTCTAGTGGGCAAAGTGCTTCTCTTTTATTGCTTAGTGGACACAAAGTCCCTACCAAATTGCCTTCTAAAAATATTTATGTTGTGCTCATAGATGAATAAATACTGCTGTCATCCTTGGTCAGAGAAGTTTCTTTTTGCTGTGGGCCACAGTTACCACAGACGCTTACAACTGGCCAGAGCTGAGAGCAAGTGGAGGTTAAATAGACCTGTATGACTCCTAACCCTTGGGGAATAGCACGCATGGGCGAGTAGGGCCCGAGGAAGAGGTGGAAGTGATATGGCATGCTGTCTTCTGGGCAAGACCTAGCACTGCACTCTTGAATTCTCAGCAGCTGGGATTACCTGCAGAAGACTGGGTTCATAAACATTCTGACTTGAAAGAGGGAAAAACTCACAAAGCCCCACTCACCCCTGAGGATATACAGGCAGTTAATGGTTTTCATTAGTGGAAAAGCCACTGGAGGTGCCGATGTGGCAATAAATAACCCTCAGCCATGTTGCTGTAAGCAGCTCTAACTAAACTCCTGGAAAGTAGAAGGGGAACAGTTGGAAAGAGGAGGGAGAACAGCAGGAGTGGGGGGGACACAGGGATAATGATCAAAATACATCATACACATGTATGAAACCCATTATTATAATAAGCAATTTACATATGCTAATAAAAACACATTTTTTAAAAAGAACACAAAACAAAGTGCTGGATTACATGTGTGAGTCACCATGTCCGACTCCTTTTTTAAAATACTGTCCTTTTTTAAATACTGTCTCTCTCCCCTAATATCTGTAATTAAATATGTACTAAAACTGATTCTTAATAAACTGCAACTTTGCTTCATTAAAAAAACTAAATTAAAGTAATAACAATAGTTGATACAAAACCACAAAGAGGAGCTTTTCTAATCATTATTAGGGCTTATCAAAATAATGACTTTTGGCCATATTTTTCTATACTACAGATAAAGTAGATGACAAGATCTTGCCAAAAGTCAAATTAAGAAATCCTTATAAGGTACATTCAGGTACAATATCTTGGGGAAAAAAAATAACAACTCGACTCTAGAAGGGCTACACAAGTTCCCCACACCAACAGCTTACATTTTGCCATTTCCCACAGCAGCTCTTTCCATCAGCTTAAACTGTTCATACAGTTCCCATCCACTGCATCGCCTTCTTCGTTACGGGCATGTAAGACAAATAAAACCTAATCTCTTTTCTATAGGAAAGGCCCTTCAGACACCTGCTGGTCCATAACACATACACGGTCAAATTCAAGGTCTCCACTGCCTTCAACCCATTCTTCCTAGGATATACCCTCACAAGACTCTTCTCTGGACTTCTTATACATAAGAGACATCTAAAAGTGAATATATTTATTTCAGAAAAGTTTACGCACAAGGCCCTAAGAAACAAACTCTATGGAAAAGTAAGTAATGTATACAAGGCTCTAGGTCAGAAAAAAAAAATCTGATTAGATCACCATCTTTGACCTAGATTGTACTATTAATATAACTAAGATTACAGACCTCTAGTTTTTAGTTGACAGCTTTAAAGAAAATGCCCAGGGCTGAAGAGATGGCTCAGCAGTGAAGAGCACTTGTTGCTCTTGCAGAAGACCAGGTTTGAGTGCCAGCACCCACATGGTGGTTCACAACCATCCATAATTTCAGTTCCAAGGGATTTGATAGCCTCTTCTGACCTCCAAGGGCACCAAGCACACATGTAGTCAGACATACATATAGGCAAAACACATATAAAATAAAATTAATAAATCTAATTAAAAAATTTAAGGCCTAAATCATTCATTTTTGCTATTATATGTAAAATGTAAATCTCCCCTCAACCATGATTAAGGCAGTAAATTTACTTCTACCAAATTTAAAGTTCTTTCATTTTGGTCCAATGCGCAAATTTGTTCAAGATAGTTTAAAAATCTTACTTTCCCAAAGATTCAAATTTCCCATTGTGAATTACATAGCAAACATACCTTCAAAACATTCATGATAGTTTTTGTTAAAGTACTAAACCAAGGCAGCATTTAAATCATTGCTCCATCATAGCTTTTGTTTTTCAAGACAGGGCTTTGTTGTAAAACATTTGTTTAATGATGTAAAAATGCATTCTTTTATGTTACATTTGTTTAATTCTGTAAAGCTGTGTTACTTTGGCTGTCTAAAATGCTTGACTGGTCTAATAAAGAGCTAAACGTCCAATAGCTAGGCAGGAGAGAGAAATAGGTGGGGCTGGCAGACAAAGAGAACAAATAAGAGGAGAGAGAGGGAAGAGGGAGGAACAAGAAAAGGAAAGGATGACGCTGGGAGCCAGCCACCCAGCCAGCCATGAGTAAGAGGGAAAGAGAGATATATAGAACAGAGAAAGGTAAAAACCCAGAGGTGAAAGGTAGATGGAATAAATTAAGCTGGCTAGAAACAAGCCAAGTTAAGGCCAGGCATTCATAAGTAAGTATAAATCTCTGTGTATTTACTTGGGAGTTGGGTGGTGGGCCTCCAAAGATAAAAATAACCTGGAACTTGCTCTGTAAACCAGGCTGGCCTTGAACTCAGAGATCCACCTGTCTCTACCTTCCAAGTGATGACCGCCTGACCCCAACATATTTCTTAATAAAGGATCATTTAGGGGGGCTGGAGAGATGGCTCAGAGGTTAAGAGCATTGTCTGCTCTTCCAAAGGTCCTGAGTTCAATTCCCAGCAACCACATGGTGGCTCACAGCTACCTATAATGAGATCTGGTGCCCTCTTCTGGCATGCAGGCACACATGGAAGGAATGTTGTATACATAATAAAAATAAATAAATCAAAAAAATAAAATTTAAAAAAAAATGAGATTTTGAAACCCATTGCTTTCTAAAGTTGCTGCAATTTTTTTTTGCATTGCATGAGGGTTCCAAGTTCTCTATACTTTCAGCCACATTTATTATTATTATTTTGCTTTGTTTTGCTTTGTTTTTGAGACTGGCTGGCTGTACTGGAAGCCACTGCATAGACCAGGATAGCCTCAAACTCAGAAACCTATCTGCTTGCCTCTGCCTCTCAAATGCTGAAACTGAAGGCATGCATCACCATGCCCAGCTGTATAATTTCGTTGTTTTTTTTTTTGGCAAAATCATTTCTTTATTGATATTAAGTAACTACATAAGTTTAATAATAACGTGGCATAGTTATCCTTAGCTATGGGCATCTATATCACTAATCTAATCTACAAATCTTACGGATGAAGAAGATACAAAAAAAAAACCAACTCAAGCTTTACAAAATAAAAAATAAGTGAGAAAAACCATTACAATGGAGAAATTTGGGTCTCTGTATGATAATATGCTAAACATTTTAAAAATGGAACGATTAAATGAGAGGATATATAATTTAGATGGGATTTATGTAATATCAATTGTAAACATCTGCTTTATCATTTTTGTCTTATTACTAATAGTTGGTTAATCTGAGTGCTAAAATACAGGCCTTAGGAAAAACAAATAAATCATAGAGATATTCAAATCCAGACAGAAGAATTTCATAGAGTCAGCACTGCATTATAAGAATAGAGAGGAACAGCCTAAGATTTTCAAACAACCAACCTTAATATATCCAGTAACCTTAAAGGAATTGCCAAATGGCAGAGGCTCTGTTACAGCTAACTGGACTCCTGTGCCAATGTTAGATTTAAGGAGATTCAAGGAAGCAATAGTTTCATATGGCAAGCATTCACCTTTTGTGAAACAAAAGTTAAACTCATGGTCAGTTTGTAATACAATTATCCCTAACAACTGGACAGACTTAGTTAAAGGTGTTTTACAGTCTGGTCCAAAATTATAATGGAGTGCCTGGTTCAGAGAAGAGGCTAAGATTATTGAACAATGGAGTAAAGCCAGAGGTAGGGAAATCTCCCAAGATTAAATTCTTGGAAGAGAATACTATGGAAAGGCAGGCTATATATGATAACCACATCCTGGTTTTAGGCTGCACAGCAGCTTTGAATGCTTGAGACAGAACTGGAGAAATAGGAAAGAAAATTGAGTCGTTTACTAAAGCTATAAGGGCCCAAAGGAAGCCTTTATGGATTTCTTACAAAGATTGACTTTAACAGTAAATTAAAGAGCATAATGCCTACTCTAAGAAACCATACTGCTATAGAATAGAATAGAGAATAGAATAGAGATAGAATAGAATAGAATACCTATAGAAAAGAGAACAAAAAATTCAGGAGATATCATAAAGCAAGTATTTCAGCAAATTTTTATAAATGAACAAAGACCAAAATTAAAAATATGAATAAATGTCATTGAAGGTCTGGCAGACACCAGTGCAGATGTAACAATAATTTCATCAGAATCTTGTTATCCAAATTCCAGATGTTCAGTTTTTAAGGGTTGGAACTTTATCTTAGGTACAGCAGAGCACAAGATGGGTTGAATGTATAGGGTCAGAAGAACAAAGAGGAGTTCCAGGACAAAGATACACAGAGAACCTGTCTCAAAAAGCCAAAAGTTAAAAGTAAAAATAAAAGAAATAGAGGTTAAAATAAAGCCGCGTAAAGATGAAAAATACACAGAGAATCTTGATACTGTATGTTATTATGCTCTCTTTAAATTGTTTGAATACTGAGAAAGAAGCAACAGCTGCTAAAGGATATTTGTTTATAAATGCTGCTGAATTAACCCAAGATTGATATAGATATGAATAATTTGCATTAGTATAGATTTGGCTTTATTGATAGAGATTTACGGTCAATTTTGTTATATGTATAAATGTTTCTGATGTAACTTTTACTTGATAACTGTTTTGTTATATGTAATTTTGCTATGTTAAGGTTAAAGCCTTCCTTTTTTTGTTTAAACAGAAAAAGGGGAAGTGATGTGGGAGTGTCATATATCAATCTGTTGATTTCATTGGCTAAGCAATAAAGAAACTGCTAGGCCCATTGGATAGGCCCACCCTTAGGTGGGTGGAGTAAACAGAACAGAACGCTGGGAGGAAGAGGAAGTGAGGTCAGACTCCAAAGCTCTCCTCTCCGGAGCAGACACCTCAGAGAGAGACGCCATGCTACCTGCTCCAGGGAAGACGCACACTATGAAGCTCCGACCCAGGATGGACTTAGGCTAGAATCTTCCCGGTAAGACCGGTGCTCACAGATTGTTAGAGATCGGTTGATTGGGATATCAGAATTAGCCAGTAAGGGCTAGAGCTAAGGGCCAAGCAGTGATTAAATGAATACAGTGTCCGTGTAATTATTTCGGGGCATAAGCTAGCCGGGCAGGCGGCTGGGCTGTTGGGGACGCAGCCCTGCCGCCCCTATTACTACACAAGATAGGTATTTTTTTAAATACCTTGACTTCAAAATTGAAGTCAAAAGATGTTACTTTATGGGGGCTAGGGAGATGGCTCAGAGGTTAAGAGCATTGCCTGCTCTTCCAAAGTTCCTGAGTTCAGTTCCCAGCAACCACATGGTGGCTCACAACCATCTGTAATGGGGTCTGGTGTCCTCTTCTGGCTTGCAGGCATACACACAGACAGAATATTGTATACATAATAAATAAATAAGATGTTACTTTGGAGAAGAGATTTTGCTTTTGTTTCCACAGGAAACAAGAGGCTTTGGATTCATTCTAAATTAAGAAAACTCAGGTTTGATCAAGTAAGACCACCTAAAAAATCTCCAGTAGGAACAGATGGTCCGGATGTCTGAGTTCTACATCTAAAACAGGTTCAAGATGCTGCCTGAGATGATCAAGCCTTACAGGATACTCCAGTCAGGACTTGATCATAATTCTAAATTTTCTTTAGGTCCACATAAGATTATGAATGCCCCCAACCAGCAGGAAGTAGCCTGGAATATTACACCCACATTCCCAAAAAATGGACTATGGATATTTTCCTTTGTTTAAAAAAAAAAGAGGGGGAACTGGTATGGGAAAATGTCTGTATTCTGTCAATCATATTTTAAATAAACGCTGATTGGCCAGGCAGGAAGTATAGGTGAGTCAACCAGACAGGAAGTAGAGGTGGGACAATGAGAACAGGAGAATTCTGGGAAGGAGGAAGCCCATTCCTCCCACTCCTGCCCAGACCACCAAAAAAGCAAGATGTGATCTGCCCCACTAAAAAAGGTACTGAGCCACGTGGCTAACATAGATAAGAAAAATGGGTTAATACACATTATAAGAGCTAATATGAAGCCTGAATTAATGGGCCAATCAGTTTTATAACTTATGTAGACTTCTGTGATTTTCTTTGGGACTTGCTGGCTGTGGGAAACAGGGCAGGACATAAACCCCAACAAGCAGGACCACATGTTATATATTAAAAGTGAAATCCAAAATCTCTGTCTCATGTCAGAAGAGTCACGTGATATAGAACAGAAGAAAAACAAAAATTTAAGGACTATTTTAGTGCTAGTAATCTCATAATCTTTTAGTTTTATATTGGCTCTTTAATAGCATTTCTTAAGGTATAAAATTTATAAGAGAGATATGTGTGTGTTATGTATATAAAACTTTTTGTCTTGCAGTGGTGGCGCACACCTTTAATCCCAGCATTTGGGAGGCAGAAGTAGGCGGATCTCTGTAAGTTCAAGGCCAGCCTGGTCTACAAGAGCTAGTTCCAAAGCTACAGAGAAACCCTATCTCAAAAAAAAAAAAAACCAACTTTTTTTGTCTTGATATTAATGGTCATATAGAGTACTAACTAATATTAGAAAAAAGGTTTTCTCTACCTTCCTGTACATGATTTCAGGTTTGTGTCTCTATCAGTTTCCTGCCGTGAATTATGAGCCTAACAGCAACCTTTGAAGTCTTCATAAGGAGGATGGGGGCCTATAACAACAATTCTTCCAGGAGTATGATAACACCACTAAACTAAAAAACAACTCCTACAGATTGGCTGTGGGCTACAATATGTTCAGGACAATTTTGAGGTGGCTAGCTGAGAAGATCCAGCCTTACAGACTACTCTATCATGACTTAAGATAAACCCTGCACTTTCCCATTACTCAGAGACGAAACAACAAATGATAAAGCTACCTCTCTCAGGACTTGACAATTAACCAAAAATTTTCTTTTCAGGATTCCCTAAAATTGCTGTCACCCCCAGACAGCAGAAAGTAAATTTAAGAATATGATGCCCACATTCCCAAGAGGTGCGGTGGATAGATTTTGGCCATTCAATGGCTTATGGATATTTGTCATTCTTTAGGGGAGCTGGTTACAAGTTGTTATTGATTATAGTCAGGAGGAAAGTTGAACAAAGGAAATTAGACTCAGAGTTCATGTTTCGAAAAGAAAAAAGGGAGATACAGATATGATAGGATAAAAAGGGAGAATCTACTTTGAAAATAGAGGCAATATAGATGTGATAAAAATAAAAAGGTAGTTTATTTAATCTACTATTAGAAAGAACTACTAGTTTTGTAGAACTCTAAAATAACTCTAAAGCCATTTCTGACAACTCTGAGGCCAATTTTGAGGCCTCTCAGCAGTAGTGCTCCGCTTCCTGGGGACCAAGGATCTAACAACTATACATGCACGTACTTAAATGTTGGAAACTTTCCATCATCTCCCTGAGTCCTTGTAAATGTTCTTCAAATAGAACTCAGTTATTGAATAGGGGCAAGATAACCCTTAGGTGTTGACTCAGTTCCTGGTGTTTTGACTCAGTCCCTTTTGACAAAGTGACCCTCAGACGTTTCCTCTTACCTCATCTGATCTGGCAACCACTCTCCAGCCAATTATTGGTAATAGCCCTTTTAAATAAGCCAATCATAATAGTTAAAGAACAACCTCCAGACACCGCCCTTCCTTTTGTGGCTTTTTGCTTTAAAAGTAGCCTGTACCAGCTATTTGGGTGTCTTTCTGGCTTCTTGAATGCTGAAAGACCCTGTCATGACAGAAGTAATAAAATCCTCATGCTTTTACATCAACTGTGGTATGAGATATGGTCTCTTGGGGCGACTCCTCCTGGTAGTTAGACTTCAGGGTCCAACAGTTTTAAATGTTTTACATTGGATTGGACTTTGTATATTGATACAAATTTGAGATTAATTTTGTTAGAGCATACTGTACATATGTTTCTCCTTTCATTCAAAGTATTGTACCTATATAACTCATTTAACAATGTAATGCAAATTTATAGTCCTTGAAAATTATATTATCAACTTGTTTAGGATAATAAGGAAATGCAAGTTAGTAGTTTATCATATAGTTAAACTTGCAGTCACATTAGGTATGTTTTCAAGGTGAAACAGATATATTTTAAATAGACAGGTCATCTTCAAACACTTCAGAGATCTATATAATAGGGCATTTAAGATGTCTTAATAACCTAGGTTCTTTTTTCTTTTTTCTTTTTATGATAATGAGACATGTCTGCTCCTGACAGCAGCAATCTACTTCAAAGATGATAGGCATTGAAGAAACTCCACATGGAGTTTGCTTTCCTTGTGGCAAAAGTAGGCCCCTGGACAAGAAAGTGTCCTTGCCTCAACTGTTGACATGTGCTGTCCTAATGAGACAAGCAGGAAACAAAAGAGAGTGACTGGCAAAACTTGCCCAGACAAAGCAGGATAGTCCTTCAAAAACCCTGCTTCACAGAAAAGTCTGTGAGATATTCTAGGTCTGTAGGCTGAAGATGGATGCCCCAATGTTGGAAGAATTTTTAGTGACTGTCCAGGCAACCAGCTGTGTCTGTCATTACTCACACTTTTTGGAAGTCGCTTGCATATACTTCCTGATTACTCAGTTAATATTATTTCCTTCTTGAGTCTCTGAGGTAATTGAAGACTAGATAGTTATAGTCATAGTTTTTATTGTTTATGAGACTCAGAAAAGAAATTCACTAAAGAAATGTAAAGTATATAAGGTGGAGAGATATCAAAAGCTAGTTTTGGATAGTAAAACAAGTTATGATAGAAATTAAATTAGGTACAAGACTTTGGGACTCACCAAGATAAGATAAATATGGAGTATTTTCTCTGAATTTGTCAAATGAAAATGGGCTAGACATTGTTGATATATTTATTGCCTGCATAAATTATAGTTATTGTAATAATATAATAATTATATTACAATAAACCTATTGCATATAGCTTTTCTTATATTAGTAATAGTCCTTTTTATTTTAGACAAAAAGGGGAAATAGAGTGATATTTAATTTATGTTTTATAAATAAAGCTTGCCTGAAGATCAGAGGGTAAAACTAAGCCAGTAGAGGCCAGGCAGTGGTGTCACACACCTTTAATCCCAAGATTTGGGAGACAGAAGCAGATGGCTGTCTGAGTTCAAGGCCACAATGAGCTATACAAGATCAATGTAGAAACAGATCCTGGTGGCGGTGGTTCACACCTTTAAACCCAGTACTATGGAGTCACATACCTTTAATCCCATCACTAGAGAGGAATATAAGGCAGGATGAGACAGAAACTTGCTGTTTTTCAGTCTGAGGATTTGTTAGAGGTAAGAGCTCTCTAGTGGCTTGGCTGCTTTGCTTTTCTAATCTTCAGGTTGAACGCCAATATCTGTGTCTGGGTTTTTTATTATTCTTGCTACATTTAATTTCCATTTTCAAAGGTTAAGATTAGTTCATCTGAGCTGGGCATAGTCACACAAACTTTTAGTCCCAGAAATTAGAAGGCAGAGACAGTCAGATCTCTGTGAGTTCCAGGCCAGCCAGTGCTAGACAGGAAGACCTTGCGGGGGAGGCAAATGTGGCAGGGTATGGCAGGACACACTTTTAATTTTGAACTCAAGAGGATCTCTGAGTTCCAGAATCTTCTGGTCAATACAGAAAGTTCTAAGTCAGCAAATCCAGGGCTATATAGTGAGACTCTGTCTCAAAAACAAAATCAAATCTCTTAACTAATCAAAAGGTAGGTTTTCCTGCACAATTTACAGGAAGAGATATGAAGCACTGTATTTCTGAGAGTCACATGGCATCACGTACCATATGAGATGATATAATGCACATGATTTTATTAAATTTTTTCTTCTAGGAACTAAAACCTAAAAAAAAAGATCCAATGAATAATAGTGTGTTAGTTTTCAGTCACCTTGATATAGCTATAGCTGTAGTGGCATTTCACTTGTATTTTAATAAATAAAACTTGCCTAAGTATCACAGAAAAATAAAACAGCCACACTGGTCAGCCTTATAGACCAGGCAGCAATAACACACACCTTTAATCCCAGTAGCCACACTTGCTCACCATAGAGACCAGGTGGCAGTTGTGCACACCTTTAATCCCAGTCCTAGAGAGGAATATAAAATGGAAAGAGACAGCTCTCAGCCTCAGTCTCATTCTGAGGTTTCCTGGAGGCAGGATGGCTATTTTCCACTGTGGCAGTGTTAAGAGCCAGTGGCTAGCTGTTTTGCTTTTTGGACCTTCTTTCTCTGAGTTTTTATTAATCGTGCTTCATACAGCCATCTGGGAAAAGGGAACATCAATCGAGGCATTTCTACACCAGCCTGGCCTTGTAGACAAGTCTCTGGGGCATTTCTTTTTATTTTTAATTTATTTATTTATTAAGGATTTCTGCCTCCTCCCCGCCACCACCTCCCATTTCCCTCCCCCTCCCCCAATCAAGTCCCCCTCCCTCATCAGCTCGAAGAGCAATCAGGGTTCCCTGACCTGTGGGAAGTCCAAGGACCGCCCACCTCTATCCAGGTCTCCTAAGGTGAGCATCCAAACTACCTAGGCTCCCCCAAAGCCAGTACGTGCAGTAGGATCAAAAACCCACTGCCATTGTTCTTGAGTTCTCAGTATTCCTCATTGTCCGCTATGTTCAGCTAGTCTGGATTTATCCCATGCTTTGTCAGACCCAGGCCAGCTGGCCTTGGTGAGTTCCCGATAGAACATCCCCATTGTCTCAGTGTATGGGTGCACCCCTCGCGGTCCTGAGTTCCTTGCTCGTGCTCTCTCTCCTGCTCCTGATTTGGACCTTGAGATTTCTGTCCGGTGCTCCAATGTGGGTCTCTGTCTCTGTCTCCTTTCATCGCATGATGAAGGTTAATATTCAGGAGGATGCCTATGTGTTTGTCTTTGGATTCACCTTCTTATTTAGCTTCTCTAGGAACATGAATTATAAGCTCAATGTCCTTTGTTTATGACTAGAAACCAAATATGAGTGAGTACATCCCATGATGTTCCTCTTTTTGGGTCTGGCTTACCTCACTCAGGATAGTGTTTTCTATTTCCATCCATTTGTATGCAAAATTCAAGAAGTCCTTGTTTTTTACTGCTAAGTAATACTCTAATATGTATATATTCTATACTTTCTTCATCCATTCTTCCATTGAAGGGCATCTAGGTTGTTTCTAGGTTCTGGCTATTACAAACAATGCTGCTATGAACATAGTTGAGCATATACTTTTGTTGTATGATAGGGCCTCTCTTGGGTATATTCCCAAGAGTGGTATTGCTGGATCCAGGGGTAGGTTGATCCCGAATTTCCTGAGAAACCGCCACACTGCTTTCCAGAGTGGTTGCACAAGTTTGCATTCCCACCAGCAATGGATGAGTGTACCCCTTTCTCCACAACCTCTCCAGCAAAGGCTATCATTGGTGTTTTTGATTTTAGCCATTCTGACAGGTGTAAGATGGCATTTCTTGATTAATGATTGATAAGGGATTGTGCGCAGATGGGCCTGGATTGTGTAAGAAAGCAAACTGAAAAGGCCGTAAGGAGAATGCTAGTAAGCAGTGTTCCTTCTGGTCTCTGCTTGAATTCCTGCCTGGGCTTTTCTCACAAACTGTATGTACTGGAAGGGTATGCCAATTTATAAATTCTTTCCTCTCCAAATGCTTTTGGTCAGTGTTTTATCTCAACGGAAAAGAAGTAGAAGCCAGGTGGTGGTGGCACACACCTTTAATCCCAGCTCTCTGGAGGCAGAGGCAAGTGGATCTCTATGAGTCCGAAGCCAGCCTGGTCTACAGAGCAAGTTCAAGGATAGACAGGAAGAAACCCTGTTTTGAAAAACAAACAAACAGAGGAAAGAAAGAAAAGAACTAGAACATTCATTTCTATATCTACAAAAATGTAGAATTCCTAATTATGAGTAATTATCTACAGCCAAAACACAAAGTATGGACAGTTAGATCCCAATTTTAAGATTATACTGATCCAGATAAACAAATAGATGTATACTAAAATGTTAAATTATTATTTTTAAAAAGGTATTCTTGTGTGTATGTGAATGCATGACTCAAGGGTGTGTGTGCCAGAACGGAATGTAAGATCAGAGGACACTTTTGTGGAAACCGTTCTCTCCTTCCACCTTTGGTTCCAGGTATGGAACTCAGACCTCCAGCCTTGCCCATGTGCCTTGACTTGCTGAGCCATCTTGCGAGCACAAGTTTCTTAAGCTTCCTTTATACCGCTGTGTGTTTTCTAAAGTCAACATCACATTCCACCCACAAAAAAATTTCCTACACATGTAGGAAACAAATTATGTTAGCTATATTTAATTATTATAATATAAAATTAAATTAAAAAAAAGACAAAATAAAACAAAATACAAGAATTGGACCAGCAAGATGGCTTAGCAAATTAAGGCACTTGGTGCCACAACTAACAACCTGAGTTTTATCCCCAGGATACCACAAATTAGAAAGAGCCAATTCCAGTAAGTTCTCCAAATTCCACAAGCACACAGTGGCACACAATCACGTATATATACACATGAAATTAAATAAATACATAAATGTAATAAAAAAAAACTTTTTATATCTCAACCTTAGGAGTTAAAAATAACAAAAAACAGAGAAGCAATAAGAAAACACTATAATTTCCATTACAAACCAACAAAAGACAGATTTTTTTTTTCCCCTCTGTGAAGCAAATGCTACATACATATTACTATACCTGCACAAGAAATGCTTCGGGGTCCCTTTGTGTTCC
Source organism: Microtus pennsylvanicus (assembly GCF_037038515.1). NCBI lineage: Eukaryota > Metazoa > Chordata > Mammalia > Rodentia > Cricetidae > Microtus > Microtus pennsylvanicus. The sequence continues at coordinate 54,038,033 of NC_134588.1, read as the reverse complement.
TTTTACTCCAAGTAGAGTCGAGAAAATCACTTTGATGTTGAAGTCTTCTCCCACTTCCACAGCAAGTCCTTTTTGCTTTTCAGCAGCAATAAATGCACTTAGAAGTCTAGAATATTCTTTGAGGTTAGTGTAGGAGAATTTATACAGAGGAGTTAAACTATATACAGTCCATTGTTTGTGAAGGAGAAATGCCACCTTCTCAGGATCGATTTCTTCCTAAAACAACAAAAAAATTAAGATAAAAGTATTAAAAAGTAAAAACATGGATAAAAATTTAATCATAGCAATTTATATATTTAATATAAATTTACTACTTGATACATGATTCTGTGGTCCTAAGATTAATCTCAAATGGAGCTTGCAGGACTTTATAGGTCATCAAATGGTCCTCTGCCTTTGCCTCCCTTTCTGTATGGAAAACTCTTCCCTGAATGTTCTTACAAGACAGTTCTCCATTTCATTCAGATCTGTCCTTAGTTCCTGTCTAGGAAGCCACTCTAAAGTAAATGTATCAGGCCAAGTCTGTCACTATCTCCTAAGCCTTTCACTTTTATTCATAGCACTTACTATGATCTGGCTTTTGACACACTGCGTACGTGCATGCACGCGTGTGCGTGTGTTATTTTTCTTGTCTCCCTTTCCAATCAGAGTACAAGCTTGTTGGGGACAGGGTTTTATCTATTCTATTGACTCTAGATGGTTGGATATAAATGAATGGCATTTCACAGGATTTGAATAACTATGTCACAGATGAACACTTATGTTCTACTACACAGATATCTTGAAAACAGTGGTGCTGTCACTTAATGGCATAGTGCTTACCTAGCACATTCACGCCCTGAGCTTCCACCAGACACCAAAAATAGTTCTGAAGGATCTAGTTTGATTAGTCTTGAGTAATTTTTTTTTTTTGATTTTTTGAGACAAGGTTTCTCTGTAGCTTTTGGTTCCTGTCCTGGAACTAGCTCTTGTAGACCAGGCTGGCCTTGAACTCACAGAGATCCGCCTGCCTCTGCCTCCTGAGTGCTGGGATTAAAGGCGTGCACCACCACCGCCAGACAGTCTTGAGTAATTTAAAGAATTATTTGACAGCAAGTTCACTTTCTGCAACAAAGTCTAATTCAGTATAATATATACAACAACACTTGGAAATACATTTGTCTATTCTCTATTAGAACCACAAGTGCCATCAAAAACAAAATAAACCAGTGCACACTATGAAGTCAGTGTGGAGGTTCTGTAAAATACTAAAAGATGACTCAGCTAACCACTCTTGGGTATGTATCCACAGGACTCTGAATAACACACCAGAAAGATACATGCTCAATTTATGAGCATATTACGTAAAAAAATGTGTTAGACCAGGCTTGCTTTTAATTCTAGCACTCAGGAGGCAGAGACGTGAATCTCTGGGAGTTTGAGGCCAGCCTAGTCTACATAGTGAGTTCCAGGGCAGCCAAGGCAAAGGGGAGAAAAAAAAAATGTGCTATAAATACAGAATGAAAATTTTTTAAGCTGTAAAGAAAAATGAAGTCATGACATTTGCAAGAAAATGGACAGAATGCAAGATTGTTATGTTAGGCAAAGTAAGCCAGACTTGGAAAGACAAGTACCTCATCTTTTCTCTAATATTCAGAATTTAGGGGGGGGGGGTGTCTGTAGTCATGGAAATAGAAAAGGGACCATGAGAGGGAAGGAAGAGCTAATAAGGGTAGGGATAATAAGATAAGACAACACACATAAAGGAGAATTATTTGGGAGGAGGAATAAGATCAGACGGGGCGGGGGGGGGGGGGGGCCGCGCGAAGATAGATAACTATGAAGTATAACATATATATGAGCATTCCTCAGGGAAATCAGCCAGTTTGTATGCTCACTTAAAAAAATTCATTTAAAACATAAATGTGTGCTAGGCATGGTGGTATACAACTGTAACCCAAGGTCTTCTGGGGCAGACAGAAAGATCAACCACAAGTTCAAAGCCAAACTGGCCCAGTTTACACAGTGAGTTATAAGCTAACATTCTGTTTCAAAGAAATAAAAACAAAAGTAAACAAATGGAAAACAAACAAACAGAAAACCCCAAGGAGGGTATAAAAGTATTGACAGTCTCAGAGCTCCTAGCTCCCTCCTGAGGAACTTCTTCAGTCCACACTTTCTGACATGGTCTCACAGCTCCAGCTATCTTTTAGAACAAAAGGGCATGTGTGTGGGTGGGTGGGTGTGGTTTGAGAACAATGTTTGTCATAGTTACAGCATTCATTGAAATAGTTACATACTTTTTCTTATTAAATAGATGGGAAAATTATAAAAAAGCACTAGACATTTCTATCTTTATATAAAATATCTCAGAGGGGTTGGAGAAATGGCAGAAGAGCTGGGTTTGGTTGTCAGCACCCACATGGTGGTCATGATCATGAGTCACTCCAGTTCTAGGAGCCCAGTGCCCTCTTCTCACTTACTCAGGCAAAACAATATAGTCATATAGGTGTACACAGGTAATCTCAGCTCACAAGTGGAAGGAAGGAAGGAAGGAAGGAAGGAAGGAAGGAAGGAAGGAAGGAAGGAAGGAAGGAAGGAAGGAAGGAAGGATAAAGTCTCTCAGGCTAAGGATATAGTTCAGGGGTAGAACTAAGCTTAACATACACAAGGCTCTGCATTAAAACCCCATTAGCCCCACATTAAACTCCCAAAAAACTTTCTGGCTGAGAACTATTACTTTCAGTACCAGCACTAAAAATTTCTCATCAAAATGTCATAAGAAGCAAAGCTTGACTCCTAACCCAAAAGGCACTAGACACACACCATGGGCAAGAGGAGACGGCTACATTGAAGGTACCAAAGAATCAAAGATCCAATGAACCTATCAAAAATGCTAGACAAGAATATAAACTTTAAACATTGGGAAACATAAGAAATACAAAAATGAGGAACATTGCAGTCAAACAAAGGAAAGTATGAGTCTGTATTCTTCAAAAATGACAATGTCATAGAAGAAAAATATTGAGGAAATGAAATGGATTAATGGAGATTAGGAGAAACAAAAGCTACTGTGGTTAAAATATGAAATTATTTCCTGAACTGCTCCTCATTACCTGTCAGCTAGAAATCGGTATGTAAATGGATATACCCTTATTCATATATTTTCAACCACTGACAGTCCCAAAGGCAAACAAACCATACCTGCAACTGTGAACACTGGGGTAATTTTCTCCGAGGTGGACTGGGAAAAAATGAACTCTGCCTCCTGACTGATTCCAGCCGCTTCTGCAGAGGGGTGGCATCTATAAAATAGTCTTTCAGATTTGAGGTCCTTCGTCTAGAAGTTGGTTCAGGTGAATTATAAGAATCCATAGTCTGCAATAAGAAAAAAAAGTAACTCTAGAATTCTAAGCACTAAAATAATTCCTGCACATTGCTCTACAGGAACGTCCGACTCTGTTTCCTTCCCACTCCCACCTTTTCCACAACAACCTCTTAGTTCCTGCCTGAGTCACTGCTCTCTTGCTGTGACGAGAAATACCAAAACAAGAACTTTACAGTACAAGCTCTAGAGTAAGTCAATTACATGATCTATGTTGGCCAAGGAAAGCTGCAAGACCACCATCAACAAGGGGCACAGCAGGGGCTCCATGATGACCCTGGAGCTGCCTCTAAATCGGCCGGCCCAGTTCAAAAGGAGAGAGAAGACATGAGGTGAGTTTTGTGTGAGCAAATGGAAAGACAGAACACTTATGACAACTGGCACAGTGCGGGGATAGCTCTCTTCCAGGGCCCTTGGAAGTTGGAAGACCCAAGGGAGCAAAGGCTAGTCCTAAGAGAAAAGCCAGCCACCTCACAGTTGTCTCCTCCCCTTTCCTGAAGGAGGCTGCAAAGCAACAGCAACCGAATGTCCAGGCACTAGACTGGCCCCAGATCAACGAAGAAAGAGAAAACCATGTTTCCAAGCTGGAGCTCTGCTAAATCCTGCTGGCTTTGCCACTTAACACCCTCAGCAGCCAGAAAGAGGTGAATTTGCTAGTCAAAAAACTGGAGGGTATCTTTAGAGCCACAACCCCAAACCAGCAAGACCCTGTAGCCAAAACTTGACTTGCAGAGGAAATACTTCAACTGTTGCTTTCCAAACCTGCCTGTGTGAGGGATTTCCTTTCTTACCAACCCTCCTTCAGTCAGAAACATAACAAAACTGAGCCAGACAGGGTATAGAGTCAAGATGGTGCAACTGTCAATGGACCTGTTGATGGATGAACTGAGACTAGAATCGTTCTCATAAGCATGGTCTGGAAAGCAAGATGACCTGCACAGGTACCTCAGGGGGCATGGCCATTTCTTATTCCACATGAGTGGTATACCACAGTGGAGGATGGTGGCAACATTCTCTGGGGAGGGTAAACTACCTAGAAGAGCCAGCTGTCTATATTAGGGGAACAGTAACCTCGTCTTCAATTCCTTCTCCATTTGCTTTGGCCCCTTCGCTTTACCTGGATTCTCAAAACTCCAGGGCTGGCGAGATGGCTCAGCTAGCAAAGGAACTTGCAGCCAAGTGAGATAACCTGAGTTCAATTCCTGAAACCCAAACAGTAGGCGAGAATTGACTTCTGCAAGTTTCCTCTGACACCATACCCATGCCAAAGCACATGTGAACACACATGTACAATGTTTAAGAAATAAAAACCACCACAGATAGGGAAGCGGCATTTAAACAGGCATTTTTCATTTTGCCATAGACATAAAGTATTTCCATGATGTGACCTTGGCCACATTCCTGGGTAAGTCTCCTGGTGTGAACTTCAGTTAGGTTTAGGTTACAGAATTTTTCTATGGAGTGTGCTATTTGGGACAATAATTGCTAAGCATTCATTATTTTCCAAGTTTGTTTGTAACCACTTAACAAATATCAAGCCTTTAACGACTATTCAATTCCTTTTGTTTTGGGAGTGTTTTGTTTATAATGACTGTGTTGCTTAGGTTAGCCTAGAACTCACAACAATTCTCTTGCCTCAGCCTCCTTTATGCTGGGACATATCTGGTACTAGCCTTGCATTTACTCTTCAAATGACCCATTATGTAAAGCTACTGTGTTGCCAGTTGACAGAAGGGGAGGGTCCGAAATCATTCCCAAGTCTTAACCCTCTCAGCAGTTCTTTAGTATCCACAGAACATCTCTCGCCAAAACTTCTCTTGTGGCTAGTTCATGAAAAAAGGGCCCTTGAGATAATCACTGTAATACTGCCACAACTGTCAATCGGCTGTTCCAATACCAACGCTCACGTTAACGCCTCTGGGCTCCCATCTAAACACACAAAAGCATTGCAAAGACAATGACCACACAACAGAGCTCAAGGCAGTACATAGCCAATCCAGGACCCACCCAAAACATCTTACCAAAAATATGTCGTGATGACGTTGTCATCCATTCCGGATTCACGAATCATTCTTCAAGTCTGGCTCCAAGACTACGACGAGAGGAAATTTTGATTTCTTTTGTTTTTGTTGGGGAAAAAAAAAAAAGAAAGCGGCCAAAATGACTGCCCAGAGAGAACCGAAGCAATCCCTGGTGACTTCAGAAGGGACATCAAGGCCAGCGAGGGAACCTGGACTCCCTCAGACGCGGGTAACACCTCCGACGTCACCTTGGGAGAGACAGTTCCGCTTCCCTAGCGGGCGGGCTCTGCGACCCTCACTCCTCGGGAGCTAGCGTCTGCCCACGAAAGACAGGCGTCCCCGCAGCCCCCTCTGGGAAGCTCTCCTGTGATCGAAAGTAGACTTGAAACCTCCCTTCGCGAGCGAAGACGCAGCCCCGCGAACTCCAAGCCCTCCAGTTTAAAATTATTTCCCGACATGCTCTGCGGCCGACGCATACAGCCTCTCCTTTGGCCCGCCGATTTCACGTAAATTAGCAACTGAAGTCGCCATTTTAACTAAGGGCAGGGCTTGTCCCATCAAATTCCCGATTGCACCGCGTTCCTCTTCCGTCTTACAACCGCTGCGAAGCTTGCTCTCAAATTTCTGCCCACAATAAACGTGGCGGAGGCGCCTTCGTTCTGATTGGCCGAATACTTTACGTGAGTTTGGCGCTCACGGGGCGTTAGAGGGACTTCGGAACGGGGTTAGTGTTTGGGTTCGAACCTCCGAACCTCTTCTGTTCGGTCGCCCTCAGAAGTTCTTGTTTCACGAGGTTGAACTGCCTTCTTCTTATGCCCGGGTCACCTTCGCGAAAACGTGGAAATAAAGGAAGGACGTGCTCCTGGTGACCGGCCTTCCCGCGCCTGGACTGGGCTGGGGTCCGGCTAGCGCTGCGGTTGGGAATCTTTTGGTGTCTTCCTGCCGCAGCCTTGTTTAATTAAAGTGGGAACTGATGCACCGAAGGAAGCAAAGGTTTTGCCCTATCCGTTCACCCAAGGGCCCTAGAGACCTTGCGGATTAATCCACTTTGTAAATACTGGAACGTTCTGCGGAGGAGGGTCTGGAAGCATTTGATTGGAAACTAGAATTTTAAGGGTCTGGGTATTCCGGAAATGGAGTTTTGAGCATCACACCCGCGGCGTAGGATTCGTGATTGTCTCTCGCGGTCCTGCGACTTCAACATGTATCTTGGTTCTTGGTTAAGTCGTCTATCCCGGAGTTTATCCAGACCCATCGGAAAGACCACCCAGCCAGTCTGGGGTTCTCTCTCCAGAAGTCTGACATTGGGTGCTCAAAGAATTCCAGGTGAAAGTAGCAACAACCTTCTGCCTGTTTTCGATAGCTTGTTTTCCCAGTCTTAACTGCATATTTATAGCAGATCATTCAAATCAATACTACAGAAAAAAATCTGAATAGTAACTGCACTTTCAAACTTAGAAAATTTCTAAGGTCACTTGGCAAGGAAACGTAGTATTTAAAATTGGACAATTACAATTTTAGGTCCATGCAAGTGCTAGGTCATGTAGAAAGTTTAGATTTCTAAACAATGCAAAATTCACTTGGGCTTTAGCACATTTGCAGGTAAACACGATAGAGGAATTGTATGATGTAGCCTATTTATAAATCTCATCAGGCTATCAGGATGGTTCAGTGGGTTGAGGCACTTACTGCCAAGCCCGAGGACCCAAGTTCATTTCCTGGGCCCACATGGTGAATGCAAGAACAGAATCCAACAACTTGTCCTCAGACCTCCACAGGTGCACCATGACACTTGGGCTCCCACCTGTATGGTACACACACACACACACACACAAATGTAACTTAAATTTTTTTACTACACCCATTGACCTGAAACAACTAATATACCATGAATGGGGAATATTTTAAACAGACTACAAATATTTTTACTGTTGCCTTATACGTTTTTTTTTCTCTTTCTAAAGAATTTAGTAGCTTTGTTGCTCGGACCAACACATGTGGAGAATTGCGTTCTTCCCACTTAGGCCAAGAAGTCACTCTGTGTGGATGGATTCAGTACCGAAGGTAAACTGAGGCAAATGGTTTAGGAATACATGAATTGGATTTATTCCCAAACTATTCTAACCTTTACTAATTTTTATCCAGTCAGAGAATTATATTTTGCCACTTTCCTCATTCTCTCAGAATTCACTGCATTTCCGGTCTGTTCTGTTTTGGCTGTCTCTTTCCCTTTCTGTTTGCTTTTTAATATATTACTGGAGGATGGCTGTTCCACTGCCCCCCCCTTGAGATTTTATTTATTTTTATGTGCATGGGTGCAAGTATGCATATATGTTTGTCTGGGTACCATGTGAATGCCTGGTGCCCACAGAGGCCAGACAAAATTGTTTAATTCCATGAAACTAGAGTTACAGACAGTTGTGAGCTGCCATCTGGTTGCTGGGAATCAAGCCTGGGTCCTCTGGAGGAGCAAGAAATACTCTGAGCCATCTCTCCATCCCATTTCCCTTTATTAATAAACTACTTTAAAAAAAGAAGGAAACCGGGCAGTGGTGGCGCACTCAGGAGGCAGAGGCAGGCGGATCTCTGTGAGTTCAAGGCCAGCCTGGTCTACAAGAGCTAGTTCCAGGACTGGAACCAAAAAAAGCTACGGAGAAACCCTGTCTCGAAAATTAAAAAAAATAAAGAAAGAAAGAAGGAAAAGTTTAAGTTTCTTAAATAATAAAAATTTACTCTTAGAATTTATTCCATTTTCATGATTACAGACATTATAGAAAAGAATAGGCAAACAAAAATAAAGTAAGTGATGTGCTGGTTAATGTAGCTGGAGCATAAACTCCTTGTACTTCAGCCTCTGCACAGGTACTCCATGTACTCCTGAACAACAGTGTGAGCTCTAGAATGGGGTTCAGTGTTCTTGACACTTTCACCCCTTAATCCAGCACCTCTTACTAAAGGGGACAAATTAGTAACTATATGAATAATTAATAAAAATTTAAGTTGAAAAAAAAAGACAATTTGGCCAGGTATGGTAGTCCATGCCTATAATCTTAGCTAAGGCAGGAAGATGTCTCAAGTTCATGGATAGCCTGAGCAACAAGGTCTTCCTCAAAAAGAAAAAAAAGCCATAAGATAGTTGCATGAATATAGCTTATAAAAGCACATAATTATAAAAATGGGGAAATTACATGGAATTTTTATTGCTGGTTTTGTCTTTAAATTTTGAGCCGAGAGACTTTATCCTAAAATATTCTTTCTCTTTCCATTATTCAGGCAAAACACCTTCTTAGTCCTAAGAGATTGCCACGGTCTTGTTCAAATTATCATTCCCCAGGATGAGGTAATAAAAGGTTTCCTACCATTATCTAAGAGCTTCTTTGATAGGATGTAGTGTAAGCTAAGTAATTTGATCAGCGTATTGGAAGTTTTAATTTCAGAAGTTAATTGTTAATAAAAACTGAAAACTACTTTTATGTACAACATTATGAAATAACAAACCGAGGGAATAAAGAGCTGGCTAATCTGCAAAGAGCACCTGCTGCCTTTGTCAAGGACCAGGGTTCAAGTCTCAACACTCATATGGCAGCTCACAGCCATCTCTAACTCCAGTTCCAGGGAATCCAACGTTCTCACTGGCTTCCTAGGGCACCAGGCATATGTATATTATACTCACATCTGGCAGACAGCTAATACCAGAGACAAAGGGCCAGTTTCTCTAATATGAAAAAAACTACACAAAAAAGGGAGGCGGGGGCCCCAAATGGCAAGATGGCTCAGAGGGTATAAAGGTGCCTGACCACGTGAGTGCAAAACCCACATGGTATAAGGAGAAAATGACTCCCACAAGTTGTCTTCTGCCTTCCATGTATGCTGTGAGTGTCTGTGCATGCACACACACATACAAAATAAATGCAATAAACTAGCTACCAAAAAAACCAATAAACCAGAATGTGCAGATGAAATTTATAGAAAACATAACCTAAAAATAATTTTCAAAAAAAAATATAAGTCAGGGATGATAGCATACATTTACATTGGGAAGCAGATGCATGAGCTCAAGAATTCAAGGCCAGCTTCATCATTATAGTCCATCAGGACCAGCCTGAACTACCTGAGTCCCTATCTGAAATACATATAGATAATGTGTACATACATACACATACATACATGGAAGTATACCAAAGGCAAAGATGTGATTTAGGACTGTGGAGGTGGCTCAGTGGGTAAAAATTCTTGCTACCAAGCTGACAGCCTGAGGTTGATCCCTGGACCCATGTGGTAGAAAAAGAACCAATTCCTACAAGTTGTCCTCTGACCTCTACATACAAGCTATGGCATGTGCACATATGTGTACACAGTCATACAAACACACACTAAATAAAGCCAGCCTAAACAACTTAGACTGTGTCTCAAAATAAAAGATAGATGGCAAGCTAGGCATAGGGGCACATGTCTTTAATCCCAGCACTTGGGGGGCAGAAGCAGGTAGATCTCTGTAAGTTTGAGGCCAGACTGACTCGTCTGCATAGTGAGTTCCAAGACAGCCAGAGCTCTATAGTGAACCCTGTCTCAAAAGAAAGAAAGAAAAAAAAAGTAGCCAGTGGATATGATAGTGCATACCTACAATCCCAGCATTTGGGAAGCTGAGGCAGGAAGGCTGAGCATTCAAGGCCAATGTGAACTATATAGTGAAGCCCTGTCAAAGGGAAAGAGGGAGGGAGAACTCTTGTTGGTCTTGCTGGCAGTGTTCTGTGGAGCCAGAATAGCAATGGGATTTACCAAAGCTTGTAATAACATCAGTGAGACAGCTCCAAGTCAGTAAACTGTGAATTCCGTTTTTCCAAACCATAGGCTTACTGAAGAGTTCTGTAAGTTCATTTATTCTTAGACCTGACTCCTGTCCCCCTTGTTTTGCAGTCGGCTGCGTCTGTGAAGAAGATTTTATGTGAAGCCCCTTTGGAATCTGTAGTGAAAGTAACTGGGACAGTTATCTCCCGGCCTCCAGGACAAAAGAATCCAGTGAGTAGTTTATAGAAAGTTTGTCTTTGTGCATATACATTAACCGCATAGATTGAGTTCCTTGTGGACACTTAAAATTAAAGCTCTTAAGTTCCACAGATGAACTCACAGATGTGAACCACCCATATAAGTGTGCACAAAGAGACATGTCGATCTTGACAAATACGTGATGATATTTGTTGATCTTAGGAGCCATAGATATAAATAAGAATGTAAAAGTTATATATTTATTATTTATAACCTCCAGTGTAGCTTGACACATCTTATATATGTATATAAATGCATGTGTTTTACCAATGTGTATTGCATACATGTCCTGAAAAATAATTTTCTAAAATAGTTTTTTTTTTTTCTCTAAGAAAATGCCAACAGGTGAAATTGAAATCAGAGTTAAAACAGCTGAGCTCCTGAATGCCTGCAAGAAGCTACCCTTTGAGATTAAAGACTTTATGAAGGTGAGGGCCTCTCATTAATACAATCCAGTATCTAGAAAGTGATGATCAAAAAGTATCATTTTTTAAATACTTCTTTTTTAAAGAAGTTTACCTTCTATAAGATGAGTATTTTATTATCAATTATCCTAATGAATTCTACAATACTGACAACTTACGCTCTTGGAGTCCAGACAGGTTGAAATGTATTTTGTCTTTAAGACTTGAGGTATTCTATTGTTCAAGTTTTTCCATTGCTATTGTTTAAAGTGTTGAAAGAAAATTTATATCTGGCTTGGAAATGGCTAAGTTGCATAGGGGAATCTTTTTCCTATTATGTTGAACTGCTAACAGTAATAAAATATATGCTTAGAGCAATTCTTGACTTACCAACCATAGAATTATGGATGTAGGATGATTTTTTTCTTTTAAACTTTATTTTATGTGCATTGGGTGAAGGTATCATATTCCCTGGAGTGGAGTTACAGACAGTTGTGATCTCCCATGTGAGTGCTTGGAATTGAACCCTGGTCCTCTGGAAGAACAGCCAGTGCACTTAACCACTGAACCATCTCTCCAGCTTCAGATTTAGGATGATCTTAGCCAAAAGTTTCAAAGTGTGATAAAGGTAGTCAGCACTGATTATACCCAAATTTAAAAAGAAAGAAAAAAAACCACGTATATCTAGATAATCTTTAACTTTGTCACAGTTATACTTGTATATACTTTTGTTTGTTTGTTTGGTTGGTTGGTCTTTTGTTTTGGAGACAGGGTCTTACTATGGTAGCTCTGGCTGTCCTGGAACTCTTTCTGTAGACCTGGCTTGCCTCAAAGTCACAGAGAGCCTCTGCTTCCCGAGTGCTAGGATTAAAGGCATGCACCACTGAGCCTAGTCTATGTACCTACTTTTTAAGCCAGTCTACTAAGGTGTTTGTGTGTATGCATGTGCACATACGTGTGTATGTGGAAGCTAAAGGAAGGCCTTGAGTGTGATTCCTCAGGCACTGTCTACCTTTAGACAGGGTCTCTCACTGTCCTGGAACTCACCAAGTAGATTAGGCTGGGTGGTCAGAAAGCCCCAGGAATCTGCCCGTCTTCACTGCCTTGTGCTAGAATCACAAGTGTGCACCCAACTCCTTAGGTCCTAAGGATTGAATTTAGGCACTTGAGCTCACAGGACACATCCTTTACCAGCAGTGATAGTTGGTTTTAAGTCAGCTTGGCACAACCTAGAATCACATGAAAAAGGAGTCTCAATAAGGGATTGTCTTGATTAAGTTGCCCATGAGCATGCCTTCAGGGAATTTTCTTAATTGGATTAATAGATGTGGGAAAATGAACCCTGTAACGTAGGGGGCATCATTTCATGGCCTGGTCCCTGAACTAAATGAAAAGGAGTAAGCTGAGCACTGGCATGTGTGCACTGATCTCTTGTAGGCTGAGCGCTGGCATGTGTGCACTGATCTCTTGTAAGCTGAGCGCTGGCATGTGTGAGTTGATCTCTTGTAAGCTGAGCGCTGGCATGTGTACACTGATCTCTTGTAAGCTGAGCGCTGGCATGTGTGAGTTGATCTCTTGTAAGCTGAGCGCTGGCATGTGTGCACTGATCTCTTGTAAGCTGAGCGCTGGCATGTGTGAGTTGATCTCTTGTAAGCTGAGCACTGGCATGTGTACACTGATCTCTTGTAGGCTGAGCACTGGCATGTGTGCACTGATCTTTTATAAACTGAGCGCTGGCATGTGTGCACTGATCTCTTGTAAGCTGAGCACTGGCATGTGTGCACTGATCTTTTATAAACTGAGCGCTGGCATGTGTGCACTGATCTCTTGTAGGCTGAGCGCTGGCATGTGTGCACTGATCTTTTATAAACTGAGCGCTGGCATGTGTGCACTGATCTCTTGTAAGCTGAGCGCTGGCATGTGTGAGTTGATCTCTTGTAAGCTGAGCACTGGCATGTGTACACTGATCTCTTGTAGGCTGAGCGCTGGCATGTGTGAGTTGATCTCTTGTAGGCTGAGCGCTGGCATGTGTGCACTGATCTCTTGTAAGCTGAGCGCTGGCATGTGTGCACTGATCTCTTGTAAGCTGAGCGCTGGCATGTGTGCACTGATCTCTTGTAGGCTGAGCGCTGGCATGTGTGAGTTGATCTCTTGTAAGCTGAGCGCTGGCATGTGTGAGTTGATCTCTTGTAAGCTGAGCGCTGGCATGTGTGCACTGATCTCTTGTAGGCTGAGCGCTGGCATGTGTGAGTTGATCTCTTGTAAGCTGAGCACTGGCATGTGTGAGTTGATCTCTTGTAAGCTGAGCGCTGGCATGTGTGCACTGATCTCTTGTAAGCTGAGCACTGGCATGTGTACACTGATCTCTTGTAAGCTGAGCGCTGGCATGTGTACACTGATCTCTTGTAAGCTGAGCGCTGGCATGTGTGCACTGATCTCTTGTAAGCTGAGCGCTGGCATGTGTACACTGATCTCTTGTAGGCTGAGCGCTGGCATGTGTGCACTGATCTCTTGTAAGCTGAGCGCTGGCATGTGTACACTGATCTCTTGTAGGCTGAGCGCTGGCATGTGTGCACTGATCTCTTGTAAGCTGAGCGCTGGCATGTGTACACTGATCTCTTGTAGGCTGAGCGCTGGCATGTGTGAGTTGATCTCTTGTAAGCTGAGCACTGGCATGTGTGCACTGATCTCTTGTAAGCTGAGCACTGGCATGTGTGCACTGATCTCTTGTAGGCTGAGCACTGGCATGTGTACACTGATCTCTTGTAAGCTGAGCGCTGGCATGTGTACACTGATCTTTTATAAGCTGAGCGCTGGCATGTGTGAGTTGATCTCTTGCAGTCTGTTCTTGGCTGAGGGTGTGATGTGACCAGCTGCTTTAGTCCCTGCTACCTTGACTTCTTTGCAGTGATGGGCTGAACCCGAACTGAGAGCCAAAGTAAACTTTCTCCCTTACATTGCTTTCGTTAAACCGAACGCCAACTAAACACCACTAGGCTGATGTCCCCAGCCCTATTGAGAGATTTTTAATTATATGACCACTAAGTCTTATATTCAAGTTTATTGCTTGAAAAAAATATAATTACAAAGTTGGTCCTATTTTGGCAAAGAAATAAAATAAATTTCCCAAAGTAAACATTCGTAAAAATAAGTTATAGGCATTTCTTACTATTTCTGGTATGAAAGAATCAAGCTACCTACATTAAAGGACTTTTTTTTTTAAGTTTTCAGTAAAAAATAAATAAATAAATATAAGGATTTACAGCCCTGAAAATAAACAAACCTGAAGTGGAAAGATGGCTCAGAGGTTAAGAACATGTGCTGCTCTTACAAAGAACATGGGTTTGGTTCCCAGCAAGTGCAGCAGGTGGCTCCCAATTACCTGTAACTCCAGCTTCCAGGAATGCCTCTTAACTCCAAGACTACCTGCCCCCATGTGCACAGACTCAGGCACAGACACACACACCTACACATACCCCTCCACCAATAAGTAAATATGTTTAAAAAACTAAAGATAGCTACCTTTTTTTAATGTTCCAAAATGTTTAAGCATAAAAATCTTTCATCTGTGTAGAAGACTGAGGCTCTTCGTTTGCAGTATCGGTACTTAGACCTGCGAAGCTTCCAAATGCAGTATAACCTGCGACTGAGGTCCCAGATAGTCATGAGAATGCGGGAATATCTCTGCAATCTACACGGTGAGCCTGGATCCATTCTGCTACCTTACATACACTCTTCATTGTTGGGTCACCTGTTCCCCAAAGTCTGACTAGATCAGTGTGTAGACTGGTTGCAGTAAGTCATAAACATGTCCTTTAAATGTAATAATGTTTATTACAGTAGCTAGTATTTCCAGTCACTAGAGGACAGTCTTTGTTTGTTTCTACATAGTAAGTTTCTCTCCTACACCCTGTCGAGGACCGGCCTTGACAAAAACACCTCTTGCCAGGGTAGGGGTGTGGGAATTTAGAAATGTAAGTAATAAATATGGAGACACATGAAGAATAACAGAACAGAAACCATAGAATAATACCAGGAGGGCATTCCAGTGATTACTGAAAATCACCTATGTTTATTTTTCCATAGGTCTTATACCCAATACAAACTGGTGGGGGTGGAGAAGTAACAAAAGGCTTTATTAACATGATACATGACAACTCAAACAGTCCATGGCTCCATCACTCTGAGACATCAAATCATTAGCATTCTGACGTCTAGGTAGCAAAGCTGCTCTAGACCAGGTATCCTGAAGGCAGCCCCTCCCCAGGTGAACTCATAGTTACAAAAGAAGGAGCAGAAGTACATTTACATGTCCTGACCATCTTTCAGGATGGCATGGACCTACTTGAATGAGCTGTTTTAATGTTAAGAGAAACAAGCAATCACATCCTGCATTGGGATGTGCAACTGTGCTTGTGAGTCATTTGAGCAACCTCTAACTCTCTGACGTCAGACAAGGTGGAAATGGACTCATATTTTTGGGCCTCCACAACACCCCCACCTCTAACAGTTTAAGTTCTTGTAATTCCTTTTTGTTTGAAACAAGGCCTCACGGTTGCAGTCCAGGATACAGGACCTTACTATGTAATTCAGGCCGGCCTAAAACTTGAAACAATTCCCCTGCTTTATCCTCACAGGTTCTAGAATTACAGTATGAGCAACTTCACCCAGCTTTTATTTATTTATTGGTTTGTTTGTTTGAGATATGTTCAGGCTGACTTTGAACCCACAAGCTCCTCAGCCTCTTCAACTCTGGGCTTTCAGGTGTAGACCACAATGCCCATGCTTATACACCATTTGTTGGGAAGTCTGAGATTTCCCCTGAGTTAAAGTAGCGCACTCCTGCATACTTTTTATTGTTTCATCATTGCTGTACTAGCAGAACATTTGAACACCAGAGCATTTCAGTAGACATTTAGAGCATTTCCTGACATAAGCGTCAGCTTTATGAGCAGAATTACAAGTTTTAGCCTCTAATTTATACTTTACTATTGACATCATTGTTATCATTTATGAAGAGATGAGACCCAAGGCCGGTCCCACAAGTGGCAGCAGTCCCATGAGGGGCAGCAGCAGGCTAGACCTTAGCAGGTCCCTTTGTCTGGTGAGAGACCACGGGGGTGGGTGAGTTTATTTATTATGGAGGGGAAAGGGAAGAGGTGAAGAGGGGGAGAAGGAAGAGAGGAAGAAGTTGCCTGGTAAGGGGAGAGGAGGTGGGAGATCCCCTTGCCTTGGCAGAAGAGAGGTTGGGAATGGGCAGAGCTTGTCTCTTAAAGGGACAGGACACCCAGGTGACAGACCAGGCCAGCAGATTACAACAATCATTCTTGGCAAATTCCTCTGTACTAACTGTTTTTTCTCTATTTTTAGGGTTTGTGGATGTAGAAACCCCAACACTGTTTAAGAGGACTCCAGGGGTATGTATATTACTTATCATCTTACTATTATTATCCTCTTCATTATAAAAGTGATTGCATTGCCTTTATTGTCACTTCGCTCATTTTTATTTACTTTTATTGCTACCTCATACTCTTCGCATCAGCTAGAATATTTTCTGCCCACTTCCTAGAAAAATACAGGAAAAGAACATATCAGGAAGAATAGTTACATGGGAAAGATGGAAAGCAGAGACAGATCCTTCTTTGATGGAGAGAATAAGATAGATCACCCTTAGGCAAAAGGATCTGTCTCCACAGAAAATGGTTGGCTTTGAATTTGACACAAGGAAAACAAATGCCATATTAATAAGAAAAAAAGAACCAGGCGAGGTAATGAATACCTGAGAGACCAGCATTTGGGGAGCGAAAGCAGGAGGATCACAACTTTGAGACTGTGTCTACGTAGATCCTGTCAAAAAAGAACTGAGGTTTAAAAAAGGCAAAAACAACAAAACACTGATATTTAATAACTATTCACTATAGACTTTAAAAAAAAAAAACAAACAAAAAACAGTTTAGGGGCTGGAGAGGTGGCTCAGAAGTTAAGAGCACCAGCTGCTCTTCCAAAGGTCCTGAGTTTAATTCCTAGCACCCACGTGGTGACTCACAGACATCTATAATGGGATCAGATGCCCTCTTCTGGCATGCAGGAATACATGCAGATTGAGCACTCATATCCATAAACTAAATATATGAATCTTAATAAAACAACAACAGTTTATGTACTAGGTATATAGTTCAGTGGTACAGTGTCTGTGTAACATGTTCAAGGTCCTAAGCTCAAAAACAAAGAAATACCTACTTTTTAATTTAGAAAAACATTTAAGAATTACTTGCTAGGGCTGAAAAGATGGCTCAGTGGTTAAGAGCACTGTCTGTTCTTCCAGAAGACCCAGCTTCAATGTCCAGCACTCTATGGCAACTGTCAGTAACTCCAGTTCCAGGGTACCCAACACCCTCATACAAACATACATGCAGGCAAAACACCAATGCACATAAATTTTTTATTAATTAAGAAAAAGAATTATTTGCTTAGGAAGTACAATGATGCATAAAATTTGTTCTGCTAGTAGTAAAATTGAGAATTTGTTTACACATACACACACTTAATAACTACTATATACAAGCAGTATTTAAAGCTTGTTGTAGGGGCTAAAGAGATGGCTCAGCAGTTAAGAGCACTTGCTGCTCTTCCAGAGGTCCCTGTGCAGTTTCCAGCACCCAAGTCAAGTGGTTCTCAGGAGCCTGTATCTCCAGTTTCAGAGGTTTGGATGCCCTCTTCTAGCCTGTGTGTACCCACATGCACATTTGCATGCTCACTCACATACAGACACGTAAAAATATACAATAAATTAAAAAAGATAAAGTTTACTGTAGCTGGTCATGGCACATGTTTTAATTCCAGTACTTAAGAGTCAGGAGCAAGTGGATCTCTGTGAGTTCCAGTCCAACCAAGCTACATAGTGAGACTTTGTCTCTAAAAATAAATAATAAATAAATAAATGTAATTGTATACATATTGTTTTAGGGGCTATAAGATGAACCAGAAATTGTCTGTCATTGGGAACTTGCTCTTTAATTTCCTTGGTGTGTTTAGGTATTTACTTGCACTATGCACTAGTCACTTATACTTTTGAGTTTGTTTTGTTTTTCAGGATTTTTTTTTTGCTTTGTTTTGTTTTAAGACAGAGAGTCTTGCTTGTGGGTCAAGATGCCCTATACTTACTATTCCTCTTCCTCAGTCTCCTGAGTGTTGGAATTGCAGGCATTTGTCATACCTAGCTTAGGTTTTTCACTAGCTTATTTTTCAATAATGTTTCTCTTCTCTCTATCTTCTACCTCTCTCTCTCTCTCTTTAAAAGGGTGCCAAAGAGTTTTTAGTACCGTCCAGGGAGCCTGGAAAGTTTTATTCTCTCCCTCAAAGTCCTCAGCAATTTAAGCAACTTCTGATGGTTGGTGGTCTAGACAGGTAAATCAGCTTTTTTGTTTTTTGGTAATGCTATTATTCATCCAAAAAGGGAAGAAGAAAGACCAAGGGGGAGGGAAGGGACAGAACTTGTCTGCTCTGGGAATGGTGAGATGGCTCAGAGGCTAAAAGCTCCTGCTGTAAGACTGGCAATGTACGCTCAATCCTTTTAACCCACACACAGGTGGAAGGGGAGAACTGACTCCACGAAGTTGTCCTGACCTGCATGTGTGTGCCCTCACACCTGTATACCCCACCTGTCATTCAGCAGTAATAAGAAAATTTTTAAGTTTTCTGATTTGAGAAGGTTAAAATTTGCACATGAATTTTGAGATTGCTTGTTCCCTAAAAAATGTAGTAGTAATCTCTTAAAGTTTATCAGCTGGCATTAGATAGAAAGCTGGTATTAGGTAGCTCTGACAGGGGATTAAAAGTAAATTTCTGAGCTGGACTGCTGGTGGTGCACACCTTTAATCTCAGCACTTGGGAGGCAGAGGCAGACAGATCTCTGAGTTGGAAGCCAACCTAAGTCTACATAGTGAGTTCTAGGACATCAAGGGCTAGACAGAGAAACCCTGTATCTAAAAACACCAACCACATGGTGGACTCACAACCATCTATAGTGAGATTTAGTGCCCTCTTCCAGTGTGCAGGCATACATGCAGGCAAAATACTGTATACATAATAAATAATCTAAAAATCAAAACAACAAAAAAGAAAGGGGGCACTAACCTAGCCTTAATTTAAGATGACCCAAATAATTTCCCCCAAGGTTTTGGCAATTCAGGCTATGAAACAGATTAATACTGCTCCTTAAAAGAAACTTTAGTTTTTCATTTTATTTGTGGTGCTACAGCTCAAACTCAGGCCCTTGCACATGCATAAATAAATAAATAATAAAGTTTTGCTCTCCAATGACTAAGACTGGTAAATAAAATGGGATAATAAATAAAAACAACTGTGAAAAATATAAACTGAAAGTATATTGAAATTTACAAAATATTAATCATTAGAAATTATATTGGTTGGGTGGTGGTGGCACACACTTTTAATCCTAGCACTCAGGAGGCAGGGGCAGGCGGATCTTTGTGAGTTCAAGGCCAGCCTGGTCTACAGAGTGAGTCCCAGGACAGCCGGAGCTATATATACAGAGAGACCCTGTCTCAAGAAAGAAAAAGAAGCTATATTGTTTAGGGAAATACAGTAAGCATTGTATTCAGACTGGAGTAATGTCTTGGGGCTTAAGAGGATGTACTGCTCTTGCAGAGGACCTGAATTCAATTTCAAGTACCCAGGTCAGACACAACCATCTATAACTCCAGTTCCAGGGTGATCCAACACCTCTGGCCACTATGAACTTCTGGAGGCATGTATTGCCCCCACATAGACATGCACACGTACACATAATTTAATTTCAATTTTTAAAAATAATTTTAAAGAGAAATTAAGAAAGCCTTGTGTGTTAGACCCACTGAGACAGAGAGAACTAAATTCATCTCTGCAGGTGGAGGCGAGAATTGGAATGGCACAGCCCAGGAAGAGTCCATGCGTTGATAAACAGTATGTCAGCTTGTAAAGAAACATGGACTGGTTTGAATGCCCATCTAATATATGAGCATCCAAAGGTGTTATACTTTGAAATCCATCTATAAAGTACTAGCCTCTCATAGGTCAGCTGTGTATCTGATTAGATTTGAGCATCATAAAATAAAGCTCCTGAGACTGGAATACAACTTCATAGTAGAGTGTTTGCCTAGCATGTACAGGGGCCTGAGTTTGAGCTGTAGCACCACAAATAAAATGAAAAACTAAAGTTTCTTTTAAGGAGCAGTATTAATCTGTTTCATAGCCTGAATTGCCAAAACCTTGGGGGAAATTATTTGGGTCATCTTAAATTAAGGCTAGGTTAGTGCCAGCTTTCTTTTTTGTTGTTTTGATTTGTTTTTTAGATTATTTATTATGTATACAGTGTTCTGCCTGAGTGTGCCTACACACCAGAAGAGGGCCTCAGATCTTATTACAGATGGTTGTGAGCCACCAACCATGTGCTTACTGGGAATTGAATTCAGGACGTCTGGAAGAGCAGCCAGTGCTCCTAACCTCTGAGCCATCTCTCCAGCCCTTAACTCTAGTTTTCAATTACAGATATTTTCAGGTTGCCCGGTGTTATCGAGATGAAGGTTCGAGACCAGATAGACAGCCAGAGTTTACTCAGGTACTCAGTTATATACACTTGCTCTTACAAATTCATGTTTGCTACAACTAAGGATTTTCAATACTAGGACAATAATTTTATGAGTTTTTAAAAATTAACATAAAAGGTAATGGGTCTCATGTTTTATTTTCATACACACTTCATTTTTGTTGATCATCTTGCCTTCATTCTTCTCTAGTCCGCTCTGTCCCCACTGTTCTGCTTCCCCTGCCATCCGCCTCCTTCCTTTACATCACATGCATCACCTGCTTTCTATTGCTCTCCCTTAAGATCCCTTCTTTCCGCTCTTATAGTTCCATGACCTATACCTGCACACAAATATGCACGTATTGTAACAATTAAAATCTAGAATCTACCGTATGAGAGAAAGCATGGGGTATTTGTACCTGGGATACTTCATCAAACATAATTTTTAATTTCATTTTCCTGCAAATGTCATGAGTTTATTTCTCTTTATGGCTCAATAAAACTTCATTGTGTATGTATATAAAACACATTTTCCTCATCCATTCATCCATTAATGGGTATCGTGGCTGGTTTTG
This sequence comes from Microtus pennsylvanicus, assembly GCF_037038515.1. Taxonomy (NCBI): domain Eukaryota; kingdom Metazoa; phylum Chordata; class Mammalia; order Rodentia; family Cricetidae; genus Microtus; species Microtus pennsylvanicus. Next base: position 54,017,037 of record NC_134588.1, on the reverse strand, counting down.
GTTCTTAGCTATTATGAATGGTACAGCAATAAACATAGATGTGCAAGTATCTCTGTGCTAAGTCTTAGAGCTTTTGAGTATATAACCAAGAGTGGGGAAAACAGATCATATAGTAGTTGGTTTTAGTTTTTTGAAAACTTAAATACTAATTTCCATAATGGTTGCCCCAGTTTACACTCTGACCAGCAGTGAATAAGGGCTCCTTATTTCCCCAATTTCTGCCCAGCATCTATTGTCATTTGTGATTTTTAATAGATTTTTTTAATACTTTTTTTTTCCAGGCATAGCACAGTTAAGACAAGTTCTAGGTCTCTGTGTTGCCTTGGCTGGCCTTGAACTCCCTAAGTAGAATAAGTTTGGCCTCGTACTCATAAAGATCTGCCTGCCTCTTTCTCCTGAATACTGACATGAAAAGGTGCCCCACCATGCCCAGCAAGATTTTATTTTATGTGTGTGAATATTTTGCCTCCGTGTGCATGCCTGGTGCTCATGGGAAACCCTAGAACTGGAGTTACAGATGGCTGTCTGCCCTGCTGTTGCTAGAAACTGATCAGATACACTGCAAGAGCAGAAAGTGCTCTTACCCACTGGACAAACCGTCCCTCCATCTCAATTGATTTCTTGGCATTCTGCAAGGGCAGAGACAAAATCTCAAAGTAGTTTTAATCTGTTTCATTCATCCTTTTCATAAGGAGTGTGGTCATCAACTAAGGCATGCTAGATCTTCCTAGTGTTTTAATGTTTATGATATGATAAAGTCTTTAAAACAAGTATTATCCATCAAATAGTAGTACTCCAGGGACCGGTGAGGTGGCTCAGCACACCTTTAATGCCAGCACTTGGGAGGCAGAGGCAGGCGGAGCTCTGTGAGTTCGAGGCCAGCCTGGTCTACAGGAGCTAGTTCCAGGACAGGCTCCAAAGCTACAGAGAAACCCTGTCTCGAAAAACCAAAAAAATAAAATTAAAAAAAAAAATGCAAGCCTAACAGCTTGAGTTTGTGCCCCAGACCCAAATAAAGGTAGAAGGAGAGAACTGACTCCAGAGTTGTCTTTTAACCTCCATATGTGTGTTGCGGCACACCTGTGCCTACCTCTACATTCTACATTCACAAACATATGTGTGCTGTGGCACACCTGTGCCTACCTCTACATTCTACATTCACAAACATATGTGTGCTGCGGCACACCTGTGCCTACATCTACATTCTACATTCACAAACATATGTGTGCTGTGGCACACCTGTGCCTACCTCTACATTCTACATTCACAAACATATGTGTGCTGTGGCACACCTGTGCCTACATCTACATTCTACATTCACAAACATATGTGTGCTGCGGCACACCTGTGCCTACATCTACATTCTACATTCACAAACATATGTGTGCTGCGGCACACCTGTGCCTACCTCTACATTCACAAACATATGTGTGCTGCGGCACACCTGTGCCTACATCTACATTCACAAACATATGTGTGCTGTGGCACACCTGTGCCTACATCTACATTCTACATTCACAAACATATGTGTGTTGCGGCACACCTGTGCCTACCTCTACATTCTACATTCACAAACATATGTGTGCTGTGGCACACCTGTGCCTACCTCTACATTCTACATTCACAAACATATGTGTGCTGCGGCACACCTGTGCCTACATCTACATTCTACATTCACAAACATATGTGTGCTGTGGCACACCTGTGCCTACCTCTACATTCTACATTCACAAACATATGTGTGCTGTGGCACACCTGTGCCTACATCTACATTCTACATTCACAAACATATGTGTGCTGCGGCACACCTGTGCCTACATCTACATTCTACATTCACAAACATATGTGTGCTGCGGCACACCTGTGCCTACCTCTACATTCACAAACATATGTGTGCTGCGGCACACCTGTGCCTACCTCTACATTCACAAACATATGTGTGCTGTGGCACACCTGTGCCTACATCTACATTCTACATTCACAAACATATGTGTGCTGCGGCACACCTGTGCCTACCTCTACATTCACAAACATGTGTGCTGCGGCACACCTGTGCCTACCTCTACATTCTACATTCACAAACATATGTGTGCTGCGGCACACCTGTGCCTACCTCTACATTCACAAACATATGTGTGCTGTGGCACACCTGTGCCTACCTCTACATTCTACATTCACAAACAGAATAAGAAAAATATTAAGACAGGCATGATGGTGCACACCTTTAATCCCAGCACTCTGGAGGCAGAGGCAGATGGATATCTGAGTTCGAAGCCAACATGATCTTCAAAGCCAGGGCTACATATAGAAACCTTGTCTCAACAAACAACAACAAAAATAAAGTTTAAAAGGAGAATCAATATTCCACCAAAAACAGGACAGAGTTGGGGCTGAGAGATGGCTCAGCGGTTAGGAGCACTGGCTGCTCTCCCAGGACCTGGGTTGAATTCCCAGCACCTGCATGGCTCAAAACTGTCTATAACTCCAGTTCCAAGGAAACAGACACCCTCCTCTGGCCTTCATGAGCACCAAGTATGTATGTGCACATATAGGCAAAACAAACATATAATTTTAAAGGGGGGGCAATGCTACCTTTAAAGCAAATAATTCTATATACTGATATTTATCTAATCAAAACCCTTATTTGGTTTTGTTAAGATCGCATTAATCAGTGTGATTAAATGCACAAATCACAAATTTAGAATAAAAAAACCAGGATCAGATGCAGCCTGATTACTTACTGATTGCAGTATGCAAGAAATTTACTTAGTTTCTCTGAGACTCATCCATGAGCTAGCCATGGGAACTAAACAAGTTGGTGTATGTTATGCAATAGCAGTCATAAAAATGAAGTATAATGATATTTATACCCTTAACTATGTATTTTTTTCTGGGCAGTTATTTATATGGTAACTTAAAGCCAAGAAATATATATTGTGACTATTCATATTAGTTTCTATGTTGTTTTGGTTTCAGATTGACATAGAGATGTCTTTTGTAGACCAAACTGGCATTCAGCGTTTAATTGAGGGTTTGCTGCAGTATTCCTGGCCTGATGATAAAGATCCTGTGGAGATTCCTTTTCCTTCCATGACTTTCGCTGAGGCACTAGCCACCTACGGAACTGATAAGCCAGATATTCGCTTTGGGATGAAGGTACTTTCTTCATGTTTCCAGGACCACCCCCAAGTAGTTCAGCCATCTTTTCAAACATTTTGAATAAATTTATAAGTGTTACATTTTTGGATAATATTCTTAATGTTCCTTATGTTGTTACCTCTGTTGTTAACAAACTATAACAAAAAGAATAATAGCATCTTAGTGCTGTGCTACTTATTCTTTCAAGTTCCCTTTCCAAAAGCAAGACGTGTGTGTGTGTGTGTGTGTGTGTATAAGATATATACATCTTACCTGTGGAATAGAGAAATGGTTGGTTCAGTGGTTAAATGCTTGACACACAAATGTAAGGACCTGAGTTCAGATCCATAGAACCCATGTAAATGCTAGATAGTCATGGGGCCAGCCTGTAATTCCAGCACCTAAGAGTGGAGGCAGAGCAAGCGGACTAGCAAGATTAGCTGTATCAGGAGCTCTGGGTTTGATTGAGAGACCCTGTCTCAAAAGATACAATTGAGGATGATTCCTGACAACCTCCAGCCTCTTACATGTACATAAATACATGTGCCTCTATATATGCAACAGTGCAACTGTATGTACATATACACATACACACACACCCAAATACATATGAAAATATAAAGAAGCAAAAAAAAAAACATTTGTAAAATATTTTGAGGTGAAAATGGCTTTATCCATTTTTATCTGTTTTATAGATTGTGGATATCAGTGACGTGTTCAGAAACACAGAGATCAGATTTCTTCAAGATGCACTGGCTAAGCCCCAAGGAACTGTCAAAGCTATCTGTGTTCGTGAAGGAGCAGTAAGTGAAGCATAATGCTATGTTTTCTCTAGAATGTATATTTTGAAAGAGAATATTGGTACGTAAACACTTGATAGCCTGAGCTATATAGAGACCCTATCACAAAGAAAAAAATTCAAATAATTTAGAAAACATATATATTTAACGGAACCAGAAATCATCAGAATCTGGATCCTCTTGGTCTGACGGTTGTAGAACTCACCTTTGTTTGTCCTGCACACTGCATGACAATCTGCTTGTGACAGTCACAGCAGTCTCCACAAGACCTATGATAGGGAAACAGTGCGATCCCGTGAAAGTTGCAGCAAGCCTTAAAACATGTCATTTTGAAGAAGAGATTAAAATTTTTATTAATTCCCACTCGTATTGGAAAGACATGAACAAATGTGCTTATATCTTCTTTTTTTTGGGAGGGGGGCTGGGGGGGTTTCGAGACAGGTTTCTCTGTGGTTTTGGAGCCTGTCCTGGAACTAGCTCTTGTAGACCAGGCTGGTCTCGAACTCACAGAGATCCGCTTGCCTCTGCCTCCCGAGTGCTGGGATTAAAGGCATGCGCCACCACCGCCCGGCTGCTTATATCTTCTTATTTGACATTGTGAACCTGTTCATAAAGCTGAGTGTCATATTGAAGAATTTGCTTTGATTTTCTTTCATCAGAAGTACGTGAGAAAGCAAGACATTGCGTTCATTAGAGACTTTGCAACTCACCATTTCAGTCAGGTAAGGGGCAGCATTTTGTGGGAATCTGTTCTACTAACAATTGCAGCACTCTAGTTTTGGTTTGGTTTTGCTTTGTGTGTGGGTGTTTTGCCTGCATATATGTATGTGCACCAAGTGCATGCCTGCTACCTGTGGTCCCACAAAGGGCTCTGAATCCCCTAGAATGGAGTGACAGATGATTGTGAGCCACCATGTGGGTTCTGGAAACTGAACCAGGATCCTCTGCAAGAGCAACTGGTGCCCTTCACTGCTGAGCTCCTAGGTTTGAGAGTCATTATTTCAGATCATGTTTTTACTATGCATCTATTTTTACTGAAAGACTTCAATTTAGACAATTGAATCTCTTAATAATTTGTATCTTATGTACATGGGTGTTTTGTTTGCATGTGTGTTTGTGTGAGGGTGTCGAATCCCCCAGAACAGGAATTACAAATAGTTGTGAACTGCCAGGTGGGTGCTAGGAATTGAACCCAGGTCCTCTAGAAGAGCAGCCATTGCTCTTAACTGCTGAGCCATCTCTCCAGCCAACAATTGAATTTACTATCATACTGAAAGTTAAGCCATATTCTTTTAACATACACAAAAGTATTTTAATCCAGTTTTAAAATTTAAATAAATGGGGCTGGAGAGATGGCTCAGCAGTAAAGATCACTGATTGCTCTTCCAGAGGTCCTCAGTTCAATCCCTAGCAACCACATGGCAGCTCACAACTGTCTATAACTCCTGTTCCACAGGATCCAGCACCCTCACACAGATATGCAGGCAGCAGGCAAAACACCAATGTACATAAAATACAAATAAATCGATTATTTTTTAGAAATTGAATAAATGAATAGTTCCTTGGTGGTCAAGGTTGACAGTGGCATGTCTGGGTGGGTCTTCTCCTGTGTCCATTTTTTAAATTATGAGTACACCTTTGACCAACATATTTTTACGTTCTGGGCTAAGAGGATAATCTTACTAAAATGAAGAGCAGGAGCAGAAAATTTTTACATTACTGGACATGTAAATTGTCTTGGACATTTTGGAACCAGAGTCCTGGCAGCTGGGCATGATAGCATACTCTTTAGTCTCAGCACTTATGTGTAGATAGGAGTTCAAGGGCAGCTTGGTTTACTTCAGATTCTGTCTCACAAAACAAAACCCAGAAAATAAAGTGAAGAGTCAAGCCCTTAGTGTCAGAAGTTTTCTGTGATATGTTTTAGATGCAGTATCCTAGATATAATGAGATTTTATGCTCACCACAGTATCATATATAACAAGAACAGAGTGAACATACAGGGATGCTTAAATAAGTTATGGTATAAAGAAATTAATATTAAAGTTCCTTTTAGTTTTTGTTATTTTGCTTTTTTAAGGCAGGATTTTATGTAGCCAAGGCTTCCTTGAACTCTTGATCATCAAGTTTTCATCTTGAGTATTGGGTTGTAAGTGTGCACCATAACACCCACCTCTCAAATTTCTTTTTAAGTGGACTGCTTATTTCACTTGCCTTGTAACTCAAGCTCAAAGAGGGATAAAGATATTTTAATAAGAAGGAAACACGAGAACAGGATGCTGAGGCAGGAAGGTCATAAGTCCAAGGCATATCTAAGTTACCTTGTGAGTTAAGGCCGCCTGCGTAACATAATGAAACCCCGTCTCAAACTTTAAATTTAAAGAAATACTGAGACTGCCTGGAGTGGTACTTGTGGGGAGTGCTTGCTTAGCAATACAAGGCCCTAGATTTGGTCATCAGTTCAAGGAGAAAAAAAGGAGGAAAGGGATTTCCAAAATGGATCAAGGCAAAGTTTTAGAAAATAAAAGACTGAAAAACTATTCATAAACATTAAGGAGCCATCCTTTCTTTCTCTTTTTCTCTATAGAGATATTCTTTTAGACTGGGCATAGTGGCACACATCTGTACCCCGTATTCAGGAAGTTAAAGCACAACCACTGTGAGTTCCAGACCAGCCTGAACTAGGTAGCAAGACCCTATTGCAAACAAAGACAAGCGAAATGTTTATGATCCCAACACATGAGAGACCAAAGCATTCTCTACCTGGTGGGACTGTTACTACATTTGTTAAAAATTTATTTACTTCTTACTGTATGTATGTACTTCTTAGTGTGTGTGTGTGTGTTTGTGTACATGATGGGGAGTGGGGATATATGCTGAGGTCACACACTTGAGTTATCTCACTGGCCCCCAACTCAGTCATTCTTATTCCATTCACTTGTAATCCGCCAAAAGGGAAAGGGAAAAAAAAAATCACAGACACTTCTAGGGCCTCTCTTAAGTAGGCAAGTGCTCTACTATTAACATCAATTATATCCTCTGCTGTCCTTTTATTTTTCCTTTTTTTAAGGCAGAGTCTCACTAAGTTGCCTAGGCTAGCCTTGACTCACTCTTGTAGCTCAGGCAGGCCTCCTGTTGGAGTCTCTTGAGTAGCTGGGCTTCTATGCCTACACCTCAGGCCTAACTTTTAAATTGTTTATTTTGTATCACTTTGAAGGGGTCCATGATGGAAAAGACACAGTATCATGTAAGTTGTCATCTGCTCAGAACAAGAAATCTTTCTTCTGTGAGAAAACAAATTCATCTCACTTTTGAAAATTAACAATAGCTGGGCAGTGGTGGCGCACGCCTTTAATCCCAGCACTCGGGAGGCAGAAGCAGGAGGATCTCTGTGAGTTTGAAGCCAGCCTGGTCTACAAGAGCTAGTTCCAGAATAGGTTCCAAAGCTACAGAGAAACCCTGTCTCAGAAAAACAAATATATATACCTTTTTCTTTACCAAGGAAGTCCTGCCTGTATTTCTGAATGCCAAGAGGAACTGGAGTTCACCATTTGCTAAATTCATAATGGAGGAGGAAAGATTGGAATTAAGCAGATTGATGGAGATCCAAGAGGAAGACATGGTGCTCCTGACTGCGGGGAAACATGAGAAAGCAGTGAGTAAAATTGTCTCAGCACATGGCTGTATGCAAAAGGCTGCCTCTTCCTCATGTTTGTTTACGTATTTAAGATGGACTGTTAGTTTCATAAAGCAGGGTTGCTCTGTGTAACTTGTTATGTAAATGTATTTCACTACTTTATAATACACTCTATAAAAACTAGAGCCATTCTGTGCATGGTGGTATGGAGAGCAGGAGACCATCCTTCACTACATAGTGAGATCCTGTCTCAATAAAGCAAAACTAAAACAAGCAAGCCAAAACTGGGGTCTTGGGGCAGTGAGGTGGTTGTGTGGGTAAAGGCACTTGCTGCCAAGTCTAATGGCCTGAGTTCAGTCACAAGGTAAGAGAGAACAGACTTCTGAAAGTTGTCTCCTCTCTCTCTCTCTGTCTCTGTCCTCCTGTCTCCATCTCCAGCTCTCCCATTCTCAGACACACACAATGAAAACTTTAAAACTGGAGTTTTTATCACTTATCAACTTTATTGGCATTATACAGTCAGATCTGGCTCTTATCAAGAAGTCAATACAACTATGAAAAAATATTTTGAAGGTTTGTAAAAGAAAGGAATTGGTAATTACAAACTTTTTTACACAATGTATTTATTCCTAAAACTATGGAGGGACAATTCAGTCCACTGGAGGGTGGGGCTGCTGGCTGTTAACTGCTGTGGTCAAGGCAGGACTGGTTTTCAGTCACAGGTGGTGAGTGCAGCCATGTACCAACAAAATCACCTTCTGTCATGAAATAGATGGGAGAGTGGATGTAGTTAGAAAGGCCCTTGTGAAATATACAACACATTACAGAAAAACCCACATGAATATTAAAACTTGTAGAACTGGGCATGCTAGCTCACTCCTTGGCAGGAAGAAAAGCCACCTAGGCCACATATCTGAGACCACATAGAGCTACAGAGGTGAGTGGTTTTCTTATCATAACATACCTAGAAAGTGGAGAAATCAAATCTAAATCATTAACTATTTCCCAAATTCACATTTTGTGTGTGATAAATGTGTGGTATGTGTGTATATGTGAGTGTATACACACGAGTGCCTGTGTGAAGTAATCCTGAGTATTCTTCCTCAATCTCTACCTTAACATTCTGAGACAGTGTTTCTTACTGAACCTGGAGTTCTGATCAGCTAGACTAGCTGCTCAGTAAGTTCTAGGAATATACTTGTCTCTGTAATTGGAGGCTGCTCGTTCATTTGCTGGCTGCCCAGACCTGAATAATCACACAGAAATTATATTAATTACAACATTGTTTGGCCAATAGCTTAGGCATATCCCTTGCTATCTCTTACATCTTAATTTATCCCCATTCTGCCCATCAATGTATCATCATGAGGGTGTGGCCTACCAATCAGGTTCTGACATCTGTCTCCTTCGGCAGCTACATGTTGTCTCTTTGACTCCACCTATTCTCTATATATGTATCTCTTTCAGCATGGCTATATTCTTCCCTGCCATAGGCAAAAGCAGCTTTATTCATTAACCAATAAGAGCAACACATATACAGAAGGACCTCCCACATCATGTCTCTGCCCCACAAGTGCTGTTGTCACAGATAACTGCCTTTTACATGGGTATTGGGGATCCAGCTGGTGCTCATGTTTTCTTGACAGGCATTTTTCCGAGTTGCCTCCCAACCCTCAGAATTTAGCCTTATATCAACTTCTAACTCATGCCACCTCTAATTATAGCCAACAGTTTCTGACTATTAAGTGCATATCAGACATTCACCAAATCCTCACCATATCCCTTCAGGAACGAAAATTGTAATAGTAATAATTAGAATGAATGAAATTGACCCCCATACTCTACCGGGTTCTGTACCTTATGTCTCACTTAACTTTACAAATCTTACCCATGCACCTGTGGTCCCAGCTTCTCAGGGTTGAACCAGTTTTGAGTTCAAGGCCAACCTGGAAAATAAAGCAATTTCCTACCTCACCTCAACACTTCAGTGTTGGAGTAGATATTTTATCCCCATTTACTTATAATGAGATGCAAAGAAATTAGTAAGTAGACAAACAGGCTCAGAGCTTGGTCTGTGAGGCTCTAGAGCCTGTGTTCCCGGTCACCCGTATGAGCTGCTCACACAGTCAGCTCAGGCTATTGGTTGTGTGTGCTTATCATCTTTGTCCCCTGAGAAAATGTGTCTCATCTAGTAATTGGCCAGTCTTTTACTAGAGTCTGGCCTTCAAAATTTAGGTTGTCTATCCAATGCCCATCCTGACAAAAAGCTAACTTAATGTTTGTGTCTTTTGTTTACAGTGCTCTTTGTTGGGAAAGTTACGACTGCAGTGTGCAGACCTTTTGGAAATGAGAGGAGTGGTACTCCGTGACCCAGCACTGTTTTCTTTCCTTTGGGTGGTGGACTTCCCACTCTTCGTTACTAAGGAAGAGAGTCCCACAGAGCTGGAGTCAGCCCACCACCCGTTCACTGCTCCTAACCCTAGTGACATTCATCTCCTCTATACTGAGCCTGAAAAGGTATTGGTCTTTTATTTTATTCTTCCAGATAAAAAGGAAATATCTAAATAGACACAAAGGACTTCAATATTCACTCAGGAGAGCCAAGAGAAAACTGAGCCTACTGTTAATAAATTGTTTTTAAGTACAATGTCGTGGTCCTGTAAAATTGAAAGTCGGGAATTTTCGCTAACATGGAAATCCTGTGAATCTTGTAGGTTCGTGGCCAACACTATGACTTGGTTTTAAATGGCAGTGAGATAGGAGGTGGTTCTATCCGAATTCATGATGCACAGCTACAGAGGTACATCCTGGCAACATTATTAAAGGTAACAAATGCCTTCTAACCTTGCCTTTCTTTTGACCACATATTTGTTGTATGAAACATTTGTTTAAAAAGGAGAGTTTACTAAATACAAAATGTCAGCTTTTGTATGTAGGGACTGAGACAAGCAAATGATAATATTATTTGCTTATTAATGCTTACTGTTAGGGTTTCTATTGCTGTGAAGAGACATCACAACCATGGCAACTCTTATAAAGGAAAATATTTAATTGGAGCTGGCTTACAGTTTCAGAGGTTTAATCATTATCACCATAGCAGGAAGCATGGTTGCATGTAGCAGACATGGTGCTGGAGAAGGACCTGAGAGTTCTATATCTGGATTAGCAAGCAGCAGGAAAAGATATCTCACACCAGGTGTGGTTTGAACATCTGAGACCTCAAAGCCCACCCCCAGTGACATACTTCCTCCACAAGGCCACACCTACTCCAGCAAGACCACAACTCCCAATAGTGCCAACCCCTATGAGCCTATGGGGTCATTTTCTTTCAAATCACATGCTTACTATGTGCCAGGGGCTACATGATATACTGCCAAATGTGGTGGCTCATGCACTTAATTCCAACACTTAGAGGTTGAAATACGAGGATTGCCTTGAGTTCCAGGCCATCCTGGGCTATATAGCAAAACCCTGACTTAAAAACAAAATAAGGGGACCTTAGGAGAGGGTTGAAGGGGGGAGAGGCAGGAAGGGGAGCAGAGAAAAATGTAGAACCCAACAAAAATCAATTTAAAAATATGAAAAAAAAAAAAACAACAAAACAAAACAGTACCATATATTCACTGATGTGTTATTTAACCTTCACAATAATTTCTGTAAGTGATGCCCTCATTATGCTCATTTTAAAGATGAGAAACTGAGGCAGGTGCTAGGCCAAGTCACAAAGCACAGAGGTGGCACGAGCCTGAAATCTGCTTTCAAGAGGCTGAGGTAGAGTTGCTGAGTCAGCTTGGGCTATTAAAGCCCTGTCTTCTCAGGTAGTTTAGGAACTGAAGGACGACTCTCGAGAACAAGCTCCTGAAGTGTCATTCCCAGTGAATGATAACATTGAGAGGAAAAGCCAGGTGGGCCTCTGTGGACTTAGTAGTCTTTTGGGTTAAGGCTTGTCGCTCAGGCCAGGCTGGCACTCATTGTCTCCCTGCCTTCTCCAGAGTGCTGGACTTGTTCTAATCTGTTGAACTTTAACCCTCTTAAAGTTTTGTTGTTGTGTTTATATTAACATCTCCCAGTGCGTTAAGTCATGTCATGTTTAAAATGAACTTCATTTCCCTTACTGTTTATTTCAGTCTGTGACAACAGACTTGCATTCAGTATATTTAAATGAAACGTGTTTTGCATTTCAGGAAGATGTGAAATTGCTTTCTCATCTGCTCCAGGCTTTAGACTATGGGGCACCCCCTCATGGAGGAATTGCCTTAGGTAAACAATTTGTCATTTTGTACACTAAATTCCATTCCATGGCACCATCTCAAATTCAGACTCCCAGTTTAAGGGGAAGGAATTAGGAGGAGCTGAGTCCAAGAGTTCATGTGAGTCTCATTTTGTTCAGTAATTTATGAGGTGAGATTGAATCCAAAGCCTTGTGCAGATATGAACACACTTCATTTTTATTTTACTGTTAGGTGTGGTGGTGCGCGCACACGTGCAGAGAAGAGGGAAGGAGGGAGGGAGGGAGGAAGGGAAGAGAAAAACACAGTTGGGAGAGTTGAGAGGCAGAGGCAGGCAGATTTCTGTGAATTCAAAGCCATCTTGGTCACCATAGCAAGTTCCAGGTCAACAAAGTCTACAGTGTGACAATCCCCCCACACACACACACACCCTTAAAAACAACACAACAACAAAAAAGTACCTACTACTGTCGAAGAGGACTTGAATTTGTTTTTTGGTTTTGGGTTTTTTCCTTTTAATTGGAGAAAAAAATTGGGGGCTAGTGTCAACTTTTTGTTGACCTGTCCAGATCTGTCTGTGAGACCTGGGATTTGAGGTCCTTAAAGAATGGGTAAACAACAGTCTAATGCTGTAGACAATATTACTTTGGTTTCAGTGTACTTTTATACACTAATGAAATAAAGCAGTGACCCAAGGAAGGTTGTTTGGGTTCAGAAAAACATTTAAATAAGCACCAGTAAGCACATACTAGTAACAGAGCATTCCTTTCCCAGAACTTTCTCAGGACAGAGAAAGCACAGTTGCCTGACACGTAGATTATATGGAAAAGCATGAAAGCGAGGCAGGCGGCCATATCCAGATTGAGAGTACACTGAGGATAGTACTCAGCATGTCCTTTCACCAGCTTAGGGTCTATAGCTATATTCTGATATCCAGCGAGAATAAACATGCCTTAAAATTTAATGCCAATATTTGTCACAGGAGGCACAAAATTACAACTTAGAACAATCCAGGGAACAAACTGCACCTGAGGTGAAAGGCCCTCTGCCTTTTTTTTCCTGGTCTCTCACACAGTTCCCCAAGGCATTGTTCATCATATTTTATTCTTTTGACTGCAATGAAGACCCAGGTTCAATACCCAGTACCCACATGGCAGCTCGCAACGGTCTATAACTCCAACTCCAGGAGAAATGACACCTCACACAAATATACATGAACGGTCTGTAACTCCAACTCCAGGGGAAATGACACCTCACACAAATATACATGAAGGCAGAACAATGATGCACGTAAAATATAAACATATCATTTAAAAATAATTTTAAAAAAAGAAATAATTCATACAATAAATATATTTTGAGTCAGGTGGTGGTAGTGCACACTTTTAATCCCAGCACTCCGAGGCAGAGGCAGGCGGATCTCGGTGAGTTCAAGGCCAGCCTGGTCTACAAGAGCTAGTTCCAGGATAGGCTCTAAAGCTGCAGAGAAACCCTGTCTCGAAAAAACAAAAAAAAACAAAACAAACAAAAAAATATTCTGATCACAACTTTCTGTCCCCCAGCTCCTCCCAGATCTCCACCTACCTTTCTTTCTTTCTTTGGTTTCTCTCTGTAGCCCTGAAAATCATCATGTAGAGCAGGTTAGTTTCAGGACTCAGAGATCCACCTGCCTCTGCTCCTGAGTGACGGGCTGCAGCACTATCACCTGGTCTCTTCCTTCCTCCCTCTTTTTAGAAACATAACAGGCCAGGCGGTGTCTCAAAACACCCCCCCCCACACACACACAAAGAGAACAGGCAAACAAAACAAAAAGAAACATCAGTAAACATACACAGAAACCAAACAAACATAAAAACACAAAATCAGAAACCATAATATACAAACAAAAGACCAGAAAGATAAAGAATATCTGAACAGAGCAATAAGACAAAAAGTCTATAAAAATTCTATAAAATTATCACTAGGTTCCTTTTGTGTTTACCATCTACTGCTGGGCATGGGGCTTGCCAGTGAATAGACCCACTGGGATTCAATTCGAGATGACTAAGTTTCCTTTACAAGTTGATTGGAGATGGTTTCTTGATTAAGGATGGGAAGCTCAAGTTGATTAGAGCTAGTTTCTTAGTTAGGGGTGAGGGGAGCTCATGTCCACTTCCCTCTCACCACTGGGACCCCCGTCGGGCTTGAGTCTGTGCATACTGCCAGTCTGCTTTTTTATGTGCACCAGATACAGCCTGAATTTTAATTCCAACACCCACATCAGACAGCTCACAATTCCATAGAATTCCAGTGTTGGGGAACGGGAATTGGACCCCTCTGGCCTCAGTGGGCACCTGCATTCATGTGCACAGATAACACAATAAAAATAGTAAAAATATGAGAGCTCCAGGCCAGCCTAGAGTACGTGAAATCCTGGTGGCGCATACACACACACACACACACACACACACACACACACACACACACACACACACACACACACACACACACACACACACACACACACGCACACATCAGATGTGTGAGTTCCAGGCCAGCCTGCTCTACAGAGTGAGTGTGAGTTCCAGGAAGGTCAGGATTGTTAGACAAAGAAACCTTGTCTCACCCCTACACACAAAGAATGAAATCCTTTCTCAAAAACAAAACAAAAAAATGAAATACACGTTCTCTACAGGCCTGAGGTTTTCACAACTCAGCGGTACTTGTCTAGAATGCATGAAGCCAGGTTAAGAAAAAAAAAAGCTCTCTACATCTTTTAAAGAAAGAACACTGGGCCAGGCATTGGTGGCACACGCCTTAAATCCCAGCACTGTGAAGGCAGGAGCAGGCAGATTTCTGTGAGTTCAGGGTCGGCCTGGACAACCAGCAGGTCCAAGACAGCCAGGGCTATATAGTAAAACCTCATCTCCAAAAAGGACAGTAGAAAATACCAGGTTCCTTCCAAAAGTTAAGTTCTGTGCATTTCTCGTCTGTTAACTTTGTATTTTATATCGCAGGGCTAGACAGACTGCTGTGTCTTGTCACTGGAGCCCCAAGCATCAGAGATGTCATAGCCTTCCCCAAATCCTATCGAGGACATGACCTCATGAGCAGTGCTCCAGATTCTGTGCCTCCTGAAGAACTGAAGCCCTACCACATCCAAGTCACATGGCCAGCAGACTCAGAAGAGGAGAATGCAGCAGCCACACCTTCCAAAAACTTGAGCTCTTAAGTTTTGTCTTCTTAGTTCCGGAATGGAGTGGAAGCAGTCATTACTGCTTCATAACAAACAGAAGCTACCCAATTGTGATTTGGTAACATGTACCATTAGGACTTTCTGTGGTTGTGACTTTTGTGGAAGCTTTAATTGAAGCATTGTAAAAACAAAACAGAAAACATATTGGAATTTTTGTTGTTTTTGAGACAGTTTGTGTAGCTTTGAAATCTGTCCAGGAACTTGCTCTGTAGTCTAGGCTGTCCTCAAACTCATGCCTGCCTCACAAGTTCTGTATGCCACCACCACCCCGGCAAGTCTTCGTGTTTTACAAAACCCAGATAGGTTATTTAGGTCAGTCATACAGAGTATTTGCCTCTGTAGACTACCAAATGATGTGAGAGGGTTTAAATTCATCTAGCCTCACTAGAACCATATAAATTGAGCTTTGTGGTGACCTTTTATACATCAGTATAATATACTGCGAAGTAAGAACAATAGAATTGGGGGAAAAATCTCAAAATTCTATACAGTATTACACCTTCAGCAAGTTAAATTCTTAGCCTTTGTCACTTTTATGTTAATGATACTTGTCCTGGCTATTTTACAGAATCCATGTTGCCAGAATCAGTTGAGAAATGACTTGGAATACTGTAAAGCAGGGCTGGAAATGCACAAGGCATTTCCCTTTAACCCTTTTTTAATGATACTTGTCCTGGCTATTTTACAGATGTTAATGATGTTAATGATACTTGATGTTATGTATTAACTTGATGTTAATACAGATGTTAATGTTAATGATACTTGTCCTGGCTATTTTACAGAATCCATGTTGCCAGAATCAGTTGAGAAATGACTTGGAATACTGTAAAGCAGGGCTGGAAATGCACAAGGCATTTCCCCTTAACCCTTTTTTATAAAGTGATTCTCCCTGCTAAGCATTCAGATGAGCTTATTGGGGCCACTTATTCAAACCACCAGAGCAGCTCAGTGGTAAAGCACTTGTATAGAACACAACTTTTAGTTCAATCACCAGCATCATCCTGTTATACAGTGCTCATGTTGAGATGGAAGGACTAAAGAAAATGAGCACCTATTTGGCAACTAGTCCATTTTTGTTCCTATAAATTAAACAGGCTATTGGGATGTAACACTTCCCTGTAGGAAAGGTCACATTCTGTGTTCTGTAAGAAACGGAGGACCCTAAAGCCTCTGAGATGGCTCAGGTCCGCTCTTTCCAAGGTCCCGAGTTCAATTCCCAGCACGCAGAGGCTCACCATCTCCAACCATCTGGGGCCCTCTTTTGGCATGCAGGCATGTATGCAGTTCTGCATACAAAAAATTTTAGCACTTGTGAGACCAGCCTGATCTACACTGGGTATCTAAGGCTAAGGCAACACAATGAGTCCATTTCCAAAAAGATCTGTCAAGCAAGATGGCACCCTGGATAAGGGTGGTTGCCTTCAAATATGGAGAACTAATTTTTGTCCATTTAAAATTACATGGTAAAATGACTGGTCCTCCATCCACATGCAAACCTAACACATGAGAATCTAAAAATATGGAGTTGGCCTGGAATATTTTGTGAGGCAAGTGTGATGGATGGGGCAAATTAATCCTAGTACTGAAGGGACATGGAGATCCCCCAAACAGGGTCAGTCTATCAGAGCAACTGGGGAGTTACCCACCCCATCTCTGGTGGATTGGACTTCTTCTTTGCTCTATGAAGTCAACTCAAGGATGGACTCCATCTCAAGCCAGGGCAAGCTAGCAGGCTGATTGAACAAAACCATCCCAATATTGTTCCCAGTTGGACAGCAGACCATATATGCTGCAACCTACACACAATTTCGGCGGATATACACTTCCTTCTTACTGCTTTTTCCAACTCCTGAGAACCCACAGGCCAGGAGGGTTAAGCAGCACAGATGTTCACTTCTACTCTTTTCAAACCAATCCTCTAGTTTCATTCCCAGCTGTGCAGCCCAAATGCTTCCAATAACTAGTTTGCCTGCAGCCCTCACACCTCTTTTTCTAGTTGCCATCAACAGAACCCAGACCTTTTCAGTGCTATCAACTCAAGCAGGCACCACTACCTGCGAATATACCGAAGACCTAATCAAGGCCCATAGTTTACGAAACTTCCTTTTTTAAAAAGGAAGCTATAAGTCATGTGCTTGCTTTAAAAGCTCATCCTGAGAAAGGCTTAGGAACACATGTATAGACATAAACCCATGCCTGAACAATCTTCTCTACTTGTTCCTGTTAGAGAACCAAACAAACACTTTGTATTTAATTCCATTCAGTTTATTAACTTTTTGAAGTTAACTGATGGGAAAACATCCTGAGGTATAATCTTCTGAGTCTCCATCCAGTCACCTGCAACAGAGGTACCTGTTAGGCACATCTCCATATTTCCATTTAAATGTTAATTGTTAAGACAGAATATCAGATCTTTTACAATCATCAAGTAATCAGTGAGAGAGTTCAAGTTGTGGTGAGATCATCACATATTCTGTAGTAGATTCATGGTTAACATCTTCATTTCTCACCTTTTAAATAGTGAGGTGAAATTGCCAATCTGTCCACTTCTGCCATAGGAGCCCTATTAAAAAAAAACAAAACCTCATTTCTCTGGCTTAGACTACCTGTAGGCTACACATTACTATAGTAACCTCAGAAATAAAATGGAACGGTTTTAAAGTTGATATCACTTTTTATCATTTGGCAGAATCATCACATCACTGGTTACAGGCAATTATAATCTGTAAAAATCCAAGGTGACTTACCTTGAAATTCAAAATGAAGGATCTGTTTGAAGACAAGAAAAAAATTTTAGCCCAGAAACTTGAGCCATTCAGAACATTTTACTATTATTTGGGTATTGAATTTGAACAGTGTTTAGATTAGCTCTCAATCTTCTTGCCAGCATTTTATGTTTGAGATCTTGCCACCATACTTAGAAGACTGGCAATTAAAAAGCCTTGACAACCTTTATGATCTGGGATTGAGGCCAAAGCCCACACCAAGGTTCCATGTGCTTGTCATTGTCCTTCAGCCTTACAACCACAAAACCACACTTCTGTGTACTAAAATATTGCAAATTTCACAAAAATATTCCTTCAAACATTACAGCCAGATACATCAGATAGGAGCGAAAGACATAGGATTGTTCATCAGAGGTTATGTCTGCTGAACTATGTTATCATCACAGTATCGGCTTTCATTTAGAATAGCTCTTTTTAAAAAAACTCATCATGTATGTTTCATGAGCAAAGGACACTTACCTTCATGTAAAAGCTTCCTGGCGCCTTCAGTCAAGGAGAGCCATGCAAGACACCTGTAGAAATTCAACCCCGTTTATTAAGACATTCACAGCGTACACTTACTTAACAAATTCCTCAGTACTGTTTCAGCTTAAGAATCAGTCTTCAATCTTATTCAGAGAGATTCCCATCTGTTTAACTTTATACATCATTAACAGTAGTATTGTATTTCTAAGTAGTCTACAAAAAATATTCCTTACCTTCATTTAAAAGGTGAACTTAGAAGAGCAAAAACTGCTTCTCCAATGCACTCTTCTGGTATGTAGGCAGGATTCATACCTAAGAAAAAATACTTCTTTTAAAAGGCCAAGTTGGAGCTGAAAAAATTAAGGCAACATATGGTACTGAAGAAACACATGCATGGGGCTAGAGAGATGGCTCATTGGTTAAGAGCATTGCCTGCTCTTCCAAAGGTAGAGTTCAATTCCCAGCAACCACATGGTGGCTCACAACCATAATGATGTCTGGTCCCCTCTTCTAGCCTGCAAGCATACATGTGTAGACAGACTATTGTATACATTTTAAAAATCCCATGCATGTTCAAATTTACTGTTTAAATACTGTACACAACCCTCATTAGCACAAGAGTCAAGAAACTGGCTTCTTACCCAAGCAAGCCATCCAAATGAAAACATGCAACCAGTAGCTAGAATTAAAAGGGAAAACTTCTCACAGATATGTTAAGCATTATTTAATTATCCTTAATTGCTTGTGCCAGGGTTCTTCAGTGTTAAGATTTCTCTACAGGTTTTTTTTTCAGGTCAGACATTTGATCAACATCATTACAGAAACCCTGATTAGAGCACAGCAAACATCCACGAGACAGTCAATGTTGCTGTCTGGATCTACACAATCTTTGCATGCCCCTTTAAATTAGTAAAGTCACTGTTTCCCAATACTTACTTTCAAAGTTGTCCGAGTAATTCCATCACCTAGGAAGAAAAAAAAACAATTTTAGTATGGTCAAAGGCAGAATTAGTAGTGTGAAATGCTAACTAAGCCCGTTATCAGATAGAGCTAATTAAGACCTTCATGTTAGTCAGCATTTGCTTGTCATCATGCAGGCTGAGTTCACACAAAGGAGACACTTAACACATAGCAAGCAACATTTAAAGTATGCAACCATACCAAGCCATGTTTGCCCATTTATCTGCCATCTCCAACACTTCTCGCATTTCATCTTGTTTTTCCATTATAGCACCTACAATTTAAGAGGCAAAAAGAAATCTAGGTCAGTACAATCACCGGAAAACTGACACAAAATGGTATATTTGATTTATTCTGCAACTATGCACCACCACGATAGGATGTTTTAACAGCTCTGCTCATTCTGAAACTCACTGCACCACCACGATAGGATTTAACAGCTCTGCTCATACTGAAATTCACTTTGTAAGCTAGGCTGGCCTGAACTCACGACCATCCCTGCTTCTGCCTTCCTTGTGCAGGAAATTAAAATTACATGACTGGGCACTCTCTAAGGCCCAGAGCCCTCCAAATGGAGCTTCCCATACCATTCTGACATTGCACGAATAGCAATGTCGAGCTAACTCAAACCTCTTCGGACAGCTTTAAGCAACAGCAATGGCTTCAGGTATCTCTACAAGTACTCCATAAAATTGTCTGCATCAGCTGTTAGCTTGGGGGAAACCTCCCAGTTTCTACTCAGGTGGGAGTGGCACAGGCCTTTAATCCCAGGTGTAGACAGGGAGCTAAATTCAAGACCATCTTGGTCTATAGATCTAGTTCCAGGATTGTCTTCATCCCACACCCAGGGCAGCTAGCGTGCAGTAAAGATTGACTTCACAGCACCTAATAAGGTGAAAGCGACCCTGTTGGTGGCAGCAGTCTTTCGGAAGCATTAGCTAATGAGAATGTTTAACTGACCAATTATAAATGAGGATTGAGCTTGCTGAGGTCTAGCCCTTTAACCAACACTAAGAGACAGGCAGATCTGTGAATTAGGAGCTAGTTCAAAGTTAGTCCAAGCTACAGTTAAGCTCCCTGTATTTGCCAACCTTTCCTTTGTGCTAACAGATGTTTCAATGGGACATAAAGAAAAAAAAAAGCTTTTCTTACTCTGCACACCCATGGTTAATCCAACTTCTTTCAGTTCCTGGAAGGAAAACAGCCTAATGTAAAAATCTGTGCAGTCTGTCAGAAACCCCTTAGTCATGACCCTGTATGCCTCAGTTACAATCTTGGTGGTTTAAAGCTATCGTCATCCCACTGTCAAGAGTAGCAAATATAATGTCATCATTGTGGCACTGTTCCCTGAAAAGATTCACAAGGGTCCAATTCAGTACTTACCTCACTCTTCATCCCACTTTGCCAAAGATCTGGGAAAAAAAGATGGTAATATTAAGATCTCTTTCCAGCATTTATTTTCCCTTCCCTTTCTCCGAATTAAAGCCTCAGAACAGTGTTTTTCAGAAATCCCTTCTGTCCACTACTCTCATACCATCATGGGCTTTTTGGGTTGATAGTGTTTTAAGATATTCACCATATTTTATTTAATTCTTACCTGTCTGAATGATGCCAACGGTCCCAGAGAGGTACACGGCAACATATCTAAAGAAAACATGCTAGTTTAGACATGTTTAATTACACCAATTTTACACACAAAAAAAAGAATTAAAGCTCAGACTAGTGTTACTGTGGAAATACATCTTTGAGTATCTCCTTAAATTTCTACCGTATACCTTGCCTAAGACTGCGCTAGCGGCTTTGTTAATGGTCTCTCACAAAATCCCACTTTGAGCCAGTTGTTCACTAAAGCCTTTAACCTTGTGATTTTTTACAGTAAGATAGCATTGCAGTGCGTTCCTTAACCACACAATAAAGTCACTACAAAAGGCCCCGCGAGATGACTCAGCATGGTCCGCCATCAGAGTTGTTGGTATTCATCAACAAGGTCAGTTGTCCCTACCAACATAGCCTTCATCACAGCGAGAACACAGATGCCAAGTCTTCTATGGAGACTTTCCGTAAAAGAGCAAATTAAAAAAAGCTCAAAGTACCATTTTGGTTCGCGCATGCACGCAAAGCCAAATTCCCTTCAGCTTTAGAACCTTACAAGGGCATTACTGTCCGCCAAATCCCGCCAATTTGCGGTGGATCCAACCGCAATACACAAGGCCTGTGCAGACACCACACACGAACACGGTAAACCGTACCTGCCCCAAGTTAACTCCCAGCTCCGAAAGACCGATATGGCGGCTGAGTCCAGTATTTAAGCTCTCCGTGACGTCACGACGCACGGCCGTCCGCAGCGTGCGTCCACAGAAGTCCCTCCCAGACACTCAGACTCCTCCTCAAGCCCCACCTCCTTCCCACCCTCCAGTCCTCCCGCTGGCCCCGCCCTACAAGGCCCGAGGGCGGAGTCCGCGCGATCACGTCAGCCCGGCCCCTGCCTCCCTTTGGAGTCAGGGTTGAGGGGAGGGGGCTCCCGTCAGGAAAGCGCTGGGGGAGGGGCGGCGTGAGGGTGACTGATTTCCTTCCGGCACGCCGCCCGCTCCGGAGGAGGGGGGGGCGGGGGGTTTCACTTCCGGGACGGTGTTCCGGCCCATTCCGGCCCATTTCCACCCCCGGAGGTAGGTGCTGCTCCTTGACTGGGCTCGGGCTCCGCACCCCCGTTAGCCTACACCCGACGCTCCTCGGCCGCGTCTCGGCTGCAGCCCGCTCCCGGGGCGTTCGGCCGCCCCGCCCCACCTCCCCCCCCCCAGCACTCGGCGACCTCCCCCCACACACACTCACACACACTCCCTGGCTCGGGGCTGCTGAGCTCGCGGGCCCGCCCCCTGCCAGCCCCTCCCTCAGGACCCCGCGGCGGGGACACACCCAGACACACCCCCACCGCGGCCGCCTCCGCCGCCCTGCACCGGGTCCCGGGGCGCCGCCCCCTTCCCCCTCCAGCGCCTCACCTGAGCGCCCGCTCCTCCGCTCGCTCCTCCTGCTCTCTTTTCCCGGGTTCTGTGCCATCTCCCCGCTTAGCCAGGTCTCCCTTTTCCCGTGCTCCCTTGACACACACGGAAGCCGCTTCCGTACCTGACTGGCCAACCCCAAGCGTTCCCGATTCTCCCTTTTACAGCTCTCGCCCCTCCAGGGCCGACGCTAGAGAAAGACTTTACTCCAGGGGCTTCTTCCTCACTGGGGAATTGCTGGAAAGAGCAAACAAAAAGGCGCTGGTGTAGGCTCCAAAATAAACATCTGAATTCGTGATGGCATCGACAGAGGCTCTTAATGGATTAAAAGTTTCAAAACAAACAATAACGCTTTGGAAAAAGGTCAGATTGGCTAAAGTTGCTTCTTGAAAGCGGTGTTTGCACTTCCCTGTTTTACTTATTGTGTTGTCAATGTGGGGTGATAATGTGAGTCTGTTAGGACCGCTTCCTGGTGTGTTGTGTAGTCTCATAAATTTAGAGGCAGATTGGATGCACAGCGAGCCAAAATCATTGTGATATCCCCGAGCTACCCTCAACTAACTGAGACCGTTTGATGCAGTTGCAGTCTGTCAGTGTAAAATTTTAGGCTTTATTCTCGTCAGCTGTGGAAAACCAACTTCATGAATTTAAGTAATAGTACCACTTTGGAATCCCCAACCTCAAGTTTGTTGGATAAAGAAAGATTTACCTAGTTTTTGCCTAGCCTGGCATGGGGGCGGCACACTTTTAATCTCCGCAGAGGCAGTCAGATCTCTGATTTCGAGAGCAGCCTGATCTATCTACATAGTGAGTTTCCAGGAATAGCCCGTCTCAAATAAATGCCAGCTGTGGTGTCTTAGTCCCAGCACTCGGGAGGCGGAGGCACGTAGGTCTCTGAGTTCCATATGCAGAGCAGGTTCCAGGACAGCCGGGGCTAGCTACATAGAGAAACCCTGTCTTGAAAAAAAAAGTGATAATACTGACCATTCACATAGGAAATTAGTCCCTTAAACAGCCTGTGCCACATGTAAATCATAATCAACCTGCATATAATTACATTTAATTTATTTATGTTGCATATAATTTATTTTCTCTAGAAAAAACTAATGAATTTTTGTATTCAGTCTGAAATTCTTCTGTTTGATAGCCCTCCTTGATAAACTCCTTTCTTGACGTTATATAGCTTATTAATAAAGTCTGGTTGTAGCGTATGTTTTTAGCAGTCTAGCAATCACTTTTTGTTGTTGTTTTGATTGTATTTTACTGTGAAGTCTAAAACACCTCTTGCCAGGCTTAGCAGCTCACACTAACCCTAGCACTGGAGGTGGGATCAGGAGAGTCACCACAAGCTTGAGGGCTGCCTTAGAATGAGACCTTGTTTCTAACAAAACAAAACACCTGCTGGTAATTCCTATTACTGCGTCCAGGCATCGTGAGGAAGGCACCTCTTCATACATGGAGATTTCAGTTTTTCTTCTGAGACAAGTTTTCATTTATGTAGTCAAGACTCAAGATTCTCCTGCCTCAGTGCACCAGGAGTGTACCTGGCACTCCTGGCCAGGAGATTTTACATTTTTAGGGATGTTTAAACTAGAAAGCACAAAGGGAATAAAGATGGTGCTAAGAATATGGTTTGCTCTCTCAGCAGGGTTGAATGTCTGCCTGTACTTCCAGGCATGACCATGGAGAAAAGTGGGAACATACAATTGGAGATCCCCGACTTCAGCAACTCTGTTCTGAGCCACCTCAACCAGCTGCGAATGCAAGGCCGTCTCTGTGATATCGTGGTCAACGTGCAAGGACAAGCTTTTCGGGCTCACAAAGTAGTTCTGGCTGCCAGCTCTCCTTATTTCCGGGATCACATGTCCTTGAATGAAATGAGTACTGTGTCCATTTCTGTCATCAAGAACCCTACTGTTTTTGAACAGCTCCTTTCTTTCTGTTACACAGGACGGATATGCCTGCAACTAGCAGACATTATCAGCTACCTAACAGCTGCTAGTTTTCTGCAGATGCAGCATATTATAGACAAATGTACACAGATCCTAGAGGGCATTCATTTCAAAATTAATGTGGCTGAGGTGGAAGCAGAATTAAGTCAGACAAGGACAAAGCACTCAGAGACACCTCCAGAGTCTCACAGGGTTACACCACCTCTAAACCGCTCACTTAGCCCACGACATAATGCTGCAAAGGGAAACTGGAGAGGACAGGTGAGTGCTGTGCTGGATATCAGAGAGCTCAGTCCCCCTGAGGAGTCCACCAGTCCTCAGATAATTGAGCAGAGTTCTGATGCAGAGAGCCGGGAGCCCATTCTTCGGATCAACAGAGCAGGGCAGTGGTATGTGGAGACAGGAATAGCAGACCAAGGGGCGCGGAGCGGTGATGAAGTTAGGGTTCTTGGAGCGGTGCACATCAAAACTGAAAATCTGGAGGAGTGGCTTGGGCCCGAGAATCAGCCTTCTGGAGAAGATGGAAGTAGTGCAGAAGAAGTCACGGCCATGGTGATTGACACCACAGGCCATGGTTCTATAGGACAGGAAAGTTACACTTTAGGGTCTTCAGGAACCAAGGTAGCTCGGCCAACCAGCAGTGAAGTTGACAGGTAAGTTTTGCTTTCCTATTTAAAACTATTGTGTAAACATAATTAAATGAGCCTTCTGTGTTACAGAGAGCATTTTTCTTACCTGATGTTCCTATTCAAGTTACTTTGGGAGACTGGAAATATGTCAGAAGACTTCCATTATTTTCTCAAAGCAGGAAGCTCCTGGTTCTGAAGTACTCATGATGTTATGAGAACTGTGGTAAAAATCAGCTACTACCATGAATCAGATAGCACCTGCAGCCACTCTAGGATCAGTTACTGCCAGGGCTTTCTGGACTCTAGGCAAGGAGCCGATTGTCAGAAGGTGCCTAGTAACATTGCCCTTTCTCTGTAGAGCACCACACAGGTAGGTAACCTTGGGGAGTTTTACTTTCCTTGTAGCAGTGTGTGTTATTTCCATTTGCCCTTACCTACCAAATTAGAGTCTGGCGCCATCAGTGATTGTTCTTTGCAGATTAGAGTAATATAGTACAGTAAAAACTTTTTGAATTTTTTCAAGTGTCACCTCACCTAGTGATGTTTCCCTTGGATCCGCTACTGCCCTAGGCCTGAGTGTCCTACCCCTACTGCCCCACCACCCCCGTGCTGCCATGGCCTATGGTCGTCACTGTTTTCTTCCTAATGTATTAAATCTTAGAACATTTTCTTTTGATGGAAAAAGCACTGTCTTTCATCTAGTCAACTGAAAGAAAAATGTTATTAGTTTAGATTGGTAGCTTTGTCTGTTCTTTTTTTTCTCTCTCTCACTTTTTTATTGAGAAAAGATTTCTGTAGCTCAAGTTTTTTGAAATTCAGGGCAGTCCTCCTGCCTCAGCCTCCTCAGTTCTGGGATTACTGGCATGAGCTACCATATTTGGATTTCGTTGTTATTGTTGGTTGTGTTTTGGTTTTGAGATAGGTTTTTTTTCTTGTGTGTATAGCCCTGACTGTCCTCGAGCTCACTGTGCAGACCAGGCTGTCCTGGAACACAGATAATCCAACTGCCTCTGCCTCCCGAATTTTGGAATTAAAGTTGTGTACCACCACCACCCAGCTTTGAGGCAGAGTCTCACTCCATAGCTCAAGATGGTCTATTGCTTACTATGTAGCCTAGGCTAGCCTCAAACTCATGCATTCTTCCGACCTTATGCATCCAGGCCTAGATTACAAGCTAATTTATTCTTGAAATAGATTGAAATGGGTAAAGGCACTTAGAGCCTGACCATCTGAGTTCAATCCCTGGAGCCCACATGGTAGAAGGAAAGAACGGACTCTAGTAAGTTATTGTCTGACCTCTACACATATGCTGGCACGTATATGCTTCATAAACAAATAAATAAATTTGAAATTGATCTTCGGAACAAAACCAACGAATTCATTTCTTTGGTTTATAACTAATGTAGACATTTAGTAGGAGATTTTAGCCACATAGATGGTCTTGGTTTGAGTATTTCCCATTATGTGACCTTAATAGTCTAAATATTCTTGAATACAGAATATATATTCATCCCCAGTGTTAGAAACTGTTGTCCTATATTAGAACTATATCAGAAGTAGTACCTTCTTAAATGGAAAAAAAAAGCTTTAGTCTATATGAACTATGAGTAGATTACCATAAGAAGAAAGAGCCAAAACCCCAATAGTTAACATAAAAGAACTGAAATTGTGTCAGGCATAATGAAACATGCCTGGAATCCTAGCACTTGGGGTGTTGAACCAGAAGGATTGCTATAAATTCAGGACAACTTTGGAGCCTGTACCAGACCCCCCCAAAGGCTTCATAACAGAACCATAGCTCATAGAAGCAAAACAAAACTACGGACTGGGTTTCATACATGTTTTTATTCCCTTTACAGTGCTTACTAGGATAGAAAGCTTGTATTTAGTCTTATCTTCACCTTCTCATATGGTCTGGTTTTTTTGTTTTTTGTTTTTTTTTTTTTGGTTTTTCAAGACAGGGTTTCTCTGTGGTTTTGGAGCCTGTCCTGAAACTAGCTCTTGTAGGCCAGGCTGGTCTCGAACTCACAGAGATCCGCCTGCCTCTGCCTCCCAAGTGCTGGGATTAAAAGCGTGCGCCACCACCGCCCGGCATATGGTCAGTTTGTCACTTTGAAAATATTTCTGTTTGATTTAGTCCCATTCCTCAGCTATAAGATAGAGGAGAAACAGCATTCAAGTTCTTTGGCACTACTTGTCTATTGGTCCCCTTTATGCTCCTTTTCCAACAGATTTAGTCCCTCCGGCAGTGTTGTTTCCATGACAGAAAGATACAGAGCCAGAAGTGAGTCTCCTGGGAGAGTGGATGAGCCTAAGCAACTTAGCTCCCAGGTATGTAGTTTTGGATTTAGGGTTGCTGTGTTGGTGGAAGAACTTGTCACTGAATAAACAGAACATAATGAATAAGAAAGGTATAGGACAAACAACAGTGGCCCTGTTGCATACTGGATTTGATATATATTAGTTTTTTATTAATCTTACTTGTGATCATGCTAGAATTAGAATTTGAGATGTAGAAAGAAAAAAAAATAACTGTGGGGGTGGAATTATGAATGGCTCAGCTGTTGAAGGTACTTACGCTCTTGCTGAAAATACTAGTTTGGTTCCCAGTACACAACCATCTCTAACTCCAGTTCCAGTGCCTTCTTCCTCTGACCTCTGCAGACACCAGGCACATTTATGTTCCATGTGTGTCTGTGTGTGTGTGTGTGTGTGTGTGTATGTGTGTGTAGGCAAAGCACTCCTACACAAAAATAAGTTTTTTTAAAAAATGTGGAATTTTTTCTGATTGTAGATATACCTGAGAGTAAAATTAATTCCTTAACCTTATACTTTTGAGTCATTTAGAACTTAGATTAAAAATAATTTGATTTAGGCTATGTAGGGAATATATATATAGTTGTTAGTCTATGTAATACTTATTTTGTACATATAAGTAAATTGCTTATGCATTTCTATGTATTTATTCTTTTGTATGTATGTATCTTTTTATGTATTTGCATCCTGAATCTTCTATCATACTACAGAGTTCTAAAGGCTAGATGTGGTGGTGCACAACTCTAATCCCAGCACTTGGGAAATAGAGGAGGCAGAATTGCTGCAAATTTGAGGCCAGCCTAAGCTGCTTTTAATAAGTTCCTAGCCAGCGAGTGCTGTAGAGTAAAACCCCATCCTTAAAAACACAAAGACTCATGAAAATGATGTTTTCTTTATTCTTCCCAACTCTCCTTAGCTATTGAAGTGATCAGTTGACATTTTTGTTTGTCTTTTACAGACCTTTAATACTGAGAATTGATTTTTTTCAAAGCTGTAACAACATAGAACACAATAAATTAGAAACTTTAGTCCGTAAAAAGGAAAACAAGTCTGCCTAACTTCAGACAGATCTCTGTGAGTTCGAGGCCAGCCTGGGCTACAAAGTGAGTTCCAGGACAGACTCTAAAGCTACACGAAGAAACCCTGACTTGGGAAAAAAAAAAAAGATTGCCTAACTTTTAGGAGGCAGAGGAAGGTCCTCTATGAGTTCGAGGGCAGCCTAGTCTATAGAGCGAGTACCAGGACAGGCTTCAAAGATTCACAGAGAAATTCGGTCTCAAAAAAACTTTAAAAAAAAAAGGTTGCCTACCTTGCAGACATGACAGCACTGGGGAGCAGAGGCAGGTGGATGGATCTCTGTCATTTAGAAGCCAACCTGGTCTACATAGCAAATTCCAAACCAACCAGGACTAGATGGTAAGACCCTACCTTAAAAAAAAAAAAAAAGATAGCTTATTTAACCTCCATTACAATGTCTTGTTATCTAAGCCACTGGATATATTTTTTGTGTATATTGGTATAGTACTGGCAGTAAGATATTGTTACACACTAAATTTTTTAGTTTTGGGGGTTTTTTGTTGTTGTTGTTATTAGTGGTGGTAGTGATGTTTTGAGGCAGGGTTTCCTTAACCCAGGCTGACCTCAAACACGATCCTCCTGACTTTGCCTCTCTGAACTTGGATTTCAGATGTATGCCAATATACTGCATTACTTTTTAGTTTTGATTTGAGTGGTAGAGAAAATGTTAAGAGCTAAGTGGGAAAGTAATAAGAATGCTTTTTCTCCCCATCTCTCAAATCTTGTATAATAGCATGCAAATGTAACTAGTTATGCAGATAACAGTGATTAGGGCAGATATTATCAGCCTTATAGACTAATCATACAAATGTCCTAAAAGAATACAAGTACTGGGGGCTAGAGAGATGGCTCAGAGGTTAAGAGCATTGCCTAAAAGAATACAAGTACTTACAGGCATTTATAAGACTTAGTGTCCACATAATGCAGGTACAGTTAAACAGATGTGTATTCGTGTGTGAAGGTACTTGTTGTGCAGAGAGTGATTCACACATATATGCGGAACATATATGCGGAGGTTAGAAGTAAACCTAGACCTTTTACCTTGATTTTTCTTGAAAGGGTCTCTAACTGGCCTCAGATTCAAAGGCTCTGCTAGGCTGGCTATCCAGGGATCCCTGTTTGTCTCTTCATTCCTAGGGCTGGAATTAAAAACTCGTGCCGCCACACCCAGCTTTTTTACATAGGTTCTGAGAATTGAATTTAGTCCTAAAGTTTGCATGACATGTAAGTACTTTACTGACTGAACCATCTCCCCAGCTGTGGGGTTTTTTTTTTCTTCTAACTAAGCAGATTTTAAATGCAGCTTCTATCTTCCCTTTTCTTCCTCTTCATTAAGAAAAAGATTTATTTTTAATTATCTGTATCTATGTGTAATTTTTTACACATGAATACAAGTGCTTACAGAAGCCAGAAGAGGGCCTTGGTGCCTGCAGTGGTTTGAATGAGAATGGCCCCCTAGGCGCATGTAATTGACTGCTTAGTCCCGGTTGTGGATTAGGAGGTGTTGCCTTGGAGGAGAGGTGTTACTGAGGGTAGGCTTTGAGGTTTCAAAAGTCCACACCTGGCCATCTGGCTCTCTGCCTCCTATGTAAGGGTTGGATCAGATGTGAACTCTCAGCCCCTACTACAGCACCATGCCTGTTATAATCCCGACTGTGATCATGAAATTGTAAGCAAGCCCCCAATTAAATGCTTTATCGTATATGCTGCCTTGGCAATAGTGTTTCATCACAGCAGTAGTAACCCTAAGACACCTCCAGGAGTTCAAGAGGTTCTGGATGCTGGGAATAGAACTCAGGACCTCTAGAAGAACAACAAATGCTTTTAACTACTGGGCCATATGTCTAGCTCCATCCTTCCCTATTTTGAGATAGGAAACTATGTTGCCCAGGCTGTTCTCTAACTCTGGGTTAAAAATCTGCCTGCCTTAGTTTCTCCAAGTAACTGGGGCTGCTATTATACACTACTCTGTCAGGATTTAAATGTTTTTGAGTTTTGCCTCAGCCTCCCAAATGCTGGAATTAACAAAAATACAACACCATCATGGCCTAAATGTAATTTTTTATAGCACAAATCTAATTGGTCCTAATAATAAAAACCTGGAGTCAGATATTAGGGGATGGAAGCTGAAAGATACAGCCACTAGTTCTTAACTCTGCAAAATCCTCAGATCGAAATGGGTATCCTGTCTCAGACTGAATCCTGAGCTCTTGTCTCCTCCTGCTTTATATTCCTCTCTCCGCCTAGCCATATCACTTCCTGTTTCTACCTTCTTAGTGCTAGGATTAAAGGTGTGAGCAACCACTTCGCTCTGTTTGTCTTTTAGACTGAGATATACAGATCTCTGTCTCCGAGCGCTGGGATTAAAGGTATGTGCCACCATTGCCTGGCCTCTATGGCTAACTAGTGTGGCTAGCTCTGCACTCTGATCTTCAGACAAGCTATATTTGTTAAAACACAAGCAAAATTTCACCAGTTTTCAATTGTAATTAGGATAGAAATAATATTGGATTACGTAAGGGTGTTTACCTGACTAGAACAAAAGAGATAGTCTATAAAGAAATAGAATGTAAATAGTACTACATACTGCTAATGCAGTGGCTCCTCAGGTGAGGACAAGCCTGGCAACCTGACCACATGGTGAAAGGACAAAACTGGGTGCTGTAAACTGTCCTCTAACCTCCATACACATCACATACATTCTCTCTCCCTCCCTCCCTCCCTCCCTCCCCCTTCCCACTATAAGTAGATTTAATCTTAAGATTTTTAAGAAAAATTTTATAGCTGGGGGACAGTGCCCAAGGAGTCTGTCTGATACTGTAGGTGTTGAGAACTGAATACAGGTTTTCTGGAAGAACAGCAAATACTGTTAACCACCAAGCCATCTCTCCCTAATAAATGTAATTTAAAAAAAAAAAAGTACTATCTAGAAATGATTCAAAGGATAAAATACATCTATACATTTTAATATATAAGAAGATGTATTATGGTAAATCCACTTACCAGTTATTTCCCTATGCCACAGAAGACCAAAGCGAAGCAAAGATTTATATTTGCTTGTGTGTGTGTATGTGTGTGTGTGTGTGTGTGTGTGTGTGTGTGGTGTGTGTGGGGTGGTGGATGGATATCAGGACAGCTTGCAGGAGTTGGTTCTCTTCCAACATGTGGGCCACTGGGAATCAGCTTAGGTTGTCAGGCAGGAAGGCCCTTGACCTGCTAAGATATCTCAACTGGCCAACTTACATTATTATGAACAACAAAAAAACAGAAAACTAATGTATTGAAAATCCTGGAGCAACTGGGCAATGGTGGCACACATGTTTAATCCCAGCAGTTGGAAGGTAGAGGCAGGCAGATCTCTCTGAGTTCCAGAACAACCTATTCTACAGAGTGAGTTCCAGGACAGCCAGAGCTTACAGAGAAACCCTGTCTCAAAAAATCAATAAATCAATCTATCAATCATTCAAAACAAGAAAATACTGGAGCAACCAGGCAGTGGTGGTGTACACCTTTAATCCCAGTACTTAGGAACAAAGGCAGGCTGATTTCTCTGAGTTTGAGACCAGCCTGGTCTAGAGAGTAAGTTCCAAAACATCCAGGGCTACACAAAGAAACCATGTCTCAGGAAAAAAACAAAACAAAACTGGAGCTGTAGCTCAGTGGCAGAATAGAACACCTGTCTTGAAGACATGAAACCTAGGCTCAATGCCCAACATGTAAAAAAAGAAGAAAACAAAAGTTTTACCTAACATGTATTAGGTTCTGCATTTGATCTTAAAAAAAAAACCAAAACAAAACAAAAACTGGGACCAGCAGGATGGATCAGCTGGTAAAAGCCCTTGCTGACAATCCTGATGACCTGAATTCCTTCCCCAGCACCCACATGACAGAAGGAGAAAATAGAGTCCCCCAAGTTGTCTTCTGACTTCTGTGCACATAGTTTATGAAAATGCAATAAAAGATTTCTAACTCATTGATAGACTAGACTCTGACTGTAAAGATACCAAAGTTACTTCTTAAAAACATTTTCTTTTTTTTCTACCACTGGAAAGTTACCACTACCACTTGGCTAATTATCCATGTAAGTTACAGTCTTTCCAGCTCAGCTGTCCCACTAAGCAGCATTTGCTGTCTATTTTGACTTGTAGACTTCTCAGTGCATACTATAACTAGATCAGATTCTGTCTTTAGTCTGAGATTCCTCATTCTTGTGAATCCACTGAAAGCCCCACTCCCAAGTTCTCCTAAATGTCTTTTGATCCTTTTTTCTTAAACAACTATTATAGCATTTCACACACTGTGCATTATTTTTCCTTTTTTTGGGTGGGAGGCAAACACTCTGCACCAAGGAAAATCCCTAGCCTCTTACCTTTTCCTGATTCTCTACTAATTCATATAAATTATTTCTTTCCTGTTTGAATTTGTGTTAGTTATCATTGTTATTGAACTAAAGTGCTCAAGTGTATTAGTTCATTCAGTGCTCAACACAGCCTCTGCAGGAAATGATTAAGAAAACTAAGGATAATAAATGGAACTCAGATTTGAACCCAGGGCACTCTTAACTGTTATGTGATGTAATGCTTTCAGATTTTTCCAAAGTACCTGAGTTTGATAATATAATACCATCCACACAGGCGACTAAGCAGGAAGATATCTTGAGCTAGGAATGTTTGGGGCTATCCCGGTCAATACATTGAGATTCTGTTGCAAAAATAAGGTTTTGTTTTTGAGATCAGGTCTCACATGTAGTCCTGACTGACCTTGAATTTCTGGTAATCTGCCTGTGTCTACTTCAGTGCTGGAATTACAGATTACAAGTATGAGCCATTATGTCCTTTTAAGGTTCTTAAAACTATATCTCAAGGTACTATTAGCAATTTTTAATCTCAATCCTACAAAATTGGAACAACATGTGATGTCCTTTTTATGAATGGAAAAACTGAACCCCAGAGAAATTCCTGTGTTTTGTCCTTGGTCACTTAGGATTATTAGTAAGATTCTTCCTATTCTTTCTGTGAGTTCTGTTTTGATGACCCAGGAAAATTAATAAAAATTCTTTGTGAAACAACTCAAAAGCTAGATGCTATAGATCATAGTCTGTTCTCCTCGTGGGGGAAGTTGAGGTAAGAAGATTGCCAAAAGTTTAAGACCAGCCTGGGCGGCTACATAGTGAAACCCTGTCTGAAAAAAAAAAAACCATCAACCTTGATTTTATGTACTGATTTCTAGATCTGCTGAGGAGCTGCCTCCTTCGGAAATGCTGAAAAGTCCCGTCAGGCTAGCATGTGAGAAAGAGACAAAAGATTGCTTTTAGGAACTAAAGCTTATGGAATTGCTAACTAGTTGAATCTTTCTCTAGTTAATACAATATTTCCTTTGTATTAATACCTTGGCTTCTGTTCAAAATTGTAATTATTTTCTGCATGATTTTGTTTAAGAAAATTGACTGTAATGACTTTAGTAGTCAACAGCTCCCCCCGAAAAATTAGTAATTTTTTAAAAAATATTTATTTATTTATTATGTATACAATATTCTGTCTGTGTGTATGCCTGCAGGCCAGAAGAGAGTACCAGGCCTTACTATAGATGGTTGTGAGCCACCATGTGGTTGCTGGGAATTGAACTCAGGACCTTTGGAAGAGCAGGCAATGCTCTTAACCGTTGAGCCATCTCTCCAGCCCCCAAATTAGTAATTTCTGAATAGTGATATTTAACATAGAATTTTGAGCTAAAGGTGTTTATCACTCAAAAACATATTTTAAGGTTTATTTTTATTGGTTTATTTACTATTTATTAGACAGAGTTGACTATGTAGTCCTGCTTGGCCTCAAACTCAAAGAATGCTACCAGTCTCTGCCTTTCAAGTTTTGGGATTAAAGATATGCACCACCATGCCCTGCTTTATTATTTTTTTTAAATTATGCTTATTTCTGTGGTTGGGGGCTATGTGCAGATGCCTACAGAAGCCAGAAGCTTCAGATGCCCATGGATCTGGAGCTACAGACAGTTGTAAGCCACAGACGTGGGTGCTAGGAGCCAAACTGATCCTCTGCAGGAGTTATGTACACTCTTAACAACTAAGCCATCTTTCCAGACCCCAATCTAAAATTTCATAAGTTACTTGTTTAAAAGAATTTATTCTTGGCCAGGCGATGGTGGTGCACATCTTTAATCCCAGCCCTTGGGATTAAGGATTTCTGTGAGTTCAAGGCCTGTCTGGTCTACAGAACAAGTTCCAGGTCAGGCTCCACAACTAGGTAGAGAAACCCTGTCTCAAAAAACAAAACAAATAAACAAAGAATATGTTCTTATCCTTCCAGCTTTCAGATGGGAAAAGCCCATGTCTTCAGCCAATTTAGCCTGAAATCACTTAAAGCTTTTTAGTTTTTAGGAGGCCAGAGAGATAACTCAGTGGTTAAAAGAACTGACTGCTCTTCCAGAGGACCCAGATTCAATTTCTAGCATCCGCAAGGTACTCAACAACTGTGACTCCAGTTCTAGGGGACCTGATACCCACTTCTGGTCTCCAGAGCACATTCACACATGGTGCATAGACATACATGCAAGCAAAACACCAATACATAAAATAAAAAATGTTAAGAAATGATTTTAGTTTATAGCATGATAATGATGTGCTGATGTATTACATTATTGCATATATTTTTTATAAAGGTAGGTAACTGCTGGTTAACATAGTAATGATAGTGTCATAAAGGAAATTTGATTGTATTTGCCTTTATATACTCCATTCTTTCATGTATGTTTCATACTAGACATAAGCACATTTGAATTTTTGTTTAAATTAGTTAAAAGCAATTGAAATTTTTCCTCAGTTGCATTAGACATGACAAATGCTAATAGCCATGTGGTTACTTCATTGAGTAATTCAAATTATAGAACATTTCCATCACAGAAAGTTCTATATACTCTGTGGTTGATTGTCTAGAATACAGTTGTAAGGATAGACTCAAAGGATGGTATTGTGGGCTTATATTTTCCTATTACTGTAAAATAGTATTAAAGAAGAAGTTTTCAGTTTGACTTTTGGTTTTAGTTTTTGAGACATGTCTCATGTAGTTCAGGCTGATCTCCAACTCCCTATTTAGCCAAAAATAATCTTGAATTTCTAATTCTAATGTAGCAGAGGCTTAATAAGCATCCAATTCATCAGCCAGAACTTTGTGTTGCTTGTTTTTTATTGTTTTTTTTTCCTTAAAATTTATTTATTTTCACTTTATTTGCATTGGTGTTTTGCCTGCATTGGTGTATGTCTGTCAGATCTTGGAGTTACAACAGCTGTTAGCTGCTATTTGGGTGTTATTGGGTGCTGGGAATTGAACCCTGGTCCTCTGGAAGAGCAGTCAGTGCTCCCAACTACTGAGCCATCTCTCCAGCCCCTCTGTTCTTTTTACAGTAATAAAAGAATACTCTCAGAATTCTTCTTAAATTATTATGTTAATATATTTACTTTTTTGGTAATGAGTTTCCCTCTTGGCTCTCCATTACAAATAAGTGTGTATGGGCTAGGAATGTAACAAACATTTGCCTAGCTTGCACAAGGTCCTACGTTCTAGTCCTTACACCACACAGACACACAAACATATATATCCTAGTAACAGGAATAGGTAGATTGGGTTGCTTTTAACATATATGCTTAATATTATGTAATATTCACTTATTTTCTTCTGTCACAGGTAGAAGAGTCAGCAATGATGGGAGTTAGCGGCTATGTGGAGTATCTCCGAGAACAAGAGGTATCTGAGCGGTGGTTCCGGTATAATCCCCGCCTCACCTGCATCTACTGTGCCAAATCTTTCAACCAAAAGGGAAGTCTGGACCGCCACATGCGCCTGCATATGGGAATAACACCCTTTGTCTGCCGCATGTGTGGAAAAAAGTATACCCGGAAAGATCAGCTGGAATATCACATCCGCAAGCACACAGGCAACAAGCCCTTTCACTGTCATGTTTGTGGCAAAAGTTTCCCCTTCCAGGCCATCTTGAATCAACACTTTCGAAAAAACCACCCTGGCTGTATACCCCTGGAAGGGCCTCATAGCATTTCTCCTGAAACGACTGTAACATCCCGGCAAGCTGAGGAAGGGTCACCTTCTCAAGAAGAAATGGTTGCTCCTGGGGAATCTGCCCAGGGCTCAGTGTCTACTACTGGGCCAGATTGAAACATTGAGGGGGAAGGGGCAGACCCTCTTCCCCTCTGGGCGGTAAGCAGCCTATATCAAAATCATGGGCTGGTACTTAGATTCACAAAATGCCACATCGCTTGACTAGAAGATGTTCCCATGGTGTTGCCAAATTAGAGGATCATACAGAAAGCACGAAAAGCTCTTCTCCTCTTTCCCACCTCACTCACACTTTGGAAAATAATCAAGCAAATCAGCTTCTAATTCAGGGATCAACAGCCTTGGTTTGTTAACTTTATAAGAAAAAAATGTTTTTAACAAAACTGATCAGTGAATGGTCATTTATCTACCAGTCATGATTGAACACTGTACTTAGGTTCCTATCATCTTGATGGGTGAAATACTAGATCTAAAAAACAATCAAAAAAAAAAAAAACCAACAACAACAGGAGCTTTGGCCAACGGAAGCAGCCTATCAGAAGTGGGAAAGGTAGTCACACCGGTGAGAAAGAGGAATCTTTCCTTCCTCTTCCCTGCCAGAGCATGCATTTCCGTATTTTAAGAAAAAAAAAAAAGTGAATACTGGTGGTTCTTGTTGTTCTAAAAAGTTAGACTGTCTTTGCCCTGGGGAGGCATCTAGTACTTTGTCTTGTTTTGGCTACCTACTAGCAAGCATCATCACCTGAAGTACGTTAGGTAGGTAGAAGTAAAGTGAGAAGCCAGGCGTTTTCAGTGGGCACTTAAACATCTGGGAGCATGAGGAGGAGCAGGGAAGAAAGTGTTCTTATGTTTGCAAGTACTATGCATTGCAGAGCTGAACTGCAACTTTCTGATTGGTGTTTGTAAACCATAACACTTGCATGCCTCCTTGGGTGTTTCAAAAATGTTTCTAGTTATGAGTTATCCTGTTAGGCTGACTACCAAAATTCCATCCTCTTCAGCTCCTAGTTTCCTATAACAGCAATATTGTACATCAGAAATGTCACTTTTCAGTCAAATGAGCCTGGATTGTATTTTTAAATCCATAGGTCTCCACATTTGATAACTTTTATATGAAGTTTTTAAACATTTTTTTCCGCAATACTGTAGTTGAAGAGAGATTCGACACTGTTGTTCTTATTGCAACCACAGCTTCATTCCCTTCTGCGTGTTTTGTACTTTATATTTTCAGTCCAATGAAGAACCTCACTTAAACCTATGTCTTGGTTTTGCAAGTCTATATATAATTCATAAACCAATTAGCAAATTGCTGGAAACTCTTAAGAGTTTTTTTTAAAAAAAATAATACACTACAGGGCACTTCACTTACAAGACAATATCTTGCACAATCATGTTGCAATAAATGATCAAGGGATCAATTTTTAGCAGGTGTGGTTACATAATCATTCCTAAGATTTTTAAAACTTCAAGGGACTATTTTAGTGATTTTGAGTTTTTCTGAGATTCTTAACCCAGCTCTGAAAGAATTTACCAAACACATAGAGCTTTATATGCCCTGTCTTGCATGCAGAGAGAGGAGTAGGAATGTTAGACAGTACAGGCAAAAAGATGCCAGAAGTCTACAATGCAAGTAGAAGTCTCTAGTTTCTCCTGAGTGGTTTTTAAAGAATATTTAAAGGTGTAATGGTTTAAGTAATTGTTTTGGTACAGGGATATGTATGATTCTAAGAGATTTGGGAGAGGGGTTGGTCCTGCCTGCACTAGTGAGCCATTTATGACAATGTGAAGTTTGTGCTCCTTGTGAGCACCTTGGGTATGGAAAAGTGGAGAAAACGCATTTTTGGTGGTAAACTGGAATGCAAAGGGTAGCTTTAAGCAATCTGATAATTGTATATACTGTATCACTAGAGAAAGGTTTTCTCTTGTGGAAAAAGAAAAGAAATTCATCTTAAAAGGAGTATTATGGTGCTCCAATAGAAGAGCCTGCTCTTAAAAACAGCACGGAGGAGTTGTGTCTTATTGTTGATCATCATAGGCAGGCTTCTTGCTACTTAGTTGGGCAACAGCATGATAGAGTAAAAACTGTCTCGTAGAGTTACCTTGGGGATTGCTATGCTCTGTGGCATAAAAACAGAGTTGAAGTTCTCGGGAAACATTTTAGCTTCTATTCAAGGCTTTCAGTGGACAGACGTCATTACTGAACAGGCAGGTACCTGGGAAGTACAGAAAATGCTGCTTTAGATGATTTTTTTTAAACCAGCCAAAAATATTTTACATCTACCCTACTTTTGAAAAGTTAAGCTGTATGCTAAAAAGTTGTTTTTTGCATTGTTAACTTTTTAGGCTATATATGAGAAAATAGAGCTTTTAACTATTACCAAATTATAAAGGTTCAGGTGCAGAAATTTTGTACAGAGAAACTCCATCAAGTTCAGCCACTAACATCTTGAATGGGTAGAGACTGTTGAGATGTCAGGCATGTTTGGCAGGTTCCCTTCTGTTTTCATTCTTTTCTAATAGGTTCTCATTATATTGATACTGTGAAGAGTGCTTCCGGTCCTGAGACCACATCAGCACAGTCTTCTTTTCTAGTCTCTCCTCTAATTGGCCTAGCCAGAGCCATGAAATTCATGAGACTTGTAGCCAGGCTACCTTTGAAACAAATTAAAGTTTTCAAAGATAATCATCTGTGTTATTTAGAAATGGTACCTAATTCAAATATCCAGGATTCTTATCCAGATTCACTGTGAGATTGCCCTGCTTCTTTGCTAACATCACTGTCGGGTCATAAGTAGAATGCTCTATATATTAATGAATATTGGTATGCACAAGGAGTATGGTCATTAAGGGTGTACTAAATGGGCTTTAGCTGATGCTGAAACTTACTACCAAATCTTGACTTGCACATGTCAACCTGTGAGGGGAACTGCATTAGCAGTGAGAGCTAAATCACTAGATAACTTAATGCCATGGAATTGCAGTATCAGAACTATTATCATTGAGGGATACTTAGCAGAGAAGCTATCTAGTATTGTCATCCAAAGCAGAGAGTTGGTCACATGTGTATCTATTTTTACTCTAAATAGACTTTGTATTCTCTCTAAATTCTGATACTGATATAAACTGTGGCGTTCACATGGCAGTAACACTGTATTTACTCAGAAAGGCTCTTCCTAATGAATTCTTCTCTTTTTACACAGAACCGTAATTACCTCTAAACTGAGTTGAATTTTATTTTATATAAATTCCAAGCAACTTCATAGTTTGGGGGGATCTTGTTTTGTTTTTAGTATTTGAGACAGGGTCTTTGCTATGTAGTCCCTTGCTGTCATGGTCCTCACTATATAGCTCAGCAGGGCCTTGAACTCATAGGAATCCTTCTGTCTCAACGTCCTAAGTACTGAGATTACAGGCATGTGCCACCACACGTGGTCCCCATTCCATTTTGTTTTACTAAAGAACTAAATCTAATTTGGACTACATAAAACTGAATTAGTTTGTAAAAGACAAAAAAGAAAGAAAGCAGTTAAGAAAAGTTTTCTTGTATGTTTGCCTTTTTTCTGTTTCCAGATCCCTTGACGTCAGTGAAACAAAGATGGTATGAGAGTAAACGGAGACTGTCCCTGCCTCTTCATAGTGGGAATTCAGCTTTAGGTGGGACTGTCTGGTGGATGGGTGATGTCTAGAACTTCATTTGTATAACTGAGTAGTCCTTTGTCCACAAATAGCTTGGCACAGCCTTACTCTTAATGCATACTAGTTGTTTCTTTTAACTGGCGCAATTATTTCTTGTTTAACAAGGAGGTCTAATTTAAAGAAATAGAAGCAGTGGAAAATGGAAAAGGAAGGACTTTTTTCTTCTTGTTTTTTTGGTTTTCAAGACAGGATTTCTCTGTGTCGTTCTTGCTGTCTTGTAACTTGCTCTGTAAACCAGGTTGGCCTCATACTCAGAGATCTCCTGCCTTTGCTAGGACTATAAAGCATTTGCTATCATTGCCTGGCAAGGAAAGACTGCTTAATGTAGTAGAAAAGCTCTTAATAAGAAAGAGTTGACATCCTATAGGTAAGCAGGCATAATTTACTTTTCTCTTCCAAGTATGTTCTTTTCCTTATTTGTACACTTATTTATTCAAGGAATATTCAGTGAATCATTACTGAGCAATCTTTGGAAATGGAGCTTTTTACATGAGGCCACAATGGAAAAGAACTTAAAATACTAAAATATTTTCATAGCTGAGTTAGGAAAGAAACAGCAAGCTGTTGCCAGGTAAATCACTGACTTTGAGAGTAGCCCTCAGCAAAGCAGATCCCTAGGGTTTATGGGTTAAATCAGGGTTCAGCAAACCATGGCCCTAAAATCAAATATGAAGAAAAGTATACCCTAACACCTATTTGTTTAGCTATTGTTTATGGTTTCTTTCTACTATGATGATAAAGTTGAGTACTTGGCTAACAAAGCCTGAAAATACTGTGGAAGGTGTCAAAGGTTTGCCATCTTCAGCTTACTTTTGGAAGGTTGACTCTAAATTATTACTCCTACTCTTTCACCTTTAGCATAGTGTAATTGAGGCCTTAAATTCATAATCACATCTGCATTGGATACTTGAGAAGAGTGTGTCATCTTCTCCTAGATCCCCATAAACCCTCTTGGTTTTTCTTCTGCTTGATTCCCATTCCAGAAAGGAAAAGTAGAATGGGTTATAAGCCAAAAAGAAGCTGGATTATGATTTGCCCTTGCCCAAAATGTATAAGTAGATTAAGTTTAGCATAGTAGTTGTTTATAACAAAACATCTCTTATAAGAAAAAATCCCACTTATAACAGTGTGGAGTTAAATGGGTACCCTATTCAAAAAGTTAATGCTTTTGTAAATTTTGCCATTTCTGATCTTGCTTAAAGTGATTTGCATGATAATGGCATAAATGAACTTAACCTCCTAGGATTAAAGAGTAATTTCTGTTATGGATAGTTACTACTGGTTGTGGTGACTCTTGCCTGTATCCTAGCACTTAGGAAGGAAGGTGAAGATAAGGCTCAGGAGTTCAGATTTATCCTTGGCTACAAAAAGTTTGAGGGTAGCCAAGGCTATGTGAGACTGTCTAAAAAAAAAACATAACAAAAGATGTTTTGATTCTTATCAGATGTACTGTTTTTCTAGATTAGATACCTGTATTTTTCCCTTTATTTTAATCTTCTTAGGTAAATTCACTCTGTCCTCATTTAGACAAAAAAAAAAAAAAAAAACCTCTAATCTTTTTCTTTTGGATGTGTTAAAGCATAGATAGTAAAATGTCAAGATTTCAAATTTTTCTTAGGCCCATTCTTATATAACTGCTATTGTCTAATTTGTTAAAATATATGTTGGACTATTACATATTTACTTAGGGAAGATTCATTCTTAGTGTTATACAAGGTGTGGAGAAATGTGAAATGCTAAATGTTTTCATAGAAATCCTTGTAAGAGGAGAATATGATTCTTCCCCATTTGGAAATACATGGGCTTCAGAGTTTCATTTGGGTGGTTTACTAGACAATGCTAATGCAGTACAGTGAGTTTGATTTGTTGTTATGAGTCCTAGTGTAGATAAAGATAGGATGAGTCACTGGTCTCCACATAAGACATGTCTTTCATTCTTTTGGTTTGGTTTGGTTTGGTTTAGTTTTGCTATTTTTTGTTGTTGTTTTTTATTTTTGTTTTTTATTTATTTGTTTTCTGACAGGGTCTCACTGTGTAACTCTGTCTAGTCTAGAACTCCCTATGTAGGTCATACTGGCCTGGAACTCACAAGAGATCTCTCTGCCTCTGCCTCTCAAGTGCTGGGACTAAAGGCATTTGTTACCCCACTAACCACTGCTTTGTTCTTAAAGTTGCCTTCTAATAAGATATTTCTGTGTTTTATGTGATATCGCCTCTGAAAAATTGATAATCCTCATTGTAAAGTTTCAGAATATTCATCTAAGTTAAGTCTGTTTGTCTCAGAGCACATTACACTTAGTCATAATGGGTTTTCTGGTTGATCTGGGACCTGTTACTTAGAGAGAACTTGGCTGCACATAACTGAATCATTTCAGCTGTGCACTGTTTGAGGTTTTTCTAATAGATGTCATTTAGGGATTGATTGAAAGCATTGGAGTTTGCCAAGCATTGTGATTAATTCTCAGTGTTTTTGCTTCTCTGCTTTCTAGTGTTTTTCCTGGTCTTCAGAGCAGGATTTTTAAATGGTGCTTTTTCCCAGGCTGGTGTTTTACTTAAGATAGTAAGTAGGCTTTCTTCCTCAGGACAGGCCAGAGCTGAAAAGTGTGCGTATGTTAGAATACCTGAGCTTGTTACATTACAAAGAATTATTGCTAAGGACAGTGACCTAAAACCTTTAGAGGTGTCTGTACAGATCATCCATTTCGGTTGTGTTAGACCGTCTTTTCTCAGATGATACACAGCAATACTAGAAAGACACACAGTTACCTGAAATCTACATTATCTTTACAGAGGATATAAAAATATTTTTTTATAAATAATTTCTAATCTCACAGCCTTCCCCTTCTATATCAGAAACACTTCTTAACACAGTTACAAGATCTCCAGTAGCTCAACTAGTACAAGCTTTAAACAGCAAAGCTAACTTAGGAAGGCAGAGCATAGTGTGTATGGCAGGGTGTTTTTCTAATGCTTGTTATCTGTGTTTACTCAGTAGTTCCTGTGGAGGAACCTTAAGTGCATAAGGTAATCTATATTGAGCGTCCCATGTGACCAACACCATAATTTAATACCATGAATTTTAGGATATGAATTATTCCATAATGCCAGAAGTTAAAGTATCTCATAGAAACATATGCAACTACTTATCTTCACTGGTAGGTAATATGTAGGAAACTATGTCCATAATAGGCCGGGCGGTTGTGGCGCACGCCTCTAATCCCAGCACTCCGGAGGCAGAGGCAGGCGGATCTCTGGGAGTTCGAGGCCAGCCTGGTCTACAAGAGCTAGTTCCAGGACAGGAACCAAAAGCTACAGAGAAACCCTGTCTCGAAAAACAAAACAAAACAAAAAAATAAATGTTAAATACTTTTGGTACCTGACAATGTGGTTGGAATTTGTAAAACAAAACCAGCTTTAGTTAGTTGTGGCTTCCCATTCTTTTGGGATTTGGGGGGTTTTTTTGTTTGTTTGTTTTATTTTCTGTTTTGTTTTTGGTTTTTTTTGTTTGTTTGTTTTTTGAGAGGCAGGGTCTCTCAGGGTAGCTCTGGATGTCCTAGAACTTACTACATATGCCAGGCTATCCTTGAATTCATAGAGATCTGCTGCCTCTGCATCCTGAGTATTAGTATTAAAGGTGTGCTTCACCATGCCCAGCATGGCTTCCCATTCTTGAGAGTCTCAAACCTACTTGTTGGGAGTCTGAGACATGATTTTTCAGGGAGCTTGCATTTTTTACTATAGAGTTCTAAAGAAGTACTTACCTATACTGTGTGCTCTACTAGCATGACTGCAGTTACATCAAGTATTCCTGAGGTGATAAGAATACAAGAAAAACAGCCAACTTTTTTGGGTGTTTATGTGCCAGACACGGTTTCTTAATTTATCTAATCCTCGCGTCAGTCTGTTGGGATTATTGTTACCTTCATCTCAGAGAGAAGGACACACTTCGTCTCTTCATAGGCAGTGTAACACCAGATTTCTCTGGATAGCCTCTAGTGCCTTCAGTGAGTGTAATTATGGCACGTTTTATAGATGAGAAAGCTGATGAGCCTAAGGGTATATAACTTTACAGTTCGTATTTACCAATCCAATTCCAAAGTCCTGACTACCTCCAGTATGTCACATTTACTTTCTATACAGTATCTAGTAATATTCCTACTTTTAGTGAACTTGCAATCAAGGGCAGAGGCTGGAGAGATGGTTAAAGCTCAGTGGTTAAAGCACTGACTATTCTTCATGAGGACCTAGATTTGCTTTCCTACATTACAGCTCACAGCTTGTTATTATAATCCCAGAGGATTCAGAGCTCTCTTCTGACCTCTTCAGGTACAGACATGCACATTGTACAAAGACATAAATGCAGGCAAAACAACCATAGACATAAGTAAAATTTAGTATAACCCAAGAGTAAGTTATTAGCAGATTTCTTCAAAGAGTCTTGTAGTTGGTCTCTATGCAGACTTGAGTAGGAATCTTGCCCACTTAAAAGAGTTGCCCATTGGAATGTCTAATTGTGAGTAAGTTGGGTGAGTTACTATTTTAAAATGAATTTTTTTCTGGCTATCTATT
Source organism: Microtus pennsylvanicus (assembly GCF_037038515.1). Classification (NCBI taxonomy): domain Eukaryota; kingdom Metazoa; phylum Chordata; class Mammalia; order Rodentia; family Cricetidae; genus Microtus; species Microtus pennsylvanicus. The sequence continues at coordinate 53,972,471 of NC_134588.1, read as the reverse complement.
GCTGCATAACAAAGTACCCTAAAGTTTAAAGTGGCTTAACAACCATTTTATAAATCTTGACTTTGTAAAAAGTTAGAGGTTAAAGAAGAAGGGGCAGGTGGTTGAACTGGTCTGGAAGGTCCAAGATTATGTCATGCATGCCTAATGTAGGGAGACCTGAAAAGCTGGCTTTAGCCTTTCCATTGAGTTTCAAGGAGTTTGGGTTTTTCAAAATAGAGTTTCTCTAGCTCTGGCTGTCCTAGAAACTAGCTCTGTAGACCAGTCTGGGCTCTAACTCAGAGATTTACTGCCTCAGCCTCCCAAGTATTGGAATTTAAGGCGTGCATCACCACTGCCTGGCACATAGTTGGGCTTCTTAATATGGCAGCTCTTAATAGACTGCTAAAAGCTGGGCAAAAGAACTGATCTTCTTAAAGGCCAGACCTACAATCATCATGGGGTCACTGTCATACTTTAGTCAGTGGTGAGCCCAGATCTTAGAAGAGAGGAAATACCCTAACACTTATGAAAAATATGAAGAGATTTGAGGCCATGTTGAATTGTGTACAGGAAATATTAGATTTTGAATTTTCTTTTTTAAACCTTTGAGGGTCAGTTACTAGTGTCCTTGAAGCCATTTATTAGATCTGTTGTGGCATAGTAAAAGATATAGAAGGAGAATGAGACAAATATTTGAGGCACATTTTATTGGCCTTACCTCAGATTCTACATATTTTAAAGCAGTCCTTCCTTTTCCACTCTATACTGTGTCCCAGGTTGTGAGCTTTTGCTAAAGTTGCCGTGAAACCATGATAGTTAGACAGGCTGAGCCAAAAATACTTCCAAGGAAGTAAAAAGCTTGCAGCTTGAAATGTTGGGGTTTTGTTTGTTTGTTTTGAGACAGCTGTATTTTAAGTTTAAGTGGAAAATTCCTGTGATGTGGCTACTAAATCGTTTTCAGGAATTTCTCTTGTGTGGCTACATATCATATTGTTGAGATCATAAAAGGTTCTTGTACTGAGGTCTTACACATCAGTCAAACGCACACTTTAACCACCAAGCTACACCTGCAGCTTATGATAGTAAACATTTTACTCTCTTTATCTCATCTCTATCTTTACCACTTCTCCTATAATTTTGTGCTTAAAAATGAATTTGTTAATCCCATTCTTACTGCTTTTCTTACAGGAAAATCAATTGCCAGTTTTGTGTGTCTTTAGTCTCTTAGCAGCTGTTACCAGCCTCTCTCTCATTGAAGTTTTTTGAGGCTGGAGTTGTCAGATTTATAATGCTTTTATTTAAGCCCCTGGTGACTTAAAATAATCAGACTGAAAAACTTACACTAGTTCTGGATTGAGGAGAAGATGGTAGAGAATGAGCTGTGCTCTAGTTATCCCAAGTCAGTACCCTTCCAAGAGAGGAGATTCCAAGTTGTCATGCAATATAATGGTGTCTGTTGCTAAGAGAGGCCTAGGGAAATGGAAGGGTTCTAAGGAGCCAGGGACTTGTACTGTAGTTAGATATCCAAAGGTAGAATGGAGATTAAGTAGATTTTATCATGTAAACATTGGGGGAAGTTTTTAGTGAATAAAAAGGACAGAGCTTCCAAAAGAAAAGAAAGACTAGAACTTAATTTAAAACTGTTTTTTCTTAGCCGGGCGGTGGTGGCGCACGCCTTTAATCCCAGCACTCGGGAGGCAGAGGCAGGCGGATCTCTGTGAGTTCGAGACCACTCTGGTCCACAAGAGCTAGTTCCAGGACAGGCTCCAAAACCACAGAGAAACCCTGTCTCGAAAAACCAAAAAAAAAAAAAAAAAGCTGTTTTTTCTTGATTCTCATTTCCACCATTATATAATTTATCTCCCCCCGCCCTTTTTTTTTCTCGAGACAGGGCTTCTCTGTGTAGACCAAGCTGACCTTAAACTCACAGAGACCTGACTGTCTGCCTCCCTAGAGCTGGGATTAAAGGCGTACACTGCTACTGCCCAACAAACTGCCCTTCTTGACAGAGACACTTTGAGATTGCAGTCCCAGGAAATGAGCTTTACTGTGCTAACCTATGCTGTGACTCAGGCGTTGTTTTCTGGCTCATTGGAAGCTTCTTGGGAACCTCTGTGGTCTCAAGTTTGCAGTCATTGGATGGTTGCATCGGAAAAGAGAGCAGGATGAGAAAAGGGAATCCTGCTGTTGACAGTCTTTGGTTTCAGCATCATGGTCACAGAAGTCTGAGAGAATGGTCTGTTCCCAAAGTCATAGAAACCCAACTGTAGTGGTTAAAAACCACTCAGAAACAAAAATGCTATGCAGGGAAGAAAGCTTAAATGTGTTTTCTCTGGAAGCCAAATTACTAAAGTGGTCACTAAAAGTGTGCTGAAAGTCACCTCTGACATGGTGTCAGATAACGACATACCTAGGATTTATATGGAGTTTCTAGTGTTTTTACAAAATTAACTTTAAATCCAGTAATGAGTTTTATTGTTGTTTTTAATGAGCCTATTTTCTTTTTGGAAAAAAAAATGGCTCAATAAAAATATCACTAAAGAATTGAGTTGTATATGCATGTGTATTAAACACAGAATGGTATACTGAAGATGGTTCATGCAAATAACTTTTATGGGAAGTTTAGCTATTTTCTTAATGTCTTTTCATAAATGTATGTTATAAATATATTTACTCACCCACCTAGATCTTGGTAGCATAGAAATATTTCATTTGTTGTGTTGGACTAGAAGTTAAATTCGTGGCATAGTAGGCTATGAGAGCTTTAGTTAACTTTGTATTTGGGCTTAAAAAAACGTTTCTTGCACTTTCTGTTTATAAAGATGTTATAACACATCTAGTAGTGCAGCTGCTTTTTTAGAGCCAGCAGATGTAGGTATTAAAATGATATATATGCTTAAAGCCCTCAGAAAAGAAAATATACATATAGCTACCTGAAAAGGGTTAGGGATCAATACAAAATACAACCTGAAAGTAGCTATTGGGATAAACTTACTGTTGCTGTGAATTGCAATATGTTGCTGAGTTGTCAGGTATGTGTGTGAATTACATGTATGTAAGGAAAAGATGTTTAATGAAGGCAGATAAGTCAATGTAAAATATCCTACCTCCCACTAATATGAAAATTAGCATATTCAAGATTGCCCGGTAGCCCATGGACATGAGCCTAATTCCTCAGCTCCTCTACCCCCATCCTTTTCTATCTACATTTCAGCTCCTCTACCTCTGGGCATTTGCCTGAAAAAAATCGGGTTAGCTTTCTGTAGCAAGCAGGGGAAAGCTAGACTCAAAGAACAGAGGTTATCATGTAGATGTTAATGTTTGATTCGTGTTGCCCAAGCCACGCACCTGTCTAGTAGAAGTGTCTTGTAGAGGTAGAGAAGAGGCTTTCCTGGTTTTGCTGTCTATGTGTGCCTCACATATATGCGGTTTTCCTGTGTTACCCAGAGTGGCCTCAAGCTCTCCATCCTCTTGACTCACCCTCCATTTTTGCTGTTTGTTTGTGATGTTCCCAAGGAAGAACCCTAGGCCTTGCTTTGCAGCTCAGGCTGGCCTTGAACTATTATTGTTCCTGCCTTGGCCTCTTGAGTGCTGCCACTACCAGCATGTGGCACCACACCCACTTTTTGTGTTTGGTCCTTAAGATGCCCCCAACTCCTTTGAATGATTGAAACATCACTGTTCTTTCATCACCATTTGCAGTTCATTTTGTAGGGACTAGAATATTAACTACATTTATTTTCCTTTTCTTTTTTTTCTTAACGGCATTTTCCTGATAACGAGCCTGCTACCAATATCTTACGTGGGTATACATAAAAAGGATTTTTGGAAGATCTGTTTTGCTTCTGATTACTCTAAAGAGAGATGCGCTTTTTAAAATACCAATTACTGTCATAATAGTCAAGATTTGGATTTTGTACATGGCAGGAAAGTTCATTTCACCAGTAAAATGCCACCTAATCAGAACTGATTTCTCCTTGAGGTAGTAGTTCCCGGAGCCAAGTCGGCTTACCTACCTTTTAAACACTTGTTTGCTGAGGACTAACTGCTGGCTCTAACAGCTACCCTAGAATGCTTACTACCTTTTCATTCTCATGCTCTGTCATGGTTAGAAATGAACATTAGTCGATTATCCATTTTCAGATCTTTAGGGTTGCCACTTTTTTCTGGCTATTGTTTTCTTTTCTTGTGACATGAGGTAAGGGTAGGTAGGGAACACAGACAATGTGAAATTCCCAATAGGGAGAGAAGCATTCCATGTAAGTGACTGTGAACAGTTTGTGAGTAAATCCAGTATGAGTTCTCCAGGGAGAAAGGTAAAACAAACATGTTGAGTCTGCTCACAACTCTTTCATTGCTAAACCATAGAGTAGCACTCAGTCTTAGCCACGCTAGTATTTCAGACTCAGGAATTAAGTTGTGCTTAGGAAAGTTTCTTCCTCTGGCATTGTTTTTGTATAGTCTTGTCCTAGGCCTGCCCCCTGATGTCTTGCTATAAACTATACTTTAAAACACATGCTTAATTCTTACTTAATAATATTTTGTCAGTGTTGCTGCCTTTTTGGTCAAACTGATTTATTTGGGAAGAAAAAAATAAAGATGTGCCCAGGTAATTTTCTAAGTTACGTTAAATTCACGAATCTAGAAGGAAACAGATGTTTACTCTCTTCTCTGGCTTAGACGAGTATTGACTTTTGTCCGTTTAAAATCACCTGAAATCCCTTCCAGACATTCACTTTTGACTGGTCTGTTTTGCAGCCCAGGCTTTCAAAAGTTCTCTAGGGATGGAGTGGGCGTGCAGTGTGGCTTTGTTGGAGAGCTCCTACTTAGCACGCACAAGACCCTGGATTCATTTTCCTAGACAACAACAATAGAAACCTACTTGAATGGTTCTGGTGTACAGCCAGGGTTGGAAGTGACTTTGTGGGTAGTCATTCTTAGTCTTGGGCTGGATAATCTCAAGTAGCAGTTTCTCCTTCCCCAACTCCGGAAGTGAAACGGAAGTGGGTTTTGTTCATTTTTGTTGTTTGAAAAGAGAAAGAACTCCTTGGAATGAAAGGGACAGGGACGCCAGGAGAAAAATGCCTGGAGCTATTTTTCTTGACCCAGGTACCTTTGCTGCTATCTCTTTTAAAGCTGGCAGTGGGCCAGAGCTCAGACTCATCTGTTTCTTCTCAGAGTATGTCTGGAGGGAAATGTTACAATTGATGTAGTATCCTCTGCCAAATACTAAGCGTGTGTAAGTAAATGAAAGCAGTTTTCAAGGCCTGTTCTCTAGAGTCCTTTTCCTCTGCATGTGTGACTTGAGTGAAATAGAGCAGCACTTCAGTGTACTGTAGAAACACAAGTCCAAGTCCAAGCTGTCCGCAGCTACTTTCCTTTGTAAGTCAAACAAGCTGTGTTGCTACTTAATGGAGAAAAAAATAATCCTGTCTTGGGCAATCATAACCCTTTGGATTATTTGTCTCTTAGCCTAGTAGAATTTCTTTGTCAAGGAACTCTTGCTTTTCCTTTGCTGTTTCTTTCTGAATGAAATGAACTAGCCAAGGCTTAATTATTCTAACTAGTATATGACATTTTAACACTTTGTTCTAGAATGTTAAAAGACCTAACCAGTTATTCCAGAGTGAGATTCCATAGCTTCCAACCTAACCCTAAGTAGAAGAGATGTGTAATGGCCATGACACTTTATTGCCTGCCTGTGGCAACCTTGCATGTGGTGATAGGGAGGGAAGAGTTGTTCCAGCAGCCATAGAAAATGAAAACCACTTTTCAAAGTAGCTACTAAGAAGCAGCTTCTGTCTGCTGAAAGAGATGTGTGCTCCGAGAGCAAGTTCAGTGGAGCAGACTCAGCAAATCCTGTTCATGCATTGCCCGTTAGTAATTGATAATTTGGACTTCAGAAATAGGTGGTGGAAGAACAGGAGGGTTAGGGAAAAAGCTGGTGAGAGTGGAGGACTAATAGCATCAGACTATGAACACTTGTTCTGAGTAGCATTAAGGCATTGGTGTTGACTGGCTGTATGTAAATCCTGCAGCATCAGAGAGCCAGCTGCCTCCCTAGCCTCAGGAAGCTCTGAACTCCTGCTGGTAGGGAGTGGGCTTGGAAAGCAGGTACTGTTGAAAACCCCTAGAGCTTTCATGTTGGAGAACTTTGTGGAGTACTGGGAAAGTTGTTGAACTTTTTGTAGATTGTACCACACTGGACTTTTAAGATTTTGAAGAGACAAAAGAGGCAAGTGGGGAAGTGGCAGTAAACAGTAAATATGTTAGCTTTTGATACTTTGAGCAAGGGGTAAAAGAAATTTCTAGCACTACTGTAAAGTCGGATCATCTTCTGCTCTAATGTGTTGTCTTGCTCGTTCGTTCATTCATTCATTCATTCATTCATTCATTCACTCTGCCTTGCCCTCTTGCTTTCTTGCCCCTGCCTGTCTTTCTTTTAGTCCTGGGTATTAAATGGTATTAGACCCGAGAACCCGGAGCATGCTGGGCAAGCATTCTACCACTGAACTATATATTCGCAGATCCAGATCCCTTCTGAAATAGCTAAGCAACTGCTGGGCTGGTCACAGTGGGACCTTGCTCCATCTCCTGGCCCTCAGTAAAAGCAAAAGTCATTGCTGAACTCTAGGCCAAGGGGGTGTGCTCTCCTCGGAGTCCATTCTCACCGCAGTGTCTCTTCACAGCTTCAGCCTGTGGCATTGTTTTCTGTTCTGGTGGATTTTTACTCAGGGCCCAGTGGCTTCCGTTCCCCTTACGACATCTTTAGAGCAGCACTGTAGCCTACCTAAGTGAGGGAAAAGCAGTTGCGGGCACGTAGATCTCCTGGCTTCTGTCTTAGGATGGGGCCCACTCAGGTGCTGCCTCTGAAAGGCTGAGGGTTGGAAGAGGAAAGTCAGTGCAGCAGAAAGCTGGTTTCCTTCAGATGGGCCTGTTCTGAAGGAGCTCCAACTACTCTATGGTGCTTACTTAATGGGTGACAGCTGCCTCCCAGCTACCTGTCCCTGGCACTGTGCCTTCCCACTGGTCACTGTGAAAAGTAGGTCACACTGGACTCAGAGGCCAGAATCCAGGACAAGATCCCTCTTCCTGAGCCCATTACTTCTTCATGCAGCTTATAATGTAGCATTAACTTCTTTTGAGAACTCTGGGGCTTTTCTTCCCAAGAAACAGTAAAACATTTACAAGAAAACAGAAAAGTAGATTTGGGCTATAGCTGTCACCTTAAGAAATCACAGAAAGATTTCACTTCAGCTGCTACTGAGTGACAGCAAGAACAGCTGTGGTCTCTTCCTGTTTCTGAAGCTGACACAGTAGCGGTTCTAGCAGCAGACTCACCTAGACAGTTTCCACGGCTGTTCATCAAGGATACTGAATGCATACTGAAACAGACAATCACTTTCTAAGACATTAGTCCTGGACGGGAATGGGGTATGTTTTGAACTGTAAGAACTTACCAGTCAATTTTCTTCCTATGAAGAGTCTTAACGTTTGAGATTTGTCTTTCATCTACAACAATTCCTCCGTTCATAGTAAAGATGCCTCAGAAAAGGGTGCCCGGGAAGCGCTCCCACACTTCTGAGAACGCCAGGCGGGCTGTGTGCATCTTGTCTCCTAAGACTTTGTGTTTTGTTGTTGTTGTGACCTTGGTTATAAGGATCTATATAGGAGTAGGGTTTTTCTCCCCAGCCTCCTTTAACCATCACTTCAGTGTAAGCCCTTCCACCCCTTTACTGAGAAAAAAAAAAATATATATATATATATATATATATATTAAAAAAAAACCACAAAAGGTATGCACTTTAATTCCTAAGGAGTGTGGTTGTTCCTGGCCCTTAAGCCAGAACTCAGGAGGAGAGCTGAAGAAGGAAACTCTTTGCCAGACCCTGTAAGATTTAACCAAATGTCTTTGCCTCTGCCCCCTAGTGCTGGGGATTGAGCCAGGGCCTTACTCGTGCTAGGCAACTGCTGCCCCAGTCACAGTATCTTAAAGTGAACACAAAGTACCATGTTTGCGAACTGCCACCAAGCGCTCCTGCCAAAGGGGTAAGGAACCACTAAATAAAAGAGTCCAAAATACTTACCCTGATTTTGGAATTTTTCCTGAGGGAAATTTTATTTTTATTGAATTATTTTTTTAGCTACCAAAGTATAAAAAGAAAAGTCTGTGTTATTTTGTGGTAAGCTTTCTTTTCTTCTTCTTTTGATTAAAAGTCAAATGAAAATACAATAGCACTAAAATATTATTCAGAATTACATCATGTCTAAGTACCGGGTTCATTTCCCCTTAATTTAGCAGTTGTCCTCTGGTTCTCCTCCTGTAGATTCTGTCTTTCCCCTGGTGACAAGCCAATAGTTCTTGGAGGGCTAGCATGTCTCCTAGAGCCCTGTTGTGTCGGGGAGGGGGGAGGGCAGGAGGGCCAGGGGAGGGAAATTAAAGAAGAGTTAAGAGGTGGGTTTATGTAAACATATTTAAAGCAGTTAGCAAAAGCTTTCTCATTGAACAGCTTTAAGAACAATGTGAATGAAACCTTAGCAACTTGGCTAGTAATCTGAAAAGTCTATTAATGTATACTTGAAATTCTGTTTGTATAAAAATGCATTTCCTCTTTATTTTGACACTGTATAAGAACATTATGCATGTGAGTGGTTTGAGAAATAAAAGGTTTAATACTCAAATTTGAATCTCTGTCTTTTCTATATAGAGAGATTAATTTGTTTATACTCTTGGAATTTTGTAGTATGGTAGGAAGACTGAGAATTTAAGGCCCTTTACCCTTTCAAGAAGCCTGCTCTCCTCCAAGATGAAATAATAACATATTTACGTCTTTTATTCTTATGGTTTTCTGTTCTACTTTTGGGGAAAGGGAGTCATCTTGAGACAGGGTCTCTCCCTATGCAGTCCAGCCTCAACTGTAGATCCTTCTGCTTCTGTCTTCCAGAGTGCTAGGATATAGGTGTGTGCCACCATGGCTGGCCTCTTCCCCTTTAGTTACCCAGACATTGTTACTGGGTAGAGAAAAATTGGAAATGTCACTTTCCCAGATTCCCCAACAGCATCTTAATCTGCGCTTCCTCTCTTGTCTTCGTTTTGAGTGGAAGAGCCCATTCTTGTGAGGTGGCAGCCATATTTATTTTTACTTCTGGTCACAAACAGCAAAAGGAAAAGGTCAAAGACTGTTTTCGCTCACACAAGGGTTAGCCACTCTCCCCATGAACAGAATAGTGTTCAGAGCAACTTCCCTGATAAGGACCAGGAAGGGCCTGTTGGCCTTGAAGGTCACCCTGCTTGGGTTCAGTGAACGGCCAGCAATCACGACTGCAGTGCTCGCTGCTGCTTCGCTGCCTTCCTCATTCACCTGCAGGTCACACAGGAAACAAGCATTAGCTACCCTGCTAGTCCACACAGCTAGTCCACACACACAAACCCTGCAGCTCCTCACACTGATGTTTTCCAGTAGCTAGTATGCATGAAATGTATGCCCTGGCAAAGCTGCAGCCCATACTGGGCGGTTCTGTTGAACTTCTCCATATTGGGGTTCATGGTCTTAAGCTGATGAGGATGATTGACCAGGTCTCTTCCTCAAGAGGGCACCAGGTCTCACTACAGATGGCTGTGAGCCACCATGTGGCTGCCGAAAATTGAACTCAGGACCTCTGGAAGTTAAGGCTGTAACGGCTGAGCCATCTCTTCAGCCCTAATATGCTTGGACACAAATGATTCCCTCCAGAAGCCTCCTCATTCTTACATCCAGTGGATGCAATGCACTGGGCTCATCTAAAGTCTTGCGAGAGTTGTACAAGTGTGATTCCTGAACTAGAAGTCACAGTCTGGTAGCATGGTGGAATGCTATCGTAGGGCATTGTTTTGAACCAGCTGCTAATAGAAATTCAGGAGCAAGATCAGACATCTATAATTGAAATAGATTCACTCTTGAAGTATAAAAAAATCCTAGGTATAACTACCCCCAAACAGCTACACAGAAGCTGTGCCTTATGAAAAGACAGTCCTCCAGTTGGATGAGATGTTTTTCTTGGAGTAATAACCTGAGCATGTGTTTGAATGACACATCCGAAGGGCAGACTGCCTTCAGAAAAATCTGACCATTGATAACATTATGTGTTACTGTCTTCTCTGGGATAGGATCTTGCTGTGCTTTCTAGTAGCTGAGGCTAGCCTGTCATTCAGGATCCTCCTGTATTAGCCACCTACTCTGGTTTCTTTTAAACAGTCTTATTATATACCCCCTTGCTGGCTTTCAGCTTTCTTTATAGACCAGGCTGGCCTGGAACTTGTGGCAATCCTCCTGCCTTTGCCTCCTCTCCTGGACCATTAAGTACGTGTGATCTCTGTGCTTTGTGGGGCTGGTTAATGTTTTTTTCCCTTCCCTTTGGCTGTTCCACATATATTCCAAGTTCATGCTGGGACTAAATTTCCAAGTAGTGTGAAGATAAGATACAGCCAGCTCCCACTTCCCTCAGGTCCCACTGAGCTTGGCTCCTACAATTAGTTCTCTGACACTTACTCTGAACCTTTCTCTCTGATTGCAGCCTTGCAAACTCAAGCCCTGTAAACTTTGTCTAATCTTGGCCCGTTTCCTTCTGCTCAGTCTTTGCTCCCAGGATGAACAGCCTACACCACTCGGTGTCCAGCCTGAACATATGTGAAAACCCCCTGAGATCTGTGTAAAGAAACAGGTTCTTAGGCTCCTCCCACGCCCATCAGTCTCCAAGGGCAAAGATCTCCACCTAATGCTAAGGAGCCACACTTCGGTATCTGAGAATCAGAACTACAAGCTGGCATGACTTACTCTAACACAGTTCTGTGCTCGCCTCGGTTGGGGGAAGAGAGGCTGAGCAACACTCCACAATTTTCCAAACTGAGACTTCTCAGATCTCAGCACACTATTGTGTGTAGTGAATCTCTCAGGATCAACATGTGCCAGCCTAACTAGGTTTCTGAAATGCTGTCTCTCACAAGAGTCTCCTAGAACACACCTGGGAACACTAAGGCAAGCCACACTCATTAGTTACCCCTTTCTTATGTTCAATTGCTCTTCACCTGCTTCACTTAAACACACGCCCCTCCCCATTCTGTCCAGATTGGGTTTTAGTATTTTGCCCCATGTTTTCCATATTCCTGAAACATCCCAGAATTCCCTCTCAGTGGCCTGTGCTGGCTCCTTTTCCTTGGGCTTCCCTCTAAATATGCTTATCTGGCAGGAGAGGAGGTCAAATAGCTGGAGCTTGAATGTCGTACACAGGCAGACCTCATGGAGAAGGCTTCAAGCTTCTCCTCGTGCATGATTAAAGGAATATTGCAAACTTGCCTCTTCCCCGTTCTGTCCTGCTGCTAACAGACCTGCTGTGTCTGCCCAAGAGCGCAGCAGGAAACTCCAGACACTTGTGCAGAACTGACAGCAATGCAGAAAAGGCAGAAGGTGGAGGGAGATGAACTCACCTCAAGAAACGCTTTGTGGAATGCATCAGAGACATACAGGTCATTCCTGCCGTCTGCAACAATCCCTAGAAAGGAAGATCAGGAAAGCGGGTGTGTGATTTGACTCCAGGCCACACAGGAGATCAGTCTGAATGAAGACATTCCTCTGAGTGGTTTGAGAAGTAGAATGCTGAACTCCCCTCATCACAACCTCCACCCCCTCACTGGATACCTCTTAAAAACAGGGAGGTAGTTGGACTTCTTTGACTTCTTTGTCAGCTTCTTGTGAATTTAATGTCAGCTTCTTGGGGAAGGTGGAAGGGTGGGACTCTGTTCTTAAAGAAAAACCTGACTATATCAAATAAAAATGTTTTCCCAGACTGGTAACATTTTTGAGAGGTTTGGCTTTCACAGCTAGTTTAAAGGTTAACTCAGTAAAGATAAAATCAAATTACCTGGTTGATACCTTTTTAAGATAGAGTCTCTTTGGGTAGCCCAGGCTGGCTTTAAACTGTCATCCTGCCTTAGCCTTGAGTGTTGAGATTATAGTTGTGTGCCACCATGCCCACTTCTGGGCTTCTTTTTGACAGAGATATCGGGGGGTCAATGAGATTGTTCATTGGGTAAGGGCACTTTGCCCCCAACCCTGACAACCTGAATTTTTTTTGTTTTTTTTTATAGATTTATTTATTTATTTATTAAGTATATAGTGATCTGCCTGCATATGTCCCTACAGGCCAGAAGAGGACAGCATATTTCATTACAGATGGTTGTGAGCTACCATGTGGTTGCGGGGAACTGAACTCAGGACCTTTGGAAGTGAAGCCAATTCTCTTAACCTCTGAGCCATCTCTCCAGCCCCTGACAACCTGAATTTAATCCCTGGGATACACATGTCTTTAAACATCTGAAAGTTGTACACACACACACACACACACACACACACACACACCCACCATGGCACTTGTGCATCCTCATACACAGATAAGTGTATAGATAAGCAAAAGATATTGCCAGACATGGTGGCACACACCCATAATCCCAGCACTCAGGGTGGAAACAGCACAGTCAGTTGAAAGTCAGTCCTAGCTGCACAGTGGTTTCCAGGCCAACCTGGGCTGCCTAAGACCCTGTCTCAACCAAAAAAAAAAAAAGTGTTTTAAGGTCCATTTTTTAGCTTTAATTTACTGTCATCTCGTTTTTATTTTATTCAAGATTTATTCTCTCTCTCTCTCTCTCTCTCTCTCTCTCTCTCTCTGTGTGTGTGTGTGTGTGTGTGTGTGTGTGTGTGTGTGTGTGTGTGTAGGCACCTATGAAATCAGATCCCCTGGAGCTGGAGTAACAGGAAGTTGTGAGATATCTGCCTTGGATTCTGGAAACTGATCCTGGGTCTTCTGCAATAATGATCCGTGCTCTTAACTGCTAAGCCATCTCTCTAGCTTCTTTTTTATTTTGCTTTTGAGACAAGGGCTTCTTAAATAGCCCAGGCTAGCCTGGATCACTATCTTTCTGCCCTACCTCCCAAGTGCTGGAATTATAGGCTTGTCTCAGCATGCCTCACTTTTAATGTCTGTCTCTTTGAATTCCAATGGTGTCCTCTCCTCTATTAGATACAAAATCATAGGATGACAGTCCTGGCTAGACTCCTGGAAACACCCCCTGTCACAGTGGGGCTGGGAAGGGCAAAGGATTGCCACAGCTTATCACAGAGCCCAGATCAGAATCCAGGTATCCTGACTTGACACTCTTTTCTGTGCTTCCCTTGACTGTCTCTCCCACACGTGGTCAAGCCTTCACCTTGAAGTAGAGAGGAGGTAGTTTTCTCCTTTACCAACCTGGGAGTTGGGACTTCTCAGGGTTGAACAGATCCACAAGGCCCATGTCTTGCAGCTGCTCCTTTAGACTGAAGCTATCCTCAGTGCGGAAGCGGGGCATATGGACCACAAGCATGGTCTCCGTCAGCTCGTCTAGCCACTCCTGGAGCAGCTCTGGGGAGAGTTCCCGCTCCACCTTGGCCAGGCTCTTCTCAGGCTTGGGCAGGATGAGCACCATGGTGATGTCATCGCCCTTGAAGGGCAGCTCCAGCACCTGGGTGCCTTCTGCTACACGCCGGTATTTGAATTTGCCTTCCTGGTACATCATAGACACTGGGCATGTCTGCTCATCAGCCTTGTAGAACATCTCCCTCCTTGTGTTCTCAGGGCTAAACTTTGACTTCCACAGGCCCTGAAAGACGTCAGATTGGAGAATCATAAAGCAAGATCAAAAATATCCTAGCTGAATACGTCCTGATATGGGACATGATCATTGTCGGATTGCATCAGCAGATAAATGCAGCTGTTAGAAAAGCTAAATGTCTCTTAAAAGGCTAAGAATTATGTGTGAATGGCATGGTTACTTCTGTGTATTTCTATGTTTTTCAGATTTCCAGCAATATTAGTATCATTACTTTTTTTAAAAAAATATTTATTTATTATGTGTACAGCATTCCTGCCATGTGTGCCCGCAGGCCAGAAGGGGGCTCCGGGTCTCATCATAGATAGTTGTGAGCCACCATGTGGTTGCTGGGAATTGAACTCAGGACCTCTGGAAGAGCAGTCAGTGCTCTTAACCGCTGAGCCATCTCTCCAGCCCTAGTATTCTTACTTTTACGTGTGAGAGGAGGGGCTTGCCCCTGTGCGTGTATGGACGTCAAAGGGCAACTCCTCACCAAGCAGGGACTGGTTCTTTCTTCCCACCATGTGGGCTCCATGCTGGAACTCTGCCAGGTGTGGTGACAAGCACCTTTATCAGCTGAGCCATCTTGCCAACCTAGTATTTTTTTTTTATCAGAAAAGTCTAAATCCAAGACTAGCCTACAACCCTGTTTGCAAGTACATTCTGCCTTGTGTTTCTGCTGACAGCCTCCAGAGCTCGGTGCTCTATCCCTGATGAATTAGAGGGCAGACTCAGACAGCAAGCCCAGGAATCTGTCTGGAAATCCTGCCTGACTTCCGGCACCAATCTTTCTCATTGTCTGACTCTTTGCCCTTGTGATAAGTCATTTAACTTTGAGTGGTGGCTTCTCACCAGCAAGTTAGGCATTAAAAAGAGCCAATGGCTTTAGAATGTGAACTGTGTACTCTAAGGATGTACAAATACCTCACGAAGCATTTCACGTGCTCACCTACTCTGTCCCTTTGATAATCCTGTAAAGTAGGTGAATTCTCGTTACCATTTTTTAGATGCAGAAATCAGGCCATAGGAAAGTCCCCAGTATCTCCCCAGTAACTCACAAGAATTTGTATACTTGGGCTGGATGGTGGTGGCACACGCCTTTAATCCTAGCGCTCAGGAGGCAAAAACAGGTGGATCTCTGAGTTTGAAGCCAGCCTGGTCTACAAAATGAGTTCCAGGACAGCCAGACTGTTACACAGAGAAATCCAGTCTCAAAAAACAAAAACAAAACCATATACTTACAAACAAGAAGTCAAGATTTCAACAAAAAATCATACTGCATAAATGGCCCAAGGTCTCACTTGCAGTGGCAGGAAGATCAAGAGTACTAATAAATAGCAAATTGTCCCATAAACTGTAGGATAACACGCTGAGGGAATGCAGTCTATTGTTCTAATAAATAGCAAGTTGTCACATAAACTGTAGGGTGACAACATGTTGTGGAAATGCAGACTATTGTTCTGGAGGAGAGGGGATCTCCGAGTGGCAGAGTCCCTGGGCCACAGGGAGGAAGGAGAAGCACCAACATTGCATGTCTAAGGACAAAAAATACGTCACAATTGCAGCTGCTCTGCAGAATGTCCATGGTGTCTTTTCCACTATCCTTTCCCTCTCCTTCTCAAATGTGGTAAAATTGGAGTGGTCGTTAGACCCCTGGACTCTGAGGAAAACAATTCATATACATGGCCACATCACAGGCCCCTTCTTAGTCTGCAGTGAGCCCAGTACTCAGAGCTTCTGAACCCCAAGGAGCTGTATACAATAGAAATTGCTCTAGGCAGTGAAGAAATCCACCAGTAAAATCATTTTGTTTCAGATTTTAAATACATTAACTGAGCATAGTTTGAATGCACACGCCTTTAATTCCAGCACTCAGGAAGCAAAGGCGTGTGGGTCTCTGGAGGCCAGCCTGGTCTACTTAGCAACTTCCAGGACAGTCAAAGATGCATAATTTTAAAAAAAAAAAAGGAAGAAGACAAAAAAGAAAAAAAACATTAATTGTATGGCAGAAATTGTCACACAAGTGCAAAAGCTTGTTAGCCTTGAAGGATAGTTCACCTGTTCTGCCCCAACCTGGGGACATGACTAAGCCCCTGGACTGCTGGGCTCTTCAAAAATTTATATGGCTGCCTAGCTCATGCATGGACCATTTCTCAGGAGGGATCTGACTACACATGCCCCAAGATGTGGAAGAGGGTGAGCTTCATAGTGAGGGGAAGTCCCTGGGGTCTCTCTAGGACCAACTGGAGTACCTTGAAGTAAATGGTGTTAACCAACACCAGGGCTGTGAGCTCGTTGATGGCTCCCTGGGGGATGACGTCTTTGATGCGGCCTTCAGTCTTATTAGCTACCCAGTCGTTGATGCTCACTCGGGATTGCTCTGCATTTTCCTAAAGAACACAAGGGGGGTGAGTGGGGAAGCGGGAGAGGAATGGGAGGAGGGAAGGAAGTGTAAATTTTTGAATGGAAAAAAATAAATTAAAAAAAAAAAGAAGTAACCTGTGACCTGCGCAACTCAATTACCCTTGAATTTCAGGTCCCCCCTGCATGTTGTTCTTCATTTCTCTGCTCTCGTCCAGTGTCTGGTTGAGAGGCCACCGCTTTAGCGCACTGATGAAGCCTCACACATCCGACACACTGTCACTTGTGTGTTCTCCTATGGTTAATCTTTTGTCATGCCAGCGGTCACACCAGGAACCAGCCCACTAACAAATGTTAGAAGAAGAGAAAGAAAGAGGAGACCAAGGATCAGGAAAGAAGGACAAGGAATGCAGTCTGAAGGGCAGAAGGCCCGGCGTTATCTACTCTGATGCTGGAAAACCTAAACTCACGGGAGCATCTTCTCCAAACATGGTCTATGGGAAGAAATGAGTAATGATGTGGTTAAGAGGAAAGGGGGTAGTCCTGTGTAGTAAAATAAGTTTAGAAAAGGTGGTGGTGGTGGTGTGCACCTTTAATCCCAGCACTTGGCTGGCAGAGGCAGGCGGATCTCTGTGAGTTCAAGGCCAGCCCGGTCTATAGAGTGAGTTCAAGGCCAGCCCGGTCTATAGAGTGAGTTCAAGGCCAGCCAGGGCTACAGAGTGAAATAAAATGCTGACAGAATTAAGCTTGGTGGTTGGAATGGGAACAGCCCCAGCGCTTCATGTGTTTGCATACTTAGTCCCCAGCTGATGAAGGATTTTTGGAAAGGATCAGGTGTGTCCTTCCTGGAGGAAATATGTAACTGGGAATCAGCTTTGTGGTTTCAAAAGCCCATGCCAGCCTCAGTCTCTCTCCCTGCTTGTGATTAGGCCTGTGGCTGCCAGTCTGCAGCCACGCTTTCCACCATGATGAAAATGGACCACGCCCTCTGAAACCCTAAGCAAACCCCCAGCTAAATGCTTTCATTTTTTAAAAAAATATTTATTTATTATGTATACAACATTCCTTCCATGTATGCCTGCAGGCCAGAAGGGGCACCAGACCTCATTATAGATGGTTGTGAGCCACCATGTGGTTGCTGGGAATTGAACTCAGGACCTTTGGAAGAGCAGGCAATGCTCTTAACCACTGAGCCATCTCTCCAGCCCTAAATGCTTGCATTTTTAAGAGTCACTTTGGTCGTGGTATCTCTTCACAAAAACAGAACAGTAACTAAGACAGAAGTCAAGGTATTTTTTGTTGTATTATACTTTATAGGCTTGGGTGCTTCATGAGCTCCAAGGGGGCATGTACCAGTTTTATTTTACCATGACATATTTGAGCTTGGTAAGATTAAATAAAAAAGTAATGTGTTACACAACGTCTTTAGAGAACCCCCAAGCCGGGCGATGGTGGCGCACGCCTTTAATCCCAGCACTCGGGAGGCAGAGGCAGGCGGATCTCTGTGAGTTGGAGACCAGCCTGGTCTACAGAGCTAGTTCCAGGACAGGCTCCAAAGCCACAAGGAAACCCTGTCTCGAAAACCCCCCAAAAAAGAGAGAGAGAGAGAGAACCCCCATAACAGAAGGCGTGAGTACCGTTGCTCTCTGAAGTCTGGAGTAAGGGTTACTGTGCCAAGGGTTTTGATTTGTCCTCAGCCTCCACCAGCCATTGGCAAGTACAGCAGTGTTCATTTGGATCCTGTTTCTCCCCCTTCTCAGTGTGAGTGGAGAGGACTCCGATGTCTACAACTCACCTTGAAGTCCAGGGGCTGGAGCTTGGCTCCATAGACAATCTCACTAATGTCCTGATAGGTCTCGTTGAAGGTAAGGGATTTGTCTCCAAAAAGGCGGTTCGCTGCTACCAAGTTGGAGGACTTGTTGGCTTTTCGATAGAGTCGGCAGTTCAGTTTGGCAAAGAAGAAGTGGATCTGATCGGATGTTTTCTCTGAGATAGTATCAAACTTAAAAACCTATAGTGACAAAAGAAAACAGTCGGTGTGATTGGGCAGCCCAGTTACCACGGGTACCAGGTACAGTGCTGGACCAACAGCCGTTCTCAGCGGCTAAGTTCCCTCCAGTACAGTGCCTGGTACAGCATGAGCAGCTCATGTTTTGAAAACGACTATGCAAGAAAAAGAAGAGTAAAAGGCGGGGAACGTAATGGGGAAAGACCAAAAGACAGGACTGCCACCTGCTCCTTAAGGGACTGCAGACCAATGCAGGGTACTTTCCGACCCCATGTGGGGAAAGCATCTTGGTAATTCTCGACAGATCGAGGAACCAAGATAGTGGATCTCACTGTAAACAAGCATTTCCACAGCATCTGCTTGGGTCAGCACCTCTTCAGGGCTCTGCCATGCTGGCTGTGGAAGGGCTGAGAAAGGCAAAGATTGTGTCAGCAAGGAAATAAATAAACCCAGAATCAGAGTCTTGGGGTTAAAAGGACTCTCATACCAGTCAGCTGCCACAGACCCAAACCACCTTCTTCATCACCAGCACACAATGGAGAGGCTGGCCCCTCCCCCTCTATGCTCTGTCCTCCGTGGGAAAAGGCTTTCGGTTTTATTTATTCTGCAATTCAGGTTTTCCTGATTTTGTTCTAATATGCACTCTGTGCTTGTGTGTGTGCCATGTGCACGTGGGTGTGTGCACACATGCAGGCAGAGCTCAGAGGACAACCTCGAGTCTTGTTACTCAGGAACCATACACCTTTCTCTCCACCTTAAAACAGTGTTTATTTGGAGGGTGGTGAATGAATGCCTCGTGTGTGGGCATGCCTAAAGAGCCCAAGAAGACTCTGGATCTTCTGCTGCTGGGACTACACAGGTTATGAGCTGCCAGATGTGGAAGCTGGGAATCTAACTTGAGTCCTCTGGAAGAGAAGGAAGCTCCTTTCACCTCCGAACTCTCAATCCAGACCCATCTTTCCCTTATGTGAGACAGTCTCTCACTGGCCTGGAGCTGCCGCAAGGGATTCGCCCATCTCTCCGCCCCAGCTCTGGAATTACAAGCCTGTGCGTTAAAGCCCAGCTTTCCGGGTCTGGAGCTCAAACTCAGGACTTGTGCCTGCAAGGCAAGCTCTTCACACTCTCCCCAGGCCCCTTTTGGATCACTCTTGGCTAAAAGCTCTGTGGGTCTCTTGGAGAGAGAGTCCCATCGATTTTCTATATCTGACTTCCCATGTGCGCGTTGGGAAGCTCTGTAGAAGAGACTCAGGACGTGTTTGATTACAAGTGATGTCATATCTCTGGTGGGTTTTTCTGCCTGTCTTTATTTTGCGTTGGCAGAAATTAAACCAAGAGCTCTGTGAATTACTAGTCACGTGCTCTACCCCCAGCCACGTCTCCAGCTCTTGTTTCTTTTCATAAAAAGGATCACATTTAAGTTCACATTTGAGGACAGGGACATTTGAGACTGAGGCCAGTGTGTGAGAACTTACTGATAGGGGGCAGCATTGTGACAGGAGTTTCTAATGTGCTGCCCAGCATCCTTCACAAGAGCACCAGGGACAGACTACAGGGAAACGACAGTCTCTTGTCCACTGTGCTGGAGACACGGAAGAAGCAGCCTCTGAAAGCTGAGCCCTCTTCTGTGAGAGCAGGTGTGCATTGCCTCAGCCCTGAGCTGAACAAATGAAGTTTAGTGGAAACCGGCCACTAGCATAGATAGAGATAAACCTTCCTAACTTCCAGAATTCAGTGACTTGGAATCACAGGACCACTATATGCCATGCTGGAGGGTTTTCTGCCTCCCTGTCATTTGTCCTTGTTTCCAGAGTGAGATTCTGACGTAGGATTCCCCTTTGTATACTATGAATATGTTTTATTACCAATGGTTAATAAAGAAGCTGCTTTGGGCCTATTGCAGCACAGAATAGAGCAAGATGGGAATTCTGAGCAGAGAGTTAAAAAAAAAAAGAAGGTGGAGTCAAAGAGATGCCTGTAGCAGCTGAAGGAGACAGAACCATGAGCCTGGTGGCAATACTTAAAATAATAAAAATGGTTTAATTTAAGATGTAAGAGTTAGTTAATAAAAAGCCTTAGTTAATAGCTCAAGCAGTGTTTTAATTAATATAGTTTCTGTGTAATTCTTTTGGGTCTGGGGACCTGGGAAATGAACAAGCTGTCTCTATCTATAAGATTCAACCTGAAGAAAGCCAACAGGGCACTCAAGTCAAGGGCAGAGTAAGGATCTAATGTTTCCACCCATGGTTTAGGGTGATACCAGTGGCTACTTCATTCATGGTATTTCTTATCATCTTGCTACACACACACACACAATATACATATACATATATACACACATATAAATGATAAAATAAATGAATATACACATAACTGGGCATAGTAGTACACACCTGTAATCCCAGCACTTGGAAAGTAGAGGCAGGAGGACCACAAGTTCAAGGACAATATTGTTGTAAGGAGGCTGCTTGTTCATTTCCCAGCCGCTCAGACTCCCAAAATAACCACATAGAAACTGTATTAATTAAATCACTGCTTGGCCTATTAGCTCTAATTTCTTATTGGTTAGCTTTTACATATTAATTTAACCATTTGTATTAATCTGTGTATCGCCACATGGCTGTGGTTTATCAGGTAAAGTTCCGGCATCTGTCTCCGGTAGGGCTACATGGCTTCTTTCAACTCCACCTTCCTTCTCCCAGCATTCAGTTTAGTTTTCCCCACCTAGCTCTATTCATTTGCCCTATCACAGGCCAAGACAGTTTCTTTATTAACCAATGGTATTCACAGCATACAGTGGGAAATCCCACATCACAACATGCGTGAGACATTGTTTCAGAAAATGAGTGAATGAGAGAGAGAGAGAATGACTAACAAGAGAAGTTGCGACACCAGCCTTCTCCCATTTATAAATAGTGCAGAGCATGGGCTGGCAAGAGGAGTGAGCAGGTACAAGCACTTCTTGTCAACCCTGACAGCCGGCATTTGATCCCTAGAACCCACAAAAAGTCACATGAGTAGCCTGTATCTGTAATCCCAGCGCTCCTATAATAGGGGGTGGAGAGACCAAAGAATCACCTGGAAGTTTGTAGGGAAGCTAGCCTGGACTCTGCAGAAGAGCAGAAATGAGGGACTCTCGCTCAACAAAGTGGAAGGAGAGAACCGACTCCTGAAAGTTGTCTTGGGCCTCCACACACATGCCGCAGCACTCAAATAATAATAAGTAAAATAATTTTTAGATGTGAGAGACTAGGAAACATCTATAAAGAAGACATTCAGGTAGTAACTCCTTGACTAATTAAAAAAAAATAGCCACATGGTAGCTAATACTTGTAATTCTGCTATTCATAAGGCTGAGGCCAAGTGATCGTCACAAGTTCAAGGTCAGTCAGAGCTACTTATTGTAAGTATGGGGTCAACCTGGGCTACATAGTAAAAACCTTTCTCAAAAACTGAAGGGTTATTTTGAAAAATAGTCCTGGACAGGAGAGATTGCTCAGCAGTTAAGAGCCTTGGCTTCTGCTTTTCCAGAGGCCCCGGGGTTCAATTCCCAGCGCCCACATGGCAGCTCACAACTGTCTGTATGTTACTCCAGTTGCAGAGGAACTAACAGAGACACATGCAGAAAAGAAAGAAAGAAAGAAAGAAAGAAAGATCCCAAGACATGAAACAATGATTCCAAGAGAGTCATAACCCACAGTGAGTTCACGATCATTAGACATAAAGAAGTTTGAGAGATGTTCCCCAGCAAGGAAAGAGGTAGAGAACTCACACTACCTCCATCAGCTGCTTGAGGGTGTCATTACAGGCACCCAGCTTGGTCATAGCAAAAGCCGTGGAGATGCTCAAGGGCGACAAGAAAATGTTGTCATTGTCATTCTTGGAGTCTGCCAGGTGCTGATAGAAGGTGGTGGCAAATCGAGAGTTGGCCTTGGACAGTTCCCAGACCCGGCGGTTGGTGGCCTCTGGGATCTTCTGCTCTTGGCCATCCTCGTCAGTGGCCTTCTTGTTTGGAGAGCGGTAAATGCACATGGGATTCACAGGGATGTCCCGGGGCTTCGCTATGCAGATGTCATCCACAGAGTTTCCATCACAGATCACACAACCCCAGGCACCAATGAGTAGCAGGGAGAGGAGACGTACCTTCCTGCAGGGGGACAGAACTGTGACTACCCATGCGCACTGGCCACCACAGTCCTATCCCCGAGAAGCACAGGTTCTGGTCTTTGCATCTGAACTAAGCTTCGCTGTCCAGAAGACCCATCCTAGGCTCCTTGCATGGACACAGTTATATACTAGAAATATATGTGTGTGTTCTTGCTCTGAAAAGGAGAATGCAGTTTCCCTTGGTGAGTGGAACACACACATGTGCCCTCTAGAGAGACAGAGAGCAAAGGGAGCCAGTCCCCAGACACAGATGGAGTATAGCCTGGGAGGCTTTGCCTAAGAGGTTAAGAGAATGAATGCAGCCAGTTCAGTGTCTGCTTGCTGAAGGTTCCCAGATCCATAGCCCCAGCCTGACTGTTGGCCAGACAGTCCCGTCTGGAAGGCCTGGGGCTGCCATCGTGAGATGTGACCTGCTGAGCTGGTTTCCCACCCACACATCTGCTCTTCCATCCTACAGCCATGGATCCTGAACCAGGAAGTCACCCTGAATCCTTCCCCTCCTCATTTAGTCTGACCTTAGATTCTCCGTACCCCCTGACCTTTACTGCATTCGCCTTGGTTCTGCCCTCATTCTTTTCTGTACCCTGAATTTCCCCCATAGCTTCTAACAGGGGTCACTAAAAGTAAAGATAATCTCACATTGAAGGTGTTAGGATTCAAATAGGGTTTCAGGAGCCTAGGTTGCTTCATCCTCACTGTGTGGCTAAGGATGACCTTGAACTTCTGATTATCCTGCCTCCGGACCCCAAATGCTAGGATGGTTGGCAGGTATAATGCCCAGTTTGATATCTTTCTAAAAAAAATGAAATAGTAGCCAAGTGTGGTAGGGTATATATCCTTAATCTCAACATTTAGAAGGCTGAGGTAGGAGGATCATGAATTTGAGAGCAGCCTGAACTATATGATACCTCAATTTAAAAAAAAAATGAAGTAGTGAGATTGGCAAGAGAATCTGGACACTCAGTAAAGCAAACCAAGGAATAAATTCCCCAGAATATGCCTGTAGCTAAAACAGTGTGGGCCAGGCTACCCCCAGTTGCTCTGGGGTACCTGAGCCACCTGAAGGGAGTCTGTATCTGGGCACTGAGTCCGTCTAGTCCCCTTCTGGAAGAAAAAGTCAGGCACAGAGTGCAGAAAAGACTTGCTGAGGAAGTCTGCTCCGTGGGAGACTCGGTGGGCTGTGGAGGCTGAGGGCAGGCAAAGAGTGTGTGGACTTTTGTATGGTCTGAAACCAATTCTGCAGCTTGAGAAGTGAAGCCATTAAGGGAAAGGAGGAAGGGAGGGTGACAAGACGGAGGAGGGGTGAGGGAAGGGAGAGAGAGCAACGGTCCCTATCTCTCCATTGTCTGGTGTCTCTCATTTTGTACTTGGGGCTTTTGGAAACGTGAGTGGAGGCGGGAGCGTAATAGAAACCACAGTGGCCAGGCCAGGCTCTCCTTGCTTCCAGCTTCCTTCAACAGTTACATTAAGAAGGGTGTGGTAGCCAGGAGGGAGTCTCTCTATGACAAGGGAACAGGGCTTTGGCATTAGTCAGAGGTCCCCGAGACCGGGACAGTTGCTTCCGAGAGAGATCAAGCAAATTAGACGGCTGCCCTGGCCGCGTCCTTCGCATCGCCCATCTCTTCCCATGGGAAGGCCTCCCTTGCGTCGGGAGCTAAGAACTTAAGATAGGGCTTAGGTGAAAGGACATCTTCCAAGTAGGTCATTAACTACCAGGGAGACAGCCTGGTCTTTTCAGTGTCAGAGGTCAGCCTTGTGAGTCCTTCAGAAAACTCAGAGAGATCCCTTACCTGTCTCCAGCAGCCGCGCTCCCTAGCCCATTGGAATACATGGCCGATGCGCTTCTACAGAGGAGGACAGGAGATGGTGCTGGCTGAGGCGGTCGCTCTGAAAACTGCTTCTTTCCTCTAAATCTTACAGAGGTCCAGAGGCCAGGTGGGGGTGGGGAAGGGAGGTGGTCAGGAGCGAAGGGCTGAGGTCAAAGGCCGATGACCCATTCCCAGGGTTAAGCAAAGTATAGAACTCGGTGTTGTTTAATTAGTAGGCAAGTTAAAGTTCAGTCAGGCCTAGGGAAAGTGTGGTCCCCCTTTCTTGCCCACAGCCCTTCATTCTCCCATCACGTTTATGAGGGAAAGGGAAGAACACAGAGAATTCAAACCTGCTTAGGAAGTCCCTGACTCAGGAGGACTCTGAAGGAAAACAATTCTGATTAATCAAATCAGGAGATAGCAGAAGTAGAGGGGTGGAACTGGGAACAGCTGCTGTTATGGCTCCCCACCTCAGTGGGCTGGCCCCACAGTTGTGTAGCTGAAGTTGACCTTGAACTCCTGATCTTCCGGTTTCTACCTTCCAAGTGCTGGGATTACGGGTGTGAGCCTCCACCCCTGTTTCCTTTACTGTCCACAAGAGCAGCAACTGTTGAAATATCTTCCTTTTATTTTTTAATCTCAAAAGTTTATTTAGCAAAGAAGTTTCATATGTACACAGCTCAATTCTACACCACAGTCAACAGGCCCTTTGGGACGCCGTGTTGACGCCTCTGCTGAAGGCCAGTGTCTAGACTCTTCCCAAGCCTTCTAAGATGACGAAGCCGTTTGCTAGGATGACCACCGTGCCGGTGTTGTTCTGCCACATGCACTGGCTGCCATCTCCACACACTCTCCAATCGCAAGATTCATAAAGGGATCAAAGCCCCACAGAACTCCTCGTACATGTCTGCCACCCTTTAATGTCAGCAATAACTTCTTGTCCATAAATGTTTTCAGTTCAGGGAGAGGGGGAGGGAACCTTGTTCATGGTGACTCCTCAGTAAAATCAGCATGACAAAAAATACTTCGTTTTGTTTGTTTTTTGAGACAGGGTTTCTCTGTTTAACCCTGGCTACCCTGGAACTCACTCTGTAGACCAGACTGGCCTCGAATTCAGAGATCCACCTGCCTCTGCCTACCAAGTACTGGGATTAAAGTGTGGGCTACCATTGCCCAACTTCAAGATAGTTCTTAAATACCAAACAAGCCAAGTTGTGTCTGTGCGTGTTATTAGTAAATTCAAACTAATGGAGACAAAGGACTATTTATTTCTGTTTTTCTCTTCCTCTTCCTCTTCTTCTTCTTCTTCTTCTTCTTGCTTTTTTCAAGACAGGGTTTCTCTGTAGCTTTGGAGCCTGTCCTATAGACCAGGTTGGCCTTGAACACACAGAGATCCACCTGTCTCTGCCTCCCGAGTGCTGGAATTAAAGGTGCGCACCACCACCACCAGGCCCCTGCTTTCCTCTTCTAAATAGTTAAAAATCCTATCACCAGAATGACTGTTACTGTGTTCAGTGTTCCATGATGTGAGGACTTGCGTTGTCCTCAAGAACTGTAGGGAATGCTTCCCTTTCTAGACAGGAAAGCATCAAGACTGCAGCCATGTTGAGTTCTTGCCTGATGGAGCAGGATACTTCCAGGACAGATGGCCAAGCTGGTTGCTCACAGGAACCCATCACCCTTGACCAAAGAAAACTGAAAAGTCGCCTGTTTAGCAAACAAAGGGGCACAACCTACCACAGGCAC
Organism: Microtus pennsylvanicus; assembly: GCF_037038515.1. NCBI lineage: Eukaryota > Metazoa > Chordata > Mammalia > Rodentia > Cricetidae > Microtus > Microtus pennsylvanicus. Next base: position 53,946,745 of record NC_134588.1, on the reverse strand, counting down.
AAGCTAGGAACCATGTGAGGTTCTCCTCAGGGTCAGGGAGTAGCCATATACATAAAGTGGGTATAGGACCAGCAAGATGGCTCAGTTGGTAAAGGCACTTGCCACCAACCTGAGTTTGATCCCTAGGACTCACATTAAAGGCGTGTGCCACCACCGCCTGACTTTTTGCATGATATTTTAAGCACTATTTCCCCTCTATCACCCCAAAAGAGGTTCTCTTCTCTTTTCTCTCTCTCTCTCTCTCTCTCTCTCTCTCTCTCTCTCTCTCTCTCTCTCACACACACACACACACACACACACACACACATACACAGAGTAGCGCACACCTATAAGGAAATTGAGGCAGGATTTGAGAGTTGGGAGATCAGCCTGGGCTACACAGTGGCCGCCTTGTCTTTAAAAGAGAAAGGAAAAAGAATTCAAACTGGAGGACACACGTTTCTAAAGCTACGAGGAAGCTGGCCCTTTAACTGATTGCTCTGGGGAATGCAAATGGCCAGAGCTGCCATTCCGCATCAGGAATCCAACCTACACGTGAGCATAAACTCCATCGTCAGCATTTGGAACCTGCTTGCTGATAATTTTTTTTTTTTTTTGAGACAGGGTTTCTCTGTGTGACAGCCCTGGCTATCCTGGAACTTGCTCTGTAGACCATGAAGGCCTCAAACTCAGAGAGATCTGCTTGCCTCTGTCTCCCAAGTGTTAGAGCTGGAATTAAAGGCATGCACTACCACTACCTGTCTGGAACCCAGTTTGTATAACAAAAGACTGGAAATGATTCCCAGTTGGAGGTGACCAGATAAATAAAGAACAGTAGCGTCCCTAAGGTGAGAACTAGTTTACTGTGATAACAGTGGGGGTTCTCCTCCTGTGCTGATAGAAGATCTAGAGCATCTAAGTAGGAAGAAAGGGACTGCAGGCGTTACAGTACTGCGCCTTTTTTAACGGAAGGGAGGGTGGTGGAGGAAACAGTGTAAGACCCAAAAATATGTAAACAACCCCTATTTCTTTGAGACAGGGTCTGCTCTATCTCAGGTTGGCCTTGAGGTATAACTAAGGCTGACCCTGAAGTGCTGGTCTTCCTGCCTTTGCCAATACCCATTTTACACAGTGCTGAAGATCTACCCCAGAGTTTCCTGCATGCTAGGCAACCAGTCTACCAACTGGATTTTCTATTTTTGTTGTTGATGTCTGTTTTAGGGTTCTATTGCTGTGATAAGATCATAAAAGCAACCTGAGGAGGGAAGGGTTTATTTCATCACAACCCCCAATCACAATCCCTCATCCAAGGAAGTCAGGGCAAGAACTCCAAGTAGGAACCTGGAGGCAGAAACTAAAGCAAAGGAGCTAGAAGGACACTGCTTTGTTGGAGGAGGGCTTCTTGTTCGTCCCAGCCATCCAGATCCGAAATAATTACATATAACAAAACAGTTATCAAGCAAGAATTACAGTTATAATGTTTATATTTACTTTACCTTTTATTATAACTAAGAAAAACTATAACTATAAATTCTTCAACTCCATCAAAGACTCCAGAAGGATTTAATATTACCTAACTAAACAGGAAGTGCATTGTAAGCAACTCCCAAAACTCTAGAAATACATACATATCTGTATGTACATATCTGACCATCTAGAAAATCTAACTAACATGACTACAAGCTTGACTATTATAGATGATTATCTATTTTTTAGATGATTATCTATTAACCTGTATTATACATTACATTTTAAATGAGCTGGACAAACACAATACCTTAATCAAGAGCAGAAATATACATATAACAGAATTGACCTTAAATTTGTATCAATAAACAAGATCCATCTGCAAATATCTATAGCATATTCCTCTTTAAATGTAAATAAACATTTATAGACAGTATTTTCGAATAGGGGCGTAGTTGTCTCCATACTGTTTCTTGCTTTTTGTTGGGGAAGTAATTTCTTATTTATTTTATTTTATTTTTTTTTTGGTTTTTTCGAGACAGGGTTTCTCTGTGGCTTTGGAGCCTGTCCTGGAACTAGCTCTGTAGACCAGGCTGGCCTCGAACCCACAGAGATCCGCCTGCCTCTGCCTCCTGAGTGCTGAAATTAAAGGCGTGCGCCACCATCACACTGGGAAGTAATTTCTGAGGGTATTTTTGGGGTGTTCAAGGCAACCTTTCAGGGGTCTTGGTCCATCAAATCATATTGGTCTGGAAGCAATCCTTAGGTTCTCATTCTCTGTGGAAACAAAATAAGAACTTCCTTTTCAAAGCAACATATCCTTAGACCCAAATTCTGAAGTCAAGATACCTTTGTAATATACATGCTGGTTTAGCTTAGCAGCCTATACAATGAAATGTTTCTCTGTACTTAGCTCCTTCACTGTCAAAAAATTCAAAGAAGACACAATAATATACATAATCCAGACTCTCTGTGTATATTACATCTTTATGTGGCTTGTTTATTTTTACTCTATTTCTTTTTAATATTTATTTTATTATCTTTACTCCTTTAATCCATTACTACAGTACTCTGTCTCTTTAAAGACTTTGTTTTATTTTTTTTAATTTTTTTTATTTATTTATTTATTATGTATACAATATTCTGTCTGTGTATATGCCTGAAGGCCATAAGAGGGCACTAGACCTCTTTACAGATGGTTGTGAGCCACCATGTGGTTGCTGGGAATTGAACTCAGGACCTTTGGAAGAGCAGGCAATGCTCTTAACCACTGAGTCATCTCTCCAGCCCTTTGTTTTATTTTTTAAAAACCATTTACTTCTTTTTAAAACTCTCTGTACTCTTTTTCTCCTCTCTCCCAAGCCTATGTACATTTATCCAACACTGTGACTCATTTAAAGGTCTTTTATGTCTGAATCTGTCCTATTGTGTACCTGTAATTATTTTCTGACCAGAAGTGCTTCTTAAAATGCTAAGCCCTTCTTATGAACTTAAGTGGTGCCATTGCTAGGGGAAATACAGTACTGCCTGCTTGCCCTGCCCAGTCCAGCATGGCAGAGCTGTTTGCTGCCTCTGAGAGCCAGGCTCACAGTTCCATTTTTAGGCACAGTCAGTCTATATTGCCATTAGCACTCTTTTTACTAATCCCATTTAAATGCTCTATAGCTGGACCTCATCAGCATTCGCTGGCAGCATGGTCCAGAAAGCTGCAGTTTCAAAACAATGTGGCTTTTTTTTTTAAACCACAGAATCGTGAAAACCTCTCTTAAAGGAGCCATGCCTCTGCTTGCTTCTAGCAAACAGAGCCCACCCAAGAAAATGCAGCTACCAAACCATGCTCAACTCTGTTCTTTTGTGTCTAGGATTCTCAGGTTTTACATGGATTTAGCCCACCACGATGGCACACCAATTTGTTGTTGGAAGTCCGCTTGTTTGTTTTCTACCCGCCTGGCAGTTTAGACTAGCAAAATTGCAGCACCTCTGTCTCCAGCAGTGGCTCCAAAGCCTCTCACTAACTCTTCCTTTTTTTCTCCCAGCATTCAATTTAGTTTTCCTCGCCTACCTAAATTCTGCCCTATCAACAGGCCAAGGCAGTTTCTTTATTCATCAGTGGTATTTACAGCATACAGAGGGGAATCCCACACTGCTTCTTGGCTTGCTCAGCCACCTTATAGCAGGCTGATATAGCATATTCCATCCATGACTGCCAGCTTAGGGGTGCTTACAGTGGTCTGGGCCCTCCCACATCAATCATCAGTCAAGAAAATACATTACAGGCTTGCCCAGAGGCCAATCTAGTGGGGGCATCATCTCAATTTTGGTTCTCTCTTCCAAAATAGTAGCTTATTTCAAGTTGACATAAAACTAGCTTGACTCTATGATCCACCTGCCTCTGCCTCTGAGTGTTGGGATTAAAGATGTGCACCACCACCACCAGGTGGTTTTCTGATTTGTCACTTATGCAGAAAGGTTTTGACTTGATGAGCCACAAGGATGTCAATGCTGCGTCATAGAGGCTTGGGGGGGGGGCTTGTGTAGGATGAGGGTGGCAGCACCCAAGAAGAGGGACTGACTGATCCCTGAGCTGCTGGGAAGGTAGAGTAGGAAAGGCCCACTTCAGTCTGCTGGTCAAGGAGAGGTATTTAGGTGCCTGCCTGGCGAAACAATTTCTATTAGTTAATAATGTTCTATTGTCTGTAAACATTACTTTGCTGTTAGCAATTGCATTGTATCATGTTCCAAATATTCAATGGTGATAGGTGCCATTTCAAATACTATAAATACCAGAATCTCTGCTGGCTGCTTTCCAGACATTACCCCATCTGCTCTACCGGGATGTTACGGTGCTCTGCTTACAGATGGGGAAAACTGCTGTTTATTTGGTTTGAGTACTTTCCCCCATCACAGTTGGGAGTGGTAAGGTTCAAGCCACTGTCTAAATGCCAGCTTCACCTTTGTTTTTGGTTCGTTTGATTTTTGAGACAGGGTTTCTCTGGGTGCTCCTGGCTGTCCATCCTGGCCTTGAACTCACAGGGATTCACCTGCCTCTGCTTCCTGAGTGCTGGGCATAAAGGCATGCGCCATCACAGCCCAATTCACAGATCTTTTTAACGTGTGCTCTTAACCACTGAGCCATCTCTCTCCAGCTGCTCTTCTGTGTGTTACTAAGGAATTGTCCACGTCTTCCCTGGCTACAAAATAGAACTCACTTGGTTTTCTTTCCTCCCTTCCCTCATTTTGAGACAAGCTCTTACTTAATAAGGAGCCCAGGCTAGTACCAAACTCTGTCTTTTTTTCCTGGTTGTTTTTCTTCACACAAAGCTTAGACCTTCACCCACCATTTGGTTCTTTCCCTCTGGATAGTCAGAGTTTGTTCATAATGCTCTCAAAACCCAGGTCCCAGAAAGGAACACAAAGGCTGTTTCTTTGGCTACAGATATTGTAGAGTATGCTTGTCTCTGATATGCATCCCAGATGAGCATGGCCACAGTATATGGCCTCTGCATTTGTGTAACCAATTCTTTTTTTTATTAACTTTATTTTATGTGCATTAGTGTGAAGGTGTCAGATCCCCTGGATTTACAGACAGTTGTGAGCTGCCATGTGGGTGATGGGAATTGAACCCAAGTCCTCTGAAAGAGCAGGCAATGCTCTTAACTACTGAGCCATCTCTCCATCCTAACCAATTCTTTTTAGCAGCTCAGCTTCCATGTTGCACGATGAAGTCATAACTACTTCAAAGGCCCGGAAGTTACCAGCCAAAGTATTCCCTGATTCTCCAGCTCTTGAACCCAATGTTTTAGGGATATGCTCCTGGGATTCCATTACTGAAAGAAAAGAACCTGACCATGTTTTTGACCAAGAAGAAAATACCTGTCTTCCTCTTCACTATCCAACATTAGCATCAGAAAGACAGCAGCAGGTCCAGGAGACAGTCCTCTTCGCTGTCCAACATTGCCATCAGGAAGATAGCACAGCCAGGAGACAGTGCTGCTGTGCTCACCTCTATACTGCAGCAGCCTTTTGAGAATTCCCAGAGTTCTTTGGGTTTTTTTTTTTTTAATTTTTCGAGACAGGGTTTCTCCGTAGCTTTTGGTTCCTGTCCTGGAACTAGCTCTTGTAGACCAGGCTGGCCTCGAACTCACAGAGATCCGCCTGTCTCTGCCTCCCGAGTGCTGGGATTAAGTCATGTGCCACCACGGCCCGGCCCCAGAGTTCTTTGGGAGTCCTTCCTGCCAGCCTGGCTTCAGCTCTCTCTCTCTCACACAGCTCCCCTTAGCTTCTGCTGTGTTGAAGGATCCCAAATCTCTTTTCTTTTGGTTCATCTTAGCTGGTTCAAGAAAGGGGGGAAAGGCTATATACCAGCCAAACTAACTTGCGACTATATTCCCCTTCTCATGAAGAATATTTTTTTGTTGTTTGCTTTTTTGTCTTGTTTTTGTTTTTGTTTTTTCAAGACAGGGTTTCTCTGTAAAACAGTCCTGGCTGTCCTGGAACTCACTTTGTAGACCAGGCTGACCTAAACTCATGGAGATCCACCCATTTCTGCCTCCCGAGTGCTGGGATTAAAGATGTGTGCCACCACTGCCTGGCTGATATTTTAATAATTGTATAAAATTAAAAAAAATTCTAACTTTTTTTGGAAACTTTAGTCATATCTGGAACTGGGGGCAAACTTTTTATAAGGGGGCCAGGGATGCAGTTCCAAGGTGGAGTGCAGGCTCTGTAAGGGTAGCCAGGGTTTGATTCCTAGCACTAAAAACAAAAGTCTAAAAACATCCTTTAATTACTGTGTGTGATACATGTGCAGCTGTGAATATACTATGAAACCTGTATGATCAGAGGATAATTCTCTGGGAGTTGATTTTCCCCTTCTGTCTTGTTTTTGCCATGTTGCATATTCCAGGGCAGCTTGGCATTGACTTTTTGGGGAAATCTGTCTCTGCCTCCCGTGTCACCATTGGAGAACTGGAGTTCCAGATGTCGCCACTGCAATTGGCTTTGTATGAAGCCCCAGGAATGGGATTTAGGTTAAGTGTGCATCACAAGCACTTTAGCTCCTGGCTCATCTTTCTGGCTCCTAAAATGCTTGTATCAGGTAAAAATTTTGGGGAGGATCCCCATCATTTTTCTTCACTGAGTGGAAGCAAGATTGGAAAGCATGCATGGGCCTTCCCGTTCTTGCTATTAGGGGTTGGCTTGACAATCCATCGAGAGAAAAGAATACCACATTTGGTTCCCTTTCTATTTTTCTTTCTTTTTCTTTTCTTCTCTTCTCTCTCTCTCTCTCTCTCTCTCTCTCTCTCTCTCTCTCTCTCTCTCTTTTATGATGAGATTTCTCTGTGTAGCTTTGGAGCTTGTCCTAGAACTCACTCTGTAGACCAGGCTGGCCTAGAACTCAGAGATCTGTCTACCTCTGCATCCTGAGTGCTGGGATTAAAGGTGTGTGCCACCACCGCCCTCCCCACTCTCCCTTTCCAGACCTTCTTCAGGTCAGTAGCTCCTTTCTTCACCAGCCTCCGGTGTGAGTAGTAACTCTTGTGGGTAGGTGTTTCATGGGGCCTTTGCCTGTTGTCTCATATCCTGGGCTATGTGTTCTGTTTGGCCCCCACAGTAAGACCTTGGCAAGGAGCAAAGAGTAGCTTGGATTCTCCTGTGGTTACTGAGTAACTCAAGGTTTGGCCTTTCCATGGAGCTTTGGCACAACACATAGCACAAAAGCAAGAGAATCTCCAGCTCCTCTGAATTGTTCAAAAAGATCTTGGACTAATTATAGCATCTTAGGGTGACAATTAAGGTGGGATGAAGCTTATCAAAAACAAACCGTGCATTATCACGTTGGCCGCTTTTCACAGGTTCTTGAAGTGTCTTACTGGAATTTGCCCCAGTCCTCGGAACAGTTAGAAAGTTCAGTTTGGGTTTCAGGGAAATCAAACCAAACAGCAAATATTTATTGAACATATCCAGTGCACACAGCTGTGGGCTTTGAATGCACTGGGACTCAATACACATTTATATTTGAAGAGGTGCAGATTCTGAAGTTTGCTGAATTATCAGATAGTACTTCCTTAATGGAAAGATTATTAAGTCTTTTTTTTTTTTAAAGAGGCATTATCACTTCTTAAGAGAAATACTAAGCAAGGTTGGGAGGTTGCACAAGAGAGAGTTGCACAGGGTCAAAGCTCATTATGTGTCCATTAGTTCAGAAGCTGTAGGTGGTAGGAGAAAGCCAGAGAAGAGGAACTGCAGAACACATAGACAGTGGGAGCAAAGTCCCCAGAGACACTGGGGGGATTGAGTCTGCCCTGGAAGCAGCAGGAGGAAACATGGTAAAGCTGGGCAAACATGCGTGCTGTGATGACTGTAGATCAGGAATACGACTGTTGCCCCTTGGGCACATCTTCCACGCCTTGTTCTAGAAAATCTCACCAAGTTCATTCCAGGGACAAGGAAGACCTGAGGAAGGAATGTGCAATGGCAGTAAGCTGGCTCCTGTTAGAACTTAAAGATCTGAGGCCCAGGGCTAGAGATAGCACAGCAGTTAAGAGCGCTGGCTACCCTCCAGAGGATCCAGGTTCAATTCCCAGCACCTACATGGCAGCCCATAGCTCTAACTCTGCTTTCAGAGGCTATGATGCCTTCTTTCGGCTTCATTGCGCACCACATGTATGTGGTTCAGACACACATGTATGTAAAAAAAACCCAAAAACTCACACAGATTTAGAAAAAAAAAGAAGCCCTCCCACTATGGGGAAGTAGACATGCTTTGAGTCTAGGTACAACCTAACTATCTAGGGAGTGAAAAGTCTAGTGAGGAATATGGCAGGCATGTTCAGAGACAAAGGGGTACAAGATGGTACCCTTAGGTTTTAACTGGATTTGGGAGGTTTAGGAGTATGACAGACTGAGGTAACTATAATTATTCCCTGCAACTATTTCAAATGGCTTTGATGCCACAAAAATGACCTGCGTGGTCAAGGGATGTTAGGAGCATGTCCTCTGTCTTCAAGTTACCTCCAGGCAGATCTGCCAGTCTCTCAAACCCTTTCCTTCTGCTTTATCCCTCTGAGCTGGCTCAGGCCCTAATTTCTTGTAAATTAATCACAGCTGGGAACCCTGCCTCAGAGATCTATCACATCAAGCCCCAGCTTGACTTTTGTATTGGAATTTAATTGCTAGCAGACAAAATCCAAATGATTCAATAATTTTATTTATTTTTTTTTTATTTATTTTTTTTTTGATTCAATAATTTTAATCCAGTCTCTTAAAACTATGCTCAGCTCTGGTCTGGAGAGCTGGCTCAGCAGTTAGGTGCACTTGTTTTGGCAGGGAATCCAGGTTTGATTTCTAGCATCCATATGGTGGTTTACAGTCATCCATAACTCCAATTCCAGGGGATCCAACACCTTAACACCTTCTTGGCTTCCATAGGCACTGGGCATACACACGTACATGTATGATAAATCTTTAAAAAAAAAAAAACCCAGTTGGGCAGCGGTGGTACACACCTTTAATCCAGCACTCAGGAGGCAGAGACAGGTGAATCTCTTATGAGTCTGAGGCCATCCTGGTCTACAGAGCAAGTTCCAGGACAGGCTCCAAAGCTACAGAGAAACCCTGTCCCAAAAAACAAGAAACAAACAAACAAACAAAAAATCCGCAACCAAAACTATCTAAGCTCCCGGAAGCCTGGCTGAGACTCATTACTTGGTGCAGCACTTATACACTACTGGGGAGGCCCCTTGCTCTTCCCCTTAGTCCCCTTTTCAGATGTAAAGCCAGTGGAGAATCACCCTGCTTCGCTTTCCCGTAAAGTCTTTAGGTAATTTCACTAAAATTTAAATCTCTGAAAGCCAGAAATAGGATCCGTTCCAGCTCCTTCTGTGATCATGTTCCTCCAAGCCCCACCTGAGACAGACGGAACTGGGCCTCAGTGAATGCCGTGCATGTGTGAGAGAGAGGCAAGCAGATCTTCAATCATTGTGAATAAGTAGGCACAAATTTATATCCTTTGTTCCCCACATATTACCCCCTGCTTACATTTCCTTTACTTTCAGAACAAGCCCATTTTTAGTTTTGAGACAGGTCCCATATAGCTCAGGGTCTTGAACTTGCCACGCAGCTGGAGCTGGCTGGCCTTGAACTTCATCTTCCCAAGCATTAATCTGGAATTAAAGACTAGTGCCACCACACTTTAGTGTGGTCTGCAGCCCTTGTGATAACCCTGCCTTATCTCCAGCTGCCCTATCAATAGTTATGACTGCCTCATTTCATTTGAAGATCAATTCAGCATCTTCCCTGAGAATTCACATACCTTATTTTCTCTCTCTCTCTTTTTTTTTTTGGTTTTTCGAAACAGGGTTTCTCTGTGGCTTTGGAGCCTGTCCTGGAACTAGCTCTTGTAGACCAGGCTGGTCTCGAACTCACAGAGATCCGCCTGCCTCTGCCTCTCGAGTGCTGGGATTAAAGGCGTGCGCCACCACCGCCCGGCACCTTATTTTCTCTTATCAGGCATCTTCATCTCTAACATCCCACTCCCCTCACCATGCTCCACAGTTTCCCCAGGAAATCTTTACCAGCCAACTCGTATATTTTATTACTATTACCTTTTTTTTTTGGTTTTGTTATTTTGGGATAGTGCTAGGGATCAAACGTAGGGTCTTGTATAACAAAATTAAAACTTGTTTAGTCTCACAGCTTCTTGTTCTGAAGATAATTGTGATTTTTTGATAATTCTGCTTACTGTTGTCGTTATTTTATTGAGTCATTCTCACTATGTAGCTCTGGGTGGCCTGGCATTGAACTGTGTAGATCAGGCTGCCCTGAGTCTCACCTATCTCTGCCTTCTAAAGGCTGGGAATAAAGGTGTGTGCCATCATACCCAGTGAGATGAAGCTATTAAAAAAACCCTGTGTCAAGTCCTATTACTAGAGCTCACTGAGGGCAGACGGCACTTTTCTCGTGTCATTTTGTTAAGCATAAATAAACTATAGGAATAGTTTAGTAGGTGGTGAATTCACTCTGTTTTGAGACATGGTGTAGCCCACTCTGTATTTCACTATGGAATGTAAGTTGGCCTCTCGTCTCTAGTGCTTCGTTTGGGGGCATATGCTACCATCTGCAGCCTTGGGAGTGGGGGAGACAGGGTTTCTCTTGGCTGTCTTGGAACTTCCTGTGTAGACCAGGCTTGACCTTGAGCTCACAAAGATTCACCTGCCCCTGCCTCCTAGTACTTGGATTAAAGGTGTGTGTGATCATTTTAAGACAGAGAGACAGGGCTGGCCTCAGTGGCATGTACCACCAACTGCCCAGTGCCTGACTTCAATGTTAGATGTTCAAAACAAAAAGAGATATTTTTAAATTTTTGGTTTTTTAAAAAATATTTATTATTTATACAATATTCTGTCTGTGTGTCTGCCTGCAGGCCAGAAGAGGGCATCAGATCTCATTTCAGATAGTTGTGAGCCATCATGTGGTTGCTGGGAATTGAACTCAGGACCTTGGAAGAGCAGACAATGCTCTTAACCACTGAGCCATGTTTGTTTTTTGAGACAGGGTTTCTCTGTAGCTCTGGATGCTGGCCTTGAACTCACAGAGATCACCAGCCTCTGCCTCCAGAGTACTGGGATTAAAGGTATGTACCACCAACCATCCGCCCAGCATATTTTTAAATTTTTAAATAGCCAACTAGGTTGGAAAGCATGGTTTAACTAGCTGACCACTGCAGATTAGTTAGTCACTGAGATAAAACATTTATGTACACAAAACAAATCCATTTTAGTCTATATGAGCTTCAGTCCAACAGGTTGGATAGTTCCTTCCTGCTTATAGGCCTAGTTTAAGTGGCAGACAGGCCTGGTTTTGGAATTCCCTCTCTAGATGTCACCATCTTTCAAGGATGGATCCAGTACTATTTCATACCTTCTGAACTCCCCTTACCATGGCTCATCCTGTTGAGTACCAGTGGTCCCCAAATTTAGTAATTGTTGGTAGGAGGTGTTACACCACCTCCATTGCTGGTAAAGCCTATTAATTTCATTAAGAAGTATTTTAAAGTAAATTCCAAACAATCAATTTATGCATCTTTAAAAAAATATAGGGAGTAGAAAAAAAAAACAAAAAAAAATATAGGGGCCGGAAAGACGATTCTCCAGTTAAGAGCACATGTTGTTCTTCCAGAGGACCTAGGTTCTAGTCTCAGCACTCACAGTGGCTCACAACTATCTGGAACTCAAATTCCAGAAAATCTGATGCCTTCTTTGGCCTCCACAGGTACCGTATGCATATGGTATACAGACATACATATAAGCAAAACACTGATACACATAAAACAAAAACAAACCTTAAAAAGATATTGTCTTATGTAACTGTTGCTACTATCACCTGAACAAAAACACACACGCCCCACCCCCGTCTTACTAATATTCAACACATAAACATTCCTAATTATAAATGTATCTGTTAGAATCTACATTTATTCATAAATGTCCTGAAATGTGTAATAACTCATCTTGCTGTTTAAGACCTTAAATGTGTGTGTGTGTGCGCGCGCGCGCACGTGCATGTAACAGAGGACAAAAGCAGGGCTGGATCCCTGGAATTAGAATTATAGGTAGTCCTGAACTTCCTGTTGTGGGGCTAGGAACTAAATTCTGGTCCTCTGGAAGAGCAGGCAGCACTTTCAACTCCTGAGCCATCTCCTCTAGCCAGTAATCTTCCTTCATGCCACCCAACTGTTAACTAGTGTATGGTTTGTAACAGACCACATAAACTTACATCTGTTCTCTGTCAGGAGTGACCAACAAGGCTTCAGCACAGGAGTCAGTAAGTAAACAGACAGATATTTTGTCTGAGAAAGACCATTTTGCTTGGGCAGAAAAATGTTCTTGGTTTGATGAGAAGCCATAAAATCAAGCCGTGAAGGCTTGCTGAATACTGGCCCCAGCAATCTCAGAATTAACCCTGTCTCTGAACCACTGCATACTGAAGTGTGCACTGATTCCCACGCTAGAGAAAGCTAGTGATCCCCAGTTAGTGTACTTGCACAAATTAGCTCTTTAAATCTTTCATCATCAATCTCCAAGACGAGAGTTAGATGACAGAGACCCCTTTACAAGAAAAAGACTACACATTGTTCCTCCTTGTTAATTTATCATTTAATATAAATGCTGACAGAAAGCAGATAAAGACCTTGTAGACACATTCATATATTTACAATCCAAAAGGTGAATCACCTCCTTCTATTTGTTAAAATGAATCCTTTTATCTGCAACTCACAAGAGCCTTAACCCTAATTAGGAGCAACAAGAGGCTGAGTCAGTTCCCAAGGTAAGAAAGGAAATAGCATTTTAACAAAATGTGGCATCTTTACTATAAACAACATGCACACAAATAATGCGAGATTGAGAAAGAAGGCCTACAGCTTCTCAAAAATGTGCAGCAGTGGAACGTGTACTTATTCAGATCAGAGTTCTGCAGCTCTGAACACATTCCTATTTCTTTTCTTTCACCTCATTGTTTTGAAGGCTGTTTAAAAATGGAAATAACAAACAGATTAAGCAAGAAAGGGAATGTTCCATTTCAGGCAAGGTCCTTTTTTCCTACTTAAAAAGAACTTGCAAAAAATAATGCCTCCAGATAAAATCTCAGCGTTGGCCAGATGCTAAGTAGTCAGTCACGGGTTAGTGAATTTCAACCCATCCTTTGTTCTCAATTGAAAACATAAGGAAAATGTAAAATTTCCCAAAATTCATTAATTTAAAAGTCAATTGCTATTTTAATGCTCAATTGAAAAAAAATCTGAGCAGGTGGGCATAGAATGACATAAAAATAGGGAGCTGAGGCCATGGGAAAATATAGGAATGTAAAAATCTTTAAAAATAAGTATTTACGTAGCACTGATTCTGAGAAGGGAATTCACATTATCCAAAACGCAATTTCATAAAGTCACTTCTATTCTGACTCAAATCTCATGGGCTCCTTTATTAACTTAGATTACTTTTGTTAAGTATACCTCTGCAGGGCACAATCACATACAATCAATACGATTGGTAAATTACACAAGCTCTATCCCAAGCAAATATGAATCAATGTTAAAAATTTTTTTTTAAAAAAAAAACCAAAAGAACAAAGTAAATAAAATGCACCCAAAAAGGTGATAACAACTGCAGAATGTCTCAGGAGACTGGTATGAGCCAAGAGACCAATTGACCATAGTCAGGGAAGGTTGGCAGGGGGCAGAAAGGAAGGACCACACACGAAGAGGAACCTCACAACTGGAAAATGTTTAGGTGGGTGAAAGGTCTGCTCACAGCCTCAGCTCACTTTCTGCATTTCTCCTGGAAAGTCACAGATGTATTACAAAGGAAGACACTGAGGCCCATGACCAGGGAAGGCAATTTTTTCTTTCAGTTCTTTTACATCCAGAAGGTGGGGAAAACAAAGGATGAGTGGAAAGTTAGGCAAAATACATAAGGGGGAAATCTCTCAGGGAACGCAGAGCTGAAAAGCAAAAGCTTTAAAGGCCTTTTAAGTAGAGAAATAAAAATTTATGGGGTGGTTTGGATATTACTGTGAAATGCCAGCCAACCAGAGACAGGCTACACTAATAAATTACAGAAATAACAACTTTTTAAAGGAGACCAAAAACAAACAAAAAATCCAGACCATCAACCACCCAGTATGTTTGCATTCATTTCTTGACCTTTCATGCCCTCAATAAGAGTGGGACCACCTGACAGTTTCCAGTTCTAAGATGACTCTGCACAATCTAACACGGGAGCCAAAGACTTGTGATCTGTCTACTCAGCATTAAAAGACAAAACACATAACAGTCACCAGAAAATGAGTCTTCTATACAAAATAAATTCATCTTATCTACTAAATAACATACATCAGGATAACAAATTCCACAGGGTTTCATTTTTCTAAATACACATTTTTTTCTGACACAGTACTGTCTTCAGGTTTAAGTTTTTCACCTTGAGTTAATGTGAAAAGAAAAGCCATTTTGCTCAAGGGTAAGTTCAAGAGATTCAGTGTCTGAGATCCAGAGGCTCTGAGAGCAATCCCAGTGCTAAGGGATAAAGGGGTTCCAAGGGCTTTCTCCCCAGTTTATTCAGTGTGGTACGGAAAATCTACCTACAGAGAACATACCCATTGGAAGGCGTTACTTACTCCTGCAGGTGGCAGCTTCCTCTTCTTTATTAATGTAACTAGTATTACTAATCAATTAGAATAGGTTACCTATGAAAACACCTTTAGCAGTTACAGAAATAGAATCTTAAAATTTCAAGTAACAAAAAGGTTTTATTTGAAATTATACCTTTTGAAAAAAGCAAAACAAAACGAGCTCTTTTTCTTAAGTGGCTCAGAAAAGGTGATTGAGACCTAAGAATTTACCAAAACTCCCAGCAAGTCATTTCAACAATTAATTTTCAAAAGCTGAGCTGAAGAAATAAATATAAAAGCTGTAGCTGTCCAAGATAGACATGGACGTGTTTCTGCAAAACAAGCATGCAGATAAAACAGTAGTAGACTACTTGTGTTCAACTCTATGGAGAGTAAATTGTCTCAGTGAAGTCAGTTACTCTGAGCTCTATTTTCAGATGAGATCCCTTTGCAACACTATAAACATGTATTAACAAGATTTTAACACACTTGAACATTTTATAGGATAAGGGTGTAATAGTGTAAATAAACTGTAGTTTATTTGCAAGGTCATTAATTCCTCCTTAAAACTAATTAGGCCATATCTTTTAATAAAATATAAATCATTACAGATGATTTTTTACACAAGATTTTACATACTGAACTCTTTACTTGATTTTTAAAAGCCCAAGTG
The DNA here is from genome assembly GCF_037038515.1 of Microtus pennsylvanicus. NCBI lineage: Eukaryota > Metazoa > Chordata > Mammalia > Rodentia > Cricetidae > Microtus > Microtus pennsylvanicus. Next base: position 53,931,456 of record NC_134588.1, on the reverse strand, counting down.
GAGAATATGGTGAAATTTCATTTTATCACCATTTGTACATATAAACAATAGCACATGAATCCCATTTAGTGAAAGTACGCTGACCCTGAACATAGCGGAACAGGTATTAACTACAGTTAACTATTTCTCACAAGCCTCAAGCTCAGGAAAAATTCCTAGCCCATGACTTGGCCATAGTGAAATACATTGTCCTGTAGGCGCAGCTGAGAGTACAGAAAAACACAGAAGGTACTATTCCATCAAGATAATCCCCAGAAGGGAGAGTGAGTTGCTTAAACAAATATTGTCAAGGATGATTATTTACTGGTTTATAGAAACTGATGAATTTTCATTACTTTTACATTTTATAAGGCCAGCTAACCTTACAGTTAACTTTAGACATCTACACAGTACAATCAACTTACAAATACTACCAGGTTTCATAATCAAAATGGCTACTATTTCCCCTAAAACCAAAACAGAGTAAAGCACAAGTCTTTGGCGCTCCTTAAAGAAATAGCAGGTTATTATTTTTTACCAGACCTTTGCTTGCCTGCCAGTAGGGCAAATACCACATCTGTGCATCACTGAGTAATAACGCCATTAGAAAAGGCAACTTCACAGAAGTCATTGGCTAAGCGAATTCATTTGAATGCTCTGTTTAGAGGCAGCAAACTGTCACTGTTACAGATTGGGTAAGTCAAGGGGAAACTGCAGAATGGCAAGGGGTCAGGAAGAAAAGAAAAAAGATAATCATGGGAAACTTAGGAACTAAATTTCAAGCTCCCATAATGAAGCTCATGGGAGTCCGATGGGACCATGTATCCGAGTAGCAAGTGAGAATCACGTCAATCTCTTGCCTTTAGGCAAAAGAATAAATAAATGGGAAAAAAAAAAACAGAAGGGAAGGAAAATGAGAGAAGGGAATAACACACATTAATGCCGTACCAAATGAGTTCTTACACATTCGGAGTAGTTGAATCTTTGTAACTGACATTAATAATAGTGTCTTGTCACTTGAACATTACTATTAGAAACTTAGGCGACAAGTTCTGTTTAATTAGAAAAGTAGTAAAGAATGGCTCTTTGGTCACATCAGACTATATAAGTTATCCTTCAGAAGAGGGTAGCTATTAGACTTGTGGCTATAAATTAGGAAAGAGGGTCTAGATATTTCATTCTCATTTTTATCATTTTCCAAAGACTCACTGAAAACAGAATGAGCCCCAATACTTTTATATATTCACTACGATAATACACTGGCTTTTTGTTTCTGAACAAGTATGAACGTAAGGCTCCGAACCCTTCCAGAATTGTCCATGTTCATCTTAGATGATTCTTGGTCTTAAATACAGTAAAAAGCAAATAGTCATCCTCAGAAGAAACCATTTAAGTGAAAAACCATGCATATTGCCGAGCATGGTGGCAAATGCCTAGAATCACAGTGCTCAGAGGCTGAAGGATCCTGAGTTCAGAACCAGCCGGGGCTGCATGGTAAACTCTATCTCACAAAGGGGTGCTGCTGTAAAAGTTTACTTTTTATTTGATGAGGGTCGTTTCTTAATGTCTCTAAAGACAAAAATAAAAATCAATGCTTTTCAGATTCTGACAAAAACAGCAATTAAGAGTCATGAAGTTATGCTTCAGTTTATTGTTGCCTCATAAAACAAAATCTGTTAAAGGGAGAAAACATCCTCAAGGTTGTGGGGTTTATTGAATCCCCTCATCTGCCAGTGGGCACAAACAAACAACCACTCCCCCGACACATAAAACACACCTAAGAATTTGTAAGGGAAAATGACCAATTTCTTTAACAGAGAAATTGTAGGCACACCGTCTTCTACTTTCCACCCCAGCCAGACTGGCTAGAGGCTGGGCTTGGGGAACTCAACCCAACATTAAGAGGCTAATTTTCTCCCTAAGTGAGAATAACAGCTGGAGGGATGCTAGTGCACCGCAGCAGAGTGCATTCCAGGGGTTTCATATGCACCACAAGGCAAATTTACTTTTATTCTTAACTCCAATAAAACCAATATGCAGATTTCCCCCCTAGTCATTGCAATTTCTAAAACAAACCTCTTGTTTCTCATACTTAGGAATTATCTGACATGTCCAAAGGAAATAAGTCCTGCCCAAATCTGTTTACTGAAGGCAAGAGGCCAATAATGTGGCATTTTATAGATGTGCATAAAAACAAAAATCTTGTCAGACATAACATTTCTTTCCTTCTCTCAATAAATAATGAGTATTTAAAGTATAAATGTAAAAGATGTTTTATCTTAAAAAAAAGCCAAGAAAGCAGATGTATAAACGTATATTTCAAATGAAAAGAAAAATGTATGTATCAACTGAAAATGCCTCACTGTCATTCAGTGCTTCTACCTCCCAATCGGTCATTTTATTGCAACAGCTGCGCTCATGCGAAGAAATCTTTAAAACATACCCAATATATATACAGATATAACAATGTATATATGTATATATATAATATATATATAAATTTTTATTTAAATAAAAAAGAAAGCTCGAATCCCAAGCCAATATGTGTATATCAAATCCTTGACCAGCCAGGTCTGTAGGGCATAATCAAATTCAATGTGAAATAGTATATAAACACGGTGCCTTGACTGGGCAAATTAAATAATCGCTACTCAAATGAGTGTTCTGTTTGGATTTCCTACTGGTAGGCAATGGCAGGACTATTTTACCCTTCCCACCCCACCCCCACCCAATTGTTTCCATTAACAACATGACAGACACAGAGCAGACTGAGGTGGCTCTGACCTCAGCAGGAGTTAACGGGTAGGAACATAAGAAATAAGAAAAATATAAACTTTTGCTTTTACCCAACCAAAGCAATGCAGTAACTTATTACATAACCAGTGCTTTCTTGTTTAGTAGTAGTATCTAGAAAGGGAAACTGGATGTCAGGCAGTCAGAGGGATTGAGTGACTGTGGAATAGTCCCCCAATGAACTCATTTTACAGGGGCTTAGTGAATTAAGCATACAGTGGTAGCATTAGAATATGTGCAGCAAAACTAAGTAAAAATCCTTCCTTACTCTTTAATAATGTTTTCATAAACAATTTTAATGCCAGAAAGTCTAAAAATCCGCTTAAGTTATTTAGTTATGCTAGTAATTTCTGAGCAGCACAAGCAATCAATACATAAACTATCTTCAAGACTCAGTTTTTATCTGCCAAATCTTTTATACTTTTGAAAGAAAAATAAAAATTCCATTGAAATGTGTCCCCGTTTATTTAAGTTCACATCAAATGTAAACCTTATGTATTTTATGTGTGTGTACACGCACCCATGTGTGTCTGGTGCCCACAAGGTCAGAAGAGGGTGTGATATCCTTTGGAACCAGAGTTACTGGCAGTTGTGAGCCATCTTGTGGGTGCTAGGAAGAACCTGGGTCCTCTGGAAGTGCAACCAGTACTGGTGAGCCAACCCTCCAAGTTTTAGAACATGGTTATTGTGATTTTTTTGAGCATTTGAGCACAGCTCCAATTTACATCATGAGCTCAACAGAGGAGGACAGGAACTGTGTTTCCACCATTAAACAAGTTGAAGCTCATTTATTTTCTTCTTTTTGGTTTTCTCCTGCCTCAGCATCTTGAGTCCTGGGATTACCAAAATGAGCCACCATGTCCTGTTATGAGTTCAAAGATAATCTTAATTTAAATCTAATTAAGCAATGTAAACACCAAACAGGCTTTCAGATTTTATGGAAAGAATGCAAGGAATCCTTAGCATGGAAAAGTGCAGCTCTAACAATCAACAGCCTGCTGAAACCTCTAAAAAGTTGAAACTAAAAGCCTACCCTACTCAAATGAAGTTTTAATGTTGCAAGAAAAGTCAGGAAGCTAGTGATCCTGAATCAGGGTGGGTGTGGGTGCAGTGTGGGGCGCTGAAGAATAGCTCTAAAAACCTTAGTTTGCTGCACACAGCTTCTAATAAGCCAATCTAATATCACAGAATTCTTGGAAATAGTGCTTTTAGTTTACACGGTTGTGGAGTTGGAAAGGACTGGCAGAAAGGAATTTTACACTGGGTATGTAATAATACCAAAATACAAGAAAAACCTACTTCATTAAGATCATACAATTAATCAAACAGAGTGTATATATAATATCTTCTTTTTTTTAAAGCCCTGGATCCAAGGCGTCCAAAGTTATTAAAATAAAGTTCATTCACAGAACAAAAACAAATTTAATCTGAATTGCTTGCAGATACTGCTAATTTTCTTTTTCTTTAAATTAAAAAAATGCATTAATGTGAACTATGTGCAGGGTTTGTTTAGTAGTGGTGTTGGTGCACATTGCCTCCGGTGCTTTTCCTGGATTTCGCTGACCACCCAGAGAAAAAGTTTAGAAGTTATCCATTCTTCTATCCCTATGTCCTATGAATTGATTAGGAGCAGAAGGTAGAAGCAAGGCACCCGTATTCTAGGGAGCAGAACTGGAAGTAACTCCTGATCTCTGGGAATCTTTGTTATCTCCTCCTCCCTCAGAGTCTTCTGACAGGTTCAAAGAGCTGGTCTTGTTTGATAGGAGGCTGAGATTCTCCTGTGTCAAAGCTGATCCATTCGGCACATCACTGTCAATTACATGAAAAAGGTTGGAATTTTTAAAGGGAGAAAAGCAAATACTCTGAATAAAATCCAGTCAACAGGGCTTATCATTTAGTATTGTACAAAAAACGTTGAGTCGGGAGTGGTGGTTTACGCCTTTAGTCCCAGCAGGAGCCAGAAACAGGCTTATCTCTATCAACTTTAGGTTAGCTTGGTTCCAGGCCAACTCAGGCTATACGAGACTCTGTTTCAACCCCCCCCCCCCAAACTAGAAATAGCTTCCAAAATTTGATTATAACTCCTCATCCACATTGTAGCAAACAAACTTACTGTTTTAGAAATACAGCTTTTGTCAGAATACAACTTGCCTATTTGTTTATGTATCTATTGCCACTTCCACATTACAAGACTGAGCTACAAGTTACAAGAAACAGTTGTGGTGGTACCCAGCACTTGGTAGGCAGGGGTAGGTGGCGAGAGATGCCCCTCCAGACTGCCTCCAGCCCCCAACATCAGGACCCATACTTTAAAATAGTTGCTGCCTGGCATTTAAAAAAACAAAAACAAACAAACAAACAAACAAAAAAACAGCTAATCTTTGATTTACCAAGTTTATTTGCACGGTAATTTATTTTTAACCCAGGTCAGCATATGGATTTAAAATGGTCAAAAGTCAAGAAGAGAGCAACAAGGCAATTAGAAATTTTTGGTGTTTATTTGCTTTTTTGTTTGTTTTTGAGACAAGGTCTTTCTACATAGCCCTGGCTATCTTAGAACTCACTACGTAGAACAGACAGGCCTCAAACTCATAGTGAGTACCAGGATTAAAGGTATGTGCTACCTTAATTCGTGGATAGGTCATGAGGAAAGTGATGAAGGACTATGCATTCAAATGCCTCAAAGATGCCAAAGAAAGTAAATAAGAATAAAAAGTAAATTACATACCATGTTATGAAAGATCAATTTAAAGATGTGGCTGAGATTGGCCTAGAGATGATAGTGCATGTCTTTGACCCTACCTTGTCTCAAAAGACCAAAAAAAAAAAAAACAAAAAAAACCAACCAAACTACCCAGAACACTAAGCAAGGCTTAATGCTAAATGCCATTAAAAGACAGGCAAGATAATGATGGAATGTAGAATTATGGGTGCTTTAAAATTTATATCTTTTTGTCGGGCTATGGTGATGCACGCCTTTAATCCCAGCACTTGGGAGGCAGAGATAGGTAGATCTCTGTTAGTTCAAGGCCAGCTTGGTCTATAGAGTGAGTTCTAGGACAGGCTACAAAGCTATAGAGAAACAAAGTCTTGAAAAAAAAAATCGTACTTTAAAAAAGTTCTATCACTCTGGCTTTTTATATATATAAAATATAAAATGAAATGGGGGAGGAATCCATGGAATACAGCTTAGTGGTAAAATGTGCTTAGAATTTATAAGGCCCTGAGTTCAACACCCAGCATGAAAACAAAATAACATGGGAGACAGGTGGCCTTTTAATAATTTTTTAAATTTCAATTTCTACAGTAGCGCTGTTTTTTAATTAAAAAGCTATACTTAAACAACGAGAAGAAGAAAATGTAACAAGAAAATATATTTGTTAGGGGTTAACAGATAATTCAATCCTGTTTAAATCCTAAATTCTCTATGCGCATATGTTGAGACAGTCTCACTTTGTAGCTCAGACTGGCCTCAAATTCCTGTCTTCTTATCTCAGCCTCTCTCGTGCCCATAGTTATATGCCACCCCAATTCCTGAGTATTATAATTTCTAAATTTAGCAAAAATATATTCTTTTCCCCTGCTGGGCAGTGGTGGTGCACACCTTTAATCCCAGTACTTATGAGGTGGATCTCTGTGAGTTGGAGGTCAGGCTGGTCTACAGAATGAGTTCTAAGATAGTCAGGGCTACACAGAGAAACCAATATATTCATATTCTTTTCTCACTATACAAAAAAAAATAGTTCTTTTAAAAATCATAGGATATGGCAGGTGGTGGTGATGCACGTCTTTAATCCCAGCACTTGGAAAGCAGAGGCAGGTGGATCTCTGTGAATTTGAGGCCAGCTTGGTCTACATAATGAGTTTCCTGTCTTGGAGAAAAAAAAAATCATACAGTACTTTGGGTATGGCTAGATAATACAATTATTTCTCTTTTGGACATGGTTAAATACAACTATGGAAGTATCCCTTTACCTGAATGTCAATGCAAGGTCTTCAGCTGGGACTTTGTTTTGTGGCTCCGGCTGTCCATTTTCTGCTTGTTTACTTGTACCCAGTTTATTTTTCATGTCCATAGGACACTGGTTCTCCTTTAAAAGAAGAGGAAATAAAGTTAGTAACCTGTGCTGTAATGGAATAGAGCAAATGCAAACAACACAATGATCAAAAGAGAATCATTCCTAGTTTATTAAGAATTAACAAAAACAAATAGGCAGATGACAGAGAGTATACACAAAAGCATAACAGTACAACTGCCTACTATGTTAGAAAAATGCAAAACTAACACTGAAAAAACATCACGGAACAGTGTATAAGTTATAACTCCTTTATAAAAAGAGGCCATCAATACCTCAAGGGCCATGAAAATGATTATTTTTGTGTAAATCTCTCTATTTTTTCCAGACAAGAATTTTCTATATAGCCCTAGCTGCCTTGGAACTTGCCCTGTAGTAGATGAAACTGGCCTCAAACTCAGAGATACACTTCCCTGTGCCTCCCAAGTGCTGGAATTAAAGGTCTGCACCACCGCCGCCCAGCTGTATCTTATTAATATCTTAATATTACACAAAAGATTAAACATCACCCCATCTGTTTCTCTAATGTGTATGTGAAACAAACTTTAGGATTTTCAATTAATTGCCTTCTCCCCAAATGTGACTAGAAAATCAAGTCTATGACAAAGGACAAACTCAAACCAACAGGAACTAAGAGAAGAATGATACAACCAGGTGACAACTAATCTTTATACAAATTACTCTAAACATTAGTCTGATGTGGGATGTCCTATATATGCACTGCATTTATTGGTTGATGAATAAAGCTGTTTTGGCCAATGGTCTAGCACAGTAAAGTTAGGTAGGAAATCCAAACAGAGATATATAGAGAGAGTAGTTGGAGTCAGGCAGATGCCAGCCAGCCAGTCGCCAAGGAAACAAGACATGTAGAAAATGAGGTAACACCACAAGTACGTGGCAATACATAAACTAAAAGAAACTAGTCCCTTTTCCAACATCAGCACTTACCATACTCAATTCCCGCGTTCTCTTGCCAATTTCCCTTTCCACCTGATGTAGTTCCAAGCTTAATTGCTCACTTGAGATCATTCCAGGCCATTTTGGAGGCAGTGGAGAGGGCTGTGGCTGTCCTGCCAGGGTGTTCACCTCCCTCTGTACCACCAGTCGGTTATTAACAGCCTATGCACAAAGCCAAGCACACACAACTCAGCATACTTCACACTATATAGAGAGTGCCCCATCCCAAGTATCCACACTAAATAGCCATGTTTGCAATGAAAATGATCCAACAATAAACACAATCTCTTTTTAGTAGCATTTGAGTAAAAATGGTTTTTTAAAATATTTATTTATTTATTATGTATACAATATTCTGTCTGTGTGTATGCCTGAAGGCCAGAAGAGGGCACCAGACCTCATTACAGATGTTGTGAGCCACCATGTGGTTGCTGGGAATTGAACTCAGGACCTTTGGAAGAGCAGGCAATGCTCTTAACCACTGAGCCATCTCTCCAAGCCCAAAATGGTTTTATTTTTAAGAGATGTATTTTATTTTTAGAAAAATGTTTGTGTCTGTGTGCGCATGTGTGCGGTGCACATTCCTAAGTGTAGGTACCTATGGATACCCAAAGAGGGTGCTGATCTCCAGGAACTGGAGTTATAGGCAGCTGTGAAACAGGAACCAAACTTGGATCCTCTGCAAAAATAGCCTGGGCTGTTATACAGAGGAACCCTGTTTCAAAAACCTCAAAAGAACAGTAGCCATCTCTCAAGGACCAAAAATGCAGGGTTTTTTCTTATTTCAAAGAAAAATCAATTATAAATGTTTATCTTTTTGTTATTTTCCCTGACATAAATCTTGTAATTTTTTTTTTTATTAAAACTCAATGATGGAGGCTGGAGAGATAGCTCAGTGGTTAAGAGCACTAGCTGATCTTCTAGAGGACCCAGATTAAATTTCCAGTACCCACATGGCAGTTCAAACTGTAACTTGCCAGGTGGTGCTGGTGTACATCTTTAACCCCAGCACTCGGGAGGAAGAGACAAGTGGATCTCTGTGAGGTCAAGACCAGCCTAGTCTACAGAGTGAATTCCAGGATAGGCTCCAAAGCTATAGAGAGATCCCGTCTCGAAAAACCAAAACAACAACAAGAACAACAACAACAAAAAAAAAAAAAAAAAAAGAAAGAGAGAAAGAGAGAGAGAGAGAGAGAGAGAGAGAGAGAGAGAGAACGAAATAACAAAAGAAAGAAAGAAAACACCCGTTCAGGGGAACCTGACAACCTCACACAGACATGTATATATACAGGCAAAACACCAATGCACATAAAATAAACAACAGACAAACAAACAAAAACCCTCCATGATGGCAAGGATTGTTTTTTCTTTTTCCCCTAGTATTAGTCTCAGATACTTAGTCTGTTTCTTTAGCTATGGAGCTATTCCTGGAGCACTCTCTGCAGATCAGGCTGGCCTTGAACTCACAGAACTCTGCCTGCCTCTGTCTCCTGAGTGCTTGGATTAAAGGTATGTGCTACCACCACCCAGCTAATTATTCTTTTTCTATTAGTCAAGAATTAAATCTAATTCTGAAATCTCTGTTAATGGTTATTTATACTAACTCTCAGATAATGGCTTTAAAATTCTATCCTTACGGTACCTCAAAAACTACCATTTAAGGGGACTGGAGAAGTGATTTGGTGGTTAAGATCACATACTGCTCTTGTTGAGGATCTGAGTTTTCTTCCTTGTACCCATGTCAGGATGCCCACAATTGTCTATAGCTCTAATCTTCATCCAGCACATGCACTTAGATGCACATACCACCCTACCAAACACATATAAATCCAATCTAAAATCCTTGGAAACCCTTTGAAACTGAAGCAGAAAGAGTTGCAGTGCTGAACACCTGTAGTTTCACTTTAAGTACTAAGGGTGGACAACACAGGAAGATCATGTGTTTAAGGTCAGTTGGGCAACAGAGTGATACTTGACATCAAAACCCCCAACACAAAAGTATCTGTAAGTCTGTACCTCTAGTCCACGAAGCTGGGTCTGCTGGCTAATCTGATGGTTCAGTTGCTGCAATTCTAACCGTAGTTGTTCTCTTTCAGCAGACAGAAGGGTTTTTCCATGACTGGTCACTTCTGCCATGGATATTTTCTCCCTTTGGTAAAAAAGAAATCAGTAAAATTTTGAAGGTATTTTGTGAAATCATTACTGATTAAAAAAATAAGAGCCAGGTAGTAGTGGTGCACGCCTTTAATCCTAGCACTCTGGAGACAGAGATGATGTGGGATAATAAAGATTTTTCATTCATATTGGTTTAATAAAACACCAATTGGCCAGTAGTCAGGCAGGAAGTATAGGTGGGGCAACCAGACTAGGAGAATTCTGGGAAGAGGAAAGACAGTCAGTCACCAGCCAGACAGAGGAAGCAAGATGAGAAAAGGTACCAACCAAGCCATGCGGTTAAGCATAGACAAGAATTATTGATGAATTTAAGTTGTAAGAGCTACTTAGTAATAAATCCAATAGGCCAGTTTATAATTACTATAAGCCTCTGTGCGTTTATTTGGGACTGAATGGCTATGAAACTGGGCAGAACAGAAACTTCTGTCTACACAGAGGCAAGTGAATCTCTGTGAGTTTGAGGCCAGCTTGGTCTACACAGCTAGTTTTAGAACAGCCAAGGCTATTACACAAAGAAACCCTGTCTTGAAAAACAACAAGAATAAAACAAAACAAACAAAAAAGTAAAGAAAAAGAAGGTAAGAAAAGATGCATGCTTTTAAGTGTTTAAATAGGGTTAAAAAAATGAACTGTACCTCTCGATGAAGTGTCCCTGAGGAGGTATGTTTGGATGAGGTGAGTATGGAGAATCTCCCCAGCCACCATGAGCTCCATATGAACTGTAATCTGTAAGGGAACAATTTATTGTGGTAGGATGTAATTCATAGATTTGAATCATTTTCTTTGGTGCTATATTCAGAAAAGCAAAGGCACATATATCTGTCCAGAAAGTTATAGTCCAAAATGATCATAATGTTGTTTCTTCCCCACAGAACCTAGTTTTTATATATTTTCTTCTTAGTGTGTACACTCGAGTGCTCGAATGTAGAAGTGATGCTTGATGTCAGGTTACCTTCCCAAAGCATTGGGATTATAGGCATATGCCCACACAAGTCTGGATTTTATGTGGGTACTAGGGATACAAACTTAGATCTTTATCCAATCAGTCACCTCCTCGTACTCCAAGAATCTATTATTTTAGTAAAGCCATGAAGTCATTTAAAGATAAAAACCACTGGCAATTTACTTTTTTGAAACAGGGCTTCTAGCTCAGAATAGCCTCAAAATCATGATATACCCAAGGATAAACTTGAACCTTCTGATTCTCTGTCTTCTCCATCTTCCCAGTGCTGGGATTATTGGCATGTGTCTTAACACCTGGTTTATGTGATTGTGGTTTCATTTATATTAGGCAGACTCTTACCAACTGTGCTACATTTCAGCTCCTCAGGCAATCTTAATATATAGACAATTAATTTTAGTTTACCCTTCTAAAATTTCCTGAGGTGTGATTGCTTTCTTATAGGAAGTTAAAAAAATCATTGCCTCGAAGATTCTTAAAAGCACTGGTAGAATTACACTGAGAGTCATGACTACTCTGGGTTCTTACCTGAAATGCTGATAGGTTTTGTGGGTGCTCCCTGAGGTGCTATAGCCTGCATTGGGCCAGCACCCTGATACAGTGTTTTGGATGTTCGAGAGATGGCACCAAACCGAGATACTGTTGGTCGGTCTCCAAACGGGATGAGGTCATCATCACTAGTTTCCACTGCTCTTCTCTGGAGTTCCAATCTCTGTTCTCTCATTCCTTTACTTTCTACATTCTGACGAAAAGCGAAAATGAGATGCTGTTTAGCATAATTTCCATTAGCTCTGTAGAGAGGTTAATAGAAGTATGATGTTCTTATTATAAGATAAGCCTTTAGTTGTCTTTGGCTGTCATAAAGCACTGCTTTTAGATCACAGTAGGAAATACATGACAGATGGTAGAAAAGGATGATAGATTCACCTATTCCTAAGTACTATATACAAACATTAACTTGTCAGGCAAGCACTTTACCACTGAGCTAAGCTTGAGAAGAACTGTTATGACTTCTTTCGTGTATTTGGGAGAACTTTTAACGGCATCTATACTAGGTTAGTAATTTTATTACTGTCTACTGATGTAGTACTACTGTTACTTCAGTGTGATAGTCCCCTGGAAACACCTTACATAACTATTCTGCTTCAGCTCATTCCAGTAAAGTCTTCTGTGGTGCAGAAGCATATGCTTAGCTAATCGTAGCCCACACTGAAAAAAAGTCTTCCTTAAATTTAACTTCATCCTATTTAGGGCTGGGGACTGGGGACTGAGTGCAGGGCCTAGCTGTGTCACTTTCCCAGTCCCCTTGCAGCTTGATTATTATTATTATGATGATGATGATGATTTCTCTCTCTGGTCTGTCATCAATTGGTAAATATTATCTATGAAACTCTACACAAGTCATTAGGGAACCATTTTAGAGTTAACAAGGAATACTTTTTTTTTTTTTTTTTTTTTTTTTTTTGCTTTTTCGAGACAGGGTTTCTCTGTGGCTTTGGAGCCTGTCCTGGAACTAGCTCTGTAGACCAGGCTGGTCTCGAACTCACAGAGCTCCGCCTGCCTCTGCCTCCCGAGTGCTGGGATAAAAGGCGTGCGCCACCATCGCCCGGCTACTTTTTTTTTTTTTTTAAACAGACTGGGTCTTACTATGTTACCCTGGATAGATTTGTACTCACTTATGGAGACCAACTTAGCCTTTGGCTCAGAGATTTACACCCATCTCTGCCTACCCCAGTTCTGGGATAAAAGGTGTGCAACACTATATCTAGCCTTTTTTAAAAAAAATATTTATTTATTATGTATACAATATTCTATCTGTGTGTGTGCCTGCATGCCAGAAGAGGGCACCAGACCTCAACATGGATGGTTGTGAGCCACCATGTGGTTGCTGGGACTTGAACTCAGGACCTTTGGAAGAGCAGGCAATGCTCTTAACCTCTGAGCCCTCTCTCCAGCCCCCTAGCCTTTTTTTTTTTTTTTTTTTAAAAACCATATAGTTCACTGTGGCTCTGACCCTGCCTGCCTCAGTCTTGGAATTATAGACATGAGTTATCTGTCCAGGAATACCATGTCTAAGCATAAGTTTCATACGTGTGCACAAGGGAACTCTAGAAAGTGTCCATTAACATTATATACAAGGGGCTGGAGAGACAGCTCAGCAGTTAAGAGCACTTGCTCTTGCAGAGGACCCTAGTTTGGATCCCAGCAACCACAAGGCAGCTCACATCCACCCCTAACTCTAGTTTCAGCGTATCTAATGTTCTTTGACCTCTGAGGACACCAGGCACACTAGTGAAACACTGACATACATGTGAGCAAAACACTCATATGCATAAAAATAAACAAATCTAAAAAACTTTTTAAAATATGAAATGCTAAAAATTATCCACAATAGTAAAAGATCAGGTAACAAAGATCTATAATTGTAGCTATTAGGAAGGAGTCTGAAATTAGCTTGTGCACAAGTGAGTTCCAAGCTGACCTGAAAACTCAGTTACGTTCTGTAGTGACTCAGTAGACTGACAAAAGAGGATACTTTAGGTAAGGTCATCCTGAGCAATACAGGAAAACCAGGGATTTGTTTTGTTTTGTTTTAATTTAAAAAGGGCCAGGTAGTGGTGGCGCATGCCTTTAATCCCAGCACTCAGGAGGCAGGCAGATTTCTATGAGTTTGAGGCCAGCCTGGTCTACAAAGTGAGTTCCAGGACAGTCAGGGCTGTTACACAGAGAAATCCTGTCCAAAAAAAAAAAAAAAAGCCAAACCAAAAACAAAACAAACAAATGGTGTGTATATAAAAAAAACTAAGCATTAAAATCAGAGTAATGGGTTATTTACTGATAGGGAGCAGTAAAAGAAAAATGAGATCACTGCAAAGTTTTATTTCTGCTAAGGGGAGGGGATAATTAATATGTAAAATGCTAATATATAAAGAACAGATACATTAAACCTTGGCTTACTAGCTACACAGCTACATATTTCTTATTTAAAAAAAATACAAAAAACTAAATACAGAGAATTTCAGGGTCTTATAAACTCATAGCAACTATTATAAGCCAAGCAACTATCTGACTCAATTGCAATTTTCTTTTTAACCACAAAAAAGTTTTCACACATAAATCAAGGAATTCCTGACTATGTATATTCCTAAAAAGGAAAAATTAAAATGTGTTTAAAAATCATTTATTTGGAAAAAAACACATTTGTCTGCTTATTTATTTTATTTTATTCATTGTGCGGATGCATATACCCTCCCACCATAGTGGATATGCATAGTGCATGCCAAAAGACAATTTGCACGAGTTTGTTCTCTCCTTCCACAGTGTGGGTTCTGAAGACAGCATTGAGACAGCTTTCTAGCCCTCAATGTGCTTCTTAGATTTTATTTTAGGAACAGGGAGGGATTTATATTCAGGTCAATATTTTTGCTATTCCTCTTCAACTGATTTTTGAAGGGAGTGTCTTTCTTTTTTTCTTTTTTTTTTTTTTTTTTTTGATTTTTCGAGACAGGGTTTCTCCGTAGCTTTTGGTTCCTGTCCTGGCACTAGCTCTTTCTAGACCAGGCTGGCCTCGAACTCACAGAGATCCAACTGCCTCTGCCTCCTCTGCCTCCCGAGTGCTGGGATTAAAGGCATGCGCCACCACTGCCCGGTGGGAGTGTCTTTCACTGAACCTAAGTTTACCGACTAGCAAGCAAGTCCCTGGGATCTTCTTGTCTCTGTTCCCCAGTGCCAGGATGCGAGATACCCACCATCATCCCCAGCTTTTTATATGGGTTCTGAAGGCTCTCATGTTTGCATGGCAGGCACTTTAACCACCAGACCTTTTGAAGTATATTCTGCTAATCCCAAAATAAAGATTTTTTTTGGGGGGGGTGAGATAGTATTTACAGAAATGAGAAACTAGGGACACACCAGCTCAAGATGGTAATCTCAAAAGTCCAAGGCCTGCCTGGGTTACAGAGAAGTGAGAACCCCAAATAATTGAATTTTCAAGAAATTTAAAACAATCACTCTTAGAAACTGACACTACCACAGGCAATCTCTCAGTGTTAGAAAGTTCAGGGTACCTTACCACATTTTCATTCACATTTATGGGGTCTTTGAAAGAAATGCTCCAGACACAAGTACATTGGTCCCTTTACTCCCACAATCTTTAAACCTGACAAATTTTTTGTTGTTGTTGTTTAAAGACATAATGACGGTGACAGTAATATATGCCATGGTCATGTGTGAGCTCCAAGGCTTTTGTATTACCCCATATAGGAGGAAAAATAAGTTTTTAAACGTTAAAAGAGTTTAATCTTACTTTCTGACCCAATCAACACTTGTTTTCTTGATTCAAATTAGCTGTTTAAATTATAGACTTGTAAAAATAAAGTTTTAACTTATTTGGTAAATAAACCTAAAATCTTGAAAAAAATCTCCTATTATTGTTTATTTTTGAGATAGGGTCTCTTTATACAACCCTGTCAGCCTCTGGCGCCCAGGTGCTGAGATTAAAGTCTTGCAATACCATGGCTGGCAAATTATTTTAATTGTCTTTGCACATCTGTGTGTGGGTATGTACACCAAGAGGCCAGAGTTAAAGGTGGTTGTGAACGGCCCAACAAGGGAGCTGGGAACAAAGCTCAGGTCCTCTACAACAGCAATATGATCTCTTAACCACTGAATCATCTCTCCACCCGAAATCTAGGATCTTGATTAAATGCCTAAAATTATTTAACATGGGTTCTGAACAATTACCGGGAAATTGATACCTAAAATGATATACAATAGATACTTCTTTGTCAAAATAATAAAATACTTAGTTTACACTTAGATGAAACAAAGCAAAACTAAATTATTTGTCCCTGGCCTTTAATAGATAAACATTTATGCATCTAGATTTGTATTAATTATGGCCTAGTCATTACACATACCATCATTTCCACACTCCCTGCTGCCACAACATCTTTGGGTTTTGCATCTTTGGTTCCAATGTAGGAGCCGATGGTATCACATGACCAAGGAGAATATTGGCTATAATCATTTGCTTTATATTTCCCAGCTATCTTGAATTCTTCATCCAAAAACTATAAATGAAAATGGGGGGAAAAGAAAATAGAAAATGGTCTATAAGTTAACAAAACAGGAAAAATAGGGAACTTCTTAGAACATCAAATTGAAGCAATATAATGTATAAAATGTATAGTTATTTGATTAAGTGTCAGAATAGATTTATATAGACTGAAAAATGTGAAGATTATTTTAGCCTTTATATTTGTTATTAGCAGTTATATATCCTTCAGTGAATCCAGCTAGGATCTTAAGAAGTTTATTCAACAGTTTATCCACCATCTTAGATGAAGTCAGCAGTAAATATATACCATGCCACACATTTGCTAGATTGTTGCCAATGAGCCTTAGTAACACCTCGGGCAAACGAGAACATTCTAAGCCCCGTGGTTGATTAAGTAAAAGGGTAAGATGCCTCATTTTTACCTTTTTTGACTCAAGGGTTGTGGTTATCCAATAACAATACCCATTCCAAGCCCAATGTATTTTTTTTATTGAATTGTGCAGAATTTACACTTCTATAATGCTGAAGATTTTTGAAGTCCTTTCATATACTATCTCATATAGAAAAGATAATTTTTAAAACATATTACCACCTAACAAGTATGCTCTTCCACCTGAATGTTATAAATCATGCAGCTACAAAAAAGAATGAGATAAATGCACATCAATAAGGACATCCAAGTTAAGCAAAAGGGAGAAAAAAACCCACACAAACAAACACTAAATGTGTTTATGTGCATAAAAAAATTGAAATGCATAACAAAACTGTCAGGAAATGAGATTTGAAGAAAGTATTCTTTCTATATCATGTATTTCTATAATGTATGAATTTAGTACAACTACATGTAGACTGCTTATAATCTGAATGGAAGTTTAAATACAGAGCTGGCCAGGCATAGTAACGCACGCCTTAATTAACCCCAGCACTCTGGAGAGACAGTGTTACTATGAACTTCTACTTAGATTACCTTCACACATTAAAGAAATTACTATTGGTTGTGTACAATAACCTTCACTTTATGGTTTTATAAAAAATGGAATCCAGTGTTCTTGAACTCATGGTGATTCTCCTGCCCCAACTTCCTGAGTGGGAAGATTACAGGCATGTACCACCACACCCAGCTTTTATTTTCTAACTTTCATTATTTGTTATGCATAGTTTGTCAGCTGGCAATATTGTTTAGACTCATAACTCTACATATAAAGAATATAAAATATATTCTTTATTTGTTTTTCAAGACAGGGTTTCTCTTTTAGCAGCCCTCACTGCCCTGAAATCCCTTTGTAGAGCAGGCTGCCCTTGAAGTCACTGCCTCTGCCTTCTGAGCACTGGGATTAAAGGTGTATGTTACCACATCTGGTGTAAAACATATCTTTACACATATTATTTGACATGAAAAAGAAATTTGTACTCCATTAGATTCATTATGTGTAACATAATAATATACTATATAATATATTACAAAACAAGGTTTCATGTATCCCAGGCTGGCTTCAAACTTGTTATGTTGACAAGAATGACCTAGAATTTTTGATCCTCTTGCTTCCTTGTCCAATTTACAAGGTGTTATAGATCAAACCCAGAGATCTGGGTATGCTGGGCAAATACTCAATTTAGATACATTCTCAGTTCAAGTTACCTAATTAAAAGACATAAAATTGACAAATTCCTAGCAAGACTAACCAATGGAAAAATATTAGTATCAGAAATGGAAAAATGAAGACAACACACATTAATGACAGCAATAAGCAATGTTTTGCTGGGCAGAACTAAGCCTAGCACTTAGACGGCTGAGACTATAGACCCATCAAGGCCAGCCTGAGCTACAACATAAGTTTAAGGTGAACCCAGGCTACAGTATGAGATTCTGTTTGAAAAAAATTGCCAAACCAAAACAAACCTATTAGCACTATTTTATAGAAACATAAATGTAATGGTCAAAATTATGACATTATGGTACATAAACCAAGCATCCCCTCAAGTTTTACGGTCTATTCTCATCTGCACATCTTTCCTTTTTTTTTTGTTTGTTTGTTTGTTTTTAAGACCACACTGCTGGTTTATTACCAAATTAAAATACATCTTAATTTATGTCTCAATTATTTTAAACTTATGGAAATAAAACAGAGACTTTCTCAGGCTTGCTCTGTAGACCAGGCTGGCCTCGAATTCACAGAGATCCACCTGTCTCTGCCTCCCAAGTGCTGGGATTAAAGGTGTGTACCACTACCGCCCTGCCTGGTGTTATCTTTAAATCAGAAACACAAATGTAAAACCATAGGGATGAATCATCAGAAGCTTTCTCTACACAAAGACCAAAGCTGAGTCAAGAAGACCTAGTACCACTCTTATTCAACAGCATACTGTAGAGCAACAAGGTAAGAAAATGTGTAATTCTGAAAAGGAAAAAAAAAAGATTATACACTAGGATATAGCAAATACTAGAATTAGGGAGGAAATTTAGCAAACCTGTTGAAAAGTCAATCAATAAAAATCTAATTCTTTAAAAATATGTAATTACAATTACATTCTTTGTGTATGAGTCTGTGTATACACTTAAAAGTCTATTTCTTTTAAATAAAAAAACAAAAATTGAGGGTGATCAAAATGGCTCAGCACATTAAGCCTGATGACTTGAGTTTGGTCCCAGGACCCACAGGAGAAAGAAAATAGATTCCTAACAATTGTTCTCTGACCTCAAGACACACCCCTGGCCCCAAAATAAATAAATACAGTTTTTAAAAAAGGGGGGGAGGGATTTTTAAAAATAATTACATTTAAAGTAGTTTTTAAAAGTATATGGCCAGAAGGTGGTGGTGCAAGTCTTTAGTCTGAGCACTTGGGAGACAGAGGCAGGAGAGCTCTGTGAATCTGAGGCCAGCTTGGTCTACAGAGTGAGTTACAGGATAGGCTCCAACGCTACACAGAAAGGACGTCTTGAAAAAGCAAACAAAAAAAAAAAAATAAGTTAGTTATGCAAATACATCATGCTGATGGAAAGGTATCGTTTCTCTGAATACTTATCTAGAGCAACACTGTCCAACAGAAGTTGAATATGGTCCATATGTGTAATCATGAATTTTAATCTATCACATCCAAAATATTAAAAACATGAACAAAGGCCAGCTTTGGTCATGTTGTTAATCCAAGCACTCAGGAGACAGAGGTAGGCGAATCTCTATAAATTCTGGCCAATGTGGTCTATATAAGTGAGTTCCGGGCCAGCCAGGGACTGTGTAGTGAGACCCTATCTCAGAAAGCAAAAATAAAACAAAAAAATTAACACAGGATTTTAGTTTTGGGTACTGAATCTTTAGCTCTAGTGTATGCTTTATGTTTATAGAGAGTGTAGAATTTATGTTTACAGCATGTCACATCTGAATTTAAACCAGACACATATTATAATAGTATGTAGCTATGTGGCTAAAGACTACCTGGCCAGCATCAATCCATCTCAGAGTCAATAAATCCTAATATAAACTAAAGCAGATGTTTTTTATGGAATCAACATGCTGATTCCTTTGTGGCTTTCTGTTTTGCTTTCGAGGTGCTGGGAACTGAACCCAAGGCCTCATACACGCCGGTCAAATGACATTAATATTGAACTTCCCAACATGTTTACTTACTTTTTAATTTAATACTGAAAATCTTATACCAATAAGTCAAGACTGTAGTAAAAGTACATCATTAGAATGAGAGGTCAGCCAGATGAAGTGTATATTGTGCACATCTGATGACCCAAGTTTGGATCTTTCGAACCATCTTCTCACCTTCACACATTAACGTCCCAGCCCCCTAACACACACAAAATGAATGAATAAATAAATGCAGTATTGGCCTAAGGACAGAAATAGATCGATGAAACAGGGCCTCTCTCTATGTAAACCAGGCTAGCCTCAAACATATAACCCTTCTGCTTCAGTATCCTACTGTGCCTGAATGACAGATATTTGTCATCATGCCCACCCTAAAGTAATCATGACAAAGCTGACTGCAGAACACTGAAAAAACAACACTCAACTCATTAAATGGTATAGGGCCAATGAACTATCTCTATAGAAGAAAAATGAACCTTGATTCAAATATATTCCAAATAGGTTATGGATCTAAATGTAAAATAAAACAATAAATCTCTGAAAGAAAAAAGAAAATTAGGCTCATGATTTTGAAACTTGATAAACATCTCCTTGGAAACACAATCTATTTCTTCCTTTTTCTTTTAAAGACAGAATTTCTCTGTGTCCTGGCATCCTGGAATTCACTCTGTAACCCAGGTTGGACTCAAAGGCAGAGATATGCCTGTCTCTACCTCCTGGTATTATTAAAGGTGTGTACCACCACCAATCACCCTGCTCTCATAATTTTTTTTTTTTTTTTTTTTTTTTTTTTTTTTTTTTTTTTTTTTTTTTTTTTTTTTGGTTTTTCGAGACAGGGTTTCTCTGTGGTTTTGGAGCCTGTCCTGGAACTAGCTCTGTAGACCAGGCTGGTCTCAAACTCACAGAGATCCGCTTGCCTCTGCCTCCCGAGTGCTGGGATTAAAGGCGTGCGCCACCACCGCCTGGCTCTCATAATTTCTTAAACAGGTTATATTACCATTAAAAATGATAATGGTTAAGATTAATAGGAAGGATTAAAAATGACATGCTTACTTCTTCTTGATGGAACGCAGGAGGCAATGTTGGTGAAGGTGCAAAAGGAGGTGGAGAGATAACCTTTCTTTCCTCGAGCTGGGCCATTATTTCCTTCCGTCTGCGATGTAGCTCATCCAGGCTAGGATGGGGTTGGGGAGGAGGAAGTCGACTATAAGAAGGATCCTGAAATTGAAAGATTATTTAAAATTGACAAAAAAATTCCAGCACATATTAATTAAGCATATATGTATATATATATACTTAAATGAGAAGCAGAATATATACCGATCTTGACATTCAGAAATATCAGCACTAAAGAGAAGAAAGGAAGGAAGGAAGGAAGGAAGGAAGGAAGGGTAAAAGAAAAAAGAAAGCTAGCCCAAACTCTCAAGATCTTCCAAATTTCCTAGCTGATGTAGACTTAGTACACAAACCATGTTTAGATTGGTGAAGTTTCCATTTATGTTTTAGGACCAGGGAGATGGCCCAAAAGCACTAGCTGTTCAAGCCTAACAATCCATGTCTGAGCTCTAGAACCCCTGAGAGAGTCAGATGTATCAGGGCACACATGTAATCCCAGTCTAAATGGTCATATGGGAGGAATAGACAGAAAAATCAGTTGGAAGCTATCACAGAAGCTTACCTTAGAGTATGCTGAGCAGCAGCAAGAAGAAGAGAGACCTTACCAAACAAGGTTAAAAGTAAGAACTACTCTCAAGCCTGTTCTCTGACCCAAATGTGTGGTGACACACACGTATCTGTGTTCTCACATACACACCAATTATATATACATATACAAAAAATAATAAGTTTTAAAAAGGTCCCAGATTTCAATTCCTAGCAACCACATGATGGCTCATATACAACCATCTGTAAAATCTGGTGCCCTCTTCTGGCCTGCAGGATGAACACTATACACAGCGCTGTGGGACAATGGTCTGTACCCTATCACTTGTATTTTAAATAAATGCCGATTGGCCAGTAGCCAGGTAGGAAGTAGAGGTGGGGCAATGAGAACAGGAGAATTCTGGGAGAGAAAAGAGTCAGTCTGCAGTTATCACCCAGAGACAGAAGAAGCCAGACATAGAGCAAACAAGAAGTGACCGCCTTGCTGAAAAAGGTACCAAGTCATGTGGCTAACACAGACAAGACTTATGGGCTAATATAAGTTATAAGAGTAAATAAGAAGCCTGAGCATAGGCCAATCAGTTTATAATTAATGTAGACCTCTGTGTGTTTATTTGGGGCTGAACTACTGTGAGACCAGGCAGGACAGAAACCTCAGTCAACATACATAGTAAATAAACAAATCTTTAAAAAAAGAAAAGGAAAAGAAATGTTTTCATGCAAAAAGAATCAATTGAAAGGGTTATTACCATAGCAAATAAAAATCCTCATAAATATAAATTAAGTTTATGTAATAAGTTAAAAAAAATATAGCATACCCTGGGGTATGAAGGTCTGATCTGAGCTGGATGAGGGGCCACTGGATAGTAACCCTCTACCTGTTGGTATCGTTCTCTGGACTCGGGCACATAGGATGGTACTGCTGCAGATGGAATCTCAATGGGTATTGGGCTTTCCCGGAAAATCTCCTCTCTTGTGTAAGACTGAGCAGGGTACACACGGCGGCCATCATAGTGAGGTGGGTACATAGGAGGGTACTGTTGTGGTTGTGTGCCATACTGAGAGTTTATGACACGATCTTGGAGGTAGGGTGGATAATGATCCAAGTATGGAGGACCAGGTTCAGGAGCAGATGGTGGAGGTCGGACAAAGCGGGACACACATGGTGGTGGAGTATAGTACATACCTGTATAATACAAAAGAGGAACACAAAACAAAAATAAACATGCCTGCTTTTTTAATATAATCTTTGTTTCTCCTTTTAAAACATTCAAACAACTAAATGTTATAATCTATTCATTTCTTTATAAGCTTTCACAATACTTGTATTGTTTGTTCGGTTAGCTTTATGAAAATTAGTGAGCAAATACTATCCTTAGGGCCAGGAGTGTAGCTTAGTGGTAGTGTTTGCTTGGAACTGGTAAATTCAAATACCTCTTCCAAATAACAAGTAATTATTGAAATAAATAGAAAAGCTCAATCTACATATAGTCTAAAATAGTAAGTTTATCCTTTTTTCTGGTTTGTCCTAATGCAACAGAGTCACTAGGAATCTTTCACAAGCATCTGTGATACTTGGGATCTACTTTAGTTTCTCCTCTGTAGCCTTTTATATTCAAGAATGCATTCATACTGGTCAAGTACTTCATTATTGAGCAATCTTCTTAGCCCTTTTTAAATATTTCATTTTGAGACATTTCATCTTGAGGCAGGGTCTTCTGGTTGCCCAGATTAGCACTGAACTCACTTTGTAGCCCAGGCACACCTAGAACTTGAGATCCTCCTGCCTCAGACTCCTCAGTAGCTGGAATTAAAGGCCTGCTCTACCAGGCCCTGCTACTGTAGAGTTTCAACTTTAAAACTATTATGCTAGGTGTAACAGGCCACAGGCCACTTTTCATAACACAGCATGCACAAGACCTGAACAGGCTCCAGCCAGTCCAAGGATAGAGGGAGGTGAATATGTAAGCCACCACTAGATGAGGAACTATTAGCATCTGACAGTTGAGAGGGAGACATTTTTTCTGTTAGGCACTGCTACCAAGCAGGTCCCACTCCCAAGATTACCTGAACTTGATGGAGAAAGAAAAGAAACAACAACAAAGAGGCAACCTCAAAGTTGGGTAGGAAGTGGGATACAGATATGAGAGGATAAAAGGGTGGATTATTGAATCTACTCTGAAAAGAAAAAAGGGAGGATATAGCTATGATAATATAAAAGGGTAGATTATTGAATCTACTTTTAAATGTTTTACATTGGATTGGACTTTTGTATATTGTATACAAATTTTGGATATTGATATAAATTTGAGACTAATTTTGTTAGAACGTACTGTACATACATATCCACTCTTGTTCAAGGTATTGTACCATACAGCTCAATTAACAATGTAATACAAATCTAGTCCTTGAAAGTTATTATCAACAACTATTTTGGGTAATAAGAAAATGCAGGTTAGTAATTAGTCACCTATTACAACTTATATTAGGTATGTTTTCAAGGTCAAATAAAAATACATTTTAGATAGACAGGTCATTTTAAAACGCTTCAGAGATCCACAGACTATGACATTTAAGATGTTTTAATACCATAGGTTCTTTTTTTTTTTTTTTTTAAATGACAGTGAGAATGTCTGCTACTGGCAGCACCAATCTACTTCAGAAGATGATGGACATCAAAGAAACTCCACACAGATTTACTTTCTTTGTGGCAAGAGTAAGACACTGGGCAAGAAAGTGTCCTTGCTTTGACTGCTGACAGTATGCTGTCCTAATTGGATAAGCAGAATGCAAAAAAAAATTTTAAAAAGTGACTGCCAAACCTTCTCAAGACAAGGCAGGACAGTCTTTCAAAACTCCTGCTTCATAGAAAAATCTGTCAAATATTCTAGGCCTTTAGGCTAGAGACAGATACTAAACGCTGCAAATGAACTTTGGGTGACTGTCAAGGCAGCCAGCTGTTTCTGTCATTTCTCACATTTTTTGGAAGTTCCTCGTTGCACTTCCTGCTTACTCAGTTAATATTATTTCCTTCTCAGGTACTGAGAGAGTTGAAGATTAGATAGTTACAGTTTTCCTTGTTTACCAGATGCAGAGAAGAAACTCATTAAAGAAGTGTAAAGTGTATAAGGTTGAGAGACATCAAAAGATAGTTCTGGATAGTAATACAAGTTATGATAGAGAGTAAATTAGGTACAATACTTTGGACTTAACAAGATATAGGATAGATATTGGTTATTTTCTCTGAATTTGTCAAATGCAAATGGACTAGACATTGTATATAGTTGTTGTACTTATATATAGCTTTTAATAAATTAGTTACAGCCTTTTTCATTTTAGAGAAAAAAGGGAAAACACGGTGATATTTTGTTTGCAATCTAACAAATACAGCTTGTCTGAAGATCAGAATGTGGAGCTAAGTCAATACTTAGTTAGCCTTAGAAGCCAGGCAGTGGGTGGTACACACATTTAATCCCAGCAGACTAGGAAGCCACCGTGAGAAAGCCAGAGTAGTAAGAAGCACCCCTCCATGGCCTCTGCATTAGCTCCTGCTTCCAAGGTCCTGCCCCATTTGAGTTCCTGCCTGACTTCCTTCAATGATGAACAGCAATGCTGAAGTTTAAGTCAAATGAATCCTTTCCTCCCCAACTTGTTTTTAGGTCAGAGTGTTTGGTTGTAGTAATAGAAACCCTAACAAAGACAGAAATCATACTGTAAATTTAGTTTGTAGCCACTACACATTTTTTTCAGTCTTATTAATACAGTCTATAAAAAATTTGATAGATTTTTATCCTTTTTGCCTATATGATAAATCTGGGTGACTTAAATCAAAGATATTACCCTGCTGATAAGGTGGTGGCTCAAATGCTGGGGCAGTTCCTCGAGGATCCTGGTAATAAACATCCGCTTGTTGTGCTGGATACAACTGAGAACCTCGAGGTACCATCTGTATTGGTTTGGTGACAGACATAGGAGGCAGATCTGTTGGCCCCCTTGGAGGTACAGGATGTGGATTCACAGGTAAGGCAGAAATACTCTTAGGGGCAGATTCCAGCCTAAGAAAGCAAAATTATACAAGACAAATGTAAAGTCTCTAAAAAACTGCTAGTATTTAGAAAACTGATATATTCGAATGCTGATCTCTTCAAGTTAAAAAAAATTAACCGTCCTTAAAAAAATTATTAGTGAAGAAAAAAGAAGTAAAAGGCAACAACACAAAGGCAAAAAAATTACTTTGGGGGGTTAGGTTGTAGCTCAGTTGTTGGGTTCAGACCCCAGCACAACATAGCTGGGCATGCCTGCAATCCCAGTACCTGGGAGCTAAGATAAGAGACCCAGGTTTTCATGGTTATCTTTGGCCACAAAGTGAGTTTAAGAAGAGACTCTGACTTAAAGCAGAAGAAAAACAGCAACACCTAGTAAACACTGGCTTTAGAATCAAACATTTTTTTCCCTCTACTTAGTTTACAAGGAAGAAATGTGAAGACGTACAGGTCAGGAGGGGACCCAGGAGCACTGCTGCTCAGGTGGTCTAGTTTTCCTGGCTTCAGACTAGAATCAAAGCTGGGGTCTGTCCCACGTGGAATCAGCTGTGTCACTGTGCTCCCTGCCGATACAATTCCATTTGGAAGTGCAGGAGGTTTCCTGCTCGACAAATCCACTGCACTTTCATCAGGAAGCATGGGTGCTGAAGGCAGGCCCACCTCATTAAGTTGACCCAAAGAGGCACTCAGGGGTCTTCTGGGAACCAGACGTTTGTTCATTTTACGAAATCTATACGAAAAGCAAATATTTCAACTAAAAATATACTACACAATAAGTAAATATCAGTTAAAATTGTTAAAAAGTACTAGAACTTTGTGTAGAAATGACTCATTTTGTTAACTAGTTAATGATAAAATATAACTTCATAATTATAGAGACAATACAATAAAAATGAAAAATACTTTAAAGAAATGTACTTAATTCATAAAGATTTCTTATGTATTGAAGAGAATTCAATGATTTTTTTATATTTTTTAAAGGCTACAAATTATTTCTTATCTAAAAGTCCGTGTCTCATGATTTTCATACTTACTTTTCCAGTTCTTCTTGCGAGTGTGCAAAGGTACAGCTGGCCCCACGAGGGCATCCTCCCCTCTGCTTCATATCTCGACACATGTATGTTTTGTATTTGCTATGTTGTGGAGGCTAAGACCAAGACCAAACATTAGACATAAAACAAAACACACAATAACAAATGTAATTTTTATGTTAACAGTTTAGGATTCTGATAACATAGATGAATTTAAGCTAATTCTCACATGTTTAAACTATCCAGAACAAAATTATTATAGGGGGTGGAAATCGCAGAGTTCAAAATTAATTTTTTTAAAGGTTTACTTATTAATTTATACAGCATCTGCCTACATGTATCCCTGAAGGCCAGAGGAGGGCACCAGATCTTATTACAGATGGTTATGAGCCACCATGTGGTTGCTGGGAATTGAACTCAGGACTTCTGGGAGATCAGTAAGTGTTCTTTACCCCTGAGCCATCTCACAGCCCCCAAAATTACATTTTTAAATTTTATTATTAGTGTGTGTGTGTGTGTGTGTGTGTGTGTGTGTGTGTGTGTGTGTGTGTAGAGGTGGACAATGGAGGACCGAAGACAATTTTGTGGAGTTGGTTCTTTCCTTATACTTTTACCTGGGTTCCAGGTATTGAACTTAGTTGCATAAAAGCCTATTTTCCTTTTTTAGTTGCATAAAAGCTTTTGCCTACTGAGAGATCTTTTCAAGTCCAAAATTAAAATTTAAAAGTAGTATAGGAGGCTCAGAGTTAGGGCTGTTCTTCCGGAGGATCTGAGTTCAATTACCCACATGGCAGCTCACAATCATCTACAACTCCAGTTCCAGGGAATTAGGCACCCTCTTCTGGCCTCCACTGGCACTAAGCATATATATGTACATGCAGACAAAACACTCATTCATACATATTGAAAATAAAAGTGCTTCTACTAAAACAACACAGCCTTAGTGTTGGAGCAATCCTGAACTGGGGTTAGTGCAGCTCTGACTGTGTCAGAGATGAGGTTAACAAACTCACAACTGCTCAGAGTGCAAAGAATAGGTGACTACGAGGGCTCAGCTACAAATGAGATGTTTATGCCACTTGTTCTTTTTTTTTTTAATGTTTATTTATTTATTGTGTATACAATATTCTGTCTGTGTATATGTCTGCAGGCCAGAAGAGGGCACCAGACCTCATTATAGATGGTTGTGAGCCACCATGTGGTTGCTGGGAATTGAACTCAGGACCTTTGGAAGAGCAGGCAATACTCTTAACCACTGAGCCATCTCTCCGGCCCCAAGTCGCTTGTTCTTATATGTACACACATACACACACACACCCCAAAACTTAAGAGTTCAACATGGATGAGGAGTCTGGCAGAAAGACTGTACATAACCACACCAGTGCACTCATGAACGTCAGCAATTGTGATTGCCTGCATAAAGTAGAGTCAGTCAAGATTCTGACATGGAATGGGACTAGGCTCATGAGCCCCTTAACCAACTGAGAAGCTTTGAACAGTGATGACTCATGAAGGAGGACGACTAGAAGTATGTTGACCATGCTCCAGGGCTGCTCTTACATTCAGAAGTATATAGATAGTACAAATTGCAGTTGGTGGGCTATGAAATTTAAATTTTAAAAAAGAGGACATTAAGTTGGAGGTACAGGTGAGTCTGAGTTAAGGGGAGGGGCTGGGCAATGAGCATGATCACCACTATATAAACTTCTCAAAGAAAATGAAAAAAGAAAGTTCTAACATGCTGATATTCTCAAATACATGTAGTACCAAAAACTTTTAATTTAATTATTAATAAGCTAGATATGACTCAGTGGTTAAGAGCATTTTTGTAGAGTACGGGGGGTTCAGTTTAATTCCCTGAACCCAAGTGGAGACTTACAGGCATCTGTAACTTGAGTTCAAGGGGATCCAATGCCCTCTTCTGACTTATGAGGGCACCAGGCCAACCATGTTGCAAATATATACACAGAAAAAAAAAAAACATATACATAAAATATTGAACTTTTTCCCCCTCAATAAATTTCAGGTTCTCTTTCCATATTTTAAAGAGTTTAAGACTTTAACAGCAGTCTCAGCATCTAGAGGTTGAGGAAGGAAGATCAAGCAGTTCAAAGTCTTTCTCAACTATATAGTGAGCTCATGGTAGGGGAGCAATGGACCAGCCTGACTCTATCTTGTTATAAGATCAAAATAAGTTCATTCCTGTTTCCTGTAAAACTTGGGTTCGACCATGTCTTGACCCAATTTTTGGAATTTGGTATGTTCCACAACCTATAGTCTAATCTTCACCCTGATAAGTAAGATGTTCTAACAAATAATTTTTGAGATGTTGGGCCAAGTTCCTATGTAACCAAAAACCCAACCCTCTAGTCTTGTAGGGGCTAATATAAACCCCATTTTAGGGAGATAGCTCTGCTTAACAAAGCTTGCATAATTTGGCCAAAGAATTTAGTCTTTATACTTGTTCAGTGGGATTAAGAGTGGGCTATGTGAGACCCTGTCTCATAAAAAATAAAACAAAAAGACTTTCAAAATTTACACTCGTTTAACATTTGTATAGTTATCATATAACTGTGCATTAAAAAAAAAACCCACAAAATCTGGGCCAGCAAGATGGTTCAGTGGGTGATGCTGCCAAGCCTATCAACCCAAGTTCTTTAGGACCCACAAGGTCCTCTCACCTAAATGTGTATGCCCACACATAAACAGAAATAAGTGTAAAAAGTATCTTTTAAAATTAGAAGATGACTCTGCACACTATTGAATATAAACATTATTAATGAAATTCCTTAAAATACCAACAGATTAAAAAAATACAAATATATGATAGGTACTAGTGATACAACATTGGTTTCAAACGTGACATTATTATACTGAAATGTAATATAAAGTGAAGAGAGTAATCATTTTTTTTATTTAAATATTTATTTATTTATTTATTATGTATACAATATTCTGTCTGTGTGTATGTCTACTGGCCAGAAGAGGGCACCAGACCTCATTATAGATGGTTGTGAGCCACCATGTGGTTGCTGGGAATTGAACTCAGGACCTTTGGAAGAGCAGGCAATGCTCTTAACCACTGAGCCATCTCTCCAGCCCCGAGAGTAATCATTTTTAAATGGAATAAGCTTTACCACAGAATCAAATTTTATCCATCAAATGTTGCCATATCTGATGTAAAATGACCCCAAAACAATGACCAATAAGAATCATTGTCAAATAAAATTACTTAAGCAACACAAACACACTAACTGCTAACCATGTTAACTTATAATTTCTACAGTGTTTTTTTCTTTGAAAAACAATTTTAAAAATTATTTTATATGTATGGGTGTTTTGCCTACATGTTTGTCTGTGCACCAGTGCATGCCTGGTACCCACAGAGGCTAGAACAGGGCATGCGATTCCCTTGAAACTGGAGTTACAGGAGGTTGTGAGCCAGCATGTAGGTGTTGGGATTTGAACCTGGGTTCTCTGGAAAAGCAGCCAGTACTCTTAACCACAGAAACTTTCTCCAGCCCCTATAGTCAGAAACTTAAAATATCTATATCATTTTCTGTTTTGTATCTCTACCTATACTGACCAGTTTCTAGGTATACCTAGAGTGACTTATCTGCATATTTCAAACAGCAACCTCTTACCTGCTGTTGGTCTGCTCCTTTTTTACTGTGGTTCTGAATATAATCAACCAGTCCATGTACTACTGTACGTACAGCAACCAGGCCATTTTCTAACTGTTCCCATGTTGGAGGAGGAGCATCTATAAAATTAAAAATTAAACAATCTATAATCTTATGCAATGTTTTATCCAATATTAAACCAATGAAAGAAGTATTTGATGCAATCAACTTTGATGCAATCAGGTTGATCATTACAGACAGAGCTTTCAGAATCTTACTCATCTGTGATGATTAGTGGTATCAAATGAAAAGGACCTAGGATCACCTGAGATGGGTCTCTGCGTTTGCCTGTGAGGGATTCTCTTAATTATGTTAATGTATATAAGACTATCCCCTAGTATCCCCTAGGCTGGCGGTAGGGGGGCTAGAGAAACAGCATCAAAAATGAGTCTGTTCTTACAGAAGACCCAGGTTCAGTTGCCAGCAAGCACACATGGCAGTTCACAAACAGTAGTAACTCTAGCTCCAGGGGATCCAGTGCTTTCTACTGGCCTCAAGGGACTTACCAGAAGAACAGATAAACTATGTCTCAAAGGGTATGTAGAACAAGTGAAAGAACATTCAGATGAAAAAAATAAACACAACTAGAAGAATAAGCATCAAAGATGAACTCACTTTGAAACATGGAACAAATCATGGTACACATCAGGAAGCATTTGGGAAATGGGTCTGGAGTAATGATACTAGCATTGACAGAGCTCTTCGGAAATCTATTTTATACAGAGGTAACTCTTGATACTAAGAATGCTGAGGAAATAGCTCCAAGGGCATAGACACTACTTTTGTGGGTGGGGGTAAAGTGGGGTGATGTGATGTGGGAGTCTCCTCAGTGTACTGTGATTACCTTTAATGAATAAAGAAACTGCTTTGGATCTATAACAAGGCAGAACATAGGTAGGC
The DNA here is from genome assembly GCF_037038515.1 of Microtus pennsylvanicus. Lineage (NCBI taxonomy): Eukaryota > Metazoa > Chordata > Mammalia > Rodentia > Cricetidae > Microtus > Microtus pennsylvanicus. The sequence continues at coordinate 53,900,541 of NC_134588.1, read as the reverse complement.
AGGGAAAGCTAGGCTGAATGCTGGGAAGAAGAGAGACGGAGTCAGAGAGACACTATGGAGACTCTACCAGAGTCAGACATGCCAAAACTTTTGCCGGTAAGCCACTGTCACATGGGATAAATTAAGATGTAAGATTTAGCCAATAAGAAGCTAGAGATAATGGGCCAAGCAGTGTTTTAAGTAAGCTAAACCAGCATGTATATTATAAGGCATCATGACTTCCAAATTTGGGTCTAAGGATATGTTCCTTTGGAAAAGCGGTTCTTCTCCTATTTCCACAGAGGATGAGAACCTGTGGATTACTTCCAGACTGGCGTGGTTTGATGGACCAAGGTTCCCTGAAAGGTTGCTGTGAACACCCCAAAAAATACTCTCAAAAACTTACTTTACCCAATAAACAGGAAGCAGTTTGGAGAGAAATAACTATGCCCATATTCCCAAATATTGTTTATAAATGTTTATATTTAAAGGGGGATATGATATAGATAATTTGCATTGGTATGGATCTTGGTTTATTGATACAAATTTAAGGTCAACTTTGTTATATGTATAATTGTGCTCTTGATTAAGGTATTGTGTTTGTACAGCTCATTTAGAAATGTAATGTATAATTAAAAAATATAGCTTAATAGAGTCATCTATAATAGTCAAGACTATAGTTATGTTAGTTAGATTTTTCTACATGTACAGCGATGTAGTTTAGATGGATAGGTATTCTTCAAATCTTTCAGAGAACTACAGAATATGGCATTTAAAATATTTTAATAGGGCATCTCTTGGGTATATTCCCAAGAGTGGTATTGCTGGGTCCAGGGGTAGGTTGATCCCGAATTTCCTGAGAAACCGCCACACTGCTTTCCAAAGTGGTTGCACAAGTTTGCATTCCCACCAGCCATGGATAAGTGTGCCCCTTACTCCACAACCTCTCCAGCAAAGGCTATCATTGGTGTTTCTGATTTTAGCCATTCTGACAGGTATAAGATGGTATCTTAAAGTTGTCTTGATTTGCATTTCCCTGATCGCTAAGGAAGTTGAGCATGACCTTAAATGTCTTTTGGCCGTTTGAACTTTTTCTGTTGAGAATTCTATGTTCAGCTCAGTGCCCCATTTTATAATTCGGTTGATTAGCATTTTACAGTCTAGTTTCTTGAGTTCTTTATATATTTTGGAGATCAGACCTTTGTAAGTTGCGGGGTTGGTGAAGATCTTCTCCCAGTCAGTAGGTTGCCTTTTTGTTTTAGTGACAGTGTCCTTTGCTTTACAGAGAGCACGAGCAAGGAACTCAGGACCGCGAGGGATGCACCCACACACTAAGACAATGGGGATGTTCTATCGGGAATTCACCAAGGCCAGCTGGACTGGGTCTGAAAAAGCCTGGGATAAAAGCAGACTCGCTGAACATAGCGGACAATGAGGACTACTGAGAACTCAAGAACAATGGCACTGGGTTTTGATCCTACTGCACGTACTGGCTTTGTGGGAGCCTAGGCAGTTTGGATGCTCACCTAACTAGACCTGGAAGGAGGTGGGAGGTCCTTGGACTTCCCATAGGGCAGGGAACCCTGATTGCTCTTCGGGCTGATGAGGGAGGGGGACTTGGTTGGGGGAGGGGGAGGGAAATGGGAGGCAGTGGCGGGGAGGAGGCAGAAATCTTTAATAAATAAATAAATAGAAAAATAAAATATTTTAATAACTTAGAACTTTTCATGACAATGAGACACATCTGCTCCTGGCAGTACCAATTACTTCAAGAGGAAGATAGGCATCGAAGAGGCTACTTATGGAGCTTGCTAGCCATTTGGGCAAGAAACTGCTCTTGCCTGGACTGCTTAACTGGAAATGCAGGACCCGTAGAGAAATGACTGCTGAACTTGCCTAAAGGTGAGATGATCCTTCAGGGTTCCTGCTTCATGAAAGAGTCTGCCAGATATTCTGCAGAAGAAAGTGACTAACAAACTGCCAATAAAGGCAGACCTATCTTTGAAATTTCCTGCTTCATGGAAGTCTGCTGGATGCTATGGGCTCTAAAGATGGATGCCCCAAAGGTACAGAAGAATTTTGGTTGACTGTCCAGGCAGCGAGACGTCTGTGTCAATTCTAGAGTTTTGGAAGTTGCTTACAATGCACTTCCAGTTTACTTAGGTAATATTGTATCCTTCTGTGGTCTTTGACGGAATTGAAGAATTTATAGTAATAACTTTCCTTATTTGTGATAAAAGATAAAGTAGATGTAAATATTTTAACTATTTCTTGCTTGATACCTGTTTTACATGTAATTTTGCTACGTTAAAGTTTTCCTTTTGGTTTAAACACAAAAGGAGAAATGGTCCTTCTGTTTATGTGTTGTGTTTATTGGTTAATGAATAAAGAAACTGCCTTGGCCTGTTAATAGGGCAGAACTTAGGTAGGCAAGAAAAACTAAATGACATGTTGGGAGAAAGGAGGCAGAGTCAGTGAGAAGCCATGGAGCCGCTGGAGACAGATACTGGGAACTTTAGCTAGTAGGCCAAGACCTCGTGGTGATGCACAGATTAATAGAAATGGATTAAATTAAAATATAAGAGTTAGCCAATAAGAAGCTAGAGCTAATGGACCAAGCAGTGATTTAATTAATAGTTTCCGTGTGGTTATTTAGGTTCTACGCAGCTGGGATGTACAAACAATTCCTCAAACAGTGATGCATTTTAAAAATAAAGCAGCGGAAGCTTTTCTGTAGCAAAGAGGCAGCCAATATTAATAAGCGCTGAAAATATAGGAAGTAGCTCAAGAGTTCGACATCGTCTCCAGAAGTAGTAACTAGGAAACTGTAGTAGCTGTATGAAGCGCTACCTCTGCTTAGAAGGAAACCTTGAGAAGACTAAAATATTGTTCAGCTAACAATTTCAGGTCAAGGAGGGATGAGAAAGAAATGCCCAAGTACTATTAATGGAACAACCTATGTGAAGATGGGGTTAAGAAGAAGGCACTAAAGGAAACCTGAGAAAACAAGTTGTGGCACAGATGTGAAAAGAGTAAAATACAGAATGGTGTGGCAGGAGAGCTATTTTCTTAGTGAGCAAGGCAGTACAATATAAAGTACTGAATGAATTTTAGTTGAGGTGAACTAATGAGATAAAGAGGACATTATCTGTGGCAAAACCTAAAATACTGCTGAAAATATCTAGGAAACGACTTTGGGAAACTTTAGAGGAATGTACAAAATGTAACTGAAGAATCACCAAGCAATACTGAGGTACATATAATAGTTCATTCATTTCTCTTGGCTTTACCTGGACTAGGGTCAATGTTTGCTAGTAGCTCCAAGTGGGGTCTTAGTCGGTTCAAGTTTGCTGGGTCTCCAGTTCGCTGGAGAGCAATTGTTAGCTCCTGAACACTCTGTGCAAAGGAGGCAGGGGTCTGCAACTTAAAAAGAAAAGGTCAGCATTAATTTGTCATTTAAAACATTAAAACCCTTTTTAAAAACACAGTTTATTTACACCTTCATTTTTGCAATTTATTAATTTTAGTTTGTGTCTATCCACCTAACCTATACTTTGGCCAGACTGAATTACTTGCTGACTAAACAAGATCTCTCTAACTGCCCGGCGGTGGTGGCGCACGCCTTTAATCCCAGCACTCGGGAGGCGGAGGCAGGCGGATCTCTGTGAGTTCGAGACCAGCCTGGTCTACAAGAGCTAGTTCCAGGACAGGCTCCAAAGCCACAGAGAAACCCTGTCTCGAAAAACCAAAAAAAAAAAAAAAAAAGGAAAAATAAATACTTTCTTTTATAAGAGTTGCCATGGTCTTGGTGTCTCTTCATAGCAATGCAACACTGACTAGACAATAACCTAGATATCTGTAAAGTGTACAAACTTCTCTGATTCTACATGGAAGGGATAATGTAAGGTTGCTCAAAGGAAATTACTTAAGATCATCCAGGTACACAGTATTTAATAAATGCTAAATATTTTTTAAAATACTCTTAGATTTTGACCCTATCTTTAAATTAAATATACTATGGACTTTCAAGTTGACAGTCATTTCTGAAATTTTAAATATTCAAGGAAATAGGATAAACTAAATAAATACTAATATTAGTTAGCAAATTACAACATAATATTACACAGTGCTTTAAGACTTTCTGTTCCACATTCATACATTTTAGGTTGATATGCAACAACTCTTAAACTATTACTGCAGTTTTAAAGAAAACACATTCCTGCATTAGATATAAATAATAGAGCTAGACCTAACAGTTACTTCTAGCAGTCTTCACATCAAAAGAGACAATAAAAACGAGCTTACTGAAAATTTCAAACTTAACATGGAAGAAGGTAACTTTAGTATATGTAAAATTATTCTGAGTGAGAATCATAAAGCCTCAACAGATCATTCATTAAATGGGAACTATGTAAGATTAGATAAAAGCATTTGAGAACAGGGTTTAGGAACTGGAGAGATGGTTCAGTGGTTAAAAGTACTGGCTGCTCTTCCAGATATTGTTCAACTCCTAGTACACACGTGGAAGCTCACAACTATTTGTAGCTCTAATTCCAGGAAATCCAAAGCCCTCTTCTGGTATGGGAGAATTGTCTGTATTCTGTCAATCATGTTTTAAATAAACACTGATTGGCCAGGCAGGAAGTATAGGCGGGGCAATGAGAACAGGAGAATTCTAGGAAAGAGGAAGGCCACAGAAGGGTGTGACCTACCCCGCTGAAAAAGGTACTGGGCCATGAATAATAAGAATGGGTTAATATAAGTTATAAGAGCTAATACAAAGCCTGAGCTAATGGGCTAATCAGTTTATAACTTTGGGACTTGCTGGCTGTGGGAACTGGGCAGGACAGAAACCCCAACTAGCAGGCCCTTTGACTACACTCTTCTGGCTTTTTCAGGAACTAGGCACTATGTGACGCACCGACACACATGTATGTAAACAGTAATACACATAAAATAAAAATAAATAAATAAACCTAGAAATACGCTGTAACTATTATGGTAATCCAAATTCAAAGACAATAATAAAGGAAGAGCAGCGATGACTAGGAACGTGGGCGAAGACCAGCTGAAGGAAGCACTGCAACACTAACCAAATGTCGTTCTGATGGACTAGTTGTCATCTAATTCTCAGCCACATTTACAGAAATCTGACATATACTATTATGTTGATATTCATTGGTTAAAATCATTTCAAAATAACTTATCAAGACTCCAAAATTGTTCATGAGGTAAGGAACAAAAACAGCCTACCTTGTCAATAATGGACTGCATATGAGATTTGTGAGACTGGTCTCCATAAAGCAAAGAGGACCACTGGTCTGGTGCAATTCTTAAGCCTGCTTCCATAGCAATCTGCACTATCTGGGAGTCATGTTCTCGTCGCAGAGCTTCATAAGTCCTAAATTCTTCTTTCAGCTGCATCAAAGAAGAGTCTTCATCACGTTTGGTGACCTAGAAAAAACACACAAAAAAATCTAATAACACAAGTCTCTTATTTTATATAAACACATGTAGACAAAAACTGTAACTTTTGCATGTCTTAGTTTGATGTGTGTGAGCACTGCATGTGGCAGGCATACAGGAATCAGTTCTCTTCTTTATGTGGGTCCCAAGACTACCATTGTGCCATTGTCCCAACAAAAAATTTCAAAATAATAACTTCCTTTTAGCAGCAATAGCAAGATACACCATTCTGCCTTCAATACATCTCCCATTATAGATGTCAAAATCTTACACTTTTTTTTTGACACAGGTTTTCACTATATAGTTCTGGCTGACCTGGAACTCAAAGATCTGCCTGCTTCTGCATCAGCAAGTGATGGGATTAAAGACTTGCAACACCATACCCAGCCACAGATGTCAAAATCTTCTCATAGAAACAATACAGTTTATTATACTTGTACACAGACATTTAAAAAAAAATATGTAATGAGTACAAAAAAAAAAAACCTTCTTCATAATGTAGATTACAACTCTAGGATTTACCTAATAAGTTATCTGACACTAATAACAGAACTTCCAATGTGTGTAATTTTAAATGTGACTAATTTGAACTATCTTAATTTTTCCATTGAGTTTTGTGAAACAGGCCACAGCCAAAAAGTATAGAGCATGAGATGCTGGAAGAGATTAACTTTTAGTAATAAAACTTGCAGCTGGACATGTCTGTTTCAAGGTCAGCCTTATCTATTTAACAAGTTCAAGATCAGGGAGGGCTACAGAACACTGTCGCAAAAACAAACAAAAACCAAGTTTTTTTTTTTTAAGACAAAAAAACAACCTTTTTTAAAAAATGAAAAGGCAGGGAGGGGAGCTGGAGAGATGGCTCACATGGTAAAGTAGTTACTTGCTTCAGATCTCCAGTACTAACCAAATTGGGGGGGGGGACACACGAAACGACCCACCTCTATAAAGAACACTGAAGAGACACAGACCTCCTTAGGCTTGTACCCAGCTATCTCAATCAATGAGACAACCCACATAAAAATTAAAGTAGGGAGCAACTGGGGAAGATACCTGATACTGGCTTCCAGCCTCTGCCTGCACCTGCACTCCACATATTTACATGAATATGGTTTTCCTATACAGGATTTCTCTGTGTAGCCCTGGAACTCACTCTGTAGACTAGCTTAGGCCCAAACTTGGAGGTCTACCTGCCTCTGAATCCCGAGCACTGAGATTAAAGGCATGTGCCATCACTGCTTAACTCAAAAATATTCTTTAAAATAGCTACCTTGGTATGTGTTAGACGGTATATTAAATTACCTAATGAAACCATTATAATGCTGTATTAACTCACTTTAAATTTTGTAGCATGTCTGACATAAGTGCTATTGTTATCCCAGTAACTTATACTTTAAGTCAGGGGGATTTAGGCCAAAGGCTTAAAAACTTAAAATAATTCTGTTGTGCTTTCCTGTCGCTTTAAGGGACAAGCCACGCCCACTCCCATTACCTCTGACCTGCCCGCAGCCATCTTGGGCCCTTCCTTTTCTGCTTCCTTGACGTGTGTGCTTTTTATTATAAGGAAGACCTGGGAATGTTATGGTTTTGGTCCCTTTAAGGGACAAGCCACACCCATTCCCCTCCCCATCCGCTGAGGCAGGCTGATCTTCAGCTTCCCGCCTGAGCTCCTTCTCTTTTCCATCTTCCTCTCAGACAGGCAGCTTCGCTTCTGCCTCTCTCCCTACTTCTCAGCTTTCCCCCCTTCTCTGTCTCTTTCTCCTCTTCTCTCTCCCCCCCCCCTCTGTCCCCCCCTTCACCCTTCCTCCTCCATAACCCCCTGAATAAACATTCAACCTCACCCTGCATGTCTTGTCTATCCATGTTTCTGTCTTCTGCCCACCGGCCATGTGTCTCCCTGCCTGGAACCAGCCACTGCTCTGGGACTAGCAGCCGTCTCTGCCTGGGACTGGCTGCTTCCCAGGGCCTGCTGTCTGCCGCCACACGGCCCGCCACCGCCACCACCGCTCAGGCCACCGCTCTGGGACCAGCAGCCATTTCTGCCTGGAACTGGCTGCTCCCAGAGCCCACTGCCTGCCACCACATGGCCCACCGCCACCATTTGGGACTTATAGCATTTCTGCTGCCTACTGCCGCGGGGATCCTGCAGCATTTTTTAAAAAAGAATAACATCCTTAACACATTTTAAAAGGTGTTTGGAGTTTGGAGCTGTAGCTTGTGGCAGAGTGGTTTTTCCCATATTGCCAAAAGTAAAAATCTTATTGTATTAACCTTTTATTCCCATAAGGACCCATGTTATTAATGTAAAAAATTTCCATTTTTAAACTTTTTGCCTAAGAACACTGCAGAGTACAACAGTCAGAAATTATAGCCGGGCGATGGTGGCGCATGCCTTTAATCCCAGCACTCGGGAGGCAGAGGCAGGCGGATCTCTGTGAGTTTGAGACCAGCCTGGTCTACAGAGCTAGTTCCAGGACAGGCTCCAAAGCCACAGAGAAACCCTGTCTCGAAAGACCAAAAAAAAAAAAAAGAAAGAAAGAAATTATAAATCACACTTAAAATATTTTAAAATGTACTCTTATTTTTTTCTAAAGCAATACTGGGTTTTATGAAGTAAAAAGGTACAGTTTCAGAGAAAGATTCAAGTATGGTGTTAAAAGAAACAACACAACTTCATCCTTATAACAAAGTAAGCTAAAACAAACAAACAAAAAACCAAAGTAAGCTCTAACTAAAGTTTTCATTAGGAAGTCAAGTGAAGAAACATCTGTACTGGCCTGCCCTTGAGGTCTTCAAGATACATCCTCAGTTGCAGCCAGCCACTAAGAGGATCTCTGTGTATGTTTGCTATGTTACCTTTTAAAAGGTGGGCCTTGCCCACCTCCCCGTCTCTTCCTTTTTCTCTTTCTGGTTCTCTGCCTGTCTCTCTGCCTTTGCCTCTCTTGTACCACACCTGTCCTCAAGGCTGGCCTTTCCTCTCACCCCGCCCCCCCCCCACTTTCCTATTCACATTCCTCCCCCTCCAAAAAAACCTTCTCCATCTGAACTCTGTTGCAAGCAGTCTTTTCTCTCACGTGCCGCTTTTTTTAAAAAATTACAACATAAAGAATAATAACATGGAAAGCATAGACATTCTAAAATATATTCTAAATTATATTCACTGAAGCATTACATTATTCTTTTTAACCATTACAATAAATGTAAAATACTATATCTAGAAACAATCTGGACTGAAGAGAGTAATTGTGGTTTTAAGTCCATACAAAAAACTGAGACCCCATTCAGTAGAGTATCAGTTGAAGAATTATGGTGATTTCAGGAATTTTCTTATAGTTAGCAAGCTAATAAAGTATTAGTTGTAGGTTATATCAGAAGAAAGAAAACTTTTAAAAAGATAGGAAAATAAAACAGGATGAACAATAAGAGACACATGATGGCTATCAATGTTTGAGACAGTGAAGATTTAACCTGGAATACAAGAAAATATGTCCAGCATTATCTTTTATACTAAAGCCAAATGCTAAGGATGTCTGGAACTGTATGTAAGCACAATTACTTAAGGAACAGCCCCTCCCCCACTTGTTTTTGTTTTTGAGATAGGGTTTCATTCCACAGCCCTGAAACTCATTTTGTGGACCAGGATGGCCTTGAATTCACAGAGATCACCCTGCCTCTCCCTCCTGAGTGCTGAGATTAAAGGCGTGTGCTACCAAAGCCTGGGTAGGAACAAATTTACAGTCTTGGTGGGTGTGCTGGCCAGTTTTATGTCAACTAAACAGTTGTTTGGGAAGACAGAACTTCAACTGAAAAAAAATGCTCCCATTAGACTGGTGTGTAGGCAAGTCTGTGGTGTATTCTTTTCATCAATGATTGCTGTGAGCAGGCCCAACTCACTGTGAGCAATGTCACCCCTAGGCTGGTTGGTGGTCTTGGGCGCTATAAGGTAGCAGGCTGAGTAAGCAGCACTCCTTCACAGACTCTGCTTAATCCTGTCTTGAATTCCTTCAATGATGGACTATTGTGTGGAAGTATATGAAAAATAAACTCTTTCCTTCCTAAGTCTGGTCATGGTGTTTTCTCACTGCAATAGAAACCCTAACAAAGTAGAAATCCTAAGACAGTGGGAAATAACAGGTGATTAGTCTCTTCATTTAAGTCCAAGAATTTGAGGCTATATTTCAGCAATAGAGTACTTGACTAACATATGGAAGGCTCTGGATTCAATCTCCACCAGTGCAGACAAACCAAAAACAAAACCAAACAAATGAAACACAACAACACAATAGAACTTAACTGGAATATAATACAATCTGCCTTCTTTAAAAAAGAAAAAATATGCTGATTAGTTTTAGGAAAGCACAGAAAATTGTATTAAAGTACAAGGTCGACATTTAAAGTCTGGAGAGAAAGCAATGTTCCAGCCTGAACTCGAGTTTAGTTAGATCCATACCTTGAAGCAGGAGGCTCTGTAAAGGAGCTGAACAACATGTCCAATGCTGGTTTTAGAGGCTTGAGGAAAACGTGGTTCCAGTCTTTGTACCACAAAGAGAACCAACACTTTCCGTGACAAAGCAGAACCATCTTCCAAGGCCAGCAAGACAAGCTTCAGTGCTTCCTCCTGCATTGCTAAAAAAAAAAAAAATAGTACAAATCAAAGTGTATCATGAACAAAGATGACATAAATCCATTATCTGAAGAGGAACGTAATACCATGCAATTAACAAACAATACAATGAGCTGGCATAGTGGTGCACATCTTCCATCCCAGCACTCTCTGGGCTCCTGGTAAGACAAATCTACAGACTGAATTCTAGGACAGTCAGAGCTATACAGCAAACCTTGTCTCAAACAAAAACAAAACAAAACAAACCCCAAGCAATACAATGTATTTAAAATTACATTTTAAAGCCATGCTTGTGGGCAATTCTGTCTTATTATATATTTTATTAAGTAGATAGGTCATTGATATAGAAAAAAACATTTCAAAATATATAAGCTTCTGTTATCAAGAGAAAAATCAGTGAATTCTCTGAAAAATTAACATCAAATCTGGATTATCACTGGGATAGTACTTGATAAGAGAATTTAACAAAAGATGAGGAATTTGTACATTACTTAAGGGGTTTGTTTTATCCCATACTTTTAGAATACCTTGTAAGGGTGGGGACTGGGCAGTCAACAGCAACAACAGTAACAACCAAACTTTAATTATATACCTGGTCCAAGGAACTGGCAGCCCCTAGCTCTGACTGCTGCCCAGAGATTAGAGGAGAGCTGCTGAGGATTTTGGTGCTGGAGAATGAGCTCTGTAACTGTGCGTTCACCTAAAGATCGAGCAGCCCTCATAGCACGGATCCTTCCTTCTTCTTCCACTAGCTGGCAGTGGACTAGAGTCACAAGCTTCCTCTGCATTGGGCGACTCAGAACACTCTGAGTAGTGCTATTCAGACCCACTCCTGCAGACAAGAACAAAGAAGCTATTTCTAGGTTTACTGGGCAATTTTGTGATCCAAGAGCACTTCCTCTAGAGTGGCTGATTTGTAGACCTGTGACTAGTTCTTGGTCCTCTTAGAGTATTTAAAGTAAACAATAAGTTAACAGTTTGGTGTCCCAAATCTTTAATTCCAGCACTTGAGAAGAGACAGAGGCAGGCAGATCTCTGTAAGTTCGAGGCCAGAATAGACAGAGCTACCTACACAGGGAAACCCTGTCTTAAAAAAAAAAAATGAATAACTATACAAGACTATCATTTAAAAGTAAAACAAATGAAAGTATGACATTCAAAATACCTTTTTTTTTTTTTTTTTTTTTTTTTTTGGTTTTTCGAGACAGGGTTTTTCTGTGGTTTTGGAGCCTGTCCTGGAACTAGCTCTTGTAGACCAGGCTGGTCTCGAACTCAGAGATCCACCTGCCTCTGCCTCCCAAGTGCTGGGATTAAAGGCGTGCGCCACCACCGCCCGGCCAAAATACTATTTGTTATTCATTCATTATCTCAGCACTGGGAGGCATAAACAGGAGGATCAGAAGTAGTTCAAAGTCATCCTCGGCTACAAAGCAACTTTAAAGCCAATCTGGGCTAGACCTTGTCTCCAAGGGAAAAGAAGGGGCTGTCAACTGATGCAAAGCCTTTCTAAACCACTATTATATGCAGTCATTTCTACAGCCATTCATATTTCCAACATTACTTAAACTCTGGATTTAGTACTACTTTATTTGCTGTGATTTATATTATTATTTAGCATGAAGTAGTAGAGCAAAAAATCCAGAGACAGATATTGAGGTTCAACCTGAAAGTCAGAAAAGCATAACAGCCAGCCACTGGCTCTTACCTCTACCTCAGTCTGAAAGGACAATCCTTGCCTCCAGGAATCTCAGAATGAGACTGTGTCTGACAGCTGTCACTTCCAGTCTTATAATTCTCTCTAGGGCTGGGATTAAAGGAGTGCACTACTACCACAGTTTCTATGGCAAACTAGCGTGGCTGCTGGGATTAAAGGTGTAGGTCACCACTGCCTGGTCTGTAAGGCTGACCAATGGGCTGTTTTACTCTCTGATCTTCAGGCAGGCTTTATTTATTAAAATACAAATGAAATATCACGACAAAGTGGGTTTGGTTTACAATGAATAAATGAATTCAATAGCATTTACTAAGGCTGGCAATAGAGAGAGATAGCTTAGTGGTAGAATGCTTGTCTAACACTGAAAACTAAGTAGGGAAAAGAGTGCAAGATGAAGAGAAGAGTGAATGAGAAAGGGAGGAGAGAGAGACAAAGTTTTCATACATTAGTATTCATTTATAGCATGCAATTTTTATGGTAATAGAAGTATCCTTAAGAGATATTTGGCCGCCGGGCGGTGGTGGCGCACGCCTTTAATCCCAGCACTCGGGAGGCGGAGGCAGGCGGATCTCTGTGAGTTCGAGACCAGCCTGGTCTACAAGAGCTAGTTCCAGGACAGGCTCCAAAACCACAGAGAAACCCTGTCTCAAAAAAAAAAAAAAAAGAGATATTTGGCCAAGTGTGGTGGGACGCAACTTTAATCCCAACACTTGAGAAGTAGAGGCAGGTCGATCTCCCTCAATGTGGCCAGCCTGATCTACATAGAACGTTCTAGGCCAACCAGGGCTATACATTGAAACCCTGTCTCAAAAAACAAACTATTGTTTGTTTAGCATGAGTTTTAATAATTGCATTTACCTCTAGCACTGCTGAGTGGTTTCAGGTACAAGGCTAATTCTTCTACACATTTCTTGGCTTCCTCATAATGCTTTGTATCTTCAACCCCACTACACAAAGTAATGGGCTGTTGCTCAGGGATCTGGAGGCCAAAAAAAAAAGTTTTGAATATTTCATTAATTTATTAAATGTTTTTTTTAAATATTTATTTATTATGAATACAATATTCTGTTTGTACGTATGCTAGCAGACCAGAAGAGGGCACCAGGCCCCATTACAGATGGTTGTGAGCCACCATGTGGTTGCTGGGAATTGAACTCAGGACCTCCAAAAGAGCAGTCCATGCTCTTAACCTCTGAGCCATCTCTCCAGCCCCTATTAAATGTTTTATTGAGTACAATTTACCTGTTGATAGTCCCAATGCTGGCAACATTATAACTACTAAATTTGTAAATTGCTTTAAAAAATTTTCTTGTACATATACCATCTATTATTTTTCTATAGCAGCCTTACTGAAAGAGAATTCAAATACTATATAATTAATAGGCTTAACATACACAGTTCAATGATTTGTAGTATTAACAGCTAGTACCACCAACTGAAAATTTTCCTCACTCACAAAGGAAACCCTTTTGCCCCTACTCTCATCCCCACCCCGAGAGAGGGTCTCAATTGCAGCCCTGGTTGATCTTGAATTTGTTATGTAGACCATGCTGGTAGTCTGCCTTTGAAGTACTGGGATTAAAGGTGTGTACCACCACATATAACCACATCATGTTTTTAATCAACCTGGTTGACTTTGTTCTTTTGATGGAGAAAAGAGGAAAACCTCAGTGGTTGTTTCTCATATACCTAGAGACAGGGTTTCTCACTGACCTACAACTTTTCAAGTAGGCTAGGCTGACTTCCAAATAAATTTCCAGCCTTGAGATTATAAGTATGTGCTACCATACTTGCTTCTTTTTTTAATGTTTATTTATTTAATGTGTATTGGCGTTTTGCCTGCAAATATGTCCATGTACCACACATATTACATTAGTTGGATTGTAAGCTGCCATATGGGTGCTGGGAATCAAACCTGGGTCCTCTAAAAGACTAATCAGTGATTTAACCCCTCGGCCATCTCTCTAGCCTTTATACCCACTTTTTCCATCTGGATTCTTGGAAGTAAATTCAAGATTCCATGCTTGCAAGGAAAGTGCTTTACCAGTTAAGCTATTTCCTCAGTCCTCAATACTTCACTTATTTTTAATTATTATTTCATTATTTAATTATATCTCATTGTATTTCTGTGGTCTCCAATAGGTAAAATAATCTGCCTACAAACCTTTTAATATATTTACCACATACTTATCACCCACTTTTTTCTCTTTGTTTTTAAGGTGGGGTTTAAACAACCCAGGTTGGCCTTGAGCTTTAGCCTCTCAAGTGCTTAGACTACAAGTGTGTCTCAATATACCCTATTTAGCTTTCTTAAAGAGCCATTGCATTGGGTACAAAGTAGTGCCTCAATGTTTGATTTTTAAATCAATTAAATGTCTTAGTGTTGAGCATAAATGTTTATGAAGTAAAATATGATTCCCATATCAGCCTGGTTTACATACAGATTGAGTTTCAGGACTGTCAAGACTATACAGAGAAACCTTGTTTTGAAAAACCATTAAAAAAAAGGAGGAGGAAGAAGAAGAAGAAAAAAAAGAAAAAGATGATTATCATCATTTCAGATACCTTGTGGCAAAAGTATTTAAAAATCTCTTTCAGTCAGTGTGGTGGTGCACGGCTTTAATCCCAAAACACTCAGAAGGCAGAGGAAGGCAGATCTTTGAGTTCAAGGCTAGCATAGTCTATATAGCAAATTCCGGGGCAGCCAAGGCTATATAGACCCTATCTCAAAAGTAAAAAAAAAAAAAAAAAAAGTTCAAAATATACACGATTTAGATTAATATATTTATTCATTTATTTTATCTGTATGAATGTAAGTACACCATGAACATGTCTGGTGTCCAAAGAGGCCAGATGCAGGTATTGGATCCGAAGGAACTGCAATGGTTGTGAGTGACTTTCGTAGGGACTTAGAACTGAACCTGGGTCCTCTGCCAGAGCAGCAAGTTTTCTTAACTATCAAGCCAGATCTCTCCAGCCTTGCTTTAATAATAATAATAATAAACATTAATAATACTAAAGTATGTGTGTGTGTGTGTATATATATATATATATATATATATATATATATATGAAACGTCAAGACTCACTAAATGTTTATATATTTAATCCTTTGACATCCCGACATGATTTTACAGATAATATAAAGGATGAAGAGATTAGAATCAGCAATGAAACAGAACACAAAACACTTAAGCTGAGACATACAGGTGGCAAAACCAAAGCTGAAAACACTTGACATTGTAAACAATACCAAAGCTAAGTAACGGGATTAAACTGTATATAATTTAAACATTTATTAAAGCTTTATTATAAAAAACTTGCAAGTAAGCATCACACACCAAAATGAACAAGTTAATTTTTTAAAGACTTAAACTTTGTTTCTCCTTATATGTATCTATCTGCATTTGAGTATGCATGTTGCTGCCTGATGCGGGAGCTGGAACAATTAACTGCTGAACTATCTCTATAGTCCCTAATCTGTAAAATTTGGTGAACTGCTGAAAGCCTTTGTTTTTCAAGAAGCTCAGATATGTGTTGTGTATGATACTTTCTCCTGAAAGGAATTTAGTAATTTAAGGAGTAGATATACTTTTGTGTCACTAGAGGGAGCTTCAACAAAGAAGTAGAACAGCCAACTGGTAGCAGTGCAGGAGTGGCTTATGCCTCAAACTGTCATTCAAATTTTCTAAGAAAAACTTGTGTTTTCAGGGCCAAATGTATCACACAGATATAAAGTTATTTCAAGATTTAGTATTTGGAGTCACAACATTTACACCTGGAAAGATTTTTCTGATAACTCTGAGGCTTAGGAAATTTTCTACTCAACTACAATGCCTTTTGTTCAGATGAAAACACGAGGATTGGCATAAACTTATTTAAAATATTTTGGTACAAAAGATTTAGATTCTAAGCCAGGCGGTGGTGGCGCACGCCTTTAATCCCAGCACTCCGGAGGCAGAGGCAGGAGGATCTCTGGGAGTTCGAGGCCAGCCTGGTCTACAAGAGCTAGTTCCAGGACAGGAACCAAAAGCTACAGAGAAACCCTGTCTCGAAAATAAAAAAAAAAAAAAGAGAGAGAGAGAGAGATTTAGATTCTAAAATTCAATGCTTTTTTTGGTGGAAAGGATGTCTTTGTTTGCCTATGTAAATGCCTTCTTGAAGTATATTGTGAGTTCCCCTTGACTCTTCTCATTCCCTGTATTTGATATGCATAGTAATATATCCTTAAATATCTAATCATGTGTATGAAGATTTACAGAACTTAATGGTATGCTAAACTTTGTCACTGGGTTTGGTCTGTTTGTTTTGTTTTTGAGACAGAGTCTCAACTATATAGTTCTGGCTGTCCTAGAACTCACTATGAGACTTCAATCAAACTCACAGAGATTAACTTGCCTCTGCCTCCCAAATTGTCAATGGCTTTTAAAATTGATCTGATGTGGCTCAACTGGTAGTGCTTTCCTCACATGCATAAAAGTCCTGGAGTCAATCCTTAGCACCTCATAAACCAGGTATGATGGCATATGCCTGTAATTCCAGCATGCAGGAGGGAAAAGGGTAAGAGGATCAGGAGTTTAAGGTCATATGTACATATATATATATATATATATATATATATATATATATATATATATATATATATATATAGCGAATATATAGTGAATCTGAGACAGCTTGAGATATACAAGATTCTGTCTTTTTAAAAAAAATAATTTTAGTTTTGATTTCCACCATAATTGTGGGGATTTAGGAAACTTCCGTAAATGTGTAGTATTTCTGTAGTACAGACTACACAGTGAATCACTGTGATATTTAGGCTTTTATAGACATGGTGACATCCCTCTACTGGTCCCCCTTGTAAGCATGTGTTAAATACCTGGAAGTGCAACTGCTACAGTTACAGAGCTGTATGCACGTCAGCTTTATTTTCCCGAGCTTCCCAGAAAACACTCTCCCTAGCAACACACAAAAGTCTCCATTTCCAAGTCCATGACCACCACTAGTCAGACACTGTTTGTGGCAAGCTGAGGAGGTTAAAAGAAAAAAAAAAGCAACTATCTAAACCTGCATTTCCCTAATTATTAGTAAGATTAAACATTTTTTTCTGGTTTAAAAAAGATTTTATAGAAGCATTTTAATATTATAGGACAATGGCAAAGACAGTTCAGAGAATTCTTACCACACCACACTTTGTCTCATTATCATGCTGTGTTGGTAGAATTACTGACATTGATATGCCAAAGTTAAGACTCATCATCATTACAGCTAAAAATCCTGATTTTACTCAGAATGCCTCACTTTCGCCTAACAGCCTTCCTGTGTTCCAAAATCTCATCCAGGATACCTAATATATTATTTTTTATAAGATTCCAGAAGTTTTGACTATTTTCCAGTACTGCCTATGTTTTGATGATTTTCAGTTTTATATCTCTGGTATGCATGTTATATACTGACTTTTGACAGGATCTTGTTTTTCTCATAAAGAGATTGGGGTTAGATATTTTTGGTATTAGGTCCATAGAGGAAAAAAATGCCACTTTCATCACATCATGCCAAAGATCTACTATCAATATGACTCATCTGTTCACATTAATCTAGTTCACCTGGCTAAGACAGCATTTGCTAGGTTCCTCCAACATTAATATTTGTATATGACAGGGGCTGGAGAGCATATAGGGTTCCATTCCCAGCACCCACCTTGCAGCTAAGAACTGTCTCTATCTCCAAGATATGACACCCTCACACAGAGATACATGCAGGCAAAACACCAATACAAATAAAATAAAAATAAATTTAAAAATATTTGTATATGGCTTAAGTTATTCATCAAAACCACTCTTTAATCATAGCAATGAACACATGTGCTACTTATACTTAAATGAACAACTGAAAAAGCCAGAGATTACACATATATTTTCAGAACTGTAATAAAGTTCAAAGATGTAATCTGAGAAGGAGCATCAAGATGGCTCAAAGGACGAAGGTGCTTGTCACTGAACCTGAAGACCGGAGCTCAATTTCCTGGACCCACATGGTGGAAGGAGGAAGCCAATCCTTTGTTTGTGACTGTAGCTACAAATATTCTCTATTCTGCTGGTCTCCCTGGACTGGTTTCTCTTCACTCACCTGGTCCCACTCATTGGTTCCTACAGCTGTTTATGAAATAATTACATATGCTTTGGCCTATTAGCTCAAGCTTCTTATTAATTAAGTCTTATATCTTAAATTAATCAATTTCTACTATTTTTTATTTTACCACGAGGGTCATGGTTTGTTACCTCTTGCTTCTTGGATGGCAACATGGTATCTCCCTGTCTCTGCCTTCTTTCTCCCTGCATTCAGTTTCAGTTTAGTTTTTCTGCCTAGCTATATTCTGCCTTGTATCTTCATATACAAAAAACAGCAATGAACAAAAACACAATTAAAAAGAGTGTAATCAAAAAAAAAAAAAACCACTGTCTGTTTCCATCAGTTGCTGATCAAGGTTCTATGGTGATATTTAAGATATTCATCAGTCTGACTACCAGGGCAAGGCCAGTTTGGGCACCTTCTGCTCTACTGCTAAAGGTCTTAACTGGGGTAATCCTTATGGATTTCTGGGGATTTCTCTAGTGTCAGGTTTTAGCTCCCAAATGGCTCCCTCAATCAAAGTATCTCTTTCCTTGTTCTCATCTCTGTCCTTCCTCCACCTCGACTATCCCATTCCCTCAAGTTCTCTTTCCTATTCCCCTTCTTCCCTCATCTTCCTCTTCCGCCCTCCCTACTCCCCTCACCCCCATGCTCCCAATTCTGTCAGGCGATCTTGTCTATTTCCCCCTTTCTAGGTGGATCTATGTATGTTTTTCTTAGGGTTCACCTTGTTACTTAGACCCACAGCGGAGCACTGGGTTGAGCTCCAAAAGTCCAGTTGAAGTGTGGGAGGAGTGAGTTCCAGGGCAGGCCCTAAAGCTACACAGAGGAACCTGTCTTGAAAAACCAAAAATGAATAAATAAATAGACATATAGATAAATAAGTAGTAAATAAGTCTTTGAAAATAAGGTTTTAAAAAAAGAAGAAAAAATAAAAATCATGTTTGAGACAATGACTTTAAATTCCCTAAATGAAATTAAATCACAGGCAGAAGAAAGAGTCTTTGATTCTTTTTTATACTCTGTTACAATTCAGTACATGACTATTTATTTTGCTCAAACCCTTCTAGCTTTTGCCACTGGGAGCTCTTTCAACTAGCTCTGATATGCCCTTGACATGGTCCTATCACTTTGTTTGAATACTTGCACAAAATACTCCAGGACTGTTTGAGTACATGCTGTCCTAGCCCTAGAACTGACCATTTCTCCCAAGAGTTCTGGTTCCTTTTATTGGAGAGTTGTTTAGAAACCAGTATCTAAACATGAAATATGTACATTGCTATTGGAACTGTGGTGCCCTTAAGATTATCTTGGCTGCCAGACAGTGATGGCGCATGCCTTTAATCCCAGCACTTGGGAGACAGAGGTAGGTGGATCTCTCAAAATTTGAGGACAGCCTGGTCTACAGAATGAGTTCCAGGACAGGCTCTAGACCTACACACACAAAAAAAATATCGTCTCAAAAAAAAACCTAAGAAAAAAATTTTGGCTAACAGAGCAAGGAAATACACAAATAATCAATGTCTATACATATCTATGACTATTTCTGTATGCAACATCTGTATCTACATTGAAGTAAACACACCCAAACATAGTCACATATAATTAAAAATAGTCAATTAAAGACAATAATCAGTACTAAGTTACTATCTTACCTGAGCACCCACTAGCTGCAGTAATGCTGAGTTCACAGGAAGGAGCTCAATGTCTGTATTGATAGTGGTCTGGTCAAATGGGCAAGCCTTACGGTGGAGTTTATTCAGGCACATTTTGCAGACAGTATGGCCACAGCCCAAACTGATGGGCTTTCGAATTGTTTCGTCGAAAGTCTGAGTGCAAATTGGGCAGGAAAGGAAATCCGTCCATTGTGGAGCTTGTACAGGCATTGCTTCTGGAGTTACAATTCACTAATACACACACATACACACACACACACACACACAATCTAAAGCAAAGATTCCACTGGAATCAAAATCTTGGAAAAAAGTTTATCTTTTTTTTTTTTAAATATCTTCTGTAGATACAGTCAGCACATAGTGTGAAATATAACCTGGAAAACAGAGAAAGAAAAGAAATTAGAATGATCTGCCGCTTATTTTTCTTAATTTCAATTAAACTGTTGAAAAGAAATTGGACTTAATGATAAGTCCAATTTTGACTCTACCACCTTCATATTACTTTAATATCACAATAATCTCTTTTTACATTTTTATAAAAGCAAAGCTATGGTAAATAATCAATTCCATCTTCCATATATAGTATATATAAAACAAAACTTGAAAATAAAAAAAAATCACACGCTGAATTTACCAGATCCAAATTCAATACATTTTCTAAATCAGTTATTTGCATATGTTCAAACTGTTCTCATAAACAAAAAATAGTAAACTGTAAAACTGCCTACATTTTAACTTCTATAACATATTATAAATACTTTAAATAAAACTCAGCTATAAATAATACCTAGCAGGTTTGTGTTATTAACACTTACTATGAGACATCATGTGGATATTAAAATAGACCTTGTAGGCCAGGCGGTGGTGGCACACGCCTTTAATCCCAGCACTTGAGAGGCAGAGGCAGGCGGATCTCTGTGAGTTCAAGGCCAGCCTGGTCTAGAAGAGCTAGTTCCAGGAAAAGAACCAAAAAAAAAAAAAAAAAAAAAGCTACAGAGAAACCCTGTCTCGAAAATCAAAAAGAAAACAAAAAAGAAAAAAATAAAATAGAACTTGTATTACAGAGTCAACTACTACAATAAAACATGTTTGCAGCATGTTCTAAGATAAAGTAAGAAGTACTGGGGATGGATAGGATGGAAATACATTGTGTAAGTATATAAAATTGCCAAATAATACATTGTAAAGATAACCTTTCTAAATAATTTATAGCTAGAAATCTTCCTTCCCAGTAAAATAAAACACGTGGGCTTGGCATGGTGGCTAACATCATTAATCTCAGCACTGGAGAGGTAGGTAGATCTCTCTAGGTCTGAGGCCAGCCAGAGGCCAGCCAGGACTGCATAAGGACACCTGGCCTTTTTTTTTTTTTTAAAGAAGCATATTTATTGTGGCTCTTTTGTTCTTTGCTAAGTCTGGTGCTAAGGATTACAGTGGCAAGTAAGCTAAGTCACAAGTCTATTATGTCTCCTGCTACATTATATAAACAATAATCACAGTTAAACTGATGGTTGCAAATTGTTGTACATTTATGAATGGATGATACAGTACAGGGAGATAAAAGCACATATATACAATGGAACTGTACCAAATTTGGACAGGTATGTGTGGGATATTGTGCACTAATAATGAAATAATGAAAGTTAAAATATATGGTAAAAAATAATTCCTAGTATTCTAGGTAAAGTAAAAGGCATAACCATAGCTTTCTGAGCCTAGATAGATTATAAAATAAGTGAAAGGCCAACAAAACAAAACAAAAAAAAATATAGCAGACAACAAGAAAAGTTAAAAGAGGACACAAGGGCTAGTGAGATGGTTCAATGAGTACAGGTACTTGCCACCAAGATTTGATATCCTGAGTTCAATCCCTGGAACCCATGTGGTGGAAGGAGAGAATTTATACAAGTTGTTCTCTTGCCTCCACATTGCGTCATGGCACACACTCTACATGTAAAAAAAAGATGGGGTTGCAGAGACCACTGAGAGCACTTGCTGTTCTTCCAGACAATCTGCACCCACATAGTGGCTCACAACCGGCTGTAATTCTAGATCCAGGGAATGCAACATCCTCTTCTGGTCCCCACCAGCAACCCCTCCCCCCCGCCACTATATATCATAAATGAAGGCAAAACACCCATACACATAAAAATATTTTTTCTTAATTTAAAAAGAGAGTGATCACAAAAGAATTAGCAGAGCTCAACGCAAGACCTTCTAACTCATTATGGTATGTGTTCATTTGAAGGAGTAGAATCTCATGCACTTTCATTTTCAAGCCAAATGATTGGTTTGACAAAGGTGCTAAAAATATAATTGGACAGCCTTTTCAATAAATGGTGCTGAGAAAATTGGACATCCACATGAAGAATGAAAATAGAACCCTCTTTCTCATCAGTTATAAGAACCAAATAAAAACATATTATGGACTTATATGAGATCTGACACTGCTACAAGAAAGCATAAAGGAAACATCAGGACATTGCAATGAGTTGGGGTTTTGCTGTTATTATTGTTTAAGGTTATCCTTAAAAGCTCAGGAAACAAAAATAAGAATAGAAATTAGATTACATCAATTAAAAAGCTTTGAGGGTGTGCCTAGAGAGATGGCTCAGTAGTCAAGAGAACTAGCTCTACCAGAGGACCTGAGTTTGATTCTCAGTACACAAGCAGGCCAGCTTACAGCAACCTGTAACTCCAGTTTCAGAGACTTGACCTTTTCTGGCCTCTGTGGGCAGCTCCACACACATGCTCATAGACATACACATAAATAAATGAAGACAGAGGGTAGATGGTGCTTGTTGATCATCAGCCTAGCTTCATGTTCAACAAGAAACCCTATCTCAAAGGAATTAGGCAGCAAGTGATAAATAGAGCAGGCTACCTTAAGTCCTCCTGTGGTCTCAAAGCTCAAATGCACATGTACCTGTACTCATAAACCATATTCATTCATATTTTTTTCTCTCCCTAATTAACTTAAAAATCAATTTTTAAAAACCTGTAAGTCACCAGGCGGTGGTGACACCATGCTTTTAATCCCAGCACTCGGGAGGCAGAGGCAGGTGGTTCTCTGTGAGTTTGAGGCCAGCCTGGTCTACAAGAGCTAATTCCAGGATAGGCTCTAAAGCCACAGAGAAACCCTGTCTCAAAAAACCAAAAACCAAACAAAAAAAAAAAAAACCCTATAAGTCACTCTTAGGTAATCTATTGCGAGAACGATAAACTACAAAGCAAAGATTCTCAAAGTTTGAAGTTTGAATTAACTGTAGAAAATGATCTAAAAAATTCCTACTTTTTCATTCTTTAAGTTTCTTTTTCCAACTTCACTTTTTAAATATTCAAAGTTTATCAAATATGGTTATTCACATCATCTCTAACATATATACAACACATATATGCACATATGCACACACACACATACATACACACACCATACAGGATATATGGTTTGGTTTAATGAATGCAATAAACATTCTTCTACTTGGGCTAGGAGCAAACACATGAAATAAAATTATTAAAATACTAACATCCAGATTCTTGGACAAAGAGGTGAATCATCTCCCAAACAGCACAATTCCATCATGTTACTCAGAATAGAGTATAATTTAAAATTTAGGACTTATTTCAGGAGTTCTTGTTTAATATATTTTGAGTCATTGTTGATTTATACTGTATATGCTATCTAATTGTTTCTTAATAGCCATCTTGGCTGTTGGATCCCTGATTCAGAGAAAGATTAAATTTAAAATTTATCAAATACCTGTTTAAAACTAGTTTTTCTTCTTAGGAACCATTATAGCTACTTATAGATGATAACTTCCTGGTGTTGGGCAAAGGGCTGACATGGGTCTGACAATGTAGCCCTTGCTGGCCTGGAACCCATTAAGTACCCATTTGTGTTGAATAACCTCTCAAAAAAAGGCCCCAAAGTACAAAATCAATGATGCAAAGGAGGTATCAGGGTATGAAGCACACAGAGAGACTATGTACTATGTTCTATCCCTAGAGTAGCACTACCTATGATTTAAGGCATCTGCTGGGGGCCTTGAAAATTACAGTTACTACCCAATTTAAAATTTTAAAAGGTTACATACAGAGAGGTGCTCAAAGTAAATGGCAGGGCTATGATTCAGGGAAGCCAAACTCCTAAGTTGCTACCTTTAAACCTATAATTTGTGTTACCTTACAGATGGAAGTTAATAGTGGTTAACATTAGCAAACGGGAAATCTAAAACCAGATTAACTGTAATAGTTGCACAGCTCTATAAACTAAAGTCACTAATTCTACACTTATGTGAATTTTATTTTCTGTAAATTATACATCAATAAACCTACTAAAATCATTAAAAGTCTTTTTATAGCTTTGTTTCTCAAAAGTTTATTTTAATTTTCAAATGTCCACTGGTCAGATTTTTCTGTGAGCACAGCAATAGCCTTACTAAACAGCTAAATTACACCATATTACCATCTCTTGCCATAAAACTACAGGTTAATTTTATACTTCCTTAATTTAGAGAAAATTAGAAACTAAAATTCATCATTACCTGCTGTGAGTTCTTCTCCTGATGTAAGTATACCTGTTTATAGATGATAAACACTTGATGATAGTGGGCAGTATTTTCAGCCCAGGGCTAATTAAGTCTTGAGTTAGGACTTAAACACAGGTTTTAGTTTACTCTAGGCTTAGAGGCCAACCTGGTCTACAAGGCTACAGCAAAACTCTGTCGAAAGAAAGAAAGAAAGAAAGAAAGAAAGAAAGAAAGAAAGAAAGAAAGAAAGAAAGAAAGAAGGAAGGAAGGAAGGAAGGAAGGAAGGAAGGAAGGAAGGAAGGAAGGAAGGAAGGAAGACGAACGAAAGAATTCTTAGATCACTTCTAATTCTACCCCACATGGCAACTGTGGTGATTTGAAAGAAAACAACTCTCAAAGAGAGTGGCACTATTAGGAGGTGTAACCTTATTGGAGTAGGTATGGTCTTGTTGGAGAAAGTGTGTTTGTGGAGATAGGCTTTGAGGTCTCATATATGCTCACGATATCACCCAGAGTCTCAGACCACTTCCTGTTGCCTACAATATATAGGACTCTCAGCTACTTCTCCAGCACCATGTCTGCCTGCACACCACCATGTCCCACTATGATGATAATGGACTGAACTCTGAAGTGTAAAACAAGCCACACCAATTAAATGTTTTCAAGAGTTGTCATGTTTTGGGAACCTGTTACCCATGCTGGATTAAATTGTTCAGCCTTAATACAGGGGGAAGAGTTCAGGCCTACCTTATCTTGATGTGCCATGCATTGTTCAAGCCATGAAAACAAACACTTAGGATATCAGTATGGTGGTTTCTCAGAAAACTGGGAATCAACCTACCTCAGGATCCAGCAATACTACTCTTGAGCATATACCCAAAAGATGCTCAATCATACTACAAAGGCATTTGTTTGTTCAACTATGCTCACAGCAGCATTATTTGTAATAGCCAGAATCTGGAAATAACCCAAATGCCCCTCAACCAAAGAATAAAGAAAATAGGCACTTTTACACATTAGAGTACTACTCATCAGTAAAAAAAAAGTGACATTTTGGATTTTGCATGCAAATGATTAGAATTAGAAAACACTATCCCGAGTGAGGAAACCCAGGCCCAAAAAGATGAATATGGTATGTACTCACTCAAAAGTGGATACTAGCTATAAACAAAGGATACTGAGCCTATAGTTCATGATCCTAGAATAGCTAAGTAATAAGGTGAACCCTAAGAAAAACATATAGATCCACCTGGAAAGTGAAAACAGACAAGATCACCTGACAAAACTGGGAGTATGGGGGTGGGGGAAGAAGGAAGAGTGGAAGGGGGAGTGTAGGGGATAAGGGGAGGGGAGAGAACTCAAGGGAACATGATAGTCAAGAATGAGGAAGGACATAGATGAAAGCAAGAAAAAGAAATATCTTGATTCAGGGAGCCATTATAGGATTAGCAAGAAACCTGGCTCTAGAGAAATTCCCAGGAATCTACATGGATGACCCCAGCTAAGGCCCTAAGCAACAGAGGAGAGAGGGCCCAATCTGGCCTTGCTCTGTAGTCAGACTGATGAATATCTTAAATGTCACCACGGAACTTTCATCCAGCCACTGATGGAAACTGAGGCAGAGGCCCACATCGGAACACTGGACTGAGCTCCCAATGTCCAGTTGAAGAGTGGAAGGAATGAGAATATGAGCAAAGAGGTCAAGACCATGATGGAATCACCCACTGAAACAGTCTACCTGAGCTAATGGGAGCTCACCAACTCCAGCCGGATTGGGAAGGAACAAGCATAGGACCAAACTAGTCCCTCTGAAAGGGGTTGACAGTTGCATGGCTGGGGCAGACTGAGGGGCCACTGGTGGTAGCACCAGGATTTATCCCTACTGCATATTCTGGCTTTTTGGGAACCTACTCTCTTTGAATGATAGCTTGCTCAGCCTACATATAGTAGGGAGGGCCTTGGACCTTCCCCAAAGCAATGTGCCTTACCCTCTGAGGATTGGATGGGGGTGGGTGGGAAGATAGGTAAAGGGAATGGAAGGGGAGAGAGTGGGAACTCGGACTGGTATGTATAATGAAAAAAAGATAGCTTGTTTTCTTTTTTTATAAAAAAATAGGCCGGGCGGTGGTGGCGCACACCTTTAATCCCAGCACTCAGGAGGCAGAGACAGGTAGATCTCTGGGAGTTCGAGGCCAGCCTGGTCTACAAGAGCTAGTTCCGGGACAGGCACCAAAGCTACAGAGAAACCCTGTCTTGAAAAAAAAATTTATATATATATATATGTATATATATATATATATATTCTCCAAACAATAAATAAATGAAAAATGTTAATAACATAAAAAATGGGATATGAGCTTTTAATATGTCTTATATAAGTATATATTACTGAATCCCAGAGCTAAAAGGTGCTTTTAATGCTCCCAAATAAAAAATAATAATAAAGAGTTGTCATGGTCATAGTGTCTCTTCACAGCAATAAAAACCTATAGCAATAGAAAGACAACAACTTTTTAAGAACCACTATTCTTGACCTTAACCTAATTTATCACTTCTCTGGAACATTTCTATAGCAACCAGCATGAAGGGACCACACCAGAGAAGAGAAAATTTGTAACTGTGCTGAAAACTGAACCTAAGTAAGAAATAACACAAAGAAAATTAAAGGCTTATTATTACACTTAAGTGATGTAATTCCCAGTGGAGCATCAGTAACGTAGAGAGGAAATTATAGTTTAAGCCTTGAAGATTAGAAGTTTCTAGTAATGACACCCTTTTTGAGGAAAGACACAATTCTGACTGTAAAAATATCTCTCCATAAAATATATGGGTTGAATTCTAACCGTATAGCACACAATACACTAGATATAATTTCATATGCTAATGTTTCTATAAATGTACAACTACCCAAGACATACATTAAGTAAAAAGGTATTGAGTTAGAGGGTAAAAAGCCTGACAAATAGAACTTGATATATAATAAAATTCCTTTTTCGATGCGGGTCTCTGCCTCTGTTTCCATCAGTTGCTGGATGAAGGTCCTATGGTGACATTTAAAATATTCATCAGTCTGACTACAGGGCAAATGAAGATTGGGTCCCCTCTCCCTATTGCTTAGAGTCTTAGTTGGAGTCAGCCTTATGGATTCCTGGGAATTTCTCTAGAGCCAGGTTTCTGCTAACCCTATAATGACTCCCTCAATCAAGATATCTCTTTCCTTGCTCTCACCTCTGTCCTTCCTCCTATTCCCTCAAGGTCTCCTCAACCCTCCCTTTCTTCCCTCCTCTTCCCCTTCCACCCTCCTTTCTCCTCTCACCCCCATGTTCCCAATTTTGTCAGGCTCTACCCTGTCCCCCAGAGCTGTCCTATTGTGGCTCTAAGTATACCCTGGCTTCCCCATAAGTCAGGCTATCCCAATACCACTACTGTATTCCCCTACAGGATTAGCCTGGAAATTGCTAACTAAATCAGTGATTTTCAACCTGTGGGTAGTAATCCCTTTGGGATGGAGAGACCCTTTCACAGGGGTGAAATATCATATATTTTTACATTATGACTTCATAACAGTAGCAAAATTACAGTTACGAAGTAGCGAAGAAAAGGATTCTATAGCTAAGAGTTACTACAATGTGGAGAACTATACTGAAGAGTCTCAGGATTAGCAAGATTGGGAACCACTGTCCTAAGTAAACTAGGCTGGCCTTAAACTTATGGAGATCTCCTTGCCTCTGCCTCCAGAGGCTTACTTTTAAGGAGGAACCTAGGCACACAATTATGCCAGTGAATTACCCCAGTGAGACACCAATGAGACATGGAGGGAATTGAACATAATGAAAGAAAGGTAAAAAGCCACATGGTAAATGTAGATTTATAGAAGCAGGTTAATTTAAGTTCTAAGAGTTAGTGGGACAAGCCTAAGCTAAGGTCAAGCTTTCATAATTAATAATAAGTCTCTGTTATTTGTGAGCAGGCAACCCAAAGAAAAAGCCGACTGCAAAAGGTAAAGATCACAGCCATAAGAATGTCTTTTGTAGCTACACTTAAAATTTGAATTCTATAAGCCTTTGAATGAAGGGCAAAACTCCTCACTCTTTTGGTAATGAAGAGCCTGTCATTGCGTGGGTCTTCCATCAAAGAAGGATCCACTTTGGGAGAAAGGAACGCCATGAAAAGGTTTAAGTAGTAAATTCCCACAGAAAAGGTCACAATGTACCAACCCCGTAACAGGTAAACTCTAATCATGAAGACAATACTCAGGCCTAGTATCATAACACTTAGTTATGAAAAGGGTAGGCCAGGATTGATAAATCTGTCTAGCTATGTGAAAAAAACAGTAAGTAAACCACTGAGGGTTTCCCATGGACACAGTCTCCTACAGTGTCCCATTCAGACATCTGTTAACTCTGCTGCAGAGCTGCAGTCTCTCACATGGTTCAGGAGGATGGCAGGTAGGGCAACTGCCAGAGCTCCGCTCAGAATCCAGGAACCTGGACAGGCACTTCCATTCTGCCCTGCAGCACCACCTCCAGCTGCCAAGATCAACTGATTTATTTTTACGTGTAAGAGTGTTTTGCCAGTCTGTACCTACGTGCACCATGTGTATACCTGGCACACATAGAGGCCAACTATAGTTACAGATGTTTGTTGAGTCTCCTTGTGAATGCTGGGAATTGAACCCGGGTATTCTAGAAGTTCTTTTAACTGCCGATAATGCTCTATCCTCAACCTTGTTTTCTGAGACAGAGTCTCACTCTGTAGTACATAATCAGTTCCAGAGTCAGCGCAATGGCTCACTGAGTTAAAAGCACCTACCCTCTCAAGTTTGACAACCTGAGTTCAGTCCCTGAAACCCACACGAAAGGAGAGAACCAACTACTCCAAATTGTCCTATGACCTCCACATATGCACCATGATATTCATGCAAACATACATGCCAAATGGAAAAAAATATAATGGGGGAAAAAGGTGTGTGAGGGAGGTGGGAAGAACAGTGAGTTACTCCTCATGGCACACACCTGTAATAAAAGTACTCAGGAGGCTGAGATGAGAGAATTGTGTAATCTAAGCCAGCCTGGTCTACATGCTGACAACTGATCACAAAACAAAACAAAAAAGCATTACAGAGGAACTGAGAACATTTTCTCTAAAATAAAAAGACAGGATTGTCCACTCTCCCTTTTATTATGTGATATAGTGCACCAAGTTTTAGCTATAGCAATTAGACAACAGCAAGACATAAAATGCATAACAAGAAAGGGAAGAAGTCAAACTGGGTCTACTAGAAACCTGTCAGACTAACAAACACAGTAAAGTTGCAATATACAAAGTCAATGAAAAAAAAAAAAAGTAGCCTTCTCTAATAAGCAGTATACTCTTAGGAAAAGAAGTCAGGAAAAATATTGCATTCAAAAGAACTCCAATAAAAAGAAAAAAAGTATTTGAAAATACATCTAACCAAAAAATGAAAGACCCTGTAGCAAACTTCAAGATACTAAGAAAGGAAATCATACAAGATACTAGACAACAAAGCCATTCCACACTGGCAGAATTAATATTGTAGAAACGGCTATACTACCAAAATCAATTTACATTTAATGCAACACCCATCAAAATTCTGATATATTTTACAAGCTTAGCCAAAAAAAAAAATACAAGCATACATATGGAACCACCACAAAAAGACCATGTGTCTTAGTTAGGGTTTTACTGATGTGAAGAGACACCATTACCACAGCAACTCTTATAAACAAAAACATTTAATTGGGGCTGGCTTACAGGTTCAGAGGTTTAGCCCATTATTGCCATGGCAGGAAGCATGGCAGTGTGCAGGCAGACATGGTGCTGGAGAAGGAACTAAGAGTTTTATATCTTGATCTGTAGGCAACAGGAAAAAGAATGAGTAGGCCTAGTTTGAGCATCTGAGCCCTCCAAGATCACCCCCACAGTGACACACTTTTTTTTTTAAAGACTTATTTATTTACTTATTATGTATACAACATTCCTTCCATGTGTGCCTGCATGCCAGAAGAGGGCACCAGATCTCATTATAGATGGCTGTGAGCCACCATGTGGTTGCTAGGAACTGAACTCAGGACCTCTGGAAGAGCAGCCAGTGCTCTTAACCGCTGAGCCATCTCTCCAGCCCCAGTGATACACTTTCTTAAACCAGACCACACCTACTGCAACATTACCATACCTCCTAATAGTGCCACTCCCATGGGTCAAGCATTCAAACACATGAGTCTAAGACACCAACACACCAAGAACAGCCAAAGAAGGAACAAGAACACTGCTAGAGGTATTACAACACTCAACCTCAAATTATACTACAGGAATGTAGTCATAAAGACAGTCTGGTAACTGGTGCAAAAACAGGAAGATCAATGGAATACAACTACAAAGCTATGCCCACTTAAGTTTTGAAAACGAAGCAAGACTAGCCTTGAACTCTCATGTATGCCTCTGTTTCTGGAGTGATGGGACTAAAGGCATGCTCCACTATGACTGGCTCAAAGCAGCAGCCACTAGCTACGTATGGCTATTAATCCTCTGAAATATGCTGGTGCAACTGAGGAACTAAATTTTAAATTTTATTTAACTGACATTAAATTGATGCAAGCAAAAATATTACTCAGTAGTAAATGAATGAGCTATCTAGCTATGAAAAGACATGAAGGAACCTTACATACCATGTGAAGGGAAAAGGCAGTCTAAAATGCTTCATACCACCTGGCATTCAGGGAAAGGAAAACTATGGAGCCAGTAAAAGGAGCAATCATTGCCTGGGGCTTAAGAGGAATGGGAAGGAAATAAATACGTGCAACATGTACATAGATACATGTTATACACAGAGGTTATGTAGCATTATGCATTGGGCAAAAGTCACAAGGGGAAAATAAATCTTTTTGCACAATTTTTCTTTAAATCCAATCTTCTCTAACAGAAATTTATATAAGGGCCTAGTTAGATGGGGTTATTGGGTAAAAACCTTTGCTGCCAAGCCCCAATGACCCACAAGCACTGTGACACATACACACACAAACTAATTAAATAAATATAATAAAATGTTTCTTAAAAATAAAATCTATTGCTGGGTGGTGGTGTCACATGCCTTTAATCCCAGCACTCAGGAGGCAGAGGCAGGCCAATCTCTGTGAATTCGAGGCCAGCTTGGTCTACGAGAGCTAGTTCCAGGACAGATGCCAAAGCTACAGAGAAACCCTGTCTCAAAAAAAAAAAAGCCGAAAATAAATAAATAAATACAAAATTTTTTGCCAGATATAGTAGTATACACCTTTATTCCAGTTCTCAGCAGGCAGAAGCAGGTGGATCTCTGCCAATCAGGTCTATATAGTGAGTTCCAGGACAGCCAGGGCTATATAGTAAGACCCTGCCACAAAAATAAACAATAAATAAAATCTATTTAAAAGCTTACATTCAAGATGTTGGTGAAATGGCTCAGTGGGTATGAACACTTGCTGTAAAGACACAAGGACTTGAGTTAAAATCCCGGTAAGACTGATGCTACACAGATTATTAGAGATGGGTTGATCGGGATATGAGAATTAGCCTGTAAGGGCTAGAGTTAATGGACCAAGCAGTGTTTAAAAGAATACAGTTTGTGTGTTGTTATTTCGGGTAAAGCTAGCCGGTGGCGGGAGCTGGGTGGCAGAATGCAGCCCCACAGCTCCCACAACAGAACCCGGGTCCTCTGAAAGAGCAGCCAGTGCTCTTAACCTCTGAGCCATCTCTCCAGCCCTCCTGGGGGGGGGGGTACAAAGGGGCAATTTCTTTTACTAATCTCCTTGTTAAATATCTTACCTATAGCTCTTCTACTCTCACACTTAATTTACAACTTTTATTCTGCTTTACAACTATACAAAAGGTAGTCAACTTTGCATAATTATGAGTAAGGCATTAAGTCTTTTGGTCTGAACTGGCCTGGAACTCTCTATATTCCTTAGACAGACTGCAAACTTCTCATCCTTCTGACTCAGCCCCTCCAGTGCTGAGATTATAGGAATATACAACCAGGTCTAGCTCCTTTGTTCAGATTTGAAGATTCCTGTATTCATTAAGAAATATTGAAGAGAGGGCTAGCAGGATAGATCCACACTTAAGAGCCTTGTTGGTCTTTCCAGTTAACCTGAGTTTGGTTCCCAGCTCCAAAATTGGGTGGTTCACATCAATTCACAACTCCAACTCTAGGGAACCTGACACCCTCTTTCTGAACTCTGTGGGCACCTGCATTTTACAGGTACACACACACACACACACACACACACACACACACACAAAGGGTAGGGACAGAGAGACAAATACAGAGAGACAGAGACAGAGACTTACTTTAAAAATAAATCGTTAGCCAGGCAGTGGCGGCGCACTCCTTTAATCCCAGCACTTGGGAGGCAGAGGCAGGCGGATCTCTGTGAATTCGAGTCCAGCCTGGTCTACAAGAGCTAGTTCCAGGACAGGCTCCAAAACTACAAAGAAACCCTGCCTCAAATTTATATACATAAATCTATCTTTAGGGGGCTGGAGAGATGGCTCAGAAGTTAAGAGCACTGGCTGCTCTTCCAGAGATCTTGAGTTCAAGTCCCGGGAACCACATGTTGGCTCACAACCATCTATAATAAGATCTGGTGCCCTCTTCTAGCATGCAGGCAGAACACTATACATAATATTTTAAAAAAATAAATCTTTAAAAAAGACAGACAGACAAGGAACTTTAAGGGAATGACTCAAGCCAGTAAGTGCTAGCCATGTAAGCATGATAACCTGAATTCAGATCCCTAGAACCTGAGGGTACAGGTTAATGTGCCTATAGCCACAGTGCTGGTGGCACTAATCTCATTGGCCAGACAGCCCAGCTATTAGATAAGCTTCAAATTCACTAACAGACCCTGTCTCAAAAATTAAAGGTGGACAGGCCTCAGAGATGATTGCTCAGTGGGTAAAGGCACTTGCCACCAAGTCTGACAACCTGAATTCAACCCCTGGGAACAAAAAAGTAGAAAAGAATCAACTTCTTCAAGGTGTCCTCTGATTTCCACCTGCATGCTGTGGTATGCATACACCTCCCAGCCTCCCCCCACACACAAAGGTCATAGTGATACTGGAAAGATTCTCAACACCTTCCTCTGGCTTTCACTTGCAAACACATACTCACGTTAATAGGTATATGCACACACACAAACATACACACAAAAGAAAATACTAAAGGGCTAAAGGACACACAGGGTCTGCAGACTGAGAAATCTCATGCCTGAAAATATAAGAAATATCTTAAACTCTAAAGTAAAATAATTTCTTTATATAAATGTCTGATGAAACATTCTAACCTCCAAAGGTAATTCAAATCCAGCCTTGCCCAGGAGATACTGAACTAAATAAATCCTAGGAAGCACAATGATTTTCAAATCTATAAGAGTTCTGGTACAGACAAATCTGAGAAGTCTTTCTGAACCCAATCCTGAAGAATACCTGACCCCTGAGCATAAATATAGTCAGTACCAAAGCTAAACCAGGTCAGAAAACCCTGCCAAGGAACATCCTGACCTGAGACAGTCACCAAACAGAGATCACTTAACAGTTTATTCACTGTGTGGCAGACTGACCACTGATAGATACATGAAAAACAGACTAATCGGGCCCCACCAAATCCATACTAAGCCCCTAAGGTTTTGAAGACTTTGCAAAATTCTAAATGCACTATGGCATAATAAAGGAAAAAAAAACATTAGTGAAGAAGCTCAAGATGACCTAGCTTAACAATATTAAATATTATTAAAATTATTTTTAATTTTTCATAAAGTAATTCAAAGGTACAATTTAGTAATTATGTGACAAACTATAGCAATGCCAAAAATCTGTCTTGCTAAAAATGTGAATTTGTAGGTACTGGAGAGATGACTTCAGAGATAAAGGGCACCTGTTGTTCTTGCAAAGAACCTGAGTTTGGTTCCCAGCACCCATATGGTGGCTCTAGGCCTTCTGGGAGATCTATCCTTTTCTGATTTCTGCCGGAACCAAAATGGTGTACACACATACACTCATACACATAAAATAAAAATTGATATAAAAAATATGAATGTCCATATTTTATAGCATTTGGACCTGCTTTAAAAAAGGATTTTTTTTAAAGAATTTAAATGTATACCTTTTTGATCATATAAGTGTTTGGCAGTATGCAAATAACAGAAAGTTAGGGGTCAAGTACACTATTATAAAATAGAATTCATAGTAGGAAAAAGATATGTCAATATAAAAGATGCGTTTAGGTTTAATAATGATACATATGGTGGCTGTTGTAAAACAGCAAATTTGACCTAGATTTGAGGTCATTCTTACCTATTAATTATGTGACCTTTTCGCTATTTACTTAGCTGCTTCTAACCCCAGATTCTGTTATTGTGAAATAAGGCTAACAATGCAACATAACTAGAAGGAGTAAATAAATGGTTTTAATGAACATGCTCACAAAAACTACACACACAGACACAGACACACACACAGACACACAGAGTTTTGTTTGTTTTCTTGAGTGAGGGAGGCCTCATTCTAGTCCAGATTTATCTGGAATTTACTATGTAGCCCAGATTAGCCTCAAGTTTGCAGTGATCCCTAGCTCTACAATGCTAAAAGCAATGACCCACAGCTTTGGGGGTCTTTTTTGAGTTTCATTGTTTTGTGCTGGGGCTGGAACCTAAGCCCCCATGAATGCTAGGCAAGCACAGAGTCATACACCCCCAACCCTATAATTTTTTAAATGATGTACAACAATATTCCCCTTTCCAATCTCTTCATAGGATTCAACAAAATTTTTAACTCTATTACTAAGAAACTGTAAATCTAAAGGCTAGACATGGTGATACAAGCCTTTAATTCCAGTACTCAAGAGGCAGAAAAGCAACAATCGCTAAGAGTTTGAAGCCAGCCTGGTCAACAAAGTCAACACTTACTAACATAATAAGACCCTGCCCCAAAATAAATTAATGAATTAATTCATTAATTTAGCCAGGCAGTGGTGGTGCACACCTATAATCACAGCACTCGAGAAGCAGAGGGAGGCAGATCTCTGTGAGTTCAAGAGCAGCTTACACAGCAATGTCTACGAAGCAATTTCCAGGACAGTCAGGAAAACCCTGTCTCAAAACAAACAAATAAATAAATAAATAAAAATTTAAAACTATTCTTTTCTTTTTTTGAGATAAGATCTCACCTTGTAGCCCAAAATAGTTTCAAACTTGAGACAACACTCCTGCCTTTGTGTCTTAAGTGCAGGGGTAATAGGCATAAGCCACCACACATAACTGTAATTTAATACTTAAACTATAGTTTCAAAGATTTATACAGGAAATGTTTAAATATTTGAGAAAATCTGAACTAAAGTAGTAAGACTACACTGATACTGAAAATATAAAAACTAAGGAATCATATCGTAAAACAGTTTTGACAAAAAAAAAATCAAAACAATGCCCAAGGAAACATTTTAATGTTTAATAAAAATAAGGATGCTGACTCTAAAAAAAAATCAAAAAACAAAATAAAACAAAAGGATACTGAGTCTATCCACAAATGGTCAATATCCAATTTCAGATTTAAATTTTTCTTTTCTTTTTTTCCAGACAGGGTTTCTTAGTAGCTATGGAGCCAGTCCTGGAATTCCCTCTGTAGTCCAGGCTGTCCTCAAATTCACAGAGATCCGCCTGCCTCTGCCTCCCAAGTGCTGGATTAGAGGTGCGCCACCACCACCTGGCTCCATGTAGTGATTTTTAAAAAGATTTTAGGCAGGTAGTTTTGGTGGTATACTGCGCCTTTAATCCCAGCACTTAAGAGGCAGAGGCAGGAGGAGCTGTGAGTTCAAAGCCAGCCTGATCTATAAAACAAGTTCTAGAACAGCCAGGGCTGCACAGAGAAACTATCATTAAAAACAAACAAAAGAGTGTGTGGGGTTAATATGTGCATGTCTATATGCAGATAAATAACATACAGGGAAGCGCTCACCTGCCACTCTCTAGCATTCTGCCTTATTCCTTTGAGACAGGATTTCTTACCAAACCTGGAGCTAGGCTGGTGACCAATAAACTCCACTCACTGATCCTCCTGTCCTGCCCCCACCACAATGAGAGGTTAGAGGCATGCATAACACACACCATTTTTTACATGAGTGCTGAGGATTTGAACTTATGTCCTCACAACCACACAGCAAGCACTCTTAAACACTGAGCCATCTCTCCATGATTCCCTAATTGAAGACTTTCGTCTTTAGAAAGACAGTAGCAAATGAGATTAGTAAATCCTTGATAAAAGAATGTATTTTTTTTCTAACTTAAAACCTACAAACTTGTCTATGGCCATACCACCCTGAACGTGCCCAGAAGCTAAGCAGGGTCGGGCCT
The DNA here is from genome assembly GCF_037038515.1 of Microtus pennsylvanicus. Classification (NCBI taxonomy): domain Eukaryota; kingdom Metazoa; phylum Chordata; class Mammalia; order Rodentia; family Cricetidae; genus Microtus; species Microtus pennsylvanicus. The sequence goes on along the minus strand of NC_134588.1, from coordinate 53,864,020 downwards.
GGTTAGTACTTGGATGGGAGACCGCCTGGGAATACCAGGTGCTGTAGGCTAAAAAACAAAACAAAAAAAAAAACAAAAAAAAAACCCTACAAACTTGGGCTCGAGAAGTGGCTCAGTGGTTAAGAGCACTGGCTGCTCTTCCAGAGGTCCTGAGTTCAATTCCCATCAACCACATGGTGGCTCACAGCCACCTGTTATGAGATCTGGTGCCCTCTTCTGGCATGTAGGCATATATGCAGAGCACTGATATATAAAAACATAAATACCAGGCTGTGGTGGCGCACGCCTTTAATCGCCTTTAATCCCAGCACTCGGGAGGCAGAGGCAGGAACTCTCTGTGAGTTCAAGGCCAGCCTGGTCTACAAGAGCTAGTTCCAGGACAGGCTCCAAAGCTACAGAGAAACCCTGTCTCGAAAAACCATAAATAAATAAATAAAAACATAAATAAATAAAGCAAACTTAACTAAAGAAGAAAATAAGATTTTAAAAAAACCTACAAACTCATAAGTTAGTATTATGTATTTCTTGTAATATGTTTAGGGCCACAAATTAATATAAGTATCATTATAATACAAATGATACTCCATCTGTTTCTAACAAAATTCAATATGAAAAGAAAAACCAATTTGAGTTTTCAACAAAAAAAAGAAAGTGTTCTGAAATTCTAAGTCACCCCCTCCAAAAGTCACAAGTAACATTAGCAGGAACCATGTAAAAGTTGTTTCTCCATGACTCCAAAGATCAATTCATCCATGACAATTCTATGCTAAGGCATGCTATGCTAAGGCATACAATAAGATTGCTGATATGAATCTGCTATACTATACTTCAAATCATAAACAAGATGGCTCAGTTTACATTTTATAATTTTTTTTTTGAGACAGGGTTTCTCTGTGGCTTTGGAGCCTGTCCTGGAACTAGCTCTTGTAGACCAGGCTGGTCTCGAACTCACAGAGATCCGCCTGCCTCTGCCTCCCGAGTGCTGGGATTAAAGGCGTGCGCCACCATCGCCCCGCTACATTTTATAATTATTCACCACCAATCCTTGCAGCATTACTAGAAATTAGTACTGCTAATTAAATTTTATATTACTGAACAATGACAGAGATAAATTCTAATTAGAAATTTACCCTAGAACTTTTGGCAAAAAGCTATCATCAATCAGTATTCTCTCCTCTCTTCTCTCTTCCTCTCTCTCTCTCTCTCTCTCTCTCTCTCTCTCTCTCTCTCTCATTTTTCGAGACAGAGTTTCTCTGTAGCTTTGGAGCCTGTCCTGGAACTAGCTCTTGTAGACCTGGCTGATCTCAAACTCACAGAGATCTGCCTGCTTCTGCCTCCCGAATAATGGGATTAAAGGTATGTACCACCACTGTCTGGCCAGTATTTTGTTTGTACAGGTCAACTTTCCTTTTAAGAATGTTAACTCACAGCCGGGCGATGGTGGTACAGGCCTTTAATCACAGCACAGGAGGCAGAGGTAGATAAATCTCTATAAGTTCAAGGCCAGCCTGGTCTACAAAAGCTAGTTCTAGGACACGCACCAAAGCTACAGAGAAACCTTGTCTTGAAAAAAACAAAAACAAACAAAAAAAGAATGCTAACTCAGTTGCACAGTGGTGGCAAACACCTTTAATACCAGCACTCAGGAGGCAGAGGCAGGTGGATCTCTGCATTTGAGGCCAGCTTGGTCTACAGATTGTGATCCAGAACAGCCAGGGATGCAGAGAAACCCTGTCTCAAACAGAGGGAGAGAAAAAAACACACACACACTAACATTCAGGATGCGGAGACAGGAAAACTGTTAATTCCTGACCAGCCTGTGTTACAAGACCTTGTCTCTGAAACAATAAAAGGAAGAAATACAAAGTCCCTGAATATTACGCAGAATGCATTCAAGCTTTTTAATATAATTCTCCTCTTCCCCCTATACTTGAAAATACATGTGGTAAACGACTTGAAAAGTTAACGTTTAGTAGAAATAGTTAACTTTTAAGTTTTAAGATATTACTGAAGTATATAAAGAAGGGTTGTCTCACCCTAAGCCTAGGCACTTAGAGCACAACTCTTCCTTGTTTTTGAAAATTATCAGTAAATGTTTCCACTATTTAGTGTTTGTTTGGTTGATTTGTTTTATTTATTTATTTATTTATTTATTTGGTTTTTCAAGACAGGGTTTCTCTCTGGTTTTTGGAACCTGTCCTGGAACTAGCTCTTGTAGACCAGGCTGGTCTCGAACTCACAGAGATCTGCCTGCCTCTGCTTCCCAAGTGCTGGTATTAAAGGCCTGCGCCACCACCGCCCGGCCTTATTTATTTATTTTTATATGCATTGGTGTTTTGCCTGCATGTAAGGTGTCATATCTTGGAGTTATAGACAGTTGTTCGGTGCCATGTGGGTGCTGGGAATTGAACCCAGGTCCTCTGGAAGTACTGCTTTTAATCGTTGAGCAATCTCTCCAGCCCTGATTTGGTTTTTTTGAGACTGGTCTCGTCAGCCTTGAACTCAAAATCTTTCTGTCTGAGCCTCTAGAGTGCTAGGATTATAGGCGCATAATAATGTCAGGCTAAAAGTTTCTGAAATCTTAGAAAATAAGCTTTAAATGTGAAAATTCAAACAGAGAAGAAGGTTCCATTCCAATTACTTTTGAGGGCAAACTGGCGAAAATATCAGAACACGGGACAGACACAAGAAATCCTAAGGGGACAGATGAACCAGTCTTCTCCTGAGTAAGTGTTTCAGAGAAGATCGTCACTGTACCAGAATGGTTGGTTAATGTTATTTCCTCTGCCGTACACAATTCAAAACGGCTAGCTGGAAAAGTTCTGCTCAAACCTTAACAATCTGTCTCCGAGTTGCCAGTAAGTGGCTTTGTTTCCAGTTTCACAGACTATTCTGGGATGTCAAGAGTTATATTATTGCTGCTTCAAAAGAGCCCTTGTTTCAGTTCATTCTCAAAGGGATGTGAGTCCAGTGATGTTTACAGAGACCTAATGTTTAGAATGGTGTTAGGAAAGGTCCACCCTTTTAGAGCTCCATCCTTTACCGACAACCATATTTTGTGTATTTTTGTTGTTGTGGCACTTACGCCTTTTTGAAAAAGACACCTGCACATGGTTTCGCCTCGGCCAATAGGGTGTATCTACAGGAACTCCAGGGAAACCGACACCCTAAAACCCACTTGGCCGAGGAAGGGGGCTGGGGAGGGAGCAGCCACGCCTGGCAGCGAGGCAGAAGCCGCGGCTGTTTACAGGCGCCTTCTCCCTCCCCCACCGCACAGACAGGGGTCCAAACAACATTTCCTGCGAGCGAGCAACTCTCCGCCCGCCGGCTGTCCTCCAAGGGACCGTGGACCGGGCAGCCACGGACCCCTTACTCCTCCCGCCTTCCCAGCCTTCTTTTGCTCCAGGGCGGTGTCTGCACCGCCCCTGGCCTACCTACCCCGGCAGGCCCTCCGGGCGGCACGCGGAGGCCTAAGGCCTAAAGGACGCCGGCCACTGACAAGCCCCGGGGCCGGTCCCGAGCGCAGGGCGGGTGAGGACAGCCCCATCCCCGCCGCCGCCGCCTATTGTTCTCGGCCGCGGCCGCCCCGCTCCGCACGCTGCCGCCCGCCACTTGCTCACCGCGCTGGTCCGAGCAGCAGCTCCTCTCAGCTCCGAGTCCCTGCGGCCGTCGCCACCGTCGCAGCAGCCGCCGCCGCCGCCGCCACCATCGACTCTGACTCTGTCCCAGGCCGCGGGACCACGGCCGTAGCCGCCACCGCCAGCGCCGCCTCCAGCCCCCCACCTGCTGCTGCTGAGGCTGCTCCTGCAGCAGGGGCCATCTTGTTGGTCGGCCTCCCCTTCCTCCTCCGCGTCCTCCGCCGCCCGTCGCTCGTTGTCCTCGTCCCCTTCCTCTTCCTCAGACTCCGGCCCGCCCCGAGACTGGGGCGGAGATGAGGGCGAGGCTCCTCCTCACGGGGTGGGGCCAACGGAGTGGAGGGCGTGGTCAACGGGGCGGGGCGGGGCCGGCGAAGGGCGGGGCCCGAAGAAAAGCTCTGAGTCACCAGCCCCAACGCCCTGCCGGGAGCGGGCGACGCGCCCCGCCCGTGTCTCGAGCGCTGTTGCGCCCTGAGTGGGGAAACTGGTCCCACCTCCTCCCCCGCCGCCCGCCCGGTCCGTGGCGACAGTGCCTTTGATCCCGGCAGGCAAGTAGCCAGGCGGTGCCCATAGGCTCGCTCCTACGGAGTCTCCCACTGCCTCTGAGCTTGTCACTTTCTCAACTCTGGACCCTTCTTCTACTCTTTCATCTTTTTACATCCCACCTTTTTCCCAACCGTGTGTGTATGTATGTGTGTCCGTCTGTGTATGTATGTGTGTCCGTCTGTGTGTGTCGTGGGGTGTGTGTGTGTGTGTGTGTGTGTATGTGTCTGTCTGTCCGACCGTCTATGTATGTCGTATGTGTGTGTGTGTGTGTGTGTGTGTGTGTGTGTGTGTGTGTGTGTGTGTGTGTGTGTATGTGTGTGTTTGTGTGTGTTAGATGGTTTCTTTTATCCCGGCCTCCGTCCGCCAGTTTTGCCTTTGTCAACATTCTTACTGAGTCCTCAAAGAGTGCAGCCTCTGCCCCCAAGGCCTGTATGGGACTGCTCCAACGTGTCTTAAGCTCTATTGGTACTCCACACCAAAACGAGAGAAAAAGATTTGGAGGAAAGATCTTCTAAACTTTGGAACTTTCTGCAGACAGTTTTGACTCCTACTGGAATAAAGGTGCTGGTTTTTATTTTGGGAAAATAGGCATAATTTTGGACAGAATTCAGTTTAGCCAAACACTGGTTATAGAGAACAGAAAGAAATGGAATTCTAATACAATGAAGTACTAATTTCTCATTAAAATAATTCTCAGATCAACACCTGTTTTAATACTCCCCACACTGCACTCTGCTTTTTGTTCAGCTTTGGTTGTGAAAGCAGAGAATTTGTGATCCTGTCTTTTGTTTTGTTTGTTTTGTTTCTGTTTCTGTTTTCTGAGACATCCTGTCTCTGTTATGTAGCCTTGGGTGTTCTGAAACTCACTCAATAGACCAATCTGATCTCCAATTCACAGAGATCCTCCTGCCTCTCCCTCAGGAGTGCTGGGATTAAATATGTGTGCCCCGTGACCAGTCTGTCCTTTCTCTGGTGTAGAATCACCAACGTTAATTAAAAAAACAAATAGCTGGTGGGCAGGCGGTGGTGCAAACGCCCTTTATCCCAGCACTCAGGAGGCAGAGGCAGGCAGATCTCTGTGAGTTCGAGACCAGCCTGGTCTACAGAGCTAGTTCCAGGACCGACTCCAAAGCCACAGAGAAACTCTGTCTCGAAAAACAAAAAAATAAAAAAAATAAAATAAAAATAAAAAAAAAAACCAACCAAACAACAACAACAACAAAAATCCAAATAGTGAGATTGTGGTGGTTCACACCTTTGATCCCAGCACTTGGGAGGCAGGCAGAGACAGGTGGATCTCTGTGGGTTCAAGGCCAGCCTGGTCTACAGAGCAAGTTTCTGGACAGGCTTCCAAGCTACAGAGAAACCCTGTCTCCAAAAATCAAAATCAAAACAAAACAACAACTTCAACCTCTCCCTCAATAAACAATAACTTGGTGGTTATTGGTTTGTTTTGATGGTTGATTACTTGGTTGGTTTGGTTTTAGTTTGCCTGGGTTTGTTTTGTTTTTGTAACAAATTATCCTATAGCACAGACTGGCCTAGAAATCCCTATCCCCAGCCTGGCTAGGCTTTGGTTCTTTTGTTTGTTTGTTTGTTTGTTTGTTGTTTTGGGTTTTTTTTTTCGAGACAGGGTTTCTCTGTAGCTTTGAAACCTGGCCTGGAACTAGCTCTTGTAGACCAGGCTGGCCTCGAACTCACAGAGATCTGCCTGCCTCTGCCTCCAGAGTGCTGGTATTAAAGGCATGCGCCACCACAACCCAGTCTTGAGACAGACTCTTACTGTGTAGCCCAGGCTGGCCTGAAACACATATGGAACTCATGGGGCTAGCCTCTCTTCCTCTTAACTTTGGGGGACTAAAGGTGTGAGCTGCCACATCAGCTCGATAGTTTTTATAATTATCTCCAAAATACCACGCCCTTCCCTAAAAAGGTCTTTGTTAATTGTAACTTCATGGCAGTAAAAATTTCAGCTTTTTTATATTCATATTTATTTATATTAATTATATTTTATTTATATTTATTTCTTGGTGTCTTTATTGAACATGTTTGCTGCTTTTGATGTGACCTAAATCTATAATCTCTTTACTAAATATGATAGTCCCCACTTATCTGAAGGTTCTGTGATTTCAGTCACCTCTGGACAACTGCAAACCAAAAATGCTGTGAAAAAATCCAGAAATAATTCATGAGGTTTGGATTTCTCTAATATATTGTTATAATTGTTCTATTTATCATTAGTTGCTAACTGTGCCTAACTTGTAAATTAAACTGAATCAGTCTTATACATAGGTAAACACAGAGAGGGTTCTGTACTATTTTTCTTCAGTCTAGTCGTCTGCTTAACACCTGGGAGCACATCTGCCAGATAAGAGTCTGGCTCTTGCAGTAAACTCGGGCCTAATTTCCAGCAGTCCTAAGGTTAGTCCAGCCATATACTAACCTAAAAGCTATCTCTGGGAAAACCTGTCCCTCCTCAAACAACCAGGCTTCTGTCCCCTACTAGGAAAATCAGATTAATCTGTTCCTCCTGCTCCTCCTCCTCCCTTCTCACTCCTAGGGAACCTTCCACAACAGAAGGTTTCGGCTGCTGTTGCTAGGCAGACATGCCAACTTCTCTGTTTTGGTGAAAGCAAGTAACTCAGCTTCCATTACAAACAGCCTCAATCAGGAAAGTCCCTTAAAATAGGAATAGGGATACCTCAGTTGGCAAGGGTCCTTCAAAGTACCCTCTGAACTATGATTTTTTTTAAGTTAAATTTGTTTCAATATTTTCAACTAAAGATAAGTTAAAAACAGAGGTTGCTCAAAGTTCATTTTAGCTATATAATTAAGCAAATGCTTGACAGAAGAACAACATCCCTGAAGAAACAACTGGCTGTAATAAAAGTAACCTGCAAGCAGTTGTTTGTCTTGAATCCCACAAACTAGAAGTGAGATACGGAAGGTAATGTGCCCCTTGAGACCACGTTTATTTAAAAGAGATGTGGTAATTCTCCAAGGGAAAAAAACAGATAGTGTAAATTTTACTCCCAAATTAATATCTATTTATAATTTTTAGCTAGTAAATTAATCTCTCACCGGTAAATCTCTGTGAGTTCAAGGGCAACCTGTTCTAAAGAGTGAGTTCCAGGACAGCCAGGGCTGTAACACAGATAAACCCTGTCTACAAAAAACAAAAAAAACAAAGAAAAGGTAAAAAAAATGAATCTCTCTCCTCTTAATTTTGCTGTTTAAGTTAAAACAAAACAAAAAAACATTACTAAAGTCTTGAAATTAGCTAGAAACTAATTAAAAGACTGAATTAGATAGGATGTTGAAGTTTATATGTGTATATAATTTAACCCGGCACTCAGGAGGCAGAGATAGGCAAATCTCTGTGAGTTTGAGGTCAGCCTGTTCTATAATGCGAGTTCCAAGACAGCCAAGACTATCACACGGAGAAACCCTGTCTTGAAAAACAAACAAAAACCTTTAGAAATTGAAGTCAGACTTGGTCACCTTCAATCTAGCACTCAGAAGTCAGAGGCAAGCGTACCTCTGTGAGCTAGAGACCACCTTAGTCTACATAGTACGCTCCAGGTCAGTCAAGGCTCTCTAGTGAGACCCTGCAGAAAGAAAAGAAGGAAGACAGACTTTTTAAATTAAATTAAAAATATATTGATAAAGACTACTAAGTTTGATGACATAGGTCTTTAGTCCCAGCACTTAGGAAGCTGAGGCAGAAGGGCTAAAATTTCAAGGCTAATTCACCAGTTTCCACCCTGGAAATCTCTACCTTGGAAAACTCCACCCCGGAGAAATCTTATATGAAGCCTCCCGGCTCAGTTTTCTGTTGTTTCTCTCCAGAGAAGAGGCAGCCACCCTCTTTCGGCTTCCTGATAAATCTCTTGGTGTGACTTTGTAGTAATCCTTGACTCCTGATTGTCAGGATACCTTTGCCTCCAGAGCTCTAACCCTTCCACTGGGGAAAACTCCCCTTTCAGATCTGCAACACTTCTCCTGGAAAAGCCTATCCTCAGAGCTGTAACTCTTAAAGTCTGGGTTATAGTATAAGATTGTACCCAAAGTTAATTAATCTAAAAAAAAAACCAAACCAAACAAAACAACAACAACAACAAAAAACAAACAAACAAGCAGGTGGATCTTGGTAAGTTTGAGTCATGTTACAAGTTCTGGGCTACATAGTAAGATGGTTTGGTTTTGAAACTGCTACTTAAGACAAACAATTTAAGTGTTTTGTAGTCAAGTGCTTAGAATTCTAAGCCATTTAGTTTTATTTCATTTATTGGGGGAGGGGTGATGTGGGATTCCCCTCTTCATGCTGTGAATACCATTGGTTAATAAAGAAACTGCTTTGAGCCTGTAGCAGAGCAGGGCAGAACAGAGCTAGGTGGAGGAAAATTAAACTGAATGCTGGGAGAAAGAAGGCGGAGTCAGGGAGATGCCATGTAGCCCCTCCCTTACCTCCTCCTTGCCCCCCCCCAGCCAGAGACAGACTCCTGGACAAAACTTTACCCAGTAAGCCATAGCTGCATGCCATGTGGCAATACACAGATTAATAGAAATGGGTTAATTGGAAGCCAGGCGGTGGTGGCATACTCCTTTAATCCCAGCACTCAGGAGGCAGAGGCAGGTGGTGGATCTCTGTGAGTTCGAGGCCAGCCTGGTCTACAAGAGCTAGTTCCAGGACAGGCTCCAAAACCACAGAGAAACCCTGTCTCGAAAAACAAAAAAAAAACAAAAAAGAAAAGAAACCTTGTCTCGAAAACAAAAAAAAAAAGGTTAATTGAATATGTAAGAGCTTGCTAGGAATACACTAGAGTCATTGGACAGTCAGTAATTTAAATAATATAGTTTCTGTGTGATTATCTCTGGGTGGCTGGGAAACAAACAAGCAGCCTCCTACAACGGAGGGGGTGTTTGAGACAGGGTTTCTCTGTGCAGTTCTAGTTGTCCTGGATCTCACTCTGTAGACAAGGCTGGCTGCAAACTCAGGGATTCCCGTCCCCACCTCTGCCTCCCAAGTGCTGGGATTAAAGGCATGTGCCACCACCACCTGGCTTACTAGTTTATTTAACTTTAATGTGGAATTGTCAGAAATTTAAATTCTGCCCATTTCTCCACCACTAATATACTACTAAAATGATACACTTTGTGTAAAACCACTGGTTTGCAGCATACAGTAAATACTCAGTGATTCCCCTGTCTCTATTTCCCTCTGGAAATTTTGTGGAGTGAGATTGGGTTTTGCTGTGCATCCATCACTGACCAGGAACTCACTTTGCACACCCACCAAGTCTCTAACGTACTATAATCCTCTTGCCTCTACCTCCTAAATGCTCAGATTGCAGGTGTGTACCTCTGTCTTAGGGTTCCTATCGCTATGAAGAGACACCATGACCACAGCAACTCTTACAAGGAAAACATTTAATTGAGGGGGCTCACTTACAGCTTTCAGAGGTTCAGTCCATTATCATTATGGCTGGGAACATGACAGACAGGGTATTGGAGGAGTACCTGAGAGTCCTTTACCTTGCAGGCAACAGGAAGTCAGCTGAGACACTGGGTGGTATCCTGAGTATAGGAAACCTCAAAGCCTGCCCCTACAGTGACACACTTGCTCCTGTGTGGCCTTACCCACTCCAACAAAGCTGAACTTCCTAATAGTGCCGCTCCCTGTGAGATTATGGGGGCCAATTCCATTCAAACTATCACAATCACCATATGCAGCTCAATAAATAATTTATAAAATTTATATTATGGGCATCATTACAATCATTATTTTATTGATTATGCCAACCATAGTGGATAATACTTTTAGTACTTGGGAGACTGAGGCAGGATAATTGCCCCTAGTTTGAGGGCAGCCTGGGCTATAGAGTAAGATTCTGTCTCAAAAACAGAAAAAAATAAAGCAAGTAATGATGATGAACTGATTGGTGGCACATACTTGTAACACAAAGACTCAGAAGACAGAGGCAGGAGGATCTCTAGCTGAAGACTAGCCCAGGCTATGTACACAGCAAGATTCTGTCTAAAACAAATAGAAACCAACCAAATAACTGACAGCAAAATAAAACAAAAATCAATCGTAAGACATTAACTAAAGTCAGTACCTGTTGCTGTTCTTGATAGGGTCTTGTATAACCAAGGCTGGCCTGATCATACTATGTTGAAAGAAGGTGCCACCATGTGGCAGAGTATAAATAAGAAATATGAGTTAATATAAAATGTAAGAGTTAGCTAGTAACAAGCCTGAACTATTGCCCCAGCATTTATAAGTAATTCTAAATCTCCGTGTTGGTTATTTGGAAGCAGATGGTCTGGAAAGGAAGACTTCACCTATACTGGCCTAAAGTTTACCATGTAGCTGAGGGGACCTTAATACCTGAGTCCCCTGTCTTCCCCTCTCAAGTACCAGATTATAGAACAGTTTTTTTTAAGATTTATTTATTAATTATGTATACAGTTTTCCCTGCTGCAGGCCAGAAGAGGGCACCAGATCTTATTACAGATGGTTGTGAGCCACCATATGGTTGCTGGGAATTGAACTCAGGACCTCTGGAAGAACAGTCAGTGCTCTTAACCTCTGAGCCATCTCTCCAGCCATATAGAACAGTTTTGTACCAGATTATAGAACAATATTTTTTTTACCTTGAACTTTATTTATTTATTTATTTTTTGGTTTTTTCGAGACAGGGTTTCTCTGTACTTTTGGAGCCTGTCCTGGAACTAGCTCTTGTAGACCAGGCTGGTCTCGAACTCACAGAGATCCACCTGCCTCTGCCTCCCGAGTGCTGGGATTAAAGGCGTGCGCCACCACCGCCCGGCTTTACCTTGAACTTTAAAAGAGATTTTAAAAAGAGATGCTATTTTTAGATATACACAAATCTGCTGATGCTCTGTGAATTTTTCAATGTTTCCTAATATACCCGTGCTATACTGTGTTCTGTCTTTGGTTTAAAGACTGAAAACGAAAAATTAATTTGGGACTGCTAGTGGGATTGTACAGCCGCCATAAAAACCAGTCTGGAGGGGTGGTGGTTTCGGTGGGAAATAGCCCTACAGGCTGGAGTTTGAACTCTTCATCCTCAGTTGGTGGTGCTCATTGGGGAAGTGTCAATCATGGGAGTGAGACTTTGAGAACAAGAAACTTCAGGCCAGTCCCTGCCCTTTCTTTCTCTCCCTCTCCCCTATACCCTTACCTTACCCCACCTGCTCACCCTCCATGACAAACTCTTATTCCTCTGGAACCTTCAGCCAAAACCAGGTCATGGTGTTTTAGCACAGCAATAGAAAACAAATCAATACAGGAGGTTACAAAGGAAAACAATAAAACCCCCAAAATAGAACTGCTTGTATGATCCAGCTTTAAGAACTTAGAGAAACACAAGGTACACATTTTAATGACCAAAGTATGAAATGTAACCTGGCTGCCGGAGTCATATAGGAGGGTGACCAAACTCATCCCCTGGAATGGACAAAGAATTGAATGCCCGGGACAATTCTGAAAGGGGGAAAAATAACAGTTTTTTTCTTCTAGATAGGAAGGTCCTAAGTCTGGGACTCCAACTAGACATTTTATAACCCTCCCTTCTACTCGCACTTCCTCCCATTTTCCCTATTGGGCTAGTTTAGATACTGGCCCCTGTGCCTCCCCACCCTTTCTGCTCTGGGAACAAGAAGCTACCATCTGGGTAGGGGGGCCCTCCTTGACTTTGTCTACCTATGTCTTTCTAACTCTCCTTTATAAAGTGCAAAGAAGCTCCTGGTAGTGGTAGCTCACTCGGGAGGCAGAGGCAAGAAGATCTTTGTGAGTTCAAAGCCAGCCTGGTCTACAGAGTGAGTTCCAGGACAGGCTCCAAAGCTACAGAGAAAGCCTCTTGCCAGAGGCTTCTCATTTGTTCCCTGCTGTCCAGACCCAAAATAATCACTCAGAATCTATATTAGTTGCAAAACTGTTTGGCCAATAGCTTAAGCATGTTTCTAGCTAGCTTCTATATCTTAAATTAACCCATTTCCATTATTTTATATTTTACCACAAGGCTCATGGTTTACTGGCAAGGTCTGTCTCCTGCAGCAGCTACATGGTGTCTCTTTGACTCCGCCTACTCTCTCTATATAGATAGATAGATAGATAGATAGATAGATAGATAGATAGATAGATAGATAGATAGATATATCTTCCAGCCTGACTATATCTTTTTAAGCCATTGGCTGAAAGCAGCTTCTTTATAAACCAATGGCAATAAAACATACTCATAGCATACAGAGGGGAATCCCACATCAAGAGCCTGTCTCAAAAAACAAACAAAACAAAAACCCAAAAAAAGAAAAAGTGCTAAGAAATCATAAAGTTTCAGAAGAATTAAATCTTCTCTTTAATGTCTTGAATGTTCTGACGTGTGAATGTAGGACCCAGTCATGACAAGCTCAATAGAGGCCTGAGTCTCAGTAGTTGTGACAAGAAAGACCACAAACTGAGACCACCCAGGCACCACCCAGGAACAGACCATCCAAAAAAAAATTCCTAACATTCTAACCATTGTAGATAGGATCGCTTGACAGCACATACCCATTGCTTTTCATCAGGACATCCCTAGACAAATGTCAGCCAATCAGGGGTCCTGAACCTTAGAAATCTCTCACCCCCCCGCCTTCACTACTATAAAAACCCAACCCTAACAGAGCTTAGGGCTCTCCAGTCACTCCAATACATTGGACATAGAGAGTTTGAGTTTGCAAACGTGTAAGAATAAAGGCTCTTTGCTTTTACATACAGGACTCTGTCTCTGGTTGGTTTTGGGGGGACTCTGTGATTTGGGCATAACAGAGACAATACTTTGACGTATCCTGAAGTTCTCAGTTTGAGACATAGGGGATAAAAGAGGACAAAAGAGAAACTACTATTCATTGAAATAATGCTTCAGGGAGACATCTTAAGCAATTACACTCAGGATATATGAAACCAACGTTGTCTGTTACCCCTTCATCTTTGAGTCCAGCCCAAAGCCATGCATAAATCAAATGTGTAAGTGAGCCCTAAATGGTTGCCTTAGGTTCAGCATAACGATCTTCAAAAGATGCAGCCCAAGTAGAATTTCTACAGTCATATCCTTGTAGACATGATTTCAAAAGAACTATTTAAGAAATATATTTCTGAGCCATCCATGAAACTGTTCCTAAACTGTTGTGCCTTTCTTGGAAATCTCCAGCCCCACACTGAGCAGTCTGAACTTCAACTGACCCCATGAGAGTTATCTCCTGGTGAGAGTAAACACAGGGCCTTAGTGAAGGAATCATTAGTCAATGGCCAGCATTCTGGGCGCTTCCCTAAACACTGCCAAAGAGAGAGCATTTCCACTTCTCTCCAGGCCAAAGGCACTGGAAGCTCCTGGCCGTTTTCTTGTGCTGGTTTGTTAGGGCAGCCTTACCAAACAGCTCTATGACTAGACAGCATAAACAATTTTCTTACCTGTTGGAGGCTAGACTTCCAAAGTCAAGGTCAAAACTTAGACCCTCAAAGACCACTCTCCTTGGCTTGCAGAAAGGCACCCACAAGTCTGTAGGGTCTATCCTAATCTCTTCTTTTGGATTAGGGCCTACCCACTTGACCTTATTTTACCTTAATTATTTATTAATTTTGATTTTTTGAGACTGGGTTTCTCTGTGTAGCCCTGGCTGTCCTGAAACTCACTCTGTAGACCAGGCTAGCCTTGAACTTAGACCTGTATCTGCCTCAGTATCTTGAGTACTGGGATTAATGGCTTATGTCACCATGCCTGACTACTTTAATTATTTTTTAAAAGGTCTTATCTCATCTTTAAGTACCTTGTCTGAGATACTGGGAGTTAGGGCATCAACATATTTATGGAGGGTATATAGCATTAAATAACAATTGTTAATTTCCACCTTAAGGCCTTCTATCATGATATGTGTCTACTGAGGGGACCCTTGGGAGATCTGAATAAATATGGATATTATTTTTCCATATCTCCAAAACTGTGAACAAATTCTCTTTTTTTTTTCTTTTTTTGTTTCTCTGTGGCTTTGGAGCCTGTCTTGGAACTAGCTCTAGTAGACCAGGTTGGCCTTGAACTCACAGAGATACACCTGCCTCTGCCTCCTGAGTGCTGGAATTAAAGGCGTGTGTCACCACTGCCCGGCTGACCGGAAGTTAATAAAATAATAAAGTATCTTTACATTTTTTATTTTCTGGGTGATTTAATCTGATTTTCTTAGGTAAGAGCACTAACATAAGTGGTCAGCAATCCTTTGTACTAAATGACCAGAAAGTAAATATTTTAGGCTTTCTAGGCCATATGGTCTCTATAAGAGCTATTCAGTTCATCACCATACAATGGGAACAGTATAGATAGTTTGTGAATAAATGAGAATGATTGTTTTCCAATAAGATTTCATTGATAAAAAGAGTTGTGGGCTCTTATTTGGACCCCAGGTCACTGTTTTCTGATCTTAACTTATGTGAAGAAAGATTTTATTTGCTATAGTTGGGTAAAGTATGTTTTGTTATGTCCAATAACATTCAAAGTCTTACACATAATGACAAATGTTGGGTGTTATATACAACTAGTTAAACAGACAGGGCTCTTACCTTCAATAATCTAAACAATAACAGCATAGACACAATATTTACAACCCTGAGTAGATAATTATTATATGAATGGGTGACTATGTAAGACTAAAGGTAAAGCTGAGTTCTGGGATGGATAGATTTCTTCTAATGCTCTTAGTTTACAAAGACTGGGTAAAATAAAAAGAGCTAAGAGATCATCCACGACTGTGTGTGAAGAACAGAATAAAGCCTTAGCTTAAAAAACTATTTAAGTGGCCTTAGGGAACCTCTCACAGCAGCTAGGAACTGAAGTTCCCTCAAAAAGGAGGGTTATTTGCCTTCTCTCAATCCTAATTTCTTCTCAAATGCATTAGTTTTATCCTCTTGAGTTCAGGGGATATGCTATGGTTGGCTCCGGTGATGTCAATAACACAGGCTTCTGTAGTCAGGAACAATGAAGTGTCTCCTTTTCAATAGGAGTAGCAGAATTAGAGAAGTCAGAGGATGTTAGTGTAGCGGCATGTATCCATATGTATGGCTATGCCCCCGGACTTTTACAAACTAGCAATTTAGTGACCTATCACCTACTGTTGTAGAAATAAAGCAACATTTCTCTATGGGAGAGGGCAAGAGTCTTATACACTCTTGGGAGATAGGTAAATGTGAACATTGGTAAGTTTGGGACTATCTAGATTCTGACCCCTTCCTGCTTCCACTGAGAACTTTCCCCTTGGGAAATGCAAGGGGTAGTAGGATGTCTTCCTCCATTACAGGGACCAGAAGTCCAGACACTTGTCTGGCTTTCCCCAGCCCCCAGTTTAACACCCAGTACACTCAGGCCAGCCTAAGAGAAAGTGATGGGAGCTTGGTTAACTATATGTCCTTGGTTTGGGCTTTGAATCTGCTGTGAGTTACAGGAAAGTAAGCAGGCTTCGTCCCACAGCACAGAGTTACCCACAGACTAGCAGGAAGGACACCATAGATGAATGGCTGCAATGCCTGGACTCATTCCTGTTGAAGGAGCTGTGGGCCTCTTCCCACAGCCCGACTCCTGGCCGCCTGGCTAGCTTATGCCCCGAAATAACAACACACAAACTGTATTCATTTAAACACTGCCTGGCCCATTTCTATTAATGTGTGTAGCACCGAGGTGCGCTTACAGGGAAGATTCTAGCCTACGTCCATCCTGGGTCAAAGCTTCATCGTGTCTGCCCCAAAGAGCAGAGCTATCGAGTCTGAGCTCACTTCCTCTTCCTCCCAGCATTCTGTTCTGTTTACTCCACCCACCTAAAGGCTGGCCTATCAAATGGGCCAAGCCAGTTTCTTTATTAGCCAATGACCTTCCTCCATCGATGCCCAGTATCAGTGACATCAGACCATTTCAAGACTAGCTTTGGATCCCTCACTTCTTGACTTAGAACTACTCATTACCCAACCTTCTCCCAGTAAACACCCCTTCTGCTTAAGCTGGATACTGGGATGGTTTAACACAAACAAGGAAAGGAGCAAAAATCAAGGGACTACAGATACAATGTATTTTTCCATTTCTTATATAGTTGCCCTTTTCTGGGCTTACTGGAATCGTTTGTATTTTCCTATCTATGCTCTGATTTTTACGACCAGAGTCATCAGCCTTAAAATTAAAGGTCTGGCTGGATCCATTTCACTGTAACTAGAATGAAGGTATCCCAAACTACATGTTTCCCCTGTGAACTTAGCTGATTATTTCCAAATATAATAAGCACTCTTCTCACAATTTGATTTGAATTTTTAATTCATCAGCCAAGACTATTTAGATTCTAATTTAAAAACCAATATTGCAGGTTTCTCAAAGGGAGAAGAGCTGTCTGAATCTCTCTGCTGAAGATCATTACAAGCACATTGTGCTTCCTATTCCTTTTGCCAACAAGAAATTTCTTAATCAAGCACTTCATCCTAGGCGATCAAATGTTCCTCATTAAAATTACATGTAAAAAGATTCATTTTTAAGTTTTTGCAAAAATATTTAAATTGCCAAATTGAAATGTTTGTCTATAGTTCTTTTGTGCAGAGAGTCTAAACCTTGTTTTTGTAGCATCTAATCAAAACCATAGTTGTTCTCTAATGAGCACATTAAAAAAAATCACAGAAATTGATTTTTGAGACATAGCCTTGCTATGTAGCCCAGACTGGTCCAGGATTCGCTATATCAGACTCCAAAGTGCCGAGATTACAGACTTGTGTCACCACTTGCCTTAGATACTTTTCCACTGACCTGACAAAACACCATGGCCAAGGCAACTTATTAAAGAAAGCATTTAATTTGGGGATCACAGCTCCAGAGGGCAAGACTCCATGACCATCATATGCTCCTGGCAGCAGGCATGCAAGAATGGTGCTGGAGCAGCAGCTGAGATTTTAAAAAAATATTTATGTATTTTATGTATATGAATGCCCTATTTGCATGTATTCCTGTGTGAGAGAAGAGGGCATCAGATCCATTATAGACGGTTGTGAATCACCATGCAGTTGCTAGAAATTGAATTCAGGATCTCTGGAAGAGCAGCCAATACTCTGAACCACTGAACCATCTCTCCAGTCCCCAGCAGCTGAGGTCTTACATCTTGATAAACAAGGGCAAGGTAGAGAGACCTAACTGGAAATAGCTGTTGAAACCCCAAAACCCACCTCTAGTGACAAATCTCTTCCAACATAAAGTCACACCTCCTAATCATTCCCAAATAGCCACATGAGGTCTGAGAGACCAAAGAGGAACATGATAAGATTTGCTTGTTAAGGAAATAATTTTGTAATAAAAGAGTAGAAAATGTATTGGAGGCGAATGAGTGAGAAGATCTTTATCACTCCATTGCTTGAAAGCCTCTCTTCCTTAGACTCAGGAAATGGCACCTGGTTTTTGTTCTACTCTTGGCCCATCCCCCCCCTTTTTTTAACTCTGTGTGTGTGTGTTGTTGTTGTTGTATCATGAGAAGGTTTCTTTATTTTATGCTGACTGTTCGGGAATTCATTATGTATACCAGGCTGGCCTCGAACTCATAGATATCTGTCTGCCTCTGCCTCCCGAGTGGGGGATTAAAGGCATGGCCACCACTGCCAGGCTTCCCACTACTTTTCTTTAAGGGATCTACCTCAATTAGACATTTAAATGTTGCTCTCCTAAGACTGGCCACACATGGAACCCTAAAAGCATTGAAACATAGTTGCCACATGAGTTCTGTTGTCATTGTGACCTAACCCCGGACAGGAACAGTTTCAAGGGGGAAGGTCTGTTGTGGCTCACAGTTTCAGAGGACTCATTCACAGATGCTTGGCTTAGGGTACTTGGGCAAAACACTTTGTTACAGGCAGGAAGAAAGGGCAGGAGAGAGCAAACCCAGTGTCTATTAGGAATCAATCTCTAATACATGGCTTAACTGCAAGTGTGTGCATGTGTGCACACATATGGCTTTTATTCAATTTCTGTATTTTTTTTGTTTTTGTTTTTGTTTTTCGATACAGGGTTTCTCTGTGGCTTTGGAGCCTGTCCTGGAACTAGCTCTGTAGACCAGGCTGGTCTCGAACTCACAGAGATCCACCTGCCTCTGCCTCCCGAGTGCTGGCAATTTCTGTATTTTAGAAGGAAGAGAATTCTGTCACATTGGTCTGACTTGAAAATATAACTCAGTTCTTTCCCTACAGGTTCAGTGAGTAAAGGCGCCTGCCAACTCCTACAAGCTGTCACATGCAGCGTGTCACATGTAGTCCTCATATGCACATGTACAAGATAAACAAATAAATAAGTGCAAAACAAAGTAAGTTTCAAAACAGTAGCTACTGTATGATCCCTGTTATATGAAGTAGTCAACTGGAGGTTGAAAGTGTTAAGTTGGGAGCGTAGCCCCAGGCCTGGGAGGAGTATTGGTCTGGACTCCAAATCCCAGCATGCCAGGTCCTGGGGAGGGGGAGGCGTCAGGACCATGCCCACAGGGTATTTTAGTGAGCTCCCAAAGGAGAAACACCTGGTCTCTTTCCTCTCCCGGTTCCCCCTCGGGGCCACTGGAGAGCACAGGAATCCCATTAAACCTGGATATTTTTAATTTGGCTTGTTGTGATTTGGCTTGATTGGGATTTTTGTGTAGGCAGAGAGCTCACATTAGGAAAAATTCCTAACAAAAAGAACTGTGGTTATGGCAACTAGGGGCTTAGGGAAGTTGTTTGATGAGTGTGGAGCTTCTAACATGAACAGATCTGAAGATTAGAGCACAAATACAGTTAATACAACTGAACGATACACTTAAAATGGCAAGGATGATGAATTATTTGTTTGTTTGCTAATTAATTTCTGGAGACAAGGCCTCACTATGCAGTCCTGGCTGGCCTGGGACTCTCTCTGTGAGCCCAGGCTGGCTGTGAACACAGAGATCCCCCTTCCTCTGCCTCTTGAGTGCTGAGATTGAAGGTGTGTTGCCACCATGTCCAGAATGGTGGTGAAGTTTGTTGTGTGATTTGTTGTTGCTAACATTAAAGGTATTGTAAGGTATCTGAGTTCGAGGCCAGCCTGGTCTACACAGAGAGTTTCACATTAGCCTAGTCTACAAAAAAAGGTCCAGGCTAGCCATAGTACCACACAGTGGCACTCTGACTGAAACAAACACAAAACCAAACAAAAGATGCCATTGTTGAATGATCCCCAAATGCTGTCTACACAGGGGACCTCCTTGATTCCTTTAGCCTTGATCTCCCTATCACACAGGATGTTCCTATGTCAGGTGTCTTCCTCACATCTTTGACTGATGGAATGAGTTTGGAGTGCAAACTCCAGGTTCCTCCCAACCAGATGCCTCCCTCCCACTTGAGGTGTTATCAGGACACCATCTGTACCCTCCATGGCCTTAGGTACTTAGATTACTGCAGGTCACCGTAGGCCTGGAGCTCTTTTCCTTCTGCTCTTTGTCCCTGTAGCCTGGCATTGTTAGTGGCCAACCTCTGGGTTGCCTTTTCTAACTCCCATTTCTTGGGTGAAAACTGTTTGATTTAGATTCTTCAGTACTCTGCTAAATCCAATGGAGATCTACCTGGCACAGACATTCCATCGGCCAGTGTCACAGATAGAATACTGCTAGTTTGAACTGAAGGTCCTTTCTTCTCACCCTGCTGGTGAGATGATAAAATCATTATTATCATTGCTACTTGTGTGCATGTGTGTTGTGTATCTGTGTTTGAATGTACATGAGTGTGGAGTATATGTGTGTGCACGTGCCTGTAGAGGAGAGAAACATTCCTCTCTCCTCACTAAATCTAAATAATTCACCTCATAAAACCTCACAGCTCCATTTACAAAAGCAAATCCTTAAGATAAAAAAAAAGTATACCAATCCTTCCACCGTTGGCATTTTAAAGCGTAATTGTAAAACAAGTGTAATTTTTGTTGGCTTTTTTTTTCTTTTGGTTTTTCAAGACAGGGTTTCTCTGTAGCTTTGGAGCTTGTCCTGGTACTACCTCTTGTAGACCAGGTTGGCCTCGAACTCACAGAGATCCACCCACTTCTACCTCCCAAAGGCATGTGCCACCACTGCCCGTGTGTTATGCTTTTTTAAAAAATGCTACAAGATCCCCGCAGCAGTAGGCAGCAGAAATGCTGTAGGTCCCAAATGGTGGCGGAGGGCCATGTGGTGGCAGGCAGTGGGCCCTGGGAGCAGCCAGTCCCAGGCAGAGACAGCTGCTGGTCCCAGCTGCTGGTCCCAAGCGGTGGTGGCGGTGGGCCATGTGGCAGCAGGCAGTGGGCCCCAGGCAGAGTAGGCTGCTGGTACCCGAGCAATGGCTGGTTCCAGGCAGGGAGACACATGGCGGGTGGGCAGAAGACAGAAACATGGATAGACACGACAGGCAGGGTGAGGTTGAATGTTTATTCAGGGGGTTATGGAATGAGGAAGGGTAAAGGGGGGACAGAGGGGAGGAGAGAGAAGAGGAGAAAGAGACAGAGAAGGGGGGAAGCAGAGAAGTGGGGAGAGAGGAAGATGGAAAAGAGAGCAAGCTCAGGCCGGAAGCTGAAGATCAGCCTGCCTCAGCGGATGGGGAGGGGAATGGGTGTGGCTTGTCTCTTAAAGGGACCAAAACCATAACACTGTGTAATTTTTTTTTTTTTTTTGGTTTTTCAAGACAGGGTTTCTCTGTGGCTTTGGAGCCTGTCCTGAAACTAGCTCTGTAGACCAGGCTGGTCTCGAACTCACAGAGATCCGCCTGCCTCTGCCTCCCGAGTGCTGGGATTAAAGGCTTGCGCCACCATCGCCCGGCAACACCGTGTAATTTTTATTTATTTATTTATTTTGGGTTTTTTTTTTTTTTTTTGGTTTTTCGAGGCAGGGTTTCTATGTGGTTTTGGAGCCTGTCCTGGAACTAGCTCTTGTAGACCAGGCTGGTCTCGAACTCACAGAGATCCGCCTGCCTCTGCCTCCCAAGTGCTGGGATTAAAGGCGTGCGCCACCACCGCCCAGCTTATTTTGGGTTTTTGAGACAGGGTCTCTCCATGTAGCCCTGGAGGTCATGAAATTCTTTAAATAGATCAAACAGGCCTTGAACTCATAGAGACCTGTCTACCTCTGCCTCCTGAGTGCTGGGAATAAAGGTGTGTGTGTCACCACCCCTGGTTTCTTCATTTTTTTTAACTAAACTTTTTTCATAATGTATATTTTCATCAGACTATTTCCCTTTCCCCAACTTCTTAATTTTTAATCCTTGTTGTACATGGCATTCTTTGAGCAATGTAGCATAAAAAGTCACAGAAATGTGTGTGTGTGTGTGTGTGTGTGTGTGTGTGTGAGCGTGCATGCATGGGGGGGCTATGTATCAACTGTGAAGTAAAGATGCCTTAGTGTGTATCTGTTGTTAAGTTACCTGGCTGCATGTCATTTTTTAAATGCCCAATTTACCCCTATTTGAAACATCTCTACTTCATTAGCTATTAGTTTTGCTTCCCTCTGACTCATCCTGAAATTTTCTTCAGGGGAGTCAAGAATCTGGCTTTTCCTGAATGGGGACCCCTGAGCAGAGAACTCCTCAGGCTACTGGTGGCTACTAGGCTGTGTCTTCCCTGTTGCCTTTGACAGAACTACAGTTCAGATGTTTTGCTACTCGTCTGTAATTCCCATGACCATACAAGCAAATATGTTTTGCATAGTAAGGAAATAGATGTTCAACAGGCCGGGCGATGGTGGCGCACGCCTTTAATCCCAGCACTCGGGAGGCAGAGGCAGGCGGATCTCTGGGAGTTCGAGACCAGCCTGATCTACAGAGCTAGTTCCAGGACAGGCTCCAAAGCCACAGAGAAACCCTGTCTCGAAAAGAAAAAAAAAAGGAATAAAGAAATAGATGTTCAGATATACTAAGTATCAGATGTTCACTACTGAGTATTCAAGATTCAAGTATCTTTTGAAACCATGGGAAATCTACACTTCTAGACATAGTTTTTATGATAATGACTTTCTTGTTGAACAAAAGAAAGATCAAGTTGAGTTAGTGGGCCACATGCATCTATTTAATCTATTTCAGAAACATTTGTTGGGAAAATACTGTGGTAAGGACTTATTAAGAGTTGAGGATACAGCCAGGCTGTGGTGGCGCAGCACTGGGGGAGGCAGAGGCAGGTGGATCTCCTTAAATTCGAGGCCAGCCTGGTCTACAGAGTGAGTTCCAGGACAGCCAAGGCTGCTGTTATATGGAGAAAGCCTGTGGGGGAAGGAGAAGTTAAGGATACAGAGATGAATAAAACATCCTTGCCCACAGGAATTTTCATCCCAAAGCAGGAGACAGAGAGAGGTAGCAAATATGTATGAGGATATGCTAAAAACGGACCAGAATCACAAACACAGACTAGATGAAGGTGTGTGAGCTCTGTGTGGGAAGAATTCAGGAAAGGCTTGCTTGGGGAAATGATATTTGGCATAGACTATGAATGGAATGTAGAATGTCCCCCGAAGGCTGTGTCAAGTGCCGGTCGCTGTTTATGGTGATATCTGGAATGCTGTGGCGGTTTGAGGCAGGCCTGACTGGTGGAAGTAGATCACTCGGGTCAGGGTTTTAGTCCCACTTAGGAGTTTTTGCTTCCTGGTTCACTGTACGTGAACAGCTGCCTGAAGTCATTCTGTCAAACTTTCCCCACTATGGTGGTGTGGTGTCTTTAATGAGAATGGCTTCCGTGGATTCATATATTTGAATGTTTGGTCCCCAGTTGGTAGAACTATTTAGGAAGGATAAGGATGTGTGGGCTTGGAGGGGGAATGTCACTGCAGGTGGGCTTTGAGCTTCCAGAAGCCCACACTATTCCCAGTTAGCTCTCTTTCTCCTTCTGCCTCATGCTTGTGGATAAGATAAATATAAGATCTCAGTTGCTGCTCCAGCTGCCTGCTGCCATGGTCCTGGTTTTGACGGGCATGGACTCTACCAACTCAAACTGTGAGCCCCAAATTAAATGCCTTCTTTAATAAATTGCCTTGTCATGGTGTTTTGTCACAGCAATAGAAAAGTAAGTAAGATAGATGGGTTAAATTCCTGTGGAACCATCACCACCACCACCAACCCCCCTCAAACAAACCAAACAAAAAAACCCAGAGAGATGATTTCCATGACCGGGGGGAGATGGTTTCTGGCAAAAATACATAATATGTAGATAGAAGTGTGTGTGTGTATTATATGTATACATTATATATACATAAAACAGAAGCACCTATCAATAGTCATATTTATTAAGAGAGGACTAATTGGCACAGCAAATAGGAGATATATATATACACATACATATGCATATATAAATGTGGTCAGGTGGTAGTATCACACACCTTAAATCCAGCACTCAGGAGGCAGAGACAGGTACAGGTGAATCTGTGAGTTTGAGGCCAAGCTGGTCTACAGAGCGAGTTCCAAAGCTACAGAAACCCTGTCTCAATATATAGAACACAGAGAATGAGTGACATTTGGGAGAGTGTCTAAGAAACCATTGTACACTGGAGAACCTTTGATACTACATTTTTCCAATCTATTTAGAAGACAGTGCTACATTGGCCATTTGTTTTTTCCTTTTTCCTGCCCTCAACTCAGTACACATTTGTTATGGAAGCCACGCCCTATCTTATTCTAAGTGTAAACTATGGAGAGTGTATAAAAAATTTTAAAAAATGTTCCATACAAATTAGAAAGGTCTAAGGAAGTGATTTGAGGTATGAAAAATGTTTCAGTTTTCTTTCCCTCTTTATGCTTTTGTTATGCTAAGACTTCAAAAGTTCAGAGTTTTAACACTAGTCAATGGAGTTCTTTTTTTTTTTTTTTTTTTTTTTTTTGGTTTTTCGAGACAGGGTTTCTCTGTGGCTTTGGAGCCTGTCCTGGAACTAGCTCTTGTAGACCAGGCTAGTCTCGAACTCCCAGAGATCCGCCTGCCTCTGCCTCCCGAGTGCTGGGATTAAAGGCGTGCGCCACCATCGCCCGGCCAATGGAGTTCTGATAAGCTATTTAGCCCTGACACTATTTATCATAGTGACCGCTCCTAGTATGTCTGGGGAGAAGGTTTATTGAAGATATGAAGGAGAAAACAGCCAGAGGCATCTGGAAGGGTCCAGACAGCATGGCCATGGGAGGAGAGGAGAAGGGAGAGAGCAAGAGAGGAAGAGAAGAGAGGGGATGACAAAGGGAGTAACTGGGAACCCAGAGACCAAGAGACCACATCTAGGGTTTTCCGTTTTGTTTGTTTGATTAGTTTTCTTTTTGTTGTTGTTTTTTGAGACAGAGTTTCTCTGTGCAGCTCTGGTTGTCCTGGAACTTACTCTGTAGACTAGGCTGGACTCAAGCTCAGAGATCTGCCTGCCTCTGCCTCCCGAGTGCCGCCGTTAAAGGAGTGCACCACCACCGCCTGGCATCATATATGGTTCTTAGTGTACTTACTCACTTACATTTTTTTAATTATTTTTTTACTTTTTAAATATTTGTTTATTTTATGTGTATGAATGTTTACCTTCACAAGTGTACGTATACCATGTGCAAGACTCATGCTCACAGAGGTTAGACAATTTCAGACTTCCCTTGGAGCTAGAGCTACAGACAGTTGTGAGCTGTCATGTGGGTGCTTGCTGGCTTCTGAGGAGCACCCAGTGCTCTTAACTTTGTTGCCACCTCTCTAGCTCCCAATAAAAATTTTACAACAGCATTATAAATGGGGAGTGCAATTGTTTTAGTTTGGTTTCTGTTGCGGTGATAACACTCTATGACCAAAAGCAACCTGGGGAGTAAAGAGTTTATTTAGCTTACAGTTCTAGGTCACAGTTCATCATTGAGGGAAGTCACAGTAGGAACTTATGAAAAAACTGAAGCAGAATTTATGGAGGAATGCTCTTATGGCTTCAATCTCTAGTTCACTCAACTTTTCTTTTAAAAATATGTTCATTAATTCTCTGATAATTTTGTATAATATATTTTGATTATATTTACCAGTTCTCCTTAACTCTTCCCAGATACACCCTACCTCCCTGCCATAACTCCAGCTTCATGTCTTTATTATTATTATTATTATAACCGATCTATTCAAATTTGTTCTGTCCATATACTTTTTTGTATTGGGTCATCCCCTGGAGTGTGGTTGACTTACCAGAAGCCATAGTCATTAAAAAAAAAACCTGACTTGAGCTGGGCATTGCGATCTTTGATCCCAGTTCTCAAAAGGCAGAGGCAGGTGGATCTCTGTAAATTTTAAATTTGAGGCCAGCCTGGTACACAAAGTGAGTTCCAGGACAGCGAGGGCTATTAGATGTAGAAACCCTGTCTCGAAAAACAGGAACAAGAACAACAACAACAACAACAAAAAAAAAGGAAAACAAAACAAAACCCTGATTCTCCAAACCCCAGAATCCAGGAAATGTCCATCGCCCCCTCCTTGGGGACAGAGGCTTAACCTCTTCCCCACCCTGTACTAGAATGTTGAGTGGCTTGATTCTGTGCAGGTCTTGTACAGGCAGCTACACCTGCTGTGCCTTCGTGAGTGTAGAAGACACTGTTTTGTTTTGCTCTGATCCTCTCTCTTTTTGAGATGGTACCTGGGCTTTGGAAGGTGTTGTGATACAGGTGTCCCGTTTGTGACTGGGCACTCTCCACGTATTCTCTTCGCTTTGACAAGTTGTGAGTTTTTGCATTAACAACATCCACTGCAGAAGAAACTTCTCTGATGAGGTCTAAGAGCTGCATTAATCCTGGTTCAGAACTGTTCACTCCATGGGTGCACAGAAACTGCTGGAGGTGCTGGGGGCTGCACAACTTCCTGAGTGCCTGTGAGTCTTAACAAGAACCACAGCCAGTCCTTACCCTCATCTGCAACATCTAACTTTCTTTTAAACTTAGGCCAATTTGTCTAGGGATGGTGCCACCCACAGTGGACTGGGACTTCCCACGTCAAATCACCAATCAAAACCACCTCTGGGTGTTAGAGAGATGGTTCAGAGGTTAACAGCACTGATTGTTCTTCCAGAAGATCCGGGTTTGAATGAGCAGATGCACACCCACCCACACCGTTTGTAACTCCATTTCCAGGATATCTAATGCCCTCTCCTGGTTTCCATGGGCACCAAGAACTCATATGGATAAACATACATGCTGACAAAACACCCATACATATAAAATAACTTTTTTCAACTGTTCTTTAAAACAAACAGACAAGCAAAAGGTCCCTCACAGACATTGCCACAGGCCAATTTGATGAGGGCCATTCTTCAACTGAGGCTTCCTCTTGCCAGGTGACTCTAGGCTGTTTCAAGTTGACAAAAGCTAACAAACACCATTATTATCATCATATTAAAAACAACAAGGAGGTTGAGGAAATAACAAGGTTGTTAATTGCCCAGAGGTCATACATCAAAAAATTGGCAGAGCTGGTAATTGAGTCTTTGTAATGGTATCAGAATCGGGTCTCAGTGTAGTTGCAAAACCACCCAATGTTTCCGAATATGCAAATATATATATACTTAATGGGGATTTTGAAATTAAACCAATAAATCAATTTGATTTTGAATGCTCAGAAAATGTTGAAAACTGGGGCTGGAGAGATGGCTCCGTGGTTAAGAGCATTGCCTGCTCTTCCAAAGGTCCTGAGTTCAATTCCCAGCAAGCACATGGTGGCTCACAACCATCTGTAATGAGGTCTGATGCCCTCTTCTGGCCTTCAGGCATACACACAGAAAGAATATTGCATACATACATAATAAATAAATAAATATTTTAAAAAATGTTGAAAACTTAGAAATGTTTGTTGATGGTCTGAGTGCATTTGATGAAGGTCCACCAGTGTTCTACATAACTCAGAGAATTCCTTAGACACGATTGATTTCAGTACCTTACGAAGTGTGCACACAAAGCACATTCTTGGCTAGTAAACAAGAACTCACTTGTATTATAAATAATTTTATCAGTTAAAGGTTCAGAAACTCTATTTAGGACATAGAGCTGAGTGTGAGAGCAAGCTTTGGGCCCATCTTTAGTTACAACATCAGTTCTTGTACATAAGGATGTTGTGAAATATTTCTGAAAGTTCAGTGACCCCTCTGGACTCCCGGACACTTCTCTTTTCTCTGGGGTTCGTGTGATTCACCCTGTATTCCCGCGGTTTTTATAACTGCCATTACACCTGTCTGTGCACTCCCTTATGAGACTTCACATTAGCCTCCTCCAGCTACCCTTACTACTTCAGAAGGAAAATCTATAGACCCTTTTCTTCCGAAGAATCGCTTTTAATTCATGGGAAAACACATTTACAGTAAAAACAAATTGACAAAAACAAGGAGGAAGTTATAAATCTTCACCAAATTTTAACAAGTTCGCTAAGCTATCCCTACGTTTTACTAAAATGAGTCAGTAGGCTGAGCCTAAGGTAGCTTTATCATTATAATCTGTTTTGGAGCTTGCTTTTTTTTCATGACTGGTATTTATTAGCTTTTAGATGCTGGGCACTGTATGAGTCAGTCACTGCACACACATCAACTCCTTAGAATCCTATTTCACACGACGAAACAGACACATTATGATTGGCTATTGGCCCAGTGTGGTTGTGGCAGTTTATGTCTTAAATGTCTCCCCAAAGGCTCGTGCTTGGCAAGATGCTAGTGGGAGCTTGTACAAACTTGAGGGTGGAGAGGCCTAGGGGTCACCTGTAGTGCGCCCTTGAAAGGAGCCATTGGAGTGCAGCCCCCTTCCCTTTCTCTCCCTTTGCTCCCCCACATGTGAGGGCACAGATGTGCTTTTTGTTTTGTATTCTAGCATTATGCTACAGTCTTACAACAGGCCCACGAAACGGTAGCACCCAGCAACCATGAACTGAAATCTCTACAAATGTGATCCTGAATCAATCTTCTTTTCCTATGCTTATCTCAGGCATTTGTTTTGGTGACGGAAACCTGACTAACACTGTGACTTAATAAATCACAGTGATGCATGAGTCACAGTTTGTGAGGCTGCCTGTGGCCTATCTGGAGTAGCCCACGCCAGGACAGATGCTTTGACAAGCAGAACTGTGGGACAGGTTTGCTTGTTTGCCCTCTGTTTTGGTGGAGGTGGTTGCTGCTGTGAACACAGCTCTGGCAGTCTCTCTTGGCCAGACTAATTGGCAAGGTCACCATTGTCTTGGTGACTGTTCCTCAGCTTTGGAGATTCATAAACTTGATTCTCTCGATTAACCAGAGATGATGTATATCTTGAAGGAAATCCACACTGATAAAATGTACAGGGTGTTACTGTTTCAACCTCACGAAGGCACATTTTTTTTTTCCAGTCAGAAAATATTTTCTCCCTATCTGGAACTCAGTCTTTTGCTATCAGGGAACCTAGAAAAGCCTGGGAGGAACTTTTTTTTTCTATCTATCTATCTATCTATCTATCTATCTATCTATCTATCATCTATCTATCTATCTGAAACAGGGTTTCTCTGTGTTTCCCTGGTTTTCTGGAACTCACTCTGTTGACCGGGCTGGCTTTAAACTCAGAGATGTGCCTGCCTCTGCCTCCCAAGTGCTGGGATTAAAACTGTTTGCAACCATCACTGGGATGCCTAAGAGTTTATTAATGAGAGTGGAAGAAGCAAGAGAAATAGAAAATTTGAGGGGTAATATTTCCCTTAGGTATTAGGCATGATAAATGCAATATTTAATATTCCTTCTATGCCAGAAAACCCAGCCGACAGTCTGTAGTCTCAGGACTAAAGTCTTTCTTCATGAGTCAGAAACTGAGGTGGACGTACATAGTAATTGTCAAAATATTTGTCCTGTTTTTGAAAATAAAGGCCTTACCCACACTGATGATGCTCTGTGAGTCATTAAACTCGAGGGCAAGCTACAGTGTGCAAAAAGAGTGGTCCCTGCATCCCGGAAGTTACAGCTTCACCCCACAATTTTACGTAGGTAAAACTAACAAACAGGAAAACCTGTGGCCTAAACACTAGGTGTCCAGAAGCCAAGTAGGACAGAACAAAAAGATCACGGGGAGCTGGAGTAATCACGGAAAGCTTTTAAATCGACAGGAAACCACAGGAGCGAGTTAAGTTTAGAGCACTGAGAAGAGAAATATGGGACACCCTGATGACATCGGAGTTCTGAATGAGGCCATTCCTCCGGGGAGAGCCGTGTCAGGGAATGGATGGTCCGTGGGGATGGGTAAATTGGGCTTGATAACAGCAGGCCTTCTACGGCAGAAAGGGATTTAGGCATGATTAGTTGGGAATGCAGGCTTAAAATAAGTTCAGGTGTGTAGCCAGGGAACGGTTGTGGTAGTTCAGATCTGAGATGTCGAGGGACCCAACTGAAGCAGATGGGACTGGATGAACAGGATAAATTGATACTTAGAAGGTCTTATCATTAGCGGAATAAAGTAGAAGAATACTCAGGTTTGGGGCTGGAGAGATGACTCAGCAGTTAAGAGTGTTTTGTTTGCTGTCTTGTGGAAAATGCAAGTTTGGTTTCCAAGCATCCACATTGGGTGGCTCACAACTGCCTGTAACTCCAGCTTCAGAGAAATTAACCTCCTCGCCCCCAATACATGGCATACACACACACACACAATGCACGCATGCACCCCATAGAGATACATACATATACACATAAATAAAAATTAAAAATAAGTCTTAAAAAAGGATAGATTAAAAAATAAATGGTTTTTCACCAGGTGGTGGTAGCTGGATCTTCGTGTTTCAGGCCAGCCTGGTCTACATAGTGAGTTGTAAGACATCCAGGGCTATCCAGAGAAACTCTGTCTCAAAAAAACAAAACAAGCCGGGGGGTGGTGGCGCACACCTTTAATCCCAGCACTCGGGAGGCAGAGGCAGGTGGATCTCTGTGAGTTTGAGACCAGCCTGTTCTACAAGAGCTAGTTCCAGGACAGGCTCCAAAACCACAGAGAAACCCTGTCACGAAAAACCAAAAAAAAAAAAACACAAAAAAACAAAAAAACAAAAACCAACCAAAACACTAAAAAGCAACTGGTTCCTCCTATGCCCACTGATATTTATATTTACACCGTTTTCCTTCCTCCTTTCTTTGTCCTGTTTTTTTAACCTTTCTTCCTACCTACATGCAAAACTTGGAGGAATAAAAGAATTCTAATAAGGGCTGGAGAGATGGTTCAGAGGTAAAGAGCACTGCTTGCTGGTCCCGAGGTCCTGAGTTCAATTCCCAGCACCACATGGTGGCTCACAACCATCTGTACTAAGATCTGGTGCCTTCTTCTGAGCTGCAGGCATACATGCAGACAGAACACTCACTGCATACATAATGAATAAATAAATCTAAAAAAAAGATTTCTAATAAGCTAGCTGGGCAGTGATGGCACACGCCTTTAATCCCAGCACTCGGGAGGCAGAGGCAGGCGGATCTCTGTGAGTCTGAGACAAGCCTGGTCTATAAGAGCTAGTTCCAGGACAGGATCCAAAGCTACAGAGAAACATTGTCTCGGAAAACCAAAATAAATAAATAACCAAAGAAAGAAAGAAAGATTTCTAAGAAACTAGTTCCTGACAGTTTATAAATAAATGTCCGTCTCAGTGAGGAAAGTCTCAAGAATTGGTTTTGTTTGTTTGTTTGTTGGAGACAAGGTCCAAGACGTCTTTGAACTCACTTTGCAGTTGAGTAAGGGCCTTGAGCTGTTTGTTGAACCCTTGTCACCATCTCCAAGGACTGGGATTCCAGACGTGTGCTGAAACTCTGGGCAAGGGATCTTTATTATTGCTGTAAGCTGTCTTCTTCCATCTTTACTTATATGCCCCCCACCTCGCTTCATTACTTTCCTTCTGTCTTTTTTCTTTTTGATATTTTCTCTTCAAAGCTAAAGTCTATAAGAGCATCTTGATCATTTGTGTACTCACCTGAACAATATCTCAAGTTCCTCGCTGTTCCTTCAAATACTGTTTCATTTTATTTTAAACAATAAGAAAGACAATGTAGTTAATACTCAGTACAACCTTTTGTTCAGAAATTTTCTTCGCATTCTTTACAACGTATCCCCGTGTTATTATTTTATGTAGACACACTGCTTTTCATCTTGTGCCTTTCATCTGAAGATCATAAAGCATGCAGAAAACACTCATTAATTCTTACAACAGCCTTCTGAAGTATAATTTGTATGCATACATAGTAGATGAATCACCCCAAAGACCAGCAAAACATAGCTTTTATGGGAAAGAATAGGCTTGGCACAACTTAGTGCATAAGCAACCGATTCAAATACTTTAGGACAGGAAAGGAGACATTGATTTTTAATTTAAAATAAAAAAGAGTTTGGGTGTGGTGAGTACCTACATTTTGAGCACTCAAGAGGCTGAAGGGAGAGGAGCTTGAGTTCTAAGCCAGCCTGGACTACATGATGTGGTGAAGAGACAAGGGAAAAAAGAAAAGGATGGAGAGAAGGAGGGAGGGAGGGAGGGAGGGAGGGAGGGAGGGAGGGAGGGAGGGAGGGAGGAAGGGAGGGAGAATGGGAAAAAAAAAACAAAGGGATTTAAGTAAGAAAATATCTAAATAATGACTTCTGTAGGTTTCCACAAGTAACAATTGGACTTTCGCAGCAAATATCATCAATAAAACAAAGACGTGTTAGAGGCTATTAATGGTATCCCTTCAATCTTGTCACTCCCTAGACAAGCTCCTTAGAAACAAAGAAAGCCTTGTCATTAACTGAAGCTTGATTTAGGACCATGCAGAGAAAGTGTGCCATGGGCTGACTCATCGACCGAGCTTCTTTCTCAGATTGCCCTGGAGTGTCTGTCCTTTGGGTGTGCAGCTGCAGTCCAGGAGCAACTCAGCCCAAGAGGGAAAATCGTCACTACTGATTTTAGACTACTCTCTTTAGTAATAATCAAAACAATAATAGGAGGCCTGAGAGATGGATCAGTAGTTAAAAAATGCTCACTGCGTTTTCTAACAACCTGAATTCAGTTCCCAGCGCCCAAGTTAGGTGGCTCTCAGCTGCCTGGAGCTCCAGCTCCGAGCTGATGCTCCCTTCCGGCATCTTCAGGCACAGACCCACGTGGTACAAACACATAAATAGAAAGAATTTTTTTAAAGAAGCAAACAAGTCCAGTGTGGTGGTGCATGTCTTTAATTCCAAAACTCAAGGGGCAGAGGGTATATCTCTGTGAGTTTGAGTCCAGCCTGATCTATATAAGCAAGTTTCAGGACAGCGAGGGCTGTGTAACAGAGAGACCCCATCTCAAGGTCGGGCAGTGGTGGCGCACACCTTTAATCCTTTAATCCCAGCACTTGCGAGGCAGAGGCAGTTGCCTCTTTGTGAGTTCACGGTCAGCCTGATCTACAAGAGCAAGTTCCTGGACAGGCTCCAAAGCTACAGAGAAACCCTGTCTCAAAAAACCAAAAAAAGAAAGAAAATAGGCTTTCACTTCCCGACTCATTGAACAATCAAGACTATATATTATTTTTCTAATACTGAAAAACTTAGATATATTAAAATTGATTAACATAAAATACGTAGAGGACTATCATAAGACCCTCCGAATAGCATCATCAAATATAACTTGCTATCTCCTTAGCCCTTTAGTCAAGCACAATGGCTAAGAAATAAGCAGTTTGCAGGAATTCCCAATTCCATTCTTTGTCAGCAGCTTAGCCTCCTGAAGGCTGGAATTAGAGGTATGTGCCACTATAAGCAATCTCAAGTGGGAATCTTGAAAGCCAAAATATAATTTATTGAAATTGAGTTTATAAAACATACATACATATACATTTTTATTTATTTATTTGCTTACTTGTTTATTTATTTTGAGGTAGGATTTCTCTGTGTAGCCCTCCCTGTCCTGGAATTTGCTCTATAGACCAGGCTGGCCTCGAACTCAGAGCTCTTCCTGCCTCTGCCTTCTGAGTGCTGGGATTAAAGGTATGAGCCGCCACCACCTAGCTCTCCATATTAATTTTTTTTTGAGACAGGGTTTCTCTGTAGCTTTAGAGCCTGTCCTGGAACTAGCTCTTGTAGACTTGGCTGGCCTCGAACTCACAGAGATCTGCCTGCCTCTGCCTCCACTGAGTGCTGGGATTAAAGGCGTGTGCCACCACTGCCCAGCCATAGTCAGTTTATAAGACAAGAAATATGTACACTGAGGCAAAATGTCCCAAACTCTACGTAGTAAGATGACTTTTTACTTGCCATTTATTAAATCAGGTGCCAGATATTTTACTCAGCATTTACCCAATATGCTTGCCTTTTATTTAACTTTTTTTAAAAGCAATAGTATATGGTAAATATTAAATCCCAGTATAAAAGGTAAGGACTCAGAGACCTGGAAAAATTAAGCTACTTAAAGTCATAAAGCTAATGGTAGTAAATTCACAGCTAAAGTACCTAATTACCAAGTTCCTTCTTTGTTTTGCAAGCTGAAGAAGATACTCTAGGGCGTATTAAAAAAACAACAACAACAACAACAAACCTTCTGTTAAGAGGAGAAAGTGGTTACTTAACACTGGGGGAGGGGAGAGAACTCATAAAAGTTGTCATAATGTATTACTAAAGCTAAGTAAAGAAAGGAGTCAGCCAGGCTGTGGTGGCCCACGCCTTTAATTCCAGCACTTGGGAGGCAGAGGCAGGCAGATCTCTAGGAGTTCAAGGTCAGCCTGGTCTACAAAGTGAGTTTCAGGACAGGCTCCAAAGCTACAGAGGAACACTGTCTTAAAAAAAACCAAAAAAAATAAAAAAAAAATGAAGGAATCAAGTCTTCTTTACCCCATGAAAAACAAAACTACATAGCCTAACGTGACCTAATGAGTGCTTAGATTGCTGGTTAATATAATTTAAAATGTCCATGTTTGCATTTTAATCTAGGTCGCTGTAGCCGTGCTAAGTCAGTTGGTAAAATAAACCCACCATTAATGTTAGAACTAAACCTCGCCGGGCGATGGTGGCGCACGCCTTTAATCCCAGCACTCGGGAGGCAGAGGCAGGCGGATCTCTATGAGTTCGAGACCAGCCTGGTCTACAGAGCTAGTTCCAGGACAGGCTCCAAAGCCACAGAGAAACCTTGTCTCGAAAAACCAAAAAAAAAAAAAAAAAAAGAACTAAACCTCTTTGCTTATGCTGTCCTAGCGCGGTGCTTTAGAACTTGAATTTTATTGGCTTAGTCATCCTTATCTTTCCTAAAGATAAAGTGTCAAAGTTCCAGTAAGTAGGATTTGTTTGCTACATTTTTCTTTTTTTTTTCAGTTTAATTTTTGAGAACTTCATATGTGAGCACTGCATCTCCATCACTCCTACCCGCCCTGCTGCCCTCGCTAACTCCACCCATGTCCCCTAATTCATGATCTTCTCTTTAATATCGTTGTTACATGTATAAGAGGAAATAAACCCTTTCTTCCCCAAGATGCTTTTGATCATGGTGTCTATCATAGCGATAGAAAGCAAACTAACCCGGTCACCCGACAGTCACGTGTTTTCGGCATTTGACCATTTATGGTTCTCGGCAGTGGTCTCCACCTATTGCCGAAAGAAGTTCCTTAGATGAGGGGGGAAAGCGTCACTTACTTGTGGGTATCGAGATAAGTATTCAGAATACAGTTAGAAATGTATTGGTGTAGAAAACTGGTAGTGGTAGGCTTAGACGCTCTTCTTGGGACCTTGCTCACATTTTTCTTAATAAAGGACCCAGTACCACCAGCTAAGAAAGTTTTTTTTCTTAATGTGTTGTTAGAGCAAATATTTAAAAAAATTTTTTTTCTTTTGCACATAACTTAATCTCATTCTGTTTTATTCACCACGGTCCTTGGATCAGTTGACTAAATCATGAATATGTGACGTAGCCTAGGTTTGTGTAAGTATACTAGCGTACACTATTCACACACTGACATCGCCTGATCAGGCTATAGCACATGGTTATGTGTCATAAAATAACTTTTAGTTAAACTTCTAATCTGATCAGATGTCCTATACACATTACCCCTATCGCTTTCAGATTATTCTTTAAATTATAGTCCTTCTTCCTTCAACTCTTGAATTTTTTTATATAAAATCATTTTGAAGTTCTTAGTGTTTTTTGTGTTGTTCTGACAAAATATCCCAGGCTAGCCAGGCGGTGGTGGCGCAGGCCTTTAATCCCAGCACTGGGGAGGCAGAGGTAGGTGAATCTCTGTGAGTTCAAGGTCAGCCTGGTCTACAAGAGCTAGTTCCAGAACAACCTCTAAAGCTACAGAGAAACCCTGTCTCGAAAAAAAAAAATATCCCAGGCTGGGGACTTATGAACAACGGGAATTTATTTTTCTACTTCTGGGGACTGGACAAATCTAAGATCAGGTCTCTGAGGCTGCTCACCTGCCGTGCTGTCTTCTCTCGCAGCAGGAGGAGGGAGGAGGGGCAAAAGGGGTTGAAGTTTTTCTTCCTGTGAGACAGACTTTGCTTTCTGTGCTTGCCGGGATCTCACCCGCAGAGATCCTTTATGGTCAGCGGTCAGTGTTGGGGTGACAGTGCTGCCACCATACTGGCCTCGGCAGGTGTTGGTTCTGTTTGCGGCACCTAACTGCGCCCTAAAGACACCACTATTTAATACTATTGCATTTGACAGTAAATTCAACTTGAGTTTGGGGGACACGATCAGACCATAGCGCGCAGTCCACTGCTCAGCTACCGTCGCGAGCCCCATTTCCGTCTGATTTCGTTTCCCTGGAGACACTGTTTTATTTTATTTATTTATTTATTTTTGTGCTGCTGGCTCTCCAGGGCTGATTTTTTTCAGTGCTACATCACACTCTTCCTTGACTTTGTGTCTTTTGTTTGTCTCCATCCCTTTCTTGTTGGAGTGCGTCCTTAGGAAAATCTAGAGAGGAAATGACGTTAAACAAATTTCCCGAGTCTTTGAATACAAGATAATGTCTTTATCTACTGGATTTGAAAGCCCCTCAGATTTCCAAAAACATTGTTGCTTAACTACAGTTTGGAATCTAATATTAGTAATATAATCCTGGCGACATTTTCTGTAAGTTTCTAGGATCATCCATTATTTCTCAAGTTTTTTTTTTTTGTTTTTTTTTTTTTGTTTTTTTTTGGTTTTTCGAGACAGGGTTTCTCTGTGGCTTTGGAGCCTGTCCTGGAACTAGCTCTGTAGACCAGGCTGGTCTCGAACTCACAGAGATCCACCTGCCTCTGCCTCCCGAGTGCTGGGATTAAAGGCGTGCACCACCACCGCCCAGCTATTTCTCAAGTTTTTGAAGGTTTAAAATTTCATGATGACAGCTGAAGGTGGCAACGTTCACCTTTAACCCTAGAACTCTGGAGGCAAAAACAGACAGACCTCTTTGAGTTCCTGCTCTACTCAGAGAGTTCCTGGCTAGCCAGAGCAACAGTTGGAAACAAATTCTTCCCAAAGGGTGTGTGTGGGCAGCACCAGAGACACCTCCGAGGTCAAGCGTGCTGCCTACTCTCCAGAGCCCTCTGGTTCAATTCCTAGTATCCATATGGTACCTCACAATCTTTTGTCACTCCAGTTGCATGGCATGATTCCTTCTTCTGGACTCCATGGGCACGAGGCATGCAAGGAGTACACAGACATACATGCAGGCAAAACACTCATACTGTGGGGTCCAGGCTGCACAGCTGCGAGGGCAGGCAGCACTGGGTTCCCGGAAAAGCCAGAAGCTGACACCACTCAGGAAGGGCCAGGAGCTAACATTCCAACCTTTAGATAAGATTAGATAAGATCACCAGACGTCCCTGAGCCCAGCACTCACCTATTTCCCCTTTTGCCAAGAACTCTAAACCTAAACAAATGTCAGTCAATCAGGGTCCTGAATCCTGGAAATCCCCTCACTGCAACCTCCACTCTGATAAAAACCCTATCCAGACAGAGCTGGACACTCTGCTCTCAACCGCTCAGTCGGACAGATGGAGAGAGAGAGTCCAAGATTAAGCTTGAATAAAGGCTCTTTGGTTGTACATGTGAGTCCAGACTCAGTGGTGTTTTTGGGGGACCCTGCAATCTGGGCATAACAATACAGATTTTGAAGAAATTTGTGAGCTGAAACATTGGCTCTTTCTTTCATTTCTCTTAGATAATAGTGAGGAGAAAATGAGCGATTTAGTGGCAAAAGTGAAAACTATGTTTCAAGTAGAGAGGAACAAAGAACCAGGAAGTAACAAATGGAATAGCTGTTATAGGGGTAACTGTAGGTATTCTTACTTTGATTAGCTTTTCCCCCCCTATTCTTCTAAGACAAGGTCTTTTTTTTTAGCTTTTAAATTTTTTTCCATGATATTTATTGAGCTCTACATTTTTCTCTGCTCCCCTCCCTGCCTCTCCCCTTCAAACCTCCCCCAAAGTCCCCATGCTCCCAATTTACTCAGGAGATCTTGTCTTTTTCTACTTTCCACTTCCCATGTAGATTGTATCTATGTAAGTCTCTCTTAGTGTCCTCATTGTTGTCTAAGTTCTCTGGGATTGTGGTTTGTAGGCTGGCTTTCTTTGCTTTATGTTTAAAAACCACCTATGAGGGCTGGAGAGATGGCTCAGCAGTTAAGAGCACTGGCTCTTCTTCCAGAGGTCTCAGGTTCAATTCCCAGCAACCACATAGTGGCTCACAACCATCTATAAGAGATCTGCTGCCCTCTTCTGGGTGCAGGTACACATGCAGGCAGAATACTGTATACATAATAAATAAATAAATCTTTTAAAAAAAACCACCTATGAGTGAGTGAGTACATGTGATAATTTTCTTTCTGTGTCTGGGTTACCTCACTCAAAATAATGTTTTCTAGCTCTGTCCATTTTCCTGCAAAATTCAAGATGTCATTATTTTTTCCATTGTGTAAATGTGCCACATTTTCCTTATCCATTCTTTGGTCGAGGGGTAGTTAGGTTGTTTTCAGGTTCTGGCTATGACAAACAAAGCTGCTATGAACATAGTTGAGCACATGTCCTTGTGGCACGATTGAGCATCCTTTGGATATACCTCAAAGTGGTATTATTGGGTCTTGAAGAAGGTTATTTCCTAATTTTCTGAGAAATCGCCACAGTGACATCCAAAGGGGCTGTACCAGCTTGCATTCCCACTAGCAATGTATGAGTATTCCCTTTTCCCCACAACCTCTCCAGCATAAGTTGTCATCAGTGTTTTTGATTTTGACTATGCTCTTACAGGTGTAAGATGGAATCTCAGAGTTGTTTTGATTTGCATTTATCTGATGACTAAGGATGTTGAACATTTCCTTAATTGTCTTTTAGCCATTCTAGATTCCTCTGTTAAGAGTCCTCTGTTTAGGTTTGTACTCCATTTTTTTTATTGGATTATGTGATCTTTTGGTGTCCAATTTCTTGAGTTCTTTGTATATTTTGGAGATGAGACCTCTGTCTGATGTGGGGTTAGTGAAGATCTTCTCCCATTCTGTAGGCTGAAAGACAAGGTCTTATGTATACCAGTCTGTCTTTGTTTCACTTTGTAGATGAGGATGACTTTGAACTCCCAATCCACCTTTCTCTGACTCCCAAGTACGGAGATTACAGTGAATGCTAGGACTTCTTAAAGGTGGTTAGGCCAATCCTATTTTAAAAGTCAACAGTAAGCAAGGTGTGGTGGCACACCTTTAATCCCAGCACTCAGGAGGCAGAGGCAGGTGGATCTCTGAGTTGGAGCCCTGCAGGGCTACACAGAGAAACCTTGTCTAGAACAATCAATCAATCAATCAAACAAACAAACAAAACAAAAACAAAATCCCCCAAAAGCTAACTGTGCTATAATGATGTAGCATAATTATTGCAATAAAATATAACATGTTCAGCGTGCTTCTGTGGGGGAATGAAGATTTGTTAGGCCATTTTAGGGTTCTGCCTACTACAGAAGTGCAGATGTATAGATGTATTCTAATTTGTGATCCATAATACACATCTTTTTTTAACCTCTGGAAGCTCATGAAACTTTCCACTGTCCTCAGGTTTCTGCAATTTCATAATATGACTTTGTATGAGTCTATTTTTATCTCTTGCACTGCATACTATATGAGCCATTCCAATATGGAAATTCACATCCTTAAATCTGAAAATTTCCATTCAGTATTTTCTCTTTTGGTTTCTGGAATGATGATTATTTGGTCTGTTTGGATTAGTGCTCTAATTTTGGTCACCTCTTCTGTACATTTCTTGTCTTCGTTTTTTGTTTTACTTCCTTTTTCCAACATCATCTTCCATATATTGAGTCTCTTCATTTGGGTACTGAAGATGTTAGTTTATAAGACTTGATTTTCTTTTAACAATTATTCTATTATTTTTTTCTTTTTTAAAAATATTTTTATGCTTTATTTAACTTTATTTTATGTGCATTGGTGTGAAGGTGTCAGATCCCCTGCAACTGGATCTTCAGACAGTTGTGAGCTGCCATGTGGGTGCTGGGAATTGAACCCGGGTCCTCTGGAAGAGCAGTCAGTGCTCTTAACCACTGAGCCATATCTCCAGCCCCCTATTCTATTATTTTTGTGTTTGTGTGTGTATTGCATAAATGCTTATCAAGTCTAGAAGAAGGTGTTAGATCCCATGGAGCTGGACATAAAGGGCTGGGAGCTGAATTTGGGACATCTGGAAGAGCAGCAGAAACTTCTAACTACTGAGCTCATGTGAATGGATTTTCTTGGTTCTAGTTTATATTTACATCATGTTTTATGACATGAGGGTTTTTCTGTTGTTGCTGTTGTTTTTCTTTTTTCTTTATTTCTTTTTTGGTTTTTCGAGACAGGGTTTCTCTGTGGCTTTGGAGCCTGTCCTGGAACTAGCTCTGTAGACCAGGCTGGGCTCGAACTCACAGAGATCCGCCTGCCTCTGCCTCCCGAGTGCTGGGATTAAAGGCATGTGCCACCATTGCCCGGCCTGTTGTTGTTTTTCGAGACAAGGTTTTTCTGTGTAGTTCTGGTTGTCCTGGAATTCACTCTGTAGAGCAGGGTGGCCTCCAACTCAGAATTATATAGAATTACATAGAATTGTAAATCTATGTAATTCAAGGCAGGCTGTGATTACAGTGCTATGAACCACATTTCAAACAATTCCAAAGATGGGGAAGGTTAGTTCTAAGCAGGACCACTGGGCAATCTCTCCAGCCCCAGTTTCTGTTTCCACACTAGGTAAAATACTTAGAGAGCATTCTTGTCTTCTTTGTCTACCGATCTTTTCATTATTATTACTGGGAAGAGGTGTTGGCCAAGTCTTGCTAAGAAGTCCAGATGGGGCTCAGACTTAGAATCCTCCTCCCTTAGACTCCCAAGTGCTTGCATTATAGGCATGTGCCACCACGCCCAGAAGAGTCTACTTGATTTTGACCTGCTTAGAACTAATCCTTCCCATCTTTGCAGTTGCATGAAATGTGAATCATAGCACTGTAATCATAACCTGACTTGAATTATAGATTTTCTTTTTACTAGAACAGACTGAGAGCCTCACTGTTTCAATAATGGGCTTTCCCAATGTTTTGTCCTGTAACTTGGCCTGCAACTTGGCCTGCATGAATATCAGAGCAGATAGTGATTAGAAACATTACATCAATATTCTCTGAGATATACTTTTACTGATTCCTATTGCACTTTCTGGAGACAATGGTGTAGGAGGTTTTCCTGTTTATGTCTTGTAACAAGACAGACTGTCAATCTTATCCAATGGTTTATTCTCAGAGTCCATTTGACAAAAGTGCATTATGTGATTAGAAATACAGCAGGAGCCTGCGGTGGTGGTGGCGGTGGCCCACGCCTTTAGTACCAGCCTGGGAGGCTTTCTCCTTTCCTTCCATGAGCCACTGACAGATCATCAGGTTTTCATAATGGCAGGCATTATCAATTTTAAAATCACGATCCTGAGCTTCCTTATGAATGGTTCTGACGTTGCACATGAGAAAACGTCTATTTATTTTCTTTATTCTCTCTGCAATTCACTCTGAGCCACTCTGAGTGCTTTTCCTCAACAAAGATTTCTTCAAAAAGCCGGGCGGTGGTGGCGCACGCCTTTAATCCCAGCACTTGAGAGGCAGAGGCAGGCAGATCTCTGTAAGTTTGAGGCCAACCTGGTCTACAGGAGCTAGTTCCAGGATAGGAACCAAAAGCTACGGAGAAA
The DNA here is from genome assembly GCF_037038515.1 of Microtus pennsylvanicus. Lineage (NCBI taxonomy): Eukaryota > Metazoa > Chordata > Mammalia > Rodentia > Cricetidae > Microtus > Microtus pennsylvanicus. The sequence continues at coordinate 53,822,703 of NC_134588.1, read as the reverse complement.
CCCTGTCTCGAAAAATCAAAAAAAAAAAAAAAAAAAAAGAAGAAGAAGAAGAGGGAAAGAGATCCGAAGGGACAGGGACACACATGTGCTTGTCCTGTCTCTAAATCGTTAATCTCATGATACCCTGTTCCTGTCTGTACATAAGGAAGGAGGGCCGGGCGGTGGTGGCGCATGCCTTTAATCCCAGCACTCGGGAGGCAGAGGCAGGCAGATCTCTGTGAGTTCGAGACCAGCCTGGTCTACAGAGCTAGTTCCTGGACAGGCTCCAAAGCCACAGAGAAACCCTGTCTCGAAAACCAGAAAAAAAAAAAAGGAAGGAGGATTTCAGCAAAATGTCAGCAAGGAGGATTTCCCAAAATGTGATCCTGATGACCTTACCCCTCCAGTACCAAGAACTAAAAATTAAATTGAACTATCCTACTGGCCTGAGAAGAGGGAATAGTCAGGCTAAAATTAGTGTGTACCAGCCCCAGGTGCGAGGCCATCACGGAAGTCAAGGAGGTTCAGACATAGAGAACCTTAAAAGTGTAGTGGCAAGAGACTTGGCTCAGGCAGTGAAGTGTACAGGGCAAGGTATTTCTCGGCTAGGAGATGAACTAATAATAATAATAAAATAAATTTGGAGATGACAAATTTGCTAGCTCCAAGTCTGGACTCAGCTAGTAGATCATCTCTACGGAGATCTATCTGCTAGGAGGCAGCTGCTCTAGAGACTGAAAATTCTGACGTTCTAATGGGTTATTTGATATCTACAGATATAGGCCTGCAGCAGGAGAGAGTAAATGCTTGCCAGGTTTCCTTCCTTCCTCCCTCCCTCCCTCCCTCCCTCCCTCCCTCCCTCCCTCCCTCCTTCCTTCCTTCCTTCCTTCCTTCCTTCCTTCCTTCCTTCCTTCCTTCCTTCCTTCCTGTCTTCTTGTTTGTTTTTGCTTATTTTAAGACAGGATTTCTCTGTGTAGCCCAGTCTATCCTGGAACTCCCTCCCTCCCTCCCTCCCTCCCTCCCTCCCTCCCTCCCTTCCTTCCTTTTTTCCTTTTTGTCTTTTTGTTTGTTTTTGCTTATTTTTAGACAGGATTTTTCTGTGTAGCCCAATCTATCCTGGAACTTGCTTCTTGGTCCAGGCTGGCTTTGAACTCAGAGATCTGCCTGCCTCTGCCTCCTTAGTGTGGGGTTAAAGCTGTGCACCTCCACTGCCTGGCTGCTTACCAGGTTTTCAAAGTAGAGGGAGAGCTCTGACTATAGATTAAGGGTTATGTTTACTTCTCCCAATGCAGATTCCTCTCCCCGTATTGAAAACTAGCCATCTCTGTGTGTGTGTGTGTGTGTGTGTGTCCGGAGGGTCAGAGAATCTGCCTGGCACAGGAACTGCAGACATAAGTGTTAACAGCAGAGGGAAGTAGAAATTAAAGTGAAAGCTGCTCTGACATCCATTAATTGCCCAGTACAGGCTCCGCACCAGCATCAACCCGAGGAAAGACAAGAGCACACAGAGAGAACGCATGCCTTTTCCCTCCATTTTTTTGTTTGTTTGTTTGTTTTTTTGAGACAGGGTTTCTCTGTAGCTTTGGAGCTTGTCCTGAAACTAGCTTTTGTAGACCAGACTGGCCTTGAACACTGCCCCTCCAATTTTATAGAAAACTGTTCTAATGCTGTTTTATAATTCTTTTTCTTTCTTTCTTTTTTTGGCTTTGTGTTTTGAGACAGGGTTCCTCTGTGTAGCCCTGGCTTTCCTGGAACAGGATCTGTAGACCAGGCTAGTCTTGGCAATTCCTTTTCTTTACATTATACTTTTAACAGCATTTTTATTTCACTAAAACTTTAATATTCTTATGGTTTTCGTTGTGGTTGTTTTGGTTATTCCCCTTCATTCATGTAATTTTGTTTATTTTTCATTATTAGGTTATGTTTTTCAATTTTCTTTCTTTTTGGTCCCCTGTATTTTGTCCTTATTCCATCCTCTCTACATTTTGTAGAATTGGAGTTTGATTCTATTAACTTTCTTTTAAGAATAGGTTTTTTTATATTTATTTATTATGTATACAATATTCTGTCTGTATGTCTGCACCAGACCCCATTACTGATGGTTGTGAGCCACCATGTGGTTGCCAGGAATTGAACTCAGGACCTTTGGAAGAGTAGACAATGCTCTTAACCACTGAACCATCTCTCCAGCCCTTAAGAATAGTTTTTAAGCTGGGTGGTGGTGGTGCACACCCTTAATTCTAGTACTTGGGAAACAGAGGCAGGCAATCTCTGTGAGTTTGAGGCCATCCTGGTCTACAGAGTGAGTTCCAGGATTGGCTCCAAAGCCACTGAGAAACCCTGTCTCGAAAAACAAAACAAAACAAAAAGAGAATGAAAACCTGTAAGAGAGAGAGGTGCAATGGTGCATGCCTATAATCCCAAACTGCAGGAAGGTGAGGCAGGAGGACTGCGTGTGCAAGAGCTACATAGTGAGTTCAAGGGCAGCTTGGCCAGCCTCAAAATGAATGAATGAATGATGCAAGAGAAAAATATCAATCCACTTTCAGGGCAGAAACACCAAACTAGCACACTATTACTTACCAAAAACTCTAAAAGATATAAGAAAAAAATTGCTTTTGCAACAACTTCAAAATCAAATATACAGAAATAAACTAAAGAGATGAAAGAGGAGGCTGGAGAGATGGCTCAGATGTTAAGAGCACTGGCTGTACTACCAGAGGTCCTGAGTTCAATTCCCAGCAATGACATGGTGGCTCACAACCATCTGTACTGAGATCTGGCGCCCTCCTCTGGCGTGTGGGCATACATCAAGGCAGAATGTTGTATACATAATAAATAAATCTAAAAATAAAAGAAGAGATGAAAGAGCACTACAAATTAAAACTTTAAAACTCTAAGAAAGTTGGGGCTGGAGAGATGGCTCAGTGGTTAAGAGCACTGATTGTTCTTCCAGAGGTCCTGAGTTCAATTCCCAGCAACCACATTGTGGCTCACAACCACCTGTAATAAAATCTGGGGCCAACTTCTGGCCTGTAGGGACACACACAGACAGAACATTGTATACATAATAAATAAATATAAACAAAAAAACCTCTAAGAAACAGAAATTGAACAAGACACCAGAAGATAGAAAGAGCCCCCATGCACATAAAGTTGTAGAATTATTATGTTGGAAGTAGTTATAGTATCAGAATCCATTCACATATCCAATGCAACCACCATAAAATATTATGTATTTTCTTTCAGATGTGGAATGTTGCTTTGATTGTACACAAACATATATGGCACAAAAATGAAAAGAATTATATGCATGAAGAAGAGGGCCAAGGAGAATAAGAGGGGAAGGTTGGGAGGTCATTGATACATAGTAAGTTGATCTTCCTCACGTTTCATTTTTACATAATAAACCTACAAGTGCTGGGATTCCAGGCATGCGCCACCATGCCTGGATTTTAAGGAATCTCTGTAGCCCCAGAATTAAAGAATCTTCTTGAGCTTTAAATGGAGGAGGATCAGAAGTTCAATGCCACCCTCAGCTGTATGATGAGTTCAGTGCCAATCTGGGCGATGAGGCTACACCTACCATAAGTTTGCTGGGAGCCCAAATTTTTATCATATACTTTCTCTCTGTCTTTAGCACAAATTATTCTCTGCTTTATACAATTTATATCACATTAAAAAGTAGGTTATTTTAAAATTACTTTATTCAAGAATATTTTTGTTTCCAAACTGGTTTGCATTTTGAAGAAGAGAGATATTTTTCAAATTTTCTTTTTACGATTTTACTTTTTACTTTTAATTATGTGTATGTGTGTGTCTGTGGAGGTGTGGGAGTTGTAGGTGATTGTGAGCTGCCAGTGTGGATGCTGGGAACTGAGCTCAGGTCTTCTGGAAGAGCCGTGAGTGCTCTTAACCACTGAACTGTCTTTCCTGCCCTCTAGTTTCATTTCTATAGACTTAGAGGGTAAAAATCAGTTACTCTATAATAAATTGATTGAAATATAATTTTTACAAGCGTCTGTTTATTTGTGTGTGTGCGTATGTATATGTGTGTCAACAGGTGTGTATAACTGCATATGTGGAGGTGTGTCATGGACAGTGGAACTCAGTTCATGAAATAAGATTTGGCATCTGCAATGTGAATTTTCATTGGAGGAGGGAGGGGACGCACAGAGCATTTGAGAAGCTCCAAGGATACAGATTAGGATCAAGTACAAGCAAAGATACTATACAGTCATTAAACCACGTTTACAAGGAATAGAAGGCTTTGCTTAACAGATCACTGAGGGAGAACAAAGACAAGGAAGTATGGGCAAGAAGTACATGGGGACGTAAGACGCCTTCATGTCTTAGCGGACTCGCACATTCCTGCTTCCTGAGCTGGAAAGCCATTGTGCACAGTTTCCTTCTGTGTCTGGTGTGCCAAAGGTCAAAATACTCTCAAACACAGAATGTATTTCTTTCTCAGACAAGAGTGTTGGCAACAGAGGTCAGAGGACATCTTTCAGGAGTTGGTTCTCTCCTTTCGGACCATGTGAGTTCCAGAAATTGAATTTAAGTCACCAGGCTTGGTGAGGTAAACACCTTTGCCAGCTGAGCCGTCTTGCCAGACCCTTCACTTTAGCTTTTGAAAATGGATCTTTCACTGAGCCTGAACATTGACTGTCTAGACGGGGTGACCTGAGAACCCCAGGAATCTGAAGAACCCGCCTGTCTCCATCATAGGCTAAAAGCCATCTTATAGCAAAGACAAACTAGGTTTGTTCCTGTTTATGATCAAACTTGTTTCTCAAGGACTGGGCTAGGCCCCACCTGTAACCCTAACTACAAATGGTTCTGTACTTCCTGTTTCAGAAATGACAATCATGCTTTTGTTTCAAAAAGTTAATAACCATCTTGTAACCCTACCTTTGTTTCAAAAGGGTTGTTATGGCTGCTTCATGACTAGTTTGCTATACCCGCTTTGTAATCATGCCTTTGTTTCAGGAGGAACGGACTTGCTATGTTTATGTTCTGCTCCTGTAACCCTGCCTATTTTGCCCACCGAATCCCCCTTGTGGAAACCTTCTACCCCTGAGCTATAAAAACCTTGTCCTCCTCACATCCAACTCTAACCTCTTGAACCCTGCCTTAGTGGGAGGTAGCCCATTTACACAAATAAAAAAGCTTGCTTTAGTTAATTGATTACTTTAATTAACTTGGTCATGATGATTTGGGTCAGTGGTCTTTCTCCTCCCGTTTTTAGGGATTTGCAGAACCTCCTGTCTCTGCTGCGTGCAGCTCTGCTGTTACCGATGTGCACTCCTGGGCCTGGCTTTTACGTGATCCAAACTTGGACTTCACGCTTATGCGTTAAACACTTTATCCATGGATCCATATCTTCCCATTTTTACTCAGAATAAATTCTAAACTCCTAGTGTAGCCTACAAAATCCTCTTTGAAACCCAGGTGTGGTGCCACAGACCTGTAATCTCAGCACATAAGCAAGAGGATTACAAACTGAAGACCAGCTGTGGGTAAATAGTGATACGATAATGACAGTGACGAACACATTAAGAACAACTATAAAATCCACTCTGCTGTGATTTCAACGGTGCTCTCATCCTCCTTTCAAGCCGTTCTTCTCTTGTGTGCCCTGCACGCTCTGCTTTTCTTTCAGTGCCCCAGCAACGTAAACCTTCATCTCCTGAAACAGAGGAAATGACAGCATCTCTTTCAGACTTGACTTTCTAAACACTATCACAATCCTTTTACCTTTCTCCACACACACACACACACACACACACACACACACACACCCACACACCCCGTTGTATCAAATGCTTATTCTTTTTTTTTTTTTTTTTGGTTTTTTGAGACAGGGTTTCTCTGTAGCTTTGGAGCCTGTCCTGGAACTCCCTTTGTAGACCAGGCTGGCCTCGAACTCACAGAGATCCGCCTGCTTCTGCCTCCCGAGTGCTGGGATTACAGGCGTGGGCCACCACTGCCCGGCCTTCAAATGCTTATTCTTAATATATCCACAATGGGCAGGGACTGGTTGTTTTTCCTCCCTTTCCCTCCGCCATACACAATGTATCTCTATCACCTCCCACAGGACCTATAGGAACTGTTCAGAATACACTTGATTTCATTAACAATAGAGTAGTAGAAAAGGCAGACACTAATTTCCCAGCAGTTCTGTGGTTCCAGGAGTTTCCAGTGGTTCTATGATTATTAAAAGGCAAATTTCGATGAGTGATATTATTTCATTTTAAAAATCATCATTTGAGGCCGGGCGGTGGTGGCGCACGCCTGTAATCCCAGCACTCGGGAGGCAGAGGCAGGCGGATCTCTGTGAGTTCGAGACCAGCCTGGTCTACAAGAGCTAGTTCCAGGACAGGCTCCAAAACCACAGAGAAACCTTGTCTCTAAAAAACCAAAAAAAAAAAAAAATCATCATTTGATCTTGCTCTTTATTTTGATGCATATAAAAAAAAACCCAAGCATACCCCTTTGTTTCCGGAAACATTCCTCACAAAGGTGATGTGGATGTGATGGCAAGTGTTCCTATGAATAATGAGGCTTGCAAATGATAATGGATGTTGTTTAAGAAAATGAAAACATACCAACTAGATGCACGTCCCTCCCCCATGCTGCGAGAGTTCTCTATGCAGACGGAGGAGAGTGTGGGGGGAGCAGCAGACTCACAGGTGAGGAAAAGGCGCTTCTGTGTATGTTCGTGACACTGATTGGGATTTCACTGTGAAAAGGAGGTATACAAAATATTACCAAGGATATGGGTGTGGTGGCTCATGCCTGTAATCACAGCACTCGGGAAGCAGAGGCAAGAGGATTGCCATCAGTTTCAGGCCAGTCTAGTGATATAATGAGTTCCAGACCAATCTGGGCTACAGAGTGACACCATTAACCCCAAACAACAAAAACAGCAGCAGCAGCAGCGGCGGCGGAGGCGGCGGAGGCGGCAGCAGCGGCAGCAACAACAACAAATTAAGAAACTGGAGAAGGTGTCCTGGAATTGACACCGTAGTTTTTTTTTTTATGGATCTTTGCCTCCACCAGCGTGATACATGTGACTGCTGGTGGAACCAGCCAGCTGTCTGGATGTTCTTTTGCTCTCTCTATATTGGGACTGTGCATGGGTGAGAAGTGCTTCCAAAGATCCTGCCTAGGCCCTTGAGTGTTCAAAGTCTAAGTGTCAGGCTGGTAGAACCAGAGATTTACGGTTTTAAGCTCTGAGAGCTAGCGGCTTATTAAGCTAGCCTTTAGTAGCTAGAGACTTATGCTACTAGATGCTTAGCTAGGAAGCTTATGGCCCTGCCTTTTCATCAGTAATCACATAGAACTTGGCAAGTTTTGTAATCCTCAGTTTCCAAAACAGTGCACTAGCTTCAAAAAGCAGCAGAGGTAGCGGTGGTGGCGGTGATTGTGCCTTCTGATATTACAGTACTCATGGAGCTGGAGAGATGACTCAGTGGTCAAGAGCTGGCTGTTCTTCTGGAGAATTGGAGTTCAGTTCCCAGCATCTAAGTGGCAGCTCAAAACTGTAACTCCAGTTCCATGACATCCAACACCCTCACACAGACATGCAGGCAGGCAAAACACCAATGCACACAGAATTAAAAATAAATTAAGAATTTATTACAGCATCCCTATGGGCCTTATCTGTGGGAGCACTCAGCCCCACAGTTCTACATCACAATCCCCATCAGCCGCTCTTCTGGGAACCAGAGCCTATCGCTCTTCATCCCACAGCGCGAATTGCCAGCTCTACTCCAGCAGACATGATGGTCAGTTCTCAAGCATATCTCAGCTGACACTGCCCCTTGGGTTATCCCATCATCCCCCAGTCCCTACCTGTTACAGGGTCCTCCTGCCTAACATACCCTACTCTAGTTTAGGGTAGACCCTAAACTTCTACAGCCCATGGACTGGGCTGGGCCTTCCTTTCCCCCTGCTTTTCTGATCCCTATATTACCACAACCATTTTGGTTACACAGTTCTTTCTGCCCTCTTGGCCAATCTCTTGAGTCAAGCCACCCTTCTTGGATGGCAGTTCCTCTTTTGCTCTCCTTCCTCTCCCTCTTCATATGATTCAGTCTAGATTCTCGCAGGTACCTCTACCTCTGTCTACTATGCCTCTGGCCATGCTCTCCCTCTTATCTGCAATAAACCTCCTCCTCCACCATACCTAGGAGCAATCATGTCCTCCTTTTGTTTCTTTTTTTTTTATTCAATGACCTGTCGAGCTATGCTTTTTACTTATTTTTTTTCAAATTGAAAGATTATTGTTTTAAATTATGTGCTGGTATGTGTGTCTGCGTGTGGGTATGTTTACATGTATCAGATCTAGAGCTGAAGTTATAGACAGTTGTGAGTTGCCTGATGTGGATGCTGGGAACTAAGCTCCATTCCTACGGAAGAACAGCAAGTGCTCTTACTGCCAAGCCATCCGTCAAGACCCAGGCTAAGCTTTTTATGGGCACTGTGCTGCCATACCAGGGGCTAGCGTAGAAGAGTGTCCACTGGTTTGCTTACAAAATATGCTGGGCAGCCTGCTTAGAGAGCCAGAGGGGTATGTGGCAAGGATATCTGCCCCAGTCACAAAGGAAGACTGCATTCGCTTCAGCCACAGCATAATCCCTGAACTTTAACCAATCACAACGGTCCCTCGTGTAAACGAAGGACTTTGTCCCTAGCAATACAGGCCTGTCCCGAGGCCAACAAGAGAAGCCCTCCAGATCTAGTTTGGGTGAAAAAGTTGTCACGGTGAACAGGGTCACCTAGAATTCATGCTGGCTTGTGATTGCAAAACGTTTGGTCTAAGCAGTTTGAAACGGTCGTGACTAGCACAACCTCAGAGCCTTCTGAGGTTAGAGCTGGGCTTCAAGAGGAAGAAGCCGCTCTGATTGCAGTGAAGGCAAATGTCGTGAAGGTGTCTGTGGAGTGTTCAAAACAGCTGCTGTTGGCATGGTTACAGTCCAGCTGGCTGCTTGGCTCACAGCTTTGTTCTAGGCGGCCAGGGAACAAGGAGACTGGAGATAGTCCTAACAGCTACCGTTTAGGAAGTCAGTTCAGCACACTGCCAACATCTTAGCTTATCTAAAATAAACAGTAAGAGGGTTGTTTACAATAAAAACTTATCATTAGCATTAAAAGTGCTTTGACAATAGGTAACTGAGCTTAATTCCAGCCCCCATATCACCAGAGAAGGCGACAGATCCTTTGGCCTGTCTCGTTAGAAGGTTCCAAAGACATCTCCAAGCCTGGAATTCAAAGATCATATGTAAGACTGCATTTTGTTTCTGGGATTTCTTTTTCTTTCTTTTACATTCATTTAGTTATCGTGTGTGTGTGTGTGTGTGCACATGTGCTCACGCTCATGTGGACGTTGTAAGACAACTTGCAGCATTAATTCTCTTTCTACCATGTGGGTTCTGGGGATCAAACCCAGCCTGTCAGGCTAAGTAGCAAGCACCCTAGCCCTCTGAGCCATCTTGCCAGCCCTGGGATTTCTTTTTCTAACAGCATGGCTTTTCATATTTTTAATAGTATTTTAGGGGAGCAGGTGTGGAAGAATACACCTATAATCTAAGCTCTTTATGAGTGCTAGCCTTAACTAGATACTGAATTCAAGGCTAGCCACATCCATATTGCTGTTTATCATTAAAGAAACTCAAAGCTGGGCGGTGGTGGCACATGCCTTTAATCCCAGCACTCGGGAGGCAGAGCCAGGTGGATCTCTGTGAGTTCGAGGCCAGGCCAGGCTCCACAAAGCTACAGAGAAACCCTGTCTCGGAAAAAAAAAAAAAAGAAAGTCAAACAAAAAAGCAAAACAACAACAATAAAAAACAAAATAAACCCAAACAAACAAACAAAAAAAACCAAAATCCAAAAGGTAAAACAAATCAAAATAATAAGAATAACAACAAAAAACCCCCAAAGGACACATGTGAGTGCACACACACACACACCTCAAAACTAACAACAAAACCATAGTACTGACTGCATTTGTGCATTTATTCCATTTTCACACTAATAAGAAGGAGAGAAATTGGCATCACTTTTTGTTTTTATTTTCTTGAGACAGGGTCTCACTATGTAGCTCTTATTTTCCTGGAACTCACTCTGTAGACCAGGTTGGCCTCAAACTCATAAGAAGCCCCTGCCCCTGCCTCCAGAGTGCTGGGATTAAAGGCGTGCACCACCATAGCCATTTTAGCATCACCTTTTAGATATAGAAAAGGAGATTAACTAATTTTTCTGCCTAAAAAAATCATTAGTAAATGGCAAAGACAAGAACTCTTCCATGTTTGGCCTCTAGTTCAGGGTTTATTCCAGTAGACAAGCTGTCAGTCTTTTACATGCCAGATGCGATCTTGACATATTCTGTTGATCTGAATAGAGGCTTGCAAGTAAATAATAGGAAGTATTTCATAAGCAGAGCAACTTATGAAACATCTAGAGCACTTCCAGTGTTCACATGTTGAATTTCCTCTCATTCATGGGTTATTTTAGTTTGGGGACATTTAATGCTTTGATCGTGGGAAGATAATTCTCTTAACTCTGTTGTGATCGGAAGTTCTAGGTCACCTAGTGCCCTCTGCTGTAGCAAGCACAGTAGAGCAAATGACTAAGCACTCCAGGATCCAATTTTTACTAAGAAACTTATTGCTGTTACACCTCAGGGTAACAAAGGGATCCCCCCCTTTTTTTTTTTTTAGCAATTCTTCATTTATAGGCATATTATATTTTAAATGAAATTTTTATTGCTGATACTTAATTCAGTGGCCAGCTCAGAGGACATTTAAATATTTGGTAATTTATTTGTGCTTTTGTTTATGCTAGTAGTACTCATGTGAAACCTATTGTGGCATTCTATGATGATTTTAATTGGCTCTCAGCGACAGTCTCTTCTTCTAGAGCAGTGACTCTCAACCTCCCTGATGCTGCTACCCTTTAATACAGCTCCTCATGCTGTGGTGTCACCCAACTATAAAATTACTACATTGCTACTTCATAACTGTAATTATGAACTGTTGTGAGTCATAATGTAAATATCTGACGTGACCCCAAAGAGGTCGCGACCCACAGGCTGAGAACCACTGTTCTCGAGGCTTCCCTCAGGATTCAACAGCACAGCAGCAAATCTATCTGTTCCCCTTAGATTCTTATTTTTTGGTTTTACTCAAAATACGTTGGATGTTTGTGAGAGCTTAGATGTTTCAGTAAGATATGAGTTTAAATCCTGGCTCTACACTTCAAGTTACTTTTTTTTTTCTTTTGAGACAGGGTTTCTCTATGTAGCTTGGCTGTCTTGAAACTCACAGAGATCTGAAGGCCTCTGCCTTTCAACACTGGGTGGATAGTCCAAAGCCGTGCTTACACAGAGTATTTTGGTTAAACTCAGTTGGTCTCAGAACAATAAGATGTGAATGTGGCCAAGGGAAGGCTTAATTGCAGTAGAAAGGAGATGAGCGTGGGTGTGTGTGGGGTTACCATAAACCAGAATGTCCTTTATATACGTATGAAATTTTAAAAGAACAAATTCAATAAAAGTTACTTTAAAGAAGATTTGTGGATGGAAAAAAATCTGTCTCCATGAAAGAAATTTCTGAATTAAACCCTTACAATTCTATAATTCACTTTTACACCTTATGTGCTAACAATTTTCAGCTAAAAGACATGCCCTAGATTGCTCACCCCGTCAGGACTCTTTATCCTTATCAATCATTTTTATTAGTTCTTCCTCCTTCCTTGTGAAGATTGCAAAATAATCTCCACTTAATAAAGTATGAGGGACCTGGAACACAGAGAAGAAAAGAACCCGCAAATCATAGATTTGTAACAAGACAGGAACAAACAAGTTTTATTGCTTATTTCCCTGTGCTGGTATGAAGGGGTTGCCTACATTTTAATTTAATAGTACTTTAACAAAAGAAAAGGCTTCAATTTTCTGCGTCATTTATTTAATTTTACAATGTCAGCCAGCTGTAGTGGTGTGTGCCTGAAATCCCAACACTCGGGAGATAGGGGCAGGAATATCAGGTGTTCAAGGTCATCTTGGGCTATGTACAGTGTAGTAATAAGAGCGGCGGGGCTGCGTCCCCAACACCCCAGCCTCCTGCTCGGCTAGCTTATGCCTGAAATAACAACACACAAACTGTATTCTTTTAATCACTGCTTGGCCCTTTAGCTCTAGCCTTTACTGGCTAATTCTGATATCCCAATCAACCCATCTCTAATAATCTGTGTAGCTCCGGTCTTACCGGGAAAGATTGAGCATGTCTGACCTGGCAGCTTGCTTTATCGTGCCCAGGAGCCGGGAGCATGGCGTCTCTCCTGAGGCATCTGCTCCCGAGAGAAGAGCTGTGGAGTCTGAGCTCACTTCCTCTTCCTCCCAGCGTTTTGTTCTGTTTACTCCACCTACCTATGTTCTAACCAATAAAATGGGCCAAGGCAGTTCCTTTATTAGCCAATGACCTTCCTCCATCAGTACAGTGCTCAAAATCATCCTGGACCCTATCCCAAAACACTCACCTTCCAAAATTTAACATTTACGATAGAATACAGTTTAAAAAGCCGTACAGTGGTATAACATTTGCTGTGAAAAACGTGATCTTTAATTCCATCTATGCTTCTCTCCCTGCAGTGTCTTCATCTCTCAGGGATCAGTGTTTCTTGTCTTTTAATTAGGCAAGAGATGTGTATATCACCATAATATATATATCTACAAACACATATATGCCTATATACAGAGATTTAATGTAAAGCGTTAACTCATGTAACCATGAAAATCAAGTCCCACAGCTAGCCGTGCAAGCTGGAGTCCCAAGAGAGCTGATGAGATGCTGAGAAGGCCTAGTGGAGTCCAGCGGGGTCTGAAGGCCTGAGCAGCAGCAATGCCAAGGCAGATTATCTATGCATACAAGTTCGGCAGACAGGCAGTGCTAATTCAACTCTTGTTCTACTTAGGCCCTCAACAGATTAGATGTTGCCCACACGTGTGGGAGAGCTATGTTTTATTGAGTCCACCAGCACAATTGCTTATCTCTTACAGAGACACCAGCAAAGCCACACCGTGAAGTTAGCAAATAGCCAGGCACACTGAGGCCCAGGCAAGTCGATGCAAAATTAACCACCATATTTGAACTGAATTTCTAAGTAACATACTCATACTGCTGTTTCTTGTTATTTTGGGGGTTTTGTTGTTAATGCTTTGTTTTTCAAGACAGGGTTTCTCTGGGTAATAGCCCTAGCTGTTCTTGCTGAACTTGCTTTGTAGACCAGGCTGGCCTCAAACTCACAGAGTTCCATCTGCCTCTGCCTCTCAAGTGCTGGGATTAAAGGTGTAAGCCACCACTGCTCAGCAAAACACATTATTTTCAAGTATGGAAATGCCAATAAAAATTTTAAACTTTAAGTAAATAAAAATTAAATTTGTTAGGGCTGGAGAGATGGCTCAGCGGTTAAGAGCACTGGTTTCTCTTCCAGGGGTCCCGAGTTCAATTCCCAGCAACCATATGGTGGCTCACAACCATCCATAATGAGATCTGGTCTTCTGGCCTGTAGGCAGAATATATATATATTATATATTAATAATATATATTAAATCTTAAAAAGCAAGCAAGCAAGCAAATCAGCAACAACAAACCAAAACAAAGCCTGAAACCTGAGTGTGACAGAGAGACATGGGCTTGCATGGGGATCAGGATGCCACTCTGTGGGTTTAGCAGCATTGAACTGGATTCTGGCATTTGTTGTATTTCTTTCTGGTCATGACTCTAAGCAACTAGTTTTTCTCTGCTAGATTTTAATTTTCTCTTTAAAGAAAAAACATTAAATTTGTTGTCTAAAATGTCTGTTTATTTTTAAACATGTGTGTGTGTGCACACAAATATCTGCAGGTGACCTCAGCTGTGTGTTGCATGTATGGAGGCCAAAGGCTGACGTTCAGTGTCTTCACCTAACCTGTGCATTATTTTTTGAGACAGGCTCTCTCCCTGAACCTGAAACTTGTCGTTTTGGCTAGACTAGCTGAACAGCAAGTCTCCAGGATCTGTCTGTTCCTGCCCCAGCTCTCCAGGCCTGAGTTACAGATGCATGCCTCAACCTGTGTCTTCAGAGAACATGTTTGATTAGAACGATAACAGCATGGAAGGCATTTTAGGCTAGAAATAGTATTTTCTCATCTTTTTGTTTCTTCATTATTTTATAGCTTAATTATTGCTATTGAGAATCTTGAAGATATTCTGGTTATTAACCCTTTGATGTAACTTTTTTTTTCCTACTCCAAAGCCCTTAGTATCAGGTCTGAAGTTAAATAATAATGAGTCATTTACTGTGCTATCTACTCAATAGATTTTATTCAGTCTGAAAAGTGTCTTTCAGCAACCAGAAACTTATTTATATAAGTTTTTCAGTTTTTTTCTCTATTTTTCCCTCCAAATTTGGGCATTAGAGTTCTATTCATCCTTAAATTTTTCCTTTTCTTATTTTTCTTTTCTTTTTTTTTTTGTTTCTTTCTTTCCACATAGGGACTCTCTATGTAGTCCTGGATGTCCTGGAACTCTGTGTAGATCAGGCTGGCTTCTAACTCAGAGAGATCTGCCTGCCTCTGCTGCCCAAGTGCTGGGATTAAGGGTATGCACCACCATGTCCAGCCCTTTTCCATAGTTTTAATCTCTCTCTTTTTTTTTTATGGTGTGTGTGTTTCTTTCTGAGAGGTTTCCTCAACCCTATCTCCGAATGCTTCTACTTGATTAAAATTTCCTGCTGTATTTTCCATTTTCAAAATAACTTTCTTGTTCTCTAAATGTAATGACTTTTTATGTAACTTTTAAAGATTTATTTTTTTAATTTATTTATTTCTGTGTATGAGTGTTCCATCTTCATATCTGTGCACCACATTCGCACCTCAAGGAGGCCGGAAGAGGGCAGGCATCAGATCTCCTGGAACTGGAGTTACAGATGGTTGTGAGCCACCATATGGATACTGGAAAAAACAAACAAACAGGTTCTTTGGAGGACCAGCCCATGCTCTTAATCTCTGAGCCTTTTTTCCAGACCCAAGATTTATTTTATGTTTAAGAAATGTTTTGTGAGCTGGGGAGATGACTCAGAGGTTAAGAGAATTGACTGCTCTTTCAGAGGACCCAGGTTCAAGTCCCAGCACTCACATGGCAGCTCACAGCTGTCTGTAACTTCAGTTCTTGTCAATCTGACACTCTCACACAAACATATATGCCAAATACCAATGCACATAATTTTTTAATTACAAAAAAGAAGTGTTTTGTCTGCATATATGTGTGTGCACCATATACACACTTGGTACCAGTGGAGGTCTGAAGACGGTGTCAGGTTATATAGGACTGGAGTTACAAATGATTGTAAGCTACCATGTAGGTGCTGGGAATCAAATCCAGGTCCTCTCAAGAACAGCAAGTGCTTTTAATGGCTAAAGCATCTTTTCAGTCCTTGTCTTTTTATTTTAAAACTTTACTTATTTGGTGCTGGGATAGAACCCAACCCAGGGCCTTGAAACAGTGCTTCACACATCCCAGGCTAACCTCCACCACAGTACACTAACAGTTTTTTAAAAACTAATGCTGTCTGGTGGTACACACCTTTAATCCTAGTACTCTGGAGGCAAAGGCAGGAGAATCTCTGTGAGTTCGCGGTCATCCTGGTCTACAAGAGCTAGTTCCAGGGCAGGTTTCAAAGCTATAGAGAAACCCTGCTTCAAAAAACAAAAAACAAAACAAAAAAATCCCAGTGATATCAAGCTGTACAAGACTATGTAGGCCTGGAGTTATTGCACTCAAGGGGCCAAATCAAAAGTTCAAGAGCCTGAGCTGTGTAGTGAGACCCTGTCTCCCTTCTCCCTCAACCACAAACAAACCAACAAACCAGATTTGTTAATTTTTTAAAAATATTTATTTATTATGTATACAATATTCTGTCTGTATGTATGCCTGCTGCCCAGAAGAGGGCACCAGACCCCATTACAGATGGTTGTGAGCCACCATATGGTTGCTGGGAACTGAACTCAGGACCTTTGGAAGAGCAGGCAGTGCTCTTAACCTCTGAGCTGTCTCTCCAGCTCCCAGATTTGTTATTTTACTTCATCAATGCTATCTATTCTTTTATCTCTCAGATGATTTTGAGTTATTTGTAAAAATAAATTCTTTTTCCGCTGTTATCTCACTGCTGAGTTTTCTCAAGTTCGTTTTTCTTGTTTCTTTTGGCCCCCATCATAGAGTTCCTAAATCACTTACAGTTTCTGTCCTTTCGTTTATATTTATTTTTTAGAAATAAAAAATGTTCACCGGATCTTGCTACGTTTGGAGCTGGTCCAACTGGGAGGCTTCATTGAAAGGATATCAGCTGGCTAGTTAATTTCCTCAGTGATAAGTCTTCGAATACAGTTTTAACCGAAGAATTTTCCACACTGAGATGAGATGCCCATTTTGGAATGTAAACCAATGTATCATTGTATCAGTACCTGCTTCCTTCATTTAGAAAATCTTACTATGGAAACCAAATAAAAAGAAAACAAGCCGGGCGATGGTGGCGCACGCCTTTAATCCCAGCACCTTAGCTCACTAGCAGTAGAAATAAAACATCTTGCCAGGTGTGGTGCCACATGCCCCTTATCCCAACATTCAGGAGGTAGAGGCAGGCGGATCTCTGTGAGTTCGAGACCAGCCTGGTCTACAGAGCTAGTTCCAGGACAGGCTCCAAAGCCACAGAGAAACCCTGTCTCGAAACCCCCAAAACAAAACAAAACAAAACAAAACAAAAAAAAACAAAACCCAAAGCTGAACTACCCAAGCAGTAGTCTATACTTTGTGGTTTACATGTGAAATGTCCCCACAGGCCCATGAGTTCCAAGACTTGGTCCTTGGCGCATGGTGCTGTTTGGGAAGACTGTAAGACCTTTGGATGGGTCACCCAGGGAAGGGCTTGAGGCTTTCCACTCCAACTTCACTTCATGTCCACTTTCTACTTCCTGAGTGGGAGCTAAACTTATGAAGTTTAAGTTTATGAAGTTGTTTTTGCTTTGTTTTGGTTTTTTTGAGACAGGCTTTCTCTCCATAATGTTGCCTCTCCTAGAACTCACTCTGTAGACCAGGCTGGCCTCACACTTACAGAGATCCGCCTGCCTCTGCCTCCTGAATGTTGGGATAAGGGGCATGTGGCACCACACCTGGCAAGACGTTTTATTTCTACTGCTAGTGAGCTAAGGTACTTTTAAATATGAATGGATATTAGATTCTTTTCTTTCCCTATTGAGGTGCACATTGTTTTATCTATTTTGTGTTTATACCACATAAACCAGCACCTACGTGCACCCATATAAACACACTTCACAATACACACACATACAACAAAACAAATATGGTAGAGGGCTATCAATTTACAGAATGTCTCTTTATTCTGTTAATATAGTGAATTACATTGATTTTCCTATGTTGGAACAATCTGACATTTCTGGGGGAAAAAACTTCCTTAGGCATTGTCATTAGATAATATTATCACTCTCCTAATTTTTTGGTATTGATTTGTTAGAAATGTTTACACTTATGTTCCTATGAGATGCTGGCTCTTGGTTCTTGTTTTCTTTATTTTTATTTTTTTAATTTTCAAGACAGGGTTTCTCCGTAGCTTTTTTGGTTCCGGTCCTGGAACTAGCTCTTGTAGTCCAGGCTGGCCTCGAACTCACAGAGATCCGCCTGCCTCTGCCTCCCAAGTGCTGGGATTAAAGGCGTGCGCCACCACCACCCGACTTGGTTCTTGTTTTTATGTGTTTTTGTTAATGTATTGCAATATTATTTTCAGGATGTGGTGTCTGAGTAGTTCGAGCCTCAGAATAAGTCGGTGAGTAATTCATTCTTTTAAGTCTTGGAAGAATTTGCATAGTGATGATATTATTTATTTTATAAATGATATAATTTCCCAAAGACTTAACATGGATTCGAGTAGTTTTATTTAAATAGAAAAACTTTTAACTACAAGTGAAATTTCCTTAATAGTCTTATTGGAATGTCTTATTTTTGGTTTGCTCTTAGTCAGTTTATGACTCTATCAGTGAACTTTGGTCAATTTTTTAAATTGTTTTGCGTAGTTTTTAAGTTGCTTTATTATGGTAAATCAAGTATATTGTTCAGTTTTGGTTAAAACCAAAAATTACTTGTAGTCTATATATTCTGCTCTATTTATATAACATGATAATATACTATTATTATAAACATGATAGGAATCATATTTACAATGCTGTTATATGTCATGATTTCCTCAACAATGTTTTATATTGATTATGTTCAAGTTGTGTGTGTAGCTTTATTTCCTTTGTGTGTGTGTGTGTGTGTGTGATTGATCTAGAATTCACCAAATAGGCTAGAATAGCTGGTAAGCCAGTCTCATGGATCCACCTAGATCTCCCTTCCCAGCATTGGGATTACAATAGATACAACCATGGGGAATTTTTTTTTAAATATTTATTTTATTTATTTATTATGTATACAATATTCTGTCTGTGTGTATGCCTGCAGGCCAGAAGAGGGCACTAGACCTCTTTACAGATGGTTGTGAGCCACCATGTGGTTGCCGGGAATTGAACTCAGGACCTTTGGAAGAGCAGGCAACGCTCTTAACCACTGAGCCATCTCTCCAGCCCCATGGGGAATTTTTGGAATCACATTCAGATCCTCATGCTTGGGCAGTGTATTAGTATTTATTGGTGTTGTTTCAAAAAATCCAATAAAAGCAATATAAAAAAAAAAGAAAGTGTTCACTGCGGATTAGAGTCCAACACCTAGATGCCATAGGTGCAGGAGCTTGAGGTGCCAGGCACACGTATCCACAGTTTGGAAGCGTAGGGCGATAAATGCTTGTATCAGCTCACCATCCTTTTTCTGTAGCTCCAGCCCCCAGCCCGTGGTATGCTACCGTCCACCTTGAGTTGACTCTTCCCACTTCAGCTAGCCAAGGTAGAAAATCCCTCACAGATAGGCGGAGATTTGTTTTTTATGGGGATTTTAAATCTCTGCAGGTTGATAAGATTAATTATAATACAAGGCCACTACTTTCCCAGCGGAACTATCTCCCCAGCTCCCATCTTTAAGTATTCAAAATATTTTTACAGTACAATTTTAAACTAAAAACTTAAAAATATTTAAAACTTGCAACACTATACCTAATTAATACAAGTTTAGCAAAAAATCTTACAAATGTATATTTTAATGACTATGTAAATTGCATTCTTTTTTTCATAGATTTTTTCTAAAGCAAAATTTTGATACGCTGCCCATTAATCTATCTCATTGCCAGGGATCTTGTAATTGTTAATTACTGCCAAAAATCTCTTGAGTTAAGACTCTTGATTAACATTCCTCGGTGAAGTTTAATGTGGTAATTGCTTCTCTCTTGTCTCTGGTGATTAAAATGCTGCCACTTGGCTTCCTTCTCTTAAAGCCTATTATTCTGAAATCAAGGATGTCCAGTTTCGTGGCAAACTTTCCTACCGTAATTGCTGACTATAAAAAAAAGCTAACAGTTTTTCAAATCCTTCCTCATAGACAAGGCAAACTATTATCATTTTTTAATTTTTAAATTAGTAGTGGCTTGATGAAGGGCCACCAGGAAGTATACTTTATATAGCTGAACATATCTGCTCTTCCAAGGCCATTTTCTTCTGTATATTTTATTCCTATACCACAGAAACTTCGGCGCTCAGTTTCATTAACCATAGGTCCAGATTGTAGCCAGGCTCACACACACACATATCCATTAAGTCTTCATATTTGTACTGATGGAGTTTGTCAGATCCAAATGTACACAATTTTCCTCCTGGAGTGAGGATACCTTTTGAATATACTGTCAATGTGCTCTCTCTACTTCTAGTTCCTGCGTGTACTGTATTTTCTCCCTCAGTAGACCTTGCTACTTTTCTGCTGCTGCGATAAAATGCCACCATCAAAAGCAACTTATAGAAGAAAGTTCATTTTGGTTTACTGTTCCAGAGGGATAAGACTCTAGGTGGCGGGAAATGCATGACCGAGGCAGGAAGCTGAGACCACACCTTCAACCACAAACACAAAGCAGAGAGAGCAAACTGAGTGTGAGCTGAGGCTAGGAGCTCATAGCACCCCCACCTAGTGATATTCATGCCACCTCTCTGAATAGCAGCACCAACTGGGACCAAATATTCAAATACCCGAGTCTATGGGGATCGTTTAACCTACTCTAACGTTATCTATTGCTGTGAGGTTAAAGTTTTGATTAGGTTCTTTTAAAAGTATTTATTTACCATGTGTATGTGTGTGCATACGTGTATGTGTGTGTGTGTAAGTGTGTGTGTGTGTGTGTGTGTGTGTGTGTGTGTGTGTGTGTGTGTGTGTGTAGACCCAAGGACACCTTGCAAAAGTCAGTTTTCTCTCTTGCTGGTTTGTGTGTGTATGTGTGTTTAAGACTTTGTCTTCATCCTTAGCCTTGGCCGGTTTAGCAGACCAGGCTGACCTTGACTTTATAGAGCCTTTGTCTTTGCACCTCCCGGTGCTGGGATTAAAGGCACGTGCCACCACACCACACCCTGCATTAGTGGGATTCTTAAGGTAGGTCTTGAATAGAAAGATATTTTTAGCTTTTTAGCATATAGATTATATTTAAGGTGGAGGTTTAATTGTAATCAGAGAGAGAGAGAGAGAGAGAGAGAGAGAGAGAGAGAGAGAGAGAGATAAGAAAGAAAACATCAAGGGTCAGACCCAACATTCTGAGATCAGATTGAGCAAGACAACCCAGGAAGGAAGAATAGCCAATGAGGTCAGGAGATCAGGAGAAAGCACAGCGAGGGTGGTGTTTCAAGGAGAAAGGAAGGATCAGAGGACTGAGAACTGCTGTTGGGTGTGGCCACTAGAGGTATTGCTGACCTTACTAGGTAGTTTGAGTTGAATTGAGTGACCAAGCTTGAAGCATATTTTGTTATTGTTGTTTTTTTGAGACAGGGTTTCTCTGTGTACCTTTGGAGCCTGTCCTGGAACTAGTTCTGTAGACCAGGCTGGGCTCGAACTCACAGAGATCTGCCTGTCTCTGCTTCTCAAGTGCTGGGATTAAAGGTGTGCACTACCATTGCCCTGCGCTTAAAGCATATTTAAGAGAACACATGTGTAGGGTTTATATATAGAGAGAATATAAACAAAATTTATGAAGAATTCTGTCAAAAAAAGAAAAAAAAAGAGATATAGAGCAGAAACTGGAGGAGGGGCATGTAATGGTCTGCTCTGTCCCTTTAAGAGACAAGCCATGGCTGGGCGATGGTGGTGTGCTCCTTTAATCCCAGCACTCGGGAGGCAGAGGCAGGCGGATCTCTGTGAGTTTGAGACCAGCCTGGTCTACAGAGCTAGTTCCAGGACAGGCTCCAAAGCCACAGAGAAACCCTGTCTCGAAAAACAAAAAAAAAAAAAAAACAAAAAACGAAACAAAACAAAACAAAAAAACAAAAAAAAGAGACAAGCCATGCCCACGCCCCCCTCCCTCCACCGAGGCAGGCTAATCTTCAGCTTCCACCTTGAGTCCCTTCCCTTTCCGTCTCCCTTTCTAAGAAGCAGCTTCTATCTCTCCCTTCTCCTCACTTCCCCTCATTCCCCCTCTGTTTCTCTCTCTTTCTCTGCCTTTCTCTCTGCTCTTCTTCTCTTCTTCCCCTCCCCCTCCATAACCCACTAAATAAATACTCAATCTGCACGGCATGCTTATCTATGTCTCTGTCTCACCTGACACATGGCTCTGTTCCTGGGACCAGCCCTCGTTCGGATACCTGCCATGTAATCTCGTGGCATGCCCATCTATCTGTCTCTCCTTGTGGGACTGGCTGCCCCATCAAGGTCTCTCACCCACCACAAGGCTCCCTGCCTGGGATCCGTGCCGGAGACTCGCTGTTCCTCCTGGCCCACTGCAGCCACTTGGACTGTGCCATCCTTGACTGAGACTGGCTGCTCTCGGGAGCCGCAGCCCCTGCTTGTCGCCACTTTGGAGACCCACTGCCCGCTGCAGCCACTGGGGATCTGCAGCGTTTTACTTTTACCATTACAGAGATTAGCTAGTGAGAAAATACATGGCATTTAGGAGCAGAGATAGTTTGTTTTTATAAGGACAATATCTGGCAGAAATATGGGGGGGACAATAGATGTGACTCAAAAAAACCCCCACTGTCCTGACTGCTTTTATTTTGTTAGTTAATTAATAGGTTTTTTTTCTTTTTTTTTTTTTTTGAGACAGGGTTTCTCTGTGGTTTTGGTGCCTGTCCTGGAACTAGCTCTTGTAGACCAGGCTGGTCTCGAACTCACAGAGATCCGCCTGCCTCTGCCTCCCAAGTGCTGGGATTAAAGGCGTGCGCCACCACCGCCCAGCTAATTAATAGGTTTTTAAAATTTACTTTGTCTTTGGTTTACTAGTAGTCCTGTCCAATTTCTTCTGAATTGTTCTTGACACAACCATAAGTCACAGTTTGGGTTTTATTTCATCTTCCTTTGTTCTTTTGCTTCATTTTGCATCTGTTATAACTTTTCGGAAAGAAGAATCTATTTCCTTGAAAAACCATTTTCAGAGAGAATTACAATTTTTTTTGTTTTTCAAGACAGAGGTTCTCTGTGTAACAGTTCCAGCTGTTCTGGAACTAGCTCTTGTAGATCAGGCTGGCCTTAAACTCACAGAGATTTACATGCCTCGAGAAGTAAATCTTAATGTTCTGGATTATTTCCCTTTTTCTTTCTAATATGATTTTTTTGTATCATTCTTGGGACAAGAAGGGGGTTTAGTATATGTCTTAGATTCCTATTACCATGAAGAGACATCATGACCACAGCAACTCTGATAAAGGAAAACATTTAATTGGGATGACTTACTTACAATTCAGAGATTTAGTCCATTATTGTCAAGGCAGCACATGGCAGACAAGGTGCTTGAGAAGGAGCTGAGAGTTCTTACATCTTGACTTACAAGCAGGAGGAAGTAGTCTGAGACACTAGGCAGAGACCTCAAATCCCAACCCTAAAGTGAGATACTTCCTTCAATAAAACCACTCTCCTAATAGTGCCACTCCCTATGACCTTTTGGGAGGGTCAAGTAGATTCAAACTACGAGCGCGCGCGCGCGCGCGCGCGTGTGTGTGTGTGTGCGTGTGTGTGTGTGTGTGTGTGTGTGTGTGTGTGTGTGTGTACAAAATGGTTCTAAGGAATTGCGGTAGGGTGTATGCAAGTAAGCAGGACTGGCCATCAGCTATGGACAGGACACAAAGGGAACTGAACTCTAAGCACCTTGCCAAGAGGCCCTAAGAGAGAAGCAAACAGTAATCAAAGACATGGAGTCTGTGTGGGATGATTGAAGATTTACCAGGTACCCTGGTGGGTGGGAGACCGCAGCTAGTGGGAGACAGAAAGATACACCATGCAGAGAGAGCTTGGATATAGAGTTTTTTCGTGGGTATTGGGAAGGGTATAAGTGTAAGGGGTTATGGAGGAGGGGAGAAAGAGAGA
Organism: Microtus pennsylvanicus; assembly: GCF_037038515.1. Lineage (NCBI taxonomy): Eukaryota > Metazoa > Chordata > Mammalia > Rodentia > Cricetidae > Microtus > Microtus pennsylvanicus. The sequence goes on along the minus strand of NC_134588.1, from coordinate 53,799,193 downwards.
GAGGGAAGGGAGAGGCAGAGATTGCTTCTTCAGAAGGAGAGAGAGAGAGAGAGAGAGAGAGAGAGAGAGAGAGAGAGAGAGGAGAAGGGGAAATTCCAGATTAGTTTGCCTTGGCCTCCAAGGAAAGCTCCAAGGGAGAGATTGGGAATGGGTGGAACTTGTCTCTTAAAGGGACAGGGTACCCAGGTGATAGGAAAGACCAGCAGAATTATAACAATGATCAATGAAGAAGTTTACCTTTTGCAAAGGTTGTCAGGCTAAACTGACCTTAGATAGTTGGAGCTAGAGACAGCATCAGGAATGTCAACCTCAGGAAGTAAACCATGAGTGTGTGTGTGAAACTTTTTTTAAATATTTATTTATTTATTTATTATGTATACAACATTCCTTCCACCTTCCATGTGTGCCTGCAGGCAAGAAGAGGGCACCAGATCTCATTATAGATGGCTGAGAGCCACCATGTGGTTGTTGGGAATTGAACTCAGGACCTCTGGAAGAGCAGCCAGTGCTCTCAACCACTGAGCCATCTCTCCAGCCCTGTGTGAAACTTTTTCAGAGTAAATATGAAGGGGAATTTTTAAGAATTTTTTTTTTGGGGTTTGGATCATCTTAAATGCCTCCTTATTTTTCTTATCTTTCTTCAATATAGACTTTGTATATCTAAATAGGAAATGTAGACTTCCTTTGGCTCTACTTTTAGCTCTCTGATGACTGGCCAAATTAATATGCCCAAGTTAGAATACTTTCAGTGTCTTCTGTTTCCTTACTCAGATAGGAACACTGTATTTGGACACTACTGTTGCAATGTCACAGCCTGAGGAATGGGAACTAACAGACTCTCTGACAAGGAAGCCAGTGGAATCCAAGAGCTGATGTCACCTTAGAAGGCATATGATCAGCACTCTGCCTGTGGAGAGTCACAGGACCAATTTTGCTAGAACAAATAGAAGATACTGTTTCCATCTATCCCATCCTTCTCCACTGAGGTTTAAAAGTTCCAGTCTCCAGGTGTATAGAAAGATGACAGCCAGCGATTGACTGCACTGTCATCAGGTCTCAAAGAAGAATTTCAGGATTTGGAGGCAAAAAAAATACCAACTGTGTGGTTTGTAGCTCTGGAAAGACCCTGTCGTCTTTGTTCAGTAAGCATGACCATGGCAGGAGGATGCTCAGCTTTTTACTTTCTATTATATGGCCGGTTATGTTCTTTACCATTAAGCGGAGTATGGATAGCCCACCAACTCAGTTTCTCTAAATCTGACTTCATTAGTTTGTCTGATAATCTTGGGGTAATTCCTTCTAGCATCTAGCAATTAGCAATGAGCAGCTTGTTCACTTTTGTGCTCTGCATTGGCATGGTTTTTCTCATATTTTTTTTCATTCTTTTTTGTGCTTCAGGAAGCATTTGAGAGAGGCTGAGTCAGAGGTGTTAGCCAAATGGCATTTATACCTAGAAATGCCTCATTGACTTTATTGTGATTCCATCAGTCGATTCCCATTTCTTTAGTCTCTGACTCTGGGGTTTCCCATGTGTAGTCTTTGGCTGGGTATTCTGTCTGCACTCTTCTTCAGAGCAGTCACCAAAATCCCACAAAATAAACCAGGTGGTGGTGGCACACACCTTTAATCCCAGCACTCGGGAGTGAGAGGTCGGCAGAGCTCTGTGAGTTCGAGGTCAGCTTGATCTACAGAGCAAGTTCCAAGACAGACTCCAAAGCTACATGTAAGGGTTAGAGAAACCCTAACATTAAAAAAAAATCCCACAAATTTCCAAGAAGAAAAAAAAATAGGTCTCTTACAAAGAAGCAAGGATCAGAATGGCTTTGTTCTTTATAATAGCCATACCAGAACGCAGAAAGCATTGGAGAAATGGCCTAAAAATTTCGAAGGCAAATTATCTCTAATTTTAATTATGTAGTATATATTTTCAGACCAGCAGATTTTTAGGAAAAAATTTCCTATGTATTCTTTTTGAGAAAGTGACTGAAAGTCACACAGAACATCCAAAGAGGAGCTCTGCATCAGACACAGTGGAAGGGTTTTTGTCAGGTTTTGAAAGGGTGTTTGTCAGGGAGGAGCCTAGAAAAACAGCTGTGCAATAAATTGAAGCTGGGATGGCAGGACAGAAACATTCAGAGAGATGAACTTCATAGAAGGCTTAATGCTTCTGGTACAGAGTTTGAGTGAGTCGGGAATTATAAAATTAAACGCATTAGTTATACAGATTATAGACTCTAGGAGAAGCAAAAACATTTTGCAGGAAATGAAAATAACCATAATTGACATTGCCTTGTCCTGAAAGCAGATGTGTAACGCCTCCGACAAAGAAATATGAAATAGCAATACAAGTGTGCTGTTTAGAGTATGTAAATATGTATAATGAGAACCATGCAGAGTTGAAAATAATTGCCTTTGAAGACAGGAAGTGATTGATAAAATGACTGAACATTATTATTATTATTGGTTTTTTTGAGACAGGATTTCTCTGTAGCTTTGGAACCTCTCTTGAAACTAGCTCTGTAGACCAAGCTGGCCTTGAACTCATAGAGATCCGCCTGCCTCTGCATCCTGAGTGCTAGGATTGAAGGCATGTGCCACCACTGTCGGCTCAAGTTCTTTTTTAAGTCTTAGTTAATATATAAATAATATTGAGTGAAGTGATTATTTCATTTTATTAGAGAGATCTGCTCCTTTTGGTGCCAAAAACCTAAACTCTGCCGATCCCTTCCATCCCCAATCAAGAAACAAATTATGCTAACTGGCTATGGTGGCTGGTGCACACCTGTAATCCCTGCACTTGGGAGGCAGGATGATTAACAAAAGTTCAAGGTTGGTTTTTCTCTAGGAAGCAAGCTCCTGGCCATCTTGGGCTACACAGCATACCTGTATCTCAACAAATAACAAATTAAACAAGCAAAGTTTAGCAGGCAACAGTTATTGAAAAAGAAAGAAAAAGGAAAGGGTGGAAATAACAATCAAAATGCAAAGAAAGAAAGAAATGATTTTTTTCTACTAGAATTGTTACAATATTTTTATTGTTTTTATTGAGCTATACATTTTTATCCACTCCCCTTCCTTCCTTACCTCTCCCCTTCTATCCTCTCCTGTGACTCCCATGCTCCTAATTTACTCAGGAGATCTTCTCTTTTTCACCTTCCTATGTAGATCCATCTTAAGATCCTCTTTGTTGTCTAGTTTCTCTGAGGCTGTGGCCTGTAGGCTGGTTTTTCTTTGCTTTATGAGTGAATAAATATTATTTTTGTCTTTATGGGTATGGGTTACCTCACTCAAAATGTTTTTTTTCTCTAGGTCCATCCATTTGCATGCAAATTTTAAGAGGTCATTATTTTTTTACTGCTGTATAGTGCTCCATTTTTAAATATACCATCTTTTCTTTATCCATTCTTCGGTTGAGGGTCATCTAGGTTGTTTCCAGGTTCTGGCTATTACAAATAATGCTGCTATGAACATAGTTGAACACATGTCCTTGTGGTAAGATTGAACATCTTTTGGGTATCCAACAGCGGTATTGCTGGGTCTTGAGGTAGATTGATTCTTAATTTTTGAGAAATATCCATAATGATTTCCAAAGTGGCTGTACCAGTTTGCACTCCCACCAGCAATGGAGGAGCATTCCTCTTACCCCACATCCTCTCCAGCATAAGTTGTCATCAGTGTTTTTGATCTTGGCCATTCTAACAGGTGTAAGATGGAATCTCAGAGTTGTTTTGACTTGTGTTTCTCTACTGGCTAAGGATGTTGAGCATTTCCTTAAGTGTCTTTCAGTTCTTTGAGATTTCTCTGTAGAGAGTTCTCTGTTTAGGTCTGTACCCCATTTTTTAAAAATAGGATTATTTGTTCTTTTGATGTCAAGTTTCTTGAGTTCTTTGTAGATTTTGGAGATCTGTCTTCTGTTTGAAGTGGGGTTGGTGAAGATCTTTTCCCAATATGTAGGCTGCTGAGAAACAAATAGATTATGCTACAGTTTAAATGCATCACCTCCCAAATTCAGATGTCCATGTGGTGTTGGGAGGCGGTGCCTTCCTTTATTCTATGATTGAGTCACAAGGACTTTTCTTTCTTGGAAGGGGCTGGATGTTCTTGCAAAAGGGTTTTGATGGAGGGCGGCATTCCTTTGGCCCTCCCACCTTTTACCATGTGAAGATACTATGTTCTTTCTTATAAGACTTAGCAAAGCTACCACTTTGCAAGCAGAGACTGGATCCTAGCACATAATGAGCCCGTCAGTTCCTTGATTTGTACTTTTAGCCTTGAGTGAGAAACTTTTATTGTTCATAAATTATGTAGTCTGTGCTCTATCATCACGGCATCTCAGACAGACTAAGGCAAAACTTATTTCTGAGAACTCAATTTGGACAAGACGGATCACAGAGTTCTTATTTATTATATTGCACATTATTCAGTAATAGCCATATTATATATTTATTAGCTATATTACTTCCTCTAGGAAAAGAATGTGAGAGAGTGTCAAGGTCAGCCAGAGAATCAGGCATCACCACGCCCTCAGATCATTTGCCCTAATCCAAACTTCTGTGATAAGCACATCCCGAGGAGGTGTGAGGAAGAAGTCAAGAGGCTTCATCCCACTTATAATTAGCAGCAGTGTAGTCCAACTGCAGCTAAAGTGTTGATGGAGAAAAGACAAAGGCTGGTGTGTAAATTCAGATTTCACTTTGTTGAGAGAGGTTAAAAATAGAAAAGAGTTCTGTTTGGGTTTAGACAGCTAAAGTTGAGAAGTAAAAGCTCTGTAAATGGGTAGGCTTGAGATTTTTTTTTCTTCTACTCAGGAGCTCATACTATGGAGCTGCCAAAACAAAATCTAGTATCACGATTCATCACAAGGCTGTCCTGCACCAGCAATTTTAAACCTATAAATTCACAGCTCGGGAGAGTTATTAGGAGATTATCCAGACACTGAAGTGCTGGTGTGTGTGGGGGGATACAAAGGAGCCTCTTCACAGTGGGTGTTTCGGTTCTCTCCTAGTACTCAGGCACTTGGTAATTTCACAGTGTAGATACGGAGTATTTGCCAAGTAAATCTCTTTCAACACCTTCTCTTCTCCATGCTTCCAACGGGGAAAGAAGTTATTTTAAGTAGATGATTCTCCTGCTCTCTGTTTGGATTTTGTTTGGTTGTCCCCTATATGGAATCTCATTTTCAATATCATACCTTAGAACAAACAAACAGCAAACCCTGAAAGAATACATCCAGGACTCAAAGAATATAAATGTTATTCAGAAAAGTTTTGAAAAAAAAAATAGGGTCCTAGAAATAGTCACTGGAAGAAAATACTAGTTATTGCTATTTAAATCTGTCAAAAGGGGATGGAGAGGTGGCTCTGTGGTTAAGAGTCTTTGTTGCTCTTATAGAGGACTGGCATTCAGTTCCCAGAACAAAGTAGGGGGCTAACAACCACAGTAACTCCAGTTTAGGAGATGACCCCCTCTTCTGGCCTCTGTGGGTACTTGCACTCTGTGCACTCATACACACAGATACACACATTTCTCCCCACGTCCCCTTCCCCACTCACACACACAAAATAAAATAAATATTTACTGTCCTGGAACTTGCTCTGTAGACCAACCAGGCTGGCCTTGAACTCACAGAGATCCCCTTGCCTCTGCCTCCTAAGTGCTGGGAGGGATTAAAGGTGTTTGCCACCACTCCTAGCTTGTTTCATAATTTTACAAATGTTTGCACATACATCACTGGAATTACTTGATGCAGGCATTAAATTATTTATAACTGAGGAAATTGAGCTGGGACATTGTTCAGCAACATGACCAAGGCCCGACACTACACCATGATAGGCAAAACCAGAATTCTTGTTTTAGTGTTTTGCTATTTTTTTTTATTCCATTAGTAAGAACTATATCTTTGGGGCTGGAGAGATGGCTCAGAGTTTAAGAACACTGACGGTTCTTTCAGAGGTCCTGAGTTCAGTTCCCAGCAACCAGATTGTGGCTCACAACCATCTATAATGAGATCTGGTACCTTCTTCTGGCCTGTAAACATACCTGCAAACACTGTGTACATAATAAATAAATCTTCAAAAAAATTAAAAAAAACTATATCTTTGATTAGTTACCAGTATTCTCATTCTATAGTTCAATATATAAAGCCAAAATAAAAGAATCTTAACATGTTTGTCCAAAAACATGGTGTAAGAGGAATAAGAGTAAGGAAAAATAAAGGCAAACTCTGCTTCTAAATGCTTTGCCTTCAGATTACTTGACCACAATAATTGTTGAGTGAATTGCTGAAGAGCTAGATGTTCAGCGCACACTATCCATTACTGCTCTTAATAAGGTTTGCCCTACTTAAAAGATTTCCACTAAAATCCATTTCTTCTTGGCAAACACTTGAGTCTTTGTATAATTATTTTTCTCCTCGGGAAATATTACAAGCAACTGAAAAAAATTTAAGGTAAATAACAGAAATGGAGCATATTTTAAAATAATGATAAGCCAGATAGCCTCAAATCGTAATGCATAGGTAGAGGATTGCTTCCATCACAAAGCTATGTAGTATAAACCATTATGTGGCCAGTCGTTATAGAGAATTTGGTTAGCATTACACGGTTTCACACAGTTTGCGGGGAGGGACTAGACCTTTCAAATAGACATTTGTTTTAGAATTTTGACTCACAGAGACAAACAGTATCTTTATGACTGTAATTTGGGCTTGTTCCTTCTCCCTGTCTCTTTCCTGCCTTCCTCCCTTTCTCCTAATGGCAGACTTGTTGTAGCAAACTTGAGGCCCAGGTGGAGAAGTGGTCAAAGGCAGATTGCATTTTCTAGTATTTGGTATTTGTGATGCCAGCTGTAGGCCAACCACTTTCCAAGACACTTTCCGTGTTTTAGCAAGAAATCTCAAATACTTAGAAACCCCTCAGACTTAAGAAAACCAGAATCGGGTTGGTCCTATTACTCAACTCTTTTTTTTTTTTCACCAAATGAACTCTAGTTCTGGGGATAGATTACTCTTACTACTATCTTCTCTCCTCCCCACTGGCCCTTCAGCAATTCTCAGTACCTTAGAAGAAGGATGTCTAACAATCTGCAGCAGTCTGAATGCCTGTACATCTGTCCTTCCTCCACTCCTCAATTCATAAGTTAAATCACCAACGTGATGGTGTCAGGGGTGGGACTCAAGAGAGGGATTTTTGCCCTTACATGAGAGGCCTTAGAAAGTGCCCTTGCCTTTTCTGCCACGTGAGGACACAGTGACTAGACACTCCCTATGAACAAGGACATGGCCCTTTACTAGATGCTAAACTGCTGGTCCTTTGGTCTTGAAGTGAGAGGACTTTTTTTTTGTAAGTTATCAAGTCTATGGCAGCTCAAATAATATTTTCCTTTTTCTTTCCTTCTATCCCTCCCTCCTTCCATCCTTCTTTCATTCCTTTCTTTCTCCCTTCTTTCTTTCCCTTCTTTCCTCCATTCTCCTCCTCCTCTACTCCTCTTCCTCTTCATGGTGGAGTCAGAGTTTCCTTTGGTAGCCTGTCCTGCCTTCAAATGTATGCTCACACCCCCTTCCTGCCTTCCCTTCCAAAATGCTGGGATGGCAGCTGTGTGCCGTCATGACTGCCCTGACAATATCCTTTAATCAGCTAATGGTCTACTTAAATCAGAAAGAGCTGATCTCTATTCTTCCTGCCAATACCCTTGACCACAATAGACACCCTGTGCTTGGGAATCCATGCCTCCCCATGGTCCTATGAATCACAAGGACACAGCTCAGCATACACAGTTATTACAGACTGCCCTTGAAGACAGTGAACATCTTGGCATTTTGAAAGTTCTGTAAAAGGACGAATAATGGTTATTCTTGCTATTATTTTTTTTAAATTTATTTAACTTTATTTCATGTGCGTTGGTGTGAAGGTGTCAGATGCCCTGGGACTGGAGTTACAGACAGTTGTGAGCTACCATGTGGATGCTGGAATTTGACCCTGGATTCTCTGGAAGAGGAGCCAGTGCTCTTAACCTCTGAGCCATCTCTCCAGCCCCATTCTTGTTATTTTTTGAGATTTTGAGAAACTGCTAGTGGTTGAGACTATTATTTTTCTTGGTAATAAGATAAGCAAACATAACCGGGCGGTGGTGGCGCACGCCTTTAATCCCAGCACTCGGAAGGCAGAGCAGGCGGATCTCTATGAGTTCGAGGCCAGCCTGGTCTACAAGAACTAGTTCCAGGACAGGAACCAAAAGCTACAGAGAAACCCTGTCTCAAAAATTAAAAAAAAAAGATAAGCAAACATTACAGAATATAAAATCATTTAAAAGTAAAGTTGTTACATTTTCTCCCAATCTGTGCTACTTTGTTGTTACTCTGACCTTTTCCCATCCATTTCTTTCTTTCTTTCTTTCTTTTTTTGTTTTTTTTTTTCCGAGACAGGGTTTCTCTGTGGTTTTGGAGCCTGTCCTGGAACTAGCTCTTGTAGACCAGGCTGGTCTCGAACTCACAGAGATCCGCCTGCCTCTGCCTCCCGAGTGCTGGGATTAAAGGCATGCGCCACCACCGCCTGGCTCTTCCCATCCATTTCTAACCTAGACCATCTCCAAACTTAAATCCTCCTGCCTCAACCTCCTGGAGGTTGGGATTATAGATATGTGCTACTGTATTTGGCTCAACTTCACCTTCATAACATTTATACTTTGATTTTAATATACTTTGGAGAGAAAACCTTCAATTAAGATATAGTTACATCTGTAGCTATATAATTTACAAATGGGGTCAAGCTGTATATGTCATTTCAGAATCTGCTTGATTAGGAGTACTGTGAATTTCTTTCCAGATATATCACTTTACACGATTGCACACTTTTGCATTGTGAAGAAGTATCATGTTGTCAGCAATAGATTTTGCCAGATATGGTGTCAGATCCCCTGGAACCAGATCTTCAGACAGTTGTGAGCTGCCATGTGGGTGCTGGGAATTGAACCCGGGTCCTCTGGAAGAATAGTCAGTGCTCTTAACCACTGAGCCATCTCTCCAGCCCCCAGATATTTTTAGTTTTAAGGGTTTCTATTGCTATGATGAAACACCATGACCAAAAAGCATGTTGGGGGAAGGAACGGTTTATTTGGCTTATACTTCCACATCATAGTCCATTACTGAAGAAAGCCAGGACAGAAACTCAAACAGGGCAGGAATCTGGAGGCAGGAGCCGATGTAGAGGCCATGGAGGGAGGCTGCTTACTGGCTTGCTCAGCTGCTTTCTTACAGACCCAGGGTCACCTACCCAGGGTGGTCCCACCCACAATGAGCTGGACCCTCCCCCATCAACCACTAGTTGTGGAAGTCCTTACAGCTGGATCTTATGGAGCCATCTTCGCAACTGAGCTTCCCTCCTTTCCGATAACTCGTTTGTGTGTTAGCTTGACATAGACTAGCCAGCACAATAGACAATACTGTTTAAAACTGGATATTTAATCACTGACTACTTCTGATTATTTCTCAAAAGTAAATATTAGAGATGGAGGTTTTTTTTGTTTTTTTTTTTGTTTTTTTTTTTTGCTTTTTTTGAGACAGGGTTTCTCTGTGGTTTTGGAGCCTGTCCTGGAACTAGCTCTTGGAGACCAGGCTGGTCTCGAACTCACAGAGATCCGCCTGCCTCTGCCTCCCGAGTGCTGGGATTAAAGGCGTGCACCACCACCGCCCGGCTAGAGATGGAGTTTTTTAAAACAGAAGATATGTTTATTTTTAAGCCTTTCTTATATTTTTCCACATTGCTTCCCAACTGTTACCATGAGACTGCATACTTCTACCTTCAACAACCCCTTGTCAATCTTCTGATTGACAACTAGCGAGATAGCCCTTTTATCGGCTACTAATGAGGTTACACATTTTAATTTATCTTTGACTTTGTGTTCTCCTTTTGTGAGCTTCTTGCTCCTAAAAGCATTCATTTTTCTTCTATGTGGATGTGACATTAAACACTTGCATGTTGAAATGCACAGAAGCAAACTCAAATTCTGAAAGCAATTATCGCCTCCCGCCTCTCCCAGAATTGTCATCATTTGGTTTGCTGTTCTCATCCAACTATTTGGATTTTTACAAATTACTTCCTTTCTTCAGTAGCTTTCTAAGTGATAATTATTCTTTTATTCCCCCTCTCAAGAATATTTTAGATTTTCAAAATGTAGTTTGTTTTTGCCAAGAAATGCTCTACTCAGATTGAGTTATTTATTTTAAAATTGGAAGCCTGGAAATTTACATTTATTTAGGAAAAAATTAAGCAAGCAGTACCAAAACATAATCTATCTTACCAGCTTCCCCCTTAGATTAAAGATATTATCTTAAAAAAATTATGTTGTAGGATAGTTTCTATTTAAAGAACATATAACAATTAGGTAAAAATAGTGATGGCACTGCCATTTGTCACAAGGTAGAAACTCAGAGGAAGGAGGATCAGCATGACGGCTGCAGTGCTCACTGCCTGTTTTCTAAACACTTGGCTATTTTTGTTGTGCTGTTTTCTTATTAGATAGGATCTCCTGTGCAGTAGTCCTACCTGGGCTGGAGCTTGCTGTGTAGACCAGACTGGGCTCAAACTTGTCTCAGGCTTCCTGCTTCTACCACCAGGAAGCTGGGGTTACAGGGTGTGTTGTGGCATTTGGCTGGGCTTAGCTGTTTTGCTGCTGACCTCAAAGTCCAGTATTACTGCAAAATCCATCATCACCCACTCCAACAGCCAACTCACTGGGTGCTGGAGGTTGTTGGTATCAGTAGCACCAGAGGAGACACTCTTAGGGGTTTTGATGGTGCTCATATCTCCACCTTATTTTTAGGACTCTCAAGCAATGTTCAGGACGTTAGACATTCCTTTACTTTCAGTGACTCTGAGCACACAGTCACCCTTTCCTTGACTCATGCCTCTCACATCTTAGGACCTTTCACCCAGATATTTCCTGTGCCTCCACTGACCATATGGCCTTTGCTTTTTTGAGAGTCCTAATTTCAGGTATCCTGTCCTGCTGCCAAATTAAATGCCAGACCATATGCTTCATATTTATTTAGGGGAAATGTATCAATTACCTAGACTTCAGTTTCCTAAACTCTGCTTATCAATATTTGTTAGACAGTTGATGAAATTTATTTCCTCTGAGTGCAGTTTAGATGTTTTCTTTCTCGGGAAGCTTTCCTTCACAGCTTTCCTCTCTTAAATGCCCTCTTACCTATGATGATGGATTTCCCTAGTGTATTTGGGAAAAGTGAAAATCGAAAGGGGTTGTACCACATGTATTCTGACTTTATCCACTTCTGCCCTGCTGTTCAGGAAGGCATCCCCTGCCTAGGCGGAAGACACCTTCATTTTTCTGCTGCTAAGTGTCTGAATCAGTCCTTCTTCCTTCTAGTAGGTCTGTGGATCTGAATAGTCTTAACAGGCCATTTCCTGTCTTGCCTGTTTCAGTCTAGAATACTACAGGGAAGTTACGGGTGTCCCATCAGGGGTAGTCTTTCTACTCTTAAGAACACATGCGTAATTTAGAGGCTTGATGGTGTGTGTGTATGTCTGTGTGTGTGTGTGAGAGAGAGAGACAGACAGAGACAGGCAGAGACAGACATAGAGTTTCCCGGTCAATGCTAGGGATCCAATCTAGGTCCTCTGGAAGAGCAGCAGCAGCCAGTGCTCTTAATCACTGAGCCATCTCTCCAGGCCCCTGTCCTATAATGTTTTAATTTCATTTTGTGCCAGGGATTTGTTATATAAAATTGCCTAGAAAATATTTCTTTTCCTTCTAATCGATACCACGTTGGAAACTGATGTTTGTTCGTACATGTGTCTAAATGTCTCTCAGATTCTTAGAATGCTGAATTTACTCATCCTTAGTCACTTGCCCTTAAGTGCACACACACACACACACACACACACACACACGCACGCACGCACGCACGCACGCACGTGCGCAGGGTTGGGGGAGATGTAAATGGTTTTTGTTGGAGCCATCACTCCAACTCATTAATCTTCATTCCCCTCACCTCTCTTCCCCTTCCCTTCCCCTCCTCCTTCTACCCACCTCTACCTTCCCGCTTCTCACTCCTTAACCCATACAATCCCTCTGACTTTTTTTTTTCTTTTTGGTTGAAGAAATGGTTCAGTGTGCAAAGCTGTACGAGCATGAGCATCTGTGTTCAGCTCTCCAGAATTCATGTAAAGCTGGTGTGGTCACCTGAGTCTGAAGCCCCAGAGCTCCTATGATGAGATGGGAAGTGGAAGCCAGTGAATCATTGGAAAACAGGCTAACGACAAAGAGACCCTGTTTCAAATAAACCTTTCTCTTTAGCTGGGAATATAGAAGGGTGCCCAGCTCACACCGCTCAACTCTCACAGTGTCGCTGCCTGCACTAAGGGCGAGCAAAGTCACTAGGGAAAGCTTGAGTCTTTCTTTTGAGTGTAGATGTTCTTCTTACACAGCCCGTTCATCTTCTTAGTGAGGAAGATAAACTTGCCACGTTCAGCTCTCCTGACACAATGGACCTAGTTTCCACAGGAATACTTATTATGCTAGCTAATAGTCCATTTGAGTGAGTGTCAATCTGTTAGCCCAGTTGTGCCAAACTCTCCCATTCAGCTGTTTTGAAACAGATCAGAGAGATTCTGATGACTTGGTAAGACCTGAGGAATGACAGACTCCAAATACAAATTTACTCATATGCACACGTGTAACATAAGGACTTGGGATGTCACTCATTGGTAGAATGCTTGCCTACTACGCCGTGGGTTTAATCCCCAGCACTCAAACAAACAAACAAACAAACAAACAAACAATGTTTTATCTACACTCGATTGAATGAATTTTTGCTATTGTCACCAAATGATTTTTAAAACATTATTCTTGTCACCCACTTTCCCCCCTTTTACCTCCATTATTTTTGCTCTTGTTCCTTCTGTCAAGTATATCTTATTCTAATGTTAATCTTTCAGAATTCTGCCATTTCAAATCTTAGTGCCTTCTCTGTATAACAGACTTCCACTTTGTATAAACAATGATTCTCACATAGTTTTATCATAGAGCAGTTTTTTTAAAAAAAATATTTATTTATTTATTATGTACACAATATTCTGTCTGTGTGTATGCCTGCAGACAAGAAGAGGGCACCAGACCCCATTATAGATAGTTGTGAGCCACCATGTGGTTGCTGGGAATTGAACTCAGGACCTTTGGAAGAGCAGACAATGCTCTTAACCTCTGAGCCATCTCTCCAGCCCCATAGAGCAGTTTGAATGCATGCCTCTCCTGGCCAACTGTTCAGGAGACTTATGAGGATAGAAAACACAGCACACCAATCTTTATGTCTATCCACTGAGACAACACATGGCATTTTATGGCGTACTTCTGATGGAATGAATGATACATGAAAGCCTTGATCAGCCTAATGAATAGCCAGCGGCCTTAAGAACACCTACATGTCAAAGAGAAGGATATCATCTGTGATAGACTATAGTTGCTCTCTCATACTCGGTATTCATGTATTCCCCTATTGGCTTAGGTACAGTGTCTTGCAGTGAGATAATAAAATTGATGAACTGGTGGCGTCTAAGAATGGAACAGGAAGCTGAGTAGAAAAATTTAAGTTAATGGACCGCAGATGCAGAGGGAAAAAATTCAGTCCAGAAATTCCTAGGTTGTGTTCAGTTCACCATAAGAACTATACAGTTAATCAAAGAGCCCACGATTATATTGCATAATAAAAATATTGATGACAGTGAAGAAGATGGCAATGGTGATACTGACATCTAAACAACTTGTATTTGCTTAATACAAATAATATTATTTCTGAATGTGATTGAAAATTGTAGTTAAGAAAGTATTTATGTATTTTCATGCTATATATATATATCTTTGGACATATGCATTTCATAATGGTGAGTTTACAATTATTCTAAATTATTTTTTTGAAACAGAGTCTCATTATGCAGTCCTGGCAAGCCTGAACTCACTATTTAGCCCAGGCTGGCCTCAAAATTACAATGATCTCACTGCCTCTGCCATCCAACTGTTGAGATTAAAGGTGTGTGCCACCACACCTGGATAAATTTTTGTTTAAATATATTAACCTTATATGGTTAACACTTTTAAACTCTTCCATGAAATGGTTTGTCTTATGATCAGTCAGGCCCTCAATACACTTGCCCTTTTCTCTTTTGGTATTTGATTGGCAAAATCTCTAGCTGGTGAACACAGTTTCTCCTCTATTTAGTGCCTAAACATCTGGAGAAAACAAGTTCTCATGATGACTGAACTAAATTTTAACTTATGACTTCAAGCCTCAGCTAGATACTCAGGATTGCCCAGGGGTTCTTTGCATGTCCTTAAGTCATTTGATTCTGCCATTCTTCCAGATAACACTCTTAACCTTTAAGCCTCTTTTTCGATTTTCCACCTCAGCTGATGACCTTGCTTCTTTTGTGAGAAAGAAGAGAAAAATTCCACCCTGTCACTGCTTCTGCTCTACCTACTGACGTCTTATCTGCCCTTATGTTACGAAAGCTGAACTGTTCCTGTTTTCTATGAGACACAGACATAACTCTCTTCCTGTGCTCTGGGCCTTAATTCTCTTTTGCTCTTAAAATTATCCCATATCTTTCATTGACCAATTCGTTTCTTTCTTATAGGTTAATTAATTGATAAATACAACAAACATCTCTTATTTAATAAAGAAGTCTTTTAAGCTCACGTCCCTCGTCAGCTGCCGCTCAATTTCTTCACTCCTTCAGGAAAGTCACAGAAATGCTAGTCCCCGTGCTAGCATTTCTAACGCCATCTTATGTTTACTCCAGGAAAGCTATTAGAATTCACTGTCCCACCAGTGAGGGATGCAGCAAGCATACCCTGCACCTTCATATCACCAATCTGTAGTTTACTCTGTTTACTCTTTGCCTCTTTTATGGGCCCGCCACCCAGCTCCCAAATAATCTCTAATGGAAACTTAATTCTTTCTTATGAATGCCCAGCCTTAGCTGGGCTTGTTTCTAGCCAGCTTTTCTTAACTTGAATTATCCTGTCTATCTTTTGCCCCTGGGCTTTTATCTTTCCCTGTTCCTTTATACCTTTCTCTCCTTCTTATTCCATGGCTGGTTGTGTTGCTGAGTGGCTGGTCCTTTCTTTTCTTGCTCCTTGAACTCCCTTTTCTCTTTTTCTCCTTCTATTTATTCTTTCTGCCTGCCAGCCCCGCCTATTCTTTCTCCTGCCTAGTTATTGGTCATTCAGCTCTTTATTAGACCACTCAGGTGTTCTAGATAGGCAAAGTGGGCTGGAGAGATGGCTCAGTGGTTAAGAGCATTGACTGTTCTTTCAGAGGACCTGAGTTCAATTCCCAGCAACCACATGATGGCTCACAACCATCTGTAATGAGATCTGGTGCCCTCTTCTGGCCTGCAGGTATACATGGAGGCAGAATGTTATATATATAATAAAAAAGTAAATATTAAAAAAATAGGCAGCCGGGCAGTGGTGGCGCACGCCTGTAATCCCAGCACTCGGGAGGCAGAGGCAGGTGGATCTCTGTGAGTTCGAGACCAGCCTGGTCTACAAAGGGAGTTCCAGGACAGGCTCCAAAGCTACAGAGAAACCCTGTCTCGAAAAACCAAAAAAGAAGAAGAAAAAAAAATAGGTAAAGTAACACAGTTTCACAGTTAAACAAATGCAACATAAAAGAATGCAATGCAGTTTTTGCATCATTAAACAAATGTTCCACAGCATAAACAAATGTAACACATCTTGAAAATAATATCCCACAGCACCAAACCCAGTGCTGATCTCTGTCTTTATCATGCTTGACTTCATTGGAGTAGCTAATGCAAATGATCTCCTGGAACACATTAACTTCCAAGAAGCTTCTTTTGGTTTTCCCCGCCATGTTTTTGGACACTTCCCAGTTTTCTTTGTTGGTTCCTCCTTACAGACTCTGAGAAATGTCAAAGCTTGGAGTGTCCTGAGACTCAATACTCAGTTCTCTTTTCTCTCTTTCTTTATCCCCCAGGAACTTTCAGCCAGATTCACAACACACACACACACACACACACACACACACACACACACACACACAATTTTCTTTTTTATATATAACATAATTCTTTTTTTTTTTAAATATTTATTTATTATTTATACAATAGTCTATCTGTGTGTATGCCAGAAGAGGGCACCAGACCTTATTTCAGATGGTTGTGAGCCATCATGTGGTTTCTGGGAATTGAACTCAGGACCTTTGGAAGAGCAGGCAATGCTCTTAACCACTGAGCCATCTCTCCAGCCCTATAACATAATTCTTTAGTGATTCTTTGGGAATTTTACAACATGAACCTTAATCCTACACACTTCCAGTCCCCTCCATATCTGCTCCTCACTCCTGCAGCATCCTCCCCCAAAAGAAACCCCCCAAAATTAAAAACAACAACAAAAAAGTCACAAAAGTCACCTCACTTCTCTGTCTTTCCTGTCTCTCCAACATCTCTTCATTAGTCCTAGAGGCATTGAGAACTTCAGCATGTCATGCATTATACCCTTTTGTCCAATCTGCCCCACCTGCACATGTTCACTGCAATGAGTCATTGGTCTGGTTCAAGGCCCCTGGCACAATATCATCACTGGACCCTCACTGAAACCTTTTTTGGATAGCCTGCTATTTATTTGAATCATGAAGGTCATGTGGAGTGAGTCTATTTGAGAGCTCCAGCAGGCTATAAATGGGGTAGAATCAGGATGGGTCAAAGTAAGGCCCATTATGTGGGTCTGGGTGGTAGCTGGGCTAGTCAGTCCAGGCCACTGGGACTGCCCCTTTCAGACAAAAGACAGAGCCAGCTCTCCTAGGTCCATGTCATAGGGACAAGCTCCCGCATGCAGGTAGCAAGGGGTGGGGCCTGCTTTCTCCTGAATACTGTGTGTGTGTGTGTGTGTGTGTGTGTGTGTGTGTGTGTGGACACAGCTCTTACATGAGGGGTGGGACTAGTTCTCCTGTTGCATTGTTCAGCGAGAGGCAAGGCCAGATATCTCAGGGCCATTGAAGGATGGGACCAGCTCAGCATGGCCCTCATATTTCAACAGTCATGGTTCCTATGGCCCCTGTGGCAGTACAGGCCAAGATCATCAACACATACCCTAGCTTCAGTAGGAACATGGACCCAGTCATGGCCTTCAGCAGCAGCTTGGCCCACATGTCACATAGAATATAAAAAAGAAAAATGCACCAAGAATATGGGAATAAAAACTAACTAGCCAACCAAACAAAAACTCCAAGAGTCAGCATGCATGAGTTTACAGTGGCTAAAATCTTTGGACAACTTGAACATTAAATAAAATAAGTATAGAAGCAGATTAGGGCCAGGGATGGCTCACATCCCTGTCAGGAGGCTGAGGAAGGAGGAACCCGAGTTTGAGGCCAACCCAGGCTACATAGTGAGGTCTTATTTCAAAATAAAAATGATGTGTTATTCCCCTCTGTATGCTATGAATACCATTGGTTAATAAAGAAACTGTCTTGGGCATGCACAGAGCAGAATAGAGGTAGGTGGGGAAACTATTTTTTTTTTTTGGATTTTTTGAGACAGGGTTTCTCGTAGCTTTTGGTTCCTGTCCTGGAACTAGCTCTTGTAGACCAGACTGGCCTCGAACTCACAGAGATCCACCTGCCTCTGCCTCCCGAGTGCTGGAATTAAAGGCGTGCGCTACCACCACCCGGCTAGGTGGGGAAACTAAACTGAATGCTGGGAGACAGAAGGTGGAGTCAAGGAGAAGCCATATAACCCCGCTAGATACAGACACCAGAACTTTACCCAGTAAACTACAGTCTCGTGGTGATACACAGATGAATAGAGATGGGTTAATTAAAGATATGAGTTAGCTAGAAATATGCTTAAGCTATTGGCCAAACAGTATTGCAGATAATATGGTGTGATTATTTTGGGGTTGAGCAGCTGGGAACAAACAAGTGGCCCACCTACTACAAATTGGTGCTCCAATGCATGCTAGCTAAATCCACATAAAACCTGAGAGGGCTTGGAAAGGAATTCTAGACACTAAAAAACAAAATTTAGCCACATTATTTTCCGGATGGGCTCTGCTTGCTGGAGGCATGCTGTGGCTCCTTTAAGAGAGGTCTTACAGATTCAGTGGTAACAGAAAAAACAGCTGTGTGATTTTGAAACAGCAGCTTCCTGGGCTGTACTGCCAGTATGAACTCTGACAAGGTCTGGTTATGGAGCATTTCAATGGAGTCTGTGAGCAGATTGCTACAACTTGCTTAATGGCAACACAGACTTGCTACAACCCAACCCTAGATCTGGGGCAGAGAGAATAGCTCTCAGAAACAATGAACAGACTGCTGCCACGTTGGACTGGGCAGAACAAGCAGTTAGGGCCTTGTTTGCCTTAGCAATACTGTCGCTTAGGATTTTAAGAAGCACTTATGATCTTAAGAAGTGCTCCTGGACAGAAAGTAATTACAGATACACAATAAAGGCAGATTCAGATAAAAAGGACTTCTAAATGGGTCACAGTGTGGATAAATGTATATAGGCTTGGGAGAGAAAGAAAAAAGAATATAGTTATAAAAAGAAGTAAATGATTAAAAAAAGGTAAAGTCTTTAAAGAGACAGAGTACAGACAGCCATAGATTAAAGGAGTAAAGAAAAATAAGCCACACAAATACGGAATATACACAGAGAGTATGATTTATGTATATTATTGTGTTTTCTTTGAATTTTTTGACTGTGAAGGAGCTAAGTACAGAGAGATATTTTATTGTATGAGTTGCTAAGCTAAAACAGAATATATATTTTAAAAGTATCTTGATTCCAAAATTTGGGTCCAAGGATTTGTTGCTTTGGAAAAGAGGTTCTTTTTTTTGTTTCCACAGAAAATGAGAACCTGTGGAATCCTAGACTAATGTGGTTTGATGGACCAAGACTCCTAAAAGGTTGCTGTGAATACCCCCCAAAAATTGCTTCACCCAACAAAAGCAGAAAGCAGTTTGGAGAGAACAACACCCATATTCCCAAAAATTGTTTATAAATGTTTGTTTACATTTAAAGGGGGATACGATATAAAGATGAATACTTTGTATTGGTATGGATCTTGGTTTATTGATACAAATTTAAGGTCAATTTTGTTATATATATTTCTGCTCTTGATTAAGGCATTGTGTTTGTGTTGTGGAGTTACAAACGGTTGTGAGCAGCCATGTGGATGCTAGGAATTGAATCCAGGTCCTCTGGAAGAGCAGTCAGTGCTCTTAACTGCAGAGCCACCTCCTCAGCACTTGGTCATTACTCTTAAATATCTAAGGGAAAAATTTGTTTTTACAACTTTCCTGTGATCTTTAAGATTTATTTACTTATTTATTTTTAGGGTTTCTTTGTATAGCCCTGCCTATCCTGGAACTCTGTAGACAGAGATCTGCCTGTTTCTGCCTCCTGGGATTATGGGAGTACAGGTGTGCACACCCACACCATTACTGCTTTAAGTCACCATGCTGTTTTATTCAGTCATTTAAACGAGCTTTCTAACTCAGGTCCTTGCTTCTAGCCTTGGTTCTGCACTATTAAACCTTAACACTGCAGAAACATTGGTCTTTTCAAAGGGTAGAACTAATGTCATTACTTCTCTACTCAAAATGGCCTTCCATCAATTTAGAACAAAACCTCAGCTCTTTTCATGGTGTTCTAGGCTCCCTCTAGAAGGGCTTTCAACTACTTTTCCAAACTTGTTTCCCATCACTTTTCCTTTCATCTTAGTCTCAACCATGTGGGGCTTCCTCTGTGTTTCAAGAGCATCATGGGCTGTCATCTCAGGGCACTTGCTCTTCAGCAGTCCTCATCTCATTACATCTGCCCAGACTCTTTCCTGACTACCCTATCTACAATGATGCTTTCTATTCCTTTACACTGCCCTGCTTCTCTTCATTGTATTGACCATTGGCAGACATTATAAGGTCTAATTTTTATTATGATAGATGGTGTTTCCACAAATATCTGGGGGCTCAGGCTTTTTTCTGTCAAATTTATTGCTGTATTCCTAATGTTTAAATGGTACCTCTTAACCAAGAAGTACTTAGTAAATATGGTTCAATTCAACCACTGTGACCAAAAAAAATTATCCAGTAAGCTTTGACCAGAAAGGGAGGACAGGACTTTGAATAAATATCATTCAAAAGGCAGGATTTTGATGGGCAAAAGAAGATGAGTCAAGGTTGAAATACATACATACATACATATAATACATAATAAAAAGCAATAACTAAGGTCAGCCCAATGACATAATATATATACACGTGCAAGTCATGTATGTATGTGTTCACATGAGTGTGTGTCCTTATTTTAACAGATTATTATTGTGTGGGAAAGACACAGGTACACTATGGCCACTTTTAGCTCATCATCTGGCTTGCACAGAAAATACTATCTGCTGAGCCATCTCGCCAGACCCTCCATCTTCTATTTTGAGAAAAGGCCTCTCACTGAACCTCATCTGTCTTGCTAGTTTGACTAGCCAACAACCTCAGTGATTTGCCTTTCTCTGCCTCTAGCACTGGGGTTACAAATGAGCACTAGGGTGGTTGGTTTTGCATGTGGGTGCTGGGGATCTGAACTCACGTCTTTATGCAGCAAGCTTTTTAACCACTGAGCCATCTTCTGAGGCCCAAGGTTGTTATGTTTATTCTAATAGGAGGGGGATGGCAGGGGTATGAGTGTATGATATACCTGTATTTCCCATTCCTTTTCTCTGTTTAGGTATTTTGAAGGAAACCAAAGCCTTTGGAGAAAGACATAAAGCATTCAAAAGTTGAACTCAGTAGTAAGCTGCATAAAATACTCAATGGGATTATTCCACAAATTAAAAGAGGTAGCCATATATCTAGAGGGACATCTGATTTTTTAACAAAGAAAAAAATAGATTTTTTTGGAAGGGAGACTTCAGAGTCCGTTAGAGGAAGGTTTCTTTATCTGTAGGAATTTGAGGTTTAGTGGAAAAGAGGATGTAGGGATGAATTAAAGCAACATTTGATCACAGTACCTATGTTTGCTTTGTATATTAAACAATGCTGTTATCGTTTATAATAAGTTTGCCGTACTCTTGTTTCAAGAATAGGGTCTAATACAGATAATTTTTTTTGAAATTGTGCTACTCTAGGTTAAACATGTCTCTGTTAAGTAAACCTAGCTATTTGAACCTTAAAGCTTTAAGAAGTGTAACAGAAGGCTACATAGGAAGTGTTGACCTAAGCAGGCTGAGAAGGTGTGATATTCGGAGTGAAATGCCAGACCACCAAGCAGAAATTCAAAACAAGTTTCCATGTCTAGGTGCTTCTTAAAAACCACAAAGGTCACTCAGTGGAAACAGAGAACATGTGTGGCAGATGTTCTTTAGGAGGGTCTGACTGTGCACTCCTTGGCCCCTCTCAGCAGGATGAGGAGCAGGCCCTTGCCCTTTCAGTTTAGGCTTTCTTAGTGAATCTTAGAGAACTATCGTTGTAAGGTTTCTCAAGAGAATTTTGAGGATCAGAAAGTGAATGCCTAGCAACCTGATACTTGCTCTGTAGACCAGGCTGGCCTTAAACTCACAAAGGTCCATCTGCCTCTGCCTTCCCAGTGCTGGGATTAAAGGTGTGCACCACCATTGCCTGGTTACCTTTATCTTATCGGGGAGGATCTACCCAACAGCCCCTTCTGTTGGTCAAGAAAAAGAATGCATAATGCATTTGATGGGCCAGATATAGGGTACACAGAAGCGAAAGCCAATATGGGGATTCTTTATATTTTTGCCCAAGAAAACTGCCTGGGATGTCAATTAGGCTGAAAACTAAAACAAGCAACAACAATAACAACAGAAAAAAAAACAAACCCCAACAACAACATGGCATAGATGAAAAGCAAGCAAGCAAGCACTTTTTCCAGACAAAACAAAGAAAGCCATCATAGTAATGGAGAAGTGGCAGCAAGAGAAATAAAACATATGGTTCATATCACAGAAAACAAAGGAGTTGGACTTTTTAGTGTTCAAGCACTGAGAGACTCACATCAACGCCTACAGGAAGGAGCCAGTGTCAAACACTTGCCATTCCCAGAGAACACAAAGCCACGCCAGTGCAGTCCACCCAACCAGGGCCTATCTGTACCAGGCTTTTTCTTTTGGACCACCAACCAGCTCCCAAATCTTGACACAGAGACTTATTACTAGTTTTGGATGCTTGCCATAGTTTAGGCACGTTTCTGGCTAGCTCTTCTAACTTAATCTGTTTTTCTTTATCCACCGTTTGTTACTTCTGTATATCTTACTTCCACTGCTTCTCTCTATCTGACTGGTGGCTTTCTGGCTTCTTGCCCCGGCATGTCCCTCATTCTCTCCTCCTTCTCTAGTTCCTCTTCTCTCAAGCCTAGATTTTTCCTCCTATTTATTCTCTCTCCTTGCCAGCCCTGCCTATCCTTTCTCTGCTTAGTTACTGGCTATTCAGCTCTTTATTAGACCAATCAGGCGCCTTAGGCAGACAAGGTGAAACAGATGCAACATATCTTTACATAATTATTAACATACATCTTTACATATTAAACAAAGGCAGCATAAACAAAAGTAACACATCTTTACACAGTTAAAGTACTATTCCAGAGCATAAACAAATGTAACACGTCTTTGCCTGGTTAAAGCAGTATTCCATAACACCCATCTGCTCCCTTTTTCTTTTCTTTCTCTGAACTCCAACCCCGAGTTTCTAACATCAGCCACTGAGAAGGGAAGAACTTGAGGAGGAAAGAAAAAGTGATGTTGGATTTCCCTCTGAATGCTGTGAATACAATTAGTTAATAAAGAAAGCTGGCTTGAGCCTATGGCAGGGCAGAGGGCAGAAGGCAGAACAGAATGCTGGGAGAAAGAAGTGTGGAGTAAGAGAAAAGCCATGCAGCTCCTGCCCCGTGGTGACACACAAACTAATGGAGATGGTTAAATTAGTACGTAAGAGTTAGTCAATAAGAAGCCAGAGCTGCCGGGCGGTGGTGGTGCATGCATTTAATCCCAGCACTTGGGAAGCAGAGGCAGGTGGATCTGTGTGAGTTCCAGGCCAGCCTGGTCTCCAAGAGCTAGTTCTAGGACAGGCTCCAAAGCTACAGAAAAACTCTGTCTTGAAAGAAACCGAAAAAAAAAAAAAAGAAGCTAGAGCTAATAGGTTAAAGTGATTTAAATAATATGGTTTCTGTCTGATTATTTTGGGGCTCTGAGCAGCCAGGGACCAACAAGCTGCCCCTCCTACTACAAAAAAGGAAAAGGAAACTGCTTGCATTCCTTTCCTCTAAAGCTTCCCCTTCTAGTGTCAATTGGGGTTGAATTTTTGTGATTTAAAAATGTAAGACTTTCTATTTTCTATAAGAAAACAGAAAAGTCATGAGATTTGCTGGAATTTGCACCAGGGGTAGGGGGCGGGAAGGCAGGGGGAAATCCTGACCCACTGAGGTAATTCAAGAATACAGTTATGTTTTGACTACTCTCCCAGTTCACAGTGGCCTAACTGTAAGGTGGAGACCTTCCAGAACCTTGAAACCATCCTAACTACACATTAATAAAACAAGAGCCTTACACCAGGCAGTGGTGGCACGTGCCTTCTTTAATCCCAGCACTCGGCAGGTAGGGGCACTAGGATCTCTGAGTTCTGAGGCCTATGGAGTGAATTCCAGGGCTGCTAGGGGTAAACAGAGAAATTTTGTCTTGAAAAATCAAAAACCAACCAAACAAACAAAAAAACCCAAAAGCCTTGCAATTATTGTACTTGTTCTATTTGCCAACAACTACATTAGACTCCCGAATTAAATGACATACAAAGCACTCAATTTTTATGGAATAAATAAACATTTGATCCCCAGCATTGTAAAAACAATCAAACAAAAGAACCTCTAAAGACAAAAATTAAATCTTACATTTTACATGAAAAAGTCATAATGGAAGTCCATTAATCTTCACAATTAATATATACAGATAGAAAGGGAAATAAAGATTGTGACGAAAAAGTTCAATCAAATGGCGTGAAAAATGCAAGCGCTTGCGAAGAACCAACTTGCTTCCGTCTTAGGCTTAAAAGTCATCTTATAGCAAAGACAGACTAAGTTCATTCCTGTTTATGATTAAACCTCTGCTGCTCAAGGGTTGGCTAAGCTCCACTGTAACTCTAACAGCAAACAGTTCTGGACTGCCTGTTCCAGGAATGGCAATCACGTTTTTGTTCCAAAAAGTTAATAACCATCTTGCAACCCTACCTTTCTTTCTAAAGGACTGTTCTGACTACATGCTGCTACGATCACCTTGCAAGCACGTCTTTGTCAGGAGGTGGTGAGGATAACGTGTCATGCTTATGCTCTACTCCCGTCGCCTTGCTCATTCTGCCCACCACACCCCTCACTGGACACCCCCTGCCCTGAACTATAAAAGCCTTGTCTTTTTCACAGCCAGTGTTGGCCACTCAAACTTGCTTTAGGGAAAGGCATCCCTTGTACATGAATAAAGAAAGCTTGCTTTAATTAATCTGGCCATGATGATCCAGTTTAGCGGTCTTTCTCCTCCCATCTTTGGGATTAAAACTTGTAATAAAAGGAATATCTAACTGGCCATTTTTTTATTTAGTAAAATTTATTTATTGTAAAAATATTATATTTATTTATTTGTGTGTGTGTGCCATGACATGATGCTCAGAGGGCACCTTTGGCAATCTCGTCTTCCACGGTCTGTTCCTGGGACTGAACCTCAGTCGGCAGGCTTGTGCATCACTTTACTTGATGGGCAGTCTCGTTGGCCCAGTTGTGGTTATTGAGATTAAAAAAAATTACTGAAATGTTCATGCGAACTTACTTTTTAAAGATTTATTTTATATGTGTATGAGTATTTTGTCTAGGTGCATGTTTGGTAGTCAAGGAGGCCAGGAGAAGGTATATGCTACCATGTAGGTGCTGGAAATCCTACCCAGGTCCCCCTGAAAGAGCAGCAAGCACTCTTAACCACTTAGCCACCTTTGCGGCCCATGCCTACTTTTTACTTATTTTTTTTCTTTTACTTTTTTTTTTTTTGGCTTTTCGAGACAGGGTTTCTGTGTGGCTTTGGAGCCTGTCCTGGAACTAGCTCTGTAGACCAGGCTGGTCTCGAACTCACAGAGATCCGCCTGCCTCTGCCTCCCGAGTGCTGGGATTAAAGGCGTGCGCCACCATCGCCCGGCTACTTATTTATTTCTTG
Source organism: Microtus pennsylvanicus (assembly GCF_037038515.1). Taxonomy (NCBI): domain Eukaryota; kingdom Metazoa; phylum Chordata; class Mammalia; order Rodentia; family Cricetidae; genus Microtus; species Microtus pennsylvanicus. Next base: position 53,773,960 of record NC_134588.1, on the reverse strand, counting down.
AAGAAAAGATTTATTTTTATTTTATGTATATATGAATTTGTATGCACCGTGTGTGTTGGTCAGAAGACACTGTTGGAGACCCTGGAATTGGAGTTACAAATGAAGAAAGGTGTTCTGGGAGCTGAATTTAGGTTCCATCTCTCCAGCCTTTCATTCAAAGTTCTTACATTTGCTATCATTCCAGATAGGCTACATCTAGATGGAGAATTTTCATTTTAAAGGAATTGTATTATTATAAAACTCCTTTAGCTCATAGGGTGGCCCCTGTTCTCTAGTTAGAGATGGTTGTTAGACTATATCATTACATTTATTTTCTAGGCAGTAGGAGGGAAGAAAAGGGGAAAGAGAGCCCAGTTCCTCTCTTTGAAGGAAAGTTCCCCCATTTGGTCATTTCATGGCTGCAAGGGAGATCAAGGACTATTGTCGATTATCTTTGTTTCTTTAATCTTGAATAAATCAGGAATTCTGTTACTTAAGTGGAAGGAGAATATGGATACTGAGGCAAGTATTTAGAAGTCACTTGAAACAAAAGACAAATGTTTAGTAACATGTAAGGAAATTCAATAACCTGCTATCTTATTTAAGCTCCGTCTCACTGAGAAGAGAAAACAGCTTAGAAATTTCTTGCACAGATTTGCAGATGTGTTTCCTCATTCTATCATTCACACAATGACTTAGGAGTACCTAGAAAAATGACATAGTTTCAGTTTTTCCAGGGAGGTCATCATCTAGGAGAGAAAGATAGTCATGAACAAAAACAGGATCTTTGGTGGACAAAACTGGATGTCTTAGTTCTTGGGGGACACAAAAGGGAGTTTTGGGGGGAAAAGGGTATGTATTCAAAGTGAGGCAAAAAATCAGTGATAGGAGCTAGGTGGTGGCGGTGCACGCCTTTTATCCCAGCACTTGGGAGGCAGAGGCAGGCAGATCTCCATGAGTTTGAGGCCAACCTGGTCTACAAGAGTTAATTCCAAAATAGGCTCCAAAGCTATAGAGAAACCCTGTCTCAAAAAAAAAAAAAAACCAAAAAAACCCAAAACAGAACACAAAAACCAAACAAAAAACACATTGATAGAATTCAATTAATAAGAATTACACAATTTAAAATATACCAAAAGGTATAAAGACTAGGAAAGAACAGAGAATGCAGCTCAGTTGGTAGAATGTTTGTGTAGCATGCATAAAGCTGTATAAAACTAAGCATGGTAGTTTATACATGGTGGTCTGAAATCTCAGCACTCAGGAGGTAGAGGCAGAGGGATCAAAAGTTCAAGTTCATTCTTGGCTCCATAGGGAGTTTAATGCTATCCTAGGACACTCATGATGCTGTCTCAAAACCAAACAACAAAAATCTCATAGAGAATCCCCTAGTAAGTGTGTTCATTTAGTTGTCATGAACTTGATAACATAATAAATTTCCACTATAATTATACTGGACAGTCCTAGTTAATAGGAATCCTAAAACCTGAATTTTCATATGAAGTTTGACGTTAGTATCAATATAAACTAACTGTTTTATATAGAAGTTATTGCCAATAAATCAGATAATTAAAGAGGAGTAAGAATCTTCCTAAAATTGGAAAATTATTAAACTAAGTATTAAGAATCTTTAAAGATATTCTAAAGCATTTGTTGCTTAATTATCACAACATTTATCTATTTACTTATTTACAGAGAGGGCTTCAATAGGTATATAGAGATTGTCATTTGCTTTTATAGTAGATATACTACCATAGGGCTCAGAAATATTTTTGTAAATTTATAATTTATTTTTAATATGGCAAAGGTGAAAGATTTAAGAAATGTCTTGGAGGAGGGCCAGAGAGGAGTGGGGAGGAGGCAGATTTAGAAGAGGAAAGTGGTTCCCTTCCTTTATTCTTTTTTTTACTGTGAAAACATTTGTAATTTTTGAAGTTACTCTTCTTCAAAACATATGCACTTAAGGAATACATCTATTTTTAAATGTCCAAACCCTAGAATTTACTAGGTCTGTTGCAAACACTTCAAGGGATTTTAGATTTTACTGGCAAAGCAGTGCTTGGAGAAAGTGATTCAGGGAAACCACCAGGGAGGAATTACCCTGCTGACATGGCTGATGCCACCTCCACAGAGACGCAGGCCACCTCTGTGACTATAGAGCTTCTTTTCACAATGAAACAGAGCTGCTCCGTAGTCAGTGCTGGTGGGACTGTAAACTGAGGCAGCCTCTATAGAAATCAGCATGGAGGTTTCTTAAAAAGCTAGAAATAAAACTCCCATATGACCCAGCTTTGCCCCTTCTGGACAGTACCCAAAGGATTCTAAGTCCTACCACAGAGATACTGCACATCCGTGTGTATGTGATATTTCACATTAGCCAGGGAATATAACCAGGAACGGATAAAATGTATACACTCAAACACACACACACACACATGCACACACACGCGTACACTTGCACACACACACCCTGGAATTTAATGGGGCTGTAAAGAAAAAGGAAATTAAGACATTTGCAGCAAAGTGGACAAAACTGGAAATCACTAAGTGAAGTAACCCAGATCCAAAGGACAAATACTGCATGTTTTTCAAATATAAATTCTAGTTCTTAATTTTTTATGTGGGTATTTATGTGTGTGTTCTGGTCTAGGTTATGAATCTAGAAGGATTCTGTATAAAGAAAATAAAGTCCTGAGACTTTATGTGTACTGTTGACATGTCTTGCTAAGGATCCCAATGCCTCGGGCCCAACTGAAGTGGAAAAGCCTTCCCCAGGGGAGGCTCAGAGGGATGGCAAAGCCTTCTTTAAGTCCAAGCGTGAAGGTTAATAATGTGTGCAGAAAATGTCCACTGTAGCTTTCTTCCCCTGGGTGTTCCCATACAGAGACTGTTCCTAGTGATAATCTCTAAATTTTTGTCTAGCTGTATGTTATGCCCATAAGTCCTTATTTAGCTGTATATAAGAATCCTGAGGTGGGGGCTGTGGGGAGGGCTGTGCTTCTCCATCAGAGAGCCCAGACCTCCTCATCCCAGCTTTTCTGTATCCATCTCTGTGTGTCTGTGCTTTTCTCACTCCTTTACTGCCCCAATTAGGTCAGTCACTGCAGCCATGCCGAATGTGGAAAGACAAAAGAGGTCTTAAGTAAGAGGGAAAAAGAGTAATCGAATTTAAGTGACAGGAAAGTAGATTAGGGTTTATTGTGGGGGAAGGACCTGAAGGAAGCTGGTGCGGAAAGGGGAGGAAGACCATCAAAGTGCGTATGCCATAAGGAATCCCATTACTTAAGTGTGCTCATTAAGAAAAATACTTTGAAAGATTCCTTTTCTATGTAGGCATCAGCTCAGTTTCAACAAGTTATGCGGGTATTGTCTACAGCAATGGAACCTTGCTGTCAGTTTGTGGAGCAACCTTGAGTCTTGGGAACAATCTGGGTTGTTTGGGGATTTCCTTGGAATCACTTTGGCCAACAACTCAACTGGATGTAACCCAGTCCCAGTACTGGAAACTTCATTTGGTGACAAGAGATGGTAAGTTGGAACTACATCTCCTTCATTATGTGGAAGCTTCATTTGGATCACCTTCATATATTTTAGGAAGTTTTCGCTGCACTAGGTTTCCAAACTAGGTCTCAAATCTAACTGTCTTTCCCCACATTCCCCCCTCAACCCTATCTCCACTTCAGTCCTATATTCTAGTGTCTTTGGTATAGAAAGATACTCTGCAGGCAACCAAAAGAAACGTAAATGCCAATTCAGTCACAAACCCTTTGGCTCTATAACGCTGTCCTACCTGTTAGTGCTCCGGTGGCACAAAGCTTGTGGGAGTAACCAACCAATGTCTGGTTTGACTTAAGACCTACTCACATGATAGAACCCATATCTAAAACTGCTTGGGTGACCAAGAACTTAAGATTAGATAGGCTAGGAACCTAGAATAAAAACCGAATAATATTGGCCTTAAAAGAAAAAAAAAAGCACTGATAAAATGACCCCAAATGACATTTTGCTATTCTCATAGATAAGTTCCTTCCTCTGCCACCGTTAGAGAAGCTTCCTCAAGCAGCACATGGGAGCAAATTACAGACAACCACAGCCAGGCATTACCTTTGAACACACAGCTCTAAAATGGGATGTCTCCATCTAATCCCTCCTTTCAGAGCTCAGGGAATCCTGCAGAAGAGGAGGCAGAAAGAGTGAGAGTCAGAGGGGACGGAGGACACCAGGAGAATAAGATGCTCTAAATCAACTAAGCAAAGCTATGCGAACTCACGAAGACGGAAGCAGCGAACACTGGCATTGTGGGTCTGCACCAGTTCTTTTACACACACACACACACACACACACACACACACACACCCCCCACCCACACACACACACACATTATAGCTTTCAGTTTAGTAATTATGGGACTCCTGAGTGTGTGAGTGAATGAGTTCCTGAGTCTTGTGCCTTCTCTTGGGCTCTTTCCCCCCTGTTGGTTTGCCTTGTCTAAATCGGATATGATGGTTTTTGTTTTATATTATTATATTTATTCTATTAAAATATTCCTTTTCAATAGAATTCCTTTACATTGTTAAAAATTAATCAAAGTCAGATATGTATGCTAAACTAGACTGACAAGAGAAGACTCTATACTTTCCCCAAATTATATAAATGCTGGATACTTTAAAAGTTGAAGAACCAAGCAGTAGAGGCACATGTTGCCACTTGGGTGGCAGAGGTAGATGGATCTCTGAGCTTGAGGCCAGCCTAGTCTACAGAGTGAGTTCTAGGACAGCCAGGGCTACACAGAGAAACCCTGTCTCGAGAAATCCAAAACCAAAAAGAAAAAAAAGGTGAAAAAATATTTTACTAGACTCAAAAAAAAAAAACTAGCTAAGAGAAAACAGAAGCAGAGTATGACGGGGAACTTGAGCGCATGTTAAAGCTCACTGGCTCACTTGAACATTTATTATGTATACAATATTCTGTCTGTGTGCATGTCTGCAGGCCAGAAGAGGGCACCAGACCTCATTACAGATGTTTGTGAGCCACCATGTGGTTGCTGGGAGTTGAACTCAGGACCTTTGGAAGAGCAGGCAATGCTCTTAACCTCTGAGCCATCTCTCCAGCCCAGGAATGTTTAAGAGCAACACGGATAAAAGTTTAAATTACAGTAAGCACAACAATTATGAGTAGAAAAAGTAACATAAAGAAATAAGTTTTATAATTTCATTTATTGAAAATTTTCCTAGTTTTGAGATAGGGTTTTATCCCAGGGTGATTTCAAACTCTCTCTCTACTTGAGGATCGTCTGGAATTTCTTTCATCATCCCATCCTCCAGCTTTGAACTCCATCTAGATGCTGGGTATGTTGGTGTGAGCTACCATGTTTGGTTTATGTAGTGCCGGAGTTCAAACACGGGCTTTGTGCATGCTTCACAACTGCTCTAACAACCGTGCTAGATCCCTACATTAAATGTAAACTGATCTATAGTAACAGTAGATCAATGGCTGCCTGAGGATGTGGGAGATGAGGCTGAACGGACCTGAATAACCTCTTTGGGTTATTCTATGCTCATTGTCCTTGATGGCGGTGATGTTTTTAGATGTGTATATATGCCAAAATTTGTCAAGTTTTACATTTCAAAAATGTATAGCTAATTGTAAGCCAGTTATACCTTATAAATCTGCTAAAAAGAAATGAAAAAATACATATTAAAAAAGCAAAATCAATATCCAAGTAAATCTAATATGTCCTCCTTTCTACTTACCTTTATACAATCTATTTTTTGAAGGAACTTGTTTATCTGTCCTTCAAATTATGAGTTTTATTATGGCAATAAAAGATTCCTTAGCTTTTAGGGCTAGACATAGAAATGCTTGTTAGTGAAATTCCTGTGTGTGTGATGGGGGTGGGGAGATTAGGCATATTTTGGTAATTGTTCAAGGTGATTCATGGGCACAGGAAGACTTATCTGTAGTGTGCTTTCTCGTTGGGACCAGCAGCCTGCAAATGACAATACAGAGTCTTATTAATTATAAAAGCTTGCCCACTAGCTCTTATAACTTAAATTAACACACACACACACACACACACACACACACACATATTGGTTTTTTTCAAGACAGGGGTTCTCTGTAACTTTGGAGCCTGTCCTGGAACTAGCTCTTGTAGACCAGGCTGGCCTCAAACTCATAGAGTTCCTCCTGCCTCTGCCTCCAGAGTGCTGGGATTAAAGGCATGAGCCACTATCACACAATCTTTGAATGTGTTCTTATTCATTCTTAAAGGATGAGTTTACATAGACTTAGTAAGATTTGTCGAGATTTCTTTGTACTTCAGCTCTAAATAAAATGGAAGAAGGAAAGTTTTCTTTCTATATTGTATCTTTTGGTACCTCTCCTTTCTTCAGGTAGCCAGTGTTATATCTCTTAATCTCTCTCTCTCTCTCTCTCTCTCTCTCTCTCTCTCTCTCTCTCTCTCTCTCTCTCTCTCACACACACACACACACACACACACGGTTTCTCTGTGTAGCCCTGGCGCTCCTGGAGCTCACTCTGTAGACCAGGCTAGACTTGAATTCAGAAATTCATCTGCCTCTGCCTTCCAAGTCCTGGGGTTAAAGGTGTGTGACACCACTGCCCAGCTCACCAGTGTCATTTTTCTTATATTTCCAGTACCAACAAAGTGCAACAAAGCAAAAAAATCCAGGTGTGGCCATGCAAGCCTGTAACCCCAGTGCTGGTCAGAAATGGAGATGGGAAGTTTGCTGGAGCTTGCTGGCTGCCAGCCTAGCTAAGAAAACAGAGAGCTAGAAGTTCAGTAAGAGATTGTTTAGAGAATAAGGTAGATATCAAGATACTCGATAGGAGAGGACTCTTAGCATCCTCCTTTGGTCTCTGAGTGTATACCTAAGCACACTACAGGACACACACACACACACAGCAAAATAAAAATATAAAAAACCCTCACATATTAAACATACACATAGTTACTGATTAGAATCTTGAACCACTTTTATTAGAGAAGCTGACTTAAATAGAGCACATAACTTAAATAAGTTTTTTGTTTTTTAAACACTGTAGTTATGTTATGTCTGAGTAACATTACATAGCCTAGCCTGGGAAGGGTTTGGGGAGTGGACAAGTTCCCTTGAGGGCCATCTAAAGTCTTATCAAATACAGTATATCAGTATATTCATTCCATTGGAAAAGTACCCTTAGAAGAGCATGACTCTTCCTTCCATAGTATGTACTGAAAAATTTAGCCTTGACTGCAAACAATAAGAAGCTAAACTCATTTTAAAAATTATAACTAGCTAAGAACACGTCTTGACTCAGAGAAATGACTAAATCTAGAAGTAGGCTTCGGGCTTAGCTTGAACTCTTTCAATAATGTGTCAGTTTCACCTGCAGGCCAGCTTCCTTCATGGTAGCAGAGTGGTCTCAGGAACCCTAACCACCCATGAGAGCAGCCAGAGTGAGAAAGACTTTTCATTCTCCAAACCCTAGGTGGGCCTGGCCCTCGTCAGTGGCTAATATTGTTGGTTTGACAGGATACAGAATTATCTGGGAGACAAGACTCTGGGTGTGCCTGTGAGGATGATCTAGATTAGGTTAACTGAAGTGAGAAAACTGACTTTAACCGTGAAGTATCACCCTTCTTTGACTTGGGGTCTTGGGCTGATTAAAAAGGAGACAGTGAGCTAAGTGTTCATTGTCCCTTTTGTCAAATAGCTTGGCTCCATTTAGAAGACAGCAGAAGGTAAAACCTATGGCTTTCTCATGTGTGGATTTTCTCATAGAGTCTGACTCTCACTATTTACTCCTTGCATATTTACAAAGAGACTCCAAAAGCTTGGAAATCAACAGATGATTTGTATTATTTAAACCCTAACTTTATTAGGTATCAAAATTTAAAGCATTTGTTGGGTTAGGGTTAGGAAGGCTCTCAGGGTTCAGAGTTTAACAAAAATACTGCCTGGAAAGAACCCAACAGGGAGGGAAAACCCAGCTTAGTTGGAACATTCTTGCTGTGACCCAGCATCTGTAGGCATTAACATTAAGAAAAACGAGAAAAGAAACTTGGGTTTGAAAGCCCTTTGACAAATGTTACATTTCTCAAAGTAGCTTTTGGATCTGCGTGGGCAATAAGGCCAGGGCAATTGAAGTACTACAACAAAAGAGAATTTTTAACTCAAGAAGTCATTCTAGAGCTCACATCGCTGGATACATTTAACTCAAACAGTAACATTTCTGACTACTTCCCTATAAACCAGGTAGGACACATCCTTGAAGAAACAGAAAGGAATGAAGTAGATCCTTCTGGAATCTCTAAAATATTTCACAGTTTAAGGTTACATATATAGGTGCCATAAACCTGGGGAAAAATGTTTTAGGAGATTGAGGGAATGGACAGGTCATTTCTGGCTGCTTGATCTAGAAAGGAAGATATTCAGAGTTCAAAGATCAGAACAACATTTGTGGTAGAAAATAGATACTTCTTTAGCTCATCTGTCCTCCAAAATCTCTTCTCTGAAAGGATAAAAGGTGAGCCCCTGTTGCCTTCACAGTTGTGTTCAGCGCTTTCCTGTGTGCTCATCTGAGTCTGGAGGAAACAAGCAAGGGGGATGCTTCGCGGAGCAGAAACACCTTCAAAGGACGCAGAATAAGTCCCGGGGAAAAGTTAGTCCTCCGAGGTGACTTACTGGCTGCGCAGACTGGAAATATGTAACACCGGTTTGTAAGGCGAGAATCTCCTCAACAGCGAATTATCTTAGAACTCAGTCACTGCTGGGGCCGCCTGCAGGAGGGCCTCGTGCGCTCCTACTCTTCCTGCTCGCCTCGGGTCAGGTTTGTACTCGGCGCTCTCGGGGCCAGGCGGGGTCAGGCGGGGCTGTGTACGCGCGTGCGCGCCGCCGCCTTGGGCAGAGAAGGCGCCTCCGCCCTCGGGAGCGCGCACGCCGCGCCGAGGAAGGGGGGGAGCGGGCGCGCGCGCTCCCGCCCGCCTCCTCCTCAGTCCGCCCCCTCCCTCGCCTCTTCCTGCCGGGCGGTCCTCTCCCCTCCTCAGCCCGCTCCCTCCGCCCCGCTCCCTCCGCCCTCCCTGGGCTTCGGCGGCAGCGGAGTGAACGGGACGGGCCCAGCCGCAGAGCTCGGGGCGGCGGGTGGGACTCGGACGACTGACAGAGTTGTTGTTCCGGCAGCGGCCGCGGAGACGTGAGGTGAGGTGAAGGCGGCCTTCGAGGGGCCCGAGGGCGGCCTGACGGCAGGGAGGCGCGGGCCGGTGGGTCTGGGGCGTTCCGGGCTGGGGTAGAGAGGGTCCCCGTGCGAGGCCCAGCCCTGGACCGGGATGCTGGAGGACCGGGCGGAAGGCATCCGGCGGGCTCAGCGCCGTCGGCCGTCTCCCGGACACCGGGTTCTCCTGGTGGCTGCTCGTCGCGGCGGGGCCGCCGGGCGGGAGGCGGGGTTGGCGCCCCTCACCTGGGGCGGGGTGGTGGCTTGGGCGGCCGCCGCCTCCAACTGTGCCCTCCTGACATTGCCGCCGCCCCCGCCGCCCGCTGCCGGGATGTGGCCACTGCCGGGTTCTCAGTCCCAGCCGCCCGAGTCCGGGGGGGCGTGTGGACAGGGTTATTTTCTTCCCCACTTGAAAGCGTCTGCTGGATCCCGTGTCCTTCCCTGGCTCTTCCCTTTCCTCCGCCCCGCGCACTTTGCTCCGTTCCTGCTGGCGATGCTTGTGGTTTTGCTGTCTGAGGTAGACTGTTTTTTAGGCAGATCTCTACCTGCAAGAAATGCCCTGCTTCAAAGTTGACCGCGTGGGCCGTGACAGACACCCATCCACACCCCCGCGCTTGTTGTGGGTGCTCCGTGTCTTGATAACTGAGTCCAAGTTTCTGAGACTGGGCTAGTACTTTGCTCTGATCGCCAACGGTGCAAGGCTGGGCAGTGCGTCAGCATGTGGAAAGGGGCCACTGGCCATCGCGGGAGGTGGCCAAGAGAAAGGGGGATGAACTGACAAGAGTTCATTTCTGATCTCAAGACAGTTTCGGTCAGGTGCTGGTGTTTTCTCCTTTGACTTCTCAGAGTTAGTTATGCCAGAAAAAGACTCAAATTTAGGCGATTCTTCTTTCGGAATTGATGGTATTATGCAAATAAAATGATCCGCTAACCTTTCATTGATGGCAAGGACTTGCTTGACACGTTTATTGCTGTTTGAAAACTGATTCTAAAGCCTGCATTATTGTCACTGGGAGATTTAGATAATTTTAATGCATTTAAGTTTTCTTGTGTATGAGAAGAGGTAGGTAGTTGATTGTTACAATCCAGGGAACACAATTTCATGAAAACCTTAGGACTTTTCTAGTAGTGTTTACAGTTGACATGTGCTGCACTTCTGTAGAATATCCATCAGTGACCAGAAGGTCGAGACAAAGTTTGTGGTTAAATTGGAAGTGGGTTTTGCTCATGGAAAATATTAGTTCACAAGCTCCCAGGAAAGGGAAATTGGCATGTGATTAATTATCTTGGTTGAGTGCTTTACATGAAACTGACACCGAGGTTGCAAAGAAGAAAGGCTAGATGAATTTAATGTATACATTATTACAAAATTGTACTGCTTGGGAAGCTAGCTAAGGCTTTGAGTTAGATTGATGCCCGTACTGAATTAGTTCAAGATGTACTCTAATACCACTAAATAATCTGGAGGAGAAATAGATGTGGTTGTGTATGGCTTATCTGTGAGATATTATAAAGCTTAATTTGTGCTCTGGGAAGCTGCAAACATGAGGCAAATAGTAAACATACAAACCACGTGCAAAAGATATGACTGGGGATCTAAGAAGTTTCCTACTTTCTTTCCTTCTTTTTTAAAACATTTGATGAAAAGTTTTGTATATTATGTTTGTGCTGTTCTGAGAATTTTTGGTTGTTTGATCATTGCCTCATGAGTTATACCATTTTTTATTACTTGAGAGGTTATGTTGTTTTGTTGGGGTATTAATTTATTATTTTTTAAAAGATTTATTTAATTTTATGCCTGTGAGTGTTTTGTCTCCACATATGTCTATGCAACCCTTCTGTGCCTGGTGGCAGAGGAGGCCAGAAGAGGGCGTCAGATTCCCTGGAACTGGAGTTACAAACAGCACCATGTGGGCCCTAGAATTGAAGCCAGGTACTCTGGAGGAGCAGCTAGTGCTCTTAAACTGTTGAGCTGTCTCTACAGCCTTATTTACTTATTTTTTGAGACAGAGTCTTATATGGTGGCTTTGACTGGCCTGAAACTCACTATGTAGCCTACACTGATCTCAACCTCAGCCTCCTAAGTGTTGGGTTTATGGATATGGACTACCAAGCGCAACTGTATTTATCTTTGACTGGCAAAATATTATTAAGCATGAGAAACAAGAGTTTTCATTTCTATCAACTCATCAGTCCCAAATTTGTTACTTCTGAAAACTCTTCTTTGCCTTACCCGAAACTTGAAATGGTTTCATTGCTGTGTATTTATTTGAACTCTCAGATACTACAGTGAAGCTGAAAGTCCTAGGTCTGGGGGAGTAGTGAAAAGAGGAAATTTTGTTGTTCTAAGTACAATTATTATGTGGGAGAGATTAACAACTTTCTGGATACTGACTTTGAAGAGAGGAGCACTTAAATATCAAAAAATCTCTTGTACTGGAGGTGTAGATCTGGGGCTTCAGCCTACTTTTTTTTTTTTTTTTAAAAATTCTTTTGATATCTATCTACCTACATACCTACCCACCTATCTCTGTATCTATGTATCTATCTATTTGTATGAGTGCTTTGCCTGCTTGTATGTTCTCTCTCGCTGTCTCTCTGTCTCTCTCTGTCATAAACTCTTCTCATCCATACGACTATCCCCTACCCCATTTCATCTATTAATCTTCCATCCTCCGTGAAACCAGCAACCCGCCCACCTTATGCCCCTCTCCTCGCTCCGGGCCCATTTTAACTTGGGGGTTACTAATGTGAAACTTTATCAGGCATCTGGTTCTTACCTCAGGGCCATAGAATGTTTTATCGTCCATACGTTCCCCTTAAATAAGACATCTCGATGGTACGGGTCTAATCAGCCCACGCATGACATAACTGTAATCCCGGGCAGTTGGTATTTTTTATTTCTGGTCTGCACCGCCTCCCCATAGCCATCAAGGTATGAAGTTCAACTTACCCTGTAGACGAACTTATCATTCAAGTGTCATTTATCCCCATACGTACCCCACCAACATATTAATTAATTGGACCGGGACATATACATAAGTCGTACTAATCATACAAATGTTCTCCCCTCATAACAACCCTCGAGTGCATATTCTTCATGTTTGTTAGACATAACCTCCATCAACCTAAATCTCTCCCCCCCCCACCTAGCCTCCAAGAACAAGGGACCATTTCCGGGTTCTCGTACATTCGAATAATCACCCAAATATAACTTAAAATTTAGTATTAGCATACTAATACTAATATCTATCTACCTACATACCTACCCACCTATCTCTGTATCTATGTATCTATCTATTTGTATGAGTGCTTTGGCTGCTTGTATGTTCTCTCTCGCTGTCTCTCTCTCTCTCTGTACCCGGTGCCCCTGGAGATAAGAAGAGGACATCACATCCCCTGTATCTGGAGTTAAAGATAGTTGTGAACTACCTTGTAGGTGGTGCTGGGATCTCTGCAAGAGCAACATGTGCTTTTCACTGTTGAGCCAACTCTCTAGCCCTAGTCACCAATCTTTAAATGGTATGGAGATGAGGCTGTTAGGAGATTGAAGTCAATAATGTAGTAAGTAGCCTTTGGAAGTCCCAAAACAGAGAGCCCCTCTCCTTATGTCTTACAAATTTCAGTCATTCCTTGCATGTTTATAACATCTTTTAAACATTATTTTAAACTTTATTATAAAATGCATTGCCAAAACTGAAACAAAACAACAACAACAACAACAACAACAACAACAAAACATCATTGAGGTTAATCAGACCCAAAGTATAACTTCTCATCTCATATAAATGATTCAGCCCTGTGGTTTCAGGATGATTGTCAGCCAAAGACTGACAATCTTATTTTTTTTTTCTTTTTCCTAGTTGTTTTTGAGACAGGCTCTTGCTGTGTAACCCATCTGGGCTCCAGTTTACTATGTAACCTAGTGTGCCTTTGAACTTGTGATCCTCTTTGATTCTTGAATCCTGGGATTTTACCACTATGCCTGGCCAACCCAGGGATTTCTCCATAAATAGTCTTATGGTCATTTGCTATGAAAAATTGGAAACAAAAATCAGAGTTGAACCTGAGTAATGAAGACATGTACATTAATATTTTATTTAAAAAAATTTACTTATATGCAAGAGTATTTTGCTCACATGTCTATCTGTGCACCACATGTGTGCCTGGTGCCCTTGAAATTCAGAAGAGGATGTTGGATTCCTTGAAATTGGAGTTGTGGATGGTTGTGAGCTACCACATGGGTCCTGGCAATCACACCTGGGTCCTCTGCAAGGCTACGTGCTTTTAACCGCTAAGCCATCTCTGCAGCCTGATATATTAATTTTTTTTGACTTGCCTGCTGTCTTTTCCGAGTAGGCAGTAGTTTTGGCTTTATAGTTAATATTTGAATTGGGTATAGGTATGTAGACATTATTGGATTCTAGGAAGTAACAGTTAATGGAGTTAAGCAGATTTACTTCTCAACATTTTCTATTTTGTATTTTTTTTAACTTTCCATATTGCTCTTATTCAGCCAACAAAATGTCACAATTGTTTGAATATGGCAAGTTCATGCTCACGCTGACTCATTTTTGGTTATCTTTGGACTTTTAAAAAATATATAATTTTGGGGGATTTTCCTAGGAATCCTATAGGCATATTTTTAGTTGATTTAGAGTTAGATTTGGGCTAAGATTATTAGTGTACTTGAAATTTTGAGCCTTCTTGTTTTATAAATAGTCTTAAAAATAGAAAACACACTTTTATAAATACTCATGAAAAATCTGGCTACAGGCGGTGTTGTTGTGATAGACATAGTACAGCCAAAAATATATTTAGGAAACTTCTTTGCTCCTTATCCAGTTTTGTATGCTAAGTAAAAAGTTAGAAAAGTATTTCAACAAAACTTGATTTTTTTAGAGTACAAAGTCTAAACAATAATTTGTGAATTTTATTTCACTTGCCTGTTATAAGCTCAGCAAGTTCTATCTGTCTTTAAGAGTAAAGTAAAATCCTAATTTTAATAGAGGATTCTTACTTAGTAATAGAAGTACTATTGGAAGATGCAAGCTTGTGTTGAGAATTTGGGGAAAATTGGTAATGGAAAATTTGCTTTTTTTTCTGCACTGGTTTTTCTGTGTAGGCTTGTCAAGTGGATGGGGGCATTGACACCAATACCAGAATCCATGTGAGATTTTTGTTTTTCATAATATAGAATACTTGGGAGTCATTGGTATTAGTAGTACTGTGTAATGTATTGTGTCCATCAAGCATATGGATCTGAACAAAGGTAGAGAATCTTGACCCTAGCTGATACTTTCTACACCACATGCCTACTTCCTATAACTTATTTGACTTACACTGATATCAACAGGTGTCTGTACTTTCCTTTTTGAAGAGAGCTACGAATTATGATGAAGAGACCATGTAACTAAGAATAAAACTTATTGATTTGTATACATGAAGGATACTGGAGATTGCTCTGCTGAGCATTTATTAAACTGTTTTCACTATACTCCACAGGATGAAATATTGAATATCTTGCTTGTGCGCGCGCACATACACACACACACACACACACGAACAGTGTGGTAAAATTATTTTTATCTTCCAGGGCTGTACTGATTGGCTACTGAACTTGGAACAGAAATTGTACAAATCTCTTTCTAACTAGCTTTGTGTGTAGTGATATTGTCATAGTCTTGCTTGACTGGTCATAATGGTATTATTTATATCAGGGACCACCACCAACTAGTATAATTTAGACTCCCTGCTGTAGCTAATTGTTAAATGTAAAACACATTACTGGCTTTAAAACACTTGAAATATTCTTTTCATGTTACTTATGAGAAGATGCTAGGATTTAACTTTGTAATTAATTTTACACTCTAGTAAGGACGACCACCCACATTTAATATAAGCACCATTTCCACGAGCATCCAAAAACAAATGAACAAATAGATGGACATATATACAAACAAAGTAGTTTAGCATACTTTTCTAGCCTGCAGATGAACATACAAAAACCTAACACCCAAGATCATATGCGTGTTTATTGGCAAAGTCAGGGTTCTGGATTGGATTTCAGTATCTATGTTTTTGCCTGCCTCAAAGAGACAGACTTTCACATAGCTTAAAATTACCCCAGATTCCCTTTGAGATGATCTTGAACTCCCTGTCTTCCTATTTCTACCTCTCAAGTGTGAAGATTGCAGACATGCATCAGCTAGTGGGCTTCTGTCCTTTTCTAACCCAAGCTATTCATTTAATTCAGCTCCAGGACTCTGTTAAGCACTACACAATTTGAATAGAGATGAATAAGGCAAGTCTTGAAGTCTTCATACTTATGTAGGGGATTAAATATGGGGATACAGGTATAGTGTAAGTCAGAAAGTAATGGGTAGTAAAGAGATAAAGTACTACAAGAGTTTAGAGAGAGAGGAAAATTACCCTAGTTGTAGTAACAGGGGAAGAGGACATTTTAATTATGCTTAGAAGAATGGGTAGAATTTTGAACTTGTGGAGATAAGGTGACTAGTTTGGAAGTAAAGCCTTCCTGGGCCATGAGCTTGTGTGATCAGAGGCTTAGAGGCATGGGTGGGGAAGAGTATTGAAAGAGCTAGGTGAGATTGCCAGTCACTCTCAGATGGTTAAGAGCCTAGAATGTGTTTTTCTTCTGTTTTAGACTTATCTTTTGTTTTATATCTAGAGTCATCTTGTACTTCTTAGCATTAAACCAGTTTTATATGCTGTGCTCTTTATTAAAACATGACCTTAAGAGCGGTTAAATTTATTTATAGTAAAAGTTGAAGAAGAGAAAATCTGTGTTAGAGAAAAAAACCTGGTGTTCATTGGCTCTCAATGTGTTGGAAAGACAAAATCTTTTAGAAGATATTAGTATTTCTTTCATTTTTCTTTGTTCAGTATAGAGCATCAAATTGGCTATACCAGAGCAGGAAGTAATTGTTTTCAAAAGATCTGCTAGACTGTGGTTTCTAAATGACTGTGTTCTCACATTTTTGAGGCTGTTGCTGGTTCAGACAGAAAGTAGTTGAACTATTGGCTTTAGAATTTAAGGCAGCAATGTAAAATTTCATACCAAATCCGTATGGGAGAGATTGAGTAAGTAGATGTACGTGTGTGTGTATGGCTGTGTATCCATGTGTGTATATGTCTTTTCATGTGTCATATGGGTAGGTATGTGTAGAGGCAGAGGTTGATGTCTGGTATCTTCTCTGATGACTTGTTTTCCACCTTGGGTATTGAGGTGGGGGTCTCTTGAACTGAGAGTTTGTTGGTTGTGTTAGTCTAGCTATCCAGCTTGTTTCAAGGAATCCTTACCTCTATATTTGACCTTTGGGGTTATAGATGGGCTTGACATTTACTTGGGTTTTGGGGACCTCATGCTTTTGTAGCAAATATATTATCCACTGAACCATCTTTTAAGTCTAAGTCTTAGCTCCAAAAGATTTCTTGGATTTCAGTATTAATTGTTGATAGCCAGTATGATTGACTATGTTTTAAAGTCTTGTATGGAGTATACCTTTTTCTGCAGGGGCACTGGGTGGCTAGAAATGAAGATAAATGGCCGTACGTTCTCTATAGACTGAAGCACTGGTAGCAGTTCTCCAGCTTTTCTGTCTGCTGGTTTCTAACTAAAACCATGCAGTTTGAAGGAGGGTTGCTTCTCTTTGACCCTTTAGTTCTGTAAAGGTAAAAGCCTTCTTTAGTGTTGCCCAGGTAACAGTATACACACAGGCTTTGATAGCTCATTACTGAAGTGTGTGGAAAATTTTGGAAATCTTGGTAATGAGGTTGCTATAGTAAATAACTACTTGGTTGGTAAAACACAGAGTTTTGGAGATGAGTCTTGGTTCCAAAATAAATATAAATTGTGTCATTGCTAAACTGTTTTTCTTATTTATTTAAGCTTCTGCTATGTTAACTATTTTGTCATGTCTTTTTAGACAGTTGCAGCGATTTCATGAACTGTTCTACAAGACAGACAGCATACTCTATATGCTGTCTAAACCACACTCTGTATATGTCTAAACCATGGTGAGAGTTTAGATGTAGCATGTCTTTATGTAAATAAAGCAGCTACTTAAATCACCACAGTTTTTTTCTTTCTTTTTGAGACATAGTAGGTTTTACCAATTGAGATTCTTAAATTCCTTCTAATTTTCTATCATAATTTTAAAAAAGTGTGATGTTGATCTCCCTAATTTAAGTGGTGCTATCAGTTCTAGGGTTATGCACATGATATTAGTTGTTGGACTATGTGGTGAAAATATGGGCTGCTTGGTAAGTGACTGAAAATATGAATGCCTTTTGGCTCCTGGAAGACTTATGTGAAAATAAGATAAAACCCAAATGGAGTTTTTATATGCCAAATTCCTGGGAAGAAACTCATTTTACAAGGCAAGCGTAGAATTCATTCATGTATCAGAGA